>NC_133163.1:114817596-116047239 GCF_040802235.1 Manis javanica | reverse complement strand
CTGCACCAAGAAAACAGACACGCTGCGCATGACCTAAGTGTTCCAGATGGCCTGGTGGGTGAAGGAGCCTGGATGTGTCAGGCCCCGCCTCCTCCTCTGTAGGCCCAGGTGTGTATCAACTGACTGTGCTGATTGCTTCTTGCTGAAGGATTTGAGGAACAGATTGTCTTCAATATGTCACCGTTTTCAGATGTATAAACCCATTTTTATTAAGTTGTAGGATTATCCTGCTTTCTGCATTTTGAAGAGTTTTCACAGAACTCAAAGGAAAAAAAGGCCCAGTTATTTATCAGAAACTATTACAACACAGCGCTGTGTTGAGTATTGGTAGATTGGTCATGTTTTGTCTTTGCTAAACAAATGAAAATTGATTTGAATTCACAAATTCAAGACAGAAAGTTATTTAAGAAAAAGCAAGCCAGGAGATGTATTTACAATAAAAGCAAAGTAAGGAACTCAAGGGGGAAAATCCTCCAAATTCTTATTTTCTTGGGTTCCAGGCAGTGGAATAATTAGACTGTCATCTCAAGGAAAATGCTGCATAACATAGGTAAAGTCCAAAAACAGGAATTTCCTTGAACTTTAGAAGCAGACTTAAACAGTGAGCTTTTGTGTATACTTTGAACTTACGAGTCGTTGTGGGGCATAGGATGGAAAAAGCTTTCTCACCAAGACTCTGGCCCTTTCTGATCGAATCAGCGCACCAAGAGTGCAAACTGTTTCGAAGAGGGAAACACATTCCTTCTTGGATGGGCAGGAGAGAGTTAGAGAGGTCATGCTTCCCTTAGCAGACGTCACTGCTGGCAGGAAGACAAGGGCCACATGTTCCAACTAAAACGGCCTGTGGCTACATTTCCGCCTTCCTTCAAGAACGGGTTGTGGTGGCAGCAAGGTTAGAACTCAGAGAAGAATGACAATGCTTCCTCAGTGAGAATAACAGACACAGAAAATAACAGAGGAACACGAATGGATCTAACTCGTCCTGCCAGTCACATGTTTGATGCTGTCAACAAGACCCTGAGACTCCTAAAAAGCAGAGTTATAATGGAGGGTTTGCCAGAGAAAGTGGTCTCCTTGGAAATATTAAAATATTTTTGAAATTCTTTATCTTTACAGAGTCCTGTGGAATTGGGAACATTGATGTAAATGGGAGAAGTTTTGGAAAAGAGACGACTCTTAAATCTCTCTCAGAAAGCGCCTGCTCATGGGACAGGTCTGAAGTATTTTCATACATCAGCAAATGCATTTAAGACCTTTTGAAAGACTAGCCCTGGGACGGGCGTAGGGTTACAGGATTTCACAGCGGCTGTTTTAGAACAAAGGGATTACACCTCCCTACCTTCTTGGATGGTATTCCAGTAAAGACCTGCTCTCAAAGGAAACACACTCGTGGACATCAAATAGACCGCTCAGGCACAGGGAAGCTATGGGTTTGGAGTCAGCTAAAGCATAACCGCAGTACATCCGTCATGGAGAATGCCACACTTGGGAGCACTTCAGACTTAGAGCAAGAAAAGACATGTCTCTCAAGAGGAAGGCTTCCCAAATTAAAGCAGTGCATCAGCATTGTGAGATCCATTGAGCAGGTAAAAGACAAAGGTGCTTGGAAGCCTGCTAGGAATGAGAGCCCTGATGAAAGGTCAGGCCCTGCTTCAGGGTCGGGTTCCTCCTGTTACTTTTCCTTTCCTATTAATCTCCATGAACTTGTCTACTATTATTTTCTTCCTTCCTTCCTTCCTTCCTCCTTTCCTTCTTTCCTTTCTCTATCCTTCCTCCCCGACTCCTTTCTTTTTAAAGATATGCTGTACTCCCAGTGAAATGCTACTGACTTAATAGCCGCCTTGTTTCCTTCTATTGAGGACAGCACCGTGTTACACCATCTCCATTCTTACCCAGTCCTTCCTGGGACCCCGGCCACACCTCGGAAGATGCCTGAACTCACTACTAATTGGGCGACACAGAGCCCAAGCTGTGGCCACGGCCTAATTATTAGCATCCTGCTCTAACTAAGCCGACTCAACTAGCTGGGAAATGTTCTTCTTCATTTGCAAAGTGTAATCACTAATTAGGTAACTTTGAAAGTTCCTGGAGCAGTTATTTAGGGAACATTCCAAGTCTAAAACAAAAAACAGGAGAGCGCCATGATGTCTGCGTATGTAAGTGAGCCGATGCGAAGCAAAAAAGACAAGCCTGGCATTACCTTCTAGGGTTTAGAAATAACTGCCACAAACACAAACTTCAGAAAAAAAGGCATGTGTTTCTGAGCTGAAAGTCTTTATGAAAAAATATTCTTTTCATACATTGGACAGTATGTGGATGTAGCTGAGGTTCCCTAAATTGGCTCTAATCAAGATCTCCTGGTGGTAAACGGTCAAGTACTTGGATGGTCCAACATGGACGTCATCTTCAGAGAATCATTTGCTTCTTAGAAGGACAGACTACATTACTTTTGAATCTATAAGCTGATGTTTAGTTTCTCAAATGTTCAAACAAACCCATTAGCAAATAGCATTCCATTGTGAGAAAAAGTTCTTCCTACCATTATGGCTCTAAGTGAAAGCTTAGATTCAGAGTGAGTGAAATGCCCCTCAGAGACGGAATCTTAATTATTCTCTCACAACTAGGGGTGCCGTTTGTCTGACCTGTTCTTTAATGTTTGTTGAGTGTCTGCAGTGTGTTAAGCTTTGTACAGAATAGACGTCTCAGGGCCTCAGCTTGCTAGAACTATTTGAAAGATATAAACTATTCAGAGACAGTAGCTGACCTTATCAAGTTCAGGGATTCTGCATAATCGCAGTCCTGAATTTTAGAGCTTGAGGGATCTTGAAGATCACTGGACTTGCCTTTTTGACTCAATAGGCTATTATGGGTTCAGGGAAGTGAGCCTTGGCCCTGAAGTTTGACTAACCTGGGGTCAAGTCCAAGCTCTGCCACTATCTACAATGTACTCTTGGCAAGTTTCCATCTGAATGTCTCCACAGCATTCATGTACCGAATCCTTAGTCCCCATTATGATAGTGTTTGGAGGTGGGGCCTTTGAGAAGCCATCATGAGATTAGTGCCCTTATAAGAAGAGACACAAGAGAGATGACTTCTCTCTCTCTACCCTGTGAAGACACAGCAAGAAAGTAGCCATTTGCAAACCAGGAAGATGCCCCTCACCAGAACCTAACTATACTGGCAACCTGATCTCATACTTGCAGGCTCCAGAACCATAAGAAATAAATGTTTGTTGCTTACGCCACCCAGTCTAGGGTATTTTGTTATGGCAGCCTAAGCTGACTAAGACAACATCCTCTCTAAACCTGAACGTTTCTCGTCTATAATAATGAGATAACCCTGTAGAGTTGCTGTGATGATCACAATACATGTAAAGAACATTTCATAGTACCTCTGGTCCATTGGTTATTACCATAGAGGAGGAAATCGAGACTCAGAGAGGTTAAGTGACTTGCCCAAGATCACACAGCTAGTTGTCATTCCCCATACCGCCAGTGCTCACAGCCCTAACTGTGCAGAACTTCCCTTACCAAGCTGTGCTCGCCTTGCTCCACCTTCCTTTTACCATCTCTTACCACAGAGCCAATCTGGCTTTGGTCTGCTGTTTCTTTCTTATTTGGAAAGCAATCTGTTAAACTAACCTATATACACATACTAATGAACTGTATAGCATGGTGGGAAAGTGATGGGTTTGAAACAGGAAGACCTGGGCTCTAACTGTTACCACCTTCCTATGTGGCCTTGGGAAATCCTTTCCCTCATGGGGTTTCAGTTTCCATTAGGAGGTCACTCAGGGTCCTTCCCTTTTGACACCTTGTGTCTCTCTGACTTAAAGTGGGACCCCTCCAGCAGTATCTGCCATTTAACAAATTCCCGGAGCTGGTAAAGCCATAGAACCAGAGGCCACACCTCCCATGGCATCACTTCACGTATCAGGAAAGAGACCCAGGGACTTTTTTTTTTCTTTTCTAATTTCTTCCTAATTTTTAGATAGGAAGCTCTTTCTAGCAACTGACACACCACAGGAGAGGAACAGCTGCCTAATCCAACACTGTGTAAGGGCAGTCATGGAGAAAGGACCCCAAAGAGTGATATTCTGAGCAGTTTAGGGTTTGTAAATCAACCAAACAGTTCTCAGTTCATAGGACCTAGAAACTGCAAAAGCCGTGTCAATTAAAAGGGCAAGTCAGAGCCCTTAACCTTTATAAAGAGGATAAAAGGCAAAAATGGAGAACTCATTGAGCAGAGACATATAAAGGAAGAGAACTGAGTGTAAAGATCACTTGGATTAGCAGCAATTTTCTAGGGATAATTTCTGCAATTGCTTTTAAAGGTATCTTTATTCAAATGACTCTTCCTGAACTCTGAAACACTTCCTGAGGAGGAAAAAAATCCCCATTTTTTTGGGACAAACACAGTCAATGGATCAAATTCCAGTTGAAGATCAAACAGAACAAAATCAGGAAGATTTTTTAAATAGATGGAATATATTTTCAGCGAAATGTGAAATTTCCTTTTCTAGAGACACATTTCATTTTACTGCTGCATTGATTTCATCTTTCCTGCTACTCTCCTTGTGTTTTCTGAGAGAACGTGACATAGTTAAGGACCAGTGGGGCCTTTATGATGGATGGGTGGAACCTGCTGGGGATATGTACAGGGAACTGACAGGATGGAAATAAAAAACAGCCCGGTTTCCTAGATTTCTGAGAAAAGGCACATCATCTTTTTCTCTCTGGGTAAAGGAAAAAGAGCAGGCCTCAAAAGGACCTCTATTCTCACCAAAGTAAAGCTTGACATTACAATTTTCCTGAGGAAAATGTGTGTATAGCAAGTCTGTGGATCACAGATCACTAAAGAATACTGGCAAAAGTCTTGTAACACTCCCCCTTTAAACCTATATATTCTGCTTTAATTCATGGCATTTGTCACTATCTGACATTATATGAACATCTGCCTCCCTTGCTTGAATATAACTTCCAGGAGGACAAAGACTTGGTTGTTTTTTTCACTGCAGTATGCACAGTGCCTAGTGCACTGCTTGGCCCATGGTAAAGGCCCATAGAGATCAGCTGAAGGCATGAATGAATAAATGAATGAATAACAAAATTTACCCTGAGAGCCACTTGGGCTGGATTTACACAAAGCTGTTTTATGATCATGTAAGTTATTTGCCAACTCATAGCTTGAATTTTGGAGCCCTAATAAAACATTTGGCTACTTGGATCTGAAGATGGGAATTCTGACCAAGGAATTCTACTGCTAAGAAATAGACTAAATACAAAGATGTATGTGCAAATACAAAAGATGTTCATGACACTTTTATTAATAACAGAGAAAAATGAGAAATGATTTAATTATTTATTAATAATTACAATAGTTCAAAATTTGTTATTTATCATCTGATGTCAAACAACAGGATAATGGCTAAGAAAATTATGGTATATCTTCAAGACAGAATGCTATATAGCCTTTATGAAATATTTTATAGTTCTAAATCATATATGCAAAGGCTTATGATAAATTCCTGGAGTTTCAATAATACTAAAGAGTGGTGGTTTCTCTTGCCTATATAGGCTCTTTTTTCTCATTTCTGAACTTTCCAAATTTTCTATGAATGTTCGGGTCATAATTCGATAAATGAAGGAGATAAAGTCAAGAAGTAGAGATTATTTTGTGGCTTACCAATAACCTTTCCTTTGGTGTATGTAAGTAAAATTGTTAATCATATGCAATAAAAATGTACATACAGTTAGGTGACACTATGAAGAAAGTAAAGACAATTTTATAAATATCTTTTTCTTGTCAGTTGCTTCCTGCAAGCAAAACCTGTTGTGCAAATAAAACCTTGTAATCTTAATTCACTTTGGCGGTTTCATGCCAAAAATGGGTAGGTGAAGGCGGAAATGGAAAATAGTTTTAAAAGATTCCACAGTTTTCTGTTTTTGGATTTGTCTCCACTTTTCTTCCTTCAAGATGAGAAATTAAATGAGGTTTCATAAGAGAAAGTGAGTTTAATGAGAAAAAAAAAAGCCTCAGACTTCCTTTTGGGTCTCATCTTGTATCGTCAGGTTGCTTGTCTCTAACGTCTAGGGTGCGGCAAGAAAGGAGACTGGATTGTGCTGGAAGCCCAAAACCTACCGGGGAAACACTGCCCTCTTCAAGAAGTAGGCTTATTCTGTAAGTAGATACAACATGGTAAAGCCAAGACTGCTGCTGGATATCATCAATGGTTTTCAAAGTACGCATTTTTAAGCCTGGAGCACTTTGTTCAAAAACAATATAATTTGATGGTAAAAGAGATAAGATATGGGTGTGGAGGGCCTAGAGCCACACCTATTGGGAACTTGGGCTTCCCTGCTCTCCCTGGGGGTGTTGGGGTCAGCATAAGAGGGGATATGGAAGCTCCTAAATACACTGATCTGGTCTCATTCCCTCCTTCTACAGAAAGGGGAAATGAGACTAGATAGGGGCATAGATATGTTCAATGTCATACATGTTCCCTGATTAAAATAGTTCAGCTGACTCACCTGTAAAACAATCACAGTTTTCTAACAAAAGGATCAAGAGACTGTGCTGGGAAAATACTGAAGAAAGTGACAATATAACAGGATGCGTAAGAGAAGCAAGACCCCAAAATTGATATTAAAACATTATCACCCAAACCTATTCTTTCCATACCAAAGGAAATTTTACAACAGAGGTATGGCTTAGCAAATGAGATTTTATTTTTTTCTTCTATAATTTGGAAAAAGTTTTGAAAATACAGTAAAGCACAGACAGTGATATAAAAAAACTACCATGGACATTATCTTTTGTCTTTGCTTCATACATATTACATATTGTATATTTATATACACCCATCCGCACACAAACATGTGTATCTATATGTCTGCATGTGGCTCATAAACATAAGAAAGTAAGTTACAGAAGTCCAGCACCTTCAGACTGAGGGCATCTCCATGAGGATGAATTATGTTGTGCTGTAAAGTCCTAATGTTAGATAATACAGATATATTATATATCTGAAGCAAAGAAGACAAAAAATACATATTTAAGATTTTAAAATTATTTTATGTATTTATAATTATAACATACTGTGAAATTTATAAAGATATTAAATTTTTTACATATGTATTTAAACAAAGGAAATAACAGACTCAGTACAATTCAAGACCTCTCTATATTTCTTTTTAGTTCATTCCTCTCTTCCCCATTCCCAGAAGCAAAACACACTCATGAATTTAAGCTGAACCCTTATGTCCAAGGAACTTATGTTTGCTTATTTTGCCCATAAAAATAGATTTTTATTATCAAGATTTTAATTAAAATTAGGGGGATCTACATAGTTAACATGCTTGCCTTGAGATAATGAAAAGCTTTACTTGCTGAGAGGCAATTTTGTCACTCTAAATGTTTAAACTAGATTTCCTGAAAATAAAGTTCTTGTGACTGGTACAAACTCTACCGTAGTTTATTATTTTATTCCTTGGGTCCTTGTGCAGAGCCTGGCTGGTTCAGATTTATCATTCAGCTTCTTGAGTTTTGGTTGTTTGGTTAATGATCTAGGAGACAGAAGGCTCTTAAAGTCAGAGCCAATAAAAGCAGACATGACAGCAGAGGTGACGACCCCCTGTCCTGACATTGACGGAAACAAAAAAAGAACCCAGTAATTGGTTCTCTGCATACATGATATTGGATAGAGAAAATGTTAAATTACATAAGGGAGGCAGAGAGATAATATCTTTAAGAATGACTTTCATCAAAATTAATTGAGATTAAAAAAATTTTTTTAATACTTTGTTACTGTGGCAGTAACACAGTCCAGCCTTGTGTTCTGGCTCTGTCACTAGCTGAGTGTATCCAGGTCCTCCCAGTAAAATGGGAATAATACTAACAGTACCTACTTCATAGTAGTGGAGTGAGATAATGCACGTAAAGCATAGGCACGGAGCAAGCACACAGTACACGTTAGCTGCTAGTAGTAGTAGCCATAGTAGTAGTAGTATTTGGAAAACTAGCCTGTGTAGGAGAGTTCAGAAGCTCAGATGCGGAGAGGGCACAAACTTGGAGGCTCCCTTTGTCATCTGGATCCTTCACACCCCCTTACCAGCTGTGTGGGTCTGGGGACAGTGACAGTACAGAGGTTCTGGGATTGCTGTGAGTGGGTATGGAAGGTGCCTTAATGCCATGCTCTAGGAACATGCTCCATCAACATTAGCTATTACAAATATTCCAGAAAAATAATGCCTTAGTGTTCTTAAAGCACATCCTATTTTTAAAGTGCAGAAGCAACTCACAATTTCCCCACAGCAAGAAGTCAAGGGTAGCTGGAGGAGTGATCTGATTGCATTGATTAGTTTATCTAGGAACAATTTGTCTAGGTATCAGGACTGTATACAGTCATTGCTGTAAATACAGCATTGTCTAGTCACAGCTCTGCAGGAGACTCAAAAGATGGACTCTTTTTCCTTGCAAAGGGGTGACTAAGCTCCCTCTGAAATTCTTAGAAAGATCCCTGAGAAAGGGAGACATAGAAGATGCTCTTAAAAAAAGACAAGTGCATTCTGATAACAAGTGCTTTACAGTCCCAGGGCACTTCCGCACACATCATCAAACCTTCAAACTTCACAGCATCCCCAAGAGAAAGTAGGGATTATACCCATTTGTCAGAGGAGAAAAGTGAGGCACAGAGAATTTAAGTGACTTGCTCAAAATTCCTCTGTTAGTAAGAAGAGACTCCAGCTCTTTCCTGCTTGAAGTTCAGAATTTTTCCTGCTCCTGCAAGACTGTGAATGTTCCTTGCTGACTTACCTGCCTTTGTGGGAACTATTTTGTTTCTCCAACTTTTTTGTCGCCTTATTTGTTTTAGGCAGCATAACTCTAAATCGCACATCCTTACCTATGACATTATGTATACAGTGTGTGTGCGTATGTGCATGGATGTCTGAATGCCCACATGCACCCATGCACACATGTAAGCACAGGCTCGACAAATGAAGTTCTTTTCACATTTTATTTCATTTTAAGTGTACTTTTAAAAGATGAAAATCTTAAAGACCACTGAGATTCAGCCAAATTTTGAGTACACTATATCACTTTTTTGGACTGAAGCCTGAGCAGTAATTCAGCTCCAACAGAGGGCAAAAAAAGGGGGGTTTTCGCTTTAAATGAACCGTAGTTCTTTTCCTGAAAACACGATCTGATTTCTTTTATAAAAGAAGAGCAAAAGAACTTTTGTTACCACCTCCAGCTGACAAACCCGCCTCCCACACTATTGCCTTGCAGCAAAAGGAAGGGACATCAGGTGACAGACCCCAAATTTCAACTAGTAACACAAATTACAGACCTTCCTATCTTGATGTCCTCTTGACCTTTTGCCTTTCCCCTACAATGAAGAATGAGACACAGTTTAAATCAAAATGACTCTCATGGGCAATTCTACAAAACAAATAGAAGGCACAGGGTCTCCCCCCACCACACACTTCCCCCCAGCTTCCCCCGCTGGGCCAGCCTGTTCCCTCGTTCCACGCAGGCAGGAGCTAATAATTAGAGAGCCCTTTCACACCCCAGACAATGACGCTCTGCTTGCCAAGAGCCCTGTGTGCTTTGAAGAAAGAGTTTCACAAAGTAAATATTTACAGAACAACTATAATAAGATGCCAAGTCCCACTTGCAGGGGACACTTAGAGAAAAATTGACAAGAAAGGACTTCTCTGTGTGGCACCACATTGCCTCATGCGGGATCCTGATCCAAAGTCGGTTTGGGTTCTGTCAGCCTTTCTTTTACTTAGCCTTTTAATTTCCATGTGAGGACACTTTTCACAGAATATAAGAATAATTACATTTGCCTCTGAAGACTCAATTCAGAAATGTACTGGTTCGGGACCACAGGAAAGAGTCTTTAAATATTGCAGCTTCCAGCAGTAGGGGAAAGAAAGCTTTGCAAAGTCAACAGAGAGGAAATTAAGGGCAGGGATAATTAGCACTCAGAAAATGTCATTGTTTTTAAAACATTTTTTTGAGATAGGCTACTTACTGCTTAAACTCTAGTCAAGTTTGTATTACCTGTAGATCTGTTATCTATAAAACTGTGGGACCTGAGCTCAAACATGGTGAGAATCAAAACAGGTGCCCCCGCCTGTTCTCATTATGCACGTTAGCCCATGGCCTTAGCACAGCCTGTTAAACAGCTGAATTTGAAACAATCACAGCGCAGGCCAAACACTAGCCTGAAGGCCTGTCTGTCTTGGGATTTGGCCATTTACATTGATTTTTTTTTTTCCCCACATTTTCCATGAAACACAAATATTTGCCATGGCAACTGGGGTGTCACATGACATGCTGCTCCATAAACAGCTTGGAAATCTCTAAAGGGGAAACAGCCCACCAGTGCTGCACATAGAGTGACAACATCTTGAGGAAGATTTGGCGTTAAAAGATGAAGGTCTAGGAAGAACAGGTAACAGTTTACTTTGTAGACACAGTAGGATTAATTTCTTCCCTGCCTCATTTCAATTTCTCTTTCTTTCTTTCTTTCTTTTTTTCTTTCTTTTTTTCTTTAATGGGAGCAGCTGTAAGCGTTGGTCACATAGGGTAAGCTCAGAAAAAGGCACTGCCAGCTGTCTCCTTTCTATGGTGAAAAGTTTCAATTATCACAAGTCTGTGGCTCATAAACATAAGCAAGCAAGCTAAGGAAGTCCAGCACCTTTAAACCGAGGGAATCTCCATGAGGATGGGTTATGCTGTACTGTGAAGTCCTCATGGTAGAGAAGACCGAATTTCTTCCCCTTCCTCATTAAGATACACTTGCAAAATTGGAGAGCTTGCTTTTTTATCCGATGCTTACAGACAGATGAAACATAGCAAAACCTCACAATAACATACCCTATGCAACACAGATTTGGATATAAAGCAATAGCTTTTGCATTCTGCACTCCTGGACTCTTGACCAGCTAGCAGCCTAGGTTGGCCCAATCATTTATTAGTGTCACAATAACGCAATATGACTGAATCTTTTTAGACCCCACTGATAATCTCATGATAGAGTTTACCTGTATAACAATCCCCCCTTTTAAAATCAAATGCATCCTAGCTGCAGCTGAAATAATATTTATTTCTAGGTAAAGGTATGAATTCTATAAAGCATTACCAAAAATCTCACTGAGAATATTGTAAATAAAAACAATTTTCTCTTGTTAGTTAGAAATATGAATACCTTTGATCTCTGTTTCTTGGGAGAGAACTTCACTTCTGGAATCGGCTGTGGTCTCTGAGGCGTAGCGGCAAAAGGGGCTGTGGATGAGGTGGTGCAACGTTAAGTCTTCCAGAAAGAGGCTGAGTCATTGCTCTGATGCTATGTTTGCACCTTGAAAGCCAAATGGCTGTCACCCACTGACTTCACTATCACCTTCCCTGTATCAATTCAATGAAACATTGTAATTGTTGACTTCAAAAGGAAAGCCAAAAACATGGGAAGGCAGCAGCTCCATCAAGATAGAAGGGCAGCTGGCCTTCTGCAAGCTGCCTAGATGAAAATTTTGAAAGCGAGCAAATGAAAGAGTAATAACATTTGTCTTATAAAATGTTTTGCCATGAGATTTCTTAAATGGCCCTATTCCCAAGTTCATTTAATAGATAAATAAATATAACTACATATGGACTATTTCATTGTGTAGTCACTAAAAAAGATGATTCTAAAGAATTTAAATGGCTTGGGGGAAATTGTAAGAGGAAAACACTGTATATGTTATATTTGAAAGTAATTACATCTGTAAACAACAACTTTTGGAGAACACATGTCACCCCCTAAGTGGGTAGGCTCATAAAATGGACAACAGTTGGGAGAGAAATCAGATCTCTCTTGTCGCTTGGAAGCCAAACAAACTGCCTTTTACAAACAGCCCAAGTCTGACATTCTCAGGGGAGAAACATCATTACACTACTCTTTGCAAGAAGGAGAACAAAAATAATTTAAATCGTTAACTGGGTCAAGGATCTGAGGCTTCTTTTAACCTGCTTCTTAGTTCACCCCTTTTCTGTCAGTTCCATAGTGACGGTTTTCGAGAGAATTGACAGATATTGATCGAATACAGCTTGTCAGTGTTCAGTTTAGAATCCCACCTTGAGGAGTCTGTTCTCATAATGCCTCAAGGTGGCTGCAAGGAATCTCTTCAGCCATCTCTTTAAAAGTGCCAAGAATTCCAGAGTATTGTTACTAAAACTCAAGTCCACGAAAGGGATTTGTTGCATCTGATCAACTTGGTTTTCTCCCCCTTTCCGATTTCTCTGGCTCCCAGGATCCTCCCTGACTCTGAAGCTGCCCTTCACCTTCCCCAAGTCTGGGCCCTTGGCTATAGTGTTTGAAGACTCCATTTAAGCCTACAAACAAGTCTTTGCCTTGACCGCTGTGTTCTGCTCTGTTGTTCACTTGGACTTTGCTCCCCCACTTCTGAAGGCCAGTCCACACCCTGCACTCAGGCTGCTTTGAATTCAGAGATTCACCTGTAAAGCCCATTATTCCTATTGTCTGCAGTCTCCATACACTTTCTGTTAAAACTTTCTGGTTCCTGCAGACAAGTGAGATTTGTGGCTGAATTCCCACATTGAAACAAAATAGCAGCTGATAAGTTTTCAAGTAGGCACAATAAAGGATTTTAGTAAAATTTTAATGAAATTTGGTAGGATAAAGAGTTAAAAGATTTCTGATTTCACATGGATAATCCATAGTTAATGGTATCTCAGAAAAATGTATTACATTTTTCTTAGTTACATGCAGGAATTCTGTCACTAAAGTATAACTTCATACAGCCTTGGTTTTTATGGGACACGTGCATTAGAAGAATGTGTCTGCTCTTTGACAAAACTATAATTTATGGTACTGCCAATTTTGCTACTCCATTTTCCCTCTGGAAAAGTCTGTATGATAAATTTTGCCAGAGTTAATGTTGGGGAAAAAAAGAACTTGTCTTTCTGGACAAACCTATATGCTTCTGTGGTAGTTACTGATACGTGCTTGCCAAGTGCCCATCTCCCTCTCTTTCTTGCTAATTGTAAACCCCCATTTTGTCAAGATACAATATGCGAGCTCCGAGGATTGCCAGATTTAGCAAATTAAAAAAATAAAGACAGTTAAATTTTAATTTTTGATAAAGAACAAATGTTTTAGTGTAAGTATGCCCCAAATACTAAATATATTTAATATCCAACAAAGGACAGAATTTTCATGAATAGATTAGACCAAGCATAACTTACCATACTAAGTAGTATATGTATGTCCCAAATCCTAACCCTAACCCTATGCCTGGACGTTTACTTTCCCAGCATTCCTTATAGCCAACAGTGGCCATGTGACCAGTGAGATGTAAGGGGAAGTCCATCCAGGGACTGGCATCACTATTTTCCCTTTCTCCTGCCTGGAATGTGTAAGTTAAGACCCAGATCCACAGAAGTAGTCTTAGAGGCATGAGGTGGCAAACAAGGGGGTAAAACCAAACATGCTAAAGAAGGCAAAGAAGAAAGAGACCACCAGCCCTGGAATGCCTACTTGCTGGTTTCTTATGTGTGAGGCAAATGAACTCCTCATTGTTTAAGCCACTGGTAGTTGAGTTTTCTCATATTTGCAGTCACATGTGCTGAGGCCTCAAGGACCAAAGTTTTTAATAATGGTGGCAATAGTGGTCACCCTTGAACTCTCAATGCTTTTAATGGAGAAATAAAATGCTTCTAAAGTTTCCCTACTAAGCATATTGTTTGCTCTGGGGTTTTGATTGAAGACAATAATCAGGTTCAGAAAATTCTCTTCTACTTCTAAACTGCCCAGTTTTTTTCCTTATTATTAATGTTGAATTGTATTGCATGATTTTTAAATTTTGGCATATATTGAGATGATCATGGGGATTTTGTTTTGAATCTGTTAATACATGGTGAATTACATCATTAGATTCTTCTCATGTTGAAAAAACATTCTTCCTTGATCATGATGAATGCAGAAAACATATGCTAACTTTTATTTAGAACGCTTACCTCTATGTTCCTGAGACTGGTTTATCTATCTATCTACCTATATGTGTTTTTGCACTTTCCTTGTCCAATTTTGGTGCTGAAGTTATATAACTTTGTAAAATGAGTTGATAAACATTCCTTCTTTTCTTCTTCTATGAAATAGTTTCAAATAAGAATTACCTGCCCCTTAAGGTTGATAAAACCTTCCTAAAAAAGGCTTGAGGCTTTTTTCCTCTGGTATATTTTTGTGTGTGTTGGTGCATATGTGCTATGTCCATCTCTATGCTTGAGACAGAGAAATACTTTTGACTACCAATTCACATTATCTAAAGGTAGTGTTTCTTTAAGTTTTCTATTTTTTGTTGAGTTAATTTTGGCAACTTAGATTTTTCTAGGAAAATTTTTATTTCATTTTAAAAAATGATGGGTGTAAAGTTACCATACTATGATTTTTAAAAAATTCTGTTGTATCTATAGTATCTGTCTTCTTTCATTTTAGTGTTATTTGTACCTTCTCTTTTTTTTAATTTCAGCATTATTGGGGTATAATTGACAAATTAAATTGTAAGATACTTAAAGTGTACATTGTGGTGATTTGATATGCATATACATTATGAAAAGATTCCTCCCCTCTAGCTAAATAACACATCTATCATCTCACGTATTCTTTTAAAATCAGTGAGAACGTTTAAATTTTACTTTCTTAATAAACTTCAGTTATACAATACTGTGTTACCAACTATAGTCACCACGTTTTACATTAGATCTTCAGATATTTTTCATCCTACAGCTAAAAGTTTATTATACCCTTTTATTAACCTCTCCCTATTTTCCCTCAATCCTTCAACCTCGGAATCACTTTACTACTGTTTCTGTGAGTTTGACATTTTTTGTTTAGATTCCACATAAAAGCGATACCATGCAGTTTTAGTCTTTCTTTCTCTGGCTTATTTCACTCACATAATGCCCAACAACATGGTTTATCTTTTTAAGGCTGAATAATACTTGTATATGTATGTATGTGTATGTTTGCTGCATTACATTTTTATTTTTATTTTTTTACTTTCTCGAGGAAACGCCATACAGTTTTCCCTAGTCGCTGTACCAGTTTATACTCCCCAAACAGTGCACAACGATTCCCTTTCCTCCACATCCTCACGAGTATTTATCTCTTGTATTTTTTGATAGCAGCCATTCTGACAGGTGTAAGGTGATAGCTCATTGTGGTTCTGATTTGCATTTCCCTGATGATTGGTGGCATTGAGTACCTTTTCATGTCCCTGTTGGCCATTTATTTGTCTTCTCTGGAAAAAAATCTAGTTAGGTCCTTAGCCCATTTTTAATTGGATTACCTGGGGCTTTTTGCTGTTGAATTGTATGAGTTTCTTATATATTTTGAATATTAATCCTCTGTCGGACATGTGGTTTGCAAATATGTTCTCTCATTCCACAAGTTGCCCTCTCATATTGTTGTTGGTTTCCTATTCTGTATAGAAGCTTTTCAGTTTGATGTAGGCTCCCTTGTTTATTTTTGTTTCTGTTCCTTTTGCTTTTGGTGTTAATTCCAAAAAATCATTGCCAAGACCTTACCCTCTATGCTTTCTTCTAAGAGTTTTATGGTTTCAGGTCTTAGGCTCAAGTCTTTAATCCATTTTGAGTTAATTTCTGTGTATAGTATAAGGTAATGATGCAGTTTCATTCTTTTTAATGTGGCTGTCCAGTTTTCCCAAAGCCATTTATTGAAGAGACTATCCTCTTTCCATTGTGTATTATTGGATCTTTTGTTGAAAATTAATTTACCATTAAAGGATTTCTGGGGTCTCTATTGTGTTGCATTGATCTATGTGTCTGTTTTTATGCCAGTTAACATACTTTTGATTACTATAGCTTTGTAATATAACTTGGATCAGGACGTGTGATGGCTCCAGCTTTGATCCTTCCCAAGACCTTTCTCAAGATCGCTCTCCCTAGTCAGGGTCTCTTGCACTTCTGTGCATATATTAGGATTGTTTTTTCTATTTCTGTGAAAAATGTCCTTGGAATTTTAATAGGATACATTGAGTCTGTAGATTGGTTGTGTAGTATGGCCATTTGAACAATATTAATTTTAATCTATGAACATGGAATATCGTCCATGTATTTGTGACTTCTTCATTTTCTTTCATCATTTTTTTTTTTGTAATTTTCAGTGTACAGATATTTCACCTCTTTGGTTAAACTTATTCCTAAGTATTTTACTATTTTTGATGCTATTGTAAATGGAATTTTTTTCTTAATTTCTCTTTCTGACAGTTCATTATTAGTATATAGAAACACAACTGAGTTTTGTATATTAATTTTGTATCCTGCAGCTTCACTGATTTCATATGTTAGTTCTAACTGCCTTTTTGGCAGCATCTTTAGGGTTTTCTGTATATATCATGTCCAGAGACAATTTTACTTCTTCCTTTCTGACTTAGATGCCTTTTATTTCTTTTTCTTGCCTAATGTTCTGGCGAAGACTCCGGAACTATGTTGAAGAAATGTGGCAAGAGTGGGCATCTTGTCTTATTCTTGATCTTAGAGGAAAAGCTTTTAGCTTTCCATTATTGAGTGTAAATGTTAGCTGTGGGCCTTTATTATGTTGAAGTATTTTTCTAAATAATTCACTGAGAGTTTTTAATCAGTCATGAGAGGATGTTGAATTTTGTCAAATGATTTTTTGCATGTATTGAGATTATCATATGATTTTTATCCTTCATTTTGTTAATGTGGTGTATTGTATCGCATTTATTGACTTGCATATGTTGAACCATCTTTACATCCCAGCAATAAATCTCACTGGATCGTGGTGTATAATCATTTTAATGTGTTAGTGATTTCAGTTTGCTAATATTTGTTGAAGATTTTTGCATTTATCTTCATTACAGATATTGGCCTACAATTTTTCTTTTCTTGCAGTGTTCTTGTCTGACTTTGGTGTAAAGGTAATGCTGGCCCCCTAAAATGAATTGGGAAGTGTTCCCTCCTCTTTGAAAGAATTTGAGAAGGGTTAGTGTTAATTTTTCTTTAAATGCTTGGTAGAATCCACCAGTGAAGCCATCTAGTTTGGGAATGTTCTTTGTTGAGATGTTTTTGGTTACTGAGTTAGTCTCCTTACTAATAATTGGCCTCCTCAAATTTTCTATTTCTTCATGATTCAGACTCAGTAGATTTATGTTTCTAGGAATTTACCCATTTCTCCTAGGTTATGTTATATAATGTTTTGGTGTATAATTGTAGTACTTTCTTATGATCCTTGGTATGTCTGTATTATCAGTTGTAATGTCTCCTCTTTCATTTCAAGTTTTATTTATTTGAATCTTCTTTCTTTTTTCCTTAATTTGTCTAGTTGGAGGTTTGTCGGTTTTGTTTATCTTTTCAAAAAAGTAGCTTTTTGTTTCATTGCCAGTTTCTCTTGTCTTTTTACTCTCTATTTCATTTTTTCACCCTGATCCTCACTATTTTCTTCCTCCTAAATTTGGGCTTAGTTTGTTCTTCTTTTTTTAGTTCTTTGTGGTATAAAGTTAGGTTGAAACCTTTCTGTTTTCTTAATGTAGGTATTTATTGCTATAAAGTTCCCTCTTAGAACTGCCTGTGTTGCATCTCATAAGCTTTGGTATGTTGTATTTCCATTTTCACTTGTCTCAAGATATTTTTAATTTCCCTATTTCTTCTTTGACTCACTGATTGTTCAGAAGCATGTTGTCTGATCTGCACATATTTGTGGATTTTCTAGCTTTTTTCTTGTAACTGATTTCTAGTTTCATACCATGTGGTTGGAAAACAAGTCTGATAATATTTTAATCATCTTAAATTCATTAAGATGTATTTTAATATGTATTTCCCTAGTGACTGGTGATGTTAAGCATGCTTTTATATATCTATTTACCATCCATATATCTTCTTTGTTAAAATGTCTGTTCAAATCTTTTGTCCATTATGTTATTGGGTTGCTTATTTTGTTATTGAGTTTTTAGGTTTTTAACTATTCTGGATAAAAATTCTTTATCAAGTATGCATTTTGAAATATTAACTCCCAATCTGTAGCTTTTTCTCTTCATTTTCTTAACACTGTCTTCCAAGAGTAGAAGTTTAACATTTTGATGAAGTCCAATATATTAATTTTTTGCTCTTATGGGTTATGCTTTTGGTGTGGTTTCTAAGAAATCTTAAACAAACAAAATCTCTTCTTCATTTTCTTCTAAAAATTTTATCATTTTAGGCTTTCTATTTAGTTCTATGATCCATTTTGAGTAAATTTTTGTATATGCTGCAAGTCATAAGTGAAGTTTCTATAAATATCTCTGTTTCAGCACCATTTGTTGAAAAGACTATCCTTTGTCCATTTAATTGTCTTTGCACACCCTTGTTGAAAATCAGTTGCCCATATATGTGTCAGTCTGGTCCCAAACTCCCTGTTCTATTCTGTTGATCTCTGTGTTCATTCTTTTGCCAATGCCACACTTCCCTGACAACTATAGCTTTAGAGTAACTCAGATAATGAGTCCTCTAAGGATGTTTTTCTTTTTCAAAGTTGTTTTAGCTATAGCAGTACCATCTTTGCCTTTGTATACAAATTTTAGAATTGGCTTGTCAATTTTTGCAAAAAAAATTCTATTGATCTTGATTTGGATTACATTGAATCTGTAGAAAATTTTGGGAGAGTTCACATCATAACAATACTGAATCTTTTAATCCCTGAACATGGCTTACCTTTACATTTACTTCGGTCTTCTTTGAATTATTTTTATTAGCATTTCAGCATTTTAAAGTTCAGCATAGAAATCTTGCTTTTTTTAATGCCTGGCTATTTCATTTTTTGTTGTTATTTTAATGGCATTGCTTTTTAAAATTCAATTTCTAATTGTTTTTGGTATATAGCAAATAATTTTTGTATACTAACTTTACATCTTGAAACTATGCTAAACTCTCTTTTTCATCCTGTTAGGGGTTTTTTTGGTAGAATCTTTCAGATTTGCTATGTAATAATCATGCTGTTTACAGAGAGAGACAGTTTTTCTTTTTCTACTTGCATACCTTTGTTTTTTCTCTTACCTCATTACGTTGGCTTGGACCTTCAATACAAGGCTGAATAGATGTGGTGAGACTGAACATCCTTTACTTTTTCCCAATGTTAGGCAGAAAGTCATTGATCTTTCACTGTTGAGTGTGATTTTAGCTGTAGATGTCCTACAGCTAGCTGAGGAAGTTCCCTTATATTTCTGGTTTGCTTGGGGTTTTTAAAACAAATGGAAGTCAAATTTAACTTATTTTTACTTATTGAGATGGTCATATGATTTTTCTTCTTCAAACTTTGATATGATGGCTTACATCAATTGATTTTTAAATGTTGAAACAGTTCTGAATTCTTAAGGTAACCCTATGTGGTCATAATGTATTATTCTGTTTTACATTGTGAGATTCAATTTACTGATATTTTGTGGAGAATTTTTGCATCTGTTTTCATGTAAAATATCAGACTGTGGTTTTCTTGTCTTCTTGTCTTTTCTCATCTTTCTTGTCTTCTATCTTGGTTCTGGTATCAGGATGATGCTGGCTTCATTAAGTGATCTGAGGAGTGTCTCCTTCTATTCTATTTTCTGGAAGAATTTGTGTAGAATTGGTAATATTTCTTTCTTCACTGTATGGTATAATTCACCAGGGATACCACCTGGAAGTGGTGTTTTCTTTCTGATGGTTGTGATGAAAGCATGAATGTGCTCCAGAGGATGTGATGCCAGGAAAACAATTTCACATTAAAGGAGCTCAGAGATATTCCATAATGTTGAAAATGCAAAGTATAAAGTGTTGGAAACTACGCATATAGTAGGTGTGCAAATAGACCTATTGATTTTAATTTTATTTGGTTCTTGGTAAAAGTATTGCAACACATTAAGCTTTAATACTTAAAGCCAGGGGTTTGTAAACTATGATCTATAGTTTAAATCTAGCCCGTGGCCTGTATTCATATGGTCATTAAGCTAATAAGTTTTTATGACATTTTTAAGTATTGCAGAACAAACAAAGAAAAAAACAAAATGTTCAGAACCTGTATGTGGCATACAATGTGTATAATATTTCCTATCTGGTCCATTACAGAAAAAGGGTGCTTACCCTGCTTAAAACCAATGTGCACTTAATTTTAATTTTTGGTGGGAAAATATATTTCTTTATGTAAAGGAGTATATTGAAGATATGTGTGATTTGAAGAAAAAACTAATGGCACTAAAAAATAAAGAGAAATAGATATGTTTGTAATCGTTGTTTTGAGACTTTAACCTACCTCCATTAGCAATTGTTAGAATAAACAGGCAAAAAACTTAATCAAGACATAATTAAAGACAGAAAAATATTTTAAGCAGCAAGAGAAAAACAACACCTTACCTACAGGGGAAAAACAATGACAGTAGATTTCTCATCAGAAGCCACAGAGTCCAACGGGCAATGGCACAACTTGTTTTTAAGTGCCAATAGAAAACAAACTGTCCATCCAGAACCCTGTATCTAGTGAAAATATCCTTTGGGAACAAAGGTGAAATCAAGACATTCTAAGATAAAAATAAATGAGGATAATTTGTCACTAGAATACCAAACATAAAAAAATGGCTGAGGAAAATTTTCTAAATAGAAAGGAAATGGTAAAAGAAAGAATCTTGGAACATAAGGAAGAAAGAACATGATAAGCAAAAATACGGTTACAAACAATAGACTTCCCTGTTACCCTTGAGTTTTCTAAATTATATCTGATAATTGAAAGAAAAATTTAAATTATAATACTGTTTGATGTGGTTCTAAATGTAGAGGAAGAAAGCATGCAAGTATATGAAAGCCAGCAATTACCCTCCAGGGCACTTTCCCTAAAGAAATGAAAATGTGTTCATACAAAAACCTGTACACAAATGTTTATAGCAGCTTTATATTCATAGTAGCCAAAGACTAGAAACAACTGATATGTTCTTCAACAGGTGAATGGTTTAAAAATAGTACATTCAAATCATAGAATACTAGTCACCAATAACAAGGAACAAACTGCTGATATAAGCAACAACCTGGACAAATCTCCAGAGAATTATGCTGAGTGAAAAAAGCCAATCCCAAAAGGTTATGCACTATATGATTCCATTTATCTCACATACTTGGAATGACAAAATTATAGAAATGGAGGAGAGATTAATGGTTGCCAGGGTTAAAGAGGTGTGGGGGTAAGAGGGAAGAGGGTGTGGCTGTGAAAGAACCACTGAGGAATCCTCCCACTGGAGGAAATGTTCGGTATCTTGGCTGTATCACTACCCCAGCTGTGATGTACTGTAGTTCTGCAATATATTACTTTGGGGAAAAGTGGGTTAAGAGTGCAAGGGGTATCTCTCTATGTTATTTCTTACAACTTCATGCAAATCTATAGTTATCTCAAAATATAAAGTTTAATGTAAAGAAAAGATGCCAGTAGGAGAATGAGATGCCAAGCTAGAGTGAGAAAAATTATTTGCAGTACATATGACTGATAAAAGATTACCACCCAGAATATATAGATAATCCCTACAAATAACTTAAAAAAAAGAAAGACAACCCATTAAAAAAAATAGGTTGCAGTTGTAAACCATTTTACAAAAGAAAATACTCAAATGACCAACCTATGTATCAAAAAAAACACTGCTCAACCTCATTGGTCATTAGGGAATGGAAATGATAACTGCAAAGAGATGCCACAACAGACTCACTGGGTTGGAAAAAAACAAGAAACCCTGAAACCAAGTGCTGACAAAGAGATGTATTATCTGGAATTCTCATATACTGATAGTAAGAAATAAATCAGTATAACCATGTTGGAAAATTGGCAATACCTACTAAATCATATCCACTGATACCATTCTCCTCAAATCCACCATTGTCTCTCACCTGGTTTACCACAATAGCCTTTTAACTAGTGTTCTTGCTTCCAGTCATGCTCCCCTATGATTCATTAATTTTAAAGCAGTCATAATAGTCTGATTAAAACATAAATCAGTTCACCTTATCCTTCTGTTTGAACCTTTCAGTAGGTTCTCATTGAAATTAGGATTAAGTCCAACTCCTCATCATGTGTGAAAGGCTGCCATGCTGGTTCTGCTATAATCTAAGATGTTTAAAAAGAAAGATTCTAAGATATATGGAGTGTTTTAAATAAATCAAGAGTTTATTTCTCTCTCACACGATAGTTAAAAGGAAGATAGTCTGGGGTTGGCAGGGCAGCTTTGCCAGACTCAACAAGGAGTTCCATCTCTGGCTCCAAAGTGCTTGCTCATCACATCTGCATCCTGGCCAGCCAGAGAAGGGAAAGGAAAAGGGGGGCCATGCTCCTCTCCTCTTAATAGGACAGCCCAGAAGTTTCCCTTTATACTTCTGCTTACGTCATCATGTCCAGAAGCTTGTCATGTGGCACATTTAAGGAAGGCTGGGAAGTGCTGTCTTTAGCTAAATTGACATATGCCTACCCACCACTCCATCACTATGGAAGAAGGGAAGAATGAATATTGAGGATAACTCGCTCTCTTCTCTCGTCTACATCATATCATCCTTCTCTACTTCTCTAGCCTCATCTCCTCCCTCCCTCTCCTTGGCCCTTGGCCCTCCAGCCATTGTAGCCTTCTTGCTCATTCCCTCCTTAGTCAACAGGGCCTTTATACCTGTGCTGTCCTATGTCTGGAATGCTTGCCCCAAGATATTTACATGACTGGATCCTTCTTCTCATTTGGATCCTAACTCATGCCTCATACATCTTCTGAGAGGCATTCCCTGACCCTTCCCCCACAAGCAAGGTAGCTTCCTCCTTATCACCCTCTAATCCACTTTTAAAATATTTCTAGTACTTACCACTAATTCAAATTACCATTTACTTACCTGCTTACTACCTGTATCTTCCACTAGAAGGTAAGCACCATGTGAGCAGGGATGTTGTCTGACATTCTCTGTTGGATCCCTGGCACCTTTATACTTCCTTGACTGAAGCAAGGAGTCACCAATATTTGTTGAGCAGATGAATAATTTAGCCAAAACTGTTCATTTCATAGCTGGGAAAGCTGAGGCCCAGAGAAAGTAAATGGCTTTTGCCTGAAGTTCTGCAGCTAGTTAGTAGGTGCCCAGGTCAGTGCTTTCCTCAAACACCCTATTTCATCCAACCTCCTCTTTGAAGTCTTCTGTTATCTCACCCCTCTCAGCAATCATTCATCTGAACACCTATAACATTTAAACATTCACTTGGATTTTATTCTACGCTGCTTTGTATTGTTATTTATCTTTATTATATCTATCTTGTTTTCCCAACCAAGCTGCAAACCCCCTGAAAATACCAACCTTCTAACACATAGAGAACACAGGTGTTGAGTAGGTAGTTTACAAAGAGACTAAAGTTACTTGACTCAGTAAAGTAAAACTCGGAATCATCTTGTCTTGTCCTATTATTGAAGATAAAAGTTGGATACTAGAAGATGAGATTTTTGTGGGGGTAATCTGTGTATCCCCAACTAAGCTTATAGGCAAGAATGTCTTACCAGCAGTTGGAATCTTCTGCACTTGATCAAAATTATGCAGAGGAGCTGCTCTGGGTATAATGGGCGGATTCTGAAAGGTAATCCTTGCTGTTGGTGGAATCAACCCTCGTTCTATCATACCTAAAATCCCTGAAAAGGAAGGTTAGAAGAATATGAGTTTAACTCCAAGCGTTTCCACAAAGTCTGACCCCTATACATTTCAAAAATGTTAACTTACTCTATTCAATCATCTTATATGTAAGAGTGCTTTAATCCTTTGCAGGAAAATATAGCTATAGTACGTGTTCATTTAAGCCTAATATCCTAACCTAAGAAAAAATGTCATTTCCCACAGTGGTATTATGAAATAAACTTGTTAAGATTATTTCATTTTGAGGTAGAAAGAGTTTCAGTGCAAACTAAAACTTCTTAATACTTAATGACATTTTCAGTTATTGATAATACTGTCATCTTTTTCAAATTTGGAGAAATCAGGTACACAGTCTTAATAACTAAGACTCTGTTCTGAAAGAAAGAAAATATGTGTGCTTGAAACCATGCTCCTGTTGCTATGGTTACTCATAGTTTATAAAAGAAAGTTATTTTTAGAAATCTCTCATATCACCGAAGATATTTATATATATATATGCCAAAATAGGTTATTTTGTGTAACTGGGCAACATGGTTAGTATAAATGCAACCAACTTACAATTCCTGGAACTAAAACTGGGTCAACGTGACTTGTGCCAAGACTTTTTAACGGACAAGAGACATTGTTAAATAAACAAACAAATGAATTAATGAATAAATGAATAATTGTACAAAGCCTCTGTGAGGGGCAAAGCTTTCATTAAGGTGGATCTATTGTACTGAAGGCAGAAACTCACAAAACTCAGGGAGTACTGGATATAACTTGTGATAGAGCTTAAGCTTCTTGTTGCTTTCATAGAATAGTAAGGAAGGTAAAGAACTGGGTCTCAGTGAAGCCTTTGTATGCAAACTGTGTGCCAACCTGGACTAAACTGAAGAAGTTGGCACACATTCTAAGAGGGATAAATATTGTTTCCATTTCCCTCATGGCCTCCCTGACTATATTATATGTTAATAAAGATTAACAATAAGAGGATGACTAATGACACTAGAAAAAGAAGAACAAATGAGGCCCAAAGTCAGTAGAAAGAGAGACATAATAAAGATTAGAGCAGAAATAAATAAAATCGAGAAGAATAAAACAATAGAAAGAATCAATGAAAGCAGGAGCTCATTCTTCGAGAATATAAACAACATAGATAAACCCCTAGTGAGACATATTAAGAAAAAAGAGTCTACACACATAAACAATCAGAAATAAGAAAGGAAAAATCATTATGGACACCACAGAAATACAAAGAATTATTAGAGAATACTGTGAAAAATTGTATACTGACAGATTGGATAACCTAGAAGAAATGGACAACATTCTAGAAAAATACAACGTTTCATGGCTGACCCAGAAAGAAACAGAAAATCTGAACAGACCAATTACCAGCAAGGAAATTGAACTGATAATAAAAAAACTACCTAAGAACAAACCCCTGGACCAGATGGTTTCACCGCTGAATTATCAAACATTTAGTGAAGACCTAATACCCATCCTCCTTAAAGTTTTCCAAAAAGTAGAAGAGGAGGAAATACTTCCAAACTCATTCTACAAGGCCCGCATCACTCTAATAACAAAACCAGGCAAAGACACCACAAAAAAAGAAAATTACAGACCAATATCCCTGATGAAAATAGATGCAAAAATATGCAACAAAATATTAGCACTCTGAATTCAAAAATTCATCAAAAAGATCATCCATCACGATCAAGTAGGATTTATTCCAGGGATGCAAGGATGGTACAACATTCGAAAATCCATCAACATCATCCACCACGTCAACAAAAAGGACAGAAACCACATGATCATCTCCATAGATGCTGAAAAGCATTCGACAAACTTCAACGCCCATCCGTGATAACAACTCTCAACAAAATGGGTATAGAGGGCAAGTATCTCAACATAATAAAGGCCATATATAACAAACCCACAGCCAACATTATACTTAAAGCAAGAAGCTGAAAGCTTTTCCTTTAAGTTCGGGACACAAGACAAAGATGCCCACTCTCCCCACTTTTATTCAACATAGCTTTGGAAGTCCTAGCCACAGCAATCAGACAACACAAAGAAATAAAGGCATCCAAATTGACAAGGAAGAAGTTAAACTGTCCCTGTTTCAGATGACATGATATTGTATATAAAAAACCATAAAGAATCCACTCCAAAATGATTAGATCTGATATCTGAATTCAGCAAAGTTGCAGGATACATAATTAATACACAGAAATCTGTTGCATTCCTATACACTAACAATGAACTAGCAGAAAGAGAAATCAGAAAAACAATTCCATTCACAATTGAATCAAAAAGAATAAAATACCTAGGAATAAACCTAACCAAGGAACTGAAAGACCTATACTCTGAAAACTACAAGACACTCATGAGAGGAATTAAAGAAGATACCAATAAATGGAAACATATCCCATGCTCATGGATAGGAAGAATTAATATTGTCAAAATGGCCATCCTGCTTAAAGCAATCTACAGATTCAATGCAATCCCTATCAAAATACCAACAGCATTCTTCAACAAACTAGAGAAAATAGTTCTAAAATTCATATGGAACCACAAAAGACCCTGAATAGCCAAAGCAATCCTGAGAAGAAGAATAAAGCAGGGGGCATTACTCTCACCAACTTCAAGCTCTACTACAAAGCCACAATAATCAAGACAATTTGGTACTGGCACAAGAACAGACCCATAGACCAATGGAACAGACTAGAGAGCCCAGATGTAAACCCAAGCATATATGGTCAATTAATATATGATAAAGGAACCATGGACATACAATGGGGAAATGACCACCTCTTCAACAACTGGTGTAAGCAAAACTAGACTGCTACATGCAAAAAAATGAAACTGGATTATTGTCTAACCCCAAACACAAAAGTAAACTCAAAATGGATCAAAGACCTGAATGTAAGTCATGAAACTGTAAAACTCTTAGAAGAAAACGGGCAAAAGCAACTTTTTCCTGAATGCATCTCCTTGGGCAAGGGAAACAAAATAAAAAATGAACACATGGGACTACACCATGCTAAAAACTTCTGTAGAGAAAAGGACACCATCAGCAGAACAAAAAGGCATCCTACAGTATGGGAGAATATATTTGTAAATGACATATCCGACAAGGGTTTAACATCCAAAATATATAAAGAACTCACATGCCTCAACACCCAAAAAGCAAATAACCCAATGAAAAATGGGCAGAGGATATGAACAGACACTTCTCCAAAGAAGAAATTCAGATGGCCAACAGGCTCATGAAAAGATGCTTTACAACGCTAATTATCAGGGAAATGCAAATTAAAACCACAATCAGATATCACCTCACACCAGTTAGGTTGGTCAACATAGAAAAGACTAGAAACAACAAATGCTGGCAAAAATGTGGAGAAAGGGGAACCCTCCTACAGTGCTGGTGGGAACGTAAAATAGTCCAACCATTGTAGAAAGCTGTATGGAGGTTCCCTAAAAAACTAAAAATAGAAATACCATTTGACCCAGAAATTCCACTCCTAGGAATTTACCCTAAGAATGCAGGATCCCAGTTTGAAAAAGACACATGCATCCCTATGTTTATTGCAGCACTATTTACAATAGCCAAGAAATGGAAGCAACCTAAGTGTCCATCAGTAGATGAATGGATAAAGAAGATGTGGTACATATACACAATGGAATATTATTCAGCCATAAGAAGAAAAGAAATCCTACCATTTGCAACAACATGACATGAGGTAGAGGGTATTTTGCTCAGTGAAATAAGCTAGGCAGAGAAAGACAAGTACCAAATTATTTCACTCATCTGTGGAGCATAAGAACAAAGCAAAAACTGAAGGAACAGAACCCAAAATGGACTAACAGTTGCCAAAGGGAAAGGGACCTGGGAGGGTGGTGGGGAAGGGAGTGATAATGGGATTAAGGGGCAATATGACTAGCACACATAATGTGGGGAGGTGGGGCACGGGGAAGGCAGTATAGCACAGAGAAGACAAGTAGTGACTCTATACCACCTTACTATGCTGATGGACAGTGACTGTAACGGGGTATGTGGTGGGGACTTGATAATGGGGGGAATCTAGTAACCACAAAGTTGCTCATGTGATTGTATATTAATGATACCAAAATAAAAAAAAAAAGAATAGGAGGCTGATCACTGATTCCAAAGAGAACAATGATTCCAAGCAATAACTCCAAAGAGAAATATCCAGTTTACCTACAGCAGAATCATTTGGAGGGAGACTTTCTTATTTAAAAATGGAAATTTGGGGCCCAACCCAAGACCTGTCCAAATTTCCGAAGTCAAGGCCTGGGAGCCTGTTTTATTGAAGCCTCCAGGAAATATTTATGTGTCCTGAACTGTGTAAAACACTATAATTGGGGCCCAGTGATCTACATTTTAAATAAGCACTCTAGATCAATCTTTTTACTCTTCAAACTTAAGAAGTGTGGATCTAGAGTACAACTCTTCAAGCCCTTTTAAAATTTGTGCTGCAAGTTGTAGTTTTTATAACACTAGATCTAACTACTTTAAACTATTAAGACTTATTCTTTGTCCTCATAAATACTTTCCACCTATAAATATCAAATCTCATTTCCAAGAACTATGCCTGTTTTGCAGATATGAAAAACAAAGCTCCTTTTATTCAGTATATTTTTATTACTAGAGTCAGTTTCATTCTTGGAGAATCCCAAAGAATATAAAACTGATTTTAACTCTTGCTTTAGTTCTGATTGAAGCAACTCACTTAATATTAAGCAAACACATGTGTGTACATTAACCATTGTTAGGAAAAAGTTAAGGTTTTGGAATAAGTGAAGGGTATGTTTTCATCAAAATGCTGAAACTTCTGAAGATTATCTGACTCTGTTATCACCTTTGTTTTTGGTTAGTCTCTCTAGAAAAGAGGAATTTACCCAGGTCTATAAATAATGCAGTTGAAAAGTGGTGGAAGGAATTTCTTGGGCTTGATTTCCTAGCCTCAAGATAGAAAATAACAAAAGCTTTTAAAAGTTCAATCTGAGATTCCTAATGAGGAAATTATGAATACTTTCATCAGAACAAACTTAAGATGGCTTATATGGTAAATTATTCTCACTGCACCTATGAAAATAATCAGCTCAAACCTAATGAGATCAGCCTTATTTTGTGAATTATTATTATTTTTTTTTGGTGGGGGTGATCATTTTGAGCAAAATGGGAGAAGACTGTGGAAAGGTTTTTTTTTCCAAGTTTTGGAATACACAAAAGAGATTCCTGGGTACCTTTCTAATGGAATCCTGGAGCTTCCAGGGATTATCTGAACCTAATTTTTGGCTAGGCTATTTTATAATTCTGTAGACTAAGGATGTGAAAAACTAAAATTAAGACTATGAAAAACCAATAATAATATAAATAATTCTTATCAATAGACATGAAAATAAATTCTGTTTGGTGAAGGCACACCTCTCCTTCCCACAGAAAAGCCAATTTTGCACCTATTTGCAAATTTATTTCAATATTCCTGATCTACAAATGTGTGTTCTTTGAGTTCTCTCTCTCTTTTTTTTTTTTTTAGGTAGTGATGATTACTTTTTTTTTTTTTGGTATCAGTAATATATAATTACATGAGCAACATTGTGGTTACTAGATTCCCCCCATTATCAAGTCCCCACCACATACCCCATTGCAGTCGCTGTCCATCAGCGTAGTAAGATGCTATAGAGTCACTACTTGAATTCTCTGTGCTATACTGCCTTCCCTGTGACCCCTCCCTACCCCACATTATGTGTGCTAAATGCCGCTTATTCCCCTTCTCCCTCCCTTTGCACCCACCCTCCCCAGTCCCTTTCCCTTTGGTAACTGTTAGTGCATTCTTGGGTTCTGTGATTCTGCTGCTGTTTTGCTCCTTCAGTTTTTGCTTTGTTCTTATGCTCCACAGATGAGTGTAATCCTTTGGTACTTGTCTTTCTCTGCCTGGCTTATTTCACTGAGCATAATACCCTCTAGTTCCATCCATGTTGTTGCAAATGGTAGGATTTGTTTTCTTCTTATGGCTGAATAATATTCCATTGTGTATATGTACCACCTCTTCTTTATCCATTCATCTACTGATGGACACTTAGGTTGACTGCTTTCCACAATGGCTGAACTGGTTTACATGCCCACCAGCAGTGTAGGAGGGTTCCCCTTTTTCTGCATCCTCACCAGCATTTGTTCCTAGTCTTTTCTATGTTGGCCATCCTAACTGGTATGAGGTGATATCTCATTGTGATTTTAATTTTCATTTCCCTGATAATTAGTGATGTGGAGCATCTCTTTCCATGTGCCTGTTGGCCATCTGAATTTCTTCTTTAGAGAAATGTCTGTTCATATCCTCTGTCCATTTTTTAATAAGGTTATCTGCTTTTTGGGTGTTCAGGCGTGTGAGTTCTTTATATATTTTGGATGTTCTTTGGATTTTCTTTCAAGCCAGTTGTGGCAGCTTTGATATTCTCTCTTTTAATTGATGGGTTAAATAAGTAAAATCTCTAATATCTGTTCATTTTATATGAGTCAAGATTTTGCCTGTTTTTGAAAATTATCCCTTAACAACATTCTCTCATTAAATTTTTATAACACTCTTACTTCCCTGTTGACTAGATTAGGAATTAGAAGTTCATCCATTCTGTCATTCATTCAGTGAGTATAAGTGCCTAGTATGTGTCAGGAGTTGTTCTGGGGGCTGGGATGCAGTGGAGAACCAGAGAGAACTCATGGAGCCTCTAGTACTGGGGAAGATGTTAAAGAAATTCACAAATGAATATATAATTACAAGCTGTAATCGTCTATGAAAGAGAAAGACAGATGCATGAGGAAGTGACTTTCACAGCCACGTGTGAAGGCCTGACAGGAAAATGTGCTTGGCTTGATAAGGAGCAGAGACTAGACCCTTTCTGTTGTTGAGCAGAGAGAAGGCTGAGATAAGAGTGGAGGTGAGGGCCAGGTCAGGCATGCCTTATTTGTGGACTTTAGAGTTTTGTTTTGTTTTATTTTTTATTTTTTTGAAGACCAGAGAGCAACTTGCTGAGGTCACACAGAGCCTGAATTGAAAATTTGGCTTGTGTACTGTGAAACTTGTATTCATAACCATTAGAAAAAAAAAAAGGACGGGTGGGTAAAATTTTAATATTTCCAGAATATCTTGCCTGGCTTTAGTGCATCTGCATATCAACAGGCGTTCCTCAGGGGTGAATAGATAGTTCATCTCCATATTAATGGATAATTACCTAGACCACTGAGGGCTTATCAGAGCCTGAAAGGTTAGGGAGAGGGCTGGTTTACTTCTGCCGGAGCAGTAAAGGGAGATGGCCCTGAACTGCAGTTTGTAAGCAATAAACAGGTATTAAACTTTATTTCTCCCTTTGACTGATTCCGGTTTTAGAGGTATTTTTCCCTGAGATTTCTTTCCCTGGAGTTAAAGGATGCTTTCTGTTTTGGATATAGGAAGATAATTCAAGAAAAAATAGGAAGGTTTGCCCTGCATTTACCAAAACAATGTCTTTTCTGGATGTTGGTATTCTTTTACCTCATGCTGGACTTGGGTAGACCTGAGGTGAGGCTTAAATGACAGGTAAGAGGATCAGAAACATGTACAAATCTAGACAATGTACCTACATTTCTGAGGCTCATGCTTTCCGGATATTCATATTACCTTGCGCAGTACCAGCCATATGGCAAGTACTCATTAAATATATATTGATTAATTGTTTGATTAATTGTAAATACTATGGTAGGCCATGTGTTCTCTGGTGGATAACTGAAGGATGAAAACCTGATTTTTTTTCTGGACACAGTTGCCACAGTTGTAGGTTTATCTTTGTTTTGCAGCAATTTTTTTTTATTGTGTCTATTGCTAAAAGTAAGAATAGATTGATTCATTCATTCACTATTTCATTCATCCTAATTTGATCCAAGGAGAACATAAGATGGTACTAAAGCAGGAAGTAGAACTGCTGCTGGAGTTATTCAGTATGCCCAGGGAGTAAATATTATGTAAACCAACTAAAAGCATATGTTGCAAAGATTTCTGAACAATTACTGTTTCATAACTAGTAAAGTAATAATTACAATTGTGGGAAGCTTCACAAATTAGGAGACTTACAATGCTGCATGGGTTTTGCTATACCTCTACCACCAGGTCAGCAGATGGAGGATTCAGGAGCTACAGGCTGGACGACTTTAAACTCCAGGTGCCAGAAGAACCCCTCACCTTTAGGTCCAAAACACTCCAGACAATAGATAGAAAGTGAGGTAGGAATAATTAAAGACCATCTCACTTGGTTATATTTGAGATACAAAAGGGAATCCACTTAGGCTTCTTTAGCACTTCAGCCAATTAAACTAAGTAGCAGGGAGATGTAAAGAGGGCTGTACTTTTATGATGCTCAGTTCTTGGTCATTCATTTGCTTATTTGCTTACCCTTTCATTTGCTTATTCATTCAACCAACACTTGGTATCTCAAAATGCTAGATATGGTTCTAGGTACTAGGGAGACTGAGATAAAGGTGATAGGACCTTTTACTTAAAAATTAGAAACCCACTGGTTTCACAAACACTATAGTTTAAACTAAGACATGCATAGTTTAAATGCTAATTACATGAACTCTGCCTTCATATTTTTGCATAATACATATTAAAATAGAATTTTTAAGGTGACCAGAATAGCCTCAGAAACTATCTGCTTGAAACATTCTAATAATATCACTTCAACACAATAGTCATTTTAATTTGTAATAACACTAACATCTAAGTGAATACTAAATCCATAGAATGATGGATTTTAGAGATGGAAGAGACTCCAGTGATTGTATAGTCCAACCTTCTGATTTACAGAAGAGGGAACTCAGGCCAGAGCAAGGCCTTGACTTGTCCGTGGTCTCCTAGGGGCATTCATGGCCGAGTCTGATTTCAAACCCAGGCCCCCAATCCCATCTCAATGCTCCTTCCCTTACATTCCTAAACATATAAAATGGTCATTGAATCACTAACCTTTACTGGCACCCACTTGTAAGACCGGCATGGGCATGAAATAGGGATTTGTGCGATGAGAAGCTGGCAGAACCACGAGGTTGGATACGGTAGACCCTTTTATTAACTTGTGAACCTTCACCTGAATATCAAACATTTATTTTCAGCAGACATTTTTGCTTTCAAGATGAATACAGTTTTCTTTTTATAAACAATAAGTAAGATTATGACTAGTTTCATTAAGTTTTAATAAAGCAGCAATATCAGCTCCAGTTTTATAGCTCATGCATGCCCTGTGCTATCGTCTACTGTCAGGAGTTTATGTAATTTAAAATAGTTAATTAAATCCAATTAACGTGTTGTGATTTCCACTGTGCAAAGTTGCTATAGTAGTTGATAAAGGAACTGTTAAGATTTTGTTCAATTTTAATGACTTGTAATATAAAAGTGCTAAATCTTGACAGAAACGGTTTTGAATACAGCAAAGTTTTGTACAGGCAAGTTTCCTAGGAAATATATATTAGAGTTTTGAGGGGAAGAAAAAAATGGCGAGAATTTAAAGATAACTATCTCATTCAACATTAACAGGTTAAAGATGAGTACTGAGTAGACTCTTGCTGGTCTTAGAAATGGTTAAAGACATGACGTCTTGATCAGTATAGTAGATGATTACGTTTCCTAAAGTCATTAAATGCTTTCGTTGTAGTTATGAAATACGAATTGTTTCCATGAAATGGTTTCTAGATTTTTAACGATTATACATATTGCATACAAATCACATTTAAATTGTATAGCCCGAGTACACTCTTTTTACCTTTATTATAGAAGGTTATGAATTACCTGGGCCATCTCAGCAGAGAAGATGCAACTGTTTGGTATTCTTAGACTGATTTAAATTTTCAAGTCATTTTCCAAACATTAATTAATTTGCCTAAGTTTCAAAGGGAAAGGAACTAGGTAACAGTTTGCTATTTAATAAAGAATTAAGACAGAAAGGTATGTAGATTTGTTTCAGGTCACACAGTATACCAGATGTAAACAGATTATTCAACTTTAAGACCTATCTGATTTTACGCTAGTGAAATTTGCCATTGGACTCAGTTGTAGCAGACCTTATTGCTTAAGGTCATGGTGAACTTAAGGAAAAAGAAGAGGAAAGTTTCATCAAGTCTTGGAGGAGAAAAATCACTTTACAGAATAAATATTGGCTGAGAAATGTCTATGCGAACAAAGTCGGTAGGGGCCTCACTGCCAGGTTGTGGTGTCCTAGGCAAACTACAAGCCGCCACCATCCTATTAACAATGAGCGCTTTGATGATGTTTCGTGAGGACAGTTAAAGATGACTCTAAGTAGGATTTTTAACTGGAAAGAGTAGACTGTAAGTTCGGTCTGTTTCCTCCCAGGTGAGTCAGAAGCGTTAAGGGGAGTGCTATGGGCCTTGCCTGGATGAGAGAGCAGCTCGGATGCACGTGGTGTTCTTAGGGAGCTTCGGTCTTGCTGACCTGTCTTGGTCTCTCCCTCATCTTCAGCTCTCTTCTCTCCACCTCACCTCCAGACTAAGCAGCTTCCAGGCTCTCCTCCTAATCAGGGGGGCTGAGATAATCACCCAGTGTACTGAACTCCAGACATGGCATATGCATAGCTAAGGAGATTTAGTTATCAAAAATGGAAGAGGCGCCGCTTGTCTGACTAATAGCAGGGCCAGGGAGGAAAGGTAAATTGGGGAAGAAAGAAACATTCAACTTAAATAACATTGTCAAGCACAGTGAAGATGTGAAATATAGGTCTGGCAGTTTCAGGACACACAGCATTGTTTATCTGGATTTTCTAAAAGCCTTTGACAAAGTGCACCTGACAACCTGCTCTTGAAAGCTAAGTAGCAGGATCTGACATAAAATGCAATGTAAAGTGTGACACAAAGGACAGGGCGGAAGGCAGGTGTATTTGGATTCTGTCTGGCAGTCAGCACATTCATACTGCTGGTTTCTTTAATTCTTTAAACTGCATCACTCTCAGCAATATAAAAGCCAGACCCAAGGGCTACGCACAACAGGCAGTGGGAGGTGTGCGCGAGCACGTGCCTATGTTGGGGCCTGGAGCAGAAGGCTACACTTGGGAGCTGACGGCCTGGCAATTTTTTTTCTTTTTTTGTTACGGTATCACTGATAAACACTCTTATGAAGGTTTCACATGAAAAACAATGTGGTTACTACAATCACCCATATTACCAAGACCCCCCCCATACCCCATTGCAGTCACTGTCCGTCAGTGTAGTAAGATGCCACAGAGTCACTACTTGTCTTCTCTGTGCTACACAGTCTTCCTCATGATCCCCCACACCATGTGTGCCAATCATAATATAATACCCCTCAGTCCCCTTCTCCCTCCCACCCACCCTCCCCTTTGGCAACCACTAGTCCCTTCCTGGAGTTTGTGAGTCTGCTGCTGTTTTGTTCCTTCAGTTTTGCTTCATTGTTATACTCCACAAATGAGTGAAATCATTTGGTATTTATCTTTCTCTGCCTAACTTATTTCACTTAGCATAATACCCTGTAGCTCCATCCATGTTGTTGCAAAATGGTAGGGTTTGTTTTCTTCTTATGGCTGAATAATATTCCATTGTGTATATGTACCACCTCTTCTTTATCCATTCATCTACTGATGGACACTTAGGTTGCTTCCGTATCTTGGCTATTGCAAATAGTGCTGCGATAAACATAGGGGTGCATATGTCTTTTTGAATCTGAGAACTTGTTTTCTTTCAGTAAATTCCTAGGAGTGGAGTTCCTGGATCAAATGGTATTTCTGTTTATAGTTTTTTGAAAAACCTCCATATTGCTTTCCATAATGGTTGAACTAATTTACATTCCCACCTGCAGTGTAGGAGGGTTCCCCTTTCTCTGCATCCTCGCCAGCATTTGTTGTTCCTAGTCTTTTCGATGTTGGCTATCCTAATTGGTGTGAGGTGATACCTCATTGTGGTTTTAATTTTCATTTCCCTGATAATTAACAATGTGGAGCATCTTTTCATGTGCTTGTTGGCCATCTGAATTTCTTCTTTGGAGAAGTATCTGTTCATATTCTCTGCCCATTTTTTAGTCGGGTTGTTTGCTTTCTGGGTGTTGAGGCTTGTGAGTTCTTCATATATTTTGGATGTGAACACTTGTCAGATATGTCATTTACAAATATATTCTCCATACTGTAGGATGCCTTTTTGTTCTGCTGATTGTGTCTTTTGCTGTACAGAAGATTTTTAGCTTGATGTAGTCCCATGTGTTCATTTTTGCTTTTGTTTTCCTTGCCTGAGGAGATGCATTCTGGAAAAAGTTGCTGTGTTTCTATTCAAGAGATTTTTGCCTATGTTTTCTTCTAAGAGTTTTATAGTTTCATGACTTACATTCAGGTCTTTGATCCATTTTAAGTTTACTTTTGTGTATGGGGTTAGACAATAATCCAGTTTCATTCTCTTGCGTGTAGCTGTCCAGTTTTGCCAACACCAGCTGTTGAAGAGGCTGTTATTTCCCCATTGTATGTCCATGGCTCCTTTATCATATATTAATTGACCATATATGCTTGGGTTTATATCTGGGCTCTCTAGTCTGTTCCATTGGTCTATGGGTCTGTTCTTGTGCCAGTACCAAATTGTCTTGATTATTATGGCTTTGTAGTAGAGCTTGAAGTTAGGGAGCATAATCCCTCCTGCTATATTCTTCCTTTTCAGGATTGCTTTGGCTATTCAGGGTCTTTTGTGGTTCCATATGAACTTCAGAACTATTTGCTCTAGTTTGTTGAAGAATGCTGTTGGTGTTTTGGTGGGATTGCATTGAATCTATAGATTGCTTTAGGCAGGATGGCCATTTTGACAATATTAATTCTTCCTATCCATGAGCATGGGATATGTTTCCATTTATTGGTATCTTCTTTAATTCCTCTCAAGAGAGTCTTGTAGTTTTCAGAGTATAGGTCTTTCAGTTCCTTGGTTAGGTTTATTCCTAGGTATTTTATTCTTTTTGATTCAATTGTGAATGGAATTGTTTTTCTGATTTCTCTTTCTGCTAGTTCATTGTTAGTGTATAGGAATGCAACAGATTTCTGTGTGTTAATTTTGTATCCTGCAACTTTGCTGAATTTAGATATTAGATCTAGTCATTTTGGAGTGGATTCTTTATGGTTTTTTATGTACAATATCATGTCATCTGCAAATAGGGACAGTTTAACCCCTTCCTTACTAATCTGGATACCTTTTATTTCTTTGTGTTGTCTGATTTCCATGGCTAGGACCTCCAGAACTATGTTGAATAAAAGTGGGGAGAGTGGACATCCTTGTCTTGTTCCTTGTCTTAAAGGAAAAGCTTTCAGCTTCTCACTGTTCCATATGATGCTGGCTGTCGGTTTGTCAGATATGGCCTTAATTATGTTGAGGTACTTGCCCTCTTTACCCATTTTGTTGAGAGTTTTTATCTTGAATGGATGTTGAATTTTATCAAATGCTTTTTCAGCATCTATGGAGATGATCATGTGTTTTTTGTCCTTCTTTTTGTTGATTTGGTGGATGATGTTGATGGATTTTTGAATATTGTACCATCCTTCCATTCCTGGAATAAATTCTACTTAATCATGATGGATGATCTTTTTGAATTCGGTTTGCTAATATTTTGTTGAGTATTTTTGCATCGATGTTCATCAGGGATATTGGTTTGTTAAGTGACATCCTGGCAAATTTGCAAAATAAATCCAGCAGGCAGACAGTGTCACTGGATGTGAAACATCAGCTCACTGTGCTGTCCAGTTCCCATGGTGAGAATAACCACTTCTGCCTATGCTTGATTGGAGGGAGAAGGAACATAAGAACCTTCAGCATTTACTGAGCACTTACTATGTAACACTAACTTTAATATAGTAAGCATTAAATTTCATGAGCAACGGAAAAGCTAAGGGCTATGGGAGTGCAGAACAGGGCATAATTAGCTCTGCTTGTGGGTACTGCTGAAGGTTTTGCAACAACTCTCAACCCTGCCATGTATTAGAATTACTCAGGGAGCTTTTTAAAAATACTACTGCCTGGGCTCCAACCCTGAGCAGTTAAATCAGAATAGCGGTGCTGGAGCCTGGGCCTCAGGATTTTTATAATGCTCCCTAGGTGATTTGGATATGCAGCCAAGGTTGAGATGCACTGCAGTAAGTGATATTTAAATTGCATCTTAAAAGAAGCATTAAATTATATCATGCAGAGGAGAGGATGCAATTATAGGTAGAAAGAATGGTGGCAACAAAGCAAAATAGCATGCAAATGCCTGAAGAATTCATTGAAGGTGAGGAGCTCTGTGTGGCTGGAGTATGGTGTGTACATCAGGAGAGTAGAGAGGGGGATGGGACCAATGGTAGGTTAAGATTAATGCAAATTAAAGAAAACAGTTTAATGAATGTGCTGATTGCTTAACAGAAGCCAATTATTATCCACTTCTGACCTCTCCTTCATGTCATACTTCATACTTTATGCTGAATCCATGCTTTGTAGTTTGTATAATATAATATGGAGTATCATCTTATAAAAGTATCATATGTCCCTTATATGTGGTACTTATTTACTATTTCCAGAACTCTGTCACTTCTTGTCTAAACCTTCCATAATAGCTTAGATTTTTTTCCAAACTTTAAAATTACAGAAAATCTTATTCCTGTCAACCATAATTAATCATTGTTAATATCTTGGTGTATTTGCTTCCAGAGTTTTCAAATAGAAAAACGATTCTATTTTATTATTCTAGTAAAAGTGATATATGCTCATTATAAAGGTTCCATTTAATGCAGAAAAACACAAAAATGAAAGTTTAAGAAACCATGCCAAATACCATTAGGTGATCCATTATCCCTGACATCTTTGGAATGATTGATAGATCATTTTATAAAGGTAGGATTTATATTACATTATTAAACTTAATTTGACATGAATGTAATGGGAGGGGGAAAGCCTGAATTAAACCCAACAAATTTTTGAATCTCAAATAAATATTTCTTTTCCAAAAGATTCCTGTGAATTAAGAAATATCCTTCTAAAAGGGTTGGCAATTTTATCTTAAAGGGCTACGTAGTAAATATTTTAGGCAGTTCAGGTCTGTTGTTACAGCTGGAAAGTAGCATAGTCAATATGTAAACAAACAGGTAAAGCTGTGTTTTAGTAAAACTTTATTTACAAAAACAGGTGGTCATCCCTCAGGCAGTAGTTTGTAGAACCTTACACCATGGTTAAATAAAGGGGATTCTGAAAAACAACTTGTTTTTATCATGTTTTTATTTTTAATAACTTATCCCCAAAAGATGAAACCATGAGGACTCTCTGGCTACTCCCATCTCCTCTCTCTCAACACCTAATAATTTGATTATATTACTATTTTTGCATTGTCCAGATATATAAAATTCATATTGTTTTGAAACCATAATTGCTATGATTGTTTAGCATTAGTTCTACATGTAAATAGACCCAGTTTTCACCAACAGCCCTTTATTATGGCTTCTCTATGTTTGAGTCTTTGTTTCGATGGTTTCTTCATTGCCTGGCTTCGGTTATCAAGCAGTTTTTTCCAACAAGCCTTCATGGGTATTTTACTTCCCTGAGCCATTATGCCTGAATTATATCTGTGGTCATCTTTTCTTTTCTTAAAACTTTGTAGGCATAGCACCATTTTTTTCTTCTTTTTTTTTATTGAAGTATCATTGATATACAATCTTACACTGGTTTCATACATACAACACAGTGGTTCACCAGCAACCCATATTACTAAATTCTCACCCTCTCTAGTGTGGCTACTATCTGTCAACATAGAAAGGTGTTATAGAAGCATTGACTATAGTCTCCATGCTGTACTGCTATCTCCATGACCAACTTATATTATGATTGAGAATTGTTGTGCCCCTTTATCCCCCTCACCCTCCTCACCTACCCAGCCCAGTCCTTCCCCAATGGTAACCGCTAGTCACTTCTCAGTGTCTATGAGTCTATTGCTATTTTGTTCATTCTGTTTTGCCTTTTTAAAATATTTCACAAATAAGTAATATCATATTTGTCTTTCTTTGCCTGGCTTATTTCACTGAGCATAATACTCTCTAGATCCATCCATGTTTGTTGCAAATGGCAGGATTTCCATTTTTATGGCTGAATAATATTCCATTGTGTATATGTACCACATCTTCTTTATCCATTCATCTTCTGACAGATACTTAGGTTGCTTCCATATCTTGGCTACTGTAAATAATGTGGTGATAAACGGAGGTGCACATATCTTTTTGAATCATGGATTTTGTTTTCTTCAAGTAAATTCCTAGGAGTGGAATTAGTGGGTCAAATCATGTATCTATTTTTAGTTTGAGGAACTCCCTTACTGCTTTCCATAGTGATTGTACCAATCCACATGCCCATAAACGGCATAGGCAGGTCCCATTTCTCCACATTCTCACCGACACTTGTTATTTTTTGTCTTTTGGATATTGGCCATTCTCATAGGTGTGAGGTGATATCTCACTGTGGTTTTGGTTTGCATTTCCCTGGTGATTAGTGATGTGGAGCATCTTTTCATGTGTCTGTTGGCCATCTGGATTTCTTCTTTGGAGAAGTGTGTGTTCAGGTCCTCTGCCCATTTTTTTATTGGATTATTTATTTTTTGGGTGAGGTGTATGAGTTCTTTATATATTTTGGATGTTAACTCCTTATGAGATGAGTCATTTATGGATATATTCTCCCATACTGTAGGATAGCTTTTTGTTCTGCTGATGGTGTCTTTGCTCTACAGAAGCTTTTTAGGTTGATGTAGTCCCACTTGTTCATTTTTATTTTGTTTCCCTTGCCCAAGGGGATGTGTCCAGGAAAAAAATTGCTCATTTTTTAAACAGATTTTTCCTATGTTTTCTTCTAAGAGTTTTATGGTTTTGTGACTTACATTCAGGTCTTTGATCCATTTTGAGTTTACTTTTGTGTATGAAGTTAAGCAGCAATCCATTTTCATTCTCTTGCATGTAGCTGTCCAATTTTCCCAATACCAGTTACTGAAGAAACTGTCTTTTCCCCATTGTATATTCATGACTCTTTTATCATATATTAATTGACCATATATGCATGGGTTTATATCTAGACTCCCTATTCTGTTCCATTAATCTACGAGTCTGTTCTTATGCCAGTACCATATTGTTTTGATTACTGTAGCTTTGTAGTATAGCCTGAAGTCAAGGAGCGTAATCCCCCCAGCTTTGTTCTTCTTTCTCAGGATTGCTTAGCTATTCAGGGTCTTTTGTGGTTCCATATGAATTTTAGAACTATTTGATTTAGTTTTCATTGAAAAATGCCATTGGTATTTTGATAGGGATTGCACTGAATCTGTAAATTGCTTTGGGCAGAATAGGCATTTTGACAATATTAATTCTTCTTATCTATGAGCACAGGATAGACTTCCATTTATTTGTGTCTTCTTTAACTTCTCTCATGAGTGTCTTATTATTTTCAGAGTAAAGGCCTTTCACTTCCTTGGTTAGATTTATTCCTAGGTATGTTATTATTTTTGATGTAATTTTAAATGGAGTTGTTTTCCTGATTTCTCTTTCTGCTACTTTGTTGTTACTGTATAGGGATGCAACAGATTTCTGTGTTTAAATTTTGCATCCTGCAACTTTGCTGAATCCAATTATTAGTTCTGATAGTTTTTTGGTGAAGTGTTCAGGGTTTTCTATGTATAATATCATGTCATCTGCAAATAGTGAGTTTCACTTCCTCCTTGACAATTTGTATAACTTTTATCTTTTTGTGTTGTCTGATTGCCTTGACTAGAACCTACTGCATCACTGTCTTGTACAATGAAAAGTGTAAAATCTGATGCTAGCTAGCCTACTATTTTACCTCTTATGGGTGATTTTTCTTTTTGCCTGGATGTTGGAAGCATTCTTTGTCTTTGAAGTTTAGGTATTTAACTAGGAGATATCTTTATAATAAATTTTCTAAACCCAAGTTTCCTGGTATTCAGCATTATCTTTCCACCTGCAGATTTAGTTCTTTCTTCCCTTCTGGAGAATATTCTTACATTATATGACTGGATATATCTTCTCTTTCATTTGCTGGGTTCTGTTTTAGGGACACCAAGTGTCATTAAATGTTGGCTCATCTTTATCTCTCATATTGTGGTACTTAACTATTTGTTCTTTCCTGGTTTCTTTTAGAATACAACAGCCTGAGTTTTAGCTGAGCATATGGCTATCCACTTACAGACTACATTTCCCAATGTCCCCTGTGGCTAAATATGGACATGTGACTAAATCCAGATCAATAAGATGTGAGAAGTGATATGAGTGACTTCTGGGCCATCTCTTTGGAGTGCTTGTCCTGGACAATCTTTATCCTCACAGGCTGAAACATGGGTGTGGGGAGTCAGTTATGGGATAATGGAACATCCAGAGAGAAGGAACCTATTTTGGATAACGTTGTGGATCAGAGCTCTCCTGCCATGCTTGGGCTTCTCACCTGTGGATTGTTTTGTGAGTAAGAAATAAACTAATTTGTTCAAGGAGTTATATATATATATTTTGTTACAACAGCTTAGCCTATAACAAATTAATATGCATATCTGTTAGCTTCTAATTAGTTTTCTGTATCTTTTCCTCTGCATTTACTATGCTTACAGTCTTTTCTCCATGTCAATATTTCAATATTTAGCAGTGTCTGTTCTGTTCTTTCTATTTATAGTTTATTTATTAGTTTCATAAAGTATTTTGGTATTCAATTTATCTGCAACCTCCCATTTTATCTCGTTCTGCTATTTCATCATTTCATGGTTGAGCTCTACTTTTACTTAATTTATGTTCCTATTAAGCTGTGCTACTATGTGAAGAAATTGTGAGAAAATTCCTCTGTTCCTTAAGTTATATCTTTTCTATGTTGGGCTTTGTCTCTTGCAACCCATGTTTCTCCCTTATTCCTCCACTCCTTCTCTTTTGTTAGCTGTGGGTTCAACACTGACATTTATATAATAAATCAGTATAGTGACCATATCATTTCTTTTCCCTTCCTTCATCTTTGGGCAGCTCTGCCTGGACATTCTACTTGCTCTTATATAGTATCTCCTCCACCATTTTCTGGTACCAGTGTGTTTTCTTTCCTGACAACCCATGAGAACTGGGTATTTTGGGTTTTCTCTGAGTTTCTCTTACCTGAGAGTTTGGGTGGGGGGACTTCTGTTTTAGAATGCATGTAGTCTTTGTTAAAATATGTAGGTTCTTCTCCCTCTCTTAAGATTTTGATGAACATCCTATATCAGGGTTTGCTCTACCCAGTTGAAGATGAGACCATCCCTCCCTACTCCTAACTCCAGGGCATGGAACATTTCAGTGGAATCCTAACAACTTCACTTCTCTCAGGAGAATCAGACACATTATTTACTTTACAATTTCACTTGTTTCTTCCAAGTCCCCTTGTCAGAAGAGAAAAAAGATACGGGTGACTGCTTGATTGCTTTCACTCCAGATTTTGTAGTATATCTGAGATCCCAATATTTTGATAATTTACTAGTAGTGTTTTTGAGTGGTAGAGAGAGAGAGATGAGGATTGGAGCCATGCTGTGACCCTCTACTCTGTTCCAGAATCTTCTGCATAGTGAATTTAAGCTTACACAACCATATTCTGCAACCCTGCCCCAACCCTCCTCCCCATATTATGGATAGGGAAACTAAATTTCTGGAAGGGAAAATAGTTAGGGTGCACAGTTGAAAAGCCTTTCCATTCAGAGGCAGAACTAAAAATGCACATAACTGCTTCATGGCCCAGTGCTTTTTACTATATTTTCTTGTTTCCTGAGTTCTTGAACCTTTAGAGCCAAATACAGCTCTGATCGCTGGCTCTACTCCTATGTCCTCACAGAAAGGCCTTACCACCCTGTCCCCTTTCCCTCTGCTTTCCCAGTGCCATTAAAGTCAGACACAGTAGGAGTGAATTTACTCCTTTCTCTCAGACTAAGGATTACCAGCATTCTTGCAGCAAGACAAAAAGCTGCCCAGAGAGGCATCTGTAACACAAAAGCAAAGATCCTTTGGAAAGCTGGATTTGAGTCCTAGCTCTGTCATTTAACTAGTAATGTGCCTCGTCATTTAACTTCTCTGAGACTCAGTTTTATCGCCTATGAAATAAGAATGTTCTTATTGATGGCGCAGTTGAATGTTATGTAAGGGATCTGTTCCTAGAGACATTTCATAACTCGGAACCCATATAATTCAAGACAATCCAACAAAGAGTTCTAAGAATGCAGAGACTGCTGGCTGACTTTCAGTGGCTATGCAGCCAGGAACTACATTTCCCAGCCTCCCTTGCAGCTTCATATGTCTTTGTGACAAGATTCTGGCCAGTGGTATAGTAATTGTAATGATTCTGTTGGAATACAGACATGGTAATGGGAGCATAGCAGTCACCTTAGATCACAAGATGGAAAACCACCTGTTCAGGAGGATGTAGCAATAAAATGGAAAGTGCACAGGCACCTGACATTGCAGAGCTACCACATCAGCCACAAGCTGCTTATGCTCGAACTGTGACACAAAGAGAACATTACTGTCATGTTTAATCTACTGTCATTTGTTACATGTGCTAAACTCATATCCTAAACAATACGGGGTGTTTTTATTTACTCAAGTAGTGCCTCTTTGTGGAAACTTCAGCATAAATATATCTTAAATTCACTGAGACTGCATCAGTTTTGGGAAAAAAATGAAATTTTATTTCATTTTGAAAATTTGGGCAATTTTGTGTATAAAGCAATAATTTATTATTATTATTTTATATGATGGTGTTCCAAATTTATATAATCTAATTCCACATAAACATTCAGCATCACTGATCTTTCATAAGGCCCTTGTGAGGCATTAATGAGTTAAATGAGGAAATGCACAGTATAAAGTTTTTTCATCAGAAATTGCATTTTTTTAACATAAATATGTTATTGAAGTATAATGTTCATTTTTGAAAAGGCATAAATGATAAGGTTGTCAGTTGATACGTTTTCACAAAGTGGACACTCTGGGTAACCAGAATCCAGAACAAAAAGTATAGCATTACAAGCACCCCAGAAGCCCCTCTCATGTCCCCTCCCAGTCACAACTATAACCTGAAGACAACCACTACTTTGAATTCTATTACCAGCTATTATTTTTCTGTATTTTAACTTTACATAAATGGATTATTACAGTATGCATCTTTGTATCTGGCTTTCTTCTTTCAAAATTGGTGTGAGATTTACCCATATGTTGTGTAGTAGCACATCCACATCATGAACTTTTAAGTATTGATTTTGAGTTATAAATTATACTTAAGCTATAACAAATAAGTCTTGAACCTCCAACCTCTCACTTTTTTACATTGCTTATAATGTTTTTAGAATGTTCTCTCACCTCTGGCTATTAAATCCTATCACCTTTTAACAATTAGCTTAAAGGTAACCTCCGTCACCTTTGATCTATTCTTCCTCTGACCTCCTATGGGTTATTTTTCACTTATTACAACATATATTGTAAGTATTTTTGTATAGTATCCTGAAGGCATTACATAATTCAAAACTCATGTAGTTCTTATTATCCCATTTGAAGAAGGAATAGAACAAATGAATGTTTTTAAAAATATAAATGCTTAAGATTTATTAAGGAACAAGTAACATAGAAATATTAATAGCAAATATTTTACTTTCTGATAAAGATCATGTAATGGAACAAGACTAAATAATGGCCTAGTTACTCTTATGGTAATAATAGTGGAGTAGCTTATAGCAGACTAACCCTCCTGAAGATAACAATTATAAATTCTGGATAAAATATTTTAAGAAAACAACTATTTGAAGGTATAAATTGATAAGCAGGCCAAAGCTAAAGAGGAGTTGATCTTGAAAGAAGAGAACTGAAAAGTTGAGATTGATGTGTCTATGACCTCTGGCCTGGAGGTGCTTCGCAGTCCATGAGATGCAGGGGCAAGGCAGAGTCTTAGGACTGTCATAAAGGCGAAAAATGAGGGGGAAGCCCAGAAAGGATGAAATTGTAAGGCAAGGGTCCAAAATTTGCAAATAAATGCCATACAAATCCTTGGCTCACCATTGAGCTTCACATACATGGAAGGGATTCTAAGAAGCCAGCAAACATGCAACTTTAATAATTTAACAAAGACTGAGCAGAGATTTCAGCTGCCACCCACCAAGGATAGAATTTGGAATTTGAGTCTAACCAAATTAATTAGTTAACCTACTTGAACAAGAATCAACACATTAGAGAACAAGGTAACAGAATTCAGAGTCTCTGCAACACGTCATTTATAATATCTATAATAAAAGAAATTTACTGTATATACATAGAAACAGGAAAGTGTTATCCACACAAGAGAAATATCCATCAATAGAAACAGACCCTGCAGGTAATAGGTTTATGGTTTGTGTGGTGCTGGTTCATGGATGTTTATTTATCTCCAAACTTATCAAGTCACATACATTAAATATGTATACTTTTTTATATTGTAATCATATCTTAGTAAAGTAGCTTAAAAAAGTAAAGAAATAGACATCAAGATGATCCAGAGGGTATTAGCAGATAAAGCCTTTAAAGTTGTTACTATTTTAAAGACCTTAAAAGAAAATATGACCATAGTGAATTAACAGATGGAAAATGGAGAAATGAAAACTATATAAAAAAGAACCAAATAGAAATTCTAGAACTGAAAAATAAAATATCTGAAATGAAAAGCTTGTTGGATAAGCTTGACAGCAGATTGGAGTGGGCAGAAGAAAGGGTAGTGAGCTTGAAGAGAGATCAGTAGATATTATCTAATTTGAAGAAAAGAAAGAAAAAATATTTTAGGAAGAATAGATCCTTAGTGACCCATGGGACAATATCATGCATAATTTGTCTGTAACTGAAGTCCCAGAAAGAGAGGAGGGAGAGAAATGAGGAGGAAAATATATAAAGAAATATTGGTCAAACTGTCCTCCAATTTTCTAGAAAACATAACCTTACAGATTCTAGAAGCTCAATGAGTAAACACAAAAGATAAACACAAACAAAACCGCACATGGATACATCATAATCAAATCTCTGGAGGCCAAAGACAAAGAGAAAAATTTGAAAGCAGCCAGAAAAAAAAGAAAAAACAGAAAAGACCCATCACATACAGGCGATCAGTGAACCAAATGGTGGCTGATTTCTCATCAGAAACAATGGTAATTTAAAGCATTGAATAAGGAAAAAAATCTGTAAATTCAGAGTTGAAGATTTTAAAATCCCCTCTCAGTAATTTGTAGAACAAACAGATTTTAAAAATCAATAAGGATATAGAAGAACTGAACATTATCATCAGCCACTTTGACCTAATGGATATTTGTAGAACACTATGACCAACAACTGTAGGATATATGTCCTTTTTGAATCTACACGAAACATTCAACAAAATAAATTATGTCCTGGGCCATAAAATAAGTTTCGAAAGATTTAAATCTTAACAGAGTATGTTCTCTGACTCTAACAGAATTAGATTAGGACTCAAAAAGGATGAGAAAACTAAAAAAATAAAAAATCCCCAAATATTTGGAAATTAAACAACAGACTTCTAAATAACTCACCAGTCAAAGAAAAAAAATCATTAGGGAAATTTTGAACTGAATGCTAAAAAAAAAAAATGCAACATATCAAAATTGTGGGATACAACTAATACACTATTTAGGAGGAAATTTGTGAGTCTAACTTTGTCAATCTAAAAGCTAAATGTTTAGGAAAGAAAAAAGATCATCGAAGATTCTCCCTTAAAAAACTTAAAAAAATGAAGAGTAACATAAAAACAAAGAAAGTAGAAAGAAGGGAATTAAAAAGGTAAGAGGAGAAATCATGAAAGAGGAAACAAATAATAGAGAAAATTAACAAAGCCAAAGTGATTCTTAGAAAAGATTAATAAAATTGATAAACCCCAGCAAGAGTGATCAAGAAGAGAAATTGCCAATAGCAGAAATAAAAGAGAAGGTGGGGTTTGGACAAAGAAAGAAGGAGGGAGAGAGAAAGCAAAAGTGATACAGGGGGTTACAGTTTTTAGAACTGAAAGGGGTCTTAGGTGATAAAAGGGTAGTTAATAGCAGAAGTGACTATGGGATTATGAACAGACCCAGAGAGCGTGGTTAGTAGAGATGATGTTTGCCAATGGGTTTCAGCCCCAGGAAAGTTCACTATAGATTCAGTGAGACTGAGGAATGACAATGGAACATTCTTGGGGTAAAAGGGTTTATTGCTGGGCTTTCTTCTCCCAGTGATAGGCTGAGCACTAGAATTACTCCTGCATCCGACAGACTGCAGGTCTGTAATCCTCCTTCATCTCTGTCTCTGCCAAGAGCTTTATACAGTGACTCAGTCAGTAATAGCTTATTGCCTGTGGGTGTGGAAGCAGTAGCCTAGCATTGGGCCAATTACATCATCAAGTTGTTAGGTTCTGGTGAGGATCCTGGCCATAGGAATTTCAATTTTCCCCAAAGATGACCATGGGAAAGATTCCAGAAGGAGTATTATTTTGAATGCATAGATGTCTGAGGTATGACCATCTGCACCTCACAGGCCCTGTACATCATATCACATTTTAAAAAGTGGAGTGGGTTAGTGATTCCAGGTGGCCTGATGGTATAAAAATCATTCTGACTCTCTTTAACATGATGTTTCCCAATTTTATGGGTAGAACCACAAAATTCTCTTTTCATGGAATACCTATTAACTTTCCAAGGAACCAGTATTCTTTGGAATACATTTTGGAAGAAACTTGATCAAAGGATTAATACATAGCTAACAACTATAATTGTTATATTTGTTAATATTAAACCATTCTGCAAAGCTAAAAGATGACTAATGACTTGATTTTACCTGAAACTTCTCTTCAAAGGAAACACTTGGGATTTTTTGATGGATTCAGACTGACAGAATCTAATTGTTTCTTGTTGCTATTTTTTTCTTTATTTAATAACATTTATTTGTACAGTCCCATAGAAATCTTAAAATTCTGCAAAAATAATCACTAGAGAGTAATAAAGGACTGGCATTTCACCTATGCATTTATTACCTATCTGTAGATAAACTGAAGGTTCCGGTGGCCAGGATTCTTACCCTGCCCTGGCTGGCTAGCTCACTACACACATGTGGGCAATACGCTGTTATTGACTCTATGTAAAGAGCTCCACCCAGTGCTCTGGGTGACATGGTGGCAAGGCTGCAGGAGAGCAGAGTGGAGACAGGAGTGGTGGCAGCACTGAGGACAGAGACTGGGACAGCTGTGCAGGCAGAGAGGCCCAGAGGCAGAGACTGGCTTGCTGCGTGCAGACTCGCTCTGAGCGGACAGGATTCTAGTGACTGACCTGCCACCGTGGAAATAAAGTTGGGTATAACCCTTTCAGTCCAAGAACATTCTACTATCATTTCTTTGGTCACACTGAATCCATAGCGAATGTGTGCGGGGGCTGAAGCCCATTGGCAAGACAATATCATACAAGAAAAAAATGGAGTTGCTTACACTTGAGATTTCTGTGTATTGGTGAATATTATACCATCCCACCACTCAAATATTGCTACAAGATATGGAAAGGAAAATTACTGGAATACCTCTGCCTTCTATTTGACTTTTCTTATGTCAACTTAAGGTTACACATTACAAATTGATGCTTACATAGAATCTACTGCCTCTAACTTCACCAGGGACCACATGACAGGAAATAGTTTAAAAGGCCATCCTTTCCATTGAGATCTAAGACTTTGTGAATGGGTTTATAATTTATTTTAATTATTTTTACTATTGCTATTCATTCCTTTATTATCGAACATTGTACCAGTCTCTAGACATTTTTGTTTAAATACCGGCTAGGGTCACAAGTGAAATGAAGTTAGGTCCTCATTTACCTCATACCAGCAGCTGGGTTGGCAACACAGCTGTGGAACTGCTCTTTTTATTTAATTTGGCATCCTTTCCTGAGCAGTACTGAGACTTTTACTTCAATGACTCCACTGGGCTTTGCCATAATTTCTATGCTGTATCAGTAAAGTCTGCAGAAGAGATGCCTAAGCAAACCTGAAAGGAAGCTAGGAGTGCTTCCAGTTCAGGTATGTTTGTTTAAGTCAGTGAAGGAATTAACCCGCAATACAAATTAAGTCCACTAAAAACCACATTATTCATTTAGTAGAGAAAAGATGATTTGTAGGGAATATTATCAGTGTGTGTGTGTGTGTGTGTGTGTGTGTGTGTGTGTGTGTGTGTGTGTGTAAGAGTTTGTCCTTTTTACACAATTCTCTTGGAATAATTTTCCTAGACTCTGGATCAGACCATCAGAAGAAAATATCAGGTCAAAATCTGAGTTGAGCCACATATTAATTATATGACTTGGTCATATAACTTAACCTCTATCATATAACTATCATCCTGAGTTTCTTATCTGTAAAATGGGAGAATAATCTCTCTGACGTGCTCTGAGTATTGAAAGTGTTAGCACATAAAAGTCATTAGGAGAGGGTCAGTTACATAAAAGGTACTCAACAAACACTGGCGTAAATGCATAACTGGAAAAAATGAAAAATATCAAAACCGTCTGTGAATTTCACCTGGTCTGTTTTTTGATTTTATATACATTGGCAGTCATAAATGGGAAAGGAAAGGAACAAAAGGAAATAAATTTTGATCAGAATCAGAATTATGGATTATCAGAACTAGAAGACATCTTAGAGATGATTTGATTCAATGCCCTAAATTCACAAATGAAGAAACTAAGGCCCAAAGAGTGACGTGGTTTTCTCAAAAATCACATAGAACTTAGTGACAGAACCAGGACTGGAGCCCAATACAAACAGATTTTTCTTATAATGGGGATTGTTGATATTGTATGAGGTTATGATGTTTAAAAAAACCTTCCTTTGACTAACTTGAAAAATAGTTCTCTTTCTATGGTTTTCTTATATTTTGCTTCAATTTAAGCCATCTGGAGTTTTCTTTGGTATAAGATGTAAGGTTAAGATTTAACTTAATGCTTTTTTCCCAAATTATTGGTCAAATGACTTAGCACAGCTCATCTAACATACGTTCCCTCTACCACTGACTTTATTACATTCTAAGTCATTTCATAAAGCAAAGTCAATATCTATACTCATTTTTTAAACCATTGATCTGCCTGTTAATTTTTCTGCCCATAGGATGCCATTATAGTTATTTTAATCATATGTGTTAAAAAGTAATATGAAAAATTCACCTTCATTAATCTTCTTCAGGAAAAAAAAAGGCCTTTACCCATTTATTTTTCAAGCTGATGAACAGTGGAAAGTTGAAAAGAGTTAATATTCCACACAAACTAAATAAAACCGACAAGAATTTTGACTAGAAACATATTAGCTATCAGTATTAATTTGGGAAGACCTGGCATTCTTATCATAGTCATTTTTCCTTCTCAGGAATATATATTTTTATTTATTCAACTGTTCTTTGATGTTGCTCGGTAAATTCAAAGCATAGCATATAAAAGCTTTGGAAGCATGCAATGATGTTTAGGGAAGGGAAAACTAATTCTACCTGAAGAGATCTGGGAAGACATTTTTATGGCCGAAAAGAGGAGAGCTCTACAAATGTAGGCAAATGAGGTACATGGTATTTTATTTCGTAAATTAATTTGCTACAACCTAACCCAATTACACAGATCCTTACAAAGTTGTTATTAAGTCATTAGCCACATGCACACAAATCAACAATAAATTTATATTGGATTCTGACCAGATTGGGCACCATACCTGATGTTAGAGGTCCCTGCCCTCAAAGGGGTTTATAATCTAGTTGGGGAAAGTTTTCATCTTAACACTACTGGCTCTAGAGTAGATCTTAAATGTTCTCACCACACACACACTCACACAAAAGGTAAATGTGAGGTGATGGAGGTGGTAATCATTTCACAATATATATGTGTATCAAATCATCACATTGTATACCATAAACTTAGACAATATCATATGGCAATTATATCTCAATAAAGCCGGGGGAGAAAAATAGCAGCACTTCTTGTACTAATCCTTGAATTAATGTAGTCTCTCCCTAAGTGATCTTTTACTTCTGTTTCCAAACTAAGGCAGAGAAATTTCTTCATCAAATTCTTGGTTATCAAGGAAGCAATTTTTTGTCTGGGTCCCAGATCTACCTTGACAGTGCAGGTCAAAAATCACCAGTCTCAAGGCTACCTGGAGGTAGCATAGAATAAGGATTAAGAGTGTCAACTTGGAAGTCAGACCAACTGAGTTTGAACTATGACCCATTGACTTTTAGCTATATGACTTTAGGCAAGTTATTTAACCACTTTTGCCTCAGTTTCCCCAAACATAAAATGAAAGTGATGATAGTACTTAACTTGTAGGGTCACTGTGAAAATTACTTACCCTCATGGCCACCATAGAGAAACACTCAGAAATGCTAGCTACTACTTAACATGCAGTTTCCTGAGCAGATAATATATTTCAGCTTAAAATGCAGCCTCAGGCAAAAGTACAGTGAGGTGTCCTGCAAGTGTTCAAGATTAGAAAATGAAAATTGTGGGGGACTTATCTTCTTTTCCATTTAAGTCTAGGTCTTACACTTAAAACTAAAGGTAATTGGAATAGTAAACCGAGGACTGTAGAAAGATCTGGGCAGGTACTTCCCCAGAGATTTCAATGTTTAGGTCAAACAATAATTCCAGAATGAGAGGGTTACAGTTTTGAAAATCTTTTGCTGAAAGAGTCAATCCTCATTCCCCCTAAATTATAGTTATATTAAGCCAATATTCTGTGTTGAGTACATCTGTAAGTGGGTGTAGAAAGGGATGTTGGGATAATATTTCCTTGGTGGTCAACTACTTATCTTGAGTGAGAGTCTGTTTTCACTCCACAACTTCTCCTAATAACTTTCTACAAAGATCAACCCTTTTAAATTAGATGACAAAGGGTATTTTGAAACTTCGAAGGGAGTTTTCTTAGGCACATCTTAAACAAAGTGGTTAGGTCCCAGGCAAGCTCACATGAGACATTCATAAAATCAGGACAATTGAACTGAATCACTAGACACACCTGGGCCTCTCACCAGCGAGGGAATTCCTTTGCTCGAAGTGGCTCTAGTGGCTTGAGAAACATGTGGCGATGAGGGAAACAGAGTATCTCACCAAGAAATCCCCTGAGGAGACTTTTCATTATAGACTGGTTCCTCGACACCTCCTCTCTTCTCTTTCTTGTTCTCCTCGTATCCGTCCTGTCTCTTCCCACCAGGGTTTCTCTCCTGCTCTGGGCAGCACAATTACTTAGAAAGGAAGTATAGGGTAGTGACAAAAAGAGATGTGTTCCCCTATTTCTGTTCCTAACTCTGAGCAGTAAAGTAGAAAAATATGTACATGGTCAATGAGGTCAGCTCCATGTATAAATTTCAAAGACCCAGGCCCCAAATAGGAATGCAGTGTAATCAGTGTTATCAAAGAAACCAGATGTCAGCCGAAGGTGAGTGGTGAACAGGAAGGCGGTGGCTAAGAACGGAGGCTGTGATATTAGGTGGGCCTGGACTTGAATCCGGGCTCTAACATTTACTAATTGTATGGCTGGAGCAAGTAACTCAATTTCTCTCGGCCTGTTTCTTATTAGCAAGATGGGGGTGATAGCACTTATTTCACTGGGATAAATGGGGTCATGGATTTAGAGGCTGAGCACAGTACAAACATAACTCACATCGTCAAGTCCAGGTGGATAGTAACTATTTTAAAAAGTTGATTCAGAGAGTCAGAATTTCTCCATGTCCATAAAGCACTCCCTTCACAGGGATATATTCCTATCCCTTCGGCAGGAGTAGCTTCACAGACGGACACATTAGACTATAAATGTGTGATGCTGCTCACCATGAAGACGGTCCAACGAATTACCCTTAGTCACTTTCCCTGTTTGCTAAGCAGCCGTCTAACCGGGCTCTCTGTGTTAACTTTCTGATAAATATAGTCTGCTCATCAGACCAAGCTGACTTGAACATTCAGGTCTGTTTGACCCTTCTAGCTCTCTAGAGTAAATAAAGTGGTGTTCCATCTGTACCTCAGTCTCTTGTGAGTTCAGCTGCACCCAAGAGATTGATCAACTCTGACAAAATCAAATCTCTAATCCTATAAAGTCAAACAAGGGTCATATCCTGGGTTTCACCAAAATAATAATACTGGAGGTGGCTCTAAGCTGTAAATTACTGACCTACAAGACAAGTATAGGCTGCAGTTTCTTTGAACTACACAAAGTTTTTTGTTTTGTTTTTTAATTATTTGAGCAAACATTTAAAAAACAGGAGTTTTCACCAACAGTATTAATATGTATTTCCCTACTTAAAAAAAAATCTCAGACATAGGGCTACGGCTTGGGCAGCTGTCTTCTGCAGAGAGGGTCCTGTCTCAGTTCTGTGTTCTGGAAATGCAGACCTGCTCTCACTCCGCATTATTTCACTCAGATGCTACCTGCCTAACCCCAGAGGACTTACTTTTGTGACTCCTGTTCTGAATAAGAACACTTTTGACATTTTCTTAGGGTTTTTATTTCTTGCAAAAGAGGGAAAGAGTCAGGAAGAAAATGCCCATTCCATGAATGCCACTTAACCATTTTTCCCCCCATTGAGCATGATCAGATCGGTTTGGAAGCACACCCATTTTTCAAAAAATTCAGATTAAGGTAGTCTCCTGGGCATTCCTTTGTATGAGCAAATGGGACCGCAGGGAGTGGGTGAGAGGGTGAGATGGGGCAGGGGGCTCCTACTGCCCAGTGCTGAGGCTGGCAATGGGCCATGAGGAAAGCAGTGGCGTGGGGTCGGCGGGAGGCTCGGATGGGTCAACCACTCCTATGCTCTATCCTTCTCTTCCGTCTCCACAACTTTTGCCCCAAGTCCTGCTTTTTAATAATGTTGGAGGGAGAGGGGACACTTGGGGATTTGGCATGGGGTGACAGCAGAATCTGAGGTAGCAGTGGGTCAGCATTGGGACAGAAAGTAAGAGGTTAAGAGGAAATCTCAGCCATCCAGCTAGAATGGCCGGCACTGGGTGCTCATTCATATGAAAAGGACAGAGTTGTAGGCAATTGTCAGGGAGGAGTGCTGCCTGTAGAACTCTAATTAGGCCGTTTCATGAACATCTAACAGTTCAGAGATAATGCTATTCAGGAAATCTTTAGAACCAAAGGGAGAGCAAATAAAGTTTAATAACCAATGAGGACATCAAGGGAGAGCGATCATTCAGAATTCTACAGCTGCCTTCCAGTCAGAGCATCTGGAGAAGTGATCTAATTTCAGGAACTGCATTCAGTCCTTCTTTTTATGCTCTAGACTGAGATCACATAATTAGATTTCAGTGGCCCATTCAAGGCCATCCATCAATTGGCACATCCAACCACATCTTGTGGCTTTCCCTTTATAAAAATATTCAAGATGATGAGGCAAAGCTTGAAACCACCCTGCAATCCTCTCATTACCCTTTGCCTTTGCTTGAATTGCTCCCATTGCCTAATGCCACCTCTCCCTTCAGCTGTGCCCGTCAGCTCCTCAGGCCCAGTTTAAGGCTTGCCTCCAACCATCAGTACATCGATCACTACTTTGCCTCCCCTGAGAGACGGGTGGTTGGTTGCACAAGGCCCCAAAGGAGCTTTGATCTAGGAGTCACACAATCAGGGCTGTGGCCCCGACAATGGCTGTGAATAAGCCAATTTGTCTCCTCCGTACACAGATGAGAAATCTCAGTCTGTAGAGGCTAAGTTTTATGCTACCGTGGCTTATGGCAGCATCAAAGGCCAGATTAGCACCCAAGTCCTCTGACTCTTGTTTCCAGCTATGGTTCTTCCCACTAAAGAGTGTGTGGCTGCTTCCAGACCTCTTAGTTGCCAACCATAAACAACTTATTCAGGCTCCCTTTGAAGATAGAGATGGAAATCAAAAGACTATATGCATTGGATAATTTGGTGGCATAGTGGCCCAATTTTACAGCCTAACGAGAGGGATCTCCTCCAAATAACTATCTTCTGGGCTTATGTTACACATTCTGACTCAGAGGCTATGCTTTTAAGGAGAATACAGGGTGAATCACTCTAGTCTGTGGGCACTTATTTCTATTCTACCAAAGAGGTTTTAAAAGGTGAGGAACATATACTTATATTCAAGTACAGTTAAGATACAATGGGTTAGAATATGGGAGAACACAGCAATAGTATTTATTCATCTCAAGTACCTCTCAGTAGATAATTAACCTAGGCCATGGTAAAAACAATTCTCTTAGGCCCATTTCTCTTGTGCTAATGGTGTTGTACTACCTGCTGTAGTATTTTTCCTCAGCTTCCTTGTAACAGAACAGTTACTATAATATAGCAAGTATACCTCTTCTGTAGCTGCTCCTTGCAGCTAGAAAAGCAATGATAGAGGAAAGTGTTTCATATCCCTTTCACTTATGAAAATATAATTCTTATGAAATTTGGAGTGGCAGTGTAGATGTGCCCACCTCTTGCAAGGTTTCCTGTACCATCAACTAAGAGAAGCAGATCTTTCCTCCATAAATAATACATAGTTTCTAAGGTACTTCTCTGTTCTGATATATATTTTGCTCCTCACTGGGTATTTGTGTGAAAGCAAAGATCTATCACAGGGAGTTCTGAATTTGGGGGGTCATGGGCCCTTTTGGCAGTCTGATGAAGCTTTTTACGAGTGTATAAAATAATATCCACTGGAAACCAATTATACTGTAATACAGTTCTATCTATAGACCTCTTCTTGTGTCTTAAACCTATTCTACAACTGACTGTGGCTCCTGCAACTACCTAAATTTTGGCTCTTCAAAGTGGAATTATGAGGTTAGAAACACAACATCTTAGTACAAAGTAAAAGAAGTACCAAAGCTCAAATACAAAGCCCAGGTTACAAAGTGCAAAGGCATTGGACCCCCTCGGGGAGCTGGGCTAGCTAGTTAGCAGGTGGCTGCTGACCTGGGATGCTTTCAGGGTAGTGCAAAGGCTCTCTCCCCGCATCCCCCAAATCCCTCTTCTCACTGTCCACTCAGGCTTGAAATCCCTTAATAGATTCTAATTCCTTTGGTTTAATTAAATAGAGGATTTACTCTTGTTAAAAAGCAAAAACCCATGGGAGAGGTAACACTCTATGCCGAAGATTTTCAAATTTATTTTCAGCAGGAGAATCTGTTTTCAAATGCAACTTTAAATAGAAGGCTGATGTGTAAATGAAGGCAAATTTTATAACAATTCAGTATGATTTTATAAGCTGAATTATATATACACAAATAATATATGTTAGCTGTATTTTTTACGTATTTACATACAAATCAACTCTGTAAATAATAAGGATGTTTTGATGAAGGCAAACCAAGAGCTACAGGTAATAACTGCAGTCTTCCATCCATCACACCATACAATTCATTTCTGTATCTTATTTTGCCTGCACAAGATGGAGAAAATCTTGACATACGTAGATAAGTAATTTCAAATAGCTAACTATTGGTTATGATACCTAAGATCTCAGGATTTTCTTCAGTTTTAAAGGACCCAGAAGCTTTAATGAATAGTAGGAAATTTTTGTTTCAAAACAGAATTACTAACAATATCGAACAACTGCTCATATCCCTTAGTAATTAAGGATTAGTTGGTAAGTACTGAATTTAGGGAGATTTGACCAATAGATTTCATAAAGAATTTGAAACCTGACTCCCTTACTTCATAACATTTGCAAAGTAGCTTAATCTTAGTCTCAATCTCTTCATGTGTGAAATGGTTATAAAAATAGCATCTTTTTAATAGCTATTTTATATAATGTACATAAACCACTTAGCACAGTGTCTGGCACAGTTAATAAATGCTATTATTATTGAAAGACTGAATGACCTTAGGTACTTTTGAAATGTGTCATGTAATTTTTAGGATGTTCCATCATGTCCCATTTCAGTTTCTTTTCCGATATCTCAGCACCCTTCTTTTTAAATATTCACTCAATTTTAAAACAGTCTAATTTTATTTCCCATGTGGAGGCCAAATTTTTAGATGCTTTATTTCTGATCTTTTATCTGCAGTTGTAAACAAAATAATGTTGCAACCTTGAACTGCAAAATGAAGATTGTTCAGCACAGTTCAAATCAGGTAAAAACAGACCCAAACTTAAAATGAGCAATGAATCAATATGTAATGCTATATTATCCCAATGCAACATATGTTATTGTAATTGTACAGCTGAACATATGCACCAGAGAACTTGCCTGGTTTTTACTGTATGGTAACATACATACATAGCAATACTAATATTGCTTAACATTTATTTAATTCTTACTAGGGGCTAGGCACTGCTTTAAGACTTTGACATTTATTAGCTCAATTTTCACTTTTGTGTATTTGTATGATTATTAGAGGATATATGAGCAGATCTAAATTTCAAAAGATGACCAGTATATACGCTGTGTAATGAGTAACAGCACAAACCTGTTGATGGTACCTAATGGATTAAAATACAGTATCTGACTTAAATTGTACATATTGTTCTTTGTTACACTTTACAGGAGTTTAAATAGTTACTATACAATGAAATAAGAATTAAATGCTTACAGCCTCCCTGAATGTAACAATTTGAAAACTCACACATGAAGTCTTATCATTCATTTATCCTGGAATATGGAAAGAGCCAAATCAGATCTTTTTCTGGCAGTGTGGGTGTGAAAAAGGAAGAACAAAGTATGAAATTTTTAATATTAAGATTTAATATCATTTTTCAGAAAGACCTGGCACCTATTATGAGCCAGAAATGTTAATGTATTTTCTATAACCCCCATTGCAACTTTGTCCCTAGTAGGTGTCTTTATCCTGAATTTACAGAGGAGAAAACTGTGAACTTGAGATGGAATTTGCTTGCTGGGGTTTACAAAACTGGAAAATGGCAGATAGGACCCCGGCTCTGGCCTACCTGACTTCAGGCCCTTCTGCCTCCCATTTAGCCTCCCCACTTCATAAGCCAGGACAATGAAAACAAGCAAGGGAGAATAACTTGCCCCTGGAAACAGCTAGTTGGTGGCAAGGCTGTCCAGGAAGCCAGGAGCAAGGGTGTTTCACTAGGTCAGCTCCCCCGGTGACCCCGTGGAAGGAGCCCTGTGAAACCAGGCCTACTGGGGGCCAGCAAGGTCACTCCTTCACTTCTCGATTCAGCACCAGATTACATAGCTTCAGTGAGGAGACTGCATGGGTGAGGAGCCCCATCTGTTCTCTCCTGAGTACCTATGATGTGCAAAACCCTGTTCGGTGTGGTGGAAGCTTTGAAACACAGACAAAGAAAACTACCCCTGTCCTCATATCAGTGTGGGAAAAAAGGCACCATTACCTGGAATCTTAAACAGGATCCGTGGAAGGAACCTCAGTAGTATGTTTGTTCTCTCCCTCAATCCCTATAATAATGTAAATTTTTAATTGACAGTACAAAACATGGTGCAGTACAATATGTGAAAACCGCCCACAGTCATAACTAATATTTTCAGAGCACTCATTTGTATCAGGACCTTTGTTAAATCCTTTGAATTATCTCATTTAAATCTAAATACAATCCTGTGAGATACTCTTAATTGTGGACATTTTACACATGAGGAATTGGAGGCTGTTTCTAGGAGGTCCCCCACCTGGTAAGAATTTGCACCAGGGAGGCTGACCCAGAATCACTCTGCTCAGAGCTGCAGAGTGATTGGAGTTCAGCAGAAGTTAGTCTGGGAATGCGTGCAAGGATCTTAGCACAGAAACTCCAAAAACACACCGTTCTCAAGATCAAGAACTCACTAGAGCTAGATTTTTTATGAATGTTATCTGACGGGGGTATAGCCTACGATGGCCTCTCCCCACTCCCAGAGTAATGGCTTGTGTGTGTGTAAGAGAGTGTGCCGGACACAGCTAATGACAGCTGTCACATCACTGTCTTCAGCTTTTCCAGCACTCCAAACCAATAAATAACTGAAATTCTGAATAGCAGCAACACACAAAGGTGATACACCACCGCCACTACCGCTGTTTTGGGGAATGCATTTCATAGGTAGGAAGAACGTGAAAAGACAGTTTTCCTGAAAACTCTTTCTAAGCAACCTGAAAAGAAAGCTCTCTTTCCTGACAGAAGTGGGGACATTGCAAATGCCATCACAGTCCTTGGGTAATGACTGTGTGTCATAAATAGGATATGGCAATTCTGGATGTCTTTGAAGCTATTTCCTTTTGTTCAACTAATTTAATTTACCAAGTGCTCCTGGGAAAAGGTGGGGGGGGGTGCATACCAAGATGCTGACTCCACATTTCCAGAAAAGTCAACATTTTTTTTTTTAACTGCTCTCAAGGAAATTACATCTGATTGTTGTCTGCTGGCTCCCTCAAACTCTACCTGTGTCAGAATTCTGCCCCGGCAGGTGTGAGAGAGAATAGATGCAGAACTCAAGTGAATATTCACATCTGTTTTTGGAAAAAAGGAACAGAAGCAGCACAGAAGGAAGTAAAAGAGATAATTGCTGGCTTGAACAACAATACATTTTACTTGTGGGCAGAGGGCCAGCTTACAGCAGGCGGACTACGCAGGCCCATCTTATTGGAATTCAGGGGTGGGCCTCCATTCTTGTCCGGAGACAGCTGTAAACCAGCAGCCCATAGCATCACAATCAGGCACGGAGTTTTGTCGAGGAATGCTGATATGGACAGAAGCAGCTTTGTCTCTTTCGACTGCACCCCGCCTGGTGAAATGACAGTCAATCTCTGATTCCAGATGACAAGAACTGGATAAAAACTTACAAACAAATGGCGACCTTTCGAGAGATTAATTTGTTTACCAACAAAATGTTCCCTCTTTGTCATCTGAGATGGGGGTGACCTTCACTTTCCCACATCTAGGCTGAAAGGATGCTGACTATAGTCATCTGTTAAGTTAACTCCATCTCAGCAATTATTCCCTTTTTTATTTTTAGTGACAAGAAGGGTTTATTAATTCACTCTGCTTGTTATGGTTTATAAATGCAACAAGCTCATTCTGAATTACTGCCGTGTAACATCAATTTGTTTAAATCTAATTCTGCTACCGTTGCCAAATTATGTTGTGACTGTAATTGTGGCCATATGCATGGGCTTAAAACACAATCATGTTTCAAAATCATCCTTCGCCCCCCCTTCCCCTCCCCCTCCCCCCGGTACCCCCACCTCTTACTTCTAGTGCTTCTTCTAATCATTTGACATTAACACAATTGCCTCACTTTCCATTACTTTAGCATTGCAGCGATGAACGTCCTTTCAGTGAGAGAGAGTACTATGCACACCCCAAGTGAAACAGTAAAGAATGAAACTATGATTTGTGAAGTGTGGTTGCTACCCAACTAAGTTGGTAAAAAACACTGCATAACATATGACTCATAAAATCTAGAAATCATAATAGTATTAAATTCAACCTCATGAATAAATAAAAGACTCTAAGTTTACATTGCATTATATATTTATTTATTTGGAAAGTGGGACCAAAGCACTGGTATAATTCTACAGCAACTCGTATGTTGCCAGAAAGAAAATGGTTTTATGATTCTTTTCTAGGTCATAACGGTTATAATCAGAGTTATTTGTGCAGGATTTCAAAGCAATGTTTTGTTTGGCTATTTTGTTATGCATCCATAATCGTTCTTTTAAAATTCATGTTAACAGATACATGTTTCAAGCCTTTTAAGAAACCCTTTTTATTAAAAAGAAATAAATCAGAGTCAAATTTTCTGTGCATCTTTTAATGTGTTACATTAAAAAGTCTAACTGGAACTACATGTCAGTAAGTATGAACACTATTAGAGATTTCCTCTTCTCTCCCCATACCTCTATGGCTGTACTCAAAATAGATATAAGAGGGTATTTTTTTTAATTTGGAAGATTTAGGATATTGGAAAGATCCTCGTTTCACTATTAATACTCTTTTGTAAATTGATTTTACCTAACAAATTCTGAAGGCAGTTTTGTGGGGTGTGTGTTTTCAATGCATTAAAAACCTTTGCATCAGGCCCCTTTTATCAGGAAGGATACACTTCATGAAATGGAGAAAACACCATTTTCTAGGATCTAATAATGCAAATTAGCTAAATATTCAAATATGCTCTGTCAAAAATGTCTAACGTTATTTACAGGCTTTTGACAAGCTGTTCAAGTTTCATAAGAAGTAAGGAAACACATGGCCCTCGGCAGCCAAATAATAATCCCCGTTGAGTGTTTAGTTTTAGAAAAGGATTAGCCTTGATGGTGCTTTTCTAATTAACCATACATCACAACGCAAGACATTGCTTCAGTTTAGGTAAGGGCTTTCAAAAACATTTTTGTAAGTGGTAAATCACAGCTGTGTTTATTCCCAAATGCTCTATGTGATTGTTTAAAACCAAACACCTCAGTATTTCTCTCATAGGACTTTCGGCACAATGCTCCTGTTTTATAAATTCAAAATGAAAATACTGTTTTTCAGTTAGCACCATCATATATACATATAACAACATTAACTGATAGAATCAACTATTTCGATGGAAATGCCACTAGTCACTTTGCACAAAATGTAGCTAATGTACATACATTTTAAAGTGCTCTGGTGCAGATTTTTACGGAGTCAAGTTTTATGGGGAAAAAGGATCTTCAGTACAATAAGTGAATATACATTATCTACAGGTCATACAAGGTAAAGTGCTTTCCCAAATCCTCTGTGTTCAAAGAACATGAGCATAACATCTAAGGCATGCTCCTATTTGGGAATTAGAAAAAAATCTAATAAACAACTAAGATTCTTCCCAGCTTTTTGGGTATTATTTTGAATTCCTATTTATGCCTGAATCTTCACTCTGATTCATTAAAGCAAAGCATAATCCTCTCTAAATCTAGACATATGCCTTTTTAAACTTCAATACTCATCAGAAAAAGTTCGCATGAAATGCAATAGTGGCCTTAGGCTACAAAGCTTCCCCACTCCACCAGCTAAGCCAATATTAACTCTAGATTGAAGGGGAAAACCAACAACAAAGGAGAAATCAGCTTGTCTGTATAGCCAGAGAAATAATATTTTTATTTCAAGGGCCTTGGGCTCATGGGATGCAGATAAAACGCCTTTCACATTATTCACATTGACATTTTAAATAAAGTTTTAGCAGGAATAAAAATATCTAACTTTCTGGTTCTTAGGCTATAAAGTGTTTCCATGATAAAGTGCTCTTAAACCAAACCTGTTAGATTAACATGAAATACATATAAAGAAACTAGAAATACATTTCATGGTTAACGTGAATGAAGTAGGCAGTTGAAAATGTCTACGTAGGAAATTCGGAAGATTAAGAGACTATTATGCTGGTCAGAAATGGTTTTGCAGTTTAATTCTAAAATTAATCTTTTAGTTCTGATTTTACCAAAGGATACATTTAAGAGCTTTTGAGAGAAGCCAAAGGTTAAAAATATGTACTGAAAAATGTATAAATGTCACCTCAGTAATTGTTTCCAGTATTAGAAATGATCTCAAACAAACGAATCCCCCAATTAGCACTTAATCCTCCTAAGAAAACCCCACAACACAGAGAGAGTACAATCCTTGCCTTGGGACACTTAACAGGAAGTGAACAGCCAAAACAGGCACAGATTCTGAGATCCCTTACTGCCGGTCTCTGAGTTTGTTTTTCATCTCATCATGTTTGTTTTCCTTCTCTTCATGTCGCAGACATAAAAGATTAACCCCCGGTTGCCTCAGATTTACAGTAATATTCTTAAATTTTGGGTATTGCATGAGCACACACCACTGAAGCTGATCCTGTGCTGTTGTTTTCTTTTGATTTTTCTAGTGGTAAGCCTAATGTCGAAAAAAATATCTAAAATTTCTTTATTAAGTCTTTTTGTTGTTAAATCATTTCGTCCTTGTTAAAATTACGATACTAGATTACTTAAGAACATCAAGGAAAATAGAGAAATTTGAATGACCTACAAACAGATCTTTTAAAAATAGGCTTACTTTCTAAAATCATGTCTAATTATAAACAGAATGAAAGCCACCCTTTCATCTCCAAAAAACTCGAAGGACAAAAGGACCCAAAATCTTTACTAAAATCTACATTATATTTCACACTACTACTAATAACTTGATTTTTTTAAAGAACTTAGAAGCTCATTAAAACAACTCATTACTTACACATGTTTTTCTCTGATTAATATATGGCAAGCTGATTCCATAGGTCTCATTTACAGCAGCTCTGTGGTGAATGTTTTCAGGATCCTGCATGATTTTTACATTCAACCCTATCTTTCGCTGAAACAAAGAAACAATGAAACTTTCATGCTGGATGAACTAAAATGCTTACTAACATTTTAAATTCTCAGAGGAGTGTCAAGTTATTTGAAAAATAATGATTTTAATGTAATTCTTATTAAAACTATATATGTATTTGGTCTTTTATTTAGATTGCTAATTGGTCTCTTTCATTTACAGAAAAAAGAACTTTCCACAGATTTTCCTTCATGTACCCTATTGCTCGTACAAATACATCCTCAGACACATTCATTTTTCTCAAAAATAATGCTGGAAGTCAAACCAGGTGGACAAAGGACTGGGATGCTCTAGCCTTGATTTATTTTTAGCTTTCCAGGTCAAGGATTTTGCCAGTGAAATCTATACTACAACTATACAGGTAGAGGGCTCCCTTGGTCTGTTAATGTGGCCACTTTCCTCAAGGGACACTTGCAGGTAGATCTCAATTTGGACTTGCTAATTTACTGCTACAAATTTATTTACTCCTTCACAAGATTTTGCTATATCTAGAAAAAACGTATGTTTAGAAAAAAGCAGCTCATTTGAATCACGTGTTCCTCATTTTAAATAATTCAAATTAGTTACCAATGAGGTGCTTAAATATAAACCACCAGATTCGGCAGCACGGTGGGGGTACAAAGGGGGCGTTTGAAGAGGCATCCAGACCGAGGTTCTAGTCCTGCTGTACCCTGGACTGCTTGTGTATAACCTTGGGTAAGTCACTTCCTCTCTTGGAAATCATTTTCTTTATTTGCAAAATGCAGGCAACTATGATTTGATGCTGAAAGTTAAGTTGACACTTAATGCTATATGATATTATCAACAGTTTATGAAGTCTTGTGACTTTACAAAATTGTGATATAGTTCACATACTATAAAATTCACCCCTTTGAAAGAGTGCGATTCAGGGGTTTTTAGCATTTTCACAAGTTGCGCATCTATCATCCCTGCCTTATTCCAGAACACTTTCAGCGCCCCACAAAGAAGCTCCACACCCATCAACACCACTTGCTTTTCCCTCCTCCTTCCAGCCCCTGGCAACTCCTTATCTACTTTCTATCTCCTAGATGTGCCCATCCTGGACATTTTATGTAAATGGAATCATAAAATATGTAGCCTCTGTAACTTTTTAAAAAGGCGTGTTGTGAGCAACTAAAAAAAACCTGATATCCTTGCAGTTAAATATCTTAGTCTGAGGGTGATCTCATGCAGTTGTTAAAATGGCTGTAGGGGCCAGACAGATGAGCTCATGATCTAGGTCTTTCTTTGGTTTTAAGGATGCGTAAACGGGCTGTACCTAAGGTCAAAGTGAAGGGGAAGACTACAAAAATACCTGCAGAATGTTTGCTTCTAGATAAGTTATTTCTTAACATACGCTCCAAACTTTCCTTTAATATTTTTAATAGCAGTTTTTAAACCAAATGTGGGGAAGCTGGGGTTCCTCTGGCCAGGATCGTCACTGAACTTAAACCACCTGATGATGTAACTGGCCTGTTGCTGGGCTGCCGCTTCCACACCTTTAGGCAATAAGCTATTACTGCGCTACATAGAGAGCTCGGCCCAGTGCGCTGGGCAGAGGCAGAGAGGCTAGTGCTCAACCTCCCGCCAGGAGAACAAGCCGAGTAATAAACCCTTTCACCCCAAAGAACGTTTTGCTGTCATTTTCTTTGGTCACATTGAATCCATAGCAAACTTGCCCAGGGCTGAAACCCATTGGCAAGACACTGAATCTTCAAATAACTGCTCTCAACTGTCTACTTTATTTAACCCCTGCAGGGACACAGGTTGCAAATAAGACATCTACTCCCTTCTCCTTGAAGTTTTTGTAGTTACAAAAACAATGTAGTGCCTAATTACAAATGGCTTTTCTTCTGTAGGTAAACCTACTGTCTTGCCAATGGGTTTCAGCCCCGGGCAAGTTCGCTATGGATTCAATGTGACCAATGAAATTGACAACAAAACATTCTTTAGGGTGAAAGGGTTTATTACCCGGCTTGTTCTCCGGGCAGTAGGTTGAGCACCACGTCTCTGCCTCCGCCCAGATCACTGGGCCCAGCTCTCTCTATAGCACAATAATAGCTTATTGCCTAAAGGTGTGGAAGCGGTAGCCCAGCAACAGGCCCGTTACATCATCAGGTGGTTTAAGTTCAGTGACGATCCTGGCCATAGGAACCCCAACTTCCCCACAGTAACACATTAGAGGAGAAAATGGAAGTTCCTATGGCCAGGATCCTCACCTGACCCTAAACTATAATGATATAATTGGCCTACTGGGTAGGCAATGAGCCTTCATTGTGAGGTGTTACTGTGTACGAGCGCCACCCAGTGCTTGGCCAGGAGGCAAAGATGGAGATGTATTGTGAACTTTGCAGAGGCAGATGTGATTCCAGCACTCTACCTGTCACCATGAGAATAAAGCTTGTTATACAACCTTTTGCCCCAAAGTTCTTTTGTTGTTACTTGTTTTCACCGAATCCAGAGTGAACTTGCTGGAGGCAATCCCCCTGAGGTGAGACACCCACACTCCAGCAAACTCTAGTCTGGAGTTTTCTCGTAGAAGCTGAGTGCCTCTTTTATTGGAACTAATACCCGAACATAATTTTTTCCTTCTTAATTAAACTTTCAGAATAATTTCCCTTCTTCCAAGGATTGGGATATTGTTAATATGTATTATATTGACTAGATGTAGTTTCTGTAATTAGGGTGTTTTTTAAATGTGTATTCTGGCTATAATTGATGGTAATACCTTCAGCTATCATGTCTAAGCTTTGTTAGAACTTTTTAATTCTAGGAGCATTGGCTCAGTAAACCATAGCAATTTTCTTAGTTTTATTATGCTCCATCAACTTTGAGAGGTTATAGGACTAGCATAGGAGGAAATAATCAGATACAGAATCGTTGTTAAAACTGGCATTAAAATCCAATTGTTTTCTGCCCATTTTTACATTTCTGTAGTATTGAACATAGAAATTTCTGGAAATAAAATGTAAATAGAAACAACAGAAATGATAGGTTGTAATATCAGTTCTTAATTAGTTGACTTCTAAGGCAATGGAAAAAGTCCCTTAAAGTTAGTAATATTCTAAAATTCACTATTGTGGAACCAAAACGTGTGTATACCAAAATAAGATGTAGCACATATGATTTAATTTTCCTTTTCAAAACATATTAAAGGAGGGTGGGGCCGCTGGGGCTCCTCCCCTGGGGTGGCTCAGCAGGAGGGGTGCAGTGCATGCCATGTGTGCGGCCCGGGCTGGTGCCCCACTCCTCCTTTATACAGTACCATTTTAATGGCTGATCAGGAAATATGGGATGTATAAAATCAAAAAGGAAAGACAATCCGAATGATGATGGAACAGATTTGAAGACTCAACCCGTTCCAGAAGCTCAGTTTTGACCAGGACAGAGGTTTCAAACTAAAGACCCAGAGGAGCAAGGAGACACTGTGGTAGCCTTGCACCCCTATGATGGCATCCATCCACGACTTGCCTTTCAAGAAAGGAGGGAGGATGGCGGTGCTGGAGAAGCATGAAGAGCGGTGGAAAGCTAACTCCCTTTCAACAAAGAGAGAGGGCTTCATCCCCAGCAACTATGTAGGCAAACCCACACCTTGGAAACAGAAGAGTGGTTTTTCAGGGATATAACCAGGAAAGATGAGGAAGGGCAGCTTCTGGGCCCAGGGAACAGTGCTGGATCTGTTCTCATCGAGAAAGTGAAACACTAAAAGGAAGCTATTCTCTACATGTCAGAGATTAGGACCCTGTGCATGGTGATGTTATTAGCACTGTGGACAATGGGGGGTAGTACATCTCACCACCATCACACTTCCTCGTATTAGTGACATGATTAAGCATTACCCAAAGCAGTCAGATGGCTTGTGCAGAAGACTGGAGAAGGCATGTTTCAGACCCAAACCGCAAAAGCCGTGGGATAAAGATACCTGGGCATGTTTAAGTTGGTGAGAAGGCTGGGTGCTGGACAGTTTGGGGAAGTCTGGATGGGTGACTCTAACAACAGTACCAAAGTGGCTGTAAAAACCCTGAAACCAGGCACTGTGTCAGTGCAAGCATTCCTGGAAGAGGCAAACCTCAGGAAGACCCTTCGACAGGACAAGCTGGCGAGGCTGTCCGCCGTGGTCACCAAAGAGGAGCCCATCTATATCATCATCGAGTACATGGCCAAGGGCAGTTTGCTGGAGTTCCTGAAGCATGACAAAGGGGGCAAAGTGCCACTTCCAAAGCTAATTGACTCTTCTGCCCAGATCGCAGAGAGAATGCCATACATTGAGAGAACTATATTCACCGAGACCTAGGAGCAGCTAATGTTTTGGTCTCAGAGTCACTCACGTGCAAAACTGCAGATTTTGGCCCTGCTCGAGTAATTGAAGATAACGAGTACACAGCAAGAGAAGGTACCAAACTCCCCTGTAAGTGGACAGCTCCAGGGGCCATCAACTTCAGATGCTTCACTATTAAGTCTGGTGTGTGGCCCTTTGGAGTTGTGCTGTATGAAATCGTCACCTATGGGAAAATTCCCTACCCAGGGAGAACTAATGCCGACGTGATGACCACCCTGTCCCAGGGCTGCAGGATGCCCCGCATGGAGAGCTGCCCGGATGAGTCTACGACATCATGAAAATGTGCTGGGAAGAGAAGGCAGGAGAGAGGCCCACGTTCAATTACTTGCAGAGCGTCCTGCGTGATTTCTACATGGCCACGGAAGGGCAATAACAGCAGCAGCCTTAGGGCAGCGGGCTCGGGGCCATGGGCAGGTATGGCGGCCCCCCTGAGGGGCTAAAAATAGCGGTCGCTGGTCGCACGAGATGTTTCAGGTGCTGCTGTCTACCGTCTCTGCCTCCTTCCTGCAAGTGAGGCCAGATTACTCCAGAAGAGCACTTTCTACGTGGAAAAGTGTTCCCTTCTCATAAGCTGACGCCCACCGGTTTGCGGCCTGGACGGCTGCCAGCTGGCAGTCTGGCTTTGCTAGACCAACATCGGGATATAGTCTTCTGAGAAGAAAACACCAGTTCTATCTGGAAGGCACCCACGTTGGCCTCTCGTTTACAATTCAATGTGAGACTCAAAGGTTCAGAGGTCATCTCAATAAATCCCAAATAGCAGCAGAACTAATAAACTCATTCACAAAAGTGAAAAAACAAAAAAAAATATTAAAGGAGTCTACATTTAAATAATATTAGCATATAAAATGGTTTCTCTGAACATCACTACCAAGTACATTCATAACCTAAATTTTTCTTACAAATCATCTATGGAGATGTAAAGAAAAATACTTAAAAGCATAGCTGCATTATCAGCTTATGATAAGATTTTTTCAAGAAAAACAACTGTAGATTGAAAAAACAAAATCATTCCATTGAGCAGAGAAGCATGCTCTGGAAGATTATCATTTTTTACTAATAGTAAGATAAATATCAGAAATAATTTCAGAAATTTTTCTTAAATTGGTCAAGAAAAGAGCTATTTATTTATCTTGAGTCACTAAACAATCTAAACTTTGTATTCTCTCCTTTTGATAGTAATTACAAGAAGATATATCAAATGTGACTCTCATTTAGACTTTGGTTTGTAAGAACAAAAGTTATTATCAGAGCCAATTACTGTTTTACCTACATGGCTGCACAGAAGCAGGGAGCTCAATTTTCATCTCATCAGTGATTTTGTGGTATTTATTTTATTACTATGCCCACAAAGCTATATAAGAGGGAAATAGCTTATGCTATTAAAACTAGGGTTTGAACATAAGAGGCTAAGATTTCTTTTAGAAAAAGTTCTGAATTAAAAACACTAGGCAGTGTGTAATGCCAGCTCCCCAGACATGGGCAGACCATAAAATGACATACATCTGAGCAGTAGATCCCACACAGAGTAATCAAAATTGAAATGCTTCACAAACAAAGTTGAGACAGGCTATTTACTAAGTTACAGTATGATCAGCATAACACAATTCTCAACAGTGTTTGCTACAAGTAATGCCTTCTAAAGGGTATTTTGCTTAATATAGTATTCCCACTGGTTAAAGGCATCTGCTGTTTAATCTCAAAACGAGAAGGAAAAAAAAATTCAGTCCCTTTCAATACTCTGTTTCTTTCAACCACTATTATATTTCATGGAAAGAACAATTGGCACGAAGTCCTGGTTCCAGTCCTATGACCTAGATTTCTCATTTGTAAAGCTGGGTAATACTACCTACCTTCACACAGTGGTTTGTGAGTTTTGAATGACTAATGTACGTTAACTGTCTTGTAAATGATAAAGTACTACTCAGGAGCCTAATGGCCAAAAAAGTAATGACTGCAATGGATTGAAAGACTTCAAATATATAAAAATTTATGAGTTCTTAATATTTTCTCCTCCCCCCCTCAAAAAACTAATAACATTGATAAATCTGATAGTAGATAAATAAAAAAAAAGAATCAAGCACTTATTTTGCTTTTCCTGAAAATCTATTTTTCAGATTGGCCAAAGAGTTGGCATGGGGAAGTTCTCTATAGAAGCTAATAATGCAGAAGGAATGATGGAGTTATAAAAGCACCACTTTGAAACCCCTAAAAAAATAATGTATTAGCAACCATTCATGTTTACTTAAATACCATTAGGTGAAAGGTTGTAGGGAACTTTATATAAAGGATAGATTGAGCTGGTAATACCCAGACTCACTGATCAATCTTACTGTTAAAAGAGAAAAAAGAAGAGGTTTGGCTTAAAGATGGTGGCATGAGAGGTGAGACAGAAACCTCCTCCCAAAACCACATATATTATGAAAATATAGCAATACAACTAATCTCGAAAGAGCAACAGGAAAGAATGCTGTGACAGTCTGCCTACGTCTGGGGAAAAGAGCAGACCTCACAGAAAAGGGTAAAGTACCAAAATCATGATCCAGTGGGACACAAGCCGTTCCCTGACCCCAGCTCACAGGCGGGAGGAAGAGAAATGGAGCAGGAAGTGGGCAGAGGCCTAGGACTGCTGAACACCCAGCCCTGGAGATCTGCTCTGGGAGCATGAAACAACATTACATGGTGTTCTGGAGATTAGTGGGGTTGGAAAGCTAAGGCAGGCAGAATACCTGGAGACACTGAGATTCCAGCTGCTTGTGGAGAACAGGCACACACAACTGGCTGCTCTGGGACAAAAGAAAGGCGGGCACTCTGAGAGACTTCCCAACAGTGAGAGGGCTGATAAAGGGACAAAGATTGTACAGAGCTTGCTGCTCAGGAGAAAGGACAGGTGGACAAAGTTGTTCCAGCACACTCAGCCCAGCACATTGGGAACTTTCTGGAGCTTCAGGGGCTGCATCACCCTGGCTGGTAACAGAGCTCTGAGGCCCCCCACCACAACATGCAACCTGCTGCTCCTTCCTCCCAGCTGGCACTGGATCGCAAACCTGTTGCCCCTGCCATTGTGCCAGGCCAGCCAGAGAGTGGCTGGCCTTTAGCAGCTAAAAGGGCATAGCATAAAGGCTCCTCCCTGAACACTTGGTCCACTGGTCCTGACAGTAGAGGCATGCACTGCAGCTGGGAAGCAGGAAAGAGCTCTTTCTTCCCAGAAGGCACCTACGACCCCTGGCATCGCTCCAAGGGCTGGGCAGCTACAGAGAGTAGAGCTTCTGGGCACTAGAGGGCACCACCTACAAATATGAAATGTCAAAGGAACCTGGTTCAACCCCAAATCCCACAAACACCAGAAAGAGGCCCAAGTGAAACTGAACTCACCAATCTTCCTGAAAGAGATTTCAAAATAAAAATCATAAACTGGCTCATGGAGCTACAGAAAAATATTGAAGACCTCAAGGAGGAATTCAAAAAAGAGATAGAAACTTAAAAAATACAGTATCTGAAATGAAACATACAGTGGAGGGATTTAAAAGCAGATTATATGAAGTAGGAGAGATGGTAAATGAAATAGAAATTAGAGAACAGGAATACAAAGAAGCTGAGGCACAGAGAGATAAAAGGATATATAGGAATGAAGGAATATTGAGAGAACTGTGTGACCAATCCAAATGGAAAAATATTTGCATTATAGGGGTACCAGAAGATAAAGAGAGAGAAAAGGGGATAGAAAGTGTCTTTCAGGAGATAACTTCTGAAAACTTCCCCAATCTGGGGAAGGAGATAATCTCTTAGGCCATGTAGGTGTTCAGATCTCCCAACACAAGGGACCCAAGGAAGGCAACACCAAAACATATAATGATTAAAATGGCAAAGATCAAGGATAAGGAGAGTATTAAAAGCAGCCAGAGAGAAAAAAGATCACATAATAAAGGAAAACCCATCAGGCTATCATCAGACTTCTCAGCAGAAACCTTACAGGCCAGAAGGGGGTGGCATGATATATTTAATGCAATGAAACAAGGGCCTCGAACCAAGAATACTCTACCTGGAAAGATTATCATTTAAATTTGAAGGAGGGATTAAACAATTTCCAGATAAGCAAAAGTTGAGAGAATTTACTTCCCACAAACCATCTCTACAGTGTATTTTGGAGGGACTGCTATAGATGGAAGTGTTTCTAAGGCTAAATAGCTGTCACCAGAGGAAATAAAACCACAGTAAAGAAAGTAGATCAATTAATTACTAGGCTGCAAAATTAAATCAACTACTCCTAAAGCCAGTCAAGGGATAGACAAAGAGTACAGAATACGATACCTAATAAATACATAAAGAATGGAGGAGGAAGAAAAGGATGGGAGGGGAAGAAAAAGAACCTTTAGATTGTGTTTCAAATAGCATACTAGGTAAGTTAAGTTAGATTTTTAGATAGTAAAGAAGCTATCCTTGAACTTTTGGTAACTATGAGTCTAAAGCCTGCAATGACAAAAAGTACGTAACTATTGATTATTACCCTAAATGTAAATGGACTGAATGCACCAATCAAAAGACACAGAGTTACAGAATGGATAAAAAAACAAGACACATGTATATGCTGCCTACAAGAGAATCACTTCAAACCCAAAGACATACCCAGAGTAAAAGTGAAGTGATGGAAAAAGATATTTCATGCAAATAATAGGAAGAAAAAAGCAGGAGTTGCAGTACCTGTATCAGACAAAAAAGACTTCAAAACAAAGAAAGTAACAAGAGACAAAGAAGAACATTACATAATGATAAAAGGGTCAGTCCAACAAGAGGATATATAACCATTATAAATATCTATGCACCAACATAGGAGCACCTAAATATGTACAACAAATACTAACAGAATTAAAGGGGGAAATGGAATGCAATGCATTCATTTTAGGAGACTTCATCACACCAATTACTCCAAAGGAGAGATCAACCAGGCAGAAAATAAGTAAGGAGACAGAGGCACTGGACAACACATTAGAACACATGGACCTAACAGACATCTACAGAAGACTCCACCCAAAAGCATCAGGATACACATTCTTCTCAAGTGCACACATGGAACATTTTCAAGAATAGATCATATACTAGGCCACAAACAGAGCCTCAACTCAGAAGGTACAATTTCAGAAAGACTGAAATTGTACCAACCATCTTCTCAGACCTCAAAGGTATGAAACTAGAAATAAATTATGCAAAGAAAATGAAAAAGCCCACAAACACATGGATACTTAACAAGCTCCTAAATAATCAATTGATCAATGACCAAATTAAAACAGAGATCAAGCAATATATGAAGATGATTGAAAACAATAACTCAACACTGCAAACTCTGTGGGAAACAGCAAAGGCCATGCTAAGAGGGAAGTATATTGCAATACAGGCCTACTTCAGGAAAGAACAACAATCCCATATGAACACTCTAAACTCACAAATAATGAAACTAGAAAAAGAAGAACAAATGAGGCCCAAAGTCAATAGAAAGAGAGATATAATAAAGATCAAAGCATAAATAAATAATATCAAGAAGAATAAAACAATAGAATGAATCAATGAAAGCAGGAGCTGGTTCTTTCAGAAAATAAACAAAATAGATAAACCCCTAGCCAGACTTACCAAGAAAAAAAAAGAGACTCTACACACATGAACAGAATCAGAAATAAGAAAGGAAAAATCACTAAAGATACCATAGAAATACAAAGAAATGCCAGACTTATCAAGAAAAAAAAAGACTCTACACACATGAACAGAATCAGTTATAAGAAAGGAAAGATCACTAAAGATACCATAGAAATACAAAGAATTATTAGAGAATACTATGAAAAAGTATATGCTAACAAACTGGATAACCTAGGAGAAATGGACAAATTTCTAGAAAAATACAACCTTCCAAGGCTGACTCAGGAAGAAACAGAAAGTCTGAACAGACCAATTACCAGCAACAAAATTGAACTGGTAATAAAAAAAACTACCTAAGAACAAAACCCCTGGACCAGATGGCTTCACCACTGAATTTGATCAAACATTTAGTGAAGACCTAATACCCATCCTCCTTAAATTTTTCCAAACAGTAGAAGAGGAGAGAATGCTTCCAAACTTATTCTATGAGACCAGCATCACTCTAACACCAAAACCAGGCAAAGACACCACAAAAAAAAGAAAATTACAGATCAATATCCCTGATGAACATAGCTGCAAAAATAATCAACAAACAAATATTATCAAACTGCATTCAAAAATACATCAAAAAGATGATCGATCATAATCAAGTACAATTTATTCCTGGGAAGCAAGGATGATACAATATTCAAAAATCCATCAACATCATTCACCACATCAACAAAATGAAGGACAAAACTTACACGATCATCCCCATAGATGCTGAAAAAGCATTTGACAAAATCCAACATCCATTCATGATAAAAACTCTCAACAAAATGGGTATAGAGGGCAAGTACCTCAACATAATAAAGGCCACATACGACAAACCCACAGCCAACATCATACTTAACAGTGAAAAGCTGAAAGCTTTTCTTTTAAGATTGGGAACAAGACAAGGATGCCCACTAGCCCCGCTTTTATTCAACAGAGTGCTGGAGGTCCTAGCCACGGCAATCAGACAACACAAAGAAATAAAAGGGATCCAGATTGGTAAGGAAGAAGTTAAACTGTAACTGTTTGCAGATGACATGATATTGCACATAAAAAACTCAAAATAATCCACCCCAAAACTACTAGAACCAGTAACTGAATTCAGCAAAGTTGCAGGATACAAAATCAACATACAGAAATCTGTTGCATCCCTATATACTAATGATGAAGTAGCAGAAAGAGAAATCAGGAAAATAATTCCATTCACAATTGCATCCAAAAGAATAAAATACTAGGAATAAACCTAACCAAGGAGGTGAAAGACCTATACCCTGGAAGCTACAAGATACTCATGAGAGAAATGAAAGAAGTCACCAATAAATGGATATACATCCTGTACTCACGGATAGGAAGAATTAATATTGTCAAAATGGCCATCCTGCCTAGAGCAATCTACAGATTCAATGCAATCCCTATCAAAATACCAATGGCATTCTTCAACGAACTAGAGCAAATAGTTCTAAAATTCATACGGAACCACAAAAGATCCTAAATAGCCAAAGCAATCCTGAGAAGGAAGAATAAAGTGGGGGGGATTATGCTCCCCCACTTCAAGCTCTACTACAAAGCCACAGTAAACAAGGCAATTTGATGCTGGCACAAGAACAGGCCCATAGATCAATGAAACAGACTAGAGAGCCCAGATATAAACCCAAGCAGATATGGTCAATTAATATATGATAAAGGAGCCATGGATTTACAGTGGGGAAATGACAGCCTTTTCAACAACTGGTGTTGGCAAAACTGGACAGCTACATGTAAGAGAATGAAACTGGATTACTGTCTAATTCCATACACAAAAGTAAACTCAAAATGGATCAAAGATCTGAATGTAAGTCATGAAACCATAAAACTCTTAGAAGAAAACATAGGCAAAAATCTCTTGAACATAAACATGAGCAACTTTTTCCTGAACACATCTCCTTGGGCAAGGGAAACAAAAGCAAAAATGAACAAATGGGCCTACATCAAGCTAAAAAGCTTCTGTACAGTAAACGACACCATTGGTAGAACAAAAAGGCACCCTACAGTGTGGGCGAATATATTCAAAAACAACATATCCAACAAGGGGTTAACATTCAAACTATATAAAGAACTCACACGCCTCAACACCCAAAAAAGCAAATAACCCGATTACAAAATGGGTTGAGGATATGAACAGATAATTCTCCAAAGAAGAAATTCAGATGGCCAACAGGCATATGAAAAGATGCTCCATATTGCTAATTATCAGGGAAATGCAAATTAAAACCACAATGAGATATCACCTCACACCAGTTAGGATGGCCAACATCGGAAAGACTAGGAACAACAAATATTGGCAAGGATGCAGAAAAAGGGGAACCCTCCTACACTGCTGGTGGGAAGGTAAATTAGTTCAACCATTGTGGAAAGCAATATGGAGGTTCCTCAAAAAACTAAAAATAGAAATACCATTTGACCTGGGAATTCCACTCTTAGGAATTTACCCAAAGAAAACAAGATACCAGATTCAAAAGGGCATACACACCCCTATGCTTACTGCAGCATTATTTACAATAGCCAAGGTATGGAAGCAACCTAAGTGTTCATCAGTAGATTAATGGATAAAGAAGATGCGGTACATATACACAATGGAATATTATTCAGCTATAAGAGGAAAATAAATCCTACCATTTGCAACAACATGGATGGAGCTAGAGGGTATTATGCTCAGTGAAATAAGCCAGGGGCTGAAAGACAAATACTAAATGATGTCCCTCATTTGTGGAGTTTAACAACAAAGAAAAACTGAAGGAACAAAACAGCAGCAGACTCACAGACTCCAAGAAGGAAATAGCAGTTACCAAAGGGTAGGGGTGGGAGAGGGGGATTGAGGGGTATTATGATTAGTACACATGGTGTGGGGGTTGTCACGGGGAGGACAGTGTAGCACAGAGAAGACAAGTAGTGACTCTGAGGCATCTTACTATGCTGATGGACAGTGACTTCAATGGGTTGTGGAGGGGACTTGATAATATGGGTGAATGTAGTAACCACAATGTTTTTCATGTAAAACCTTCATAAGAGTATATATCAATGACACCCTAATAAAAAATAAAAATAAAAAGAGGGAAGAGAAATTGCCTCCTGAAAGGAAGTACATAGCATCACCTATGAAATATTCCTACCAAAAAGTTGTCACCTGAATCTGATCAAGCTTCTAGATAAAACTATTTTACAAGAAATACTAGGGACAGAGAAAAATATTGATACTATGAGATTACAATCAGCCAAATTCAGATGGTGAGGAGAAACCTATGACAAAAAACCTGGTTTCTTCAACTGGTAAGTGGCATTTTTTTTTAAACTAGGGAAGCTTTTATAGATAGGTAAAAATGAAATGTTCACATCCCGATTCAAACAAACAGAAAAACGCTGTTAAGACAATTGAGGAAACTGAATACAGACTGGGAATTATATAATTATAATACATTGTTGAATTTGTTAGGCGTGCTTGTACTTACCTTTTTTAAAAAAGTCCTTAAGTGTTTCAGGGTTATGTCTGGGGTTTGCTTTAAAAGACAGTCACCAAAACATGTGAAGGAACAGATGAAATAAGAATGGTAAAACTATGGTAACTGTTAACGCTGGGTGATGCCTACACGGATTTCATTCTATTTTTATGTCTATAAGCAAATAGATTTTCTTAGCAAAAGTTCATACTTAAAATTAAAGTCTAATTGAAATGTAGTTATTCATTAGCTTGTTATTTCAAGTCTAACATCCTATGTTCTACAATATCCCTTCTACAGCCCCCTGCGAGTGCTTGAGGATCACCATCCACAGCACCACCTGACTCCGAGCTGCTTCCCAAGAGCCCAGCTGCTGCATAACTGTCTCAGGTTCACAAAACTGTAAGACTTAAGTACTTCTATTCAGATGTGCCTGTCCTGTTTTCTGATTTCTGTAGTTGAATTGTTGAATAATCAAAAGGTTGGGGAAGAAGGCTAACAAATATTCAGCTTCTGTTTTGTGCCGGGCATAAACGATAGGCATTGTCACAATCCAACTGATTGACTTCACTCCTTAAAATGACAAGAAGGAGCCTGTGATATTATCCCTACTTTAGCACTGAGGATCATTGGTTAATGTGGGACAACCCAAAGTGGAGAGACAGGATTTGATTTATGTCTCTGATGTCAAAGCCTCTTTCTCCCATTATATGCTGTCACATTATAAAAGAAATGTTAGTTGGTACACTCCTGATTCAACTTCCTGTCTGTTTACCAGACCCTTGACTCTCTCTAGTCCACAGGGACTGCTTTGGTCTGTGCCTTCATTATTTCATCGACCTCGTAATGGCCCCTAAGAGGGTCTCCTTACCTCCAGTCCATCCTCAGCATGACCTCCAGAATGACTGACCCCCTGACCACTAATTGAAACGTCTCTGATTACTTTAATATTCTCAAGTAGTTTCCCTTAGGGCGGCATGATCTGGCCCCTTCCTACTGTGCAGCCCCCACTCCTGCCAGTTCCTCATGATGGCTCCATCATCTGACTGACCGGCCAGTCTCACATACAACATGTTCTCTCCACCTCTGTGAGTGAGCATGCTGCTCCCTTTTCTGGGAACATCGTCTTCTCCCCTCATTGGTGTCTTCTGGGCATACTTTTACTCGAATTTGAACTTGGAGCACGTGCAACCTCCTCTGGGTGACCTCCCCTAGCCTCCATCTCTCCTTCTCTGCTCCTAACAAAATTCATTCATCTCAACATTTATTGAGAGCCTCTTAGAGCCTAACAAGAAAGATGAAGTCCCTGCCCAAGTGGATCTTAATTTTTGAAAGAATATAAAAAATCAGATAGTAACCATGTAAACAGGTGTATAAGTAATTTCAGATTGCCATAAGTACTCTATGATAAACTATACTAGGTTAATGGGATGGAGGAATAATTGGAGGCTACCTGAGATATGGTAGTCAGACAAACTCTGAGGAGGTAACAGATAGTTACCTGATTGAAAAAACTGAGCTAGTCATGCAAAGATCTTGGGATGATTGCAGTGAGAGAAGATAACTGTAAAGCAAAGGCCTTAAAAAGAGGCTATTCTTTAAAAAGGGACACATTTTCCATTATGATAAGGGAAAAAACATAAGACATAAATGCAGACATAGAAAAATGGATGTATTTAGTAATGGGAAGATTAGTCCTAAGTTTGTATGTGACTGAAAACTGGAAGAATATTACTTAAATAAGATAATATTTATTCCTTTCATGTATACAAAGTGCAGAGATAGACTGTTCAGGGTTGGTCTGGAAGTCCATGATGTTGCTAGGGACCAGGCTTCTTTTAGATCAGTATATTACTATCCCAAATATTTGGGCTGCCTCCTTCTAGTCTAAAATGGCTTCTGGAGTTCCAGCCATCACAGCCTCATTTCAGGCAGCAGAATAGAGGAAGGGAAAGAAAAGGGTCAAAGAGTGTAAGCTAGCTATCTTTTGAGAAAGTTTCCAGAAAACCACCCATAAGACCTCCCCTTACATTTTATTAGTCAGTACTTGGTTATATAGCTATGTCTAGCTGCAGGGGAAGCTGGAAAAGGTATTCTTTATATTGGGCAGCCGTAGATCTAGCTGAAAATCAGCCACTCAGAAAAGCCACTGGGATCCAGTCCCTTTCCCCCTTTCTGCTCTCTCATCCTTAGAGTGTTGCTTTTCATCATTGTGCCTGTCATTTCATGGTTGCAAGATGATTCTGGCAACTCCAGATGTCATGTCTGTGTTCAAGGCAGGAAGAAAGGGGAAAGGACAGAAGGGAAAAGGGATGTGACATTTGTGATGATACCCTTTTATCAAGAAAGCAAAACATTTCCTAGAACCAACCCCCAGTAGACTGCTGCTCAGTGCTCACTGGTCAGAATTGGGACACACAGTCATACTTAGCTGCAAGGAAGGCTCAGAAATGAGGAATCTTCTTCTGGGCATCATGCCATCCTGAACAAAGTCACAGTTAGTAATGCAGATGGGGAAATGGATATTGGATAGGGAACTGACAGTTTCTGCCATAATCCTGCAACCTAATCTAGCTAAGGAGGAAAATAATTAGAAAGACAAAGTGATATATAGTGAAATAATGAGAAGTCAATGGATTGAAGGTCCTTGTATTGTTGAAAAAAATTGGAAGAACATCCTATGTGAGCTGGCAGACTTGGAAGGGGAGGTCAGAGACTGCTGTAGTCGTAACAGATTTTAGAGTTGATGTACTTACTGGTAACAGTAAAGGCCAGGCATTAGGCATACCCCTCCCCACCAGCCCTACCAGAACATTTCTTTCCTACCTAATTTATAGTACTCACCACACAGTCTGTAGGATATCTGCCTACTGACTGTGAGCTCCTACAGCACTGGAATTTCCATCTCTAGCACCTAGCCTAGACTGGCATTAAAATTAAAATATTTGAGGAAATGAAATAGCATACCAGTGATGAAAGACATTTTTTAGTTTTACTATGTTTGTGCTATTCTTACCACATGCCGCAGTGACCTGATCCTCAGCTTACAGCAGTAGTATGTGCCAAAGGTGGCATTCTGTCCAATTCCTGTGGCATGGGAGCCCACTGGAAACTCTATGACTTCCCTTCCTTCCCTGCAGACTATTTGCATGAGTCAGTGCCCAGTTCTCCTGCATGCACAGAAGTTACCATGACCTAGTAAGCCAGCAAAGAAGGCATAGCAATTGGGGATCCCCCCTTTGAAATGTTACTGAACCATGGAATACTGTGTCTGTGTGGTAAGATCTGTGCAGTCTCTGCCATTGCAGGAAGTAGTTGATGTTCCTGGAAAAGGTGCTAAGTCACAAATATGTGGCTAATTGAATCTTCTCATAGAAACAACATTATTAGAAGACACAGTCTAAGGGTCAATTTTTGATGCCCATTTTTTGTAGAAATAGCTCCAAATACCACAGTTAATCATCTGTTCCATTATGTGTAACTTATGTACACTGTTAAGTATAAACCTTTTTAAGAGGTCCATGAAAGCCAATTGAATGGTAACCAATTATAGTGAATCAGTATTGCATAAAATAGAGTCTCACAATGTATTAGAAATGATTCTAATATGGATTCAAAATTGTCACATTAGTATTACTGCAACAAATCAAAGGAAAAAGGTCAGGAACACTGTGTTGAGAAGTTTCTCTGGGAAAGTTTAGAGGGACATAGCTGAGGATAATTCTGGAGATAGGGCCATTTAGGGACCAAATCAGGAATTTATTCTGCTTATTTTTCTTCTGTTATAAATTTCCTTGTGGCAAACAGAGGAAGGAAGCTCAAGTTTTTGTATTTTTAACAGTGGTAAGAAAAAAACAGAACTTTGTGGTCAAGTAGACCTGAGGTCGAATCCCAGTCTGCCATTTCTTAGCTTTAAATTACTAGCATCTCTCATCTTCAATTTCCTCATCTGTAAAATGGGACAGTAATGACTCCTTCCCTTGGCAAATAGTGACTCTGTGGCATCTTACTACACTGATGGACAGTGGCTGCAATGGGGTATGAGGGGGGGACTTGATAATATAGGTGAATGTAGCAACCACATTGTTTTTTCATGTGAAACCTTCATTAAGAGTGAATATCAATCATACCTTAATAAAAAAATTATAATTCCTTCCCTCAAAATGCTGTGAGGATGAGGTGTGCTTTCATCGCCATGGCTACCACAGGCCTCCCGGCTCCTGCCCTTGACCTACATATTCTCAACATGGCAGCCAGAGTGACCCTTTCAAATGGCAAATCAGGTCATATTGGTGCAAAGCCTCCCCTGACCCCCATCTCACTCGGAGTAATCCCTGCAGGCCTCACAGGGGCCCACCAGCTCTCGGCCCCTCCCCCTCTCCCCACCTCTTTGCCCTTGCGCTCCTCTCCAGCCTCCTTGCTGTTCATCCTGCTAATCCAGGGTCTTACGTATCCATTCCCTCTGCCTGGAGCACTTTCTCCAGCTGAGTGACTGGGCCTCCACATCCACCAGATCTCTGCTCAAGTGTCAGCTGTCCAGTGAGACCATCCCAACATCCGTATGTTCCTTCTGCAGCTTTTCTCTTACCCACTAATACACTATATATTTACTTCCCAAATCAGCTTTTGCTTTCCTAATGACTACCCCACCCCAACGAGAATGTAAGCTCCACGAGAGCAGAGAAGTCGGGCTGATGCCTAAGATAGTGTCTGGCACATATTAGGTACATACCGAGAGTGGTCAGTACTCATCAACAAATAATAGGGATTAACACATATAGTACTCACCATGCATGGGACACTGTTATAAACATGTATATACACTAACTCATTCATTTTTACAACAGCTCTATGAGGCAGGTTCTGTCATCATGCCTATTTTGCAGATGAGGAACCCCAGGCACAGAGAGGTTAAGTGACTTGCCAAGGTCCAGGGAGTAAGTGGTGAATGTGAACCTGGACTTCTAACCATTATATTGTTATCTACAGAGAGTTCACTCCAGGCCGGGCACTGCCTAGGTACTGGTTACAGCAGTGAACTAAACAGAGTTTCTCTCCTTTAGATTAACAGAGATTTAAGAAATAAAACAATGAAATATAATGGATAAATCTTAGCAGATCTAGGTTTGCATAAAAAATGAGTAAGAGCCACTCGGGGAATAACTGGGGGAAATCTGAGTATGAACTGACTATTACATTCAAGAATTATTGTTAATGTTTTTTAGGTGTGGCAGTGGTATTGTGGGTAAATCAGAACACATTCATTTCAAAAGATGCACTTTAAAGCATTAAGGGATGAAATGTCATTAGGTTTAAATTTTAAAACAGTAGGAGAAAATACATGGAGCAAAAATGGTAACAATTGTGAAATCTAGATAAAGGAGAAAAGGTTATATTTATATACTGTTTTTGGTGTGTTTAAATATTTTCATAATAAAATGTTTTTTTAAAAACCAAAGAAGAGGGGAAAATATGTTTTTTTAAGTTGCTGCTGTCATGGAGCTCCCATTCTAACGAGAGGACAGAGCTCATTCTAGACATTCTCCCCTCTCTTCTGTAAATTCAACTCCATCTCATCAGCAAAATATCCCACCCAATGCTGGGCACCACCCAATGAGGTATAACTCACAGGGAAAATCTGTGACGTAACACTCACTCGCTTGCTCTTTTTCCTTCTCTGATTTCTCACCATATTATTCCTCATAATGTCAAAAACTCTCAAAACTTTATTTTGATCACATTTTGAAAATTGCTTTCTCAATTAGATCCAAATTCACGCAATGGAAGATTCTTCCCACCTTAGACATAGATGTTGCACATTGCTGCATCATATTTGATCACAATATTTTGTGTGATTGATAAAGCATCCATTTTATAGAATTAATATAAGGAATAAATCTCAAGCAATGAGAAGGGTTTCTTTTCCCTGCTCCACAAACATACTCACTGTCTCGTGCTTCTAAGCAGATCCTTTGATCTAAAGAGTTTAGGAATTTCCATTTTGAAATTGCCTGCAGACTTAGCTTGCTAGACACAACAAGAAAATCAAATACTCTCTTGGCCTATAAACTTTTTCATCGTCTCTTCCTCCCTCTTCCTTATCTTTTGTTGTTTTTATTTCAAAACCTTTCCTTGGCCGTTCTGAGTACATGTGTGCCTATAGCCCAGGGCGCCCCAAAGAGGGGTTTGGTCAGTGTTGGTTTGGAGCTAAGAAATATTATAAGGAAAAGCCATCAGAATATGACTTTTTCAGGTGTAAAAGAAGATTAAGAAACAACTCTTAATCATGGTTCTTAGTTATATTTGAGCAACTCCTAATTGTTTATCATTTAATTTCTTTTGAGGTGAACTGAATTCCAAAACCAGCTATCCTCTTTGGAAAAAGAGAGCTTAAAGAAGCAACTGGGGTTTACCTTGCTTAGCAGGTTGGCAGTGGGCAATTAAAGGTGGTAATATCCCAGCAGGATTTCACAACTACTTCATAATACATGCTTTTAGGTTGGTGTAGTGGGCTTGCAGGAACAGCTGGCAAAGCAGCTCTGTTTGTCATTGACTTTCCAGTGCAAAATGAGGGCTATCTTTTGTGTCAGCAGTTATGCATTTTTAAGCAGATGTCACTGATATTAGAAATAAAACAGCGATAGGGATCCAGGCCCTGGAGGGAAAGTCAGGGTGGGAAATAGTCCATGTGCCTTTCTGAGTGAAGCTCACCCATGCTCACAGTATTTCAAAGAATTCCAGGGTTATACTCAGTGCATAAGAGGCCTCATCTTTATAGTCATCTGCCAGGATCCAAAACTCTTTGGGAAAAATTAATTTCTGGCCATAGTTTTATTTTTCTTTCAAATAATAACAACAACTATACATTCTAAAATAGCCTTAATTTCAGATGTTTTATTTCATTGACCTTACAAGCCAGAGATCTGCAGTCTTCCACTTGTGTACCAGTTGAGGCCCTCCTGAGATTCTTGGCAAAAAAATAAAAGTAATATAACTGAAGCAGAAACTTAATCGTAAGGAAGACAAGAAGTTGAAGCTCCCTTGACCACAGCGTTCTGTTCTATTTTAATCAAAGCTTTTATTATTATGTGTTATTTTCTCATCGGTGGTCTGTCTCCCCTCGAGAATGTAGGTTCTATGAGAGCCAGAGACCTGGTCTGATGTTCATCCCAGGGTGCCTCTAACAGCCCTTGGCACACAGTTAGTTAGTGGCTGACAGAACCCAATGTAGCAAGTGCAGGTAAGGTGGGAACGGGCTGCTCTGGGAGTACAGAGGAGCCTGGGCTGATATTTCATATGGGGATGAGGACACCCTTAGAGAGGACTATGGTGGTTTCATTTACTCATTCACCCAACATTTATTGAGACTCCTTGGCATTATTTAGCAATGAATGAATAAACTGACACAGATTCTTCCTTCACAAAGCTTATCTAGTGGGAGACAGATATTTAAAAAATGCATACAACACAGTACTAGTTAAAAATTGTGGCAAGTGTGATAAAGGAAAAATATAGGGTAATGCAAATGATTACATAAAGGGTACCATGTGATGGCGGTACAACTCTGTGGCTATCCTAAAAAACACCTAATGAACACTTTAAGAGGTTGTATTTTATGGATTTATGGTATATATAAATTAAAGTTCAATAAATCTGTTGTTTAAAAAAGGGTACCACAGTGGTTAAGGGCATAGCTCTGGGTCCTCCCTACATTTCCGGATTCACAATCCTGCCTCTGACTCTTACTAGCTGAGTTCTCTTGGGCATTTTATTGAACATTTCTGAATCTTGGCTTCTTCATCAATAAAATGAAGATAATACTAACACCTCTCTCAGGTTTGTTTTGAAGGTTAAGCAAAGTAGCATTCCCAAAACACGGACAGCAGTAGGTACCCAAAAGAGGTGAGCTATCATTTCTGGGGAGTCAGGGAGGGTACAGGAATCAAACTGAAAGAACCCCTAGTGGAGGCAGCCAGAAACAGCTTGAGCTCTATTCCTCGCTACCTGAAACTTTACATCTAGGGCTCTGTTAAAAAATTTAAAGGCATTCGGTTTTTATTTATTTTGCTTTCCGAAGAAAGCTCTTTTAGTGTAGAAATTGACCATGCCATTAACATATCTGAAGCAATAATTACATATTTTCTCATTTACAACACAGAGCGAATTTCCTACCTTTTAAAAAGAAATTTTTAACATGAATTTTTTTACTGAGGTGTAGTTATCATAATATTAGTTTCCAAAGTAGAGCAAATTTCTTACACTCCTAATTTTTTTCTAATGGTTTTACTGAGATATAATTCATACACCTTAAATTCACCTTTTTCCTGTGTACAATTCAATGGTTCTTAGTAGAATCACAGAGTTGTGCACCCATCTCTACTGTCTAATTCCCAAATGTTGTCATCATCCTCCAAAGATACCTGACACCCATTAGGAGACACTCCCTGCTTTCCCCTCCTCCCAGCTTCTGGGAGCCAGTAATCCACCTCCTGTCTCTTAGGGTGTCTCTCTTCCTACCTTCAATCTTGGAAAGGCATGTGCAAATGAACTGTGTTGTCTTTGGGGTTGCGAAAGTTTACCCTCAGATTCTAGAGGGAAAATAAGTGATTTATGATCAATTACAGCCGGAAGTAACCTAAGTAAAAAAAAAAAGAAGAATTTAAAATCAAAGTTGCTATCTTAAAAGCTTCACAAATTGTAACTGAAAAGCAGTGCTTTCTAGCTAAATTACACTTTATTGAAAATATCCTGTTGGTAATTACAATAAATTAGACCAACTTTAGCACGTTATCACTAGAAAACTGCAGTTGTTTATTAAACATGAGAACTTCCAAGTCTGATAATGACAATTATAGCATGAATAAGAAACTGTATGTCTGGCTGAGCTTATATGACTCACCACTGACAGAATTACTACACTGTGAAACATTTCTTGGTAAAGAAAAGAAAAATACATCATTTGAATTTAAAAAAATCAAATCACAGGACAGCCAATGTTAAACATATTGAGAATACTAGCCCCTAAGCAGTTCACACCTGCATTCTTTAAACTTTTTCTATTTTATATAATTGAAAAGACTTAAGGATTGAAGGTGGTTAAAGGTCTTTCTTATTAAGCAGTGGACAGTTCCATGGAAAAACAATGGAAAAACAAATAAAGCAAGAATGCCTATATGTGTATAAATGGATGTTTTAGATTTTCTGGTCTAAAATGGTCCAGTTCTTTAAAATCATCAATAATTAAAATCAGTTCAATTCAACCACCAATGACTCAATCTCTTGACTCTATTACAATGCTCACTTTTGTAAAATTATCACTAAAAAGCAATTTGTGAACTTCTGGTTTTGTTCCAACATGCAAAGAGCTTGGAAGTCATCACTCTCGTCCTCACAGCAAGAGGAAGCTGTAAAACCCAAAACCAGTTCTTCTGAGGTACGTCAGGGAATTGAGATCACAGGAGAACTGCTGCCCTGCAAACTGGAGAGAGGCAGAGAAAACCTCGAGCCAGAGCCAGCTGCAGGAGCCAGTGCTGGCTGGAAGAACACCACACTCTAATCAACAAATTGCTGGAGGCTCAGTATGGATTAGCTTGAGAGTTAAAGACTCTGAGGGGCCAAGTCTTGGGGGGCGCCTTATGTTCAGGAGTTTTACCTCTTGGAACCCCACCATGTTCTCACTGTGAAGATCAGAGAAAAATCCCCTCTTGCTTCCAGCAGGGGGAAAGGAAAAGAAACCATTTCAAAATACTTCCAGAGAGTTTTGTTCTTTGTTCTGTCTGTAATAAAGTCTAGCTTTCAAGAAAAACTATTTTACCAAAGCCTTTTCTGACTTGAAGAAGAAATTAGCTAACTCCAGCCCCCTCTAGTCTTTCTGTCTCACTAAGAGGGGAAAATGTTGAGAAAAAACTTATAAAAGTAACAGTCCAGGGCCACAAACCCACTAAAAGGACCTAATCATAGGATCATTGAATGTCTACCCCCAACACACACTAATCTACAGAGCCTCTGTATAACAGAGGGTTACAGATGAAAGAACTGCAAAGCTGAGACTCTATTTAGGAAGGAGTTTCTAGGGAAACCCAAAGACAACAGGGGAGTCAAAAACAAAGACAGCTGAAGAAATTGAAGCAAACAGTAAACAAAGGGTAACACCTGGAGTAACTCCTACATACCTCACAGTAAAGGCTTACTTACATCAGTTCCTATTACCTAATACATCATATTCAGCTTTCAACAAAAAATGACACGGCATGCTAAAATACACACACACACACACACAAAGTCTGAAGAGACAAAGTAAGCATCAGAATCCAATTCAGATATGATAGAGATTTTGGAATTATTAAATCAGGAACTTACAATAACCATGGTAAATATGCTAAGGCCTCTAATGGAAAAAGTGGACAACATGTAAGGAAGGACAGATGGGTAATGAAATAGAGAGATTGAAACCTTAAAAGAGAATCAAGAGGAAATTCTAGAAATAAAAAAAAAACACAGTAAGACAGGAAGAATGCCTTTGATGGGCTGAATAATAGACTGGACACAGTCAAGGAAAGAATCAATGAGCTCAAAGAAATGTCAATATAAACTTCAAAACTGAAATACAAAGAGAAAGAAGAATAAATGGAACAGAATATACAGGAACTGTGGGACAATTATAAAAGGTATAAAGTACACATAATAATAATATCAGAAAAAAGAAAGAAGAAGAAATATTTGAGTGATAAAGACAGAATTTTCCAAAATTAATGACAGACACTAAACCACAGATCCAGGAATAAATGCCAGAAACTGAGCAGGATAAATGCCAAAAACCTATATGTAAGCATATCATATTCAAAATATAGAGAGACAAAGGCAAAGAAGGAAACAGAGGAAGAAAAACTTACCTAGAAGAACAAAGGTAAGAATTATATTGGACTTTTCCATAAACTATGCAAGAAAAAGGAGAGTGGAGTGAAATATTTTAAGTGTTGAAAGAAAAAACTCACCAATCTGGAATTCCATAACCAGGGAAATTATCCTTTAAAGGTAGAGGAAATAAAGAACCTTCAGACAAACAAAAAGTAAGAGAATTGTTTGCCAAGGATCTATCTTGCTAGAAATGTTAAAAGCAGTTCTTCAGAGATGGGGAAAATGATGTAGGACAGATAGGGAATAAATGAGACGTAGAGAAACTCCAGAGACCTCACCCACATATCCTTCCTTGGGTCCTGAGGTCCGCAGCTGAGGCTGCCTCCTCTCCAACTTTCAAAGTCTTCTTAAGTGTGTTTTTATAATGTCTGGGGTTTTTTATTGTGTTTATCAGAAAGAATAAGGGAAGTGTGTCTACACCATCTTCCTAGAAGTGAAACTCTCTAAGTGTATTTCTTATGAATCCTTTTTACCTCTGTGGATTATGTATTTAGAAGTGAATTTGAATTAAAATACAATTTTGATCCTGCTTTTCCCCTCAACATATACTGTGAGAATTTTTCCATGTCATTAAAATTTCTTGGACAATATCAGTTTTAATAGCTATGTAATACATGTATAGATGCATTAGGGATTTAATCATTCTTTTATTGTTAACATTTGAGGTAGTTCCAAATTTACTGCTATTAGATACAGCACTGAAATGAACAAACTTATGAGAGATTCATATGTGTCTCTCCTTATTTCCTAGGATAAATTCCTAGAAGTACAACTGCTAAATTGAAAAATAGCAATTTTAAAAATTTCACATGTGTTGAAAGTTGCCTTTAAGAACTTGGCACCAACTTACACCTCCACCCACAGTATAAAAGTATGCCCATTTTGTCTGTCCTCATCAACACTGAGTATTAGGGTGGTTTAAATGATCTATTTTGCTAATTTTTAAAGAAAAAATTGTAATTTATTATTTAATTTGCATTTCTCTGGTTTCCAAGGGAGATTAAAATATTTTTCACATATTTACTGGTTATTTGCATCTCTACAGTTCTGAGTAGTCTGCTGATGTCCTTTTGTCTAAGTCAAGGTTTTTGGCTGTGGGGGTGGGCAGGAGCTCTTTGTATTCAAGAATGTGAGCAATTTTTGTGTCATGTCTATTGCAAATGTTTCCCAGGTATTCTTTCTTTTTTAAAACATTTTTGTCTTAAAAGATTTCAAACCCACAGAAAGACTGAAAAAACAGTGAGCACCCAAAGACCCTTCACATAGGGTACCAAGTGTTGCATCATTACCTGTGCCTCCTCTCTCCCTGTGACTACAATGTAGTCACCTTCTAGACAAGTTGGATTTGTGGCCTGCTTTGTAAAACCCAGAGTAGATGGATTCCAAGGTGCTTCAACAACTGAATGGAATGTACCTTCTGACCTACACTCACCATTAACAGGAACCTCTTCTTTTTCTCTCACTGTTTCTCACTATTATTTATTTGCTTTGTTCTTGTTTTTTTTTTTCCCTCTGACACCAGCACAACAGCATATAAAATGGAGATTTCTGTGCTGTTCTGATAGTGTTGGCACAGATGGCAGTCACCCTCCTAGTATCAATAAGCAAAGCGTGGTCGTTAAGAACAGTGTGAGCAGATATCACAAGCAATAAAATCTGTGGAAGCCAGCAATGTTAAGAGGAAGAACTGCACTCCAACATAGAAGAACCATTGCCAAAGTGGGGGTAATAGTGAAGCCTATTTTGGAAACAATACAAAAGCACTTTGGGGTCTTTGGAGAAAATACTCCATTTTTGATAACATCCTTATCATCGCTTTCTGAATGCTCAGAAAATCTTTTGTATTTGCTGGCACCATTATTATCACTTTGTATACCTACTGGTTTTTGTCAGTACTGGACAAAACTACCAAATTTTCCCTTTAACAACACTTGCTTAAAAGGAAAACCATCTTTTGTGAAAATTCAGTTTCCTGACGTTCAGGCAGCTGTGGTGTAGGAGAAGAGGGCTAGATTGCACACATCTGACTGCCTTGAATCTGGGCCTCACCACCGGCAACCTGTGGGACCTGGGACACGTGGGACCCTCACTTTGCCCATCTTTAAAAGGAAACAGTAGATATCAGCCTTGTAGGTTAAAAAAAAGTCCTTTGCAAGCTGTTAAGTGTTATGAGAACATTGATGATGAAATTGATGATAACAAGGATGATGAGTATTGTATCAAATCTGCTCTAAATCATTTTTAAAGGTATCCAGGGAGAGTAGTCATTTGGAATGAACTCTCCCGATGTCCCGGGCTTCCACAGATAGAATAAAGCCCAGTAGAGCTGAGCAATGGTGGTTCTGTTATGCAGGGGAACTGTGCTCTGCTGTCAAAGGAACAACAGAGATCTACAGTCCTTATTATATGCTTTCCCCTCTCAGAAACAGTGGCTGTCCTGGACTTTTGGCCTGTGACACTCCATCACACCCAGTTTTAGCAGATGCTGGCAGTCCTTCCAGCCTGACTGGGAGGTACCCCTCCTGGTTCAATCCTTGGGGAAGACACAGTCCAACTGTTCACAGCAGTATGAATTCCAGGACCCGATGTGCGGTCCAGTGAAAGAGGTTTGCAAACCAAAACTTAAGAACCTTCACTCTAGGCCTGTGGTCTCTCAAATGCCCACATCTTAGGTGATACATAAGACAATGTCACTGGTTGTATGAAAAGAATATAAGAACTCCTATTTACAAAAAACAAAAGTATATGAAATAAGAAATAAAAATACGTTCTTTCATGCTACTGCTTAACAGCTTGTCACTGGAGCTGTCATGTGGTCAAGTCACCTGCCATTCTGGAGGCCTCCTGAGGGGAGAGGCCCCACGGCGAGGCAGGAACAGTGGGGTCGGCACTGGTGCAGAGCGTTACAAGGTGCTTCGGTTTCCTCATGAAGAGGGTTTGCAGGTTATATTATTTAGTTTTGATTAAACAACCTTAAACAAATGGACAGGTGTCTTTAAAAATTCCTGCACAAAGCCACCCTATATTTTGAAGATAAATAGTAACAAGCATCCATGTAAAACAAGAAAATGGCCGAACTGACACTTTCACTCCCCACACGAGCTTTTCTTCAGAAGGGTTAGAAAGGGAAAATAATGATGAACCAATCCAACTTACGAAGGGCCAGCCAAAAAAACTCCTCCGATCCTTAAAATTATCCAGAAGACTATCTGAAATATGGACTAACATCCAACTGGCATCAAAATGGAATCTTAGCTAAGTGTAGGGTAGTTTCCAATATTAGCTACGGCCAGCATAAAGCCGTCATCATTCACAAGATTAAGCACCCAGAGTATTATAATTAATAACCTTTCATAGCAAGGGAAAGAAGTTCTGTGCTGTTAATAAAGAAATAAAATAACTATTTCATCTTTATGTCATTTAAACATTTGTAACTTGATGTATTTTATAATGTATTCAGTTTATATGATAAGTATATAATTTATAAACACACACACACACACACACACACACATTGTGGGGGCATGCCCGAATTCTTTGGGCACCATGTGGGATAAAAGGCCACATCCAGCTTCTGTCCCTGCTCAAAACGTCCATGATGCTAAGTCTCCTCCTCTAACCTGATCTGTGTTGAAACTAAGCAACCTGTTCCTCAGGGAGCCACGTCATCAGTGACAGAGTAAGGACTCTGTCATGGAAACTAAGAAGGAAAATGCCAGACCTGCTCTTTCCAGGCATGAGAACTAAGGGAATTCTGGGCTCTGCTTTGCATATAATCTCCCAGCAGGCCATAGCAGATCGAAGCAAAGTCTGTTTATGACAGTCCCTTGGGACACCTTGTAAGTGGAGAACCAGGTGTGACTACCTGGGAACATGTCAGTCATGGGCAATTGTCCCTGATCATCTGGGTCTTCTGTTTGCCATTTCCACTATGGCTGCTGCTGCTTTTCCTCCCTGACCCACTCCCGGTGGCCCACACTCTTGACTCTAGAGCCTGCCTCAGCCCTGCTTACTTTGAAGACCCAGTTTGGGCTTTTTTCCCTTTTTTGGCCTTGGCTCATCTCGCTGCCTTTTCAATTCGCATGCCACTTTGGCAGCACACATTCACAGCTATGATGGGGTGCTCCCCTAGGCTTGTAGGGCTCACACAAACTTGCCAGGTTCCCATCTTCCTCATAGGAGGGCAGGTTTGTATTATTGTGTTGAATAGGAAAGAAAGTATCCAAGGGCCACTTCTGAGAGGCAGCTCCACGCCCCAGTTGGTGCCTTCCTTTACTTTTCCAGATCCTAATAAGGGGCAAGGACACTCCTTGGCAAGGGAGAAGAACTGTATAAGAAAACGTCTCTGCCAGAACCTTGCTGTTTGGTTCTCTGTCTCTGCGATGGCTATCTCGTTTCAGCATCATAACTTGAAAATCTACAGTGCAGACTCTGTTCTTTGCCAAGGTGACAGACAAAGAGAGAGCTGGAGACAGGACAGAACTTTCATTAGAGTTGATCTCTTCGGTTCAGTTTCCCCATCTCCTCCACTCAGAAGCCTTCTTACTTGCTGTTTGTGTGCTCCACCCTTCGCCCACTACAGATCTCCTGGCTGCCATATATGGACGCCTCCCACTTTGTCCTGTGGGACATTATTGATTTTGAACTAAGAATCAATATAAGTTGGGAAAGTAACCTCCACAGTTCTCTTCTTCAGGAATATCTTTTATTATTTTCCCTACAGATTCCTTATTTTAAACGATTATATGTATTTACCTGTTTTCAGGTCTTATTTTTATTCTCAAGTTTCAAGACCCACTACATAAATGACTAAAAACCAGTCAAACTAGGGAAGAATGATGGCTGTCTGTGGCACTACCTTCATGGAGAGGAAAGGAGACACGTACAGTGTACACCCAAGGCTCTGCTCCCCACCACTGAGTGCTGGAACTTGGTGCCTGGCCCCCAGCACTGAGTCACTGGATGTCCCTGCTTCCTTGTGCACTATTTCTGAAACTTGACCTCACAGTCTGATATTATTGCTTATGCTTGCTATATATTTACAATGCAAATAGGGCCATAGGGTTTGTCAGCTTAGCATAAAACCTTAATCAAATTCAGGAGGCCTGTATGCAAGAAGGTCTAAAGTGAGGCAAGATCATTTCTTTTTAACTTGATTCTAATTTTAATAAATCATCTCTTAGGCTGTATTATATAATGAATATTTCAAGCAAGTTTTAGTTTTGTTTACCTGGATACCCAAATCATCTTTACAATAGAGCACATATGACATGCTAAGAGCTAGAGAGAAAGTACCGTGTGATCTGAACAGCATAAAAACTGATTTGTATTAAAATATTTCCTTTTGGAGTTGAATTTTGGATACCCTATACTAAACAGATTAACACCAGAACTAAGACCCTGAAATAATTGTCATGGTGTCAAGCATTAGAACACAATAAAAGTAACCCAGAATAAATTTCATTAAAGTCCAAATTCTGTCATCAACGTATACAAAACTTCCACTGAATTAGTAGAATGAATAGGAACAAATCCAAGAAAATTATGTTTTTACAGACATCTCACCTGAGGGAGAAAAGTTATTTTTTTGTTGTATGTATTTTGAACCCTAAAATGGCTATTTTACTTACCATTTGGAAGCATGAGGAGAATATAAGTCATCATCATTAACAGGAGTCGTTAACGCATGATGGTTCACAACATTTAAATACTTCTCAATGTGAATCTGTTACAGAAAAGTTAAAGTTAAGGTCATTATAGTGGACTTGAGATACTTAATTAATTTACTCCATTTCATTAGGTTAGCACTCTGAATTGTGTAATTAAGCCAAAAGACACAACATGCTATGTGTTTATTACATGCCTAAGGTGTCATTAGGCATCTCAAGGCCACATTGCTTTATCCGGAAAAGCATAATAAACAATTGAGGCTCAAAGCTTGAGTGACCTGTAGCACTCTTCACAAATGAAACTATGCATGATAGTCAGCAAATTGCTTAGCCAGGTAAACTTTACTAGGCAATACAGACGTGGAGTAATGTCTTTCTCTTTCAGGGAGTACAAGCAAGCATCTGAGGAAAGAATCTGGCCTTTAGGTTACAGATAATTAAAAATGGCCAACCCAAAGACTCCAGCTGGGCCCAACTCTCCCAGCATCAGGTAATATAGGGCAATGGTGTGCTAGTCTGATGAGGCAACGAAATATACCACATCCCCCGCAGCTCAGGGGCTGGGCTATGTAGCCACTAACAGGATAGAGAGAAAGTCTGAAGCAAGAGTAGGGACGCCAACACTTAGGGGTCTAGAAGTTGAAGATGGTCCTTATTTGAACCCATGTGCTAATAGATCCTTATTTTATAAAATAATATTATCCTGGCCTCAAGTTTGGATTCTCCCCTGCCCTTAGATCCATCTGTAACAATGAAGCCCCTATCTAGTTTATTTCTCTGTTCAAAATTGGTGTAGGTCTGTCTTGCCAATGGGTTTCAGCCCCGGGAAAGTTCTCTATGGATTCAGTGTGACCAAAGAAATCTACAGCAAAACATTCTCGGGGTGAAAAGGTTATACCCAACTTTATTTCCAGGTGGCAGGTCAGTCACTAAAATCCCATTCACTCAGAGCAAGTCTGCATGCAGCAAGCCGGTCTCTGCCTCTGGGGCCCTCTGTCCGCACAGCCATCCTCTGGGCCTCTCTGTCCGCACAGCCGTCCTCCGGGCCTCTCTGCCTGCACAGTCATCCGTACCAGCCGTCCTCTGGGCCTCTGTCCTCGGTGCTGCCACCACTCCAGCCTCTGCTCTACTCTCCTGCAGCCTTGCAGCCCTGCCACTGTGTCACACACAGAGCACTGGATGGAGCTCTTTTCATAGAGTCAACAGCCATGCAGGTGTGCAGTGAGTTAGTCAACCACAGCCAGGTGAGAATCCTGGCCACTGGAACTCTCATTTTATCCACAAGGTCTTTAGTTTTACCCACTGGATTATAATATTACAAATATGTCTATTCTCAAAATACTTGAGCTATTGGAGAAAAGTAAACTCTTATTTTTTATAATCCCTGTGACTCTGATAGAAGCTCTCTGCGGTGTGTTGGTACGAATCCTTTTTTGTCGGTCATATTGGTGTATGTAAATAAACATAAGTAAATAGCAATTATTTTAAAAATTCTAAATTCTTTTTATAAAACCCTATTTTAGGTGTTTTTCCTGCATAATCTTACATTACCAGTACCTTAAATTCTTTGTAGAATGTGACAGGATGTAAATCAATCCATCAGTTAATGATCATTTTTAACAAAGGAACAGAATGAGAAAGCTGGTGACCAACCCAAGTCCACCTCTGCACACACTCCTGGAAGCACCACAGTTCTCTTCTTCTAGAAAAATCTTTGTCTCCTGCCAGTATTTTATTTTACATCGAAAGCTCTACTTACTCTTAATACCATTTCAGTCCTTCTGATTGCTGTTTCAAGATTCTGAATGTCCAAAGTCTCTTTTTTTTCCCCAAGCAGGAATGTTGTTAATTTCTCCTTTAATTGATAAAGGTCTTCCTGGACCTGTAGGTATAAAAAACATTAAATATTGAAAGGATACACACATAGTCCACCTAAAACATATATTTTAAAGGTTTGTAATTTGCTTGAACTGCTAGAGACAATAAAGTTGATTTTATGGTGTTCATTAAAAAGGTCTATCTTTATGGTTCTGAGATATTCTCTATTGGAATGTTCCATGGTTGTCTTTCAGATTCTGAAAAACTGATCTTTCAAGCCATTTCTGTTTTTTTTCCTATCCCCATTAGAAACAGATCCAAGATAAAACGGCAACTCAAATGGCTTCTGCTTTCTTAGGTGGTAAGGCAGTTGAGTCAGAGAGAGTGAGAAGTTTGTGCCAAACCCTGATTTCTATTAATTGGTTATGAGGTAAGAAAACAGAAAACTTCCAGTTAAGAGAGGTTCTAGTGAAAGCAATGCCTTTCCAAGGGGATTCTGTCAATATGTTGGCAGAAAATGTTGGTTTTTCATTCTAGCTGATCTCCATTTACTGGTCTGGAGAAGAAGTTCTGTAGCTGTGTGGCCTTGATTTTGTTTTATGTAGTCAGAAATGAAAATGATCCATGAAGAAAAAAGCAACATATGTTGTTACTTTAACATTTTCCTTCAGTTTGTATTTTCCTGGGAGATGATAAACATCTCTCCAGTGTCAAGCACCCTGAGAATAAAATGGGCACTATGAAATTAGCACAAGATTCTCTGCATTCATATTAGAAACCAAACTTCAACAGATAAATACAGATGGCACCAATTATTGCATGAGCTGCTGCCACAAGGAAATCATTTTGTTATGCAAATTTATGAACGCAACACCTGTTTCAGCAATAGTCACACCAATAACAATCTGCAGACTGGGTTGCTAAAGGCATTTGGAAACAGTTTACCTTTTTCTCTGTTAGTCTAACTGGGCTTCCACATTGATCCAGCCTGTGTTATCGATTACTTGTGAATACTCCCACACAGCCAAGTATGCAAAAGATCAAAATTTGCATCTTTTCACTGATGGGCATCACAGTTTGGCAGATACATCTGGTCATTTGTACTATGCACAAATTGTCATGTAAAGCCTTCAGGGCTCACAGATTGAAATTCGAACACACCTACTGTTTCCTTGCAGACACTGAGGATGCAGAAGTACTCCTTTCGACTGTCCAAATCACTGCTGCAAGCTGATTTACAATCTCTTGTCTAAAGATATTTGGAAAGTACAAAGAGGCAGTTCAAGGGCAAGCCCCATTTCCAGGCCCACAGTTTTTGGTTTGTCCTTCGAATGCATTTCCTTCTTGTAGCTCAACTATTTGAAGTATTTGTAGCTTCATGTGTAATTTCATAATTTCGCCTGTCAACTGCTGGAGGGAGTGAAAACTGCCCTGGATTACTTATCAAGGAACTGAAGGCCTGGTTTCTTTATCTGCTTTGTGTGGACAATCATATTTCTTCCTAGAGTCATGAGATAAAAGGTAATAGGTCTGGTACTTAGAACTCAGTAAAGGCAGATAAACGTTATTTCTTGTTCTATCATAAATTACATGATGTTCCATTTTCTCTTGTTTCTTTACCAAGAAAAAAAAAAGAATTACTCTACTTCATAGAATTGTTGAGTGAAAGGGAAGTAATGTTTGTGAAAATGAATGAACATAGCTTTGGATCCAGATAAATATGACTAGAATCCTATTTCCTTCTTTATTAAACTGAGCTTGACAAAGTTACTTAGCTTTTTAGAGCCTCAGTATGCTCATCTGTAAAATGGGGATAAGAGCTAAGTTTCAGAATAGGGACAGGAATAAAATGAGTTAAAGTATGCAAAGCGCTTTGTTCAGGGCCAACCACATAGTAGGGCATTTAAGAAATGTTAATTCTTCTCTCTTGAACTGTAAAACCCATTGAACTTCCTTGCACATAATTGGCACTTAGTAAATGTTCATTGATTTGGACTGTTTTCTTAATCTTTCTCAAGAGCTTTTTACTTTTTCTTGACAGATATTTTCTTCTCTCCTCTTAGTAACCACACATCTCTTTGTATAATTGCAATAGAGACAAGTACTGTACAATGGTTCCCAAACTTGGGCAGGAAAAGAGATTGAGTTCTAAATCTCTGTTCTTTCTTCAAATAGATCCAGTCTCCCATACTGAAATTTTACGAGTCACCCTTCATCTCTGTGATCACCACCAAGTACATTGCTTTCCCTATATTTCTTACTTGGAGGAAGATTATTATTTGGACAGCTTGGGGGCAGGGCTGCTTAATAGGAAGCTCTTGAAAGATTTAATGCAGCAAAGATTTGCTCTAGAATTTAAGAGTCATGCAACCAAATTCCATATTGTCAAACAGTCTCATAATTCCATTTTACTCATCTCTGCTAGAGATTGAGTTTGGCTGAACTATTCTCATCACTTCCCCACTCATTTTATGTGGTACGCTCCTGGCAATCCAGACAGAAGGATTGATAAGACAGTGAGAATATCAAGCTGTCAATCAGCTCCCCTATTTCCAAGGTTAATGTTAACATACAACTGTTGGATTTTTGAAATACAATTTCCAAAACTAATTAAAAAGCTAATTTTGATCGCAAGACTAGGTAACCCTTGTCACACAGACATATGTTTAATAGTTGGATCAAGCAAGCATTTACAGAGATATATTAAAAAGATACTACATTATTATTAATAAAGTATAAAAAACAAAGCTTCTAAGAGTTACTAACTAAATAAAAGCATGTAGGAAGCATCCCAGAATCATCACTGCACTTCAACATTGTTTCACGAACATGCCATAACCTGTTTAAGGATGAATGCACACTGGATTGTTCACCTTGGATAGGTTACTTTACCACCTTGTATTTTAGTTTCTTCCTTAAACTGTGGCCAAAAATAATACCTACCTAATAAAGTTGTTGTTAGGACTTGAGCTAATCTAAAGCTCTAAGCACAGTATCTGACTCTCAATAAAAGTTGGCTACTATTTTAATTAATGAAGAAAGAACCTCTATATAGTCTCACTATTCTGACTGAGGAAAGAGCCAGCTAAAATTGTAAAAAGTCTGAATTATAGACTTGAAAGTGGAAAAAGTAGTTAACAAAATGCTGCCTAGTAGAATCTGTGTGGAGGTAGTAATCATGTTGCCTCAACCCAAAATGAAAACATGGGCTTTGATACATGATCTGACAATGGGATAGAATATTCACAATCAGAACTATCCTGAAAAATCCAAACATGCAAGGCACATGTTTTCTTTTTTTTTTTTTGAGAGGGCATCTCTCATATTTATTGATCATGTGGTTGTTAACAACAATAAAATTCTGTATAGGGGACTCAATGCACAATCATTAATCAGCCCCAAGCCTAATTCTCAACAGTCTCCAATCTTCTGAAGCATAACAAACAAGTTTTTACATGGTGAACAAGTTCTTACTTAGTGAATAAGTTCTTACATGGTGAACAGTGCAAGGGCAGTCATCACAGAAACTTTGGGTTTTGATCACGCATCATGAACTATAAACAATCAGGTCAATTATGATTATTTGTTTGATTTTTATGTGAATCCCACATTTCTCTCTTATTATTATTATTATTTTTTTTTAATAAAATGCTGAAGTGGTAGGTAGATGCAAGATAAAGGTAGAAAACATAGTTTAGTGCTGTAAGAGGGCAAATGTAGATGATCAGGTGTGTGCCTATAGATTAAGTATTAATCCAAGCTAGACAAGGGCAGCAAAACATCCACGGATGCAGAAGATTTCTCTCAATACAGGGGGGGTGAGGTTCTAAGCCTCACCTCTGTTGATCCCCAATTTCTCACCTGATGGCCCCCCTGCGACTGTGCCTGTCTTAGGTTGTTCCTCCCTTGAGGAATCTTACCCGTCTCTGGCTAACCAGTCATCTTCCGGGGCCATACAGGGAAATGTAAAGTTGGTAAGTGAGAGAGAAGCAATATTGTTTGAAAAGGTTAGCTTTTTACTTTTTTGCAGATTTATGCCCTGTGGCTTCTATGCCCAGCATTTGTCTTGAGGTATATTTACCACTTGGAAGAATTACGATACTCGGTAATTTCGATATGAGGCACGAATTCTACTTTGGGGTTCTAATTATGAAGGAAGAAGAGAAGCTATAGAAGTAGCAGATGGAAGAAAACATGGGAGGATTGATTATTTCTTTGACATATCTTCTTGTAGTGTGACATAAGCGTGTATAGGTTTTAAACTACTAATTAAATTGCATGCACACATTAACATAATAGGAATACAGCTACATAACCAAAGCAGACCTACAATTACCAGCCATATCCAGTGAAACCAAGAAAACCAGTTAGGCACCCTAGGCATTTGTGAAAACTTATCAATGATATGATGGATATTGTCTAACTGAATTTGAATATTTGAGAAAAATCAGATAAGTTAAAACAACACATTCCTGGGAACTGTTCACATCCCATATGTTCTTTTAACAGTAGATAGTCTATAATCGCAAGATTTTGGAGCGCTACAACTTAAGGCACATGTTTTCATTCTAAGTTACACAAAGAGCTTGTAATTATGGAGCACTGTTTTTTGTATTTAAAGATTTTTTTTCTTTATAGACATTTAATCAAAATATTACTTCTATTGAAATATTAATTTGTACCATGTTGTGTTTTCTAAATAATAGGAAATGTTAGTCCAGCTCTATTTATTTTTGAACAGAATGTAAGTTATTGGAGACCAAATCAATGATCCGTTCATAATCTAATCATCTGGGATCAATAGGCCCCATCCTGTACTAGGTAAAATGGGATATCCAAAAATCAGCTTGTAATAGGGAAACAAGGTGTGCACACAGTGTTTGCCATGCCAGTGTTAGCAAAACCCATAAAGTTCTAGTTAGGAATGGAGTAGTCTTGGTTAACAAGACAGGTTAAAATTAATTTTTCCTTTTTTCCCCAGCAACTTAGAGTAAAAAGCAGGCTAATCTTGAAAAGATAGAAATGTACACAAAACTAAGTAATATTAAGGGTAAGAGGACAGATCTAATCATAAGTAACATCTATTGAGGGTTATCCTATATTTTGATCCTTATAAGATTCTTAAGAGAGAGTTCATCTTATTTTCATTTTATATTTGAACGAATTTGAAGTTTAAAGCGGTTAAGTAACCTGTGCAAGGTAACACAGCTGGCTAGTTGGTAGAACTATTCAAATCCAAGCAACCTGAATCCAGGGCCTTCATCCCTAACCATTAACGAGTACATGCACAGTATCTACAATATCTACAAATGTATGTTCGTAAATATACAAAGCTTCAGGTTGGTGAAAATTCAGTGAAAAAGGCCAAATTGAAATATCTACAGGAGCAAAAAGGGGCAGGAAGACTTGCTTTTTATACTAGGATTGACAGATTGAAAGGTCTGAGAAGACTGTATGTATATGGATCTATCTACAACACTCATCTTTCATATAACATGAAATAATAGTAGTTATCTGATAGCCTTGTTGTAAGGCTTAAATGAGTTAAAATATATAAAGTATTTAGAACCGTGCATGATAGTTGGTAAATACTATGTAAGCTTTGATTATTGTGATTTTTCTTTGAAACCATATATTACAGAATATATTTTACAATATGATCTAAATTAGTAGCTCTCAAACTTAAGTGTGCATCAGAGGTTTCTGAAAGGCTTGTAAAAAACAGATTGCTGGGACCCACCCAAGAGCTTCTGATTTAATAGGTCTGGAGTGGAGTCTGAGAATTTGCATTTCTAACAAGTGCTCAGATGAGAACCACTGATCTAAAGAGTTGCTTAATGTATCTGATTGAGGCATAGAATTATGTACCATATTGGGGTGAAGCAAGTAGAGATTTGAGGTCCCTCTGCTTTCCTGGTAACTATATACACACACACACACACACGTAATATACAGCACATTATGTCTCGAAACTATATGTATTATATATCTATCTACATATATAATATATATAACATTAATATATAATTAATTTCATGGCCTAGGCTAATAGGAAAAGAAGTCCACTTTACAACAAAGAGAGATTAGGTAGCTTTGGGGAGACTGGGACAATTTAGAGTTGGAGGTGGAAACTGGCCCAGAGAGGTGAAGGGACTAGCCCAGTTACTCATCTGGAAGAATGTCATTGCCAGGGTCAGACCTCAGTACTCCAACTCCCAACCAAGGGTTCTTTTGACTGGATGTACTGCTTATTGGTAACCTGCTTGAAAGAAATAAATCACAGCCCCAGGCAGAAGTGGACTCCAGGTTGCATGTCCCAGAGTGGTGCTGTGTGCTCACACTCGGGACTCAGTGGGGAAGTAGGGAAGGTCTTCCGCATTTCCTATTATACATATTCCGTACATATTACTAGGGAGAATTTTACGCTGCATCTAGTGATCAGCCTAGTAATCAGGTTAACAGGTAGACTCTCCTTTCCTGGAAAGCCCTCTACTTTGTGTGTCCAGAATAACCCTTTTAAACAAATGGGGGTGCTGATCAGCATGGATATGACCATTCTCAGGTCTTCTGTTCCACTTGACAATTCAGTGACAACACATTGATATTGTAATGTTGTATTCTAGGTTGACCAGACAGCTCCCTCTGGACCCCACTTTAAAGTGAAAAGCCTTCTGGCTTTTCAGTCAATACACTATTCGACACTATTCCAAACCACACAGGGAGCAGCCTTGGGAAATAGAATGATCTCAAGGGAAAGTGTGAAATTAAGGTGAGAATTCTCTCCAGATTCTGGTCTCCTTCTTAAAGATGTTCCAGGTATGAAGAAATAGAGGAAACTAAAGAGAAACTTAATTGTTTCTCTGGTCAACATGAAGTATACTGTGGAGAAGAACAGCTGTTTCTAAGCAGGAGTGGCTGCTAGTGTTTGAATTGTTTGGAATCTGTAAAAATGGGCCCTGGATTTAAAGGGGGTATGTGTAGTAAGAATCAACCTTATCCAAAGTGAGGTCTGTACCATGAGGCAATCTTCAACCCCCTGAAGTGTCCTGTTTGGTAGGAGTGTCTTTGCTCTGGCTTTAGCCACCCGTCTGACAATGTGATTTATGATAGGGGCTTTGAATCATGCTGTATCAGTCCCAATCTCTAGAAGAACTGGAGACTGAAAATATTAGTCTGACCTCTGGAAAGGGCTGAAGAAGAAAGTTCACCCACTGGCCAGTGTGTGATCAAGCCCCAGTAAAATCTCTGCACACCAAAGTCTCCTGAAAGCTTCGCTCGTTGGCAATACTCCATGCACATTGTCACACATCGTGGCTAAGAGGAGGTAATGCCATCCATGATTGCATGGACAAAGGATGATTGGAAGCTCCATTGTACCCCTCCTAGACTCTGCCCTATGCCTCTCTTCCCTTGGCTGACTTTAATTTATGTCCCTTTGCTATAATAACACTGTAATGGTAACCACAGAGCTCTCCTGAGGTCTGTGAGTCACTCTAGGAAGTCAACTAAGGTGGGGGATCAGGGCCTCCAAATTTGTAGACAGCTGCTGGTCTAAAGATAGGGTGGTTGTGGGGACTCCTAAACTGTGGGTGGAGTGAGGGCAGTCTTGTGGGGACGGTTCCCTCAGTCTTTGCAGTTTGGCTAAACTCTTCCTAGGTTGATGGTGAAAGAAGATAATAAAAGGTAAGGTAAAATTTGGCCATGATTCATAATGGGGAAGTCTATGAAACTGGTGACTTTAGCGGTTTGTATTTTGGAAAAGCTGAATTTGAAGAAGTATCTCCCAGATAGCAGGTAAGAGACCAAAATGCTGGCAGAAAGAAAAATTAAACCCGTGGCAGATTTGAGTGAGAGTCCTAATGGAGTGACCTTAGGCAAATGACTTCACCCTTGGTCACATGGAGCTAAAAGAGTTAGAAGTGGTGATATATGTGGAAATGTTTTAAAATTAAGTTAATTTGGAAAAACAACAAAATGCTTTTACCATTTCAGAGAACTCTAAGTGTAAACTGAATTACACTGGAAAAGTTCAGGCTTTCTGGATATTTTCCCCTTAGATTAGAAAAAGTTACTTCCCTGAGTTTTTCAATCTCTCACTTTTATGTTCAAAACTTGAACTTGGTTTGAAGTCCAGTTTATCTTTAGTATATTTTCCTGTGTGTGTTCCCAAGCAAGGGACTTTTATTTTATTGAGGTATCACTGACATATAACATTTTATTAGTTTCAGGCATACAACATAATGATTCGTTATTTGTATATATTGCAAAATGATCACAAGTCTAGTAAACATCCATCACCAGTTATAATTTTCTGCGTGTGTGATAAGAATTTTTAAGATCTCTTAGCAACTTTCAATTATCCAAAACAGTATTATTAACTGTAGTCACCATGTGCTGTACATTACACCCCAGGACTTATTTGCAAGCGACTTGAAGATCCAAATAATTTGGGTGCTTAAGAAAAGCAGTTCATATATTTCTATTTCTCCCCCAATTTCTTATTACCTCCTCAATATGTCTGATTTGTATTTCCCCCACACCACCAAATCGTTGGTTCAAAATTTTCAGAACGTACTATTTTTAAATGGTGCCCCAGTATAAGATGGATTTTTCCTAAGCAAAGGTTCCCGGGTGAGGTGTACTGTCTTGGAGTTTTACCGGGGGCAGAATGGTCGTGCCCCTGGAGCGCAGTCTCCAGGACAAGGCATCAGAGATGTGTGAGGCTCGTGGATGAGGTCTGGTTGCCACATTTGGGAGGCGAGAGGCTGTGCGGCTCTCGAGTTGGACGCGGTCTGGAGGCGGCGCTCCAAATGGCTGGGCGCAAGCAGATGGATGCTGCCGGGCCTTATTCAGAAGCGTCTTATCTGGGCAGAGGCCCCTTTCCCACCTGGATTAAGATGGATCCGATGGGGTCGTGGTTTTCAGCCTCCCGTGCCATGGCCAGGGCCAGGGAGGGCTACCTCCCGTTGAGGGGAGCGCGGCAGCTGCGCAAACCTACTAGCGCGGCCGTCCCCATGGCAACACCACGCGCAGCCAGGCCTGTTCTACGCCGGCAGCGGAAGAGGGGGCGAGGGAGGAGTCAGGGTAGCAGTTCCTTCCGAGAACGCGCCCGTCCTGGCGTGTTTCCCCCGCGCGCTGGTGGTTGTGGTGCAGCCCAAGGCGGAAGCGGCTCCCGACCCACCTGGCTCGCCAGCGCAGCTATGGCCGCGGGCGTCCCCTGTGCTCTTGTCACTAGCTGCTCGTCCACCTTCTCCGCAGACCGGCTGGTGCAACGTAAGTGGCGAGGCTCCTGGGCCGACCTCCAAGCCTCCTCGTCTCGTCGGCGGCAGCCTCAGGACCACAGCCTCCCTCTGGGCCTTTGTCCCGCCGCGGGGCCCGGGCTCTTCCTCCACTTGGCGGGGGGCCTGAGGCTCCTCGGGTGCCCCTCATACAGGGTCGAGGTGCCTAGTTCCCGCAGGGGTCTCCCCCTGAGCTCTTACATTCGTAGCTTTTCTGCTTGCCCGGCTCACTATTGCATTTCTTAGAGCTTTTTCTGTAAAGTGGGACTGACTGTGCCCCGCCCAGCCCGCAGGTTGTTGCGGGAATCGTTTGCAAAGAACTCAAGGGCTCCCTGGAAATTTTACGGAGTTTCGTCGGGTGTAAGGTGCAGGAACTGTGATTTTTGTTGCTATTCCTTCTCCTAAAGTAGAGAGTATGTTTCCTCTTGGCTGCCCCTTGACGTAAATATTAAGACTTCTTAGCCTTGTTCCCTCCACTCTGTAGTGACACGTATAACCGCCTTGCCTTCCTCCTGAGGCATAGGCTCTCCACCAGTATTAGTTTTGGGTTATTACTGGGCCTAGTCCTTGCCTCTGCGGAGCTTCATAGTGGCAAACTAAGTAACTTAAAAAAAAAAAATGGTAGGCGAGGAGACCAGTATCGTAGAGACAGCATAGGACTGGGTCAGAGGCTCATCTCTTCCAATAAAGGACTCTGAAGTTGATTATAACTCAAGACTCCTGTTTTACATGCGTGGCTTGGCCTCAGAGCAGTGACTCTCAGCTATACGATAGCACAATTAACCTCTGCCCTTCAGTTTTCTTAACTGTAAAATGATGATTTTCACACGATTGTTGTGCTCAGCTTGGCTGGCAGATAGGAAACATTCAGTAAATGTTAGATATTATTATTAAAGTGTCTTATCTCTCTAACCCGCAGTTTCCTAATCCTTAAAATGGTGCACATGAACCTATATTACAGGATTATTCTAAGGACAAGTGATAGGACATTTGGAAAGCACTTTATGAATTGTAAAGCATCATACAAGTATTTTTTTCCTGTGTCTGTCAAATGACAGAATTAGGCAGGATGTCCCTCTAGTATGAATATTCTATAGTTTATCATTTATTTATAACTAATCATAAGTTATCATTTGTGATCACTCCAAAAGTTTCTTGGGAGGGTAAAAGTTTAATTAGAGCACTTACTAAATGGTAACTAACTGCTCTAATTATTGCCATTTTCTCTTCTCTGAACACTACTCCTTTCCATTTATTTCCCTCATTTCTTCTTAAAAAATTGTTTCATAAAAGTATAGTGCATACTCATTAAGTAAGATTTAGCATATGGAGACAAGAAAATGTCAGTCATGGTCTCATGACACAAACACAATTACAGTTAACATTTCTGTACATTTCTTTCCAGTCTTTCTTTCAACACACAGGTTTTAAAAAAATTGTGGTTACATTTCACATGTAAGTTTGATCTTGATAGTTAATATATAACTTTTTACTTTTATATGTAAGAATTTAAAATATTTTTGTATTTTTAAGTATATATATGTAAGTGAATATATATAAACATGTTTTTATTTTTCATGTATAGTATTTCATATATAATTTTTTCCTATTATTTTCCTTTAACATTACAGCATAAATTAGTTTCCTTCCTATAGTACATAGAGCAATATATCAGAATTTGTGAGCATACCAGAATTGGCTCCAGATTCATAAGATGGATTCTTAAGACTCTTGGTATATTTAACTTTCCAAAATACTTACAGGCATTTGGATTTCCATTATTGAAATAAGAGCCCTTTCAAAGCCAATCTCAGAAATACTTAAGTATTCTGAAGCTGTGGTACTCTAGCTTCTGTTTTAAGGATCAGAATTGGCAGACACGAAGGAGCTGAGTACCAATAGATGGCAAATAGTAACACTGTACTTCTATATAAAGTATATTAGCATCATTGGAGGTGAAATTCTGTAAAATTATTAACTTTATTTCTATATGTGAAATGCCTTTTAGATAATTCAAAATCCAACATTAGTGTTGGTTAAAATTAGATGACCTTTCCTCTGTGAAAGAGAACAGTTAGTGGAGAGATTACTTGAGTAAGAAAAAGTCAACTATAAAAGAGGGTGCTAGCATTTCTTCCCAGGTTAATGAGTAGGGAAACAGGAGATAACAATAGAATGCAGTATTTGCTGAACAATTCAGTTAAAAAAAAAAAAAAAAAACAAAAACAGCTCATTGTTTTACTATAATTAAAAATTGAATTATCATGAACGGAGTCTAATTTTGGCATAAGGGATGGAGACTCCAGTAATGAGTGACTTTTGCCAAGTTTTTGCTGTTACCAGGCCATAGTATGATTTTGAATTGAATCTAATCTACCTTTGCTTCCGTGTCATTCCACGCATCTGGAAGAGGAACATTTAGGATTTCTCCAGTTTCTCTTTCCTTTGACATCTGATGAATTTTACTGCTATTAACCAACGGTGGGAAATATTTCATAGCCAAATAACAAAGTTTGCTATAAATATACATGAAAAAAAAAAGTAGGCCTCTGCTGTAGATAAAGTGTATGTGTGGATTTTTTGAGAAACTTTTTTTTATCATTTCATCACTCAGAGGCCTTGTTTACTATATTCTGGGGGGATGTCTGACAGCATATAAAAGGGGCACTATAGACAGTGTGGACTTGTAAAGGGAAATGAAAGTTCAGGACACTTGAGAAGCTTGTGTAAGGCCGTATGCAATGGGAGAGTGTCTGTCCTCCAGGGCCTCATTCCACCTCACTTATATTTATGTGAACATTTTACTTTTATTCTGCATATTAAGCATAGAGCTCGTCTTTGTGCCAGCCACTCAGCTAAACTGATTATTAGGTATTCTTCCTGCCCTCAAGAGGGAGGTCGTGAATGGATGTGCTCCTTGTGAAAATATTCAAATGCAGATAGATACCTAAGTTTAACATCTATTGTACTTTCCTAGAAAGAACTTCAGAAAGAAAAGTCCCTGGAGACTTGCCCGGTTTTTAAGTTAGTAATGCCAGCACAGCAACTATAAGCCATTCAGGCCCTACCTCTGAACATTTGGAGCAAGATTCCCTTAGTGGGAATCTGGAGATCTTAGAATCATAGCAAGCATTTGTATGTATATCAGTACTCTTCCCATATTCTGTTGAATGATATACCGTATTTTGTTTTCACATTGTTTAGTTTGGTTCTTGTATCCCCGTGAAGTCATGAAGTCAGGTTCTCTTCATTTTATAAATGAAAAAACAGTGACTTGGAAGTGCTAGGTGACTCGTATGTGCTGAAGCATCTTTTCACATTCAGGATTTGTATGTGTGAATGGGCTGCTATAATTCCTTAGCAGTCAGAATCATTTAAATTTAAGATGGTGCATTGGTGTAAGAAATGATAGAGAAGATCAACCCCTGAAAGAAGGTTTTAAATATGTTTGCATTTCTATTTAGGATGGTTGAAGTCCTAGTTCTGAGTAAAGGAAAAAATACCTTTGCCCAGAAGACCTATATCTGAAAGGAGCATTATGGATGTCTGATAGTCCTTAACAGTGCCTGGATTTTTATTTTCTCAATTGAGTGAACTCAAAGTAGAGATATAGTATTTCTTAGTCCCTCATACTCTGTAGGATTAACATTCAAAATAAAAAGTTGTCCCAGATCATCTCTAATCCCTCATAGATGTAAGATTCTATGTTATCATGTTACTTATTTTCACGTTAGATTATATAATGCTTCTTACCTCTGGCGTTCTTATTCTGTGTGTGTATGTGTGTGCGTATATTTATTTTTTGAAAACTGAAGAATCTAGCCCCATTATAAGGTTGCTGTAGACACCCCACTTTTGGAGCAGAGTTTGGAGCAGAAATCAAACAGAAAATGCACTTACCAGTATAAACAATCCTCTGGTCCTCAGGTTTCTAAAACTGCAGACCAGATACTTCAATTATGTGGTGGGTAAACTAGACTTTGGGGTTACACAAGCAAAGCCAGCCATTATTTATGACACTGCTTATTTGGGAAACATTCATTCTGCATGAGTGGGAGTTTATTTCTAGGTCTGTCAGACCCCCTATGCTTACAAAGAGATTTCAAAGCAATTTACTAAGGAAAACATCCTTATTTCAAAAGTGGGGGCTAATGCTGCACAGTTTAGCTCACATCCTCTAGCAACAGAACAGGCGTAAGCTCTTGGGGCTTCTAATTTGCATTTTTCTATAGCTTCTTGAGGTACTCTAAATGGATCCTTTTGTTTCACTCTGGGAATAAGTTACAATTTTTGCTTAAGCAAAGTTGCTTGTTTTGTTATGGTCGGACAACTCAGCCTTTGATTGGATTATGTAATTCCAAGTGTTTGATGATCTGGACATGACATTGTGTTTACATTGGAGCCAGTGCACGCAGATACCACAAACACATCTCTAATAATTAGTCATCCAGAAAGCAAGACTGACGTACATTAAGGCAGAGAGGACAGTTTTGAAACTCTTAAAGGACCTTTATGATGTTTTAGGTTCAGTAACAAGTAACCTATTTTGGGTTTAATTTTCCACACAGACTGAAAGCTAGTATACTACACAGAGTGGGGGAAAAGTATTATCGTGCTTGGATCAAAGTCAGTACGTTCAGAAAATGTATGATCATTTGGTAATAAGCAGCACTGTTATGCTGACACAAGAAATTGCCATTCTATCTGAATTCTGCTGGGGTTGTTCAGTATTCTTGTGGGGGAAGTTTTTTTGTGAGTTGAGCAGTTACTACTTTCTTCCTAGCTAATTGACTTGAAGCAAATGAACTTTTCCTTCTACAAATATTTACATCGTGTCTTTACACGTGCCATCCTACCATCCTTGTTCTAAGTATCTAAAACCTGTGCCTCACCTCATGAGGAATCAGTAAAATGAGGGCATTATCTTCCAGCTTCCATGATTTTTTAGATTTATTGGTGTGTAATTTAAATAGCATAAAGTTCACCTGTTGTACATACGGGACATTTCTATCATCCTGGAAGGAAATATTACCCCTTTTTCTGGTTGCTCCCCTTACCCACCCCCAGTTCTAGGCAGCCACTATAATGTACTTTTTATCTTTATAGATTTGCCTTTTGTGGACATTTTATTCAAAAGGAATCACATAATATGTGGTCTCCTGGGTCTGGCTTCTTTTATTTGGCATGTTTTTGAGATTCATGCATGTTACAGCCTATACTTCATGTTCATATACCATATTTTGTTTATCCATTCATTCATTAGTTGGTAGACATTTCGGTTTTTTCACTTTTTGACTGTTATAAATAAAGCTATTATGGACATTCTAAGAAATTATTATACTGTTAAGAAACTGCCGAACTATTTTCCAGAGTGGTCGCACTGTTTTACATTCCCATCAGCAATGCATAGGGTCTCCGGTTTCTCATCTTCAGTATTTGTTATTGTCTGTATTCTCGATGATAGCCATTCTAGTGCGTTTCAAGTAGTATCTCCTTGTGGTTTTGCTTTGTACTTCCCAAATAATTAACGGTGTTGAAAATCTTTTCATGTGCAAATGGTCCATTCATCCGTCTTCTTTGGTGAAGTGTCTGTTCATATCTTTTGCCCATTTTTAAATTGGATTTTTTGTTATCTTATTAATGAATTGTAAAAGTACTTTATCATATATGTAATGTGCAAATATTTTTTCTGTCCTGTGGCTTTCTTTTTGTTTTCTTGATGTTATCTTTTGAAATGCAAAAGTTTGAACTTTTGATTAAGTCCAGTTTATTGTCGTTATCTTTTTCCATGATCTTTCGACCATGTGTTACCCAATCATAATTTTAACTTTCTTGAAACCTTTTGGATAGTGGGACGTTGGATCTGTTAGTTTTATGATGTTTTTCAATGAACCAAACTTATTTTCAATATTTTAATATATATTGAAAGTAATAGAAGGGGCTACAGAGTAAATGTTTATCAGTCTTATTTTGGTTTGGAATATTCATCACAGACATGTTTATCTTCTTTCAGAGTAAGTTAGCATCTTCTGTGGATACTGTTGTCATCTTGAGCAGACATTGGCATTTTTTTTAAAGTTGTATTACTTTGCATCTTTATGGAAGTTGTATTACTCATTATTTATGAAAAATTATCATTTGAATATAAAAAGTACTTTCATCTTGTAATTTTCCTATTAAGGTTTATGTATGCTTTCTTCCAGAAAACCACCCTTCATAAGGTATTTTCAAGTAATTTGTGTAGTTAAAATAATTAAACAAGACACTTCAGAGAGAGTTTGTCAGATACAAATGAAAAAGACATTTGTGTCTGGGTTGGGGGGTTATGCTACCTGTCTCTAAAGCCTAGTTTCAGTTTCAGTTCAGTGAGGGAGAATAAAATGAACTTTGCATTCCAGAACTTATATTCTAGAACTGAGCTGAGTCAGTTCCCCAAGTTCCTTTGCTTGTAGACGAGGTTTTCTCCGCCTGAGCCCTGCTGGTGCTTGGGGCTGCCCGTCTGCTGCAGGACGTTCAGTAGTTGGTCCTGGCCTTTGTCCACTACATGCTGGTAGCATCTCCCCACTTGTGACAACAAAAGATGTCCCCAGATGTTGACATGCATGTCCCCTGTGGGCCCAAATCACCTCCACATAAAGAGCTACTACTTTAGATGTGTATCTAGAACTGTGGTTTCAAATAAGTAATAGTAATGAAAGTCAAAGACGTCTCCTTCCCCTCATATGAATAGGAGTTACCATCAGCTGTGCCACTGGGATGGATAAAGTAGTCTTTGCATGCAGCCTGTAAAATCAGAGGCTGATGGTTCTCCTTGTCCTCCTTAAAACACTTCTCCATATTCTCTCTACCCTTTCTGCAAGCTTCTTTCTGTTCTTCTGTGCATCTTTGTCTCTCCCTGCATTGTGAGGTCTTCTAAGGGCAAGCAGAGGCCAATAACTCTCCCAGTTATTTTAAGGTGAAGCGGTGGTGACCAGTTCCAGATGGCTGTTGGGAGAAAGTAAACTTGAAGAAAAGGAGAAGCACTGAGTTAGATTTCCTGTGCTTCAACTTTTAAAACTTTTCCACTGTGATATAAAAAGCCCTAAAGCATGTGGAAATATGAATTTAGAGCGTGACTGGAGATAGGAGTGTGTGAGGAAAAGTGTCGCAAGCAAACTGAAATCGCTGTACTCTTGCTAAGGCAAGTGGTATGCGACTTTGACCTGACCCAGTGATTCTTGCCCCAGCAGCTTAAGGCTGCTCCTGTGACTGCATCGACTGAAGCAAAGGCTGCTCATACTTGCCCCAGGAGGCTGCAGGGTGATTCCTCAGAGAGTCACAGATAAGAATTTCCCAGAGTTTGTCCCAACTCTAATGTTGCACAGTTTTAATCTTTAAATGCCACACAGGCTGCAAAGGCCCTTTGCATTGCAGCAGGATGATCCGCTCCTACTGATTGAGCAATAATTTCTTCGCAACTATTGCAAAGTATTTGACCAAGCAGCACCCACCTTGTGTGACATCCTCATGCAGTTGTAGATATGAAATTGTGACTCGTTGCAACAATATAGAGCCATTATGATTTTTAAAGTTCTCTTTTTTTCTTTCCCTGCTGGTTAATGAAAACTCTGGCTTTCTTATTGTTTCCTGAATCACATTTTGCTCAGTTCTTTTCTTTCATAATGGCTACTTTCCCCTTCAACTGACGTCAAGACTCTGCTGCCTCCTGTAATTTCCCTACTTGCTTTCTCTTATGTCTCTATCTGTGCCTTAACAATGGAAAAGAAAAAATTGGGAAGGCATATTTTGGGAAGGGAGGGGCCAGAGCAGCCTAGAGGAGGTGTTTATTTTGTAATTGTGATGTTTCTTTCTTTGCTTATGCATCTCTAACTTACCCTCTGGTCAAGAGTGTTGTCACCTATACAGAAAAATGAACTAGGAAGGAAGACGTGAACACGACCTGGGTCCTGCTCTGTGCCCAGTGGCGGCCTGTGCTTTCATAGACATTGTTTCATTTAACCTTTGAGAAGCCATTTGAGTATTTTTGTCCCCTGTTTGTAGGTGAGGAAATGAGACAGAGAGGTTTCTCTGTCATTCTCACAGAGGGCCACTGATCAAAGGCAGGTCGGTCTGACCCCAGGTCTGTGCTCTGTTGCCATCACAGAGGGAAGGGAGAGGAACAGGGGTCCCTGGAAGACGGGGTACCATGAAGGACACTCGGATCTGGGGTGGTAGGATATGAGACCTGGCTGTAAAGGCAGCTTCGGTTCTGTGAGAAAGACTAAAACCAACCGAGTTCTTAGAAGAGTGCTGATTTCTGGAAGGAGCGTCTTGATTTGAGGTGGCAGCTGTGCCTTCCCTCAGGGCATAGGAAATACGATTTAACCATTGGACAGCTTCTCTTCACAAAGGACATCATGATTAGTTAAGGGTACATTTATTCTACTTGTATTAAAAGTGTCCCAAAGATGGCGGCGTGCAAGGAGAGACAGAGGCTTCCTCCTAAAACTGGATACAATTAGAAAATTTAATAGGCGCAACTAATCCTGAGAGAGCAGCAGGAAAAAGGACGGCGTCAGACTGCACACACCTGGAGAAAGGAGCAGACCTCAGCGAACGGGGTAACGTGCAGAGCTGTGGCCCCGCGGGACCCGAGCCCCTCCCCCACCCCAGCTCACGCGCATCTCCGGGCGTCCGAGATCCCCGGACATGTAGCAGTTTGGTTCCCGTGGTAACTCAGCGCGCGGCGTCACGCTTCCGTGTCCGCGAGCTGAGAGCCTCTGTGATGTCACGGGGCCACTTCCCGGCCGGTGGCAGAGTCGGACCGAGCTTGCGGTGACTGGGGCGCCATGGAGGCCACTGGCGACGTCGAGCAGCCGCGGGGACCCGGCTGGGCTGAGCGGGACGGCCCCGAGCTGGCAGACGCGGGCGCAGCGGGGCAGCTGGCTCCCAAGAACCCGTGGAATGTAATGATAAAGCACCGGCAGGTGCAGCGAAGGGGCCATCGCCCACAGATCACCACGAGCTTCACAGACCCTTCCGTCTCCATGGACCTCCTCGGAGCTGTCTTGCAGCCTAGCATCAATAAGGACATCCAGACTGTCTTTGACAAGTACATGAAGTTCTTCCAGAAGGGAGCACTGAACGTGCGAGAAAATGTCGGGGAACATGTGGATGCAGAGGAGCTGATCCAGGAGACCTGTCGGAACTGCCTAGAACGGGCTAAAGTACTGTTTCCTAGTAGAGAAAAAGTAATGCCCACATCGATCCCTGAGCTTCCAGGAATAAAGCGTGCCAGGCAGGCAGAAGAGGAATGTGCCCATCGCAAAAGCCCCATTCCCAAAAAGAGGAAGCAACGGCCTCTTGGACACATGATCTCAAATGACCAGGCAGCTGCCAGCAAGGTACGGAAACCAAAATCCTGTGGACCAAATCCCAGAGAAGGCCCCAAGTGGGACCCAGCTCGGCTGAATGAATCTACCACCTTTGTGTTGGGATCTCAAGTCAACAAGGCCCTGGGGATGGGGGGCACCAGAGGGAGAATCTACATCAAGCACCCATACCTCTTTAAGTATGCGGCTGACCCCCAGGACAAGCACTGGCTGATTGGGCAGCATCACATGCTGGCAACAGAGGGGAAGATGGCCTGCCTCCTCGTCGAGGAGGACATCCGGGACCTCGCTGCCAGCGATGACTACAGGTAAAACAAGTGGTCTGTCTCCTACCTGCCCCCTGACCCACCCACAGCAGACCCTGGGATGATCTTGGGTCTACATTCTCCCCCATGTCTGTTCCAGAGGAAGCCCGGACCTGAAGTTAGAGGAGCTGAAGTCCTTTGTCCTACCCTCCTGGATAGTTGAGAAGATGAAAAAGCACATGGAGACACTACGCAGAGAATGAGCATTGTGCTGTTGGAGCATCTTCACAGACCTGAAGCCCACTCCCCTGGGGACACTTGGCAGTTCCCCTCCACGGCCCTCATACCCACATGGGTGGGGCCACGGCTGGGACTGCTCCTAGATGATCTCAGCAGCATTAAGCTGTGCCTGGTATAGTTTGTAGTGACTCACTGCAGGGCACCCCCAGACTGGCATGTAGTTAGACTTTGGTAAAGTTATTAGGATAAGATAGTTCATAAATAGTTTGTAATAAAAACATAGATGGTGAAAAAAAAAAGCCTAAAAATAATTTGTTGAAAGGAATAAAAGAAAACTTGAATAAGTGGAGGAAAAAAAAGTGTCTTCAATTTTACTGGAGGAGATAGGAGTAATCCGAAACAGTTATCAGTGTGCTTAGTTTATAATGCACGTGTGTGTGTGCATGTGTGTGCGTGTGTGTGTGTTTTGCGGGGGAGGAGAGGGGCTGGAGTGGATAGGTGAGGAAGTAAGGTAAGGGAGATGTGTGTCAAATGTGTGTGTGTGTGAGTGAGTGAGAGAAAATGCGAGCGCGTGTTTGTGGTGGTCGGGGAATTCACCTTGGAGCTGCAGTTGGCTTCCTGGTTCCTGCTAAAGAATATTATCACCTCTTGCAGATTCTGAACCATAAAAAGCTAGGTGCCGCCTTTCTTTACTTTGGCTTACCAAACTTACACCTTTTCCGAGGGAGGGAACTTTAGGATAGCCGGGGTGCAGGGGGAGGGAGTTGTAGGGTTACTGAGCTCAAGTGCTTCCTTGGCTCCAGCTTTCTTCCACTCTCTGGAGTCTTTTCGCTGACTTGCCCTGTGGGACTACAGAGGAAATAAGTTCACCAAGAGAGTGACAAGTAAATAGGGGTTGCTGGAGGATTGATTGGTCATTATGTAAAACAGTTTCTCAAACAGGGAAGGAGATTAATACTCGCACTTAAAACTGGCAGAAAGGTTTATACTTGCTACTGGAACTGGACTGACGTTTAACTTGTCATCTGAAAACACTACAAATTAACTATTTTAAGCCATGAAACAAAGTTTGTAGTAACAGACCTGGCAATTAATCACCTAGAATTTGTCTCTTAAAAAATGACGTATGACAGCTCCACCAGGTGGCTGCCAACAGAGAGTGAGACAGGCCGGCAGCCACCAGGAGGAGAGAGGAGCTGCTCTCGATTTTATTGGTGTGTCACTTTGATAATGTCAAAATTCAGTTTAGTGAAGGGCAAAGAAGGGAGACCACTGCAGATTTTTCTAGGAAATCTTGTCTGGCAAAAAAAAAAAAAAAAAAAAACACCACGAGATCACTATGACTCACTTTTGACATGTAAATACCTGAAACCCATAGACAGTTTTCTGATGGGCTAATTGTGCCACAGTCTTACGAGCGCTCTTGTTTTGGCTGTTATTTTTGGTTTTCTTAAAAGGGCAGAGGATACTGTAGTTCCATAGCTTAGTTTTGGCTTGTGACCACTACACACTTGAGTGTGATCTAGCTCAGATGCCAAATGTCACGGTGTGTCCTGCATCACGGTGCAGCAGGAGAAATGCTGGTGACCTTTTTTAGGTTCTAGGCTTTGCTGGTTTTAGGCTCTGCTGCTCTTAGGCAAGTGGCTTCTTTTTCCTGGCCCTCAATTTTCTCATCTATGAAATTAATGAATTGTACCGGCTGATCTCCAGAAACTTGGCCATGTGTACAAGTGTTTGAATGACTTTCGTTTTATTTTGGAAAAGAATAAACTTGTTAAACATTTGAAACCAAACCAGGAAAGCTGAAGGGGAAAAGCTAATTCAGCATACACATTTACATTTTTTAAATTAAACTCTACATTATGATATTGATGATAACTGGAATTAGACAGTCTTTACTATTCTCTCTAGTTCTAATATGGCACAGATGTGATAATAAAGCCCATATGCAGCCTCAATGAAAATATCTGATTGGACATAAAATGTTAAAAAGTCTGGTAAGTAAATTGAGCTGTCAAATTATTTTAGGCAGCACAAAGAATTATAGAAAAGAAACATCCCAACTACTAAAACACTGAAAGATGAAATTCATTTTCCAATTTATTGGTTCTTTTCTCATCTAGGTTTAGAGAAGAGAAAAGAGTTTCTTTTCATGTTAAGTAAATACCTTAATCATCTGAAATCAAAGACAGTATAAAATTGAATTCGTAAGAGCTCTGAGTAATACACTTTGGTTTGTTCTCTTGTATTGTAAACACTAATCAATAAAATGAACCACTCTTAATGGATCCCAATATGTTAAATTGTAGTTAGTAAGTATATTTTAATTGATTTTATGTTTTTCATGTTGTTTGAAGATGCTGATTTCAGTAAAGCACAGCCCAAATTTTATTCCAATTTCTAACAGTACAGCCAGTTCAGGAAACATCAGGAGCTGTGGTAATGGTGGCGTGCTGGTCCCAGTGCCTTGTGCTTTCCCCCTTACCCAGTGGATTCATTGTTTTGCTCTTTGTGCTTTCCCCCTTTAAAAAGATAATCAACTTGTTATTTTAAAAAAACTACCTGTGAATGAAGAGAGATTCCATCTGGTGGCTCCTCCTACCCTTTAAAAAAACCAGTTTATACATTTTTTGCTACTCTCCTTGGTTTAATTTGCTTTCTTCCATATGTGCTTTTATTGGCCTATTGCCATGCCACCTGCTTGAAGTTTGGAATATTAACTTTGAATGCAGCACAGACTTTGATGTAGGAGGTTTTATTCTGTGGGACATTTACATGAAAACAGAATCTTTGATTTTAATAACTTAATCTGTTTTTCCCACTTATTTCTTACCTGAACTTGTCATAATGCTGCATGAGGGACACAGCTGGTTCCTGTGGAATTGATGGATAATTAATGAAAGATTATGACTTTAGCTAGAAATTAAGCAGAAAGAACTGCTGATTTCTTAAAGAGGCAAGGTAAACTCAGATTTTCAAATATTAGCACAGACCATCTGTTAATTTAAGAGTAACAATTCTGGTTTTGGAAAAATTTGAGAGTTAATTTCAAAGTCTGCCTATGTTAAAGGTAAAGTCTTAAATTTATTTTAAATTTAGGGACTTTTTAGTAAAAAGGTTTCATTTTTAGCAGACCAAGTTTCTCCTAATAACCAACCACATGATGAAAACTTACCAGTGAAAATAATGGACATATGCACACACATGCTTCATGTACTATTATACATTATTCCTAACAATCGTTTGGACTAAATAATTTACCCATATTTTTTTGTTGAGCACAAATTGTGGCAGTGTTTCAAATATATAATCTTAGCTCTGAAATTTAAAATTTAACTTCTAGTTTTCTGTGCCCTGCTAATTGTGAGTTTGAGATATTTTTTATATCTCAGTATGCATTATAAAGGAATTTGTGGTCACTTTGCTCTATATTCATATAATATCCCATTTAAAGGTATGTTATTTTACTTCCCTGAAGTCATTTTCCACATCTGAATAAGATGGAGGTTGTAGGTTATGGGTGAGAGATGCAAGTTTGGGTTAAACAATTTCTAGTATCTTTTCCAGTTCTAAACATTATATGACATTATGGAATCAAAATGCTTTAATGGCTCCATGACCACAACTATATTTGTTCATCATTGAGTTGGTTTTTATTGTAAGAATTTCATTAGTTATACCCATTCTGCAGGGGAGTTTTTGGAAGATTTAGTTATATTCCCAATCATTTAGTTTGCTTGTCTATTATATATTTCAAATTTGCCAGAGGTGTCTTTGTCAAACAAGAATTTGAGTTGGTTTCAAAGAAGCTGAACAAGGCAGAATATGAGTGGAACTGGGGTCCTGATAAAGTGTCCATTCTTTTTCTTCATTAGTTGAGTTGAGGTGTAAGCATTTAGCCCAAAGAATATGTATAGCTCTTCTATTTTATTAATGGCTTAGCCTTACTGCATGCAATCTTCCTTTTAACTTGCGTTAAGTACAAAATAGTTACAAATTCTTGGAGATTCTTGTGATCTTCTATCTTCCATAAGTATGTAAGCAATAAAACAAATGAAGCTGTTATTCTCTCCCTACTGCTTGCTCTTTTCTGGGCATTTGGTGAGATGACTATTTCATTCTCTACTACTATCTAATGTAGTCACAATTTTTGTGTTCTTAAAAAAAGAGCCAGTGAGTTGTTATGTTATCCTTACTTGTACAATCAAATGAGCAGAGAAGAAAATACCCTAATAAATGGGAGGCCCTTTGAAATCCTTGCAGAAAGAGAAGCAAAGTACCATTTTAATCTGGTATCTTACTGAGAAAATTGACTTGAGTATATTGGTTTTACACCTTCCATGGTAATGCCATTTACCTAGATATCCTTGGGACAGAAGATCTTACTGTGGAAGTGACTGCCAATGATGCTGTGCGATTTTATCCCTGGACCATTGATAATAAGTACTATTCAGCAGACATCAATCTATGTGTGGTGCCAAACAAATTTCTCATCACGGCAGAGATTGCAGAGTCTGTCCAAGCATTTGTGGTTTACTTTGACAGCACTCAGGTATGATTGTACGTTCCAAGGACTTTGAGTAAGAAATTATTTCGTGCTTCTCTTACATCCTGCATTTTCTGTTAGTGTCTCTTTTTCTGTTTTTTCATGTTTGTTCTTCCCTCTCTAGAAGTCTGGTCTTGATAGTGTTTCCGCATGGCTCCCACTGGCAGAAGCGTGGTTACCTGAGGTCATGATCTTGGTCTGCGATAGAGTGTCTGAGAATGGTGAGGCGCTCCAGTGCCTGGTATTTGGTACATGTTTGTCCCTCCTTGGTAAACAGAACACATTTGTTTCCTTAACTTAGAACAGTACACCTCGGAGCTTTGGTACTTTACAAAACTATTTTCAGCTATTTCCCTTTGGAATCTTGTAATATTTACATTTTAACATTTTATTTTTAAAAAGTGAACACTTCGGGTTTGAGAAATCATTTTCTTTAATTACTTTATTTCGGATGCCCTTAGGATAACATGGATATTAAGGGTAATGCCTTGAGATGTGTGGAACGTATTGTGGCAATAGTCATGTTTTATTTTATTTTTGCGTATAAAGATTCTTTTTCATTTTACTTTAGGTGTAAGCCGGCAAAAAGCTCAAGAATGGTGTATCAAACATGGCTTTGAATTGGTAGAACTTAGTCCAGAAGAGTTGCCTGAAGAGGACGGTAAGTATTTGTGTGTCAGGAGAAAATAGCATTTGGATTCAGATATATGAGATTATTTTACTTCAGGGAAGAAATATCAAAGTGAAATTCAAAAAACATTTTTTTCCCCAGTTGTTTGAAAAGATTTGTGTAAGATCCATTGATAATTAATAATTCATTTTTTTGGTTTCATCACTCATTTTAGGACTTTTGAAATGTTTTTCTTAAATGGATAAAGGTAGAGAATTTCTACCTTAAATCTTAGTCATTTCCCCAATCTCTTATCCTTTCTTCACTACCAAAAAGGGAAGGTTTGACATATAATCATAAATAGTTAAAATTTATGTTCCTTATTTTGAATTCCTGGTAACCTAATCCTGAATTCCCAGGAACTCTAGGGGGCATGTCAGTCCTGATTGTATGTCTTTTGGACCTTTGAAACCAAATCTAGGCCTAGAATGCTCCCTCTAGGGTGGCTCTGCATTTACCTGCCTTTTACTATATTCTGGACCTTCTCTTTCTCACCCTCTCCCTGTTTTCCCCTCCTCATTCCTCTTCTCATCTTCTTCCAAGTACACCTGTGCTACCTGCTGGGGGCTCTGCCAAGATAAGATGGGTTTTGGCTTACTAAAACCTTATAATCTGGTACAAGAAATAAAACATGTATACAAATAATTGAATTACCAAATGGCATTTCATAAATATTACGACAATACATGTTAGTGCTGTGGTATATCAGAGAAGGGAGAGATTATTTGTTAAGAAGTTCAAAGAGTGCATGACACTGTGAACTCTCACATGTCAACTGCTCCAGGGGGAAGAAATGGAAAAGCTACTGGACTTGTAATTAGAGGACTGGCAGGGGGTGGCATTGAGAAGATGCCAGTTACTACAAAAGCCATTCTGAATAGGGGCAACCATATGAATTAAAGTACATAGATAGGATATAAGTAATCATTACTTGAAATCTAAATTCTTTTTTTAAAAAAAGGAATTAGGAAATATTTTCCTACGTTCTGGCTTAGAGTTTTTCCAAAATGTTGTTACATTTGGGAATAAAACCCTGCCAGAGAAAAAGAGGACAAAAATGAAATAAAAGGTCTATTTTTTCTCCCTGTACTTTTTAAAGAATATTAAAAATTAACAAGTATAGTTTCTTCATGTGTTTCTAGGTCTCTTAAAACTTGTGTCTCATTTTGTGTATGTGAGCATGTGTGTAATTGTTTATTTCTAGCACTAGAATTTTCTCATCTTCCTGTTCTGAGAGTCAGCATTTGAGTCATTTATTTAAATCTATTTTCATTTTGGAACGTCTGCTCATTATACCTCCATACTTCTCCTTGTTCCTTGTCTGAACAATGTTCTTGTATTAATTCATCTTAATCTTAAAATGGATTTTTGACAAATCATCTTTAGGTAACATAAGTAAAATCTTCCAGAATTTTAAAATAAAACTGTTCGCAAGCCCTCATCCTTTATTTGCATGTATTATTCAAACACCAGGGTGATACTTATGCTTGTTTATATTAAATTCTATCATATTGGTTCTAATTCTTTATTTCAGACCATATTTTTGGTTCCTGGTTATATCATCTAAAGTGTTAGTTATTCTTTCAAGAATCGAATCATTCATAGTTGAGATAAGCATGACTTGTATTTCTTCATTTGAACATTGAGGGTGATATACTCATCTTTGTATTTTCAGTTTAATCCTCACCATATTTCTCTTAGGTTGGTAGGTTGGTATTCCTTAATTGATTGATCTAGTGCATCAGTGACTGAGCGCCTGCTGTCTTTCAGGCACCATGTTAGCTGTGGGAATAATAAACTCAGTCTCACATGATTCCTGCCTTTAAGGAGTATCCAGTCCAGAGGGGAAGGATAGACCAGTGAATCATTAATCCCAGAGCCTCTTTCCCAGGAGAGATGTGCACGCTGGTGTCATCCTCACTTCAAGAATAACATAAATGGTTTGCCCTTGATCAAATAGCTAATAAGTTACGGAGCCTAGGTTCAAATTCAGATTTTCTGACTTCTGATTTTCACTCTTCCTGTTAAACTGTCCAGGGCCAGGGCAGACCACTAGAGAGATGTTTTACGTTAAACCGTGCTCTGTAAATTCTTAAGACCTTTGTTTTCAACCCCATGAAGACTAATTCTGCCATCATTTCCATAAGGAGGTATAAACAGTCTCCCTTTCCTTGGCACACGCTCGTATCTACAGTGTAGCTAAGAATCCCACCTTATTATTGGCATGCTAACTGGGATTACCGTCCTCTTATTTTGAGTAGTTCCAGAAGCAGGACACTACCCATACCAAACTAAACTAAGCTGTTGGCTTTTCATTTTTAGTGATGCTTTCCTGTCTCGTACACTTACGGCTATAGTAACTTCACTTATCACACTTGAACTCTCGAGAAGTTATTCTCTAGATGTCTGTTATAAACAATGATTATTATTCTGTGGTTCCAGGAGAAGATAGGGCATTTACAGGATTTTATAGCACACTAAAAGGACCATCATTCTTGTCTTTAGGAAACTGATTCTCTCTATATATATAACAACCAAGATTGGTATTTCCAGTACTATAACGGGATTGTGTAATTAATGGAAACTAACATTTTCAGGAGAATGAGTGGCTTCCATTGGTGAGGTAATAGGGATGACTTTCTTATATAACCTTTTATATTGTGTGTTTATTTCATTGTTTAAGTTTCTAGAATACTCTTAATCAGGAGCTCTAAGTTCTGTATTTGCTTTATTTTTTTACTTATTACATAAGTTACAATATAAAGTAATGACTAAATAGGCAAGATTATTAAGCCACTACTATTTAAAAATACAGCTTTGGGGATATATGTATGTATGAATAAGTGTGTAGATGAATATATGTGTTTACCCCCCCCCCCCCGGATTAGATGACTTCCCAGAATCTACAGGAGTAAAGAGAATTGTTCAAGCCTTGAATGCCAATGTCTGGGCTAACGTAGTGATGAAGAACGGTAAGTAATTTGAGACTAAAAGTCCTAAAGAGTTTTTTTCCCTGTTCCTTGCAAATTTTAAATTATTTGGATATATGCAGAACCATTAAGGTTATATGAATTCTGTAGATTTGTTCAATTTTAAGTCCCCAGTTTAAAAAAGAGCCCAAAGTAACGTTTCTAAGAATTTTTAGTCTATGCTTAGTCATTAATTCAATAAAAATTTAGGGCTTGCCTGTAATATGCCTACCATTGTCTTTGGCTTTGAGAAATACCTCTAAAATTGTTAAACATGAACCCTATCTTTAAAGTGTTCACAGTCCAGCTGTGGAATTAAAGTGTACACTTTTAAAATGTTAGGTATCCATGCAAGGCAGTATGATGAGTGCGGAATGACTGACCCAAGCAGTAAATGCACAGAGGTCAGATATCTGGCCTTTGCTGTGGGCATGAGTCTAAAGCTAGAGCATCAACGTTCAAGCAGGTCTTGGCAGTAGTTTTCATGGGATGGTCAAGATTTGGGTTGTGAAGGCAGAGAGTGACAAGCAGAGAAGGAAGCATGGCACCAGGAATAATAGTTGTATGTTCTAGGGTCACTAGGAGAATCTCAGCCACCAGGTGCTAGCATGGAAGAGAGAGACCTGAATGCTAGGCAGGAGAATCTGAGCTTTTTCCTATAGCAATTGGTGAGTCGGTAAAGATTTTTTAACATGAGAGTGATGCAGAGAAAAAAATTGTCATCTTTGAAAGGTTTAAGTCTTGGTGATGTGCAGCTGGGTTTGGCAGTTGAAGCAAATGGAGTTAGGGCCTGAGTCTGGGAGACCAGGCAGCTGTGGCTGCAGTTCAAGAGTGAGGTGTTGGGACCTGGGCCGATGTCGTGCCAGTGGCCATGGGTGGAAGGCTGGATCTGAAATGCATTCTGAAGTGGTAGGGTAGTTGGTGTGCACTTGCCTCTTATCTATCCATTTGCTGAGGCTGCAGTCACAAAGTATACAACAAACTGGAAGCTTAGGACAATAGGCATTTATTGTTTCACAGTTCTAGATGCCGGAAGTCTGAACTCTAGATGTCAGCAGGTGCAAGTCCCTCTGAAGGTGCTGAAGGTGCGAGAGAAGGATCTGGTCCAGCTGTCTCGTAGCTTCTGGTAGTTCTTTGGCTTGTTCCAGAGAACTCCATTCTTCACGTGGCTTTCTCCTGGTGTACCTGTGTGTGTTCAGATTTCTTCTTTATTAAAAGGACTGTAGTCATATTGAATTAAGGGCCCATCCTACTCCTGTATGACTTCATCTTAACTAATTAGATCTGCAAGTAAGATAACATTCTGAGGTACTGGGGGTTAAAACTTCAACACAGGAGTTTTGGGATGGAGGACACAGTTCAACCTGTAACACAGTCCAGTCCTTCAGGAAGTGCTGCCTGGGAAGTGTTTTTCTCTCTTGTAGCACTTGGCTGCCTCAACAAGTATTCTGTGCTATGTGAAACACTATAAAAGGGGATGAGAGAAGTCTTATTTACAGCCAGCTTACACCCCATCTTCCCTGAAGGTCAAGTGGAAGATTAGTTTTATGGAAGAATATTTCATCTCAAGTTTTGGTCAACGCGTGAGCGTTAAGTGAGATCGGGCCCTTTGAGCTTGCCCCCGTCTGACGGCCTGTGTCGCCTCGCCATCAGAGGAGCCCCTTCTGGCACAGTGAGGTCCTCTCTCCGCCTCCTCTCTGTTCTCTCCAGGAGGAGTCTAATGTGTCTGTTTCTTGAATGCAAAGATACTACATTTTATTCTGTTGCAGTAGCAATTGAAATAAGGCCCTGATCTAGAATAAATAAAGAGATTTTAACCTATGTTGTCATCTCCTTGTTACCCAAACAAACTTTTGAGGCTTGGACCTTTATTCATTCATTCATTCATTCATTCATTCATTCATTTCATTCAGCAAATCCTTGAGCATTTATGATAGTGAGGCATTGCTATAGTCTGTCTTCACTATAAATATACATTTACAGTGTAATACGTAAACTGAATTAATTTGGAATAAGGTTGTATTCAGTGGTGCTTGTGGTGAGAACTATTTTCAGAAAAAGTTATTTGGCATCAATCACTTTTTGAAAAAATCTGTCCCCCAAGTTCATGTATTAAAGAAGTACTGCCTTCTACTTTACTTTTATGGCTATAAAATTTAGAAGCTGGACTAAACATACTTTATTACTTTGAAATTATGGTCAAAGATATTTTCTGAAAAAATGCCATTCTACTTGTTTTAGACACTAAACAATAGTCTTAAGAAAACTGTAAAGGAAAGGCACATTGTGAATTTTTCATGCTTCTTTGCCCTGGAGTATCTTTGCTTTCTTCTTTTCTCTGCTGTATTGGTCTGTTGGTTTGCCATTAACCAAAAACTAAAATATTGCCACTAGCTTACTTCCATGTTTAAGAGGAGCCTGAACTATGTGATATGAAGGAAATTACCTATCTTCTGTCTCGAAGAAGATATGAAAATACAGTACCATTGCCATTATGTCCCCAGAATTGGAGTATTTGGTTTTTTTTGAGGTGGGGTGGGGTGGGGATAGTCCTCTATCTTCTCTACTTCTTTTTCTCTTTCATTTCCCCCATTTTGTCTTTAGTTTTTAAAGATTGTGGTTAAATATACATCACATAAAATTATAAAATTTACCATTTTAACCATTTCTAGTTCAGAGGAATTAAGTACATTCACACTGTTGTAATACCATTCAAAGCTTTTTAACCCAAAGCATTTTTTAAATTGAAAAGTTGCTGACAAAGTAAAGATATTAGAGGTATTCTCTCTCTCTTTTTTTTTTTTTACTGTAAATTCAACCAGTTATTTAATCAAGTAGTAAATTTTTATGCAAAGGCTTGTTTAACATCTAGACGTCTAAAGATAGTACCAGTAAAGAATATTATTGAGGCCATCTTATTCATGAACACAGAAACCATGATTTGAATTAAAATATTATCCATTCTAACCCAGAAATATGTAAAAAGAGTATTTCATGACCTAGTTGGGTTATTCCAAGAACACAGCCTTCTTTAATATAAGAAAAATCTATTTAAATTACCACATGACCGGGTTATAGGGGGAAGGGTCATATGATTATGGCAGCCAATGGGAGGAAAAAAACTTAAAAACTTAAAAATGTGTACAGAGGGAAGAAGTAATGGAACTGGACAACTTAGAAGTGGACTCCTGTGGCAGAAACTGATAATATGTAATGCAGTAAACGGTATATGCATGTGAAGCCAGTGTAGACCAGTGCCACCTCTCACTTTCAGGACACTATTGACAACTAGTTTTGTTGTTATTTTCATCAGAAAAATTACTGTGATCACAATTACTCTTTGGGATTGTTACAAGTTACAAAATCCCAACTAATTATTTGTGACTATTACCTATTTCATATTTATCAAGGGGTAATGGAACTAGTCTTTAATTTTGTACCAATTCAGGGAAATACTAGTTTGAAACTCTTAAAAATCCATTTTAATGTACTCAGTCTGAAAAAAACAATTCCAATTCCAGCAAGGACTATGAGAATTTAGCCATTATGGCAAATAGCCCTGAAAAGGTACAAATCTGAGCAGGGTTTTATTTCTTTACAGTTTATTGGCCACTTGGCCTTCAAAGGCCAATACTTAATCTGAAAATCTAGGTAATTAAAAACTTAGAAATGAGTAACTTGCTGCTCGTCTCCACCAAGGTGAAGTAGATGTGTTTCCTAAATGGGAATTCATGCTCCAAGTGAGTGGCCAGCTCAATTCTCTGCTTATTACAAGTCTGGAACGACTTACCTGGTTATAAGATATCCTAATAACTTTTCTCTACTCTCTTCCTTAAGAGTTAATAATACACAAACAACCGAAGAAAAGATAGGTAAATTGAACTTCATCAAAATTCAAAATTTTGTACTTCAAAGGATACTCGAGAGCTTAGAGATAACTCTCAGAATAGGAGAAAATATTTGTAAACTATATATCTGATAAGGATCAAGTATGTAGGATGAATTATAGTATCTTGTAACTCAATAATAAAAGACAAAACCCAAATTAAAAATGGCAAAGGACTTGAATAGACATTTTTCCAAGGAAGACACCCAAATGGCCAAAAGCACATGACAAGATGCTTAAACATTGTTAATCATCAGGGAGTCATTGCCACAGTGTGATACCACTTTACACCCCCTAGGTTAGCTGTCATCAAAAAGAGACAGATGTTGGTGAGGATCTGAGGAAATTAGAACCCTTGTACATGGCTGGTATGAATGTAAAATGGTGCTGCTGCCACTTTGGAGTAGTATTAATTGTTCAAAAAATAAAACCGTATGAGCCCAGCAATTCCACTCAGAGGTGTTACAACCAGGAGAACTGAAAACATAAGTCTGCCCCAAAAACCTGTACACAAATAGTCCCAGCAGCATTATTTGTAATAGCCAGAAGGTGGAAACAACTGCTGAAAACAGAAGTTGGTATATCCATACGGTGGAATATTATTCATCCATGAGAAGAAACGAAGCATGGATGCATGTACAACATGAACATCAAATCATGCTGAGTGACAAAAAAAAAAAACCAGATACAAAGGCCACATATTTTATGAATCCAGTTACATGAAGTGTCCAGAATAGTTAAATTCATAGAGACAGAAAATAGATTAGTGGTTACCAGGGGCTGAGAGGAGGGGTTACTAAGGGTACAGGATTTCTTTTTGGGATGATGAAAATTTTCTGGAATTAGTGGTGATAATTACACAACTTTGTGAATGTACTAAAAACCTCTGTGTTTTACACTTTAAAAAAGGTGAATGTTATGATGTGTGATTGATACCTCAAGAAGAAGAAAGGAAAGAAGGAAGGGAATTAGGAAATAGTACCACTACTGTTGATAGTAATGGTAGAAGGGGTGGTGGCAGTAGAAGGAAGTGTGTGGTAATCATACTAATAGTTGCTGCTTATGTACACACGTTATCTAATCACAGTAGCCTTATGAGTTAGGCTTAAAGAGGTCAAGTGATTTCCCCAAGGTCATATAACTTCTCAGTTCTCAGACTTGTTTGCACACTGTGAACTTTAAGATGTACTGATGCCTGAATTGCACTCCCAGACATTCTGAATGAATTGTATGGGGTGAGACCTGGGCATAGAGACTTTTTTTTTTTTTTTAGAGGGTATCTCTCATATTTATTGATCAAATGGTTGTTAACAACAATAAAATTCTGTATAGGGGACTCAATGCACAATCATTAATCCACCCCAAGCCTAATTCTCAACAGTCCCCAATCTTTTGAAGCATAATGAACAAGTTCTTACATGGTGAACAAGTTCTTACATAGTGAATAAGTTCTTACATGGTGAACAGTGCAAGGGCGGTCATATCACAGAAACTTTCGGTTTTGATCACGCATCATGAACTATAAACAATCAAGTCAGATATGATTATTCGTTTGATTTTTATACTTGATTTATATGTGAATCCCACATTTCTCCCTTATTATTATTATTATTTTTAAATAAAATGCTGAAGTGGTAGGTAGATGCAAGATAAAGGTAGAAAACATAATTTAGTGCTGTAAGAGGGCAAGTGTAGACAATCAGGTCTGTGCCTGTAGACTAAGTATTAATCCAAGCTAGACAAGGGCAACAAAACATCCACGGATGCAGAAGATTTCTCTCAAAGCAGGGGGGGTGAGGTTCTAAGCCTCACCTCTGTTGATCCCCAATTTCTCACCTGATGGCCCCCCTGTGACCGTGCCTGGGCATAGAGATATTTTAAATCTCAAGGTAATTATCCCCAGGTAATTAAAATATGCAGTAAAGTTTGAGAACCCGTAATGTTAGCTGTTAACTATCAAAGCCCTGATTCAAACTTAGATCTTTATAATTTTGAAGTCTTATGCATTTACCTATTATAACATGTAGCCTTATGAATTATTATATTGAATTGGGATTTCTACTTTACTGCTGTTTCTCTAAAGAATCAGGTGATAGTTTCCAGTCTTAATACTGCCAGTCAGCAATGTGACCTTAGGTTTAGTTCTGTCTGAGCTTTATTTTTAATCTGGAAAATGAGGTTGATCACCATCCATGGCTCCTGGCTCTGGGTGCACGTTTGAATCACCTGGGAAGCTTTTCCAACTTGTGCGTCTGGGCCTCATTCAGACCATTTATCTCAGAAGGGAGAGGTGGCTACAGTATATTTTAAGTGCCTCAGAAATTCAAATTTACAGCCCTGGTTGAGAATCACTGACATAAATGATAGTCATTTAAGTTGTAACTTACAAGAGTCTTTGTTTAATCTATGGGAGTAAACTAAAAGGTGCATTAGCCCTCTGACTTTTTCTCCCATTCCTAAATCATGTAGCATCCCCAGGTCACTCCCTCTGACTTACAAAGCCACAAGGAAGGAGACAGAGCCGTGCCAGCCTAGTTACCTCATGGCAATGGTGAAGAGGGAGGGCGCTGCTCTCCATTCTTCTGGGCGCCTGTCTAGTAGGGGCTGGGGTTGTGCCAGGATCGCTAGTGCTTGTATTAGATGGCCTGCCTTGAGAGCTGAAAAAAATGATGCAGCCTTGTATAAGAAGCTAATTATGTAGGCATAATTGAGACCCTAGGTGTATCTGGGCCATTTGAGTTTTTCTTCTGTTGACCTTAAGTCTCTCTCTGGACTGCAGTTCAAGATCTGGTTTCAAGTGTGCATTCATTCATTGAAAAAATGTATTTTTTGAGTATGTACTGTGTGCCAGGCATTGGTCTTGTATGCTCAGGATACATCTATGAAGAAAATGAATGAAAATTTCTGTCCTTGTAGTTTTTATTCCGGTGGGAGGCAGTAGTCAGTGGACAATACATGTAATCAGTAGGTTGCACAGTGTGCTAGAAGATAAGTGATATCGAAAAAAATAAATAAAGCAGGGTGGGGGCAGTGAGATTGCTGGGTAGATAGCAGTATTAAATAGGGTGGGTCTTGAGAGCTTGACATTTGAGGAGGGCAGAGAGGAATTTCACCCCGTGGCTCTCTGGGAGAAGAGCAGAGCAGGCGCAGGGAACACTGCTGCAGAGGCCCTGGGGGTTCAAGTGCACCGATGTGTTTGAAGGGTATCAAGAAGGCACTGTGGCTGAGGAGTGGCGAGGACAGAGAGGATGGAGACCAGGTTGTTTAGGGCTTTGTAGGCCACTGGAGTGGCTCTCACATCTACTCGCCGTCAACTGGCAAGCTCTTGCAGGGTGTTGAGTAGAAGAGTGATGTGATCTGACTTCAGGTCTAAAAGGATCAGTCTGCCTACTGTGTGGAGAAAAACGGCAGGTGAGGAGAATGATGGTTCAGATCAGAGTTGCAGCAGTAGAAGGGGTAAGAAAAGGTCAAATTCTGGGCACAGTTGAGGTAGGGACAGCATGATTTCCTGACAGTTTGGATGTGCAGTATGAGATGATCAGAGCAGTCAAGGAGGACCCCGGGATTCGGGCTGAGCATTTTGAAGGACAGGTTGTCATCAGCTGTAGTGAGGAAGCTGTAGATCAAGTGATCTTTGAAGGGCAGTAATACTGATTACTATCAGTGATTCAGTTTTGGACATGTTAACTCTGAGATGGACTTAGACTACCAGGCTTTGAGTGGAGATGTCAAGTAGTCAGTTGGATAGATGTGTGGGTTTTGGGAAGAGAAAGATGTATGCATGGCATTTAAAACCTTGAGCCTGGATGATATCAACAAGGGAGTAAGCGTAGTAAATAAAGAGGACCAAGGACTCAGCCCAGAGACATTCCAGCTTCAAGAAGATAGGGACAAGAGAAGGAACCCACAGAGGAGAATGAGAAAGAAGGATCACTAAGGTAGGAAACCAAGAGTGTAGGGTCCCAGAAGCAGAAGTGGGATCAGCTATGCCAAATGCCACCGGTAGGTCAAGAAAGATGAGAACTGAGCAATGACCTTTGGATTTAGTAATGTGGGGGTCATTGGGGATCTTGAAGAGAGAACCTTTAAGAAAGACTGAGAGGACAGTAATTGGAAATGGCTACTATAAACCACTCTTGAAAAAATTTTTACAGGAAGAGGGAGCAGAGAAGTAGGTGGGACCTAGTGAGAAGAGTGTGGTTGAGTATTGTATTGTTTTTCTAGGTTGAGAACAAGAGCGGCATGTTCATAGGTTGAAGGAAAAGATCTAGTAGAGAGCAAAAACTGATGAAGTAGGGGAGAGAAGGAAGAAGTGCTGCAGTGAAGTCCTGGAGTGGGTGAGGGGGGATGGGCTCTAGGGCACAAGTGGAGCGATTGGCTTTGGGTGGGAGGAGAGTAGATACGTGGAAAGAGGCAGGCAGGAAGGACGCGGGTGCACATGCTCCTGGGTGCGGAGATGTGGTGTGCAAAACTGGAGGTTTCTTCTGATTTCCATCTTTTCAATCAATAGAAAGTCTGACTGTCAGCTGAGAGGGTAGAAGGAGGGAGGTAACGTTAGGATTTGAGGAGAGAGAAGAAAATGTGAAAGCTAGAAAAGTGAGAGAGTAGGTGAACCAAGGAATGTATATAAAGTATGACTGCCATATAGCATGAAAGGATGGAGTTGAAATTGGTATGATAAATTTAAAGTGAAGCCAGGCCGTGTGTGTGCGCCCACTTGCACATGCATGTGTTTTCTCCTGCTGTCTCAAACGATATGGGTGCAAGCATGAGTAGTTAGTTGTGCTTTTACCAAGCAAGGGTCTCACAGCAGGAGATGTGGGCAAGGTATTAGATGGGGTACATATGAGAATAATTATAATGATTGATCATGGAGCTTGAGCTGAATAAGAAAGGGGAAGAGAAAATCCATGGAGAGAGGGTCAGTGAAAAGGTGGTAGTTTTGAAGTTCCAGTGGAGTTAAAGGATTGGGTTGAGGTACCGTGGGGAGGGAAGGAGTCGGAAAGATAGGTGGTGGGCAGAGAGTGGATGCATGAAATTGAGACTATGGAGAGCTTGTAGTTAATGGTAATAATAGGGTTTTAGGATATGACTATGGGACTCCATGGCTGAAGTAGGGTAGAGGACAACATCAGTAAAGCAGAAATTGAATGAACCGAGAATCAGATTATTGGAAGAATTATCTATATGTATATCGAACTTGATAAGAATCCAGATAGTAGTAGTATTGGAGAAGATGACAGTGACCCAGTAATTAAAATAGTGAAGAAATGAGGGGTCTCTTGGATGGTGATATTAGATACTTGACTTCAAATAAAGATAGTCTGTGTGATACTATCAGTAGGCTTCTATGTTCAGTGGAGATTTTAGGAGTAATAAAATGGAGTGATTCTCAACTGAGACCCACTGAGGGTAGGGGAGTGCATATCAAATGCTACACACAGCCTCTGCAAACATTTGTCCGGCTCCTGTTACCAATCACTTTAACTAGTAAGTTGATACTGCCAGTTGGTTGATAGGATGATGTCTCTCTCAACTACACTGGAATAAAAAGTTAGGAAATTTTGAGCTAGTCTGTTTTGTCCAACGCAGGAATGGCTTCTATAGCATACTTACTAGATGATCATCTACCCTTTTTGGTTGAATGCTTCAAGCAACAGGTACCCCAGTACCTTGTGAAGCAACCCTAGAAGTATTATAAATCAAAAAATTGTCCTGTTAATTCTCAGCAGATGGGATACCTTTTGTACTGATAGTTTCAGGAAAAGATAATTTATTTTCATTTGTGTCATAGAGCTGAAAACAGTGGTGAAAATTCTCAGTGATGTATTTTCTTACTTCTTCCTCTTAACTGGCTTTCATTTTCATCATGTTGTCCTAGTCTTCCTAAGAGGTGAAGAAAGTTCAGTGGAATTGGAAAATATTTAGCTCGGGGCTACCGAAGTGATCAAGGGCATGAGAAGTATGGAGATTGTCTAATGTAAAAAGTTTGGAAAAACCAAACATGAGAAGGGATTTATTTGGAATCTGTAGTATAGGGTGTATATGCAGGATAAACATGGACTTGATTTCCCAAATCTCAGACTGCTGTAACTTAGGGACATTCCCTAAGGCTTAAAATGGTTACCGATTATAAATAAAATGAAGGCATTATTGAACATAGTAGGAAGTAGTTTATGGAGTACATTACACTAAGAGATAATCTAGGCAGAAACTAGAAATGGTTCAAAAAACGGTTACACCAGATTATCATGAGTGATAGTTGTACCTAATTCAAATAGGCAGGTACTTGGCTTAAACTTTTAAGACTATTATCTTGGAGTACAATCATGTTTTTCTTCCCAATATTTTTCTCTACAATATTTTCTCTACCAAATCTTGTGCTTGTTGGGTTGACTCAGATTACATGTTTTTGAATTTTATAGAATTTAATAAGGGGCATTAGTCTGTTTGGCATGATGGTGTATGTGAATTAGCCAGGTGAAGGCATTTGGAATGTAGAATCTTCACGCATGTATATGGTATGATGTCTTCCTTTCACAGATGGGGAAAATGAACCCTCAGGGAGGAGAGGTGACTTGGCCACATTGACATAGTCACTCTCTAAGGTGGGACCTGAGGGGAAGACCTGTGACCAGGAGTGTTGGGTGTTTTTCCATTTTGTGTGTTGATTTACATTATTGGCTGGTGTCAGAAATGAACACAGAGCCCAGGCTACATGGGAAACTATTAGCATAGCCAGATGAGTTCATTCCCTACAGAACCCCTGAGCCTAGGGGTTTGGCATGAGTAAGATTTCGGTGAGACAAAGTAATGATCATATCTGAGGTACTGGACTTTTTTGCTTATTATGCTTTAAATCCTTTTTAAAAGGCTGTCTGAAGTGGTGTTGATACAGACTATCCCATTGTTCTGCAGTCAATTCAAAATACAGATAAAGCTCCTGGATAGTTAATATAATAAATACACATTACCTGTGAATGAAAGATAGTTTATTTTGAATTATTTTACTTAGAGTTACAACAGACTATATCTTCAGTTTAAGACCCTTATTTGTACATAATAGGTGCTCAGTTAATGTGTTTTTATTACTTAATTTCAGGTTGTAAAAGCAAACAGGTTAAATTACAGTACTACCGTTGTAGGCAAATTATTATTCTAGAAGGAGATTAAAAATCTTCCTGATATAGACACATACTTCTGGGTTAATTTATAATAACCTAGTTTTATATTCTTGGCTCTAGCAATATTTTGTTTCATAAGCAAAATCATGCATTCTTAATGGGGCATTATTGCCCCCGAAGGGGTGAAAATTGATTCTTGGGGGGAAGACACAAAAAATTACTCTCTATGTATAAAACACAGATGTACATATAATATGTAAACATATATATATATATATAGTATACCTGTGATATTCAGTGGGGAGGGCGTGTCATGATTAGGAAAAAAATGTCTAAAATGCCCCTGAGGGAGCTCGTCTTTGTTCTTAGTTCCTGGCTCAGAGATCCTAATGGAATATATATTTGGATTTTTGCTGGCTTCTGAAACAGCTCCAGATGAAAGCAATAAGGTGAAAGAAGCATGTATTGTTATTCAGTAACAAGCCCCTTTCAACCACACCTGAGTTCATGTTGATAAAGTGACTTTTGGAAAGCCCCTAAGGATGGGGGGCTGGTTGTCAGGGAAACCAACCATGTGATTGGTCAGAACATTCAGCCCTAGCCCCTAATGGAAGAAGGGCTGGGGGCCGATTTAATCAGTGGCCAACCATTTCATCAGCCATGCCCGTGTAATAGACCCTCCATGAAAACGCTTCCCAGTGGAGTTTGGAGAGGTTCCAGGTCCGTGAGCACAGCGGAGTGTTGGGAGGGTGGTGCATGCGGATGCTCTTCCATCTGACTGTTGGAGTTATATTCTTTTATAATAAATTGGTAATGTAGTAAGGAAACTTTTTCTGAGTTCGGTGAGCCATTCTAACAAATTATCAAACTTGAGAAGGGGGTCATGGGAACCCCCAATTTGTAGTCAGCTGGTCAGAAGTACAGGAGAACCGGAGACGTGCAGTTGGTGTCTCGGTGTCTTAAGTGGTGGTGGGGGTGGGCAGCCTTGCGAGACTGAGCCCTGAGCATGGGGTCTCCGCTAACTATGGGCAGTTTGCATCAAAGTGGAGTTAAGTGGTAGGACACCCAGGTGCTAGGCTCTGTGAACTGGAGAAGTGGTTGGTGTGGGAAATACCCACACATCTGGTATCAAAGGTGTTGGTTATCAATAGAGAAGGAAACTGAAGTTTTCCTTTAAGGGCCATGATGAAAATGGTTGAGAAACACTGAGCTGAAGGATCTGGTTGTCTGTACTAACCTCTGCCTCAGAGGAAATCCCCAGGTATATTGTATTCATTGTAAAGGTCAGACGTCTAGGGAAGTTAGTTTCCACTATATACATTAAAGAGGAGCCGTCAGATGGCCCCGCATGAAGCGGCTGGTCTGCCCTTACAACGGGTGCTGCAGACATCTCCGTCACGTCAGTCAGCTCACTGTGTAACTTCTGCTACGCTGTCTTTGCCTTCCCTGAAAGGCTGGTGTGTCTCATGGAAAGGGATGTGGGTAAAATCTCAGCTGCCTATCTGAGTTACCCTCCACCCCTGTCAGAGGCAGACATAGGGCTGTGGAGACCTACCATTTGGGTCTGTCTTTCATAATTTGGTAATCCCCTTATTATCATCATGAAAGGAGAAACCGTGGGTCAGTTCTCTGTGGCAAATGTGACACATTTTAAAGGTTGGTACCCCCTTTGGTCTCCGGTAAGACTACCTTCTCTTTCCATTTCTCGGCTACATCAGAAAGCCTACAGTGCAAAGTACTTTACTATCCGGAGATGATTTAGGCGTGAGACTCAGAACTGCGTCTTGAACTTAGGAGGCATCTGGTAAAAAAGACTTAGTTTTAAGGGCAAGGAGAAGAAAACAGACACCTGAGGCGTTTTGTTTTGTTTTCCAGGTGGAGTTGTCACTTATTGTTTCGTGTGGCAAGAATAGCATTATACACAGTGTGCTTGTTTAAATTGTCAGTTTAATGTTGCCTGGGGTGCTCACCCCAGCCTTTGTCACTGAGTAGGGACGAGCCCTGTGGGGAGTTCGGTCTGTACTCGTGGCTCCTGGGTATGCAGTGGGTCTTTTACGACCACCACCAGAGTGCGGGGCCAGAGGGGAAAGGCTGTCATCTTCTGCTATTTCTAGTCAGTGAAGGAGAGATTAGACTAAACAAATTTGACAGAGCTGTGACTTTGATCCCCCAGTGGTCAACAATAACTGCAGAGACTGCATTTCAATTTAGAGTTTACTTTCAGTTCACCTATTACAGTTTAACCTCCAGTTGTTGCCGGGCAGCTGCGTCTGAGGTTGTCCCTGCGCATGAGGTGAAGCACTTGGAGAAACCTCAGCCTGGACGGGGAGGGTCCTTGACTCTGGCCAAGAAGGAATTCTTGAGCAGGTCAGACGAGTGTAGGTAAGGAAGGAATTTAAAGTGGGAGTAGCGGGGAATGGCAGCTCCCTGGCAGGCAGCGGAGAGCAGGACAGTGCAGAGGGAAAGAGGGAATGTCCTTGGCCTAGGACAGATTCCCTTGCCAACTCCTGAAGCCAGGGTCACCTGGCATCCTGTGTCTGCTTGGATCTGCACGGCATGGGGACCAGCCCCTACCACTCCAGGATTTGGGGGAGCCGTGGAGCACAGGGTGGAATGAGATTATGTTCTGAGACCTTCCCAAAGAAAGGGGATTTTCAAGCAGGCTCCTAAGAGCAGATTGTACAGCGGCAGTTCTGTCCAGGTCACCCAGGTGACAGAAACATGCAGGTCCAAATCTCAGCTCTTAGCAGTCCCTTCCTAATCACTAGGAGTAAAACAAAGACAGACTGAAGACTTGGAAATAAAATGAAATAGCCAAGAGACAAACCGCAATAATCTGAGCAGTGAGAGCGCTTTATTTGAAAGTATGCACTTAAAGGGAGGAAAGCACGGGTGTCCTCAGAGAGGCGGCACTCTGAGAGTTTGGGGATTCTGTCTTTTAAGGCTTTCAAGAATGGGGCAGAGGACAGAGTGTGGGTTTTTGGGCATCAGCTCGACTTGTGGTCTCAAGGTGCTTATCTCTGGTGAGAGATACCATGTCTCCTTTCCTTTATTATCAGTCCTCCAGCTAATTCTGCTAAATAAACCCAACACAAGGGATTTATTTATCCTATTCTTCTCCAAGATAGTGGTTACCCTCAAGTGGCGACGTATCAGCTAAGACTGCCTGCCCTGCCTTAAGGTAGGCTATTGGGTTATTATTGTCTGATTATCAGAGAATATGTTAGGAATTTTATTTCTCAACTCTCTGCTTTTTAAAATGGAATCTTAGCCTTAAGATGGGGTCCCTCCCGTTCTTACTATACTGTCTATATCTCAGCATTTTTCATCATAGGCAGGAAAAGTTAATCATAATGCTTGTCCCATGTCCCTGCCCTGCGTCACAGTGATGCAGGTGGTTGTAAGGATTAAGTGGAGTTTTAATAATAGAAAGAACAACTCATATGGTAGTTTTCTGTATTCCCATCATAAATGGAGTTGCTATTAATAATGTACATTCCTGTGAAATTACCTGGTAACAAGATAGCATGGCAGAAGTACCAGGTTCCAGTTTAAGGAATCATGTGCAACTAATGTACAGACCAGTGGCAGGAAATGAGTGCCACAAACACAAGGTCTCCCTGGCTTCCTGATACCTGGGCTACTCTCCTGAGAAAGTAGATGGTTAATGCCTTTAATATAAAAAAGGTTTTTTTTAAGAGAGTAAAAAATGATTTAAGTTCAGTTGTAGAAAACAAAACAATATCAAATTAGTGAGAATAAGAATGGTTAATAAAGAAGATTCTAGTAGAGTCCATCTCTAACTAATTTTGGGGAATTGGCACATGTACTCTCTGGGATAGAGTAGAATTATGCCAACAGTACATTATATGGAACTGAGTTCTTTGGGTCAAAAGGGAGTTGTTCCTCTTTTATCCCAGTGTCTGATACTGTAGATCTGAAAACTTGATTTGAAAAGTCTCTTACAGTTGTCTGTGAATGTTGTGGTCAAAAATAAAATTAAGATATATAGTTGCTCTGGTGTAGTTTTTTCCTACATATATATAATATTATATTATACACAGAAGTAATAGTAGTGTAACTCCATTTGGGTTCCCAGACCCGATTCCAATGTGTGTAAGTATGTGAGAGGGGGTCTTCCCACACATAACTCCAAGCAATTCTCGAACACCAGCAGGGTGCTGGAGAACTCAGTACTGACGCTATCTGCCCGGAGACAGCACCAGACTCCCCAGGTTAAGGGCTCCATCCTACCAGGCTGCCCTCCACCCCGACTCCATACGCTGGTCACAAGCCCCAGGCTGCTCCCTGTGCTTCTGACCTAGAGTGGAGGTTCCCACGACCTCCCCTTAGGTTCAGTTAGTTTGCTAGAGCGGCTCACAGGACTCAGGAAAACAGAATTACCAGTTTAATAAAGGACAACACCATAAAGGATACAAGTTAACAGCCAGATTAAGAGATACACAGGGCAAGATCCTAAAAAAGGAGCCTCTATTCTCGTGGAGCTCGGGGCCTGCTCGGTGGCACGTGGAGGTGTTCTGGTTCCCCAAGCAGAGAATGTCTCCCCCCCTAGAAGCAGGATCCAACTGAGCAGAGCAAAAAGCTCTAAGCTCTTCTCAGGGGTTTGCATGAGGGCTTCATGGCTTAGTCATGATTGACTGAATTATTGACCATTGGCTGATTTCAGCCTCCAGCCCCTGCCCATGCGTGGGAGTCCAAAAATCTCTCATTAACATGACAAAACACCCATTTCACCTTTAAGACTGCAGTGTTTACAGGAACTGTGGGTAAAGACCAAATATACGCGGGAAATATATATTCATATGACCAAATATATATTTCCTATGACTCATTTTTATTATTGCATTAGTGATTTCTGTGTGTGTGTGTGTGTGTGTGTGTGTGTGTGTGAGCAGAGGACATAATTTGGAGGAAGACAGTGTGTTGTAAGAGAAAAAGGGAAAGAGGGAATTAAAACAGTTAGGATGAAAGGGAACTAATTGTATGAGTAAAATGATGAGACTTTGTTTTAAAAAATAAATCACCTTCAAAAATTGTCCGTAAGTAACTGAATTGTGGGGAGTCCCCTCAGATGAATTGCCTCGGAGGCACTGAAGGCATCCTCATGGCCACCTTGCAGAACATTTTAAACCACATAAGAAAAGTCATCTTTTGCTCTCACTATTCCCACACTTGGTTCTGATTGATTTTTTTTTTCTTGATTCTGAAAATTCCCTTTAGGATTTCCAAGAATGTGCATCAGGCCCTGGAGATAGGACTTTGGAACCATTATTGAAATTAGTGTAAAGCTTCCTTCGCAACTGTTTCCTTTTCAAAAAGCTCATTCTGAGCTTAGTTCTCTTTACTGAGAATTAGTGTGTATATGTGTGTGTGCAAAGGAGGACATATACCAAAGTACTAATTGGCATCTTTGGTGACTTTTCTTCTTTACACTTTTCTCTTTTCTCTAAATTTTCAATAATGAACATACTGTTTACAATCAGGAAAAGGGAAAAAACATGGCCTGATTACTTTCTGGTCATGTTACCATTATGTATTCAAGTATTGGCAGAAACAGTTCTTGACTTAGGAGCAGGTGGCCCGGGTGTCATAGGGAGAGTACGGATCCACTTTCCTGAATCCAAAGCCAAGGTTGGAGCCGGAAACAGTGCGTAAGCCCATTTCTCTAAATAAGCGCTGTTTTTAATAATGTACTCAGTTTTGTCCTTTTCAAGCAGTAGTTTAGCACAAGAGAGTAAATCAGTTCTTCCAATTCTTTGTGATTTTGAAAACATTTAAATTTGTCAAGCAGAAGTGGAATGTGATGTAAATGGGCAGGCTTATTTCCCTAATACTAGTGAAATCATTTCTGATGGAGTACTTGCTGAGAAGGAGAAGGAGTTTTTATGCAAATAGTATGGTGTAATTAAAAAATATCAAAAATAGGCACAGCGTCTCTATGTAGATTAATATATCCTGTGGTTATTTTAAGTTTGGTCATGTTTATCACATGGGTGGAAAAGAAAATATTTTGTGGGGAGAGAAAGAGGATGTACAGAGAATTTAGAATATGGGGAAACCTTGAACTTGTTAAGATATGCCACGTAACTGCTGCTTTAGCAGAATAAAAGCTGAAATATGAACACAGAAAATACATCAGGTCATTATGGGAGCACTTTGGGGGTGTGATCATGGAAATTCTTAATCACATGAGCAGTGTATATAAATTTGAAGTAAAAGCTTTAACTGCTGCTCACAGCCCCTGTCTGCCAATGTTATCAGGCCGTCAGCGAGTATTTCAGCATCCCGCCGTATGTTTCGCACTGTAGTGGGAGCTGGGGAAGGCACACCTTCGCTGTGGTCTGTGTCTGCTCAGTTAGTAATATAGTTTAGGATCGCAGGCAAACTCAACAAGTATTTATACTACATGTTCTCTCTTGGGCTAATTGAACTGTAAGGACAACAAAGGCAAATGGTACTGAGGGAGAAACAAAAATGAGCTAAAATCAGCTAGAGAAGTTCTCAGATTAGGGGAAGATATTTCTAATGCTGATACGAGGCAAAGATTGAATCTCAACTGTTTTTATTCTCTCTTTTCATTGAAAAATCTTTTCAAGAAATGAGGTAAAACCTGAGAATTGTAGCCAAAATTTTGCCATCTAATTAGTAGATCCATACCAGTGATTCTTAATTGGAAGCGATTTTGCGCACACACACACACACACACACACACACACACACACACGCGCGCGCGGCTGCCACCCACCCACCCCCGGGGACATTTGGTAGTACTATAGGTGCGCGGTAGGTGGAGGCCAGGGATGCACAGGACTCTATTCCCTCCACGTTCCCCCGACACACACACACCCGCCCAAAGAATTACCCGACCTCAAATGTCAGTAGGGCTGAGATTGAGAAACCCTTGTCTACTTGCATTTGAGGGTCAGTAAAGGTGCAGGGGGGCCTAACCGCCTGTCTGCCACTAGTTTTGTGTGACCATTGCTTCCAGGGGTTTGAGGGGCTGGGCTAGGATCAGCTGATGAATGGCAGTGAAGTGGCATTATGATTTATTATTCAGTCCTGAGCTGTTCATCTCAGTTCAGTTAAAAATCAGTCTCAACCAAGGATATAATGAAGGAATACTGACAAAAGAGAGCTTACATATGTGAATAAAAAGACATGTTTCTGCCTTTGACCCACATTTGTGTCATATGCAGTATTTGTATATCAGATGTTGACTGACAACTCTTTACGTGTTACCTCTGGGCTTATTGGAAAGAGTATGGAATTTAGAGTCAGTTCTGGATTTCAAATTCAGGTTCTAGCTGTGTCACTTTGGACAAGTAACTTAGTCTTTCTGAGTTGTAGTTTACTCTGTAGAAGAGAATAATAAATCCTGTGTAAAAGAGAATAATGTAAAGAAGATATTTGTTGATTTCTGTTTGTGTGTAGAAGGCATATTATATTTTGTTGTGAGGATTAAAGAAGCATTGTGTGCCCAGTACTTAGGATGTTACCCTGCACATCTTGAGGACTCAGTACATGTTAGCTATTGTTATTAACCTTTACAATAGCTGTGCAAGGTAAGTATTCTTATACCCACTGCACAAATGTAGAAACTGAAGTACGGAGAGGGCCTAATTTGTGTAAGGCCACACATTAAGTAGTAAAACTAGGATTCAAATCCATGCTTTTCTCTCTCTTCAAACTCTTACGCTTATTATATTGCCTTGATAACAAAGTGGAGGAGTGGGAGATGAGCAGAAAAAGTAGACAGAAAAAAACACTTTTTTAAGAACTCCTTTTCCCCTTTGCCCATACAGAAGTTCCTTTTCTGTCTAGGTTTTTAATTCTCTAAATGTCCCCTATAATGAAAGTAAAAATTGCTGTTTGAAATATATTTTATGTTTCTATAATAATGTGCCTTTGGGTTTGTAAAGAAATACAGTTTCATGTATTCCATTTTCTTGAAACTTATATTAAAAAATAAATACATAAATATAAGCTCCTCCCCAAGGCTTGAAAATTCCCATTTCAAATCTTTGAAAAGGCTGTAGTTTTGTTTCAGACACTTCCTAGAAGAATTCTATGCTGACCAGCACCACTAGATGTTTTTCATGAGACTATCATTTTTATCTGTTTTTATACTGGTGCCAATTTGCTAGTTTGCCGAAACAGAATTAGATGTTTTTAGGACCAGAGTCTAAAATACTTACTGTGCCTTCCAGAATAGTTTATTTTACACCACTTAACAACTTACCCCTTTCTGCAACTTTGATGTTCCAGAAGAATCAGTTAAGTAGGTGGATAATTTATTCCTTCCTAGTCTAATTATTTTGTGGTGTCATTAAAACCAGAGATGCTAAAGCCAATTTCATCAACTCCCTGCTAAAGGAATAAATCCCTTTGAATAGGGATGACATTTCCATGCCCTGAATCCTGGGGAGAAAAATCTGGCAAGCAAAAAATTTACGTAATTCTTTTCTATGAGAAGAATGGTCTACAGTGGTTGCACATGGGCAGAATTTTGTTAAACATTGAACTAGGCAAAACTGAGAGTTTCTTTAAAACCGTAGGTATATAAAATATCCAAGTTTTTTGAGCAACACAAATGTGCGAGCAGTCTGCTTTGGATAAGCAAAAATGAATTGTTCTTCTAATTGTGAAAATTTATGTCTCTAACTCCCTTAAAACATAAGCAGTGGAACTAGTGAGCACTCATTAGTTGACTAAATTCTTCACTGTTTATAAGAGAACACTGAGCTGAAGTCCATCCAGCTTATTATCTGAAACCCTTCATGGTTGTCTTTGAACTTAAAAAGGTTCTGAAATTGCAGGTTCTTGTTTTTTGCTCTACTAGGTAATTGTTAAAAACACCTAAGCCCAACTAATGCAAAGTTACTGTCAAGAGAGGCTAAAGAATTCCTCTTTATTTCATAAAACCACAAACGTCTAGAGCAAAAAGGATCCAACCGTGTGTAGCAACTGTCTTGTTTTACAGATCAGAAAATTGAGGCACACAGATTGATTAATCTGTCCAAGGTCTTGCTGGTAGGCAGAGCCAGGAATGAAGTTCAGGCTTTCTGCCCACTAGCCCAGTTCTCTTTCCATTGTTCTTTTGCATCATTTTATCCATTATCAGAATTGGGACACTCAGGTTTTTGCTGTTGTGATAAAATATACACAGCATATAATCATTAAGTTAAAACCTCTGATAGGTAAACATGGAACAAAAGCCAACAGGCACACAGAAGAGGTTGACGGTCTGTGGTGACAGGTCTGGCTTCTAACTCCTCTCCATCCTAGATTCCCTCCGTGGAGGCAGCCACTGTAAAGAATAAGGAGTTCTAAATAGACAATTTGGGTCTAATAACATGCCTAAACTGACACTGTATTGCATTATTCTTTATGGATTGCAGTCTGGCCTGCCAAGTTTAGGTAATACCAACAGAGAAAAACCGTTAAGTTGTAGAATTGGAATATGGAGAGATTTGTGAACTGGATTTGAAAGTTACCCCAAGTCCAAGTTCTTTTGAGTAATAGAAGTGAGGGCTCTCTCAGATTAGGCCTTTTGTACAAAGAGCCTAAAATACCTTATAAGAGCTCTCATGTATCCTCATAACATGTAAAATACCTGTCTAGTATTGCATAGCTGCATACAACTGCTTTAAAATCTATTATCGCATTGGCCAGAAAGAAAGAGTTGTGCTGGTATTTAAACAAACCCCCAGGCTCTGTGAAACTATCGGGAAGGAACAACACATGGATCTTCTTCCTGCCTCTCAAGGCTCCACTGCCTACCTTCATGAAATTTGCTGCCTGGTTCTGGGTGGGGCACACCCCAGCATTTGGCCCAGGGAGTTCTAGCAGAGTGAGCAAGTCGGGCGAGGAGGTGACAGGGGCCCCAGGAGTGCATGTGCACTTGTGGCCCCGCTGTCACTGTGGGGGTGTGGAGCAGCAGAGCACAGGGCAGCCACAGGCTCTTAGTGCTGCCCAGCATTTTGTAGCTGTAAAAACATAAGCAAGTGCAGTAGTTAGAGGTGAGGTGAGTGCCCACATGGTGGGTGGTCAGGCTGGGCAAAGCTGCAGGTCTACACCTAGCGTGCGAGAGAGGAGCTTCATCCCAGTCTGAAAAGCAGATGTCCCCAAGGAGGGCAGGAGCGACAAGTGTTTCTTTAATTCCTCTCTGTGTGACTATGACAGCAGGTTGCACCTGGCAGGGGGGAGGATGGAGGAAGTTTGTGGGTGGTTTAAAGAGAACTGAGAATGGGTTCAGGGAAGGAATAGGGAGAGGAAAGGCGTGGTAGGAGGAAGTTGCCTTTTTTAGAGAGTTCTTTGGGTTCTATACTCCTAAACTCTTGGATTGTGGGTTTTGTGTTCTGCTCTAAGGCAGTGTTGCTTTTGTTTTGTTTCAAACGTCTCTGATCCTGCTACCTTAGAGTACTTGCTAAAAGTTCAGATTCCGTGGTCGCTGTCCCAGAGATTCTGCTTAAGTCGATCTGAGGTAGGGTCCTTGACGGCCGGGGACGTTGTAGTGAGTTCTCCCAGTGATTCTGGGGAGCATTGCCTAAGCAAGGCTGGTGCTTCTATTTCCATCAGTTCTAGATGTTCTCTAGTTTGTCCTCCATTGGAGATGCAAGCATTGAGAGCACTGGAAGCCTTACTGCGAAAGGTCTGACTGGATCAAACTTAGAGCTTTATTTTTAAAATCATGCATGTGCCTCTTCACCTGATAATGCCTTGGTGTTGATTTTTCTTAAAATGGTTTTGATGGTTTAAAACACTGGAATGTCAGTTCACGGTGACTGTTAAACCATGAGTGCTGTTAACCTTTGCAAACAGAGCCACTGCGCAGCCTTCTGTTTGTCGTAAGGGCCCTGCCATTACGTTTGACCTGGACCCGGACTAATGCTCTGTGAGGGTCAAAACTGATTCACAGTCAAGAGAGTGCGGTAATTGGTAGTAACTTTTTTATAAGTAGAATTTTTATAATGAGGAACCAGCCATTGTTTCATTTTAACAATTTTAAATGTAAACAACAGATTTCAGTGACTTTTTTTTTTTTTCTTTTTAGATAGGAACCAAGGCTTTGGCCTTCTCAGCTCACTGGCTGGAGCACACCGTGGCGCTGGGGCGGCAGAGAGCTGTCACTCAGAGGTAAAGATTTTTCCTGGATCTTCTCTCTGCTTTGGCTGTAATTTCTTCTTGTCATTATGAATGTTTACACCACTTTATCTTTTTTTCCCCCCCCCTCCATTTAAGAGGCAGCAGAAAATACTTTAACAGGGGACTCTAAAGCAGCCGTCTTGTACCTGTTGGGAGAAGGCTGGTTGACTAGTAAGCCCTGTCAGGATGCTTCAATGCGGGCTTGTTCCATGTTTTCTTTGCTTGAGTGCTTTTAAAAATGTGCTAGCATTTCTCTGAGGCATAAAGTTGCCTCCAGATCTTTAAATATAAAATGAAATTGATTCTTTTTCTGTACTTCCTGGGTACAAAGCCCTGTACAAATCCGAGGCAAGGTCCCTACCCTCAGTGAGCTTCACAGTCTGATTTCAACTCTCTGGCCTCAGGACTTCCGTCCAGGCTTACCTCGGTGAACGTGCTGGAATCAAGAGCAGATGACATGGTGCCACGTTGTCTTTCCAGGCATCTTTTTCACCATTCTCTGAGCTCTTTGTACTATGATTGTGTTCATCGTTACATTTTGAATAAACCATGGATCTTAAAACACAAAAAGCATGCTTAAAAACCCATAGCAAAATCAAAGCCTGTTCTAGTTTTTCCTTGGGGTAAAATACTCCTACTGAATTTTTTAGCTTCTAATTTTTTTATATGACATTGATTCTTCTTCTGTCTTTCCTTGTCTCTCGCTCCTATTACTACTTCTCTAAAGCCCACCAGGGAGTAACTGTGAACCTTTTTGGCTTTAGTTCTGGAATAGCCTACTATTAAGTTACTGCCTGTGTGTATATTCTTCAGCAGCAGCCCCGTTTGCCAGCAGCAGATAGGACTGAATGCCTCTTGGATCACCGGGGTGGTGCATCTAACACAACAGATACTCAGGTTGATAGCACTGTGGGTAAGTTCCTCCTTGGCTGCCAAGAGACAGCTCTCTGGAACTTGGAATAAGTGTGGGGCATAAGTCAAAGGAAATTGATTTTAAACATGGATAAGGGATGAAAATTGATAGTGTAGCATACACCAAATGAATGTGAGTCTTGTGGCTGTCAGAAAAAGAAGAGAGAATAGCTACATAGCCAGTGTGGGTACTATTTTCTCTGTAATTCTCTTAATCAGGATCTTGATTCAGATCATCTTAGCAAAGACAGACAGAACTTGGTGGTGAAACAGTTTTGTATCTTCATATTCCACAGATTTTTCATAGTATTTAAGAGTTGTCAGAATTGATGGTAGCAAGAATAATACAACTTGAGAAGCCTTTTCACATCCTTTTAAAGTTCTTTAATATTCATTTTCTTGTTTGGTAATGAAGCTTGGCAGAGAAGTTATTTTGTGGAGATGAAGCTGAGGCTCAGAGCAGTTTAAATAGCTTGTCCAAGAGCATCTGATAAGAAGGTCCTGGGACTGAAACTAGAATCCACTCTTCTGTCCAAAAGCCAAAAAGCCAGGAAGCTCAGTTGACAGTAACAGTGTTCTCTTACTGAGGAACTACTGACATCTCTACTTTCTATTTATGCCACAGAGGGCCCGTGCGCAGTAATAATTTTTAAAACTTTTTTTCTGATTATAAGGTAATCCATATAGAAAACTCACGCGATTGATTATAGAAACCTATTAAGAAGAAAAAATTACATGTAAGCTCTTGTCCTCTCAATTAAATCCTTCCTATTGGCTTTTAAACCTGCCGTGAAAATAAACTATTAACCACGCTGAAGGAGGTGGGGAAGACAAGAACTAATCTAAGAAACTTGGGAATACAGTGTTCTGACTGGATACCATAAGGTTAAAAACAGAAAGAACTGAAAGAAATAGTGAACTCTGCTTAATAAACTTGATTCACACAGGGGTATGGGTTAGAAGTTCTGAAATTACATGTATTTTATGTATATCAGGGCTGGAAAAAAATAGAATGAGAGCTACATTACTTGCTGTCAGGGAAAGAAATTATTAGTAAGGAAAGGAGAGGGCTGGGATGAATCCTTCGGTACTGGACTAGAACTGAAGGTATCAGTATGGACTCTTGCTTTTTAAAAATACAGTTAAATTGATAGAAAAATAAATACACATACATATGCATGTGTTTGTATACAGTATAAATGTTTCCTAGCTCTCTCCACGGAGAAGAGCCTAGAAGCAACAATACTCCAGCAGCAGTGGACATACTCAGCATTTAGATCTTTGTTTCTAAATACCGTTCTCCAATAAAAGGATCCAGGGCTACTCGGAGAAGTGGTTGATTCCAGGGTCGAGGCAGGAAAAAAAGCAGGATGAATGAACCTAGAACATCTCATGGGACCAGAAAGTAAGAAAATACACAAAGAATGGGACATGTTGAAAGGGCACAGGAACCAACCTGAAAGACCTTCCAGTGGGCTAATGCTGGAACAATGTGACTGGTAAATTAAATTAATATAGTATTGGGCTATCTCATCCATTGAATAAATAAATATCCATGAGTCTATACTAAAATCAGTTGAGTAAATAACTAACTGGAACAGAAAGGGCTGCTGCTTCTTAGAGAAGAATTCCATTTAATAAATATAGAAGGAATGCAGGAAATAGAAAATCATCATTAGGCACACATCAAAGTAATAGTTGCTGCTGGGCAGGTCCACTGACAGATGTTTAAATTATTAGATGAAAGTTTGAGAAGAAACATGACATTTGCATAGTCTAAAAGTGCCTCTCCCAAGGTATTTATTTATTACAAAGGGGAAAATAGTAGCTTACCACTGGAGAAACCCATCAGAGACCACTTTAGCCACGTGATGGTCAGCATCACCTGTGGCGAGGCTAACCTCACCTCCCGCTGTGTGGTGCACTCGGGCACATCCCGTCTGTGGGATTCTCGTCAAAGGTTCATAACCCCGATCTAATGAGAGAACATCAAAAAACCCAACTTGAGGGACATTATACAGAGTAACTAACCACTTCTCTTTAAAAGTGTCAGTCATGAGAGACGAGGAGACTAAGGAGCTGTCACAGATCGGAGAAGACTAAGGAGATGTGACAGCTAAATTCCGTGTAGGACCCCGGAATAGGCTATATTAGTGGGAAAACTGATGACGTTGGAATGAAGTCTGTACCTTAGTTAATAGCGCTGCACCATTACCTTCTTGACATTTATAATCACACCATGGTTATATAAGATGTTAACACTAGGAGAAAGTGGGTGAAGGGCATATTGGAACTCTCTACTATTTTTGCAACGTTTTTGTAGGGCTATAAAATAAAAAAACAAAAAGGCTAAACCAAATGAGCAGGAAGAAAATACTTCCTCAGCCCACATCTCCCTCCTTTTCTCTTTACTGAACTTACTTGCATTTTTCACCTCCCATTCACTCCTCAACTCATGATTACAGAGCTTTTGCCGCCATTGGCCACTGAAACAGCTCGCCAGCAACCTCCATGCCACTAAATCTAATAGATATTTTCCAGTCCTCATTATGACATCTCAGCAACATTCAATATTATGGATCAATTCCTTTTTGAAACATTTTTTCTTAACTCGCCAAACACGTCTCCTGGTTTCCTTCCTACTTCTCTAGCTATTCCTTCTCTTTCTTTGGTAGATGACCTTCCTTTACCCAGCCTTTAAATATTGCTGTTTCTCAATGTTTCATCTAACTTTCTCTTCCACATTTTATTTTTAGGCACAAAGTGGTTCTCTGCACATCCACCATTCAGTTACACACAGATAAAGCAAGAATTTTTATCTCTAGTCCCATATACCAACTACCTACATGACTTGCCCATTGAGCTAAAGCAAATTTGTTAACCAAAATGCATTTTTAATACCAAATTATCTCTATAGGATTGTAGTAAATGGAAGGAATTATAAGTTACCATCCTTGTCTTCAAATGACTTAACAGTCAAAATGAAGAGACAGGCCGTGTATTGTAAGGGCTACAGTCATGAGAGTCCTGGACAACTGGATTCAAAACCATGGCTCTCTCACTAGAAATGAGATGACCTTGAATAAGTTATTTAGTCTCTATGGGCCTTAGTTCCCCCTTCTGTAAAACAGGGGTAACAAATCTTTTCTCACAACTCTGTTTGCAAAAATGAAATGGAATCATGTAAATTAAAGCACTCAATGGTGCAGACACAAAATAAACTCTCTCTTGCTGTAGCCTACTTATTATAGTAGTGGTGGAGAGATGTCAGAACACAGAGTAGCACGTGGCAGTGCCAAGACAATTCTATAAACACTAAATGTGGGTGGATTCTAAGGAAGAAGGCCTGTGAGCTGAGACGCCAGGGAAGATGTCCTAGAAGTGGTCAGCCTGGAGTGGAGAATGAATATTCTGATTTAAAAAAAAAAAAACTTTGACAGGCTACATGCTGAGGTAGAAATAGTAAAAGATTTATAGTGAGAAAATAGGACTTTTAAACTGGCGCTACCTTAGAACAACTCTAATTTTAAATGAGTCCCTTTTTTAATCCAAGTCTCTTTGTGTGTCAGTTGCGGACATTGATACCTGTCCTAACCACCTTATGTGGTGGCTGTAAAAGATGTGAAAATATTTGTGTTACAGTAAAATACGGTATAAATTTCAGTCATTTATTGTTGAATCGGTGACCTTAGTGGAGAGTGTGGACTTTACAATTGGAAACACCCAAGTCTGAATCCAAGGTCACTTCAACTCAGAGCTCTAGTTTCCTCATCTCTACAGTGGAAACAGTGTTCCTTGCCTCATTTCAGTGCTGTGAGGATGAAATAAGTTACTGTTCACTTGTGAAGGTCCCCTGGCAGCCGTGCAGGGTGAAGCCTCAGGAGCTGTGAAGTCTGTGCCCACTGGGCTCTCATTCACAGGGACTTTCAGCAAAGCTAGGATCAGTTGCCTTAGGATTTTGTGTACTTAGCACATATGTAAGAAATGTGCACAAATAATTTGATGAATCCTTATTTCAGATCCTGTGTTAGATCTGGATATTCAAGAATTAGCCAGTCTTACTACTGGTGGAGGAGATTTGGAGAATTTTGAAAGACTGTTTTCAAAGTTAAAGGAAATGAAAGGTAACCAGATTCATTGTGTTTGACATATTCCCATATTGCTGCTCCTCTATTTTATGCAGTAGGATATTATTTTGTAACTGCTGATTGGATTCCATGGTCTGCTCTCAGCTGTCTTTGAGAAACTTAGCTACAGGGGGACTGTGCCGGCCTCTCTTGGTAAAAATTCCCTGGGGAAAAATTTCCTGTTTCTTTATTCTCTTTCCTCTTTCTTTCCCATTTTTTTCTTGCCTCTGTTTCTTTCATTGTGTCTCATTAACATGGAATCAGTAAGATCCCTACTAATTTCCCACATCATTCCCATCTGGAAAATTTGGAAGACTTAAAATTCCTAACAACTGTATTGACCACACCATAAACATATGTCTTTGAAACCCATCTCCCATTTTCTAGTGTTAGAACCACCATACACTCCAGACCCTTCCATGCTCTTAGATGAATTTCTTAAGATATATTTTCCCTCTAGACAAGGCTGCGACGCTTCCTCACGAACAAAGAAAATTGCATGCAGAGAAGGTGAGACGATCAGATATTTACTGAGGGCCTCCAAAAGGTCCAGGTTGTCAAAATTATGTATCATACTTGTTGACTTCTAAAGTGACTTAGTGTGAACTTTTCATTAGATATTAACTTATAACTAATTGAATATTTGAACAGTAGTAACATAGGTGTTGCAGTCAAACCAAGATTTTTCAAATGTGTGTTGAGTGATGTGGGACTTTCATTGAGACTCAGGATGTTTGCCTTCCTAACTGTTGGGCTGGAAAACTCTTAGTTATTTTGCATTGTTTTGTTTTGTTATTACCAATGCAACAGATGTTCTTGGCAGGAAGCGTATATGGTTTATGGTATTCCATTGTATGAAAATAATTTATCCAGGTCCCTTTTTGACATTTAGGTCACATTTATCTTTTGCTTGTGTAAATGGTGAAACTGTGCATGTCCTTACACATCACCTTTGTATACAACTCTGATTGTATCCTTAGCGTAAATTTCGAGGAGCAAAAGTCCTGGGTCAGGGTATCCAAGGGTTTCCATATATGTTGCCAGAGGGCTGAAGGGTAAGCTACAGAATTTTAGGTCTTAATCAGTTCAAAGTATGGCATGGAACTTAGCTGTTGCCTAAAATTTCTCGCATGCTTCTTTCCACAGGTGGCCAAAGCGTTCTGGACGGCGATCGGGGGAGACCGGGAGGAAACTGCGGGCCTTTCATCTGATGAGGAGTACTGAAGCGCTCACGCCAGGGCTTAACGAAGAGGCTCGCTCTGCCTGAGACACTGCCCTTCTCAGTTGTTTTTGGACTCTCGCTGAGCTTCCCATCATCATGTTGCCCTCCCGACTTGTTTATATAGGATCCTCTTAATTTTAGTTTTTAGTAGGAGGTTAAGGAGGAATCTTTCCTTCCTCAGTTATAACGGAGTGAAGAGTAAAATGACAGCAAGGAGGGAGAACTTTGCAAGTACACTTCTTTGTTCCAGGGACAGGAGTGTGATGAGGCTCAGAGGGCCGTGTGCTTTGCCCGCTCAAGAAGGAAACCACCACGCCACTCCCGGGCAGCCTCTGGTGTGGCCTTCCCCGCACTCGCACTGTGCTGCCTCAGATCGAGCACTCGGGCCGCCTTCCCTGGTGGTCTGGGTTTTCTGCGTCCAGGGAGCTTGCTGCGCTGAGCTTTGATGCGTCTGAGGGGGGAAGAGAAGCAGCAGCCCGTTGGATGTGTGCTAGTGGGGCCAAAGTCAGTGGCCCTCGGGTTAGTCTCCAGCTAAGAAAGGCTCTGGGCATTTCATTTAAAGTAGTGTCTGAGCTCATGATAAATGCATTGAGCAAGCAGTGTGAATTTTTAGACTATAATAAATGAGGCAAAGGTGTCCACCCTGATAGGAATAAAACAAACCCCTCCATGAAGTTGTTAGGGTTGGGGGTATAAGAGAGAGAAACAAAGAATTCCCTGGGTGAGCCATGGAAATGCTACATGGGCACGTACTGAGAGCTGTGCGTTAGTGCTTCCATGAAGAAATTCTTCTTCCTTAGCATTTCCCCCGCTGTTGAGATGTCAGAGCTGTGCTGTGCTGTGTCATACTCTGTACCCTCAGAACAAGGCACGTTTTCTCTCTGAAAGCCAAACAGAACCCTGCCAAACTAGTACCACTGAGGAGAGGGCAAGGCGGGACAGGCTGTGAGATGTCAGGCAGCCAAGTCCTTAGTGCCCTGAGTTACTTCCTGGGCTGAGGTAGGTGAGCCCCAGGGGAACTGATCAGGAAAGTTTCCAAAGGAAGAGAGGGAAATAACAGCACATAAAATTCCTTCTTTCTCTTTTTGTAGACACTTGATAGTGCCTGTCATTAGCCTTCACTGTGGTAGTCATTGCCACGGCTCTAACGTGGCACGGGGCTGAGGGCTGCCCGGGTAGGCCTAGGTCACTAGAAGAAACGAGTTTCAGACCCTCCTTGCCACCAGCATCTAAGGACTGCTGACCCTGAAACAGATGGCAGAGTGAGTGGAACGCTCCAGGAAGCAGCCCGGGGTGGCCACAGGAGGGACGGTTTCAGTGGCTGGAACGTTCAAGAAGAGCCATTCCAGGGTACCTTGCAAGTTCTCTTTGGTGACTTTTTCTTAACCTCTTTTTTTTTTTTTTTAAACTATTCTGAAGGTCTTTGAGACTAATTTGTCCCATCAGTGTTTCTTTGAGGTGACTATATAAGCCATTGATTAGGAATGTAAGGGAAGTTGGCTCTGGGGTTGTAAAATGAAAGATAGAACATGTTTTTCTTAAGCCATGAAAGGTTTCAGAAAATTAGGTCATATGGTTAGGAAAAACAGACTCGAAGAAGCTGTGAACTTGATTTTGTGAGCTAAACAAAGTCAGGTGATTAAAATGTGATTTATTTATAAAGTCTAATGTGTGTTGTTAGGGTGTTTTAGTGAACAGTCTAAGACTTTGTCAAACTCACTATTCTGGAATCCATCACACATACGTATAACATCAGCTCATGTTTTCAAGACCTTAGTCTTGGAGTTTAGGATATAAGCCCCTGCTAGGGGACTTGTGAACTAAAAATACGCAGTGGTATCTGCTGAAGGGTCCTGTTTTAAGAAGTGTGATCGTGAGGTAATAGTGCAGTAAATGCTGCCGTCTATCTAAAGTGACCTGTGTACATGCTGCCCCAAGTTATTACGGACTGTCCATCTGGGGTTTCAAATGAGAGCCTTGGCTTTTCTTCCTCTTAAACATTTCTCAATTTGCATAGCACAGTGTCTGGCACATAGTAAAACCTTATTTTTCGTTTGGATTTGGATTTGATAGTTTGAGGAATACAATCACAAAGTTTGAAGGTCCGTGAGTGCTGGTAGGGAGAGACAAAAATAAACATTTTTTTTTTCCCCGAGAAAACCATGTGTTATGTAATAATTTTAGAGTGATGAAGACATAGATATTTTTATAATTTTAAAATATGTGATCCTGCCAGAGTATGAGAAGATTGACAGAACCAGTTTGCTTGCTCTCTATTTATAGAACTTGGCCACGTCTCATTCAGAGAAGCTGGAGATTCAGGGAAGCTAGACTTAGATGGCTGAGTAATGTGGGATGTGGTTCAAGGACCACAGAGCATGTCAGGCCATTACTGCAAACTGCCTGTGACGCACGAAATGTGATATACAGCTAACTTCATGTTCCCACTGTCGAGAGGTGGGGATGAACATTTCTGCCGTGGCTTTAACCTTAGGCCAGTGTCTTAACAATGGCCGTCGAGAGAGCACGTGGAGTGCCCCTTGGCCTCCCTCGGGAAAACAGTCTTAGAAGAAGCACTGTCTAAGGGTAAGATGAGAGCTCCGTGAACTATTCTGAGCTTGAGCGTTTGCTGATGCAAAGCTAAATTTAGCAAACACGTGTCTAAGTGTGATCAGAGGTTCTGATTCATTGAAGGTACCGATGGATGGAGACAAGAGTTCCAGAGAATGCTGTAAAGGGTTAAGAGTTTCCCGTTTACCCCAGAGATGTTAAAATAGATAAGACAATTAGGGACAGCATTGTATTGTTAAATGCCAAATCTTATTAGACAGTAGGTAGAGAAAACGAAAATCTGATCATGTGTACCACCTTTAGGATGGGGTTGGTTGGTAAACAACACTCTAGTAATTTTCCCGTAATTCGTATGTCTCAAAAAAGGAACATGCCGACTGCAGGGCAAGGTTCTAGTTTTGGCTTTGACTCTGCTTGCAGTTTAGTGATCCATGCTCACACCTTTGGAATGGAAGCTCTGGCAGAAAGGGTCTCAGAAATTCTCAAAGTTCCTTATTTGGGGCCTTACCTATGCCTGGTCTAACATTACAAGTGTTGCTCTTAATGGATACACCTTTATTCAGCCTTAAGGGCTTGTGTTGCAGCGCTAGTACAGGAAGTGTCTTGCTGGGTTCTGAGGTGTTTCTCTGTGGTTTGCAGAATGAAGAATTTAAGAAGAGGTAATAGCACAGTTGGGCCTTTTGTTGGGATGCCCCTGAGCCCCACTGCAGCTCTTAATGATTTACAGTTCTGCTTTGTTTCCTGTTGGAAAAGTACTGATTCAAATCCTGGACCTAATGGTCATTACTGCATCTTTGGAACACAGGCTTGAAAACAAAAATAGTTTTTTGCCTCGAAAACCCTTTTATATCTGTGTGTATCTGCTGATAGGCTCAAATGCTGTTGTCCCGCAACTACAAATCCGGGAGGCATAAGCGGGGCACGTAGAGGCGTGCACAGCCAGCCTCCCTGGTTCTCTCTGTGAAGGATGTGACACTGCCTCTCCCCTCTCTCCTGTCAACCCGGTGGCTTAATGCTACACAAATGTGGGTTACCTGAGGCCTGGGGCAGGATCGTCATGGAAGCAGCAGCATAATCTAGGAGAGAGGAAATTATTTGTCTGGAGCTCAAAGACATGGTCTGCCCCAACCCTGCCAGGCCAGGGAATTCTTAGGAAGCCATAAATGGTGAAGTTAGAAGGCCTCAAACTTAAAGTTTAGAAAAAGCAACTGTACCTTCTTCCTGTACTCTGGTGAGAGCTGACACAAGAATTCAGGGTCCAACCAATACTGACTGGGGGCCTTCTTGGGGCCAGACAGTACCAGGTGTGGCAGAGGCTGCAGACTCGAGTAAGTACGTGGGTTCTCTTCTTCAGGCACTCGCTGCCCACCTCGGGGGAAGGGAGTGATCAGGACGGGCCACAAAAGATAGCCTGCGGGGCGGGATGGGCAGAGTGCTGTGACCGGCAGCACTGCCGTGGGGGGCGCACAAGGGTACCTTGAGCAGGCGCACTCCAACGGGAGCCCCAGCAGAAGACCTCACTCAGCCTTTGGGCTGTGGACTGGAGGAGCGTCTCTGGTCGGGTCGGCCCCTGGGCAGGGTGGGTGATGCATTTTCAGGAAAGCGGCGGCTAGAAGTATGGTTAAGAAGATATCCAAGTGCTAGAGGGCCTGAAGCACTGGCAGAGAGCGAGACAGGACCCATTGGGTGTGGGAGGAGGGAGTGATGGTGACCGCGATTTCTGGCTGTAGGGTGGCAAACGGGGCTGCACGCCAGAGGAGAGGGAGATGTTTTAACAAGGGCAGTGATTTCTGTGTTTTCAGTTGTGAGTTTGAGGTATGTGTGGCAACTCCGTGTACCAGTAGCCAGCAGTCTGTTGGGTATGTCGAAGGTTGGGATTGATGTCTGGGCTATAAATATGATTTGGAAGTCATCAGTGTCTGTGGTTTGAAGTCATGCGGGTGGATGATGGCTCGGGGAGGAATGTCAGGAGTCCATGCGGCGGTCTGGGAACACCACCTCAGGAGGAGCGGGAGACTGCCTGAGAGGGCCGAGGAGGACTGGGGCTCAGGAAGTAGGGCTTCCCCAAAGGGGACGTTCGATGAACGGGCAGCTGTAGTGGAGGTGACGGAGAGCGAGGAACAGCAGTGCAGCAGGTCGCTCAGGAGTGGAGCGCAGGAGGCTGACAGCGGGAGGTCAGGGAAGGGAGCCGGCTCAGGCGATGGTGGAAGACGGTTCGCTTTGGGAGGTGTTACACGGTAGAGCATGTTTAACAGGCAGCTGGCACTTAAAGACGTGGAGCCCACGGAACAGACTGGGTTGGAGGAGTATGAACTTGAGTCATTTGCTGAGAAATACAGACTAGATAAAACATGGGGTAAGTTGTTGGGGGCCAGAGGGCAGAACTGCCCAAATGGTAATCACAAAGGTAGGAACCGGATGCACTTCGGAGGCTACCCGCAGAGGCCGGCAGGGCCCGTGCTGTGATATCTGCCTCCCTGCCGGCGCAGGAGCGTCTGGGCTCTGGTGAGGCCTTTAGCTGGGCCACTTCCACAGCAGTTTTCCTTCTGAAGGCTTAGTCCAGCCCCATTACATCCTCCTCCGCCTCCCCCAGATTCTGCATTTCATTTTAATCATCCTTTTTCTTAATTTGATCGTCTGGGGTCAGTGTACGATTCAGCCAAGGAAGGTAGTTTGAAGCGTTTTGCATTGGGAGTTTTAAAATGGTCATGGGCACTGACAGAGCCATCTGAAAGTGTGGAAACCTACTTATTTATGAATCTAAAACTACCTCCAGGCCTGTGGGAAGATGAGCTTGGTAGCGTCCAGTCATTTGCCAAAGGCCTGCAAGCACAGGGGAGGTGAGTGCAGAATGACAAGCAGAGACCCCATGGATGGGGACTTGTGTGGTGCTTCGATGTGGGGAGCAAGGCACTGGCTCTGAGACGTCCGCTCAGCTGACCCGGGGGCCCCACTGGCTCTCCGCATTGGCTTGAGAGCAAGGAAGTGCACCTGGCTACACGTGCGGCCTGGCAGGAGGTGGCCTGGCACACCCTTGGTCAAAGGGCATCTGGGCTTAGAGACCTTCTCTGAAGCCCCCGGGACCTTGCTGGGTTGCTTGTAAATCATCAAGACCAAGCTCGGAGCGCAGGAGCTTTTCACTGGAAAGTTTATTAGAAGGGCACTTACAAGGGAGAGAGAGGACACAAATCTTAAACAATAGGGGTACAATGCTTAGACGGGTGCTCTGCTCTTAAGATACAAAAGTTAGAAAAATTTCTAGAACACTATAAATACATACATGCTTTTTACAAAGGTATGAAAAGGTCAGGCTAGCTGAGGAGTGAAGGTCATCAGCAGCCTGCACATCTTGTCCCCGATGCAGACACCCAGAGGCCACAGCGGGTGAGGGGCGGCCCCCTGGAGGCAGGCTGGGGCTCTACGCTCTGAGCACCGCTCAGCCCTGGAAGGCGGAGGGCCCGCTCCCAAGGAGCTGGGGGAAGGGCCTCCGTCTGACTCGCAGCTGCCTGGTTTTGCGTGCTGCCCCTTGGTCGGCCAGCCTGGGTTGGGCCTTCTGGATGCTGAGCCAGGAAGTCAGCTGCACCCTCCACCACCATTCAGAGCTGGCTGTGCCCCAGCTCCTCCCAGCCACTGTCCTTGGGAGGAAAGACCTTTCCAACTTTCTTCAAAAAATTAAATAGTTACCAGTCTTAAATGGTTTTAAGAAATTATTACATAAATATAAAAACACCAGAATGCTAGAATGTGTACATTACTTCAGCATTAAAAAAAAAATCAATTTCTCAATCCAGTTTACACAATAGGTGAGTTTTTTTGTGATAGCTGTGTTTCAGCTGTGTTTCTGAAAAGTTGCCAGTATATCATTTCCCTGCTGACAGACAGCCTTCCGTCGGGGATGCTTCATCCTGTTTCATCCATGTCCTCTTGTGTATGTTTCTGCCTGCCCACCCCACTGAGAAGTAGGTGATGACTCCTTAAAAGGGTGATATACATTGTGAAGGCTGTAACTTCAAGGGGTTCTAGAAGGGACCATTTATGTCACACAGAAAGATGGCACAACTTAGCTGTGTTGAGGTTTTCTTCTAATGTGGGGACCTCATGTAACTTTTGGGAAAACAACTCTGCCACTCAAAGTCATACAATAAGATATAGGGTCCAGAACAAAACCCAGGCCCTCTCCTGCTCCTGGTGTCCCCTTGGAAAATAGTCCCATGGGCCATCTGCAGAACCCTCCTCCTAAGAATGGTGTAGAGTGGCCTGATGTGCGTGCTAGCCCGGAGGAAGCTGCTACGGAGCCTCGGTGAGGGTAGCTTGGGGCTGAGGATGGAATCGCATCTGCCTTCTCCCCAGCCTCCTCACATATATGCAGGACACGCACACGCTACTTAAAAGAAAGCCACCTAATGTGGTTTGAGTTAAAACATTTAGCTCTGGAATATATCCAAACCCTAGGACATCAAGGGGAGGTGGAGAAAAACAAAAACCAAGCGCGAGCTACATGTGACAGCTCATTCCAATACATTAACGATTAAAAAAACAATCACCACGGTCAATAAAAAAATACAACACAGACAACATAAGGACAATGGAAAAGTCTGCCAGCAGCCTTGCCCTCATGTGTGCTCTTCCTAAATTAGGAGAGAAGAGTCAAAGTCCCCGCTCCTGCCTCTAGGCTTGTCCCGAAATATCAGATCTTCTACAGCCTGCCAAGAAGGTGGCCAGCGGAGATGATGTTCCAGCCCAGGCCCGTAACCGAACCTGCTGGGGCAGCTACCTACATTTGCACTGCAACGATCTAAGTTACTAAATAAAGTTCGGACTGGGAGGAAGAGAATAGAAGTTGGCTCCCGGGAGAGTCGCTGAAGCTGCGGACCTCTGCTCAGTGCTGGCTACCCTCAGGTCAGTGTCAGCACAAGCCACAGGGTAGCAGTGACGTGGCAGGGAGCCCAGGGCGGAGGAGCAACGCACAAGGTGCAGCTTAGACAAATGCAGTCAGTACTGCTGGCCGCCAGGTACTGCCACCCCTCTGGAACTGCCCTTATTTCCTCTTGCCTCTTTCAACTGTCCTGTAAAAGGGTTTTTTAATGTATAAATGCCATTCCTACAACAGGATTTTAAAACTAAAATGTATTTTTGTGACTTAGAGGAAAGACACTACTATTACACATGCCCCCAAAGCACCTGCGTAGCGTAGCTTCCATGATGGTAACAGCACCAAGTCCTAACATCCAGGTACTACCAAACTTATTTTCAGTGCTGCCAAAGGTGGGCTTACCAACATTTCCTCACACATCTCCAGCAGTGTAGTCTGCAGAGGAGAAGGACCAAGTAGGTAGCTTCTGGGAAAACACAGAACACTTCATGCCTCCTAGAAGCAGCCTTCCGCTCTGAGCCTTGAGGGCTCCATAACGCTGTCCACACGTAGCCCAGCATAACTACTGGATAGTCAAAACGGGTGTACCCGGAGCTAGTGCCCAAGTACCTGTGGACAGCTGGTGCCACAGGAAGCTGTGCTGGGGGTCAGGTAGCAGGTGGAGACTGCACGCCCTCAGAAGCCGCTGCCCAGGGCTTTGCGGGAGGTGGCATTTCCAGCAGAGAGGCCAAAATGAAGTATTCATACCATGAGTCTCAGACCTGACTGGAAGCATAAGTGCACGTCAGGAGGTTCAGACAGTTTTCTGTATCTGTAAGCAGCGGTGTACAAATCATTTTACACCTGGCACAAGTTTCTGACCCGCAGCATTTGACCCTCGGGTGGAGAGGGGTGTTGCGTTGTCTGGGTTCTCTGTCAACTGCCCTGTGAGAATAGCACAGGTCTGGTGAGGTCCTTGTCCCATTCCTTCCCGTGTCCTTGGGAGGCTTGGAGAGCAGCTTGCCTACTCAGACACCTCAAGGCCTGAGCTTCAGAGGTGTAGGATCCCACAGGTGAGGCGCCAAGAAGCCCCAGTGTCACAGAGCATCAGAGATGTCATCACAGTCGAGGCTCATACCTACCAAAAGCATATACTTTCTCCTCGTCACCTAGAATAAGACAGGACTTCCATAGGAAATCCCTTTATTTTTCCTGGTAGACATCCATGCAAGAAAAAAACAGGGTAAGTCATCTCATAGAAAAACAGTAACAAAGAACAAAGTACCAGTTCCACGTGGTAGCTCTGCCTGCTGTATTCTGCAGAAGGCCAGCAACAGAGGTGGGCTTTTTGTTTTCCAGTTGAAATAATTTATAATTGTTGTCTCACTAATTGCCAGTGGGAGCCGTACTGATTACACAACATAACTGCTGTACTTGTCACTGAGGATCCTCCACCATGAGCTCAATAATCTTGTATCCCAGGGAAAAGATGACAGACCTCCTGGCACCAAGCCTGCAATTTTCAAAGGGGTAAAAAAAAATTTAATAGCCCTTTTCATTTGCCTATGTTGGCCGGAGATGTTTCCCTTCTGGTGAATATGCTTCTGTTAATTTCAGTCTCCAAAAGTGCTGGCAGGTGTCTTCTCAAGAAAGCCTGGAAAAGCTTCACCTTGGGAGAGAACTTGCTGGGTTGCATCTGGTTTCCTAGTCAATGTACCAACTCAGGATGCCTTTTTAAAATACGGAACATCTACAGGAGCATATGATAAAGTTCATTTAATTAATGCAACTGACTACATAAACCAGTACAGCCGAATGCATGAGAATATGGAGTGAGCTCTCAGGATGACTGGAGACCCACGCAGTGTAGTGCTGCCTTAGCCCAAATGCCATCATGCGACAACTGCCTCTTGCTTCATGTGATCATCATGTAATTCAGATCTCTGAGATTAAAGTGATAATATAAACTATACATTGATACACACTGAGTCTCAGCAGATGCTTCCAACTATTCAAAGTGAGAGGACAAATTTAAAGGTTTTTTTTAAAGAGGTGTCTCATCAACTTCTCTCACTGGCCCTGCATGCGTGTTCAGAACACACACCAATCAGTGTGCTCTGAGAGGGGAGGAGACAGACAAGCCCCTCCCCACCCCAGGTCAGTCCGGCTCCCGGATGCAGGGTCTGCCAGCACCTGGGGCTCGGGAGTGCTCAGCTGAAGAGGCATTTGTCCAAAGTGCCAGAGGCCAGGGCATGAGGTTTGTTCATTCGCCTGAAGGCTCTCCACTATGAAGAATACCCAAGGTGAAGTCCACACTCCAGTCCTGAACAGAGGCCCGTTTCCTGTTGGATGGTGACATCCTAGATTGCTGTCATTTAAAAAGAAGGGGGTTGGGGGAAGGGGCAGGTGGTAAAATGCTACCTGTGCGCTCAAGCCACCAGAGTAGAAGCGCATTTCTTGCCCTTCAAATGCAAAGGGCAAATAATGTTCTGTAGATGCACTGTTCATAAAATCCATCTCTGGGTTTGCCTCTGTGTTTTGGAAACAGGTTGGTGCCGCTTTGGTTGAGGGAGAAAAATTTCTTCTTGACAATAGTGAGTTGAGTTTCAATTTTCTCCACTTCCTACACGGCCATCTCCCCCAAGCCCACCCTCCTTACCCTCCCCCTTCACACCCAATGTCTCTAAGACACACTGGAGCAGCGGATGCTCGGGGAGCCCATCTGGGTGAGGACTTTGTCAAGCCACTGCAAAGGCCCATTCAGGTGCAGCTCAATCCAGCAGGGGGTGCTGGTCACTGTCTGTCTCCTGTAAGAAACGGGAAAGGTTGGGGTGGGGGACTTTAAAAATGTCCAGAAGGACTCATCCAAGACAGAACACCTTGTCCTGCTTTGGTGACAGTCTTTTTCCTAGAGCCACAGATATGTCCTGCCTTGCCAGAGCCAACCCTCAAGGAGGTGCTAATAACTTGCTCAAACTACCAGGTCAACCATCTCCCACCAGGAAGAACTTTGAGTAAATCAAGTTCTCTTGACAAGGAAAGAGGTGGCACTTAAAGAGTTAAACATATAAGGCAATTCCAGGGTACCCCGAAGTCTACCAGTTTCCATGACAGGCCTCCCAAAGGAGAACTTCCAGCCTGAGCAGAAGTCTCCCTGGATCCCATCGGTCCCAAATGGGCACCTAGGGCTTCCCCATCTCCAGACCCCGATGCAGCCCCAGCGGGCCACGATGACACGTATCTGTCTGATTGAGGGGTGTTTTTCACAAAGCACTGAAAAATCCACATGCCATCAGTTCCCCATGTGCTGATATAATTCCCATCTATGGCCTTATTTTGGAAAATCTTACGAGCAGAGTGAGCCACGGAACAATTACTGGAAAAAACCAAGGCACACCACACGTTTCTTTTCCCCAAAGCACTTTGTCTAAATTCAGGCTGGTCGATGACGCAGCTCCCAGGCGAGCTCCCAAAGGCCTCCACTGAGCAAAGGCTATCTGCTGAGGCCGGAGGTGCTGGTGCCAGCTGGAGGTGAGAGGCCTGGGGCCTGGGCCCCGGGCCCTGCTTTCGGCCACCTCACAGACAGAGGGATGAAACCTTACTCTCCTTGGCCCCAGAGGCAGGAGGAGGGCAGGACGGTTCTGGGAAGGAGCTGCACCCTCCTGTTAGACTGTTGCGTGGGGCTGCCAGGTGGCCGTGACGAGGTGGGCTGCACAGGACTGGGAGTGCGGCGGGATGTCCTGTGTGGTGAGAGGGTGTCCCGGAAAGGCTTCTGCCACCAGGGGCCACTTCCCAGCACCGGGAGCTGGAGGGCTGCAGTGCTGGGTCAGGTGGAGGGCCGCCTCCTTGCTGGGCCCGCACATTTCCCAAGTGGAGGGTTGGAAGTGGGTGTGTGGGCCTTGGGCGCCTGGGTGCGGCTGTGCAGACTGTGCTCTGAGGGTAAGAAGGGCAAACGGACCTTCCGCTGGCTCTTTTCCGTTGGGGTCCATCTTTAAGTATTTCCCTTCCTCGCTTAAAAAAATTGGTTTTCTAACCTTTCCCTCTTGTTCTCTGAATGATTTCAGCCAGGGCTGAAAGGTGGGCTATACAGTCTCGGGCTGGGCCCCTGGGCCTGCGCTCAGCCCCCTCAGACTGTCCCAGCTGCGGAGGTCTGACCAGTTTGTCTGCTCAACTGGTCACTTACCCGGAGTGTAGACACCCCGCAGACCAAGGCGCTATGTTCCCTGGCGGGGGGGGGGGGGAGGGGGGGTGGCAGACACAGGGAACAGCAGCTAAAATACGGTAAATGAAAGAAGATTTTACAGAGTGAAATCCTCTAATGAGAATCTGACTTTCCATAAGTCATGCTCATCTGGATTTCATTATAAACGGTGGCCCAGAGCCAATAATGAAATGGGTTTGGCCTGGGTGCAGAATGGCTGCAAAACAAAATGGATTCCAAACATCTGGAAAAATGAGAAGAAGGGGAGAGTAACTTCGAGATGCTCCGGCTGACGTGTGGGCACCCCTGCATCTGCTGCGGTAGCTGGGGGCCGGTGGGGGGTTGGAGCACAGGGGCACACAGCCCTACCTCTCAGGAAACTCCTGGCCAGGTGTGGGAAGAAAAGGGGCTGGATTTTCTGAACCCAAACCAGAACGGGCTGAGACATTCACCAGAGCAGGCCAGGTAGACCGCGCCTAGTGCCTTGTTTAAATCAATACCTGAAATGCTAAAAAAAAAAATTTCTTTTCCGAACAAGTAAGCTTTGTTTCCTTATGACTACCTGAATCCCCTCCACCCTTCCTCGCTTCTCAGTTTTAATAACCTGGATCTTCAGGGTCCCCCAGGTCTCAGATGGAGCCTCAGAGGAGGGAAAGAACAATGAGGTAAAGACTTGACCTCCCTGGAGAGGGGGACCCGAAAGCCACCTGTCCGAGAGGAACAACACAGCAGCAGCCTAGAGGACACGGCTCAGGGCTCAGCTTTTTCACTGACACTGTGACTTCAGGCGAGTCATTTCCCTGCCCGGGGCCTTAGTTCCTTTGTCCGTACAGCAGAGATGATGCCAGCGTCCCCGCCCAGGGTTGTGGTGAGGATGAAATGGAACATGTGTTTATGGCTCTTGAGAAACTGAAGCACTGGACCGACTTATCTAGTGTGCCTTGCCCCTCCTGTCCTGTCGTGGCCTCTCTCACCCCTGGTCTCTGCTCTCTGGGGCAAGGGTTAGCCTAGGTCAGCTCAGAGGACCCCCACGCTCTGCAGGTGGGCCCCTGTGATACGCAGCACTGGACCTGACCTGTATTCTGCTCCCCAGCCTTTGACGAAGCTCATGCGAATGGTGCACATGCGCGTCAGCTGGTAGACGGCCTCGAAGCCCTGGTTGACGGATTGAGCCAGGAGGGCGGCAAACTCCTGGTTGTTGAAGATCTTCAGGTTGCATCCTGCCAACAGAACCAAAGCAGTGCCTGTGGGATGAGGAACACACGCGTCCGGCGCTCCCCTCCTGACGAGAGCCACCCTCGGTCACCCAGACCAGAGTAACACACACAGCTGAAGTGGCACACGGTCATTCCCTGCATTAGCCACATAGCCCACACTCAGCACCGTGCTAGGGATGGACCCACTTGGTCCCTGCCCTGGAGGGGCCGTCACTTCAATGGGGAGTTGCAGCTGACATAGGTGAGGGGGGAAGAATTCAACACTGGCCTGTAAGCTCCAACTCCTAGAGCTGTGGGAATGCTGAGGAAGACTGCAAAGCGGGCTACCAAGAACAAGGGGGATGGAGAGGTGGGCCTTGCCCTGGGCAAAGGGGCCAAAGTGGACTCCAGGGAACAGAGAAAGGACGCAAGCCAGCATGCCCACAGCAGTGTGGAGTGTGGCCGACTACCTGGTGGACCAGGAGCCCTCCAGAGGACCTGCTGGCTAGGACAGGCCAGCCAAAAGTCTACTTGGCCTGCCATCCCAACAGGAAGCTTGGCAGAAGGTCCCAGGGCACCTTCCACCCAGGCTGCTCTGATGCATGCCCCTCGTGCTGATGCCAAAAGGAAGCAAGAGATCTGGGCCGTATTTTGGCCTCTGGGCACAAGGCTCGGTTGGGACGACACCTGCAGCAAAGGGAAGGTATGTGTCTAAGTCTCCAAGGCAGTAACCCCAGAGACAGGCACAAATAAAGTTTACAGTAAATCTCTTGTTTGAAGTCCCACCACTCGCATGCCAACAATATGCCAACCAGAAAAATAAAGACAAAAGCAGATGTTGTAAATGCCCAGAAGGTGAGCCGAGTCGACAATTATTAAGGGGCTCCTAATCCAGCACTGGGCTCCTCATCTTGCTGTGTGACTCTGGGCTGGTCACTTTCTCTTCACAAGCCTGTCTCTCCTTTAACATGACAGACTGGCCTCAGAGGCCCCCCTGGCCCTGACAGCCCAGGAGCCCACAGACACGAGCAGAGCCAGCTCAGCCCTCACCGAGAACAGGGGCACAATGCCAAGAATGCAACTGAGCTTCCTCTTCTCGTTTTTCTCCAAGGGGGGAAGTGTGGCAAAGCAGGGCAGAAAGTGGGCTCTGGCCCCCCGAGGAGCTGAGGAGCAGGGATGCCCTAGACTTGGGAGTCAGCCAGTCCTCAGCTCATCCTGGCTCGGCCACGTACTGTGTGTTCTTGAGCAGGTGCTTAACCTCTCTGAACTTGTTTCCTCAACACGCTGCCTCACCTGAAGAGCCAGAATAACTGGTGAGGACAACGCGAGATCAAAGATAAAAATGTACTCTGTAAACGCAACCACACAGCGCTCTGGAAACTACAGCACTGTTGCCATTTCACACTTTCTGCATTCTTAAGTTGACCCTGCCCCTGGCCCCACAGCTCCACTGTCATCTGCTACTCAGCAGGCAGGAAAGACATGCTCCATGTGCACCAGAGGCAGCAGCCAGACTCAGCCACCCGCTCTGTCCGTCAGTCACAGCCTGCACGCTGTGGCTGCAGGCCCAGGGGCTGTGTGCGGGTGAGAAGTGGGCTTTGGCTCAGGCCCTCTGCCTCCGTTTTCTAAGTAAACAGGCCTTCGATGGGATCAGCCTCCTGCCTGGTCTTGCTGCCCAGGCCTGGTCCTGTCCAAGCCACCCTCTGGAATACAGCCTGACACCCCTTCTTGGAGTACAGGTGGGATATATCAGCCCCGTTCAGAAAACCTCTAGCAGTTCCCCGGATTAAAAGCACAACTGTCTCACGTCATAGTCCCGTCACGCTTTCTAAACATTTCCCCTGCTGTTCACACAGCCTCTCCTGCAGCCAAAGTGCCACTGAGACATGCTCTGCCCTCTGTCACGTCTAGGCCTTTGCCTGGAACACCCTCATGGTCCTCACCCTACCACCACCCTGTGCTTAATACATATGCATCCTTCAAAGCCCAAATGCCTGTTCCTCCACGCAGCCTTCCCTGATCCATCCCGACACTTGAATGAGTTCCCCCCTCCAACATCTGAGAGCACCTTATCTGTGCTGTTTGCTCAGTGCCTGGCAATTTTTCTTGTATTAAGCCCATTTTGTGCCTTTGTCTTGTACACCAGGGGGTCTGTAAGGTCTGTGGAGACAGGGCTTCATGCACCCCTCCGTGCCCCCACAGCACCCTGCTCAGTGGTCTGCGTGCTGTGTGTGTTTGTGGAAGGACGAAAGGAAACTGCCTGAGCATCTCTGCACACAGGGCAGGGAGCAGGTACACACAGGACATCGGCAGATCTGTCTCATGCTGAATCTTGCTCCCTGCAGGTCCAGGGAGAGCACAGAGAGGCAGCTGGGCACAGAGAAAACTCAGGCACAGCACCTCCAGGTTGGCAGCGCAGACGTGGGTGAGGAGAAAATGTAAGAAAGAAGAGACCTCTCCTGCACCACAGGCATGCGCCGCAGAGAGCAGCCTTCAAGGCAGGGGCGGGTTACCTGGTGGGATCTTGCAGACGGTGGCTGGGTGCCAGCCATAGCGCTGGTTACAGTTGGGGGACTGGACGAAGATAGCGCTGTCACTGAGGCACTCTGCAAACACCTCCCCTCCGATGTAGTAGAGCCGCACGCCTCGCCCTGCGGAGATGCGGGTCAGGCTGGAGCAGGGCCTCTGGCCCACACACGATGGCCCCGGGGCCGGCTGAGGCTAGCAAAGGTGCCAAGAGGCAGCTGATGCTCCAAGTGACTGCTGCTTTGCCAGCTTCACCAGGCAAACGGGACCCAGGCCCAAGCCTAAACCCAGCCAGGGGAACTGACAGGTGATGCTGGCTTCCTGAAGCTGGGGCAGCAGCGGGGGTGAGGAAGGAGCACCAGGTAGATCTCAGGGACGGCCTCTGCCGCTGGGCCTCGGCTGGGCTGCAGTCAGTCTGAGATGGGGGTGACAGCCCCCCAGGGTGGTTGGGAGACGCACAGTAAGCTCCTGATGAGCGACAGCTGTCACTGTTCTGCTCGGCCCCTTCCCGCCCCACTGTTCGGAAAGCCATTGTGACCTGCTCCCCCTGAGGCAGCAGACCCCCCCAGGCCCTCGCTGCAGGGATGAATGCCACCCCCTGGCCCTCTCTCCCCTCCATGCTTTTTTCTAAAATTCTCCATAGGTTTACATCATTCACTTTTCCTTCATCTCTTCAATCCACTCCAGATGGACAGAAATTATTTTTAAATTGGCTCTGCAATTCAAGCAGTTACATAAATGCTCTTGACAATGAGTTCTCTGCTCAGCCAGGAGATGTTGGCTTCTGCCTGGAAGGTCTCTGGTTCCCAGTTCTGGGGAGGCAGCCCAAAGGGCTGGGAGATGGATCTAGAGGTCACGGACACGACATTAAGTGCAATGGAAACCGGGAGAGCAACCCACAGGCCACTGGGGTTCCCCGTCTCCTCGCCCCACTGCTGCCCCACCCCTCCCTGCTCCCCATCTCTTTCTCGGTTCGGTGCTATAGGACTTCATGTGTCACGGCTTTCAGGGTGACAGGTGCTGGCAGGCCTGGGCTCTGCATGGAGGGGCCGCTGCATCACGTGGTCAAGAGCAGCAGGCAGAGGTGGAGGTGGGAAAACCCAGGTCGACAGAAATAAAATTACCAAAGATTGTTTTGGTCATTTTTGAAATACTTTTTCATATATAAAGAGAATAAGTAAACAGCTGTGCATGCCACCTAGAATCAGCATTTTTTTCTTAAAGTAAAACAAACGGGGAGGCTGGGAAGGATATGAGCTCAGCGGCAGGGGGCTTTGGGTCACCAACTGTGTCACACTCCCTGAGCAGCTTCTGTTCCTCCCTGGGCATCAGGCAATTCCCTGGGAAATGAGCATACCAGCCCAGACCCACGGCTTACAAACTTCTTAAAAATTCTTGGGTGAAATCTATGAACACCCAAGACAGGCAAGAGTAGCAGTATTCCGTTTCATGTGGGCCCAGGCCCCCTGGTGCCCACCCAGGGTCCGCCCGGGAGCCCCTGGACCGACCTCCAGACAGCGTCTGAGAATTCCCCTCTACACCACGGCTATGGCCCTACTAGGTAACTTTGGATGGCAAAAGTGTGAGTGTCCTTAGCATGGTAATTTTATGAGCAAACCAAGTAACACAGACAACAGTTTCATCTTCCCTTAACTAAGTGAGCTTTCACTGCGTTCTGGCTGTTTGAATGTTAGCACTGTGCTGTTCTGGCAGCAGGCAATTCTCGCCCTTCTATCTTTTCTAAGTTTCCTAGAATGATCATCTAGGAAATGAACATATAAAGGATCTCCTCCAAGACTGACCACCTCCTTATCCACCTGTCAGGACTTTCACAGTATTTTTGCTAAGAGAATTGTATATGTTGCCTTTCTCATAGGTTTCCCTCTCTTATCCCCTTAAATGAAGTGTTTTCCTCTGTAGCTTTCAAATTTTCAGAGATGGTCTGTGCCTCTGAGTGGAAATGACCAAGCAACCTGAGCTCTTACCCATCTGGCCTCTCCACAAGGCAAACCGAGTTTGGGGTAGGGGCAGGGGAGTGAGTCCTCTCCCCAGTTCCCAGCAGGCTGGCCGGCGGGTTCTGTGCAGAGGCTGCGCTGGGGAAACATGGCCCCTTACCGATGTGCCTCCGTGTGAGCTCCACGGCCGCATTCCTGTTGACGTTGGAGAGCAGCCCTAGGCAGAAGCGCTCCGAGTTGGAGGGGTCCGTGAAGCCGTCCACTGTCATAGACGGCTGCGAGGCATGGAACGTCTCCCCGACGCGCTGGTTCAGCTCGTAGTAGGAGATGGAGCACCAGAAGGCCGGCTCGCAGTAGGTGACGGGCTGCAGGTCTGAGGAGACAGGCCAGGGCCCTGGATCAGGGGGGCCCCGGGACTCAGGCTCCTCTGTGGGGCCCCCTGGGTGCTCCAGAAGATGGTGTCTTTACCTCTCAGAGGATATTATTGTCCCCCTGCCCTCATGCCTTTTATGGTCTGGACTTTGCAGAATCCAATGGGACAAAATACACAGGTGCTGGGAGAAGCGTTCCACCAGCCTCACCACTTCTCCTGTAGTTTTAGCTCATCGAGGCCCTGGCCACCTGGCTGGTCTTGGGTTGAAGCAGTCTTCAAAGAGGTGCTGGGCCAACCCTGAGGAGGGCCAGGCACCGACCAGGGCTGCCCTACCTACACGGCCCCTTCCTGGCCTCTCCAAGGTCCCCCAAGGAGCCCATGCTGACCTCTGCCCTGAAAAAGGCACTCAGCTTTGGGCTCTGCCTGGTCGGAGGCGAACTCCTAGCCTGCCGAGCAGCAGAATCCAAGCCTGAAAAATGACAAGGCCAGCGCAGTGACCACATGGGACCACGTCTCTTATTACAGATTGTCTTCCAAACGTGTCCAGATGCTATTGAGGTGGCAGAGACCGACTCATCTAAAGCAAATTCTGAATTTGTCCTAGTGGTCAGTCTGTAGCCTCAACCAAGGGCTCCTCAAAGCAAAAATGCCATCTTTGAGGGGTCGGTTCTCTTTCTCATAAGAGTTGGGAACCCCTGAAATAGAGGTTTCCCCTCCCATGATCCCACATCACCGTTCCTGTGACTCCCCTGGCCGCCTGTCACCTGCAGCCATTCCAGGCTCCTGACCCCCCTCCCTCTGTCGTGCATCCCCTCTCACCTCAGCAGCCTGGCGCTCGAGCCCTGGGCCAGGCCCTCGTCACCCTCACTGGCATCAGGGCCACAGCGCCCTACCAGGACCCCCAGCACTCCGCCCAGCCCCTCCGGCTGTACCTCTGCACTGCACTGCTCCCACCCAGGCTGGAAGCTGAGTCCTGCTGCAGCTTGCGTACTGCCTACTTGAGAATCACTGGTTGGCTGGGAATCAGGGGGTTGTCTGCTTATTCTCATTCCTCCGTTTCACACCTCCAGCCTGGATCACTCTCTCTGGATCTGATGTGGGGCCACTGGTTACTTTGGCGGCATCCCTCTGGGAGCCGGGGAGACGGCCGGGAAAGGCTCAGCAGGCCACGTCTTAGCACTAGCCCGCGACTCCTGCTCACTGCCTACCAGGCAACTTCTTGCAACCAGAACCCACCAGCCACCTCTGCTCACCAGACCTCTGAAAGTGTGTAAAGCCCAAGAGGGAGGAATCAGAAGCTGTTCTGGGAGAGGCCTGGGAGCGCCCTGCAGGGCACAGGGCCCCGATCTCCTGCTGGGGTCTGTGCCTCCGATCCTTGATCCCTTTGAAGGGTAAGAGATAGCTGCCCCACAAGGGAGAAGGCGCAGACTGGAAGCCCCCCTGCACTCAACACATACCCAAAAAACGTCAGCTGGAGGGTTAGGACACCTGGATCGGGTTCCTCGACCTTGGCATCACTGACATTTGGGGCCAGATAATTCTTTGATGGCAGATGGATTCTGGACAAGACAGGATATTTAACAGCCCCCTGGGCCTCCACCCACTAGAAACCAGGAGCGTGTATCCATCCCACCCTTCCAAGCTGGGACAATAAAAAATGTCTCCAGACATTGCCACATGGCAAAATATCTCCTGGCTGAAAATCACTGCACGAGACGTTTAACCAGGTCCTGGAGGATGAGCTGCAGAGCCAGAGGGACTGGGGTTCACTCTCTGCGCAGGCGCAGACCAGCTGTGCGACTGTGAGCAGCCAGCTCAGCTCCCGGCTTTCAGATCCACACCCCCACCCCCAGCCGCCCGAGTGGAGAATCTTCTGTTCTGTACCACTGGATGCTATTTGTGGCTGGGCTGAGATCATTCATATGAGGCGCAGGCCACTCCTCGAGCACTCAATAAATGGTGTGAACAATTAGTAACTTTAATTACGTGAACTTGAGAACCTCCTCCTGTCCTGATCGCCACTGCAAGAGCGACAAAGCTTCCTTCCCCCTGCGCTCGCTTCCCAGGGCGGAGCCAGGGAAGACGAGGGAAGGCAGGGGTTCTGAGCTCCTTCTAACCGGGAGGGTGGAGTGACAGGGCAGGAGCGACCATGGCCCAGGGCCCGTGTCCCTGAGGTTGGGTTGAGCCGTGTCAGCCACATCCGGCTCTGGCTCTGCCCTATGCTATGACATTCCAATGAGATAAGCTATATTCTAAACAATGTGGTCATTAATGTGAGCTATGTTGCTTTGGAAACCTTTAAAAAAAAAAAACAAAAAAACCTCCAGAAATCCAAGTGCAATCCAAGTATTCAATGTGGTCAGGCAACATGTCATAGCCAAGAGGTACTGGGGAAGGGCTGCTGGCCGCCGCTGTCCAGGGGCAGATCTGCTGACCTTGCTGTGTGACCTTGGGAACATAACCTCCCTCTCTGATCTCAGCTCCTAGTCTGAACAATGACTGCAGTGCACTAGAAGACATCTAAGACAGACCACCTAGGTCACTGTGCATTTGGCAGGGGTCAGCCTGAAGAGGCAGCCATGGCTGACCTGGCCTGTCCCTGGCTTCCCCTGCAAAGTGAAGAACAGAACAGAGTCGTCCTTATTCTCAAATTAGGAAGCCTTGTCCAGCACCATCTGGGTTTAGTCCAGGCAGAAGAGAGAGACCTAGGCTCCTAGAAACACCATCTACCCATCAAAAGAAGAAAACCTGAAGGCCACCTGTTGGGTAACATGGTACCAGCACTGTGCTTGGGAAAGTGGGGGCTTCAGGGCATCATAGAATCAGAGTGAAGCTGGGGTCCTAGCCCAAAAGGCCCTCCCAAGAAGATCTGAGCCCTTAACCAAACATCCCTGCCACTCAAAGACACACGCTGGACAGTGTGGTGGAAAACACCAGACGCAGGACCTGACACATAATTAAAAAGATGCTAGTTGGAGGGAGCAATGCAGCCAGGCCAAGGTGAAGTCTGAAGGCTGCCATTTCAGAAAGTGCTGTTTGGACGAGCTGTTTGGTGTTCAGAAGCAGGAAGGAACAGGAATGCATAGTCATGAATTTACTATCCTCTGCAAACAACTGGAAGCCAGCCCTGCCTCGCACCTTTCTCCCTCCCATCACCCGCCAGCTGCTTCCCCAAGGGCCTCTGCACGAGCAGCCGCAGACCAAAAGGCATGGCCGCCATCTGTGGGGTCTGCCTTGATGGCATTTTAGTTTTAAACTGCACATAGCTCTCATTTCTTTCCCTCCGAAAGACCTATCCACACCATGGTTAATTGTAAGAGTAACAAAAAATCAGAACCCTGGAGAGGAGAAATCTATAAACAAGTTAACAATGAGGGGATGGCTACTGAAAGAGTACTCAGCTTGGCTCTGAGCTTCCTAGCAGACAAGGCAAAATGGGAGCATCATATGCTATATGGCTCTGATTATGGACAGAAAATGCTTACTAGTTCTGCAGGGGAATCAGAGCTTGTCCTGGCACTAAATCTTAAAAGAAACCTGTCAGGTAGCAACCTCTCCTCCCACATCAATCAAGCCAGCCAAGCAGCTAGCCAGCCTTAATATCAAGAGTTTCCCAACAAATGCAGGAGCAATTTCTCATTAAGTTGTGTCTTGAGAAGGTCCTGAAGACATGCCATTCAAAGGCTCCTCTGAGAGGACAGCTCTCCAGGGGAGAGACGCCCTGCCCCCCGGGAGAGGGGTTTTGCTTCTCTAGGGCCAAGGACTAGGTACAACTGGTATGGCAGACGACGGAGTGTGCCCAGAACCTTCCCATCAGACAGCCCTGCTCCTGGCTGACTGCTGCGTCGGGGCTAATCACCCTTCCTGGAGCAGAGGTGTCGGTGACACAGGAACCGTCAGCTCCAGCCATTCGCAGCCCCCTGCTGCCGCTGGTATGGTGTCGGCCAGACTTCTCGAGGGGCATGGAGCATTTAATTCATGACTGGCCCCCTGCCAGCATAACGCATTGGCTGGCTGCAGTTTTGAACCCTATTCCAAGCTGGCATAGACTTTCTATTTTGTTTAAGGAAAAGAGAACAGAGTAAAACCCAGAAGGCAACACTTGGATTAAGGATGCCTATTAAAACCATGTGCAAGAATCCAAATCTGGTAAAGGAAAGGGGAGAGGCCAGAGTAGGGATTAACTTTCTACTATAAATCGAAAGCAGGGCGCAGGCAAAGGCTGGAGCATAGAGGCTGCAAGGGTAAAGGTCAAAACAGGAATGAGCTGCCTTCCTCTGTCCCCCTTCTCCCGGGGAAGGCAGCTCTGCTTCAGCCAGGGAGACACCCACACCAGTCCCCATGTGTCTTCACACCGCCACACCTCAGTCCTTGCTGTTCTCACTGCCTGGGCTGCCTGTGTCTCCCTTACCTGCACACAGTCAACCTTCAGGGCTCAGCTAGGTGGCTGTGAAACATTCCCTCACACCGCATGCAGAACTGGCCCCTGGTGTCTGATCCACCTGTGCACCTGAGAGTTAGTTCCTTCGGACCCAAGCCAGCTGTGTTCTGGGGCATCGATTTCAACCTATCTCATTAAGTATTAGACAACAAACCACAGTGTGCACAGAAAGAAGCCATGTTCTTTGAGCCTAGGGCCAGTCTACCCCAACCCAGAACAGTGGCAAAGTCTGAGAGCTGGACCCTTGGGAGTGTCAGGGTACAGATGACACCGACTTCCTGCCAGTAAGACGCCTGTGATTGCCCAAGCTTATGGGAGACTAGAGCCTGCCCAAGCCTTGGGAAAAGTCTTGTGCAGCAGCACGGAGATGCTTGGAACCAAGTCGGGCCTGTAACCCTGACTCCGCCCTTTCTCAGGGGTCAGGGGTCTTCCCACTGCCTTGCCACCCCTGGCCCTCTCTCCTGGCAGGACAGAAAGGTGCTGCCTGTCCCTAGGCACTCCGGAAAACCATCACCTCCTTCAATTCCAGCCCAGAGGCTGCCCCAGGGCACTCCTGGTACCTCCTCACTTCCCTCGGTCAAGGCCCCTCCCAAAATGTCTCACGCTGAAGCAGAGGACAACTTACTCACCCGCAGGATCCAGCTTGTTATCTTTTTCCTCTCTCTTCACCTCTCTCCTCCTCCCATTTGCCCCAATCCTTCTGACTTAAATGCTTAGGAAATTCCAGGTGACTCACTAGCCCGTTGTGTAATAACAGGAACATCACCTGCTTGCGTCCCTTCCCTGCAAAACAAAGGCCCTGGGTCTCCCCAGAACCTGCCTCTGGTGAGAAGCTGAGCTGGTCTCACTCACCCATCTGGGCTCTGGACGAGGCACCACAAGTAGCTTTACTGTGGCAGGAGGCTCAGTCTTTTGCCTGGAGTGGGGAGGAAATGAGGAAGGAGCCAGATGTCCTGCACTCTTATTTCTTTTTTGTGTAATAATTTCCCTACAAGAAATAATCAGATGTCCCATCTTCTCTGGGAAGAACTTGCTGTGTGCCTGCTGCCATCCCACCACTGGGGGCACACTGGCCATGAAGAACGTCGAGGCTGCTGCCTCCACTCCCCCAGCTTTCCGCTGCCCTTCCCCTGCTGCTGACCAACTTCAGCCCCCACCTCACCCACAGCTGCTCCCTAAGGGATGCCCTTGAACCCGGAGGCCAAACTCAAGAGCCCCTTCTCAAGTCTCATTTTGCGTCTCTGCAGGACCTGCCCCCGGCGTGCGGTCCTTCAGCGCCCAGGCCCAGCCTCCACCTGGCCCTCAGCCTCTGCCCCGGGCTGGCGGCCCCATCGGTCTGTCTCTGGCCCTCCTTCCCTCTTGGACTGGGTCTCCCTCCCCACTGAGCTCCTCCATGCCACGACTTCCGCCCAACCTTTGTCAGTGCTTCCAGAATGAGAACGAGGGGTGGTGAATGGGGCTGTGAAAGAAAAGTGTTCTATCAGTAAAGTGCTGGCTCAAACAGCGTTACCATGAGCGTGCCCTGGAGGCCCCAGGAGCGGGTACAGCACAGGCTTCCCAAGCTCATTTGATGCAAAATGCTCTCAGACCCCACTTGGGGAAAGGCTGTCCCACGTGCTGATGGCTTCCAAATCTGCACGTCCAGCCGCGGCCTCCCTCCCAACTAGGCGGCTCCATCCTCTGTCACCTCCTAACCCAAACCTGTCCCAGCTCCCGGGTGTCCTGCCCAGGTACCAGGCCTCTTCCCAGTTAAAGCCGGCCAAGAAACCCGGACTCAGGCCCCTGATGTGCAGACGCGTCTCCCAGCTGCACTGCATTTCTCTAAAGCACTCATTGCAGCCTCCTTCGGTGCAACAGCTTCCAAGTGGGCTTTCTGGCCTCCAGTCATTTCCCCTAGAATTTAAATTCCACACAGTGGTCATATTAATTTTTATGAAGCTGTCATCAGATAACCCTGCACTCCCAATTCAAAACTCACCAATGGCTTTATTCTGTAGACAATTAGGGCCAAACCATGCAGCCTTTGGGCTCTTTTTTCCAGAGCCCACCAGCCCCCTCATCGTCGCCCTTGTCCCTCCCGACCTGCCGAGTAACCCAACACCAACTGCCCTCAGAGCCACCCTGCCCTTTCATGCCATTCCCTCCATCTGCAATGTCCTTCCCTTCTTCTCTGCCTACTTGTCCTTTGGGGTCGAGCTCACACACATCACTGCAACTGTGAGGTCTTCCCACCCCATCCAGCACTTCTCTCCCTGGCTTATTCAGCTCCTCCCCTGTGCTCGCTCTCTGGGCACCTGGCACAACACATACAGGTGGACACAGACACCCCCAGCTGCCACTCCACCAGACTGTGAATGCCTGTGTCTCCCCAGCTCTGGACCCCCAGCATCAAAACACGCTAGGGACTTAGCAAAGCTGCCTGACTGAATGAATATGTAGGAGACACTGGCAAGCCTGGATGCACGTCCCCACCCTGCACCCCCCAGAATGTCATCACTGCCTCCTCTTGAGCCCTCGGGGTACTTCCACTGCACCTACCTCTTGTTTTAGAATTATTTGTACTCCTGCCTTATTTACTCCAGTAAGTTCTGAAGCACCTTGATGGCAGGGTCTGTGATCCATCTTCGAATCCCTAACCTGCCTGGCACACAGCATCAGGCAGGAAGTGAGTGAGTAAGGAAGAAACAGGCAAGCAGGCAGGGTTCCCACCCAGTGGCCGTACGAGACGCTGGGCCTTTGACCTGACATACCCAACTCTAAGTTAGTGAATGCCTTTCCTGAACCTTCCTCGCCTGAGACGGGGGCACGGGAAGTGGGTCTACGGCCATCAAGGCAGTGTCCTGATGCTGACGGAGCAAGCACATGCCCTGGGGCCTGAAGGCTCGAGTTCGGAGCCAGCTTCTCTGTTTACTAGCAGTGTGCCTTGTGCCGAACTAGTTAACCAGTTTGTTCCTTGGTTGCCTAACCTGTAAAAGGGAAACTTACTTACCCCTCCCTGACACAGCTGTTATGAAGATCAGGTTAAAGCACATGAAGCGCTCTGAACAACACTCAGTCAATAAATAGCTCAAGAAATGTTTACCGTCATCACCACCAGCATCTCGTCAACTTCCAGCTCTGATGCCAGGAGCCTAGGAGATGCTATGGGTAGGGATGAAGCCAGCAGTTCTGAATGGCTGAAGGCGGGGGTGCCAGGGCTCATCAAGTAGAGAGGAAGCCGGGCCTGTCAGCGCCCGTGTCTCACTGTGAGTCCCAACCCTGACTCGTTCCCCCATTCAGATCTTCCCAGCAGAGTGGCACCCACGCTCTGCCCCCCAGGCTCATGGGCTGTTCCTTCCTTTGGAAGAAATAACCTAATTCCCCACCCTCACAGATGAGGGGTCTGAGGAGCGAGTCAGCAGGGAAGGGAGAACCGTGTCAACAGGGCCTTTGCCTGGGGTCCAAGTGCAAGAACCAGCCTGCCTTCCTGGCGCACACAATCTAGAGGCACAGTCAGGGCAAGCCACCAGCTTGGTCCGAACCCCTGGGTCAGGCAGTGGGGCCTCAAAGGCAGGTGCCTGCTCTAAAATTCGGTGCCTGGAAGTGTGGCCCTGGCTGTGGTGGGCTAACATGGCTCAGGAACTAAATCTAAACCAGCTAAAAGCTCAGAGTCAAATTCACAATCATAGCCTTTAACTTCTCAAATGTCAGTGCAGCTTCTAGCCTTCAGAGTTCATTTTAATGACTCCACCGGTCCTTCACATCGGGAATTTGACCTTCCCTTGGCAAAGCTCAGTACTCACAGCGCTATTTTACAAAGATGTGAGGACAGACGCGCCCAAGCCCCGTTCCACGCCGCCCACTTCTCAGCCTGTACTAAAAGCTTTTCAGGCATCTCCTCACGTTCCAAATGACGACTGTCTTCACCTGAGGCTACCTGTCCGGGACCTGGAACAGGGGCCAGGCCAACCCGCTCTGATACAACGAGCCCTGATGTTAATTCTTCCTTTCCCTGAGCCACAAGTTGAGCCTCAGCAATAAAAGCGGAAACAAAATCAAACCCACATTTTTCTAAAATCGACCAAAGCAGCACATAAAAAATACCCCTCGATAGAAACTGAATGGAGATTTCATTTGCTTTGAGCCCTTCTGCAGGCCCCACACTGGAGCTGAAGGCCACTCCTGGAATAGAAAAGCGAATTTCTGAAAAACTGACCCAGAAATCCAACAACTGAGGGATGGTCATGGAAACGAGGGTCCAGCTGCTCCAAAACAGTATGCGATAAACGCAGGATGATAAATGAGGATCTAAATATGGAAGTGTGTTTACAAAATAGCATAAAGGAGAAGAATGAGAAAATGGATATACACTCTGATCTCAGCTGGCAAGGCCCAGATATACATGCCTGATCCCCAGACATCAGAAGGACTGTGACAGAACAAAAACAGTGTGCCAGGACACAGAGATTAAGGGCAACTGTGCCTTTTTTTTTTTCTGATTCCTTCTCTGTTGCTGTTCCAAATAAGAAGTACATAATTGTTAAGATGAAATGCTCAGATAAAATTGAAGTAAGCGTGTCTGGAACAAGTCTAGGAAAGTCGGAGGGGGCTGGACTCCATACTGCTGCCCATGGCCTTGCTTCGAACCACACAGGTATGCTGGGCTGACCACAGACCCTCACCTCCCGAACACAAGGTTTGAGGGATGTTCATTCACTCACGTCTAAGTGCCGCCCAGGGGAAATACAAACCTGGCATGTGGCTGCCTTTCCTGCCACCACTGTTCTCAGGTTTCCCCTTTCCGTGGGTGACCCCAGAATCACTGTAACCAGAAACCTGAAGGGCGGAGCTGGGCCGATGGTGGTGGGAGGTGCAGGAGGAGTCTCATCCTCAGGCCCCCTTTCCCCACACCGGCCACCAGCCAGGGCTGCAGCTAGCAGGGGCTGCAGTAAGATGGAGGCAGAGATACTTACCCAAGTTATTGTGTGCTGGGGACATCGGATTCGGGGATAGGTTTGGAGAACCTGTGAGGTGAGACACAGTTGTGAGCCTTCACGAAAGATTCTTGGCCCAGAGAGCCGTATCACCGAGCACCTGCATCAGGTTGGAGCAGCTCAGTACTGCAGCAAGAAATCCCTGAGCCAAGCCTCCACGGCCCAGGAGAAGGCCTAACCCGTGTGCCGCCAGTCCTTCCCTGCCAGGGCCCTGGTTCTTCATCTGCAGAATGAATGGATGAGTGGATGTTCCATGACTCGATGGTGTGGTGATCCTGACCAAGACCCACTGCACAGGGCTGCCGAGTTCCCAGCTAGGGTACGCTGACCCGCCCCGGTAACCTGCTCCCAGGAAAATGAGAGGGGGCGGGGAAGGCCCTCTCCCCAGCTGCCCAGAGACCCAGGCAGCAAAGAGCCTCCTCCCACAGAAGTGGGGCCTGTGGCTGCCCAGACCTCACCAGTCACAGTTCTCAGTGGCTCAGGTACCTGGGAACACCAATGCAGCCCTTTGCCAGGTTTCTGGAGACTCACCAAGCTGCCTCAGAAATCCCACAGCTCGGTGACCAGACTGACATTTTGTGCAAGACATGATGCTGCCCGTGGGAACACGTCCAAGCCCACCCAATCTCTCCTACTCCCTCACCTTCCCTCTCCACCCCACAGTCCCTGAAGCAAGGGAAAGAAAAACCCACATGGCACTAGCCTTCCAAAAACCCAAGTGGCTGCCTTTCCGCAGGGCAGCACTGGGTTTCTCCCTCCGTTGTCCCTGGACCCACAGGCCATGGGGAATTATTCATTCACTAACAGCCCCTTAAGGCCAGTTCCAGCCGCAAGCTAGTGGTCAGTCCTCACGGCCGGGCCCCCCGGGCACATGCTGCCCGGAGCTGTTAGCAGTGGTCTGCTCCTGCGCCCCAGCTCTGCTGTAGGCTCCCTGAGGACCAGGGATGAGCCCGAGATCTCCTTCTGTCCCCTAGCTGCCACCTACCAAGGGCTGTAGAAGAGTCCTGGGTAGGAAGCAGGGCCTCCGGTTCAGCCATGGGGCTCAGACATGCCAGCATGTGTTAGCTATGGGATTTTGATGAAGTGGTTTGACCTCTTTGAGGTAAAAATGGGGCTAATGCCATCTTCTGTGTGATTTGTGGAAATACAAAAATGCCTAAACTATGACTAGCACATAGTAGGTACTCAGTAAATGCTGGTTTCTTACTTTGTGGTGGTCCAAATCATGAAGACTCAGGAAGGTGGTGGGGCCTTCTCACTGGTCTGAAGGGAACGTGTGCATGTCAGGGGAGACACACGGCTAGACAAGGTGATCCTTGCACCCCAACTGAGACACAACCACAGCTCAGCTGACAGGGAAGCCAAGTCTATAAGCAATTAGACAGGTTTCCAAATGCACAACTTTGAGTGAAGAACTGAATAAATGGGAGACCCCACCCAGACATCCACTGGCTGGCTGGGGTCCACAAAGCCAGTGTCCACTTTGGATAAATCACTAATATACTCAGCAGGGCTCTGCAAGTAGGCTGATGGGAGGAGAAGTGGAGAGAGAGGACAGAGAAAATGGGCAGAAAAGAGAGAGAGGAGGGGGAGGAATCGAGAGCTGAGAGGGAGAAAAGGTGGCTGCTCATCTCACACACGGACACTCTTCATTTCTTTATAACAGTAATGGTTCTACAAACATGAAGAGAAGAAATACAGCATCCAGAGAGCTGCTGCTTAGCTGGCCGCTTCCCATGCCAGAATTTAATGGCTGCAGGCTTGCGGTGGTCACTTGGCATCGAATACTGGCAGGTCTTCAATGCATCTCGGCTGGGTTCACACTGCCAGCCACGTATCTAGGGATGTGTGTTTGCAAGGTATGTGCTAAACCCACTAGTGCCACACAACACCCGGGCTAGGTATCAGGCAACTACGTTTACAATAACAGGCACGTCTCTTTCAGCCTTTCAGGAACTGCACACTCTCTTGGGCTGTGTGCAAGGCCAGGTGGCTCCTGGTCTCCACTGCATCTAGCGTCTGTGTGAGTACAGGGCATGCCCGCCATCCATGGACCAGGGCCTCTGCTTGGCTCCCTCCCCCTCCTCACCCAGCCACACACGGCAGGCGCAGTACATAGCCTATGTGGCAGCTGGGGTTCGGTGCACGAAGCCACTGGTTTGCAGCCAATTCGGTTCCATAACAAGTAACAGGGGAACATTTGGAGACGTGGCTGGAGACAAACCGGGCTGGGTCCCTCTCGGCAGGAACATATCCATCCCATTTGGACACTACACAGTTGATGCTTCAGGGGCCTCCACTGGCCATTGGAGACCTTGCCTCCATTCAGACTCCTGAGCTATTTCAGGGGTGCGAGCCCACCCTCCACCCCACTGCCAGCAACCTCTCTTGGAGGCACAGATGCTCTCCATCAGCCCCCAGCCACACTGAAGCTGTGAGTGTCAGGGCCTCCTGTCCCCCACTCTGGAGGAGTGTGCTCCAGCCACCCTGAGCTCTCAGGGTCCCCAGATTGCAACAGGCTCTCCTGACCATGCCTGGCACACCCCCTGGCCTGCCCTGATGGCCTGGCTGACACCCACACACCTCCAAGACTCAGCTCAAAAAAACCCAACACTGCCACCTCCCCAGGCTGGGCTAGGGTCCCTGCCTTGTGCCCCTGATGCACCTTCCATCAGGGTGGAAGTGAGATGGCACAGTAGCTGCTGGGTGTCTTGTCAGTGTGCCCCAGAAGCTGTGAGAAGCTCAGGCCCCTCCTGACCCTCAGCACCTGCCACAGTGCCTGGCACATAGCGGCTGCTCTATAAATACTGGAGTGGGGGAGGGAGGGAGGGAGGGAGAAGGCATTTGGTCCTGATTAAGAGCACATCCCTGAGAGACCCTGACCTGCGTCCATGCTGTGGTTCATCTGGTGGTCGCTGGTCTCTCCATCTTCACTCAGGTAGCCAGGGGGTGGAGTTTCTGGGGATCAGAAGGAAGGAGGTTCATTAAATGGCATCCGTGGTTTGGCTCTTGCAACCCCTCTGCAAACTCGGCACAAATTAAGCCGACTGCACCTGTAGCAGGTGCTGCAGGAACCCTGCGCCTCAGAGCAAGGGCGCCAGCTCCTGCACCCTGCTGTCCCTATGCCCTTCCGCCTCCCCACCCGATCATCACCACCTTCATCCCCACCATCCCAACTCCCAGGTCTGAAAGACCTGCTCAGAGAGCCTCTGCCAGGCTAACTTCTCCCGTCCTTCAAGGTCAGGTTTCCTCCCACCCCTCCAGGGAGGCTGTAGAGCTGCCTCAGTCTCATCCACTCTCTGCTGAAGGCCGACCACCTCAAACTGCCCTCTACCTCTGTTGTCTACACTTGTGCAGATCTGTTGGGCATCTCTTTAGGGGATGACACCTCTTCAGCTGGCCAAGGGGGTTGCAAGTTCAGTGACAGCAGAGACTGTGATCTGTTTCTCTGAATGACCCTCCCTCCGCCCCAGCTTAGCTCTCTAAGGTGTGCTGAATGAACAAGGTGGGAGACCTGCCCCCTAGAGACCTGCGCCACCGGGAGGGATCTGAAAAGGCCAGACCTGTACAGTGGGTCTCTCTTCACACTCTGAGCCCTGGGCGCAGGCCTGTGGTCAACCTCGGGGCCGTACACTCAGGGTGAGAGGCTTATCCAAAGAACATTCTGAAAGGAACGCAGCACGATCACTGCCCAGGCAGCCCCAGCCCCTGCCGCTGCGACTGGCCCAAGGGCTGCCAAGCAGTTTTCCTGGACGCCAGAGCACTGGTGATTCACATGTTATTTGCATATAAATGAGGGGCCTCTAAAAACATCTGCACTCTTGACAGTGGAGCCCCTTCTCCCGGGGCAGTGAAATCCCAGCGGGGCCTAACCCCGCCCAGGTCCTACCCTCACCGGGCTTACTTACTGGGCCAGTTCTCTGCACTCGCCGCCCAGCCCTCGGCTCCCCAACCTCCTCTGCAGGCCCCCAGGCCGCCTGGGATCCTGCCTAAGCTCCAGTCCCGGCGGCCGCGAGGGCGGTGAGAGAAACACAGCGTTGCTATTTCCGCTTCCAAAATAAATGACTGCACCGAGGCCCGGCGGAAGGGTCACGCCGCCGCTCCTCCGTGCCAAGAAAAGCATTACTAGCGAGAGGGAGCCAAGGCCATGGGTCCTCTCCCAACAGGGATGTGGTTCGGAGTCGGGGGCCAGCGCTGTGCACGGGGAGGTGGGCACAGGGACCGGGCTGAGGGACCAGGCTTGGGCTGCCGGGTGCCCGGCCCCTGGCCAGCCCGCACGGCCCATGGGCCTACCTGGAATATTGCTCTGGGGCTCGATGCCCGCGGGGAAGTTAGTGTTTTCAGGGATGGAGTGGCTGTAGTCGTCCAGCGGGGGGAACTCGGCCGGGATCTCCGTGTGGCGGGGCACCAACACAGGGGGCAGAACTGTCCGGAGGAGACAGAGCAGAGGCAGGTCAGCGTCCCCGCCAGGCCTGCCCCAAGGCCCTCGCACCCCCAGAGGCACGGCAGACCCTCCCTTGGGAAGAAGAGGCAGGCGCGGGGGGAGAGGAAGGCGGTGCGGGCAGCTGCAGGGCCTGTGCTCAGCGGCAGGTACCTGGGGTCTCCACCCTCTGGTAGTGGTAGGGGTTCACGCAGACCTCGTCCTTCTTCATGTTAAAGGCGAACTCACACAGCTCCATGGCCCGAAGCTCGTGGTGGCTGTGCAGGTCGGGCCATCGCCATAGGCGGCAGTAGATGACATGGGGGAGCCCCTTCCGGTGGGACACCTGCAGCCGGCCATCCAAGGACCTGCCGGGAGGCATGGGGCAAGGAGAGACGGCAAAGGGGGCTTGGCTTGCCTTCCCGGGAGAGCAGCCTGCTGCTGCTCCCCGGGCGCCTGCTGGCAGGGGCTCAGACAGCTCTCCCCTCCCCTCACTTCTTCCGGGACGGAGAGCCAGGACACGGGAGAATCACCGACTGTCAGTGCTGGACAGGGGCCCCGGAGAGAACTCAGGGGCCCACCAAGGAAGACTGAGGGCACCCCCTAGGGCTGGCAGAGCATACCTGGAACCTACCAGGCCCTGGCGCAAGCTCTCTAACCCCCCAGCCCGCTGTCCCCAGATGACAGGGCTGGCAGTTGAATCGTGCTCTGAAAAGACCCGTGAGTCAGTCAGGTGGAGATGTGCGGAGGGGAACAGGGCTAAGCAAGGAAATCAGAGTTCTTTAGTTATGAACGCGAGGGCCACGGTGACACTGAGAAGGCAACAGGCACACAGGGTGGCTCTGACAGCCCCGGACACTCACCCAGGTCCACCCCCACGCATCAGGAAACAAGAAAAACCCTCCCTCTTTAAGCTGGTACTTGTGATGAGGGAAAGAGGGAAACCAAAGGGAATCTGGGAATCCCTTTCAGTGTGAGGGTCATTCACAGGTTGACCCAGGTGTCACCACCCACAGCTCTCTCCTAGTTCAGAGCTAAGGTCCAAGGGGTGGCATGCAAGCTGAGCAGGAGACGAGCCTGCGCCCATATCTGGATTAGTTCTGCAACAGTCCTCAGCCTGGCTGGGCCAAATGCACCAAAAATGACAGTGCCTGGTGCAAACAATGCCTTCTGTGGTGACTTGGCCTCTGAGCAGCTGTGACCTGGCGCCCCCACCTCTCAGGCCAGGCCAATGTGTGGTCCCTGGACCAGCAGCATGGGTCCATGGAAGCTTGTTAAAAAGGCAGAATCTTGGAGTCTACCTCAGTCTACTAAATCAGAACCTTCCTCTTTAGAAGATCACCAGGCAATCTATATGAAAAAAACATTGGCGCAGTGCTATAGGACACACAGCCAAGGGCCCAGGGGCGCAGGAAGCACCCTTGGCCAAGAGTGAGAAGGGGAGGTGGGAGGTTCTGAAGGGACATGAGATTTCAGATGACATCCAGTATCATCATTATTTAACAAATACTGAATGAGCTCTAACTTACTATGCGTGGTACTAGGGACCCTGTGGTGGGGGAAAGTAAGACAGACCACAGAGTGGCCCATGCTGCCATGGAGCTTCCAGTCCAGTGGGCAAGACCAGCATCAATCACATAATCATAGACAACCACAGTGACAAACTGTGCAAGTATTCTGAAGGAAAAGTGCCAGCAACCACGACTATATGACCATGAGTGCGGACCTTGCTTTGCTGAAGGGCTGGACAGGGCATCTCTGCAGTGGTGGCTGACCAGAAAGTCTGAAGGATAAGTAAGAACTAAATGGGCCGGCGGGGGCATGGGAGGAGGGCACTTCAAGTAGAGAAAGGGCATATGCAAAGGCCCTGGGAAGGGCAGAAGGAGAGAGAGAACTGGGTGCAAAACGAGACTAGGGGAGTGGGCAGGGTTGACTCTGCAGAGCCTTGGAAGTCATGGTAAGAGGTTCCGCCTTTTTTTCTAAAAGCCATAGGAAGCCTGAGATGTTTAAGAGGGCTGAGCATGTGTGTGCGCAAAGGAGACAGGCCTCGTGGTAATTCGGGCTGGCTGCATGGAAAGCAGACTGGGGTGGTGGGGGTAGGGACTCAGAGTGACTGAGACAGGTGCTCATGAATGAGGAGGACCCAGTGGCAGTAGTGCTCCGCCAACATGAAGGCCCAGCCTAGCGTCCCACCAGTCAGGGGGCCCGACTTTTCTAATAGCTGGGTAGGGCTGGCAGAGCGGCGTTTGCAAGCTTCCCCTTCCTGGCCCTGTATAACTGAGGGCTCATTTGCCTGAATAAACAGAATTTACGGGCACTCTGAGAGGGGCGGAGGGAGTGCGAGCCAGATGCAGCCAGAAGCACCAACCAGAGAGAGAAACAAAGGAAGCCAATCAAAGTACCCAGTGGGCTGGCGATGGGGAAGGACAGACAAAGGTCAGAGCTGGGCTTGGGCACAGGGACTGACTGGGGAGCTGCTGACTAAGGGCATCTTTGAAGGATGTAATTACCTCCCTCCTGTGAGGCCCCAGACCAAGGAACCCCCACAGCCAAAAAACAGTAATTACCAGGCCTGGGTACAGAAGGAAGACTGGCAGAGGTGAGTCCTGAGGTCAGGATGGGGTTCTACTCTCCTCTGTAAGACAAGGGATAAGTCACAGGGTCTCTGGGGCCCTCAGTCACTTCATCTGTGAAATGGGAACATTCTCCCAGCCCTGTCCTCCCACAGCTCAGTGGCCACTTGAAAGTGCTTCCGAAGCATCGGCTGATGAGTGTCATCACTCCACGGGGCCAAAGCCACCCTCCAGAGCTTTGCCCCGGATAACTGGGTGAGTCCTGGCGTTGAGGAGGGAGAGAGGGAGGGTGGGGAGTGATGAGTGGGGACGGAATTATCCAGCTATTCCTTCCTGTTCTCTTGCAAAGCCATGGCGTGCCCACCGACCAGGAGGTGGCCACGTTCCCTCGAGCGTGACCAAAGCCCCAGCAGAGGGCCAGCTGGGCATCTGTAGCTGCCACAGCAAGGGGGCCCTGGAGAATGGCTCAGGCCAACAGTGGGGAGGGATGGGCTGTGGAGGGGCCCCACCTGGCTCAGGGGGCGGGTGCTGGTGGACAGCGTGAGAGAAGGGTCTCCGAGTCCAAGGGGCCAAGAGCAGAGGAGAATGAGTGACAGGCCTGAGCCTTAGGGGAGGCAGGCAGAGGGGACAGGGCACTGGGCACTCCGGATGAGGGGGGACAGTCATACACAGCCCCAGCAGCCTGAACTCCAGAACCAGGCTGCCCGGGCCAGGCACCTCCCTCGACAGAGGTGGGGAGTGACCCTCGAGGCCTCACACCTGCTCAGGGACATGCAAGGGAAAACGGGGTGTGTGTCGGGGAGCAGGAACAGGACAGCCACGGGAGACGTGAAGCTCTGAGGTGAGGCGGGTTGTGATGTGGTCGTTGGGGGTGTTTGTAGCAGGTGGGGAGAGTTAAGGAGGTGGTAAAGTAGGACAGGAGGTGAACCCCATCTGCGTGTAGAACACTTCAGTTTCCTGACTCCTCATCCCCCCCTTTCTGTGTTACATGCTGCCTCCTGTCAGGGCACAGAAAGCTCTGGGCACAGAGGAAGGAGCAGGGAGGAAGGAGGAGGAGAAGGGGCATGGGGGTGCGTGGAGGAGGGGTACTAGGGAGGGGGGAGGAGGGGGGAGGAGGGAGGCAAGAAGCATCATCCTCTGCTCAAATACAAGGAACTGAATGGATGTGCTCATCTCTGTCCTGCTCACGGTAATGAGCAGGACCACAGAGCAAACAGGGGGAGAGCAGATGGCCAAAGGGGACAGACCTAGCAGCAACCCAGCACCTGTTAGGAAGTTCACAACAACAGTGCTCCCATTTGTGCCCCAGAACCTGGGAGACACTCAGGTGTCAGAGGCACCACACTCCTCAAGATGAGGCTGTGAACAGGAGGGCCGGTGGGAAGTCTGCAGAGGCGGCAGGAAGATCCCACTCCCCTCCCCAAGCCCCTGCAGGCAGGACATCCTCAGCCCTGGGAGACAGACGCGTTCGCTCTCTGCAGAAAATGAACTGGAGCACCTGGACCTAGAGGGGTTCCCCAGGGCACAGCTCGGGGTGGGGTCAGACAAGGGCTGCAAACAAGATTTTGTCAAAGTTCCCTTGCTCACTGGGTACCCAGGACAGTGAACGGCAGGCCCGTACCCTTGGTCCATCTTGTGGAGAAATTAAACAGCCCAGCACAAGAAAAGACCTGCTATACAAACATTTGGGGACCCCCGAAAAAACAGCCCTGTTCTTGCCATCCTATCTTACAGGGAAGCCCACCAGCCAACAAGCCCTTCCATGTGTGCCCATACATAAAGCATTCTGTCAGCTTTTCACCACCTCACTCACAGCATGAATACACAGCCTGAATCCCCAGTCATTTAAAGAAAGCCTCTAATAGGAGGTAGAGAGACAGAAATAGTGTGTGTGTGTGTGTGTGTGTGTGTGTGTGTGTGTGTGTGTGTGTGTGTGTGTGTGTGTGTTGGGGGTTGGGGGTGGAGGGAGACAGAAATCTGAGACAATGCAGAGCAGAGAAAACTTATAAACAAAATAAAGCAAAAACTGGTCTCAGAGAGACAAGCTATTGCAATCCTGAAACAGGAAACATTTATAGACTATTAAAAAAAAACCTCTTGGCAATAAAAATAATAATAATATATATTAAAAATTTAAGAGACCCTTCTTGAGTTTTCAGACTACAAAAGTGAACAATCAGTTAAATTTTTAACAATCAAGGCAGTGTGGTAGGGGCGAAAAGCCTGTTAAAACAGATCAAGGAACCTAATGAAGTCCAGAAATAGTCAAATATATATGAATAGCAGATTTTCGACCAAGGTCCAAAGACAGTTTAGTAGAGAAAGCACAGTCTTCTCAACAAATGGTGCTGGAACAAACAGATACCCGTATGCAAGAAAATGAACTTCAATCTACACCTTGCACCCTATACAAAAATTAACTGAAGCGGGTCATAATATAAAGCCTAAAACTGTATAACTTCTAGAAGAAAACATAGGAGAGACTCCCTGTGACCTTGGGAAAGGCAAACATTGCTTAGATACCACATCAGAAGCATATTCCATTAAAAAATAAAGTTGATAAACTGGACTTCATCAAAATTTAGGCTTCTGGTCTTTGGAAGACACTGTTAAGAGAAAAAGAAAAGCCACAAATTGGAGAAAATATTTGCAAAGTAAGTATCTAATAAAGGACCTGTTTCCAGAATTTATCAGGAACTCTGAGAACTCAATATTATAAAAACAAATCACTATTTTAAAAAAACAAAAAAACAGGCGAACAACTTAAACAGACACTACCCAAAAAGATTTAAAGATGGCAAATGAACACATGAAAAGATGCTTACCATCTCTAGACATTAGAGAAGCGCAAATTAAAACAAGATACCACTACATAATTATTAGAATGGCTACAATAAAAAAGACTGTGCCACATTCTGGCAAGGATACAGAACAACTAAAACTTCATGCATTGCTGGTGGCAGTGTAAAAGGGTGCAACTACTTTGGAAAACAGTTTGAAAGTTTCTTAAAAAGTTCAAAACATACAGCTACTACAGGATGCAGCCGTTTCACTCCTGAGTCCTTACCCAAGAGAAATAAAGGCATCTGTCCCGTGCAAAGGCTTATGCATGAATATTCATAGCAGCTTATTTGTAATAGCCCTAACGTGGAAACTGCTCCGTGTTTGTCAACAGGCAAAGGGATAAACAAAACACAATATACCCAGACAAAGGGAAGGCTACTCAGCAATAAAAAATGACTGATACACACAATGACATGGATTAAATGAAAAATAACCATGCTGAGTAGAAGAAGCCAGGCATGACTCTGTTTATGTAAAATCATAGACTAATTCACAGGAAAAAGGCAAACTTATCTAGAATGACAGAAAGCTGATCAGTGATTGCCTGGGAATGGTGGGTGTGGAGGGTGGAGTGTGGGGGCTTATCAAGGGGCAAAGGTTATGTTTACGATCTATATTGTAGTGGTGGCCTCACAGGTGTATAAACTTGTCAAAAGGCACCGAATTGTACACTTTACATATGTGCAATGCAATTCAAGAGATAAAAAGACAAGAGCATCGAGGTTTTGAACTTGGATAAGCCTGGTTTCAAATATGGACTCTATGCTCTATAACTGTACAAACTTGATCAAATTGCTTAATGTCACGGTCTTAAGTTTTCTTTCATCTGAAATATAAGCCCCTTTGATCAACTGTTGGGAGGACAAACTGATATTTTGTGCAGAAAGCCTTCGGCCTATGGTTAGAATACAATAAATGGCAGCTACCTACTGTCGTTATTGTCATATAACGATGATTACTCCATTACAATGATGATGCCTAGCAAGGTAAGGTACACAACAGGAGCTCAAAACATCAGCCCGCCCTCCTGCTTTGGCACCTGGGCGCACAGCCAGGTGGGCCACAATGAAGCCTCAGTTGGCCTGGTGCTTCTAATTTTCGAAAGGCTTCTGTGTTCTTTACCTCACAGCAGCCCCAGGGCAATGCTGCGTGGGTCTATGAGGCAGACCTCCTGAAGGTCCTGGCTCACGGTCCCCAGTATGTCAGAGAGGCTGGGCTCCCCTCCCAGGATCACACAACTGTCTGTACCGGGCTGCGGCTACAGGCCAGCTTCCCTAGCTGCCAGGCTGGGCTGTGGTGGCAGAGAGACGGTCACGCTCTCCAGCTCTCCAGCATGTGACCACCAGTCTGGCTTGGCAGTATTTTCCAGAAATCTGGTCCATACAATTCCCAACCCCGTGACAGGAGGGCATCCCATTCACCTCTTATGCGCTGGTGACCCCTCCTCTTGGTTTAGTCTGGTAGTATTCCTTCTTTTCCCCTCTGTTCCACTCAAAATACACACCAATGCTTACCAAAGTAAGAATAGTGAATTGGGAGTTTCAGCTGCTGGATTTAATTTAGCCAATGTGTCCGGTACACACCCTCCTAAACTTTACAGGGCACCCAGCCCATTTTCAGTAAATCCGGTAAAAAGGTCTTAATTCTGAGCTGATGTTACCATAAACATGTTTGGTTGCAGAAAAGGGTCTATTTAGGACCCACCCTTTCCCCCAAATCCAGCCCTTCTTCACAGCCCACTCCCCGCTGCTGCGGCGAAGTGTACAGTCCCAGGGACTTGCCTTTGGGGCCCTCCCCGTCTGTGACTGAGATCTCTTCCCATATCCAGCAGCCTCCTGACGAGAGACCTCCAAGTCTTCCTCCAGCATACCCTCTCAAGCCTCTTTGACAGAGGGTTTAATCTTTAAATATATTCTTCACCAGCCGAGCCATTTCCTGGAGCAGGAAATTAGGTTTCCTCCCATTGGCTCCAAGTGGGACCTGTGAAGTGTTCCAAAATGGTGGGAGCCGCAGCCAAGATGCGGGCGTGCCAGGGTCCCAAGCTGGCGGTGAGGCGGGGCCTGCCAGGTGATCCCTGAGTGGAGAGGGCAGGGCTGTGTGGATAAGTAAGCAGACCTTGTAAAGGTCCTGTCTCACTGCACCCAGTACGCCAGAGAGGCCAGGATCCCCTCCTAGGATCACACAGCAGTCTGCCTCGTGCCACGCACATCCTCCGTTATCAGTGGTCTGCTGCCCACGGCCGTCTGGGGGCTGATGTGAAATACCAGCGGGTTTGGACTCTGGTATTTCAACTCACTGGGGGTTGGGAAGAAGATCGGGAGCAAAGCACATACTCTCCAGATGGGGCAGACACGTTGCTACTATGTGGGAACACAAGAAACAGCAAAACCCCGGCACACCCGGCCTTCACCTAGCTCAGAGCACTGAAGGGGCTTGCCCAGGGTCATCTAACTTCTAGAGGCAGGGCCAGAATTCAAACCCAGACCAGTGCTGAGAAGAGGAGGAGGGTAAACAGTGTTTTTTCTGCTATCCAGGCGGCATCCCTGCCAAGGAAACTGACCTCCTGTCAGTCATCAAATAGTTAACTGAACACCTATGCTACCCCAGCTCCCTGAGCCAAAGAAGTGGACAGAAAGTAAATTTTTAAACACTGTATGTCATTTAACACACACATCACTAAACTTTGTAACTTATTTCAGAGACAAGCTTTCCTTTTTGACTGGCCAGCTGTGCAATCATAACAATAGTGGCAGAAGCTCCGACCACATGAGGTTATCAGATTCTGCTAAGGCCCAGGGAAGCCAGGCACTGTGACTCACTCTTTTCCCTAACTGTAAGTGGGGCGTCATGCTATTTTCTGACCTTGAATACAATACCTAGATATGACTAAACCTTTTCAAAAGGACTTCGTTTTCATTTATGGAGAATCTACCTTTAGGCTTTCAGAGTTAATTTGCATAAAATGTGAACTTACCCCAAATACTCAACTAATGTTGATTTTTTTTGAAGGGGCCCAAAGTATTACATTATAACTCAAAAACCAAACCTTTGGCATCCCTTTCAACTCAATTTGTTCTGTAACTTTACTTCCCCCCAACCCCCTACCAATATCTGCTATGTAAGGAAAAGGGGTTGTTTCCAGCTAGGGGGTGCCAGTTAAAACCACAAACGCTCACTCAAACGCATACTTCCCAGAACAGATGCTGCAGCTGATCCGTCCACCTGCACATTGAATGCACCCCCCGCCCCCCACACGCTTGCGGAATGAGACCTCACCTCTCTCCCTTTGATAACAAGCCAGCTAGCCCGCTCTCTCCCTGTGTTCACTCACCTGCAAGAACATCTCTAGAGTCCATTCTTCGGGCTCTTTGCATTGTATGTGGGTTTTCTTTTCCCTTTTTGTTCTGGTTCAAAATAAAAGCAAGGCCTGAGTGACTTCAAATTTGGGTTAGGTGCTCACTCAGCAGATTTTCTAAGGCGGCAGAAAAACTCTTGAAAAGATGCTTTGCAGGGGTTCCACTTGGCCTTGGAGTGACAGTGGTCTGCTCTGAGATCCCTCTCGCCCTCTGCTGTTCCTTAAAACCCAAGTCTCAGAATGCGCCTTTCTCTCTTCCATGTCCAAAGCCCAGGACAGTGATCTGACTGAGAAGCGCCATAAAAACCCTGAAAACACTCCTGCTGAGAGAGGCATCTGATTTGGGGGTTCACCCTGGCTCCTTTCCCTTCGGTAAACACAGCCAAAACTAAAGCATCCTCTGGTCCAGGCTGAGCCGACTGGGGTTTACGTGTTAAGTCTCTGAGCTGCAGGTGACCACCCAGAGGCCTAACATTCAGGGAGCAGAGTACCCTGGTCAGCGGAAGTGCCGGCTAACCAAAGGACAACCCACTCGGGAGAACTAGGCAGCTGGTACTCAGGAATCTTTCAAGCATCTTGTCTAATCCCTTCCCTTTGTGTGGCTGAGGAAACAGACGGATGGATTAAGCTCCTCAAGGTCACCCAGCAAAGGCAGACGGAGAAGGCAGCTTCCCAGCTGCTGCCCCACTGTGTGACGTCTCTGAGATGTAGGTGAGTCCACTTTCCTGCCTGGTCAGTCCAGTACAGTCAAACACAATTTTTTCTTTGTTGTATTGAATCTTAAGTTGCCTGAAGGTCTCCCTCTTCAGGATGACAAATGTTTTTTAAAAAAATGGGACAAAGCAATTGGTGACTCTGGTTAAAGGATGTCATTCCCGTTCTATCACTGTAACCTTCTGAGGTTGGAAATTTTATCAAAATAAAAGGTTACGAACAAAAAGATGGAGCTGTACACTGAATATACTATTCCCAAACACTTTCAAGGTTTCCTTTGATGGTTGGAGTTTAAATGAAACAGCACTGCTTCCAGCATGGGTGTGGTCTTGTCATTTGGAGCCACAATGAAGCAATCTGGCTAGGTGAAGTTTGTGGAGGGGTCTCGGCTCTGGATAATTGAGGTTTCCACTGTAAACTCTGCCAGGTGATCCCTGCCACAGTGACCAAGCCACTGCTTTAGCCCAGTTTCTCGGCAAGTTCTGTAAGTATGCTAAGCACACTTTTTCATGTTCCCATTCAGACTGGCCTGTGAGGAGCTGAAAATGGGATTTCACAACCCTTGACACTAGTCACTGAACCACGTGCACCAAGAACAAGTCAGTTCCCATCTGAACTTGCAAATGGATACCAAATTAGGGGGACACCCAATAAAACGCTGGGCTGAAGCCCCCAAGCTCCAGAGCAACAGCTTGCCTCTCCTTCCCTCCTCCCCAGGCTTGTTTTCTCAGGTGCACAGCCCCTTGAAGGAGGAAGCCAAGGATCACCTTGCCCTGTCCTCTGCAGGGGGCTGGACCCCACAGAAAACACATGAAGATCACCTGGACCTCAGAGCTGCCTTCTGCCCAAGGGGCCAGGGTGGGCACAGAGTATGTACTTCTAGAAAACAAAGAGGCCGATTTATGGAGAAAGTTCAGCTTAGTTATAATCATCTGTAAAGCACATGGACACTGAGAACGTTTCAACATCAGCCTATGAGTAAGGTGAGTCCCATTGTTTCTCAACCTCAGCTCACCCAACCTTTGGGGCCAGTGATCCTTTGTTTAGGGGGTGGCTGTCCTGTGTATTACAGGGTGTTTAGCAGCAAACCTGGTTTCTACCCACTGGATGCCAGTAGCACCCCCACACCTAGCTGTGACAACCAAAAATGTCTCCAGCTATTGCCAAAGGTTCCCTAAAGGGCAAGTTCACTGCCTGGTGCCCCTTGAGAACCCATGGGATAGGGAAATGCTCTGGGGGTAGGCACAGGTCAGGGAAAACAGCAGCAATTTATACCGCAGAGCAGACGCTTACCCAGCACTTCTCACTCAGTGTCTTACTGGATGCAGGGACCCTGCAGCGCTGGTCTCCTTGCTCCCACTTTATAGGTGAAAGATTCATGTGACGTTGGGTGACTTGCCCAAAGTTGCCCAGAACAGCCAGAAGCAGTGCCCAGCCTTGAACCTGGATGTTCCACCCCTAAACTGGCTCCCCAAGACCGTAAAATACAGTGTTCACTGTGTTAGAATCATCTGAGATTCTCCTTAGGCTCTGGTGAGATTATTGGCCTTGGCCTTTCCCTTCCCCCCAGTGTGAGGAAGGTAGTTGAGTCTGAGGAGGGCTGGGCAGGGAAGGATGAGGATGAGAGGGAGCAAGGAAAGGGAGCAGGGGGGGAGGAGGGGTCCTCCGAAAGCTTTCTACTTAACTGCTTTGGTTTTCACAGACTATTTTTGTTTTCAAGCACCAGCTTGATAGGGACTGCTTTTTCTGGGGTGTCGGCAGGATCACAGAGGTTTCCAGGTACAAAGAAAAGATGCCTAGAGGACCGAGATCCGGGTTGGTCTCTGGTTACAGGAGGAAGGGGAAAGAAGAGTTTCCAGGCCTCCGAGAACTTTCTGGATGGCCATTTCACTCTGCCAGTTAACATGCACTGGGAATGGAATTAAGCCTGAAGATCATTTATTTATTTGTTTGTTTTTAAAGTGATCACTTGGGGAAACTTCAGATACTCACAGCCATTGGCAATGTTCTGATGGGCTTAAGGCAAAAAGCACACTTCACCCCAGCTCTTATTACAGCCCCACTGCCAAATCTCACCTCCTAAAACACAGGGAATTTGAAACGCAGTCACGAATCCAGGTGTGTTTAGCTACCTCTCTCTTCCCATTCTCCTGGGTGATTCGGCCTCCTGTGGTCCTGCTGTGCAGCAGGCCTCTCCACATGGCCGACACTTGGAGGCTGTTTCCAAACTGCTTTTGGGAAACAGAATAATTTGTATTTTCAATCTGGGAGAAAAAATAAAATGTCAGGCTGAATGAAGACCATAGGGCAGAAAGGATTCCTCTGTCTAATGACAATGTGAGGCTCCATGGAGGTAGGGGAGGGACTAAAATGACCAGTTAGAGAAAGAGATTTACTAGCCTCTTAAATCCAACTTTGGAGGGAAAGGTAAGAAGAAAAGAAGAAGCCCTTTTGGAGACTGGTGGATAATTCTCTGTACTTAAACGTTTTGCTCAGCAGAAGAGAAAACCGGGGCTTAGAAGCGACAAAGGGGGACTGAAATACAGATCTCAACCTTCTGCTTAATAAATGCCATAAGACTGAGAAATAGATTTGCTCTCTTAAAAAAATAAAAAGGGCAGGGCACTGAACAATCACCTCCCCTGACAACTGCTCTTTCTCTTGTCTTATCTGCCAGCAAGCTTCAATATTAGCTCACTTCACTACACAAACAATTCCTATTACAGGACTCTTAGTCATCCTGTTTTTCACTTTCTTCCACAAAGCAGAAGCCATGAAGGTCTGAGTATCCTCGCTGGGGCAGTCTTTTCCCAGACCCGGTTCCCAGCCTCCCACCTCCTGCCCCATCAGGTTTGCCTGAAGGCAGAACCGTGAATCACTTCCTGTGGGCGGTCTGCACGTTTGGGGGGTAGGGGGAGGTTTCCCTTCTTTTCTTTGGAGAAGATTCTCACAGACTTTTGGGGTTAAACAAGTGGAACCAGGCGAGGATGATAACTGGCTGCCTTGCCCTATCATAACAAATCAGTTTTCAAAGACTTACAGAAACTGGCAGGCGGGCATTCGTGACTTAGGGGAGTCTGGGGGAGGCGGAGGTGAAGAGGGCAAATCAGGAGGTTTTGTGTTAATTGCACAGTTTTGACTTCCTTAATTATGAGTCACAGAGAGATAAAACAATGTCACAAGTGTTGACATGCAAAGGGTGAGCTGGGCAGCTCACTGACTCCTGAACTGAGAGGGGCAGCTTCTGGGCAAGGCTCCCTCAAGCGCCAATTTTACAATTCCTAGTGCAACGCCACAGAATAGAAACTGGAACAGGAACATCCGGGAATTTCGGTCTTAACCACATTTACAACTCTTTCCCTATTTTTAAAATAAGCCCCAAAGCCTTTAGAATCCTCAAACCTTTCAGTTCAGCCACCAGGGGGGAGCTGGAAGTAAGTGAGACGTGGGAAATAACCACATTTCTAGAAAAAGTGAGTTTAAGGACCATGAAGTTAAACAGCTAATTTTGTGTGCAGAAATAGGGCATTTATTTGCAGGACAGCAATCTCTAACATGTCACAAATACTCTGCTTCCTTCTGGACCAAAGCTTTACAAGCTTACATAAGCACTTTCCATCTAACGGGTAACAAAAATGGATGTCCTGTATATTCTGGGCACCGGTATCCTCAGGACAGTTAAGCAGCCAATTAGCATTCCTTTCAGTCTAAGGAGACAGACTTCCTATTGTCCTAAACAAAAGGTTCTGGTTCATTGGGGGCAATTTCACCTAAGACAGCAAAGAACCCCTATGGGCAGGAAGATAGGAATTCCAAATAAACAAGAAGGGAGGACTTCAGAGAAGCCAGGCAGGCACTTGCAACTCAGGGTGGTAACAGCCTGCTGTGTAAGCTGGCCTCATCAACTAAATGGCTCTTGGCTAAAAGCTGCATCCCAAAAGCAGCTCCTAGCAGGAGCACAGGAAGGCTTCCAGGTGAGGCTCCCTCCCCGGGCTCCCAGTCACTTACAACTCTCTCCCATACCCAGCCCACCCAGGCCCCGCCAAGATTCCCAGTAGCACCCACTCACCACCTCACCAGACTCTTACTTCCCAGAAAGCAGACAGATGTTTTGAGGCCTGATTTACAGGTACAGAAATTCAAACTGCTTAAGTCACCCAAGCAGCAGAGGTAACACATCGCAACCATAGCATGAGAGCGTGGGCTTCTGCACCTCCAAGCCAGAGATCTTCAGCCAGTGGTGGCATGCTGATATGTGTGTCTGGAGGCTTGCATCAGCCCTATGGGAGGCCCATCTATGCCTCTAGCTCAAAAACTGTCCCATCTATGGCTCTTCCTGCAGAATAACCTCTCTCAGTCCTTCCTCCTTCAAAGTCTTATAAGTCTCTGCTATCCTACACTCAGCATCACTTAGCACCAAAGGTGTGGTGCTATTAAATAACTTCCCTGTTTTTCTGGCTTCCCTTCCCAGCTAGATAGGAGCTCCTTGAGGGTAAGACCAAACTCAACTTTCTCTGTACCCTATTTGGAGCACAGGGCTTGCATATTACATTTGCTCACAAGTAGGTCATGATAGTGGAATTATTCCTCTGGGCATCAACAGTCAGAAGATGGAGGAAACAAAAAAACCCTCAGGTGCACTCCAGCTCTATGAACCCATGATGGCATCAATCAAGCCTTACAGCAAAGGGATCACAGACGCATGTTCCTGCCAGACACCCAATACCAGGACTGCTCTTTAAGCAATCATCTGGTCTTGAGAGGTGCAAGTACAAACGGCAAGGGAATGACAGGCACAGGTGCAAGTCAGTGAGGCTGAAGCAGCCAGTGGAAGTACAGAAAGATAAAATGGTTTTGAATGAAGAGGTCCTGCCCACTTTACTTACCATACCAGAAAGAGAAAGGAAAAGTCATCTACGGCTAGGGTTGTAGGCAGGCATTAGATAGAAGGCTTTGTAATAAATTTGCTCAACAAATAGTTGTTGAGTGGAGATTTTTGTCAGCATTGGATTTACCCAAAGAGAAAGCATGCAGACACTGGGCTACACTGGGGTGTCTGTGCTCTTCACACTGGCTGTGATGCTGAACAATGGGGAGGGGGTTCTGTAGGTAGGGGTGATCCCAGTTATAAAATGATGGAGCCAACCCACCTCTAGTGTCTCCTTGCCTTCTAGAACTGATATTCCACATGCCTGTGAAATACGCTGATTTTCAGTGAAAGTACCTTAAAAGGGGCAGTGTTTCCGCTGCCATTCCTTTACTGCATTTAAGCATATATGGCCTTTGAGAAAACAAACTTGAATCATCAATAGCAGCAGGGAAAATACATGATCAAGAATGGGGACTACTAACAAAAATTCCTTTCTTCCCTACTATAAATGGAACAGAGAGGGTTAGACAGAAACTTCAGAACCTGGACTCTTTCTACAAATCAAACCCCAAATCTAACAGTAATCTCAGCAAAACAGTGGCAAGTCACAGCTGTGACATGATATGAAGGAAATAAATTGGTATCAGATAACTCCCTGAGAACGAAGGTAGCTTCCAACCAGAAAGGTGAGGGAGGGTGCAGAACTGCTGACCTCGGAGATCAGAGGCCATGCGGTGAATGACAGGGCTCACACACGTGCTCCCCATCCGCGGCTGGCTTTGGCGGAACCTGACCCGGAACCAGGAGTGAACACAGATGACCTCTTGTGGTATGTTCCAGGCTTAGGAACCAGAGGGCTTTGGAGCTGGGGGAAGGGGGCTCCAAATACCAGCCATTTCGTCCCCCGCTCTTGTATTCCCACACAGGAGGACACAGAAACGATTACCCAGGGATCCTGCTGAATGGATGCCAGTGTTCTTTTCTCTACTCCAGGAATCCATGATCCCAGAACTATCTGTGACCCAAAAGGGAAAACCCAGCTGTGGGCTAACAAAGAAGCTAACACCGCAAGAAAGCGCAGGGACTCCACAAAGAGCAGGAAGCCCAGAGAGGTTTCTGTGAAGGGGAATTGCACCCTGGCCCTTCCCAGCCCCGACGCAGCCAGCTGGGGGGCCCCAGTGCCCTTGCGGCCTGGATTTCAAGTAAGCCTGGGCCTTCTCCGGCTGGGCCGTAAACAGTTCCGGCTCTCTCCTCCCTCCTCGCCAGGCGGCAGGACACCCCTTGCCACTGGGGCCTGGATTGTTTGCTAACAATGGAGGGAACATTAAACAAGGACGGAAGACGGGAAGTGAATCACTGAATTCTCAAACAGCCTCCTAGGAAGGAGCAGGGCAGTGGGAGGGGCCTGGAGGAGCAGGAAGGAAGGTTCCCAGGTCCTCTTACCCCACAACGGGGCGCCCTCAAGCTCTGCCCCGCTGTGACCAGGATGCCGCTCCACGCAAGGGCGAGATCAAGCCCCTGAATTACCCTGGCCACTCCATGAAGCATCCCCGTGTTCCCTGTCCCCTCCATCAGGCGGAAGCAGGGGGAGAGACGCAGGAGTACTCCTCTCCACTGACGCACCTTTGCCCCCAAGCCCCTGAAAATGTCTGAACGTGAGACCAGTGGCTGTGGGCTCTCCCGGCAGAGGGAATGGGCCCATTCTCTCTCCTGCTCAGGATGCCAATTACTAAAAAAAATAAACCCCGTGGGGCAATGGCTGGGCAGGACTTGAGATGGCATCAGAGAAAGGTCCCCGCCTGCCCTGCTCACGCTCTGCACTGTTCCTGGAAGCTGGTGTCGGTGCGGCCACGCCGGCCAGACCTCCCCTCCATGGACCAACTACCTGCCCTGGGCCTGAAATCTGGTCTCTTCCAGGACTGTGTCCTATTTCATTCATACAGTGTGTGGGATGTGCGCAGGCTCACTTTGCAGCTCCAAGCAGGAAGAGCACGTGGTCGGCCAGTCTGTTTATTCAGGGCCTACTATCTGCAAGGCACTTGGTGAGTACCTACCTCAGTTTTCTTAACTTTGCAAAGGATCCCGGACTGATAGACCAGACAGCTATGATTCTGGGTGCAAGAACAGAGCCAAGGGCACCTACAGCTTCTCCAAAGCTCCCCTAATTTTTGCTTTACAGACTCTTTTCATAACTAGCTTTTCCCCTCCCTGCCTCACCATCATTAAACAGGTCACATGGACGAGTTGCTTCCTATAAGCAAGTTCTTTGCTAAATACTTTATATACTTTAATCCTATAGAACAGGGCCCCATTTTCCAAAAGATGACAGTGAAGTTCAGAGAGGTTAAGATTGTTCCAGGTGGTCACACAGCAAGCAGGAGAGCAGAGTGAAACTCTGAATTCCATGCACAAGAGCTGAGGCCTTCCCATTGTGTCATGCTGTTGCCCTGCACACCCGCTTGCCTTGAAGGGGGACATGGAAGAAACAAGATGAGACTGGAAACTGAGACCTGGCTCCTCTCTCTGCCACCTGGGGGACCTTAGGCAAGGTTTCCCTGGGCCAGTTCCCTCGCCAGGAAGAAGAGTGTATCTGGGAAGACTGTCAAGGGCTCACATGAGAGATGGCGCTACACCAGTGTAGGGAATCACCCATCACCTTTCTTCCATGAGCCAGGAAACACTGCCCACCATGGCCGCTTGCTGATCATTCACCCCTGGATTTCTAAGGCCTTCCTGTAACAAGCTGGTGCCCAGGTCAGGACCTTCTGAGATGTGAGAACATTCTAGAAACATTATCCAAGCACACGTTATGTTGCCTTTTTTTTAATGGTACAAGCAGCTGTGAACACAGTTTGAGAGATTAACAACTTCTTTCCCAAGCCTACCAGATTTGGTCAAGTCTTCTTGAAACTCTTACCCTCACAGATCATGAGACTGAAGGTCTAAAGCAGTTGCCTGGGTTTTCCAAGTCCCAGTTCTGCTATTCATGACTATGTGTGAGTTACTCCCACTCTCTGAACCTCAGTCCTCATCTGTAAAATGGGCAGGTTGCACCAGAAATGTCTGAGGTTGCTTCTCTGACAATCTGTGACTATTAATTAATCAGAGGCTTGCTGGTTTTTCTCACACACAGGAGACTTCTTTCAGGGAGTTTCACTGAACAATGACAAAAGGAGCACATTTCCGACTTCCCAGTGACACCACTGGGTTCTGGCTCCTGCTGGGGACTGTCCAAATGCCAGCAACAAAACTAGGTTTGGTAAACTCCAGCCACCACCTTTGCGTGGCTTTGTGAGGCTGAGGGAATCCACAAGGCTTACTTCCTGCCTGCACTCCACCCCCCATCACGCTATGCTCTGAACAGGAACCCCAAAACTGTAGAAACTGCAGCCTGAGATTACATCCCCACGCCTGGCCACAGAAGACTCCAGGGCAGCAAAAGGCTTATCTGCTGTCATATCCTGCACAGCTGGGAAACAGGGCCAGGCCTCGAGAAGGCTGTGGAAGGCAGGGCTTCAACGTTGTTGCAAAGATGATTTAGCTCCAGGTCTAAAAGTACCGCAGCTCCATCACATGTAGTGTGTGGTGCCATTCCTGCTGACAGAACCTTGTGGGCAAATCAACTGCTGGCTGTGACACAAAGTCCTTTTGTGCTCTGCAAGTACCACATCACTAAGTACCTCACTGAGTTACTTGATTAAGTGAAAATTCAGGGCCAAATGAGTTCTATACAAACAATTGCTCTTTCAAAGCCCGTTTGAAGAAAATACTTCTCCATAAGAAACTTGAAACAAAGAGGAAAGCACAAGTGTACACATTCCCCGTTAACATAATTTTACATGGATCACTTGCTTCTGATACTCTGAGCTTAATTTCTTTGCTTATTAAGACATTAAGATCAAAACTCCTATTTACATCCAACAATGAAATATTACCCAGCCATAAAAAGGAATTCATGATTGCAACATGCAAAAACATGAAGAATCTGAAAATAATGATGTTATGTGAAAGAAACCAGACCCACCCCCCACAAAAAAGAGAGTACATCCTGTATGATCCCATTAATATAAAATCTTAGGGAATTCAAACTAATGTATAGTGACAGAAAGCAGATCAGGGACTGTCTGCAGACAGGGTTGGGAGGAGGAGGCAGCCGACAAACAGCAAACAGGAGGGTGATAATCACGGGGCAGGAGGAAACGGCGGGGGGGGGGGGGGGGGGGGGGGTGGACATGTTCATTATCTTGCTGGTGGTGAGAGTTTCATGGGTGTATACATATGTCAAACTCATCAAATTCTACATTTTCAATATGTGCCATTTATTGTATGCCAATTATACCTCAATACAAATGTTAAAGCAAACAAACCACTCCCTAAACTGTGACAGGAAAGTTATCTGAAGCCTGATTGTAAAATGTAGCAAAGCAAGCAAAGCAAAGGGTTTTGCTCCAACGGACTGTATCAAAAATGTCTTCCTCTGCCCATTGCATACAAACTCTGAAAAGAGCCAATACTGAAACATGAATGGGCTGCATAATTATGTTCTAAAAAAGTGTGACAAATATACACACTAAAGATTCCACTGAAAAGTAGTTCTGGCCTATCTGCTACAATAATGTCTTTAACTGTTTAGCTATTCGTGCAGCCCTTTACCTGATGACGTGAAAAATACTCCTGTGCTGACACTGCTCTGAACAACTGTTCATCAGTGAAAATCCCTGAAGGGCAAAGCATCCCAAAGTGGGTCACCAAATTTCAAGTCGGCATTGCAGAATAAATTATACACGGGGGCCCCCACCCCTTGCTCAGTGGTGCCGGGGCTAGAGCACGGAGGGCTGGCTCTTCTGCCTGGAGGTCTGGTCTAGCCAGGAATGTTGCACTGAGTAAGGGCACGTGCCAGGGAAAATGAGCACGGTGTTCAAACCGAGGAGTGAACTGCTAGGTGCTGGATGCCTACCTCTGTCCTGCATACAGGCATCCATGAGGTCATGAACCACATGGACCTCTTCACAAGCATCACAGGACTATTTTGTGAGGCCTTTTTTTTTTAATCTCCTTTAAATTTTGAGGTTACTACAGTTTCACGGTTGTTTAGCACCATGTTTTTCTGATGTTTTCAGATGCCAGCAGCCTCTACAGTCACTCAGCCCACCAGAATCCTCCTATTCCAAAACAAACCAGATGTCAAATCTCTGTCCATCAAGGAGCCTGAGATTTGAGAGTGGGAGGGATTCTTATCAGGGACATTGTTTGGAACGCTCCTATCTAGGACACTGAGCAGAAAAAGCACTTAACACACTTAAGATTGACACTAGGGGGAAGCAAAGGTGGGGGGCAACATTAACAAGGTGAAAAATAGAGTGCTGCCATTCCTGAAGGAAATTCTTTCCAACCCGTTGGTGATCTGTCCTCAAAAGTTCTGCACAAAGACCTAGTTTATTGCCAACCCAGCCCCGGGTCGCGTTTCTAGTACGATTCCACGCAGACCATGGAGGCTCAGTAAACGTTCACAGATGGTGATGAATTCCTACTTGTAGCCAAGTTCACGGGCGGGGGGGAAGACCTAACTATTCAACATTTGAACGCTGATAGTCCTGAAACAATCGGGGAAAGAAAAGATACACAGAAGAATGAGCACACAAACAAATACGAAGAAACCAGCAGAATGCCTAAGAGCAGTGGAAGCCAACTACCTGATCCCGCTGTGTGGGTCTGAGCGAGTTACTTAAGCTCTCTTGTGTCTTAGTTGCCTCAGACCACCCTGTGGGTAAGTATTATTGCCCCCAATTTAAAATCCATGCTGCAGGAGATCTGAAATGTGACATTTCACAGCATCAAGGGCAGACAAGTATGCTGTTCCTTCTCCCCAACCCCAGATGAACTGAGTCAGTTTCATTCAGAGCTGTACAGGCTTTTCCGGGGCACCTAACAGCAAGTTCAGCTACCGGAGGGGACAAATACGCCAGGACCTGCTGGGAGCCCATCAGAAATAACAGCCAAGAACCAGAAAGGGTGTAAGGCCTAGCAGTCTAGTGGGTGTACAGAAGGCAGCCTCCAGGTATCAGACTTTCTGGATATGAAAGTCTAGCTTAGAGGTCACTTAACCCCACAACCACAGAATACAGAGCTCTACTAGAAAGCTCTGCCGTGTACAGAGAGGAATTCAGTTTGCTCCAAAGTGACTTCTGCCTCCCAGTCCTAGTAGGGACCCTCAGAGACCCTGCAGAACGAACTAAGTGTCCCTGGTTGGGCTCCCTGGGTTCCGGCTTCCTCATCCCAGGTCTTCTCTCAGATGAGGTGTTAAGCTGCCATCCAGTGAACTTTTCAGGGTCTGAGAACTAGACCCCTTCCATATCCCCCAAGATTCCTCCCACTGCATCCAACCTGGTTATAATCCCAGTTGAAAGGCACAGAACCACAGCAGTTCATGATCACGCGTCCACCAGCATGAGTAAGACTCAGCTTATCCCAACACGTGAAACAGAAAACACGGCATGACAGACAGAGTGCTTTGAACATAACAGGTGCTCAATAAATATTTATGGTGCAAATGAACGCTCAACAGAAGCCAAGTCAAGCTCCTCTCTCCTCTTCCCCACCTCACTCGTGTGGTCAAGCCGGGCAACTTCCGTAGAAACTTCCCATTGCCGGAATTCGGAGACACAGAAGACAGCCACCAATTAATTGGTCTGGGCCGGAGGTCGAAAATAGGCAGCGGCCCACAGATGTTGTGCTTGGCCTACACAGTGCTTTTCAAAGTTTTAAATGAGTTGCCAACTTTTAAAAGCTGGAAGATTTCATATGTTAATCTAGATCTTTGGCTTCTCTTGAAAAAAAATCAGGTCTGGCGATACTTGGCCACTGGCTGAGGCTCAGTCGCCAGTGCTCCTTTAGACTGGGAAAGACACCTCAGTCCTGCTTTGTCCTCGTTCACCGGGCCCCACTTCCCGCGCGCCACCTGTCCCTGTGACCATCTGAGCTCGCGACTCCGGCCTGCGCTTCCCACTGGGGAAGCAGCACTCCTTACAAGACAGAGTGGAACCTGAAGGGACCAGGGACTGGCCTTTGTAGGGCAACCCCATGTCCATTTGGCACTTCAAGTCACACCTCTTGTCCTGGTGTCATTATTAACGACAGCCCCTTTCCCTCTCAGAGTCCCGGTTTAGGTGACATGGTGCATGGTCACGTGAGCATCTCTGCCAGTTCTAGACCCGCCTGGCTCACTCCAAGGATTCTGTACCCAAAGCCCTCAGAGGGAAGGCCACTTGCTCTCTCCATAGCTTCCCAAGCTGAAGACTGCAAACTTCTGGCAGAGTTCACTCCATGAAGGATGCCTTCAAAACACCCTGTGAAGCTCACAGCCTGCAGAGAACCAAGTGCCAGGGGAAGCAAGGGAGAGACGGCCAGGACTACACAGCGCGGCTGGGGCAGGCAGAGGTCCAGAGAGAAAAGGAGTCTAATAACCAATTCCCCCTGGCCGAGTACTATTTCTCTTACCTGAAGAGAAAGGGAGAACAAAGGCCCCCCACCTTCCTCCCTCCGCGCCCCCCCCCCCCGCTTGTGGTGGGGGCTGGGGAAGGAGAGAGGACGGCAGCCCTTAGGGTGAGTGAAGTCATCAATTTGTACTTATTGCCTCTTCCAGAACCTTCCACCTACTTGGATCAAACACATTCACTTGTCAGAGCCAGGGGCACAGATTCTACCCACGCCTTCAGGCAGACTTCCCAAACCTTTAACTGAGTGAAGATGGGTCAGGATAAAAAAAAAAATCTGTTTACCCACCTTCTCAGGGGCCTTTTAGCAAAACTGGGGCCATACCCCACTTTAGACAGGAGCCATGGAGAGGCACAGCCTTGGGAAGGGTTGCAGGTGACATGAGCTGCTTTCCACACGAACTGCCAACACCCAGCCGGCCAGCTCCAGGACCCTAGGGCTGCTGCCCTCTTAAGGATATCCTACTGCACCTGCACTGCACCTAGGCCAACACAGCAGCTCTGCACCAAACCTCAGATCAAAGGATTCCCTTCCTCGTCTTTAATGGGTTGAAGGCCAGGGAGGGAATGATCTCAGTGAGGGGGAGGGCAACAGACCTGCCTTCTCCCCCAGGAACAATCTGGCGGAGCAGACAGTGTGCAAGGGGGGAGGGCAAGGCAGGAAGCCCAGGAGTATTGTCTTGACATTTTATGAGAAAGCCTGACGTAACTGGATAGCACAGGGCATCTGAGGCTTATTCTTTCCCCTGTGAGCAGATAGAAGAAAATCTGGTTCTTAAAAACCTTAAGGTCCATGTGAACTTAAATCCCTGACCTTCTTCTTTTCCAAAGTGAGCACATCACACAAGAATCGCTGCAGCCAGAATCTGTTTTTAAGTTTCCTTTGGTACCAGCCTCAGAGAAGTCCAAGCCCATTTTATTAGGCAATGGAGAGCTAATTTAAGGCACAATCTGTATCTAAATGGATTCCCAACACTTCAATCTCTCAAAGGTAATTTTGTAAATAGGCACAGTGAAGGGTCTGCTTTGAAAAGTGGGCAGGGAATCAGCTACAGTTGCTTAAACACTGATCAAATTAAACAAAAAACACATCAAAAGAAATTGTATTTTACATCTTCCCTGATCAAGTCAACTAACAGCTTTGGTTTGGAGGGTTAATGGGGTGGAGTTTTCACATCTTGTAGGGAAGGGAGGGGTTGAGGGGTATATATAAATTCTCAGCTGGCTTTTGGCCAGGGCCATTCTTATTGATCTAGACAAACCCAAATTATGAAGCCTAACATGACTTGTATATATACAAGTAGCCATCTGAAAAGTCACAGGCCTAATTGAAGGAGACAGCTAGAAATCAAAGGAAAGACAGAGGAACAAAAAAATGCCCTGCCCCACAGAGCAGCATTCCAGCTGCCTGGAGAGGCCAAGCAGAGGCTCTTCCTTCGCGGGGAGGTGGATGTTTACTTACACAGATGAGTTCGCTTCCCCTGGGTGCAATTGTCCCAGGGAGCCACTCAGCGCAGCCATGATTGAAAAGAACAAATAGCAATGCTCGCCAGCAGGCTCTCCCTGCTCTCCCCACACATTCTGCTGCAATGGCAGGCTTGGCCCTGATGTCATGCGGGGGAGCAAGATCGCGGGGTCTGGGACTGAGCAGAGGGCCATGAGCAGTGCCTCTGCTCCACCCACGCAGGGGGTTTCCTACAGGAACAGAGGCTTCCTAACACCCCAAGCATCCGTGTCCCCACCCAGAGCAGGATAAAGCCAGAACTCTGGCCAGCAAACCCGTGGACTGATGGAGCCATTCCAGAGAGGACAGGGGACTTGTCCCCAGTGTGGGGCTTCTGACATCCCATCCACTGTGCTTCTTAGGGTACCATCCTGCTGCTGCCCTTTGTGACACTGGCCCAGGGTGCAGGCACTAAGTGTTTGTGAATTTGGGAGGTCATAGGGCAGAAAGCCTGGAATCTGACGATGGAGATAACTTAGCCCTCCCTTGGAGAAGCCTGACCTCTAATAGCTCCCATTTTCTCTGTCACTAAAAGGAAAGCATTGGCAACACTCAGAAAGGAGAAACCCAAAGGGAGAATAATAGTTTACAAATTTGTTCCAGACTCTTTAAGAAACTAGCGAGACATTTTGACCTGCCATTCTGATCTCCACAGCATCCGGGCTAGATTACCAAAACAAATTAGGACTTGAGAGAAAGAATCAACCCCAAACTGCAATGGCTAAAATCACACACCTTCAACATTTGTTGAAGATAAACGGATGGAAGAGACCTATCTTCTTGGCAACATTGAAAAAATGCAACATCAACTCAGGATGGAAGAAAACCTTGGAGAAAAAAGTTCAACACTACATAAAATGGAAAGCAGCTGAAACTGCAGGCCATGGAAGTCACTGACTAAAAAACTGATGAAAAAAATCCAATAACTCGGGTATGCAAAGTTTTACCCAGGAAAATTGGACGTGATGGAAATAATGGCATGAAAGAAAATTCCCAAGTGGCAGAAGCTAAAATAGGTACCAACTGCAGGCAAGCAAGCAAACAAAGGCTTGCTTTTGGGTGGGTGTAGAGGTAGGGTAGGCATGATTGATTTTAATCTTTACTTACAGTACAGTTGTGATCAAAGAAAAAGGCCAAAACACTTGCTCTAAGAACACTGACTCCAGAATCTATTTACTCACATGAAAGGTCCAGATGACCCTGGGAGCTGAAGGTGGCACAAGCTTGCATTTGCAGTTAAACATGGGGTGGCGTCAAGTGCTAAGTCAAAGGCAATGGATTTATGATTTTCAGAACTTCAATTTGGGAGCAGGTGGATTTGTTCTCTCTCTGAGGTTTTCCCCCTGGCCTTGGGTGTTCAGGCTCCTTTTCCCAAATGCTGATCATCTGCTTTGGTGGTTCAAACACATTCCGATGGGGTTATTTGGCTTTACAAACAATGCTCTACAAAATCCTGGCCAGGAAGGACACACACCGATTTCAAGGGTAAATACCTGGGAGGAGGGAGGGAGAAGAATGTGGAGGGGGCAGGGGCAACCCGGGCGACGCCAGCAATCTTTTAATTTTTTTCTTAGCAAAGAAGTAAGACATTACAGATATCTGAAGTGAATACAGATTAATATGAACCTTTGTTAACTACAAGGGAAGGTCTGTGGGCAAGTTTACCCGTGACTTCTAGGTTTCACATTTTTATCATGCACCAAAAACACACACACAAGGCCCCAACAACAATAGACCTAGGCAGGGAACTGCTTCTGGCGTCTTGGAGAGGGTGTCTGCATCAGCACAGGCCCAGCTGAGAAAATCAAAGTTCAAAATCCTTTGGTATGTAAACACTTGGGAAATTCTTGGCCTGAGAGCATATACAGCAACATATTAACTTGTCTCTGTCTTCTAAAATTTTTGTTATCATAGGAAAAAAGAGTTATTTTTTTTTAAAAAAAGCAAATGAGTATAAGAGAAAATGAAAACTATTATTTAGAGAGGGCCTGCTTGGTACCAGGCACTTTGCAAGAGGTTTCCGGTATCAGCTCTCTAATCTTAACTATGAAGAAGGGTGTTGTGACCCCTTCTTCTCCCAGAGCAAGAAACTGAGCTTCCAAGAAGCAGAGCCATGGTCCAAAGTCATGTAGCCAGTCGGGGGTGCTGAGAGCGGCAGGCTGGGCCTCACTGAGGCCCATCTTAACTTCACGTTGCCAGAGCCCGGATTGCCCATCCCTGGGAAAGACAAGGAAACTTCCCCAAGGCAGCCTTTCTCATCTCCTGCCATCTCATCTCCTGCTGTTCCCAAACCAGGCTGTCCAGTCCCCAACACCTTCTCAGGTTCCACGCCACTCTCCCAGGCCAGTGACACCTGGGACACACCTCTGAGCAGGACACTGGGAGGTTCTGAAAGGCAGACAGTTCAGGTTCTGATTTTTTCCCCATCGGCCTTATTAAACTTCCCCTCTTTAAACCTCAGTTTCCTTGTCTGTAAGATGAAGACATCACTGCCCCTTCTTATGTGGTTGCTGTGAGTGGCAGGTGCTAAAACACACCTAATCGCGCTTAGAACGGGGCCTGGCACAGCCGCTTATACAATATTTACCATCAGTATAACAGTCCTTGACAACTCTGTGCAAATACAGTTTTTCTGAATACCTGAACTTCAGGCTGAGAGCAGGAGTCGTGGCCACCACAGAACTGAGGGTCAGAGGGGAAGGAACTGAAGCCCAAGAGGCTGGAGTGGGGTTAAGTGTCCACCCAGGAAAGAGAGCTGTGCAACTCACAAGAAAGGTCCCTCCCAGCCCTTTAAAACATCCTGTTAGCAAGAAGAGCAACAGATTCAGCAGGGCTTTGCTTAGAGCTGCTCAGCCAGTTCAGGGTCCGTGTCACACATGCACACACACACACACACACACACACACACACTGCAGAAGTGATGACATCACAGGCCTTCACCTCGAATGGATGGGGAGCAGTACTTCAAAAGGCCTCTGACTGCCACTCAATGGCATCTTAAAGCCCCAGTGCATCTGAGCTTAGGGAGTTGCAGGCAGAGATCCTGCCACAAACATCTCCACACTGACACACATTCACTACTAATTAACCACAGGCTGATTTCCCTCTCAGAGCAGCAGTTAGAACAAACAGTGCCGGGCCCTGGCTTGGACTGAGCTTTGGGAATAGCTAGACTCCCTAAAGGCAGGGGGAAACTGCCGCGTTCTCCCTTCCACCAGCACGTCTGAGCCCCGCGTGCGTGGAAGTGGCTGCCGGACCAGATAGCTCCATTACCTTGACTCTAACAAGGAGCATTGCTTCAGCCATGAGCACATCTCAAGTGCTGCCGGGAGAGGCTCAAGTGGACCAGCACCCGGGAGACAGACAGTGGCGGCCCCAGCCTTGCTGTGGGGCTCTGGCCCCAGCTCTAGCCTTCCTGGCTGTGTGACTTTGGGCAAGTCGCTTCCCCTCCCTGAATCTCTCATTTACCTCATTCAGAAAATGAGGAGGTTAGAACAGATCATTCCAAAAGTCCCTGCCAGTTTTTAAATTGTTGGGAAAGTGCTCTCTTCTGGGGAATATTTGAACCTTTCCCAAAATCACAGACTTGAGTGAAAACCAAAGCAACTCTTGGGTAGAGGGGCCCGCCCCCTCTACCCATCTGCTTCTGCAAGAGTTTTATGTATCAGTCCCTGAAAAGTTCTCCCAACCCTTTTCTAATTTGTAGTTAATTACAAGGAACTGCACTTACATTCATTTTTGGGTTCGCAAGTGGAAAATACTAATGACTTTGTAAATTAATTTCAGATTTGGCTGCATAATTCCTGGCAATAAGATCACACTTTGTTTTCCTTCTCATTGTTTTTAGAGGCAAACAGAAATACAGCCCACCCCCAAAAATGCATTAAAAATTCCAATTAAGTTTTTTTCTGAAAAAGCAGTGATATAATATTGGCATCTGGGGCAAACTTAGGTCACAGTGTGGAAGATTACAGCTATAAGCCTGCAAGTACTCAAATGGGCGGAATGGGACATGGTTTTCCTCTGGCAAGAAGACAGATTAGAGGTCTGGGAGGGCTTTTCCCATTCCTACCAGCAGCTCAGCAAATTCCATCAAGTTCACCCTTCCAGAAAGTCAGACTGTCACGGTGACCTGCCTGGAGAGGAAGCAGAGACCCTGCACCCAGGGGGTCATGGTCATTGCTCTTTTGGCTGGGCTACTTCATCCTGTCCTGGGTGTGACACTGGATGGGCCATAAACAAGTTGGACAAGTATTTAAAGGGAGTTACCAGGAGGGTAAGGAGGGGCAGAACATGGGTCAGAAGAGGACCAAATGATGCTCTGCAGGGAGGAGTCCAAGTGACCAGGCACAATGTCCCAGAGGACAGAAGACTTACTGGTGGGCCATCCTAAAGGGTAGAGCAGAAGTCACAAGGAGGCTGATTTCTGCTCAATTCAAGTAGTAGTTTATTAGGAGGAGAGAAAACAATGAGAGAAAATGCAATGACGCTGCCTTATGGTGATGAATGGGGGGTGTCAGCACCTCACTGATGATAAAAAAAAAAAGGCCTGTCTCACCCTGAGGTCACACTTCCTGGTTATTCAGTACGGGGAAGCATGGTGCCTCACTGGATTCACGCAGCAGTTCTGCAAAGGCAGCGACCCGGGCCTGTTTGTGAGTTCATCTTCCCCAGTATGGAAACAGAAGCTCAGAGATGGTGCCGTGGTCCACGTCAGGCAGCTAATAAATGCAGGGGGAATGACCAGAACCCAGGCCTTCTACCCAGGGCTCTTTTCCCCAGAATTCCTCCTATTGCCAAGCCTCAGGAACCCTGCCTCTTGGGTCAGACGGTTGGGCCTCAGAGTCCTGGCTGCACCCTCCCAAAAAGCACAGGGTGTCCAATTCTGGTCTGACTCCATCTTGCCTACGGAAAGGCATGCGATGCCAAAGGGGGCCAACCACCACACAGTGTGAATGTACCTTCTCAGTGTGATTTTCCAGCTCAGAAAAGGGCCAAACAGTGACACTGTTCCTCTCAAAGCCCCCTGGCAGCAGTGGTGAGGACAGAGTCATTCACCCAAGCATGTAATTCTCAGCGTCCACTTCCTGTAAAGTACTGAGGACCAGGCTGAGGTTCCCAGCATGGAAACCTGCATCACTCTCAGGGACCTACAAGGCAAAGTTGAAATAGCTGACTGCCCTCGGACCCAGTTCCCCCCACAAGTAAATGCTTTGCTAGTTATCCTCCATGACACCTTCCTGCCACAAAGGCCCATGTCTCTACGATGTAGGACCTCTCAGCTGGCCCTCGGTTTGAACTGGGCTCTCTGCAGGTCTGCTTATGCTGTTGGTTCCGTGGAACAAGACTGCTCCAGGGTGCTCCCAACCTAGGGGGGACCACACCCAGAGCTTGTCCTGAGCAATGAGGGAAGAGGAGCAGACAGGAGGAACACAGAGATACCCTGATTGGTGCACACGCTTGATCTTTCTCTCTTGTTAATACAGCATTCTCAGCAGGGCAGGCCAATTTCAGAGGAGGGTGGACTGCCCCCACATTACAGCTATCAAAACTAAAAGCCAGACAGGGCACAATAAGGAGGTGCCAGCAAGCTGGGCTTCCCTTAGGGACCAGCACTGGACCCCAGTCAGAGAGGCAGTGAGGAGCAGAGGCTAGGGCAGAGCTCTGGATGGAGACCGGAACTGGTATCCCTCCCCCACCCAAGCCATGCGCCCCCCAGAGGTAACATGTCTCTGCACTTCAGTTTTCTCCTCTTTACAAGAGGACTGGGAAGAATCCCCAGTGCCTGGCATGCAACAGGCATCAGCCACTATTCAACAACCAGTAGTATTGTGATTGCTCTTAAAAATAAAACAAAACAAGCACATTGAAAACAAAAACAAAATCTGAGAATGTAGCTCAGTGCCTGGCAACCAGGAGCTCAGTGACTGGCTGCTGGCTAGACAGACAGATGGACAAACCGGTCAAAACCCCTTAGTTCTGAGGTCTCGTATCTTCCATTCAGTAGCCATCTGGCCTCTTGCAAGAGGTCTGCGCTCTCTGGGCCTCAACTTCCTGCACTGTGAAATGGGGCGGAGGGTGTTGCAGAGGGCTGCCGTGAGGCTCAGCCATGCCAATGAGTAGATCCTCAGAGGTGAAAGGTTTCATCATGCAAGACAAGGTAACACCCACTAATTCCTGCCCAAAGCACGCATTCAATAAATATTTGATGAACCAGTGAGTGACTGCATGAACACATGCCCTCATTCAAGAAGCTGTTCAATCCCGGGCTCCCTAAATTCTTGGGGGTTCCCCAAGCAAAAAGTCTTTGCTACTTGGAGGCTCCTGAAGTATATGGCATTCCCAGCTGGTATGGAAGCAGGTCTCAGCTCACAGGTCTCTACAATTGTGGCCCATCCCCAGCTCCCCACCCACAACCACAGAGCCCCCACTAGCTATCACCAGTCCTGCCCTCCAAGGACTGAAGAGTCCGCCTTTCAGACAGAATCTGTGAATAGAAAGAATGCTGCTTTTACACACATATTAACTTCAGCAATAGCAGGCATAGGCTTTCTGAACCGATGTCCCGAAGCCCTTGTTGAACAGGCCAGCCACACTGCCCGAGAGCTTCCCTTGAATACCAGCCTGTGTGCAAATTCTCTTTCTGTGTCAAGAAAAGAGGACAGGTGCATGGGATGCTCTGGAGGCAGCAGGCCTTGGGTCTGAATTCCAACTCCACCTCCTTCTGTGGCCTTGGATAAATCGCTTGACCTCTCTGAGCCTCTTTTACCTCATTTGTGCAATGCTCATGATATCCGTCCACCACATAAGGCTACTGTGGGGGTTCAATGGAAAAATAAAGGTAGAGCATCTAAGCCCACGGCCTGAGACATGGCAGACACTCAGCAAATGCAAGTTTCCCTGCTCCGTAGTGAAGAGAAGACCCGAGCTCCAGCCCTACTCAGCTCCTCAGCGGCTGTGGAATGGAACCAAGTCACACTTCAGTGTCACCATCTTTCCCCTCTAAAGTGCAGGTGATGTTAGCTGACTAACAAATACACCCTGGAGCTGTGCTGTCCCTTACAGCAGCTACCAGACACATGTGGCTCTTGGGCACGTGAAATGTGGACAGCCCAGAATGAGATATGCTGCAAGTACAGAGAACACATTTCGAAGATGTCCTATGATTTTTTAAGGCACATAAAATATCTCATTAACCTTGCTGAAATGATTTTTGATATATCGTGTTAAAAAACATTATTGAACATTAATTTCACCTTTATTTTTTCATTTTAATGTGTCTAGAAGATTTCAAATTGCATATATAACTTGCATTATATTTCTATTAGACTACTCTAGGATACTAATGCTAAACAATCCAGAGTTATTGCTGTGGGCATTAGTCTCTCCCTGTAGACTACAATCCGTTTTGGAGAAAGGACCCATTAGCTCTTTTTTTTTTTTTTTCCTCCCATAGCACTTAATACACAGTGCACACTAAAATAACTCTTAGGGATCTTAGGAATAAATCTTAAGATTCTTAGACATGATCAAGTAGTCATGGCGCCAGGAACCATATCAGTGGGTAAAAATATGCACCAATTCATTCAATTCTTAGGAGAACCCATGAAGTAAATTTCACTCCCGGCATTTTACATGAAAAATGCCCCACATTTTACAAGGAAATGGAGGCTCAATTAAGGTTGAGTGATTTGCCTAAGGCTACTAGACAGTCAGGCGCAACAGCTGGGATCCGAACCCAGGCCACTCTCACTCAAGTCCAGGCTCTTCACTGCCTGGGAACAAAGCACGTAGTGCACATTCCTTGTTCGCACAGGGCCTCTAAATTGTACATATCCTAGAAGAACTCCAGCTCAGCGACGCTCTGCTTCCCATCCCCACCCCCACCCAACATCACCACCAAAGGATTTCCCAGCAAGTCAGAAATGACACACCACAGAATGGAGTCCATGCACAGCCATATCCATGTCTGGCTCAGGCTCAGTGAACTCAGAATTAGTCATACTTTTAAAGGGCTGTGTGATAGGGAAGGTGAATTCTATTTTGTTGAACTTTCTGGACAGGGTGCAGGCAGGAACCTGGAAATAAAGAGCCGGGGAACCCCGAGGGCCTGATATTTTTTCTGCGGCACTCATTAGCGACTCTGCATATTCCCGAATTTCAGAAGCTCATCTCCTCCTGACTCCACTGAAAACCGCCTCCCTGACACTCCCAGCCCACGCTGTGCTCTGGGCTCGGGCCATCCTCTCTAAGCTTAGGCACAGACTCCTTTAGCACCCTGGGGGGGTAAGGCCCTGAGCCGGATACAGAACGGGCTGGCTGAGTGTGTGTTGTAGGATGGGCAGGTGAGGAGATGGGTGTACAAACAAATCTAAAAAGAAACAGAAGACAGCGCCCTGCATCTGAAGGAGTTTGCAAGACAGGGTACCAACGACATGAATAATGAAAGAACAGGAGCACACAACTTGCCAGATGAGATTTGTCTGCAAAGGGGAGGAAGGAGGCAGCCTGATCCTCTTTCATCTAAGCCATCTGAGCTCAGGTAGAAGGCTGCCTGCAGGTAGAGTTCGGTGAAGGGGAAGGTCGGCAGGCCAGTCAATCGGGGAAGGCTTCAGGGAGGAGGACGCCCTGCAGAACAGGATTCAGACAAGACTGGAAGACATTCCAGTGGTTGGTTGTGTCAAGCCAGTCACTTAACCTCTCAACCTGTCAGGTTCCTTTTTTAAAAGGGGAAGGGACAGCAGGCAGGGAGGGAGGAGACAGAAAAAAAAAAACAAAATGCTTGGTAGACGGTTCACATTTGACCTCAGACAGGGTAAATATTTATTCATCCATTCATGAGCCTGGCTCTGGTGTGCACCCTTGGTTTGGGCACCTAGGTTTATCCTGGTGTCTGGTCTTGACTTGAGTCCCAGGGTGGCCAGTGTTTAGCCCGTGGCACAGAGTTTGGCCCTACACCGTGTCTGCCTGTGAGCTAAATGGGTCCCATGTGAAGGCAGTGGAAAAACCTAGCCATGATGAGCCTGCCGCTCACGCCAAGACACTGGGGAGGCGCAGCAGGAGCTCACCTCTGCTGGACGCCGCCTGGGCAGGAAAGCCTGCTGGGGAGTTTATCTGGTTCTCACCAGGAAGCTATAAGGGAGGCAGATTGCTGCCCTATTCCGTGCATAAAGAAACTAAGACTCTCTAAGGCCACACCATTTGTGCAAAGTCACACAGAAGAGAAACTTGAACCAAACCTGCCAGACACTAGCATCTACTCTCACTGGAACCATAGAGCTGAGGAAGATACTGAGTTGCCCAACAAAGATTTACTGAGGGCCTACTGTACACCAGGCAGTGTTCAAGGCACCAGGACAAAGGGCAGGGGGATACAACCAGGGTCAGGGCAGGGAAGGTCCCTGTCCTCGGAGCTGCCATTCCATGTGAGAAAACTGGCCCTAAACACACAGTACAAAATTAAGGTAATTTCAGTGGAGAATACAGGGTTAACGTCTGAGATGGGTGACGGAAGCAGGGCCAGCCACTAGGCCACTTCAGTGCGAAGACCCTTCAGAACCACTGTGAAGCATCTTTAAAATGCTATTCTCATACTGCACCCCAGTGGTTCTGTTAAAGTCCAGGGAGAAGCTGGGAAATCTGCATCTGTAGTTGTGGGCTGGAGACTGGAGGCAGACGTCCCGGACCCCTAGCAGCCGAGGACCCAGGCACAGCGCTCTGGCCTTGCTCCCCCACTCGCGAAGCAATAGTGGACGAGAATCACAATCTCTCATCCGTAACATGAGCACCATGACACCTGGGCACCTTGCAGCGTGGTGCTGAGACTCAAAGAAGGCCGTGGAGGTGAACTGTAAAGGGCTGAACAAACAGAAGTTAGGCACATTCTTAAACCACACGGCTGGTAAAAGCGGACTGGGCAATAGAAGAAAACCAAGCAGCCCCCTAGGGACCCACCGGAGGCCCATCAAATGTACAGCGGCTCAGTGACCAAGCCCCCCCACATGCAACCCCCCCTGCCTAATAAGATAAGTCTTACTCAAGTGCAGTTGCTCAACATAGGCCTGCATGTGGGTTTCCATGCAGTCGTCCCATCCTGTGGGAAGCCAGCGTGTGGGGTTCCTGGTTAGGCGAGCGGCTGCAGTAAATCACCCCGCCGGCAGCAGCTCTAGCCCACATGTTGCTCTTATGGTCAGCGCACTTCACCCCAGCAGTGATCTAACCCCAGTGCTAGCTAAGTTGGCAGCAGCCTCCCCCGTTACCCTCCTCCAGCAAAGCACCAGCTCGCATTTCAGGCCGTTTGCTCCCCTGGGCATGACTCAGAGAGTCAGTTGTCTTTAAAAAAATGCTTTTCATATTTCAAATCAAAAATAAATACCACGCACTCTGGATGCAAGCCATTGCAGATGTCTCTGTTGAGTTAATAAAATGAAAAGGCCTAAGGAAGTAGAAAAAGTGGTTAATTTATATCATCCTGCCCCTACTGCCTTAATCCAGGGTGGGCTGGAGGAGTGGGCCTGAGGCCGGGTCCCAGGACTGATCTCTGGCTCTGGCAGTAACAGTGAGATCAAGGATCCGCGCGATCCGTGGGACCTGGAGAAGAAGAGCAGACACCCTGCAGGGAGATCTCACTAGGAGGCATTGTGGATCTAGGCAGAGGTGGGCCCTGCCACCTCAGACAGGCTCTCTCTACACAGATGGGAGCAGGTCTTAATCCCTAAAGCAGGAAGGTGGGTCGTCAGCAGTAGAAGCTGCAAGGCTCAGAGGTGTGGGGGGAACAAGGGGTGTCCGTGCAAGCGCTGTCCTGTACACGGACCTGTGCCCAGCCACTGGGGCCCCAGGCCACTCAACGCATTTGCTTCCCCTTATCCTGACCCACCCACACCTCTGACCTTTTGGCTTCCTGGGTGGGGTGCCCACAAGGAGAAAACGCCCTGGTTATAACCTCACAGTGGTTATACTTTTCAACAAATAACTAGTGGCTTTGATTCAGCGTCCTGCTAGTGGGAACCAGCAGTTCTGACTCCGGGCCTGACAAAATGAGGTTTCTGAACAGGTAAGGCCAGGCCCTGCTCCCAGGTAAATTCACCGAGATCAAGGCCATCTTCTGGCCATCTCTGGTGTCACGTCTTTCCTTGCAACCCCTCTGGATGCACCATCATTTGGACATAGCACTGTGAGGCTTTTCAAGGTGCTCTAAGGTCACACCTAGAGGTCTACCTTTTAAAGCTGAAATTAAGAGTGGAAACTTCACCTTCAGTCATGTTTAATTTCTATTCAAACATGGTCCCAAGTGAGGCCCTGATCAACTGTGACTGGAGAATGAGGCATTCTGATTTACAAATATTCTCATTAACCAAAGAGAACCATAAACCTCTTCTTTTCCCAGTTCCCTATGAAAACATTTCCAGAAAATATTTGTCTACCGTCCTTCTTACCCACTTTCTCTAAAGACAACAGGATCCTTTTTCTAAAGACGGAGGATCCCTCCAGCCCGCAGGGCCCTGCTGCTGAAGTGAATTCTCACTGCAGAGTAGCAAGCTGTAAAAGCAGACAGTTGGGTATGTCACCCACATACCACAGGACAGCCACCAGCATGTCATCTTTCAAAGGAGCAAAAAAAGCCTTAAAATAAAGTCTATGACAACCTATTTCCTAGTGATTTGTTTCAGTCTTCTTCTACACAGTATCTCAACAGAAAACTGTATACACTATTTTCCCTCTGTTTCTGGACTTCCTGGACACTCGGGGATGTATACATTAGCCTTTCCAGATTAGCAGCTGGACACATCACCTTAAACTTAGAGGTCTTCCACCTTGCAAAGAAGTCCAAGGGTTGCTGATAAACACTGAGCATATATCATTTGGGAATGTAAATAAAAGAGTGTTTCAAAGTAAGCTTATCCTTTCTCCAGTTCTGTGTGGCATCCAACATATCTGGGTGCCTTATGTGCCAAAATAAAATTAAGAGTCCAGGAGGGAGGTGATAATACTGCCATGATATCAATAGCTACCATTCAACGAGCATTTACGGTGCACCAGGAACTGCAAAGCTCTTACACATGTTGCGACTTAATCTTCAAAACAAATCCAGTGAGATACTTTACCCCTGTTTTACAGATGAAGAAACTGAGGTCCAGAAAGCTTAAGTCCTTGCCTAAACCCCCATAACTTCTGAGTGGCAGGCCCAGGATTTGAACGCTGGTCCATACAACCCTAAGCCTCCTTCTCTTCCATCCCACGGTGCTGTCTCAGACCACAGGGAACATCACTGCAGTGTTTTTCTATCTACAAGAAAATTTTTGTGTCCATGGAGTGACTACTTTCTTAAGATGATCAGATGAACTGTGGCTTGAAAACAGAAAGTTCAGGAGCCAGCTCAGCTCAGCTCTGAGCTAGCGGCATGACCCCAGAGTCCCCTCACCATTCTGGGCCTTGTAGATTTGGTTATGAAATGAGAATATAGTTCCTGAGACTTCTTTTGGCTCTAACAAAAGGCAATAATAATAACAATCATAAATGAAAACAAAACCAAGAGGTCACCAACATCCACAGATCTTCAAATAGGAAATAAGTCAGAGGATTTACTGTGAGGGAAGCAGCGTTAGCTCCCTCGGTCCCCAACTCTGGCGAGAACACCGACAGAAGGCGGCCACCGCCGCTGGATGGGGCCCAGGGGAGGCGCAGGAAAGAGGCCCCCACAGCAGCCCCAGGCTACCTGACGACCCTGGGGCCCGCACACCAATCTCTTTTCTCAGTGAGGGAAAATTAAAAGCAAAGCCTTCATTTTCCTTTCTGTGTAAAATGAAAATATCTCATTTGCTCATTCAACAAAGGATCAGTATATGGACATACAGAAATATTTATAACAAACATGCTTAGAAAAAAAAATAAAAAAGATAGAGAAGCTCTGGAAAGCGGCAGATCTGGGTTAAAACTCCAGCTCTACCATTTATTGACTATATGTGGTGACGTCAATTTAACCTCTGTGAGACTCAGTTTCTTCATCTACAAAATTCAGACCTCAGGCCAATGCTAGAATTTTCCATAATGACGAAAATCTCCTCCTCTGTGTTGTCTGATGTGGTCGCCACAGCCACAGGTAACCAGTGAGAATCTGAAATGTGGCTAGTGTGACTGAGGACCTGAATTCTAAATTGTATGTAGTTGGAACTACCTGAAATGTAAACAGCCACAGGTGCTTACAATACAGCCTTCTGGGAGGGGTAAGAACTCAGTAAGGTAAGATTTGTAAACTGTCTGGCATGGTAAGTCCCAAAGGGAAAATACATGAAGATATAGAAGGCCTATCAGTGGAGATTTTTTTTTTAAAGCAGAGTATCCTCACAAAAGGGATGGAGAAGAGACAGATAAAGACATGGATAGACATTTTAGAAAGACCTAAAGAAATCAGATATGCTGTTGGATTCGTTTACTTACATGTGTAAACTGAAGGGCTGAAAGTCTGCTGTTTTGTTTTCTCTGCAAATGTTCTTGTCAGCAGATAACAAGAGCCGTTTGAGGCCACGCCGGGTTTTTATAACCCTAAATGCCCAGTACAAACTGCCCTGTGAACAGGCTTTTATTCCTCAACAAAACCTCCCATCCCAATGGGTAACTGCCCCAGGCCCACCTGCAGCCTCCCAGGGGACCCCAAGGAGCTGCCCACCCGGCCCCCAGCCTGACAGGGCCCGCAGTGTGCCTGCCGGGGAAACAAGCACGGGGGTCAGAGGGATCTGCCCATGGCGCCTGGGTTCACAGGGCAGGCAGGCCGGCAGCAGCCCGGGGCGGGGGTGCCCACCGGTGCTCACTGGCAGCCAGCCCGCGTCAGAGCCGACAGGAAACGAGGAGAAGACAACACGGGCCTCGTGGAAATCCCCACCAGGCTCCACGCCAGGGTGTGACTCAGTGGGGCTGGCCAGCAAGCTGCCCTCCCACCCCTCGGCCAGGACCCAGGGGGCGGGGCTGCAGGAACTGGCAAGGCCCCGCTGCACAAGATCCGAAAGTTCTTAAGTATAATTAACTGTGTTATAGATGCAATCATATCTTGCCTGAAAACATGGGAGACAGAGCTCCAACCTATCAGGTGGGGGTTCAAGGCCCTTTTGCAATAGCAAAATACACTTTCTTTAAAGGGAGGTCTGAGGTGAAGTCCTAGAGCCAGCACAGGGCCTAAGAAATCCACTTAACCTTTCCAGGCCTGATTCCTGACCTGTAAGATAAAGAGGCCTGCCCAAAATGGGAATCCCACCCCACCCAGCAGCACTCCCAGGCAACCCCATGCCCCAGAACCTCCCGCCTCCTCTCAGCCCACCTATCTACCCTTTCTATTCCACCCTGTTGGCAGGTACTAGTCTTAGCCCTGTGATGTGAGCCATCCTAAATGTGGACATTTTGCCAGGCCTCCCCCTCAAATACTAATGTCACGAGGACAGAGGCCATGCCTTAGACCTTTAAAGTGAGTTTGATACACAGACGGGGGCCTCTAAAATCACTCACACATTGATCCAAAGAGACAACATGGAATGATTAAAGACCTGTTGTCCTTGACACCTGTCCAGCTCCAAGCCATCTTGACACATGCCTGCCTCACTGTCACATTAAGGCATTAAGGAGCTCAGGGCAGATCTGCCCCATGCTCTTTTCCTTTCTTCCAGAAGGCTACTACTCCAGGGTACCCCAGGGACTCATGGCTAGTAGTAAGCAAAAAGTAGCAAAGTTAGAAAAAAAAAAAAAAAAAAAAACCCATTCCTAGTGCAATGCAAGAGGCTTACTAAATCCAAAAGTCTTTACCCTTTGAAATTACTAGAAAAAAACAACCTGTGTTACTTCACTCGAATACCAATTTGCCTTGACTTTTACTTTCAGAAGCTCTCTTAGGCAATTTTACCTTTGGACTATAAACTTCTTACAAAATAATCTGTTTGCCCTGTTCCCCTGAGTATGTATTGGTCTAAATTTATGGATGTCTTTGGCAAGTCTGAGACACATGGAACCCCGGCTGAGTTGCATCCACTTAATAAACAATTCCATTTAGTATTCAAGGCTCTTCCCTCTACCCCATTCCCACCCCCAACCCCCATCCCTTAACGCAGGCTCTTCTCCGTCTCCCATCCTGTGGCTCCCCTTCCCTCACAGATGATGCAATGCCCCCCATGCTCTCCATGTCCAATTCTCCATGGACCTGCCATTCACTGTGGGACTCATCACATGGGCTTCAGCCAAGACCACCCTTACTAAAGTCCCTAGTGACCTCCCCCTTACAAAATCCCAAACACATGCTTTTCACGCCTTACCACCCTGGATTCTCTGCAACATCTGGCCTTGCTGCTCCCTCTCCCCTCTGAAAGGGTCTTGTCACTCTCAGCTTCAATGTCACTGTGCGCTGTCTTGCTTCTCTCCGCCAACCCCCTTAATATAGCTGTTGCTCAGCTGCAGGTCTGGACCTTTCTCCACCCTCACACACTCCCCAACCTGGCCTCTTCCATATGATAACAACTCACAAATGTAGATCTGAGCTCAGACCTCTCCCTCGGAACTCCACACTCATCCGCCTGGCGGCCTGGTTTCCATCTCACAGAGCGGGGACTCCATAATGTTTGTTGGTACACACTGGCATTCAATTTGTACATGGCTCTGTGCTAGGCACAAACGGAGATGCGGATCTTTGGACCCAAGGGGGACAATGATGGAAAGCTATAGAATCTCAGAGAAAGGGCAGACCTCACCTGGCTGGGGCTCCCGAGAAAGGCACCACTGAGAAGTCAGCATTTGGGCTGTGTCCTAAAAGACAGCTCAGGAAACCCGCGTTTTGACCCCATGAGACAGTCAGGGCTGGGCCTGCCACATCATGCTGAGAGAGCACAAAGCCCTACCTGGCTGTTGTAAACTGGTGACTTGCACCCTACACTTGAGGAAAACCTCCTAAAGAAAGGCATTTTCCAAGCAGAGTTCTTTCCAGAGCTTTTTGTAACAAATTGATCTTTTCCCCCTAAGATTTTGGTCTAGTATAAAAGTGACACAGCTTTGGATCAGAGCTTGCTGGCCCCAGACCCCGCCCCCCCCATACTCAAAGATGGGATAGTACCTGCTTGCCACATGTCAAAGAGCACCAGAAATCAAGCAAACAAGAACTGCCACTCACTATCAGAGAATGCCTTAGCTTCGCATCACACCGAGCCTCACAAGGAACATGCTAAAGAGGAGTTCGCCCTGCAGCTGGCACACTGGGTGCCATGTTATATGCTCTCTCACCCTCCTGTGTGTTCAACGCCCCCAGCACTGTGTCAGCCATGTGGGCAGCACCCCCCTCGCCAAGGAAGGCTGAAAAAATTAATTTCAGGCTGTTACTAAGGAGTTCTGACCAGAGACCAGCTATACATTGTGCTTACTATCACTTGCTTTTTATGCCATCTCTAAGACATCCCTGCTGGATCAGGTTGGCAGGCATTTCTAAGCTCACAAGGGCTCTCTGAACAAAGTCTGCAAATCTGTGCTCGACAAACCACGTCTCCTTGGCCTGAGCTTACAGAGCTTCCCAGCAGGAAGGGGCCCATCCTCACACCCACCAGAGTCTCACGCTCGGCACCACCTGCTCAAACCCTACTTGAAGACCCGGTGACTTCCTAAAGATCAAAAAGGGACTGCCACTCTGCAGTGCGGGCTGCATGGGGCCTGAACCTGAGGGCTGGCCTCACCACCACTTCTGCTTTGAGGCCTACGGCTTCCTCCTCTGTGAGATGAAGGAGTTGGACTTATGAGGGCCTGCTGGTTCTGACAGTGGCTTTCTTCTTCCTTCCTGATCTGACCGGAGAAAACTGTGCCACCCAGTCCCTCATGGTCTAGTAGAACTCAGGGTCACCACCTGAGTGGGGAGAGTGTCGTGAGAAAGCACCTGGATTTGGGGTAAAAGACCTGAGTTTATATCCTAGCCAGCATTTTCAGCCTGGGCAGCCTCCCTGAACTTTATGCATTACAAAATGTATTTCTATTCTTCCCAATTACTTGGCTAGACAGGCCAGCTATGGTCCCAGACCTCAAGGAGCCAACCCTCCAAATGGGGAGGCAATGACAATCACCCAGTCTGTGTTCCGGGGCTGGGGAGATGGAGTGCCCAGGAGCACTGGGTGGAGTAGCCCAGAATGGCTTCCTGGAGGAAGTGAGCATGGGGATTTCCAAGCAATAGATACTTTTTGAGATGAACATTGCATTTATCCATTTTTCTCACCTCTTGACCTTTGTCTTCCAAATGGGACATGCTATTATCTCCACTCTCAAGATTTTTCCATGGCCATGATACAGAAAGCTAGCTGGGTCAGTATCCCTACAGTTGAAAAGCCACCTGCCCAGCTCACTGAACATCCATTTCCTCCACGCCTCACGGATATCCTTGGACAAAGACACCAAGGGTCGTCCTCACTCCCTGCTGCTCAGGTCTCCTGACTCTACTCCGGGACTTCTACCTAGGGCCGTCCTCCTTTCTGGACACCCAACTCCCACAGGCCCAAGGAGCACTCCCAGAGCCATTCACTTCTTCTTCTCTGACTTCCCATGGCACTTACTTTCAAGACTAATTGCAGGACGGTTAATAATAATAATTATAATAATCACAGCCGCTTCCCTTACCAGGTGCTTCTCCAGCCAGGCACTTGCTTGGCATGGAACCGTCATGACCATGGCAATGTCCACACACCTCAGAAGATGTGTCCTACCATTATCCCCAGGTACCAGGATGGATCCGAGATGCAAATGCTCAGGTCCCTTTGCCTGAGGCCACATGGTTAGTCTGTGGAGAAGATTTCTAAGCTGCTTTGCATGGCTGGGTCCAGATCCACATCCTAAAGCAACGTGTCCAACGGGCTTTCTGCCTATTCTGTGCCCAGCACTGTGGCTATGGAGATGTGTCCAGCAGGTGTGTGCGTCTGAGGCCCTCACACCAACCATCATGTCTTGATTTATCTGGGAGCTGCTCCAGGTACCTGCTGATGAACGTGGCACCTTAGGAGTTGCTCCAAAAAGACCTGCAGGAACAAACTGCAGAGGAGATGCTGAGAGCAATGTGCACAGTCATCCAGGAGGACTTCCCTCTGTGGCTAAACATTCTTCCCACCTCAGGGCTTCTGTACTTGCTTTTCCTTCTGCCCAGGCTGCTCATCACCCACCTCTCCTCCTGGTGATTCCTACTCACATCTTTAGGCTTCAGCTCAAATGTCACTTCCTCGGAGAAGCCTTCCCGCACTACCACACCTTCCCCGAATGGAATCAGGTCTCTGCCTACAGCTCTCAGGCTCCCTGTCATCTTCATTCATGGCCCCCATGGTCTGCAATGTGACATTTGTGATTGTTGGGTTCCCCAGACTGCAAGCGTCTCTTCGAGGCAGGTGCTATCTCTGTTTACTACTGCATTAAGAGCCTGGCAGAGTGTGAGCTGTCAGTAAAATAAGCTGAATGAATGGACGAATGAGTTCAGGCCATTAAATCTGAGCTCAGCCACACCCACACCATCACTCGAGGAGGGAGGCTAGCCAGACATCCTCACCCACATTTTACTGATGAGGAAACTGTGGCTCAGAGGACCTATGTCTCTCACCCGGGTGGGGGCACAGTCAAGATATGGCAAAAGTCATTATAATAATCACAGCTGCTCCCCTTACCAGGTGCTTCTCCAGTCCCACAGGGGGCCATGGATTTTTTTTGGTTGTTATTGGATTCCTGGGCAACCAGCACACCTCTGAGCATACAGCAGATCTGGAGAGCCAAGCAGACGGAAACAGCCACTGGATGACCTCCAAGGTGGAGCCCAAACAACCTGGTTTTGTTGTTGAGCATCACTTTCCATCGGCAGATTCTAGAGGGAGGCCACATTCTGTCTGCATTTGGTTCTAGTCTGCCTGCTCTGTTCTGAGAACACAGCCAGCCAGGTGCTGGAAGGATACAAAGAAATCCGTGGCTGTGGGGGAGACTTCACTTCCGTGGGAGGAAAGACTTTCCTATGGTCTCGTCATGTAGACAATGAAGTGCTAAGGCGTTCCTGGAGGCACACACGGCAGCTGGAGTTCCAAGAATCCTGAGCTTGTTAGTGCAACTTGATACAGAAAGGCTGAGACAGAGCACTGGGCCAGGAGTCAGATACCTCGTGTCTAAGACTACAGCTGACCATCTAGTGACCCTGAGCAAGTCTGTGTCCCTATGCAATGGGGTTAACAGCACCCACCCTGCCTTCTTCACAGGGCTAGCGCCAGGTTCAAATGAGACAGCGGGTATGGAACATTCTTTGTAAGCTATAGGCAGTAGTCAGACGTCTGTATTATTATATTATTACAAGGCTCCTGGCACAGGGCCAGTGGTGCAGAAGGTGACCCCTGGGAGGCTGCTTGTTAATGGTCTCCTGCATGGATGCAAAAGTAACTTTAAAGGAAACTGCACTTACCTGTCCAAAGGTGCCCAAGGGCAGAAAGAATGCTGGCCTCTCAAACCTCCCAAGTCAGATAAAGACTGGGGGCCAGCAGGTAGAAAAGGAAGGAGAAAATGAAGTCGAAGTCAGGATTCCATGGGCTGGAGTCATAGCTTTACATGTCACTAGCTGCATAACTTAGAGCAAAGTCTTACACTCTCTAAGCCTCCAATCCTCATCTGTAAACTGTGGAATAATGAGAACCTCCACTAGAGATTGTTCAAATCTATGTGAAAAAAAAAAAGTTGCTATCAAAAACAGTAAAGCCCTTTATTGGCGATGGGATGAGAGGGCCACCCAACGTGGCGTATGTCCTCAGCTAAGGTGGCTTGCTCCTTGCCCGTCAGGAAGGGAGTGTATCTGGGTGGGTCTTTCTGTAGAGTGGCTGTCCCTGTGCCAAGCACAACCAGAGGTGGCAGTGTCCCCAATTCTATGAGAAAATGTCCAGTGTGGGCCAGGACCTCCCTCACACATACTGGATTTTTCCATCAGGCAGGGAAGTTGGAAGGCATGTAGGGGAGAGTAAACAAGCAAGAAGGACCCTCCAGCAGAGAGGAGGTGGAAGGATAGGTGGGCTCCAGGCTGGTGAAGCTTCGCTGCTTCCTTCCGCTCCAAAGTCACTGCCATCTTGCAGAGCCATCTTCCACTGTTCAGCCAGCTCTCAGGAAGCTGAGCACAAGAAACCGCTTCTAAGATACAGCCAAGAAAGGGCAACCACTGCCACTTCTTGACCTCCAAATTAGTCCGGCTCATGTCAAGATGGTGATAGAGATGACATGAAAGGATGTAACAAACACTCTGAATTTCAAAAAATTCAATCAAGATTTTTTAAGTACCTCCTGTCCTCCTCTAGGTACTATACTACGGCATGTGAGGGAAGACAGACACAGCTCCTGCCTTCGAAGAGCTATTAAAAAGGCAGAACTAACACAAAGGAAATACATATGTGCTTAAGAAGCTCTGGTTCCTAGGGCCCACAGGAGAAAGCTCTTGCGTTGCAGTCACTGAGAATACTGAGTTTTTCTCTACAAAACGCTTTGTTTCTGGATCTTATGGACACTTGTGTTATTCATGGCAAAGGTCACATTTCTTTCACCTTTTGCTGCTAGGAAGGAGCTCAGAGTCAAATTTGGAGGTCAATCTAACAATCTCACAAAACTTTAAATATGAAACACTATGTACTCACATTTCCCTTGATCTCATCTTGCTTCCCTATCCTTTTTCCCTCCTTTCCCTTATTTCCTTGTTTATCCTTCTTATACTATACCTCTGAGAGTTACCAAAACTCATTTTTGGAACAAGGTAGCTGATGAAACAATGCATTTAAGAAGTTGATTAATACCACAAGACTACAGTAATCAACACTGGCATGAGGATGGACATACAGATCGATGGAATAGAACTGAGAGTCCAGAAGAAAACTCCTATATTTATAGTTATTGATTTTTGACAAGGATGCTAAGACAATTCAATGGTGAAAGATTCATCTTTTCAAATAGTGCTTGGATAACTGGATATCCATATGCAAAAGAACAAAACTGTACCCCTACTTCATATCATATACAAAAATTAAATCCAAATTGATCAAAGATCAAAGAGCTAAAATTATAAAACTCTTAGAAGAAAACAAGGGAGTAAATCTTCGTGACCTTGGGTTAGACAACTGTTTCTTAGATATGACACCAAAACCAAGAGCAACAAAAGTAAAAAATATATTTAGCTTTCTCAGAATTAAAAACTTTTGTTCTTCAAAGGACACCATCATGAAAGTGAAAGCAACTCACAGAAAGAGAGAAAATATTTGCTAGCTATGTATCTGGTAAGGGAGCTTTTATCCAGAATATGTAAGGAATGCTTACAACTCAGCAATACAAAGACAATCCAATTAAAATATGGGCAAAGTATGTGAATAGATATTTCACTAAAGGAGATATACAAAAGTCCAATAAGCACATGAAAAGATGTTCAATATCATTAGCCATTACAGAAATTCAAACCAAAACCATAAAGATACTACTTCACACCCAGTAGGGTGGCTAAAATAAAAGACAATAACAAGTGTTGGAGAACTGTAAAACCTTATACATTGCTGGTGGAACTGTAATATGGTACAGCTACTTTGGAAGAGAACTTTGCAATATCTCAAACAGTTAAACATAATGTCTTTAACTTTTTAATAAATGACCCAGTAATTCTACAACTAGATATCTACCCAAGAGAAATGAAGACATATGACCACACAAAAACTTACACATATGTTCACAGCAGCATTATTCATACCAAAAAGTTGGTAACAGCTCAAATGTCCACCAACTGATAAATGGATAAACAGAATGTGATGCAGCCACACAGCAGAATATTATTTGGCCATAAAAAGGAATGAGATACTGATACACGCTACATGAACCTTGACAAAATATGCTAAGTGAAAGAAGACAATCATAAAGACCACATATGGCATGACTCCATTTATATGAAATGTCCAAAAGAGACAAATCTATAGAAACAAAAAAGTTAAATAAGTTTCCAGAGCTGGAGCAGGATGGGGGGTAAATGGGGAATGGCTGCTAAAGGGTCTGAGGTTTATTTTGGGGATGATGCATATATTCTAAAATTAGATAGTAGTGATAGTTGCAGAAATCATACTAAAAATCACTAATCATATACCTTAAAAAGGTGCATTTTACGGTAGATGAATTATATGCTAATAAGGCGGTTTTATTTTTAAGTTTGAGTAAATAAGGTCTGGGATTGCATTCACAGTAATGTACTGATGCTGGTTTCTCACGTTTCGACAAATGTACCATGGTAATGTAAGATGCTAATGTTACAGAAATCTGAGTGAGGAACTTTGTTGCCTGTAATTTTTATGTAAATCCCCAAATACAGATGACTTAGAGAAAAGGTTGATCATATACAGCTAACTATTATGTAATCATTTAATTAGGCCTACATGATCACTGTATAGTATACCTCCCCTCTGAACCCAGAGAGCTCAAGGGCAGGGACAGCTCACTTGGGTCTATACACCACAGATGCTCAATGAGCCCAGGGCAGAGGGGCTGAACTAATAAATGAGGAACACTGTCGTCTTCCCTCTTGCTGTGTCCTTCAAGCCTCAGAGCAACATGTAAGGTGAATACCGTCACCCAGGGAGAGGGACAGCCTGAAGTCCTGTCAGCATCCTGTCACCCCCTCCCTCCCCCGCCACACCATCTCACCATCTCGTTCTGTTCATCTATGTACACTTCGGTTTTTCCAAAACCACCCTCCTCTAAATCCAGATTGTCTGACACGTCCTGCTATGGGCTTGGAGTCATGGGAAATCAGCTCAGTACTTCCTGGCCTTGCTTCCCCTGGCAGAGGTGGTGACTCCTGGAGTGCTCCATGGATCCTTGATTTGAGCCCTTAGACCTCTACATATGTATTAGTCTCATTTCCCAACAGCACAGAAGTCCAAGGGCAGAGACAACGTCTTATTTATTCATATATCCTCCGAGTCTCACCAATACACACCCAAGCAATGTATGAGGTCGTTGATCCATTCAGCAACTGATGACCTAGAAGAGTTCAGAATGCACAAGGTAACACCATCCCTAAAGGAAACCTGATTTCCAGCGGAGATCCCCTAAAGAGCCTTCTTGGTCCTCCTTGGCTTGCATGGACATCACTAATGGGCTGGGTTTGTTTTCTGAGAAGCACAGGCTTGGTTCCCTACTCCAACTAGCCTGGGAGCTACAGCTTCTTGTTATCTGGAGACACAGGTGGGTAGGAACTGGGCCGTGGAGGGGGCGCAGGCTTTGCATGCTCCACCAGGCTGATGGCAGCCCTGCTTCCTGTGGGGCCGAGGCCTGCTGACATCACTGAGAGGCCGGCAGTGTGCAGGGGGCACGCGGGTGTCGCAACTGCAGGCAGCACGCGGGGTCATGTGAAGTTCAGCTCTGGGGTTTTTCTCAGTCCATTGGGTTTTACTCATCCCCTGTCCATTAAGCGTCTTTCTCTCCCTCTCGCTTTTCTTTCTTTGTGTGCATGTGTGTTTTAATTATTCGATGGCTCTGGGCTTGCTTTCCTAACCCCACATTACCATTTCTCTCTGCTACTGAGGAACCAGGCATTCCACCCACTGGAAAGCAGTCAAAGAAACTGGGAGAATTCCAGCTCTGTGCATGAACCCTCGGGGACACAGTCCATGTCTAGTCACCAGAGGACAATATGAGAATTACACGTGCAGCATGAGAGCCACGTGGTCAGCTCCCACCTCCCACCCATTGTACAAGTGAGGGTCAACAGTTCCAGGGGGTTACAGTAACTTGCACAATGTCACCCTGCCTCAGTCAGAGCAAAATGACTCAATATTTCAAACTACCACAAAGCACGTTTCAGTCCAGGCAAGCAGTCCCCCCAAACACATTCCCACACACAAAGTATTTACAATGGGAATCATGTCTTACAAATTAACAAGCCATGGGAACTGTCTAATCACCAAGCTCTAAAAATTCCAAAGGGTACACTCACCCCATGCATTCATCTGCGAAGTATTCATTAGGTGACCACTTTATCAGGCACTGTGCTAGGTTCAGACGACACAAACGTGAGCATGAACTGGGCCCCCTGCCTTCGAGGAGACCCCAATTGTGAGATAAGGCCCAATCCATGAAAATAAATTTATGTCAAACAAGGCCTGATTTTTATAACATTCAAAATAAGTAACAGCTCTTTGACTTGCATAATTTATCTTAACCTCGGATCAGTGAAATCTCTAGATTTCCACTATTTTTTCTTTGAAAATGAAAATAAAATTCAGCCATTCTATTTCAATTTATTAAGTCATACACCATAAGACACATGCAAGGACCAAAAGCTGTTTACAACCAGTGCAGCCCAGCGCTCACGCCACAAGGCAGGGGCCACCCTGTGGTCCAGATGAGTGAGGTACACTGAGTGCCCGGCTGTCAGCACCCCGCCAGCCTCGGACCCCGAGACTGGCTCCACAGAGCGCCTGCCTGCCTTGGAGGTTTCACTGTCTGGGACTGAAAGGGGGCGCCCAGAACAGATGATTTTGACATGCAGTGCGTGCTAAGAACTAGGCGTGCTCAGCAGCTGTGGCAACTCAGGGGAAGAACACTTCACAGTGGCTGGGAGGAGAAGGGTGCCCGAAAGCTATTTCCTGGAGATCAAGAATGGAATTATATTTTGGAGGAAGCTAGTTGAATAGATCTGGAACATTCCAGGCTCAGCACAAAGCAAGGAGGCAAGGACTCTCCTGGGGCAGATGGGGAAGGTGTTCAGGCCCCAAGTCAGAGTGGTTATTCTGCACCTTTATGGGTAAGGTGCCAGTCATTTTGAATTCTAATGATTTTCAAAGATGTCTCCCACGAGGACAGTTCTTGAAATTATTTACACCACAGACAATGCCAGTGTGCATGTGAATTAGCAGCAAACATGCAACCTCACAGCATCTTCGGCTGCCAGACTGGAAAGCTCCTTGCTGGGGCCGCCCAGGGCGAGGCTGGGTGAACGGTACACAGGCCTGGCACAGGCCCCACGGGACAAGTGGAATTCCCCCGGAGGCACTGGGAGGAGGGCCGGGTTCTAAGCAGGGAGGTGCCAGGGCAAGACTCCTCTTTCAGCAAGATCACTGTGGGCACAGAGGAAGGGCAGATCCAAGGGGGTGAAGGGGGAGGCAGAGGGAGTGCCCTGGAGGCTCAGCCACCCAGGCGGGGGAGGGGTGACTTTCCATACCAGGTAGCGGTGCCATGCAAGCCTCCCGCCCCACATAATCCTCCCTTCCCAAAACTAAACTAAGCCAAAACCGCCCGCGAATCTTTACCCACAGTGGGTGCCCTCTTTGCACCCAAGGCTCCCTCCCTGTTCCTGCTTCCTCAGGCCACATCCACAGGGCAGGGGCTGGTGGGGTGCAGGGGCGGGGATTAGAGGGGAGGCCCAGGCGGGGCCATAACCACAGCCGGACGGGCCATGACTGGGTGGTGCAAACCAATGTGACCTCGACAGGGTTCAGAGGGGAGAGAGGGGCCTGGGAAACCACTCTCCTGTTAGGGATTGTTTTCAGTCCTGTGCTACTTCATTGGCCTCAACCTGCAGATGACCACAAACTGCACCAGCCAAGCAGGAGGCTGTGGCCAGAAGGCTCTCCCCTCCCCTGGCACCTTGGAAAGCAAAGAGTTGATGAATCTCATCCCGGGTAGAAGGAATGGCTTCTTCCGTGGTGTGACTGGTGCGGCGGGTGGGGAGAAAGCCGGATTTAGGGGCTCTGTAAGGCCACTCCGCTCTACCCAAATATAGCACCTCTCTCCTGGTCTCCGGGCACTACCATGGTCACTGTGCCTGAAATTCCATTTGTCATTCCTCTGGCATCCAAGGCCCAAAGTCTGACTAATTACACAAGCTGTGTTAAATTATGAGTCATTAAAATCTACTTCTTTCAAATTCACACAGTAAACAGTTATTGAGGGCCTTCCCATGCCAGGGACTGTGCTGGGTGCTGGGTGGGACAGGGAGGTGACTCAGGCTTGGGGGCCTAAGGCTAGAGAAGTAGGTGGAAGCCAAATTGGGCAGAGATGGTCCTGTCAACCTGGCTAAGGATAAGGGACTACTTGGACTCACTGGGAAGTTACTGAAGAGTTTTAAACCCCCAGGGAATATGTTTTGATACCATCATTTTGCATCCCCAAGGTTATAAACACTATGTCATTAGCACCTTTAACACCTTAGTGTGAATTAAGTAATCAGATGACATATCACCTTGCAAAAGACTGTGATGTGGGACTGATACATTCTGAGGCCAGAGGCCAGGAACAGCCAGTGTTCACGGGGACAGGAGAGTAGGGGACAGACCCTGGGATAGGGTGCCAGGGCAACGGAGGCACAAGCAGACACGTCCTGCACAAAAAACTCAAGCCTGCAAATACTTACCGAACTCCTCAGTCCTAGGCCCCAGGCAGAGTGGAGAACAAAACAGACGGCCCCTGCCTTCGAGGGGAAGACAGACAGTAACCAACCACACAGACAGAATTCTAATTACACGCTGCGCTACCGAGGTCTCTGAAGGAAAAGAACTGGGTGATATGAGAGGGTGTATCAGGGAAATCATTAAAATGGAGGGAGAAATCAAGGAGGGCCCTCTTAGGAGATGACAGTTGAGCTGAGACCTGACTCACATTAGCCAGATGGAAACTGGGGAACAGCATTCCAGGCAGAAGCAACAGCGTGTGCAAAGGCCCTGAGGAAGGAACTATAAGAAGGCTGGCATAGTGATGAGAGCCCGCTGGACAGGCAGGCTAGGGCCAGGTCCTGGAGGCTTGTTAGGGATTTGGACCCTCAGCCGTCCAGGCAGCAGGAAGCCCCTGAATGGTTTTCAGCAGATGTTAAGATGACCGTTTTTTAGAGATCAATCTGGCTGCCAGTGGAGAATGGGCTTGGCGAAGAGGCGTATGCAGGCTAAGAGCCCAGCCAGGAAGAAGGCTAAGTCAGAGAGACCCTGATTTGGATGAGGAAGCCACTGTCAAGATGGGAACAGATGGACACAGATGTTCTAGAGGCAGCTCTGGCAGGGGCTCGGACCAGACGGTGGCAGAGAGGGAGGTGAAGGGGACACCAAGATACCCTGGAGTCTGACTCAGGCAACTTGGGGATGGTGGTCCTTTCACTGGCAAAGGGACGAGAGGAGGAGGAGCAGACGGCCAGAATGGTTTTGGGGTGCAGGGCAGATCAAAACGTAGATTTGGGACATGTTCAGTCAAGCAAGGCCCAGAGAGGTGGCCCAGTAGGGATGTCAAACGGGGCATTCCCAGACCCTCTGCTTCAGCAAGAGATGGGCTGCTGGCAGTTGCAAATCTCATGGGACCTCCAGCCAGGGCATCAGGGTAAGAGCATTTCTTGGCACCTGGGCCCAGAGAGACACATCCCGATATTTCCCTCCTGTGCCCCATCAGGGAGGAAGGCTTTCCCTTTTCTGGAAGTGTCAAAAATGCAGCACAGGAAAACTCCTTCTGCTGCCAGAGTGACTAATATTTATCACCGGTATATACAGTAGCCATTCTTCCAGGCTATGAAATTCTGCCCACAGTTACAGCCACAGCCTCTCAGCAGCCCTGCCCCAGCTCAGCCATGCCTGGGCATTCCACAGGCCTGAATAATACCACTCACTACCCTTCCACCCCAGGGGCTTCTGAGCATCCCGGACTCACTGCCTACAGGGCAGGGCTCAGGATCCTCACTGTGGCTACAGAGGAGCGGCCATGACCTTACCCAGCTTGCCCCTCTAGCTGGAGTTCCCACTGCAGGACAGAGACAGGAAGGACACAGATGGCAGGAACTTCAGAGAGCACCTTGGCCAACATGGTTGTTTTCCAAGAATCAAACTGAAGATCCAAGAAGTCAAGCAGTTTGCCCAAGGTCAAAGAGCAGAGCTGAGACAAAAACTCCAGACGAGGGCTTGCTCTCTGGGCTCCTATAGAGCATCATAGGCAGCAGGGCTCAGGTGAGACGGAGCAGTGGGCAGCTTGGCACTGAGACTCCTGCGAGAAAACAGGAAGCAGACCAGAAAAGCAGCCACCGGGACACCCACGAGACCAGACTCTCGAAGAAGTCTGCACATCTCCCAACAACTCTCAGATGAGAAGCAGGTAGCAGTCCCCAAAGTCGGGGGAGAGAATTGGGTCTCAGGAGACCATCGAAAGTCTCCTGGGGACATGGGGAGGGTAGGCTCTGAGAGGAAGCTTTCAGCAAGACCCCAGGTCTTAACAGACAGGGTTTCACTCATTCAGTGCAGTTTATGAATTTATGTCCAAAGGTCTCAGTAAAGGGAAGCCCACAGGGGAAGTACTTTCTTGTGTGACAATAACCACCAAGGAAACAAGATAGCAAGATAGCACAAATCCAGCAATCTGTTGTCAACTTGGCGATTCGTGCCAAGCCCCTTAACCAAGGTTATCTACGTACCACACCTGCCCAAACAGAAGGGACTGATGGGAAATCAACGGGATAAAGGGCACTGTCCACAGTTAGTATGAATTTTTAATCACTTACTATGTACAGAACACAATCAAGCCCCTCCTAGGAACCAAGGACAAGAGGGCCTCCACTCCTTTGCAGTCACAGATGCTTCTGAATTCAGAAATGTTGAGGGGTGACCACAAAATACAGAAGGATGGAGATACAGGGGGCAGCTTCAAAGGGCAATCCCTTCGTCCTAGAAACCCCATCTTCTTTTGTAATCAGACCTGTTAGTATTTCTTAACCCATCAAATGAGCATGACTTTATGTATACCCTGATACCCTGCGGCCAGGGGGAGAACAGGGAGTCATTCATTCAGATGCTCAGTGAGCGTGCTCAGATATGCAGCACCGTGCTAGACACGGGGGTTACAAAAGGAAAAAGAGCCAGTCCCTGCCTGCCCTGTAAAAGCTCTCAGCAGGCAAAAATTGGGGGGAGGGTAAAATCCTGAAACCCGATCTTATCTATCTTCCTGCCTTTGAACACCAGCACCACAAAACCGGTGGAGGCAGGCACTTTTGAAAGTAGGGGCCTGATATACATACTTTCTGAGCTACCGGCCCCTTTCCTTCCTCCAGGTTTCCTGCCTCTGTTTTGGTGCCATCACCCCCAAATACCCATAAATGTCAACCCCTCTGGAAAAGGTGAAATAATTCTGCCACCCTCAATAACACAAACAGCTCCTCCCATCAGTCAGAGCAAGTGTTTATGGAGATCCAGCAATAAGCTAGTCACAAAGGAAGAGGTCCAGGGTGATCACTCCAGGGGACCCCAAAGCTGCAATGGCCAGCCCAGAGGCACTCGTGGCTGGAAGGGGCCTTCTTCATTGTTCCAGCCACACAGGACTGGGAAGTCCCCACCGGCCACCCCCGCCCCTCACGGCTCCATCGCCACCAGTGTCACCACTGGAAAGGGTAGTCAAGCTAAGGAAACCTCGGGGAGAGCGAGTGGAACTCAGGGCTCCTGGGCTCCAGGTCAGTGGCATACGCCAGCTCTCTACCGCCCTGAGGCCCCAGCGAGAACAGCGTTACTGTCAGCTCACAGCTCACTGGCCATTACATCAGCGTTCCACGACCATTCATCACTCATGCCTGTGGCTTCCCAAACTTTCTCCCAGCCCTCATTCTCTCCTGATCACCAAGACAGCCTGAATACAGGCAGTGTAGACCTCACCACCAGCACTTTGTGTGACATCAAGTGAGTCCCAAGGGGGCTGCATGCCTGTGGGAAGCCACACGGAGCAGGGAAACATGCCTAGGTCTTGGAAGACGCCTCTTCCACAGGGTGGTGGGAAGTGAGGGGAGGAGTTAAAAGACAAGCCCAATACATGGCTCCTGTGCAAGGGAAGTCGGCAGCCATACCTGGGTGGATGAATGACACACAGACAAGTTACCTATCATGGACAAGGGCCATATTAACACTTTCAGGAATACTTATTGAATATGTACGATGTGCCAGACCCAGAAAGTGATTCAGAGGACCACTGAGAGAAAGGGGAGGTGGTCCGAGTAAGCTGGGATAATCAAGGAAAACGCAACAGAGTAGGTGGAACTCATTCTGGGTTTTAGAGACAGAAAGGTACAGAGGAGTCTAGGAATGCACGCTGCAAAAGGGAAAGGTGGACCAACACAAGGCACAGCAGGCTGGGGAGAGGTTATGAGGACCCCATCTGGTAGGAGAAGCCGACCCATACAGAAGGTACAACCACAACAAGGTTGGCTCTGGAGGATTTTAACTACCAAGCTAAGGGGACCACACATGCTGCCTACAGAAATGTGGGGTGTCCGGTTCTTCCCAGCCCATTCTGGGCCACTGCCTGAAGCAGACCAACCTGGACCACCAAGAGGTTCAGAATGCCACCTGCTGAACAGAATTCTCCAGGGCACTGATTCCATCCCACACAGCCTGTGTCTACACACCGCACACACGGCAGCCGGGGCTGGCCCCGAGCGAGCACTTGGGCAATCACAGAATTCCTGCAGATGAGCAAAGAGCTGAACATTCACAGATCCGTTCCTGCTCAAGAGACCGGGTGTGTCAGGCATCCTTTGAAAAGGGCCACATGTCGCACATTTTAAGTGGTTTTCGCACATTTCTGAGCAAGTGCCTGCTTTGCTGTGTGTCTGAGCCTAAAGAGTTTCAAAAGGGAAAAAACTGGGTAAATCTGACTCACCCTACTCTCCCGGCTTTTTCCTCCCTCTCAACACATTCACTCACTCGCTGTCACTGTCTTGCAGCATTTCCCCCAGGACTCTGATTTGAAAAGCCTGGAGGATTCCTCAGGTCAGCCGCACTCACTCTCGACATGGGGCCTTCAGGTGACCCGTGGAAACACAGACGGTGACCTCCTGAAGGGCAGGAACTGGGTTTTACTCACACTGCCTTAGCGCAGGTGCCTTGCGACCCTGCTGATCGGACAGCAGGAATAAATACCTGTGCATTCCAAGTTCTGCTTCCCACAGCTGAGGCACCCCTGAGAACAAGACACATTCTGCCCCCCCCAAGTCCCACCACAGCCCAGTTTGTGTTGGTTCATTCTTTCTCCCTGTCCCTGCCGGCCTTCGGTTTCGGAAAACACCTCAGTGATAGCCTGACGGCCACCCGCACAGCTGAACACCCCCCATCTCACAGATGCTCAGGCCCACTCCGTGACCCAGGCCGGGCCGGGACGTCATTCCCATTTCAGGATCAGGAAGCCACAACTTAGAAACTCTAGGCCACTCCGGCTAAGGCCATGTTGCTAATAATAAAACTCAGGCCTTGTCCATGGATCTTACCAAGACTATAACTAAACTTCCAAGATTCTGAAACGCAATGTACCTTCTCCTCAGGATTAAATAGATTTAATTTGATTACAGCTCCGCCTCTTAAATGGCATCGTCATCACTGCACCACACCAGCCAGGACAGTGTGCTAGAGCTTCACTCGCGGGAGAAGGCAGGCCGCCCTGCTCCGTGGCCAGAGGAGGGGAGAGCCGGGGTGCTTGCTCAACTTGGAGCCTTTTCTGACATCCAAGCATTTAAACAGCTCATTGACTCCCATACATAAATATTACTATAAGCTTCAGTTTCATTTACCCTGTGCTGGGGCCAAGAGGGTTTGAAAGTAGAGTGAGCACAGATTAGGTACTGGAAAGTTTCTTATTTCCTGTAGTGTCAGATGTTCACAGGCAAAAAGAAAAGAAGAAGGAGTGTCACGTGGTAAGCCTCCCATCAAACACCAAACCTATGTGTTTACACATAATTGGTTCCTTTTGCTAAATGTCAAAATCGAGTAGCACAACTGGAATTGTTCTAGACACACGCACAGGGACTCAGCCCACGTCTTTGGCTATTTCTACCAAACAGCCCCAGGGCCTCCTGACAGCTGAGTTAATCCAGGGACTGTTCGAACAGCGTGGGACAAATGCCCCAGGTGCCCAAGGAAGGCACAAAACACCCGGTGGAACACAGCTGAACCTCTGCAGCCCAGAATGTACCCAATGACATAAAGGAGCTTAAAAAAAAAAACCAACCATCAAACAAACCATTTTTCTACTGTGATTTTCCTAATGGAAAGTGAAAAGGCTAGAACTCAAGTCTCAACTCCAGTGCCTTGCTCTGTGCCCTTCATAAGTCACTAGCCCTTCCTGGGTAAAGGTAGAGCCTGGGAAAGCCCCAGACTTGCTTCAGCCTCGGTGCCCACAAAAACGACCCCTTCTTTTTGTCTCCCATTCAACACAAGTGTGCCAGAACCCAGCTCAGTGAGAGGGACACCATGAGAGGAACATGCTTCTTAAAATATATATTGTGCTAAAATAAACGTAACAAAAATGTACCATTTTAACCATTTTAATGTGTACACTTCAGTGTATTTAATTTATGCACAATGCTGTGCAACCAATTACATTGATTTTGTTCCTGGACATTTTCACCGCCCCCAAAGGAAACCCTGTTCCCACTAAGCAGTTGCTCTCCATGCCGTCTCCTTGACCCCTGGCAACAACTCATCTGCTTTCTATGGATTTGCTTATTCCAGATATTTCACGTAACTGGAATCATACAATACAAGACCTTCGGTGTCTGGCTTCTTTCACTCAGCATAATGTTTTTAAGGTTCATCCATGCACTTCACTTCTTGGCTGAAAAATATTCCACTGTATTAGAGGAATATGCCTTTGAATTAACTGGTAAATAAATCATTCATAAACTTGAGTACTATTAATTATTAGTAATAATTACACAAGATCATCTATGTAAGGTCCAGGGAACACAGTGAGTGCTCAATTAGCACTGGTTTCATTACCACTGTCATTATCACCTCTAATAAAAATCCCCTGAAGCGTGCCTCTGAGTGGTGTGTCACCACATCTCACTTGGGAATCCCTGGTCTGGGGGTGGCCTGAGGTCTCACCTAGGTCCCAATTTCCCTGAATATATGAACCAAAACATTCTACACCCACACTATATCCTCCCCCAGGTCTCCAGCAGGTGTGAACCCCTTCCCAGCACCATCTTCATGCAGTACAAAATATCCTAAGCTAGAAAAACCAGTGGGACCCCACTTTTAAGCCATCTTGCCACATGAAATCTACCAAAACAGAAAATCGTTGAGGTAGTGTCATTCTTCATTTTTCAAAATGACTCACAACAGGATTCCTCTAAATGGTTTTCCTGGCATGCTTAAAACATAATTCAATTTACACAATCAGTGTTTCAGCAATGTACTTTCTCCATAAAACAGTATGCAGCTGCCAGAGGTGGCCGCCACTCCTGGAGGACGGTGGCCGCCACAGGACATTAGCACCTGAGGTCTGCTCTCCCCTCCACATAATTAGCATGCTCAATCCAGAGGCAGACGTCCTCAGTCCTTCTCCCCCTTCTAGCCCTGAGACTCTGAACGAGCTTAGGCCGCCTCTCTGAGTATTGGTTCACTCTTGGGGAACACAGAAGTTGCTCCCACTTTCCCTAAGGCTGGTCTACAGGGAGGTGAATTATCACCACTCGCAGAACTCCCGGGACAGAGGCCCTGTCTACAATCTGGGACAAAACTCCACACTGTGAAGCACTTCACAACATTGTCCCATCCTCTTGAGTAGCTTGAACATCTCCCACACTGGCCCCTTACAAACCAAGATGCCCTTCCCATCTCAGGGAAGTCCTCCCCAAACAGGTCTCCCAGTTAAGCAGCAGTGGGTCCTCACAGCGTCACTGAGGGGTGCATGGCACCCAGAAGCCTGCTCCCACCTGTCTTCCGGGGTAGTGGAGGCCTCCACAACCAGGCCTTCCTCCCCAGTGCTCTGGGGCCAGTTCTCTCCCAACTCCCAAAGGCTGTTTTCTTTAATTAGCTCACTGTGGCAGGAGAAAAACGCGGCCCCACCCTCGAAATGAGCCAATCTGGGCCTCAAATGTACTCTGTGGTTTGCCTCTGTGCTGCCAAGCTGTTAGCCAGGGAGTAACAAGCTCCTGGGGCTCAGGAGGCAGGGGGTGGTGAGGAACCCCTGCCACGGTAACTCAGGCCTGTCTCTTCCCAACATCTGATGGTTCTCAGCCGAAGGGCTGGGCTGCACCGCTTCCTGAGACCCTGAGACCTGCGATTGCGGTTCCAGTTAGGGGACAGTGCCAAACTCTGCTGGTTTTCTTTCTCTCTTTCCCTCTCCCTCCCCCTCCCTCTCGCCTTCCATTTTAACCTGCTCATGGGGCAATTCATGCTACATCCAAGTCATAGGCTCCGATCTCACAAATGGAGAACCGAGGCCCAAGCAAAGTCACAGATGGCCCCTCAGCCTCTCAGACCAGAGTGAGCAAGATTGAAATCAGTTCTGAAGACTCACCATAGAGTTCCTTCTAACATGGCACCTTGGATTTAAGTTTTAGAAAGATTTTTACATGTGTCATCTGAACTGGGCATTGTTCTGTGGGGCAGGCAGACCCATCACCATTCCATCTTACAGGTGAAGGAAGTCAGGCTTGGAAGGGAAGGGACGGTCAAAGGTTACATGACTGAGGGTGACAGAGGGTGAGAAGACAGGGACCCAAGCACCATAATGTTTCTCTCAGTTAAGTAACTTTTAAAACACAGTGGGAAGAGTGCTTGGAAGTCTGACAGCTGGGGTTTCCAAATGGTACTACTTTGGTCCTAGCATCTCTAGGGATTAGTTCCTCCCCCAGGGCCCCGACCACTGCTACCATTTATTCAACGCCATGTACCAAACCCAATGTTAACTCCTTCCCCTACACGGATTTAATACCCTATGAGGTAGTTACTATTATCCCCATTTTACAGATGGGGAAACCAAGGCTCTAATAAAACAACCTGCCCAAGGTACAATACATATGTAGGAGGTAGAGACCAGGTCTGACCCAAGAATGGGGCCTGCAAGTAGCTCACACTCTTAACAACTACACCACAACTGCGGCTCACCTGCTGAGGGAACTGATCCTGGAAGAAAATGACTTGCCCAGGGAGAACAAACCAGAGCGGGGATCTCTCAGCCCGCTGTTGGCTCATGCCTCTGCATTTGGCTGCTCAAAAATTCACAAGAGTGAATGTACAGTAGGCCCCAAATTACCTGCCACAAGGGTATGTCTGCAGCTTCAAGTTCCTCAACCGTCCTGTCTATCAGCGGACCCTCCGCCTCCCGGAACACCCTGAAATCTTTCAGAGCAAGTGTCAGCGCTCACAGGTCCATCCTTGTTCCTCGGCTCTGTGACCCAGAACACAGTGGGAGAAGCCCAGGGATCTAGGGAACAGCCGGCGTGTACAAGACCAGCCTGAGACCTCCAGGCCCTAGATGCCAGCCAGAGCTGACTCTCTAATGTGTGGGGCCCAGGACAAAATGAAAATGTGAAGCCCTTTGGGTAAAACGCAAGAAAAAGTTACCATTAACGGTATTAAAATACATTTCCCATTCCTTCCACAGTCTCTTTCTTGACTTTGGATGGTGCTTTTTGCTACTTAATATGATTCTAAGAAAAGAAAAAGAAAAGTTATAAATGATTAGCATGGATTGTGCCATTCATGTTTATATGGCACAATGCCAACTTTAAAGACAAACATGAGTGCATTTAACTAGTATGTGAAATCACCAAAACTAACAGTTTGCGTTTTGTAGCTTGGACACACATGTACACGTGTAACTTAGCGGAGCTAAAACGACAGGGCCTAAAACGACCTCAACTGTTTTACTTCTTGATTTTCACACATTCTACCAATACTGTCCACCTGCTTACTGATGAGTAACAAAGAGCTGAAAGAAAAAGGCACTCTGGCTCATCTTTTCCTTGTATGTTGTCATTTTCAGTGTGAGTGGCTGGCTAACATGGGGAAAGAACACAATTAAGAAGGCATATCATAGGATTCCTTGGCCATCGATGTTTCTTAGAGTGACATCACCTTCTTTCTCATCCAAAACAAGTTCTGGTTCAAATGGAAAGTGTCAGGCCTGTCAGGACAGAAAAGGAACAATGTGTGTATCGCTTCTACTATACACATGCTCCACGGTCTCACCGGACTTCACATACAAAACACTCACTCAAAGAAAATTAAGAATCTCCAAATACAGACAACAGACATGAAGCCAAGCACAGGGCCCTCCCTGAGTGCAGGGCTCCGTGAGTGCACATGCCACGTGCCCATGAAGCTGGCCTGGATGTGTCAAGCACAAATTCAACACACACTCCCACAGCTGTCTTTTCGTGTGCTGGCTGCTTGGTCTGATGCCAGATTAGCTCAAGTCCCCACAGTGAGAGGCCCAGAGTCTAAGACACATTGGCTCAAGGCTCCAATACCAAAACACAACAAGGATCTGGATTAAAATGCTTACTCCCCAGGGACTTCACCAGCATTTTTAAACTTTCCTGAGACTACCACACTGTGTGACAGCTTCTTTGTCAACACAGTAAAGCAGGTTAGGTGAGCAACCAGCCACCTTTTAACACCAAGGGAAGGGAAGAAAGGGCCAATCATGTACCAGCTCTTAGTAAGGTGGCCAACACTGAGCCAAGCTTTGTACCTGCATTAGCTCAATCTCACAACTACCCTTAGAGATGGGTACCATTATCCCCATTTAACTTCTGGAGAAACTAAGGCTCAGAGAAGGAATGTGATTTGCCCAAGACTTGGCAGCCAGCACAGGCAGACCTCTCTGTACTTATCACCACCCCGCCGAGACTCCTTGTGACACTGAGATTTATAATAAATATATATTTGGTCTTTGTCCACAGTTCCTGGTGCATCTTTTATTACTTTTAGTTTTGTTCCCAGTTCCTGAAATAGCTCCAGAGCAATAAAGGTGAAATGCATATTTTTTGTTATGTGTAACAAACCCCTTTCAACCACACCTGAGTTTAGTTTAGGTAAGTGAGGGAACTTTTGGAAAGCCCCTAAGGATGGAGGGCTGGTTGTCAGGGAAACCAATCATATGATTGGAAGGTTGGAACTTTCAACCACAGCACCCCACCTCCGCCCCTATCTTTGGGAAGGGGAGAGGGGCTGGAGTTGAGTCATTCACCAATAGCTAATCAATCATGCCTAAGTAATGAAGCCTCCATAAAAACCCAAACGGAGTTCAGAGAGCTGGCAGGTTGGTGAGAACGTGCGGTTACAGGGAGAGCTCTATGTCCAGCGAGGGCATCGAAGCTCAGAGCTCCTTTCCACATACCATGCCCCATGCACCTCTTACATCTGGCTATTCTTGAGTTACATCCTTTTTATAATAAACCAGTAAAATGTTTTCCTGAGTTCTGTGAGCCACTCTAGCAAATTAATTGAACTTTAGGAGGGGTGTTGTGAACCTCTGATCGAGACTGTGGGTCAGAAGCACAGGTGAAACCTGGACTTGGAACTGGCATCTGAAGTGGTGATGGTGGGATGGGGGGCAGTCTGTGGGTCTGAGCCCTTAGCCTGATGTTATCTCTGGGTAGGTAGTCTCAGAATCAAGTTAAGTTGTAGGCCATTCAGCTGGTGTCCACAGAGTCTGAGAATTACTTGGTGTGGAGAAATCAAGTGTGCACGCATACATGTACACACACACACACAGAGTGGCCAGAAGTGTCAGAAGGATTCACTGAGTATTAAGAGTAGAGGAGACACACAGAGCAGTTTTCTCAACACCCCTCCATACAGCCCTGCCAACCACCCAGAGGCTGGGGAGTGGAGCTAGATTAAAACTCAAGCACATTTAAGTCCAGGAAAGAAGAAAAGGAGCAACTCTGACTCCAAAAGTTCTGGTACACATCAAGTCGGCTGCAACCCGACTGGCAAAGGCTCCCTTGAGACACTTGTAAATACACGTGGCCACATCTTCCCTGGGTGAGTGCAGCCCCGTGTGTTACCCTATGTACCTGCAAAGCAGATCTCAGGTAATTATGATCCTCCAACCAGCCTGGCTACATTAGAAATAAGAGGTATTTATTGAGTTTAAACCCCAAGTCCTGTCCCCGACACAGTTCTCTACAATCACCGGGACCTGTCCCAGCAGGCCTGGAGCTCCGTGGTATCACACGCGCCCTGCCCTGCCACAGCCTTCTCCCCAGGGTAGCAATTTTGAGCAGAGCTTGAACAATAAAAAAGATTGTTTTGTGCTGAGTCTACCTTAGAAGGTGACCAGGTAAATGCCCTCAGCCCTGCCCAGGAGGAGCCACCAAATGGGAATGATGACACTGCTGACCCCCACATGAAGGGTGAATGGGAGCAACAGCTGCTCTCCTCCCAGGGCTGCACCTCCCATCTTGACGTCACTTCTAGTCACAACCCAAACAGTAGGATGATATCTGTTGGCTGGAGGATGACCCGTGTTCTGACCTGCCCAAGGCTCAGACAGAGTTATCTGGGCTTGTGACACCGCAGTCCACTCTGCGCTGGCCTCATGCAGTCCTACTGCCCATCCTGAGGACCTCCTGCGGGACTGGCAGGAGAGGGTTCAGAGAACTGCAAAGTGCTGGCCATGCTTGGGTCTGGGAAGCACCTCGGTGTCACACAAAGAGCCCTGGAGCAGGAATGATGCAACCTGGGCTCAAATTCCCTTCCTGTGTCGTGTCAGGTAAGCCATCTGACTTCTCAGAGCCTCCGTTAAGGGGGGAAGGCATCAGAATTTGCAGTGGATTGGTAGGTGGTCCTCCCGTCGGTCAGTCTTCTCTCAGGCGCTGCCAGAGGCAGGCAGATAGGAATGACTAGCTGCCTTTCTTTCTCTCAGGTAACCAGCTTCCCAACCATCTCTGATCGGCTAGTCTAGTCCACCTACACACAACACTTGTGGCCCAACAGATCACCCTAAGTCAGCAGGAACGGCCACTCAGTTCCTCTTTCCCCTCTAAGCAGCAGACCTCCACGGGTGGCTCGGAGGCAGAGCAGGCCTCTGCCCGTCCCCTCAGTCCCGGGTTTGCTCACATCCTTCCTCTTAAGCACCCGGGCCTTGGTGACTTTTTGTGAGACTCTCTTACTTGGAGGGATTGCTAGGAGGATTGAGAGAAAGAGGGACGCACAGAAGACCCCTGGCTGACCCCTGGCCTGGTGTCTCCCTAGAAGTTGTGGTCAGGACAGTGATATGCTCGGATGTCCACCCTCACTGACAAACTCACATTAAGTGCCTCCTGCACGAGGCGAAGGAGAGGTTTATAGGGTTGGCAAGCCTGGTCCGGCTGAGATGTGGACCCTAAAGGCTTTCTATCCATGAGGCCCACTAACTTTCAACGTAGATTTCATGTCTGTCACCCACCTGAGCTGCACCATGGTCACTGAGGAGGCAATGTGGGGATTTTACAGGTAAGGGAACAGCAACTCAGAATGGCTAAGTGGTAAGCCCAGGAATCCACAGCCAGCTTGAAAAGCCAGGGGTCCTGGGCTGGGAGCAAGGTTCTTCCCATTTCGAGTGGCCAGACAAGAAAGAGTGACAGGATAAAGAGCTTGTCGCTCACTACCCTAAGGAAAGCAGGATGAGGAGAAGAAGCTTGACTAAAGATATGGAATTCTCAGTCCAAGATTCAAAGTTTGCTTGTCAACCTACTAAGTGCTGGTCGTTAACTCTGAGACTGCACACCTCAGGTACTGGCTCCAGGGCCAATTTGTCACAGCGCAGAAGCTGGCTGATATTGCCACACTTCCTTCTCCAAATCTCCAGGAGACCCAACACCTGGGGAACATCGTGCCCATTATTTCTTTTAATCCTCACACCACGACCATGGCTGGATATTTGCAACTGTTGGAAAGAGGAAAGGAGAACCCCAAAAAGGTTAAGAACAAGGGTCAGGCCTGCTGACCCCCACATGCAGGGTGAATGGGAGCAACAGCTGCTCTCCTCCCAGGGCTGCACCTCCCATCTTGACATCACTTCTAGTCACAACCCAAACAGTAGGATGATATCTGAGGATGATATCTCAGTACAGCTGTGGAGCCTTGTGCCTTTTCCTAATACCACCCTGCTCGGGATAAAGACCCCGACCACCAGCACCCTCAGCATCCAATCCCCACCTCCCACAAGGTACACAGCATCACCTGGAACAGTGGCTTTCAAATTTTAATGGGCATCAACATCCCCCAGAGAGCTTTTAAAGGACACATGGCTGGGCCCCACCCCCAGGGCTAGGATTCCGTCCAGGATGGGGCCTGAGGCTGCATTTCTAACAAGCTCCCTGTGATGCTGAGGCTGCTGGCCTGGGACCACATCTGGAGACTGATCTATTCTCATGTAAAGCACGTACCCAACAGCTGGAGAACAGTTAGGTTAACTAAGGTACATCCACTTGAGATAACACGTATAATTAGGGAGACCGTGTGAAACATGGGAAAATGCTTATGACAATATCAAATCAGAAGAGCAGGCTCGCACCCCGTGCTGGTGGGGTCCTCCTATCTGCCCTCTGCTCCATTCCATTCCTCACCCTCTGTGCTCTGCCCTGGATCCCCCAGGGCTAACCCCTGACTTCCCAGGCCCCACGTCAGGGGACATCTGCAGGGGTTTGGACAACAGCAGGAACTGAGGAGAGAAGATGGTGGAAGGGAGGGAGAGGCTGGGGCATTTCTCCCCTCTCTCCCTCTCTATCTCAGGTGGGCATTTCAGAAGCAGCTGAAGCAGGTCAGATGACCCTGGTCCCGGGCTCTGGGAGTACCACCTCTTCCCTTTGTCCCTCCAGCCTAGAGGCGGCGGTGGCTTCCTGCTGCTGAGCTCTGGCCCAGCTCACCTTCCAATGTTTGGCTTCTCAGCGCCTTTATCACCTGTATAACCAAGGCCCTGTATTAAATTTCCTTTATGGTAAATACTCGATGGAGTTCCTGCTCTCCTGGTTAAACTGACTGAAACACTCTGATGACAGCCATGTAAAAACCCTTATGCAAATGGAAAATTCTATAAAATATGGGAAAAATTAAGAAGTAAAAATATGAAGGTTCCCCCCCAACCCAAAAAAAAGGGCAGAAGAGTACTAGTTATTAATATATAAAACTGGTACCAAGCATAAGATTTAAGAGGAAACAAGGTGAGTCTTTATGAGGAAAAGGTTAGGGAGTCATGAGTCCATGACAACAAATTTAAGGAAACCATCCCTGTACTTTCATTTCTAAAAACATCTTGTTTTAGAGAAAACCTGGCCACAGCCACAAAGATACCAGCAGTTCCCCTGAAAGTACTGGTGGTCACTGAGGGGGGTGAGTGACTCACTTGTGGAAGAGGTCACATAACATGTCACCCACCACAAGGCTGGGTGGCCAGCCTCCGTGGCAGGGCAGGCCAGTGGGCAACATCCCAAACCACCTTCAGCCCTTGTTAAGGTGGGAGCAGCTCCCATCTCTCAGCTCAGGTCAGGCTGTGGCTTGGAACCAATCCGGGAAGTCCTTCAGAGGAGACAGGGGTCTGGAGACTGGTGAGGGAGCAGGAATAATAAATGAGGATGTTCCAAAGAAATGAGCAGATTCTGTTCGGCCACATCCACCAGGCGACGGGGCAGCAATGTGCGTGTGTGCACTGGGGGAGCAAGGGGGAGGGAGGGATCATATTTTTCCACCATTTTTAAGGTTTTTCTCACTCAAGAGGCACCATTAAAATCAAAAGAAACAGACTCTATGAAACCAGATGGTAACAACACAAGAAAGTAGGCTGGATCCTGCAACTGGAACTCTAACAGTTCTCCCGCACTGAACTCAGGACTGAACACTTCGGCAGATGAACAAATGCTCAAGTGGAGGAGGAGGGCCTGGGCCATGGACCAAACACAGCTGGGTGGTCTGTTGATAGACTTGAGCCTGACAATAATGCACAAAATGGACCAGGAGGTGTACCTCTCTAATGGGTTACTTTCAACCCCAAGTCCAAGATGATTTAAAGCATTTGAGAAAAGCAGATGAGGAATGCAATAAAGAGAAACCCTGAGGGCTTTAAGAGAAATGTCAGTCTACTTTCCAAAACCTTGAGTGGAACACCTGGGCACCTGAACCACGTTTACCAACAAGCGTACTTGGAAAACTAGGATTCAACTTAAAATGGTTCATATCAGGCAAACCTCAAAATCCTGCTCTCCTCTCTCCAAGTTGACATCAGAGGCTTCTGACATCAGAAGTTGACACTTTCATCCCCGGCTGTTAGCTAACTTTACCTCAAAAGACAAATAACTACATGGGCTATTGGTCAAGGTATGAACTAACAGGAAACGCCACCCCGCATTCATGCAGAACACAAAACACCCAGGCATGGGGTCACAAGACCCGGTCCTAACACCAGCATTGCCGCTGATTTACCATGATCTTGGGCAAGTCACTGAACCTCTAAGGGCCGGTTTCCTGAGCTGTCAATGAGGGGGTTGGACTAGATGACCTGTTAAGCCACTTTGGACCAGAGGCATAACCATTTTACGTCCCTATGGCAGGGACCCCAAGCTTCTGAAGGACATATTGGGCATCCCCAAGGTGAGGTTCACAGTGTTGAGACTGTCCCAAGAGCCCACAAACACTAAGTGGCAGAGCTGGGATTCTCACCATATCCGTCAGACTCCATGCCTTCCTGCTACACCAGTGGGGGCACCATGACTTGAAGAGCTGCATCCCTGGACACCCCCCTCAAAGTCCACCTCTTGGAAATAGGGAACAGGAAGGCACCCGGAGCAGGGTAAACCCCGATTCTAGCCATTCCCATGCCACCTGACACCACTCCCTCAGGGTGGACCTTCATTTGACCTCGGTGTGCCTCCTCCTTCCACACAGGCCCCGGCATCCATCCGGGGCAGGGCACACATGAGCAGGCCCTCAGAGAACCACACTCTGGCACCAGGACCTGTGTGGCTTCAGAGGCACGAACAACAAAATCCCATTCCTCTGACCACTGGTCATACCACCGACCGCCCCACTGGACTCTTGTGTCCCCCCATCCACAGCATCCAGCCGGTGCTACCCACTTACCACTGGGCCACTGACCAGCTGGTGCCCTGGGCCATGTCACTCCGTATCTCCAGGTCTCCATTTGCTCAAGTGGACTAGAATCTACTTCCAAGGATTGTCAGCGAGATAAATGAAATCATGTACGTGACAGTGCTTTGTGAACTGTAAAGGTCACGATGGTGGTGCTCCCTTTCCCAGTGACAGTAAGAATTGTTGAAAAGGATCCATTATCTTCTGAGGGATCTACTCAGTACACGCATGCGCACACGCTAACACACATTCACATGTATTTACTGCTGATGCAACAGTGGAGTACAAGAACTACTCTGCCAAAGAACTGGAGGGATGGCCTCAGTACCTGCCTCTCCACTCACACATAAAGTGTCCCTGGTCACCTACAACCTGCAAAATAGGGATGAGACCACCTCCCCGGCCTCCTCTCAGGGCTGCTGTGAAGATAGAACAATGGGAAATTGCTCTCCAAACCATAAAGTATGCTACCCATCATCCCACCACGAGGTTGAAGGGGTTCTCAGAAAGAAGGAAATCTAGCTTGTTTTCCAAACGTCACCAAGAGGACCAAAGGGAACAAGACTAATCTGCTGAAACAGCAGCAAGGTAGCAGCTGTCGCCTGGCAGGCGGAGCTGACGTGAAGGCGGCAGTGAGTTCAGGTGTTTGGTGGGCCTCCCTCATCCCTCTAGGGTCTCCAGGCCTGGCTTCCTCAGCACAGCTCCAAGCAGCCAGCAGCTCCCCTGAAAAAGGCCCACTTTGCAAGAGAGAGCTGCTGGGGGCGCTCCCCTCAGGACTGCTAGCCTGCTGTCAGTGCTTCACCTGGGGTCTCCTGGGGACGCTGCGGGTCGGCAGGCTGAGGGGCCCTGGGGAAGGGCCCTCCTTCTCGGTTCACTGGGCTCTGTTAGTCCAGAGAGAGGCGGCCTCTGCCCAGGCCACGAGCTCCCAGGGGCTGCCCAGGGGAGCCGCTGCAGGAAGCCACTTCCCTTCCCTGTCCCTGCAGAGTGGTCGCTCCCTCTGTTCAGAGGGGGGTTTCTGAAATAGCCTTCCTAGTAGCACTGAACCCAGAGGGGCGTGAAAAACCGGCAAAATGCCACTGTGTTTCCTCCCCTGCAGGCCCCCCACCAGCAAAAAGGCCCCACACAGCTCTGCTGTTTCTGTGGGGTTTTCTCCCCAGCTTTCCCTGCTTACCTCCCTCTCTTCCACGAGTTTTCACCCACCAGTGCCCTCCACCTGCCTCAGCCTCCCACTCTGCCCCAGTGTTCCTAGGTGGGCTTCCTCGGGCCCTGCCCACTCCACCTCACTTCCCTGCGGCTCACAAAGCTCAGAAAGAGGAATGGTGTACTCCACCAAGTCTACAGGGAGAGGCCCGTCCACCCCTGTGTGTGCCCAGCCTCCAAGAACTAGTTCCAGTGTGGGCCTCCCAGGCCTTTCTGACTTCCAGAGCAGAGGCATCAACACAGGCAAATGGAGAACAGAGAAACTCCAGGTCAGAATTACACACAGATGATTCCTCCTGTGATAACGGGGCACAATCTAAGAAATGCATATCCCCTCCCCACTCAGGCTCCAGGATTCTATTTTTATTCTTCTAGATGAGGCTTGAGTAATCATGTCTGAGCTGTTAATCAACTGGGCCACAGCAACTCTAAGAACTCTCCTCATCTAAACCACGGCTTCCAAAGGGCCTGGCTTGCTCTGCCTCTTTCAGGCAGGGCTAGCATTGCAGCAAAACAATTTCAAAGCACAGAGACCATAAAGACAAAATTAAAAGGTAAAGTAAAAAGGGAGGGAGATGTTTACTGGAAACTTAAGTTCTTCTGCCCAGAAAATACAGTTCTTTTTTTAAACACAAACACACACACATGCATATATATATAATGCCCCTGCCGCCCACCTTAAGAAATATGTACTTCGCTCTATATATGGCTTTCTTATCTGCCCCTGATTACACTCAGCTCATGACCATGAAGCCTGGAATAATTACCCACAGAGAAATAACAACCTCGGCCACAGCCAGGGTCTAACAAAGCCAGTCCTGCATTTACTGATGATCACATAACTTTCTCACAAGACGAACTTGAGTTTTCTGATGCACAGATAATCATTTCCATCCATACCTGAGATGCAGACACTGCTGAGAGGGTGCCGGGCAGCTACTGGAACCAAGAACATATTACATGCTATTTCTGGGTCCAGAGAGAAAAGACTTTCCAATTGAAACTATGCAGGAAATTAAGGTACACAGATGGTAATCATCAAAGCAGGGGTCTGGCAAAGACCACCTCTCCTTTGCAGGAAAAGGGGAAAGCGAGAGGAAAATTTACTCCTGAAAGCAGAGAATTTTGATGGGGGAAAGAAAATCAACTCATTCCTGCTAGCAATGGGATGCCCACCCGGGCTGCTCCCCAAAGATACTCAGCACCATGTTACAAGGGGAAGATACACACAGTTCCAGCAGGGTGCTGTGTCTCCCCTTTGCAAGCTCAGGCCCATATGCCTTGATGTGTTTGCCCCATCCCACCCTCCATTGCCCCCACTTCTGAACCCCCAGGCACTCAATGTGACCACAGAAGGCCTTTATTACTATGGTCCCATACTTATATATTCAACCCCTCAGTAAGATTGTAAGCTCTTGAGGAAAGGGGCCATGTTCCATTTCTCTGAGTGCCTTGCTCTGCTTCATAAATATTTGTTGACTGAGGGATTCCTCATTCGTCTCAAAAATAGCAACCTACACCTGACGTGTATGTCTACACCTGCATCTCAAACCTTGTTATTTTAAAAGCTCCTCAATCAACGAACTAGAGCAAATAGTTCCAAAATTCATATGAACAACAGAAGACACCGAATAGCCAAAGCAATCCTGAGAAGGAAGAACACAGCAGGGGAGATTACACTCCCTGACTTCAAGCTCTACTACAAAGCCCACAGTAATCAAGACAATTTGGTACCAGCACAAGAACAGATCCACAGACCAATGTAACAGACTAGAGAGCCCAGATATAAATCCAAGCATATGTGGTCAATTAATATCTGATAAAGGAGCCATGGATATACAATGGGGAAATGACAGCCTCTTCAACAACTGGTGTTGGCAAAACTGGGCAGCTACATGCAAGAGAATGAAACTGGATTATTGTCTAACTCCATACATAAAAGTAAACTCAAAATGGATCAAAGACCTGAATGTAAGTCATGAAACCATAAAACTCTTAGAAGAAAACATAGGCAAAAATCTCTTAAATACAAATATAAGCACCTTTTTCCTGAATACATCTCCTCGGGCAAGGGAAAATCAAAAATGAACAAATGGGACTACATCATGCTAAAAAGCTTCTGTACAGCAAAGGACACCATCAGTAGAACAAAAAGGCACCCTACAGTATGGGAGAATATATTTGTAAATGACATATCTAACAAAGGATTAACATCCAAAATATATAAAGAACTCACACACCTCAACAAACAAAAAGCAAATAACCCGATTAAAAAATGGGCAGAGGATCTGAACAGACACTTCTCCAAAGAAGAAATTCAGAGGTCCAAAAGGCACATGAAAAGATGCTCCACATCACTAATTATCAGAAAATGAAATTAAAACCACAATGAGATATCACCTCACACCAGTTAGGATGGCCAACATCGAAAAGACCAGGAACAGCAAATGCTGGTGCGAAGGCAAAGAAAGGGGAACCCTCCTACACTGCTGGTTGGAATGTAAACTAGTTCAACCATTGTGGAAAGCAGTATGGAGGTTCCTCAGAAAACTCAAAATAGAAATACCATTTGACCCAGGAATTCCACTCCTAGGAATTTACCCTAAGAATGCAGGAGCCCAGTTTGAAAAAGACATAGGCACCCCCATGTTTATTGCAGCACTATTTACAATAGCCAAGAAATCGAAGCAACCTAAGCGCCCATCAGTAGATGAATGGATAAAGAAGATGTGGTGCACATACACAATGGAATATTATTCAGTCATAAGAAGAAAACAAATCCTACCATTTGCAACAACATGGATGGAGCTAGAGGGTATTATGCTCAGTGAAATAAGCCAGGTGGAGAAAGACAAGTACCAAATGATTTCACTCATATGTGGAGTATAAGAACAAAGAAGAACTGAAGGAACAAAACAGCAGCAGACTCACAGAACCCAAGAATGGACTGACAGTTGCCAAAGGGAAAGGGACTGGGTGGGGGGGGATGGGGGGGAAGGGAGGGAGAAGGGAAATAATGGGCATTTCAATTAGCACAGATAACGTGGGGGGTGGGGCACAGGGAAGGCAGTAGAGCACAGAGAAGCAGTGGCTCTAGCATCTTACTACACTGATGGACAGTGACTGGAATGGGGTATGTGGTGGGGACTTCATAATGGGGGGGAATCTAGTAACCACAATGTTACTCATGTGACTGTATATTAATGATACCAAAATTTTAAAAATATATGAAAGAAAAAAAAAAAGCTCCTCAAACTCCGCATCCCCAACCACCCACTCTCCTCATCTAACTCTCTGGGGGTTGGTCAGAGCTGGCAAGTTCTTTCCTCCAGCAGCTCATTTCACACCAATCTGAGTATTCACCTTGGCCTTCCTGCCACCACCACAATATGACCTCCCCTCCACCTGAAAGAGGTATTCGAATTCAGCTGCCCTTTCCCAGGTTGGCTTTTCCATTAATGTTTAACCCAGACAACTGTGCCCCATCAGATTTCTCAGGCTGTAGGGATGACTTCCCTGTAGGGAACCACGAACAACAGGGTGCAAACAGGAGTGTTTAGATGCTACAGCTGATGAGGTGGCAGGACACTGTCACACAAAGGCAGGGACCCGGAACAGCATGCATGTCTCCACAGCCCACTAGAACCCACGGGCATTGCCAAGGATCTGACACCAGGGTATGCCAGCATTGGCTGAAGCCTCTCAAGTGTCACGAAAAAGTGTGGGTGTGTGTAATGGCCTGTTTAATCCATTCCTGCCCCACCCCTGCCCTCTCCACCCCCACTTAGTGCTCTGAGTTTCCTGAGAAGAAATAACCAACAGATGGTCCCACTACTTCAGAGATGTTGAGAAACCACCGACCCAGAGATACAGGAGAACTAGGGCTCCAACCCTCAGGCCAACTGCTCGCCAGCAGCAGCTGTGACCACCAAACCAACACACTTCAGGACACTAGAACCTTTCTGTGTGCATGTGCTTTTTATGTTTTTTAAGCCGACCACTATCACTTTCCCTCAAAACAGGTGCCTGTAACACTGGACCACAGTTCTACATAAGATTTAGGGCTGTGATTCTCAATCTTGGTTACACACCAGAATCACCTGGAAACCTTCAAAACTGATTCCCAGGCCCTACCTGCAGAAGTTCTCAATTGACTTTGTTTGAGGTGTAGTCTGGGCATCAGAATTTTTATAAGCAGCCAAGATGGAGAACCTTCTATAGGGAACACAACAACCAAATGTGAACCACTAGGAAGCAGGAGACCCAGCTGCCGCAGCTCACCTCGAACCTCTTTCCGTCCTATCTTCTGGGAGCCCCAATCTCTAGCCCCTGGAATGTCTGTACAATGATCCAAAACTATCCAAATGAGTAACAGTCATTTCTTTGAAAGCAAGCTCAAGAAATAGAATTTCTTAAAAGTGGAAGAGACTTTACAATCCTGCTAAGCCAACGCTTCTGGTTTGTAGAGGAAAACCAGGGGCTGGAATAGGGAAGCAACTCACCCAAGGTCACGAAGCTGGTTCACAAGGAGCCAGGCCTAGAACCCAGGTGTTCCACCTCTGGGGCTCTCTTCTGCACACCACAGAGGAGCCCCATGGTGGCAGACTTCTGACAAAAGCAACGTCAAAGGAAAGCTCATTGCTTCCTTATTGTATGCTTTGAGCAGCCACCCCTGATTGCTTGTCTCTGGAAACTTCTGTCTCCCCACTGGCCATAAAACAACTGAAGGCAAAGATGGTGCTTCTCTTTAAAGATCCCTAAGCGCGCTGGTCAACTCGTAATCCTCAAAGAATATACTTGGTGGCTGGCTGCAGTTAATGGATAAAGCCATTAGCAAAGAAAAAAATTACCCCGGTTTTGAAAGGGCATTCTGTCGGGCTGTGGGTCTGAGAGACCAAAAGCCAGCAAGTGGGTTCTGGTTTCTTGTGGATAAGAGAGTACTGATTGTTGATTTCAAAATCTCTAACCAACCTGTGAACACGTTTCCCTTCCTTCCTGTTATTTTTGCAGCACCACGGCTGGAATGCAGCTGGTGCCGAGAAGCACGGGAAGCATGTGCGCTGAGCTTCAGGAAGAGCTCCTCTTTGCCGGCAGGCTGATTTCCCTAGCCCGGGAATAGGGAATAGACTCTCATCAGGTTCGCCTCGTCTCAACACAAGCCTGGAAGCGCCAGGAGGGCAGGAGTATGTATGACTGTCCAAACCCAGAGTGTATTTGCCACTCCTGGACCAGAGCTGCACCACCACCACCTCTAGAGATGCTCAGTAAATACCTGATGAATTAAACAAGATCACTAAGAAGGGACCCGTCATATGAAAATATAGATGTGTCCCCTGGAAAAATATATGCATCAAGAAAACAGCGAAAGGCAAGAAGGTAAGGAAGAGAGCACACAGAGAGGTGTTGTGAAATACTGGAGCTCATGTAGACGTCTGAGATTCTCTCAAGCCTGTCCTTTTGTAGATGCAAAAAGTGATAGCTAGAGAGGCCAAGAGGACTTTCCTGGAGTCATAAAGCCAGTCTCCAGATTGGCTCCAGAGCGGCCAAGAGGGCTCAGCCTCATTGGGTAATGATGACGCTGAGGCCCGGTGGGGGGAGGGGGGGGAAGATGGGAAGTGTGGATAAAATGAGAGTTCCTGTGGCCAGGATTCTCACCTGGCCGTGGTTGACTAGCTCACTGCACAGCCATGTGGGCAATACATGGCTGTTGACTCTATAAAAAGAGCTCCACCAAGTGCTCTGAGCACGACACGGTGGCAGGGCTGCAAGGCTGCAGGATTGCAGAGCAGAGGCTGGAGTGGTGGCAGCGGTGAGGACAGAGGCCCAGAGGACGGCTGTGCAGACAGAGGAGCCCAGAGGCAGAGACCGGCTTGCTGCATACAGACTCGCTCTAAGTGAATGGGATTCTAGTGACTGACCTGCCACCTGGAAATAAAGTTGGCTATAACCCTTTCACCCCAAAGAGCATTCTGCTGTCAATTTTCTTTGGTCACACTGAATCCATAGCGAACTTGCCTGGAGCTGAAACCCATTGGCAAGACAGAAGGAATGGCCCCAGGTCAGTTCCAGGGTTGCTGGGATGTTTGGGCATGGATGTCCACTGAGCAGCTGGAGCTGAGGGTCTCCATGGAGAACTACAGGTAAGGACGCCGACCCCACAAGGACAGCCAGGGGGAGGAGGAGAGGAGTTGCGGGTCTGAGTCAGGCCAGCTGCATAGAGCGAGGTCCAGCGTGTGGTTCGATTTTCTCCTCACTGAAGTTGAGGCCAACAGGCAAAAATAAAATAAAATACATAGTGGCCTAAAGATGACATTCAGAGAGATTCTTGGATCAAAGTCCCTTTGTGAGCACTGTTATTTCACCTCCTCCCAATGGTAACCACTTCCCACATGAGCCCCAGTAAGGCAACCGTGCAGCCCACAAGAGATAGAAATATGACCACACTTCCCTCCTATAAACAGGCGATGGTAAACATCTGAGACCACTGGTCCACACCGTGGTTAAACAAAGGGCTGGGGGCACCCTGGAATGGCTTTCAGGGCCTCCGTCTCCCCACATGCTGACTCTCCCTCCGTGAGTGGTGAACTTGGGCCATTAACTTCAGCTTCAACTGAAGCTACTCAAACAGAACCGGCCTCACACTGGGACAACTTAGTTGGGTTTCACGCCCAGGCTCACCTGGCCATTACTCCAGGGAACGCAAGAATTTTCAAGGCAAGTAGTTGCTTAGATTCCAGGCCTATGCTCAAAGGTGCCTGTCTGTGGGGAACCCCGCAAGGAGAGCAGGGAAACAAGTCATGTGTTTCCTGAAGTTTGCAATCCCCCCAACGCCCACCTCCTTGATTGGCGGTGGTGATAGATTTTTTTTTTTTCAATAAAAGCAAAAACTAACTCTTTCAATCAAGAAAGAAAAACAGGCAACCTCAAACATCTTTAATTCATTTTGAGATGTTCCCCAGGGTCCCGAGCAATCCCAGCTCCTAGGTCAATGGGGAAATAAAACATGGGGCTTTGGACAGGCTGTTTTCTCAGAATTGGAATGAAAAAGCATTGGAAGACCTGAAGCCAGTTATTAGCTGATGGTGATAGGAAGACGCCAGGGTATTCCCCATTCCATCAGAAAACAACAAAAACTACATAAACTGGCCAGCACTGTGTTTTTGACCACTAAACATTTATAAAATTCTTGCTTCTTTCTCTATATGCCTTCAGAGAAAGTTTCCAGCCAATTCAAAGCCAGTGAAATGCACAAAGACACAAAACATTCAATTAAACGGCACATGGTTTTGAAGCTAGAATACCGCAAGAACCTTTTAGAAAATTTCCCCTGGGGGCAGAAGGTTCTTAGCTCCCTACCCCGCCCCCACTTCATACTCCAGCTCTAGCTGAATAAAATACTATGTACTTTATTTTACTTTAAAATACTATGTACTTTAAAATACTATGTACTTTATGTACTATGTATTTTATTTTATCTTCATTTTGTCAATAGGAAAACAGGACTGGTGGAGATGTGGAGACAGAAATGTGAACTGCCTGAAAGGACCTGGCTTGGGTTGTAAAATATGTTGTCCTCTGGCCTGGCTTTTGGACACTCTGAGGGTCTCCTCTGGGAGGCATACTTGGAGTTGTCTCCCTGAGCCCCAGTTACACACCCTTTCCAATGCAGCCCTGGAGGAATGGTCCACGCCACCCTGTCAGATGGTCTGAACACAGTTACATAACTGTTTCTCCATCTTGTCTGGACTACAAGCTCCATGGGGGCAGAAACTGGTCTCTACCTGGCTTACTACCATAACCTCGGAAATTAGTAAGACATCAGAAAGTGTTCAGGAGTCTACTAGGAGAAGAAGGAAAAACAACAATCCACAAGTATTAACTGAAATTTACTAAGTGCCTAACACAGTACTAAGTACCATAATAAGTCAAAGAAAATACCCCGGTCCTTGACTTCAAGAGGTTTATTACCCATTATTTCTGCCATTGACTGCATGTGACACAACACTGGCCAATGAGGTACCAGGAGGCATTTGGGCAAGGTTTTCTTCCTGGAGAAGCAGCCTTTTATGCCCCCTGGATTCAGCTATGTAAAGAGAGTGATGCCAGGAGCATCTATGCCCAGTCACTAGACCAGGAGGTGTCAAGTTTGAAGACAAAAGCCATTAGGCTGAAGATAGCAGAGCGAAAGATGGAGGGCTCCCGAGTCCTTGCTGATGCCTGAAACCTCCCTGCCTCGATTTCCTAGGGAAGAACACACACCGCCACACTGTTGAAGCTGTTAGTTGAATTTTCAGGTTGCTTGCAGCCACAAGCATCCTAATACAGTAAGCCTGGCCCCTGATACAACCTATGGGATGGATCAGAGAGGGAAGGGGCCGATGGCTCACTGCAGCATCCAGGCATGAGGGACCCACGGCCTCCACTGCAGAGGACAGGGTGGTAAGGGGCAGAAGAGCTAAAACTCAAGAGACACAAAAGCAGATTCCAGTCTTACCCACAAGATGGCCTAGAGAGTTCCATGAAGCCCAGGGCCCACTTCCCACGATGACTCTCTGATGAACTGGAACATAAATAATTAATACTGCCTGTTCATACTCATCCACACACATGCTTCCTTGTGTCTGCGGGGTGAAAAAAAAAAAAAGGATGGGGTGGGGAATGCATCTGTTCTATTTATAAGACACGGCACAGCCACAAAGGACAACGACCAACGCACCGCAGTATCAGCTGAAGTTTTCCGTACAAGTGCCAAGTCCAGCTTGAATTTACATTTCGCTTTTCTCAGCCTGTAACTGGTCCTCTGTCACTCCCGCTGCTCTCCTTGGGGCTCCTCAGAGAGGGCCTCAACCACGGCAACCATTTAGTTATAACACAGAGGACTCAAGCCCTTCTCCAGACTTGGGACAAGAGAAGAAGGCTGAGGCCTGGGCAAGCACAGAAACAGATCCTGAGAACATTAAGCAGGAGTGAAACAGCTCAAAGCCTTTCCGTGTTGTCTACAGAATTCCATGGGCAAAGGGGGTTATTCGGGGCCACGTGCTTCACAGCGGTCCTGGCACATTCCATGCATTGACCACAATCAAAGAGAAAGAAAAGGCATGCTTGCTGTTATTTTTAATTCCTTCCTCAATGCCTTCCAAAATTCTTCAGCAGAAGATTATCCACTTAACTTCCACCAGCTCCCAGCCCATAGAATCTTTGAGGCCTCAGCTAAAATGGAACAGAGGGTAGGAGAGGTCAGCTCACAGATAAAGTCTCTGCTCCTGGCCAAAAAACTTCACCAAAGTTGCACCGGGTCTGGTGGCATCTCCTGGATTTCATAGGGACATGGCCTGATGAGGATGTAGACATTCTAAAGCCAGGTGAATGCCCTACCATGCTCTCACTCCCACCCCAGCAGTCCCTGACGCATCCACCTCCACCCCCCACCTCTCTCCTCCTGCCTCCAGAGCAGCCATCAGCAGAGCCAATGTTCCCAATTAAGTAAGCTTGAACGCTAACTTCACTAAGTTAGATTATCTCTCAAGTCTCATCCAGTTTCAAATTACCATGTTGCCAACTTGCTGAGTGACCTTAGGCAGGTCACTTCCCTTACAGTAGCGTAATTCAGCAGCCCTCACACTTTAGCGGCGGCACATGGACTGGTTGATCCAATCCTCCTGGTTACCACGGTCAGGTATCGCGGTCAGCGGCACAAAGGCAGCATGACTATTTACTCAGGTTTGCCGCCCGCACAGTCCAGGTTTATGCCCACTTTCTGGCCATAATTAATAATAGCACTGACCCTTTTCACCCTTAAAAATGCCCTTTCGTTCAATAAGTTATATAGTCACCCTAGATTCCAGAAGGGGTAGAGCACTGGAGGCAAATCCAGCCCCAGCTCCCATCATGAGACCTAAAGCGACTCACCTAAGTGAGTTCATGGACTTTCGCTTGAGGATGAGAAGGGCAGTCCTTTCTCAGAGAGGGCAGAGACAACCGGGGTCAGCAACCAGAGACCTGACTTGGGATTCCTGTCTCACTGCTGACATGCCCAAAGCCTCAGGCCCCTCCTCCACAAACATGCTGACTCATCCTTCCCAGAGTACTGCCCACGGGTAGCAATAATCAGGTAAGCCATGCCCTGCCCTGGTGCCTGGCCTACAGTTGGTAGTCAGTCCACACGGCACATACCAAGAGCACTGCTAGGTGAGAGACCTTAGGTGACTGGCCACAGGTCCACACAGCTGACCCAAACCCTGGGTCAAGACCAAGACCATCATCCCACCTGCGCTTTTGGCCCCAGGCCCCAGAGCATGCATGCTGAGTTCCCATTCCTGTTGAATTTTGTGCACCATTTATGGTTTTCTCTAAGGTCTGTATAATAATCTGGGTATGAACCTGTAAGCCTTAATCCCACCTGTGTCAGAAGGGGTTTTTAGCATACTAGAGAGTTGCAGTTCATAAAGAAATAATAGGTGACACTGTATAATATTTTACAGTGTGCAAAGTGCTTTGAATGCATAGCTCATCTAAGTAAATAACTTCAATAATCCTACCAAGGGAGGTATCATTTCTCCCATTTTACTGACAAGGCAGGAGTCACTAAAGCAGTAAGTGGAGGAGCAGGGATTTGAACATGGATCTCCTGAATGTAAACCCAGAGCCTTCCACTGCCGCATGCTGCCCCTTCAGAAACAGGTCTCTGTCAGTCTCTTCAAAAATGGTCCACGGACTAGAATCAGTCTATGGACATATAACTTTGTCTTCTAGAAACCTATAAACTTAAATTAACAACAAAAAAAGCTTATTCTAACCAGATAAGGTAAATTGTATCTAATCCCTCAAAGGTTAACATGATTTGTTTGCTCTCGGTGATAAAATAAATGAACAACACTGACTTATACAGACCTCTTTACTCCCTTATTAAAGAATATAATGTGTTTTTAATACACATTTATAGTATTCTGTGAGTCTACAATAGAGAGTTTAGGTATTTTGGCTGATTGCAGTGTGCTCTGGAATTGGAAAGTCTGGCCTAGATGATCATCAATGAAGAAATTAAAAACACTGTCCAGAGACATTCCACATAAAGGCACTGTGCCAGGCGCTGGGAAGACCCAGAGAGAGGCCAAGACCTGATCTCCAGGCCTTTGCTCAGGGAGACCAGGTATCTGCATGGAGCCAGGCAACACTCAGCTTAGTTTCCCAGGGAATCCATGTCAAGAGGCTGGCATGACTCACCGGCTAATTACCTGAACACTTGGGCTCCCAGAGCTCTCCTGGCTGTACAATTCGTCTTCTCTGCTGATAGCCAACAAAACACTTTTTTCACCCTGGTCCAGACATAGCCTAAAGCTGTCCACATGGTGGTGTAAGGGATTATGACTCTGACCTGGATAATTCAATCAGAAAACCTGCTGCTACCAGCTACGGGGTGGGGGAGGAAATGAAACACGCACAGATCGGTGGCTTTAGCCGTGCCGCTTCCCTACTTTAAAACCTCCTGGGCGCTCACAAAACACCAAGTTTGGCCGCCTGAAGCCCTTGGCGACATCCTTTTCCGATTCCCCTCTGGCCACCCTGAGCCGCCCTGCCTGCCCCAGACACCAGGTCCTTCCACACTCCGTCTGGCCAGGGCTCCATGTAGCCTTCACCTCACTCCCATACTCCTGTCCATCCTCGGGGTTCCACCTCCTCTGTGAAGCCTTCTGAATCCCCCAGAAAGACAGTGTTCTCCCTCTAGGCTCCCAATCCACACTGTGCTTGACTTTTACTAAACTGTCTTTCCTGTGAGTCCACTGTGATTGTGGTCACTGTGTCCCTTCTTGCCTCTGTGCAGTTAGAGATAGAACTTCATCTCTACATCTCTGTACCCCTGAGGCTCCAGCACGCAGTCAGTGCCCAATAAATGTACCCAACAAACAAATGTACTACTAGCTGGACAGCTCTCTGCTCTACTCTTTAGATGGACAACTGCGACACCTATCGCTTTCTGCCTGAGCTGCGTGGGTTCAAGGTGAGGGAAGTCAGCCCCTGAGGAAGTTCCCCAACTCTGTCCATATAAAGGCACCACCTGGGCTGGGCCTCAGCTGTGGCTATCCAGATGGTGCTAAAAACAGGCCTGCCCCTACCACGGGTGGGTCCACCAGCAAGAGTACATATGAAGGCCCACATACCACATGTCACATTTAAAGACAGAAATCAAAGTCACAAACTAATAAATAGAATATGTTCTTTCCTCCTACCCTCACAAATACCTTAATACAACCTGGAAGGCCAGGTTTGAATTTAGAGTTCTCTGACCCCTTGGTTTCCCTTTGGTTTCATAATGGAATGTGATAATCAAGAAGAGCTGGTCCCAAATCCCAGGCCACCCCCAGCAACACTGCATGCTTACAGGGGCTCCATGCACACCCATGCAGACACCACAAATCTGAAATCCATCCTACTCCTCCATCCCCCTGCCGGGAACACCTTGTCAGCCCTCGGGCCCACCACAGGTACACACTGTCCATGGCCGCCACAGTTCACCCTTCCTTAAGCAGATAGGCCTGGGGAAGAGGCCCGCATGGGACTGAGAAGCAGGCCCGAGACTCCTGGGGCAAGGAACCACAGGATCAAGGCCCAGAGTGTGGTCTGGAAGGAGATGGCGCAGGCTCTAGATGGCCCATCCTTTGGCCCGACAGCTCTGCACCATGAGAGGGAGCACGTCCAAGAGGGCCAAAGCACGTTCTCTAAGCATGAAGTCCTCTCCTGTACACACCTGAAGGGGCCACGGGCACCATTACTCATGGCCAGGTCATTTCAAAGCCATGGGTTTCCGGTGTTGACCATTTTCCCTTGACAGCCAAGCTAACGGGTGAGGTGGAACTGCTTTCCAACCAGGCCTCAAAAAAACACCAGCAACAATAGACATCATGCACTTCCACACACTTACGGGCAGGCTATCGGTGACAGGCACATGAGTCACAGCATTTCTCCTTTGGGATCTTACCCATCCCCCGCCCCAGGAGCACTGATTCACCAAAGTTTGTTTTCAATACTATTATTTTTAGTCAGCCAAACAATTTTTAAAATGACAATAGAGAAGGTGGGGGGAGGGCGGAACCACTTACGAGTATGAGCTGGTTCTCTTTCAATAGGCTGCCAAGCCCTAAATCCACAAGGGGCACGGCTGTATGCTCTTGGTGTGCATGCTTTGGAGGTAGATTGTTACTACATAAACTGAGGTTCTCCAAATGGTGAGCTCTGAGGGCAAGGGATGGGGTGGGGGTGGGGGGCTGGGCAGGGTACCCTGCTGGAACTGATCAACACCATCAATCCTTGAAAAGGACAATAGAGTGTTTACTGAGCACCTACTATATGCTGTAGATGCACCTGCAGACATTGACCAAGTGCGGGATCTATCTTACCTCATTTGGGTTGATTCATGTGAGGTGGGGGCCCCATTCCCATTTCACAGATGAGGAAACAAGGGCTCAATAACGGAAGCAAATGTGCCCAAGGTTGCCACGTGGCTGGCAACTGGCAGACTCCAACCCAGCTCTGTCAGACCCCTCAAGGCCTTTGCTGCCAAGTTCTTCCTGTCTACCCGTGCCCGCTCCCTGCTCCCAGGTTTTATTTTAAGAATCTGTTTAGGTAGAGATAAACAGCTACACACAAAATTTAAAGGGGTAGCAGAACAAAGCAATTCACCCTGCCCTCCCACGCACACAGAGAAATAAGGTTCACCTTCAGTCTGAATTCAGTGAGGGTGAGAGAAAGTGTACAGCGGGAAAGATTCGAAGCTAAAGGAAAAACCCAGTTTCCATCATCAGCGACTGCTTTTGGCCACTTGTAACTACTCAAAAAGTCCTTTCTGAATTCATTACTCCACATTTGGGCTTAGCCCAGAGGTGATTTTTTAAGGAAAAAATGCCTTTTGGCACTTTGAGCTGTGACAGCGTAAAAACAGACCTTTAAAAAACACACACCCAAAAAGCATTACTATTTTCAAAAGTCCAGTCTAAAAGAAAAAAAAAAATGGTGACACCTCAGAGCTACAACTTGGCTTGGCAGTTTGTGATGCAACACTTTGCTGCAAAAGCAACCAGATTTATAATTCTGTAGGTTTCAAAGGCAAACCCTTACACAGTGTTTCTTAAACAACAGTCCAGTCCTAAACTCCCAGCAAACATTCAGGAGAAAAACTGGCCAGAGGCAAGCAGGGAGAGCCATATGATACAGAAAAAGGACTATTGGGGGAAATACTTTTCATTTTCTAGCTGGAGTTTAAACTTGTAACCTCCATGCTGTCCAACAAAAGGTGCATGCTTATGCAATAAAGGATAGCCTTGCTTTATACAGATGCTTGAAAATAAATAAAGGAAGCTTCCCGGGTAAACTCTGACATGAGCAAACATTTTCCACAGGTATCATCTGTAATGCCTACTTCTTACGTTTAAACATTTTTAGGCATTTGTGGTCATTAGTTTAAGTAAACTTCCTGCTCTGAGAATATCCAAAAATAGCAACAAAGGAAGAAAAATTGTTTATTGCATCTCAAGACACACAGCCTCCACATCTTTATCCTAGTATTTAGTTATTTTTATATCCCTTTGTAGTTAAATTCACTGAACGAGACTCACAGCGTAAGGGAGAGGCAAGAAACAGAGACAAAATAACCAAAATAAATGACTGAATTGGTTTTATATATTCATTTACATATGTCAATTGGCACAGGCTGATAGGGTCTTAGGACATTAATAGTTAAAAAGATCTGTGATTCCCTGATCAACTGGACATCGGCAACTGGGAGCTTCTAAAAATGCTTGCATGAAAACCACTTTAGAGTTAGAAAGGCCCTCCAATAAAGTTTATCTCATCTACTTTCCAGTTGAGCATATCTGAGGCCCAGAGAGGTTAAGTGACTTGCCCCAGGCTACACAGCTAATCAGAAACAGAGCTAAGTTTAGAACTTATCCAGGTCTGCTGATTCCTGCCTCCCAAATGACACCAAAAACCTTGTTTATAACTAAGTTTTCTTTGACAGCATTTAAGAGAAAAGAAAGGTCTGCTAAACAAACTTTAGCCTAGTCCAGAATTAGCCAAAGTTCTTAATTAATAGGCTTCTACTATGTTTTCATTTTAAACTGAATCTCTCTGTCAAAACATTCTGCAGCAGTGTGCCACTGTGGCAGGCTGTGGTTTACAGGAGAGGCCTCAGATAATCAACGGCAAGAGTGCGGCTTGTGCCACAGATTTGTTAATTATGTCAAAAACTGTTAATTTTGTCAAAACAAAGACTAATGTTACATACACACACGCACTAATACACACAAACTACCTTTGTCAGGAGTCAATAAACTTCAGAGCTGGGGCAGTCTGGCACTCTGGTACCAACAAAGCAGTATTACAAATTAACTATGTGAACACATATACTACTATTCCAACTCCAAAGAATCCGTGTTGGCAGCCAGTAGACTAGAAGCTACAAGAGGGCGGGGTGGGTGACCGCCTCGTTGACTCTCTTGTCCCTGACACCTAGCACGGGGTTTGGCTTCAGGTAGGTGTACTGAAGGGAGCATAAACATGAACCTGGCAGTTCTTTTGAGATCTTTGTTCTACAACCTGGAATAGGATAAAATTAGAAACCAAATTTCTGTGGGGTGGAGTTCATACAGTTCTGACCGTTTCCAGGAACCACTGTGCTTGAAGGCTCCGCGGCCCAGGGACGGGTCGGTGGTCAGTTGATGAACCCTGCCCTCCTTAGGGAAGAGTCAGTCCCATCCCCCACTGCACCAGCTACTCACTGTCGGCCAAAGGCTGGTAAATCTCCCAGCCCCTGGGTGCTCAGCAGGCTGCCTTCACTAGCATCCTTTCTGGGCAGTTCCCTTCCCAGCCAACCAATACTATCAGAAATGGATTTGGGAAAGAGGACGGAGTTGAGTTTTTTCTTTAAATAGGTCAGTACATCAAAGGAGACAAGGACAAATGTTACTTGGGACTAATTCATGAGCCTTGTTGATTGAGAATGCTGCATTCCAGCTTGGAGAACTTAACTGCACTTACAGGAGGATGGAAGAGAGATGGATAAAAAAGGTGGGAGAATAAGGTAATGGTAATAAAGTCTGATTTCAATTTTGAAAGCAAGCAGTGTTTGGTCCTGTTTATTTCATAAAAGAGCTCACGCAGAATAATGGCTGTATTGTGCATCAACTGGCATTAAAATCTCCTAATAAATTAACAAGTGAAAATTAATGGTCGCTCAAGTCCTTTAAATAGTGTTAATTTTATTTCCATTAAAATAATACAGCAATTACAAGTTTACATTATTAAACCAATATTTATTTTTCAAAAAACTCATTTTAATTGGATTCCAGATATGATAAGCTTGAATCAGATTCTCTCAATTTCATCAGCTTCTTGCATTTCTCATCAGAACTAAATGACTACCATATTCATTTTTTTCTGTCATTAGAATTGTCATTTAAATTTTTATGTCCTTCAAGTAGTGACTCTGTGGCATCGTACTATACTGATGGACAGTGACTGCAATGGAGTATGGGCGGGACTCGATAATATGGGTGAATGTAGTAACCACATTGTTTTTCTTGTGAAACCTTCATAAGGGTGTATATCAATGACATCTTAATTAAAAAATAAAAATAGAACTTTACGTCCTTGCAATAACTTTTAAACATATATTATTCAAAGCTCTTAGGTCTAATCAGAAACTCAGGCTTATAGGATCTATTTTCAGCAAGTGTTAACCAGAGAAATGAAAAGCTAGATGACACCAAAGCTCTGAAATTCTAAGTATCCACAATCATTTTCAAGTTGTCTACTTTTTATCAGCATTCTGTTATACTGAGCTAATATATCCAAAGTCACTGTTCCCACTGAGGGAACTTGAATTTCAGGTTTGCAATACTAAATTACTTTTTACTTCAAAGCGAGAACATTTTATGGTGGGGTAAATACTGCACACTGGTCACTGGTCCTTGGGTGCAGGCTCTAAGGTAAATTCTTAGCAGTGCTCTAGTAAAAGGTAGAAGGTAAAGATGTCCTCATTCTTATAGGCAACTATCACCACATACCCAAAAGTTCAAATGATCATACTGTGGTCCAGAAACTTCCTTCAGATAATAACTCCTGTCCTCATTTTATTTTTCCACCTCACACCAACCCGTCTCCTCCTCCCACAGAATTAACCATCTGTCTGCCAGGCCCCTGGGCACTTTGTACATTCCCTGGTTACAGCTCATGCTCTATATCTTTGGGTAAGTCTGTCTCCTGCTCTGGACAGACAGCCCCTTGAGAACAGGTGCCCTGCCTTACTCATCATAGTAGATATTTAATAAATGATTGAATAGTTTCCTAATGAATAAATGATACATACAGAAGGCTAAACATAATACATGTCTGACAGCCTCTCTTGATTTTACAGTTCCACAGGCACAGACATAAGGTAGAAGGTAATCTTGATTTTACAGGTGCAAACATAAAGGCTCTGGGACATTAAGTGAACTCCTAAATTCATCCAAATATTAAAATGGCAAGACCCAGGACCTGAATTCTGTGCTTTTTCTGGAGAAAAGAAATCGCTGCCATTATCCTATTTTCTAACATAGTGACTTTTACAATATTTAAACGGAACATCATAGTCCCACCTCCCCCAAATACACCAGAGCTCACATTTCCTCTGATGACTGGAAATAAGAAAGAAACAGTAATTAGACAAGAAAATAATGCCCTAGTAATGTTTGTAATGTTTCCCTTACTGCAGTGTAAGGTCCTCACAGGCAGAAGCCATCTCAAATTTATCTCCCCATTGCCTGGAATACTGACTCAGACATGAGAAGGGGCCAATGAATATCAATGACTCAACAAAATCCAACCCTGTACTATGTGATTAGGAATTGTGAGCAAGGCACTGTCTGCAACATGCACGGGCCCAAACATTCAACCCCTAGGTGCAAACAGCAAGCTCCAAGGTCCCAAACGTCAAGGGAACATCAAGTGGCTCCTAGGTTCTACCACAGATCTAAGCCACTCCACCATCAGCTACCAGTGTCTGTAGGTCCCTTCTCTTCCCAGGCCCTGTGTGGAACTCCCTAATCAGTATTAACAAGAGAAAAGAGAGGATGGGCCAGCCAGCTTCCTGGCAGCTGGGAGTGGGCTTGCTTCCAATAGGCCACACAAGAATGGTACTCTGAGCAGCATCAGAGAGAGGTGAGAAGCTGGGAGATGCTGAGATCGAGAGCATAGTAAAGAGGCCACTCCTGCAGGCTTGGTAACAGATAGGTCCCCAGAAGTCGGAGGAAGGAGTGTTAAAGCTGAGAATCTTTTCCCTTTCTCCCTAAATTGAGAAAGGCTGGCAAAGGCCAGGAAGGTAAGGGGAAGAGGCCATGTTAAAAGAACACATGCATGGAGAGGGAGGAGACAACATGTGTCAGACCTGGCATGTGGTTCAATTACCCATTTTCCTCTGGACTCGGGGCTTTGACACAAGAAAGCCCAAACTCCCTTCCAAACAAACCAGGCCTTAAGCTTGGCCCAGCTCCCAACAACTGGGCCACGGCACAGATCCCACAGGTGGAAGCACAGGTTATCAGCGTCCATCAGAACAACCATTTTTAAGTGTGCCTGGCTCCTCATTACTGACAAAGGATGCACACACCTTCTCTGCCCCTCTGTGGCAAAATACTGTGACTCCATTCTTATAAACTGGCCAGGAAGATACCTGCAGCTTTACTCAGGTACTCAAGCAGGTGACAAGCAAGATGCTGTTATACAACTTGTCTAAGTTCTGCCCATCCTGCCAGGCCTTGGAGTCTGCTGACAGCCCCTCGGTTGGTGTATCCGAATCAAACTTACGATTTCCTGGCCACCCATCTCCTATATTCTTGTATCAGTGAGCCTGTAGCACTCTAGCTCTCCTGATCACTGAGACAGGTTAGAGCTGGTGTAACAGAGAAGAGGTATGTGGTCTGGAACGCCCCAGTATACGGCTATAATTGCCAAATGGGGCCATTGCTGTTTATGATTACGTATTGGCCAAAACATGAATGTCAAAATCTCCTTAGACTGAGGGCTCCTTAAACCCCAAGGTCCAGTGCTTGCTAAGTACTTTTAAGCACCCAGTGCCCCACCCCACCCCCACCCCCACGCAGTGGGACGACTAGGTTAAACATTTCCTAGTTATAAAAGGCAGGGTGGAGAGAGCAATTTGACAAGTAACCCCACAATCTATGGGGCTTAACAAGCACACTGATATCACTAGCATGAGGCCAGCTAGCCACATCCCCAAGATGTGGCCTTTAGTTTTCTGCCCACAATCCAAACACTAGCAGCTGTTGCCACGGGAGACAAGGTGACCCAGAGGCGTGGGCACAAGACCCAGGGATGGAAATCCATTTTGTCTGGATCCACCCAAACAACTGGGTTTCCCCCACTGAGAAAAGGTGAAAAAAAAAATCCGCCCTTAGCAGTAGGCCCTTTCCGGGCAGGTCGGAGATGCCCCACGCCTAGCAGTCATGAGAAGGCCAAGGGCAAGTTAGCTTGAACTCTCAAAAACATTGAAAGCATTCATATGCTTCTGGCCTTGGGGGATTTGGAAGAGGAAAAAGCCAGCCAGAGCTCTGCTTCCCCAAAGGGCACACTCCTACCAAGGCAAGGCAAAGCAAGACCTTTCCTCCAAGCTGTCAGCAGCACAAAGACTGAACAGCAGCCATAGCCACCTTACCAGCAAAGACCCACAGCCTGCTCCCCACACCAGCTAATAGTGCCCTAGTAGTCAGCAAAGAACGCCTTCAGACCCATCAACGCAAAGAGCAGCTCAGCTCGGCCACTAGGAAAAAGGAACCCATGGGGTCACAACCCCACCTCTACCATGTCAAGTCCTTACATCTCTCTCCTCCAAAGCTTTGCAAACTTCAAAAATGAGACTAACTGCCTCTCTATTAAGCCTACCGGCCCTGTCTATTTTCCAGGAGTTTCTTTCTTGATCTCATTAAAACCATGTGAAAGTGCTTTGAACACTGTAAAACACTTTATGCAGCTACTTGTTTTATAATTGGTGCCATTTTTTTTTCTATTTCAAGGCATAAAGTGCTAGTCCTCAGTGTGCCCAGGCAAGAAAAAAGGCAGGTTTTGCCAACGCCTCCCCAGGCAGCAGAAGTATATCGCTCATTCACCAGCCCCCTCCCCTACAAACACCGGAATAAGTAAGAATTAAGAACCAGAGCTGGGACCACAAGCCAGGGCTCACCAATCATCACAACACACCACCTCCTCTGAAGTCAACTCTGGCTCCTGATCACACACCCAGAGCACACTTACTTCCCAGACAGCACACTGCCTTCCCTCTCCCTTTAGTGACTGGATCCGCCCAGTTACCCAAAAAAAAAAAATTATTATTTTTTAAGTCAGCACTCCCACCATATGTGGCATTTATTTCCAGAGGAGGCCTGTCCTGGGTTCCTGTGGACAGATGTTGCTTTGTGCCTGCCTGACACGGCTGGCAGCCCCCGTACAGCTGCCCCAAGCAGGTGGCCACGGTTGGAGTCCGCTCCTGGCCCAGGAGCAAAGATGACAATCTCTGCGGGGCTCAGGCCCTGGAAACCCTCTACTCCTTTCTCTGAGGCCTGGGACCCCAAAGACACCCCCCACCACACATTGCCTTGGTGTAGAATCAAACTTTAAAGGGGACTGAGTTGAAGACAGGAGGCCAAGGTTCCCCCCCACCCCCACACACACACCAATTCCCAGCGAGGGGTGTCTAAGCTAAGAAAAGGCCCAGGGAAGTGGAGAGAAGTCACTGACCCCTTCTATCGGCCATCTGTGAGCTCCCGCCTGACCTAGCTAGTGCGATGTGGAGCATAAAGGCGGTCCAGACAGATGGCAAAGCGCTTTGGGAAGGAGTGCTCTGCAGGAATGCGAGCACCGATGCGAGGCCCACTTTGGGGTGCGCTTTGTTATCTCATCAGCTCCAAGCTCCCTCTTTTCAGCATCTACCCGCAATCTCAGACCAAAAGACCGAAATACTGTGACGAAGGCGGGGGAGAGGCCCCTACTCTCTGCCACTTGTCTCTCATTTGAAAGTCAGAGCATTGCTCTGCAACTAAAGTGCGTGTGTGCGGAGGGGGCGGGAGACTGGCACAAGCGAGTCTAAAAATACTCGATAAAAATGCTAATCCCGAAGGCAAAGAGAGAAGGAAGAAGGAATCTGTCAATCACGAGGCTCCCGCTCCTCACCCACAGTCCCAGCTGTACGGACTGCATTCCTGCTGAGGAGGAAAGTGGAGAGGCAGGACTGAAGAAAAGAAAGGGAGAGACACCACCACCTCCACGAGCGCGGGCCGCGGGGGCGGGAGGCGGCGGCGGAGGAGGGGCTCCGGCCGGCGGAGCCGAACAAAGCGGGCCTCAACTTCTAGCCCGCAGCTCGCCGGAGCGGGGGCGGCCACTGCCAGAGGCACCCCACTTGCCCGGAGGTGAAAAGCCAATGTGCGGTCTGGAAGTGAGAGTGCCGCGTGGAAGCCCCAGGCTCTGAATCTTTGCAAATTCAGAGGTTTTGTTTGGGGTCCCCCTACGCCTGCCGGTCCGCGCTCCCGGCCCCCCAGTACGTACACACACACACACACACACACACACGCTCACTCCTGCTCCAACCCCGCACGGTCGGCCCCACCGCGCCCCCGGGGTCGCCGGGGCCCCCACCTGGGGATGGTGATGCACTTGGTGTTGACGTTCTGCGTGGTGATGGCCTTCTCCAGCTCGTCCAGCTGCCCTGTCTTCTTGAGCTTCTTGACCAAACTCTTGACCGCCTTCTCACACCACTTCTCCTCCTGCCCGTTCTGCTCGCCCTTCTTCCAGCCCAGCAGGCGCTTCACGATCGGGGGCGTGAAGGGCAGGATGGACGACATGGCTGGGAAGGGCGCGCGGGCGGCGAGGGGCGCCCCCGGCGGGGCTGGGCTCGGCGGGATGCCGGGGGCGCAGAGGGGAGCTCCTCCGGAGCCGGCCGCGGCCACCCAAACTTCGCCTCAACTCTCGGTGAACTTGCCGGTGCTCCGGGCCGGGCCGCGGCGCTGCAGCCTGCGGGGCTCGGCGCGCCGCCCTGCGCCCCGAGCAGCTCCCACGGCGGGAAGAAGGACGGCGGGGAGGCGAGCGGGCGGAGAGCAGCGGCGCGGGGCAGGAGAGGCCCCGGGCGCGGGTCGGAGGCGGCGGCCGCGAGACTCGGAGTGGCAGAAGAAAGTTTGGGTTTCCGCACGGGGTAGCTGTTTGGGTGCCGCCTCCAGGAAGGAAAGGCCAACCCCCAGCCAAACTTTGCTCGCCTCGTTCGCTTTGATGCGCAGATCCCTCCGCCCCAGCAGCCTCGCCTCCCCGCCGCCCTCCTCCTTCCCGGCACACTCGCCCGCTCGCTCGCGCGCTGGGCTGGCCCGGGGCGTGCGCCGCGCTCCCGCTCCCGCTCCCGCCCGCTGCCAGTCTGTGTTTCATGCAAATCCGCGTGCAGCCTCCTTTCCAAGCGCTGTCACCGCCCCCTTGCCGCCGGGGCTCCCCGCCTCCTCCCCCGCGCCCCGCCGCCTCCTCCCCCGGGCGCCCTGCCGGCCCCCGGCCTCCGGGAGGGCGCCCGGCCTTCCCCCGCCGGCGCTGAGCACGCCCACGTGGGCGACCGGGGACCGCGGCGGCCCTGACTTGAACGCGCAGGACCCCGCGCGGCCCCGACCTGAAGGCCGGCGGCGACGGGAGGAAGTCGTGGGAAAGAAGCGGCGAGAGGGGCCCCAGGCGGGAGGGCTGGGCTTGGGCCGTGCGTCCTCTCTCGGAACCCACGCTCTGGAAGCTCAGTCGGAGTGGCGGGCCCGAAAGGTTAGATTCGCAGCGAATGAGCACCGTCCGGCCAACGGCTGGCGGTGCACCCCTGCGAGCACTCGGGTCTGAGAATGGCCGCACCGAAGGCCAAGGCCCAGGAAGTCGGGGTGCGCACTTGGACGCGCGAGCGCTAGTGCGGGTCAGGGGCCTGGGACGCGCCGGCCACCCTGGAGCTGATTTTTCTTTTTTTGAAACCTCTCATCGGGAAGATCACACCGGCCATCCGAGAGCCCCGGGACTCCGTGGAAGTAGGGAGCTGGGAGGGGGGTGAAGTGGGCTCTCAGAGGTGGAGATTTGGGGACTCCAGTGACTCCCTGGATAGCTGGAGCCAGGGGTCCCATGGGTCTTGTGAATCAAGGGCCCAGCAGAAAATGGGTTTCAAAGACATCTGTTGGATTCATGAAGAAATGAATGGCGGCGCTTTAAAATTTATCTTTGGAGGGAGGAAATTACATTACAGGGTGTTTGGAATCTTACCACTCAGAAAAACCCGCAGTTCGAGGCCCAATACATCGAAGTTCCAAAGCTGTGAACTCAACAAAAAGGGGAGCAAAAAGCTGCTCAGGAACTTCATGTATTCAAAGTTAGCCTCGGGGGGGAAGCAAAGAAAATGAGATATTGGGGAGCACGGGGGTTTTCTCTACAGCAGCAGAATTTGGGGGCATTTGCCCACAAACCCCTCAGCTGCTTTCAAGAGTTACCCCAGACCCCAGGGCCTTTCTCCTGCTTCCCCTGCTCCACCTGATTCTCACTTGGGTGTCTAAGGCCTTTGTTTGTTTTTAACAGCAGGAAAACCCCAGTGGTGAGTAAGAAGTTATCTGCAAACCATAAAGCTGCCTGGAGTTGGGTGGGGAGTTACAAAGCCCTGTGAGGTGTGGCCCAATCCACAAAGTCAGCCCAGAAGCTGCAGGGGTCTCTGCCTTGTGGAGACTGATGGCCTCTCACAGGCTTGTCGGCTGCTGCTGCTGCTGCGGAGGGCGGTGCTCTTTGCCCTCCCCTCCTTCTAACTCCCTACCTGCTTGGACTTTAAAGGAAAATCTTTGAACCCTAACTGGGGCTTAACAGACCTGGTGGGTTCCTGACTGGTTCTCCTGCTAGCCCACAGCCACTGTAGTTTTGGGTTTCACTCCCATCTTCCCAGCCCTCATCAAAAAGGAGAAGAAAGGAAAGCAATCAACATTTATTGATGTCTTTCTTCGTTCCAGGTAACTCAACTACTGCCCTCTGATCTAATCTTCATGGTGGCCCTTGAGGTAGATGTCCCTATACCTCCCACTTACAGTGTGGCATCTGAGGTGCAGAGAGACTGTGATACTTAGGATTTAGGCAGCAGAGCTGGGATTTGGGATTTGAACCTAATGCTCTGTGAGGCCTGTCCACATTCTTGCCACTGAGCCCACTAACTGCCTTACAGAGTTGCAGAAGGCAAAGATGACATCATTCATAGAGCTCTTTGCAAAACAACTGTTCTTTACACAGGTGCACTATTGTGACACTACAAGAAATGTTTACTCACCTATAAAATGGGGCTAGAAATAGCTTTCCTCCCAACCTCCTAAGGTGACTGGAAATCTGATGTGAAAAGTTTTGCAGTCAAGTGCTGGAAGGGCTGGAACCACACTGGGGCAACTGCTAGTGCCGTGCAGAACGGTGTGGATGAGGGGGCTCAGTTCAGTTAGACACGGACCTATGGAGCACCCCACCCCACCCCCGACTCCGTGTTGCAACCCTCTTGTTCATTTCTGTGAACGCTGAAATGAACTGTGAAGGCCCCTAGCCTTAAGGAGTAGACTGCCTAGAGAAGCACCAAGGTGGGGTGGTGGGTGCCTGGGAGAAAGGGGCCATCGTGGTCATCATCTCCCAGTAAAACATTCAATTTAACCTGAACATCAAGCAGGTCCAACTGTTGTTGACAGGCAGTCAGGTAAAGTGAAACGGCGTCAAGCTGCATCAGTGACTGACCTGGCTTTCAGTCCTGGCTCTCGCCCTCCCTTCACCTTACTGAGTATCTCTTCTCTCAGCTGCAAGAATGAACAGTTCTTACTGTGCAAAGTGGTGAATAGAAAGAGCATTAAAATTGTTCACCTCCAGCACTAGCCCCTCATTTCACACAGGTGGAAAGGATATCTGGTAAAGGGAGAATTTGCTCTGGGGAGGTTAAGAGTTTGAGAGAGATCTGAGGATTAAATGTAGTGGAGGGGGCCTGGCAGTAGCTAGCCCTCCAAAGTCGTGGCGTTGGGAGGCCCCTTCGTGCAGCCCTCTCATTTTCCTAAGCAGAGGAAGTAGCTACTCAGCAGCTAGTTAGCGTAGCTGAACATGCTTTCCTGCACTTCCTTCATCTACCAGCACCCACGGGACGCGGACGGCTGGACACACAGAAAAACAGGGCTGGACCCACATGTGAGTCCAACAAGTGCCATTTCGGGGCTAGTTCTTGCTCCTCTGGCCTCAGTTTCTCATAAGAGGAGTTGAGAGAATTAGCCCAGTTTCACAGAGCAGTGCGGAGGGCTGAGGAATGGATTCCTCCGGTGCCGAGAAGCCCCTGCCTGCTCCCTTGGCTCTGGGCAGTGAATGGGCAGGTGGCTCCGGATGGATAGGAACTCTCTTTTGGCGCTTGGTCTCCTGGAGCCCAGCCAGGCTGGCTTTTGTGGAGGTCGTCCTTGGAAGGGAAACATTAGCCCAGTTAATTTTTCATTATGGTAGGTGCAAAGTTCAAGAGAAGTGGGATGGGGCTGGAGGCAGAGGCTGTAATTCCCTGGGAACAGTTCATCCTATCAGGGAATTGCCTCACAAACAGACTTGCCAAAGAGTTTTCATGTGTTTGGAGTGGCTCCCAGGTGGAATACTGGAAAGTAACAAACATATGACTTCAGTTCTGATTATTTTTCCATTAGCTAAAGGGTGTTTAATCAACAAGTGGTGAATCAAAAAAGAGTGTTAAAATTGTTCTGTCTTCATTTTACACAGACATAAGGTGTCATCTGTTGAAGGGAGGTGATTGCACTGTGGGGATAAGACAGGATCTAGTCAGGGCTAGAACTGTCAAGAGTGCCGTCATGTAAGAGCGCCTCTGCCTCTAGCTCTGTGCAGCACTTCACACACGTGAGCTCTGCCGTGGCACCAGGCTGCGTGGGCTTAGACCTTTAGCTCTACCACTTCAGCTGTGTGGCTTTGGGCAAGTCCTCTCACCGCTGTGTGTCAGTTTCCTCATCCATACAATGGGAATAATAATAACACCTACCTCTTAATAATGCTGTAAGGATTAAGTATTTCACACTGCTTTTTCAAATAACCCATGTCATGAGCCTGCCTCATATGTATTTTCAATATATATGGACGTGGTTGCTGCTCACTATAGAGTACTAAGCAAAAGGCAGAAGGAATGAGTTCTGTGTACATGAACAAATGGAGGGATCTTAAAAACAGTTCCAAGCGAAAACAGTAACACAGAGAATGAAATAAATAACATGTTACCTATGTAAAAAAAATTACATGTATATAAAACAACAACTATATACATTTTGGAAGAAGTCATACAAAAAGATACACATTGAACTACTTCACACCCATTAGCATGGCTATTATCGAAAAAAAAGCAGAAAAGTGTTGGAGAAGGTGTGGAGAAATTAGAACCCTTGTGCTTTGCTGGCGAGCATCGAGCATACAGCCACAATGATGCAGCCACTGTGGAAAATAGGATGGTGGTGTCTAAAAATATGAAATGGAATTACCACTCGATCCAGCAATTCTGCTTCTGGGTATATACCCAAAAGAAAAGAAAGCGGGGACTCAGATCTGTATTTGTACACCCGTGTGCAGAGCAGCATTATTCATGAGAGCCAAAAGGTGGAAGCAACTCTATCTATTGATGGATGAAGGATAAACAAAATGTGGCATATATACACAATTAAATATTCAGCCTTAAAAAAGAAGGAAATCCTGTCACATGCTACAACATGTAATCAATGAATGTTGTGATGAGCGAATCTTCAACCTGTGGATGAATCTTGAAATCACTGTGCTAAGTGAACTAAGCCAGTCAAAAAATACAAATACTGTATGACTCCACTTACATGAAGCACCTGGGTAGCCAAATTCAGAGCCAGAAAGTAGAATGCTGGTTGCCAGGGGTTGGGGGAGAGGGGATGGGGAAGTAGTGGTTCATGGGTGTGGAGTTTCACTGGAGAAGATGAAAAGCTCTGGAGGTGGAAGGTGGTGATGGTTGTATAGCAGTGTGAAATGCTTAATGTCACAGAACCATACACTTAAAAATGGCTGAAAAGCACATTTTATTATGTGTATTTTACAATAGAAAATACAGAGGAAAAAAATACACATTAAGCACAGTGGAATAGGCATTTGAGGGCGGGAGTGCAGGAGGTAAAGGGGAGAATTGGTAAGGGAAATCAGGGATCTGTAAAGATGAGGTAGGGTGTAATGGGGAGTGTGATGGCCCCACCCTCCACTCCAGAGCTGCAGTTGTGCAAAGGGCACAGCACATGGATATGGTGAGTCCGTATACTGACGGTTCTCTGGTTTGCTCAAAAGACAGAGCCTTTGGTTTCCAGCACCTTCCAGCCCAGGGATCATGATACCTCACATTTGGAGAACTCAAAGTTATTGAAAACAGGAGGTTGCCTGCCTCTTGGCAAGCCCTAGCAACCCCAGGCTCAGGTGTGCCCCCTCTGAGAGTTTAGGGAACTGAGGGCAAAGGGACTAATGCCATTTGTGGGTCTGCCATAAGCCGGGCTCTGAGCTGGGGACTTCAGGATAGGGTCTTATCTGAAGCTCCCAAGTTCCCCACAAGAGGGTTGTTACTGTGACTGCTCGGCAGAGCGGGAGCCAGAGATGCAGGCAATTCAGCTGCTGCTGTCTGAATTGGTGTGCTGACCTCTGACTGCCAGCCCAGCGTTGGCTCCTCTGTTCCTGGTCTTGTCGACAGTGTCCCCAGGAGAAGGGGGCTGTGACTGAAGGAGCCAAGTGCAGGCAGTGTCCATGGAAGTGACTTTGAGGGACCAGATCTGATATGGGGAGAACTGGGGCAGAGGACTGGGCTTCAAGTTGGCACAGCCCCCTGCAGCTATGTGTAGGCCAGCCCCGGCCAGGGCTGTGGGGCAGGACAGGAAGGGCCTGCAGGCACTGGAAACGAGGGCAGGGTTCACAGAGTTATTTTGAGTTCCCCCCCAAACAGCTCCTGCCCCATTTGGAAATTGCAGGTCTGGGAGGTGGGGGCCAGGAGAGGAGCCTGGTAGGTTATGGCTGTGTGTGTTTAATTTTACCACTGTGTATGTCCTGGTGTGGTCACTCCCTCTGTATACACAGGTGCTATTGAGATTCAGGTGTATGTGTGTGTGTTTGAGTGATATCTCTGTCTGCCCAGGCCTCTGCCTGTCTGTTCAAATCACACTCGATTTTAGAGTCCAGGCCTATATATTTAAGTCCAATGGGTATATGTTGTGTGCGTATTCTCCCTGGGTTCATGTGTCTTTGTGTTTGTATCTTCTGTGTATGTATGTTTGCAGAGGTCACTGAGTTTTCCCTTTCCAATTTTCTGGGATAATAAGAGTCACAAACACAGCTTTGGCTCAGGCCAGGGTCTCCCTCAATCCAGGTTCAGTTTACAGTGTGGACCCAAAAAATAGTGGTTGGAAAATTGTTGGTTCATTATAATTGCATGTATGTTTAAAAGCACCTATGTATATGGACAACCACCTCAGAGTGGTATGCCAAATTGAAAATATAGTTCTATAAAGCCAGTGAGATTATATGTCTTTAGATTATTTTCAATATACTGGCATGCTATTTTTACATTAAAAATGAATGGAATATATGTCTCAAAATTGTACCTCAACTTAGAAAAAGATTTTTTAAAAAAGAAAGAAAACAATGTGTAGAAGGGAAGTGAAGTCAGGCCTCGCCAGCATAAGGAATATGGGTCCTAGTGGGCGGAAGGGAACGAGCAGTGGCTCTTTGGACTGTCTGCTCAGGTCTGAGAAAGTGGCTGGGGTTCCAGGGGGCCTGTGAGTGCTCCCCAGTAGTCAGGCCCTGGGTGTGTAAAGGGAGGGGCAGAGTCCTCACCTCTCAAAAGCACACACACATCTAGAATACTCTGCCCCTTGTATCAACCCAGCATCTGGAAACAAACGTCCTGTGGTTAACTAAGACATCAAAGGGATGAAATAACCTTTAAAGAAACAAGGGTTTATGAAATAACCCTTCTCCCAAGCAACTCAACCTAACCATGGGGAGGGACACCAGCTTCAAGATAGGGGACTTTGGTTATTTTGTTACAAAAATGAAGTGCTTTCACTGTAGGAAAATGTTTTAAAAGTTATAATAACACAGATAATAAGAAAGAAATGAAGTACCGACCTGCACTGTGGCACTTTGGGATCATAATGCTAAGTGACAGAACAAGTCACAAAGGCCACATATGTCTATGAAATGCCCGGAATAGAGCAATCGCTAGAGATAGAAAGTAAATTGCTGGTTGTCAGGGGCTGGGGGGAGGAGGGGTAAAGGCGGGGTTGCCAGGGGTTGGGGGAGGGGTAGAGGTGGGGTGTGATTGTGATGGCCAGTGGTTACAGAGTCCCTTTTTGGGGTAATGAAAATGTTGTAAAATCAATCATGGTGCTGATTGTACAACAGTACTGATTTGCTCATTTTTAAGTTGAGTGATAGCCAAATTTTATCTCAATAAAGATATTTTTTAAATAATAATAAAGGCAAACACATGTTGAGGTCTTGGGATTGTTAGGCCCTGTTCTAAGCACTTTACACACTTTACACGGACTAGATGAACTAGGTTTGTACAACTGCCTGTGGCTGTTGTTATTATCATCCCCTTTCCAGAAGAGGACACTGAGGCACAGGGAGGTGACAGCAGTGAGTGACCTCGCTCGGACAGTCAGGCAGCCTGCTACACAGCCTGTGGCTTTAACCATGAGGAAGACGAACACCTACTAACTAGAGATAATTATACTGCAGTCACCTGCTTTTTCATTGAACATATTGTGAACATCTTTCTGTGACAATAAATATACATTTACTACTTTATTTTGAATGACTGTAGAGCCTTCTGTCACATGGCTCTATCACAGTTTATTAAACCAGTTTCCCACAATTGGACATTTAGGTTGCTCCCAATTTTATTTGGTATTATAGAAAGTGCTGCCTTCTGCACATAGCATTTGTGTACATCCCACATTATTTTCTTAGAATAAGTCCCTAGAAGGAGAATTGCTACTTTGGATGCCGTTGCCAAATGGCCCCCTGAAAAGCTACTGCACCAGCGGGGCCTCACCACACTGGCTTTGTGAAGTGAGGTTGCAGCTGGACAGATTCTTTTATCCTCACCTAGTCATCATTGCTCCATTCAAGGGGACCAGAAAGCTGAGCTTTAGCTGTGGCTTTTTTGTTTTCTTCTGAAATCAACCAATGAAAAAGCGTCCCTGCTAAAAGACCTCTCAGCATGGAACAGAGAGTTGCAGAGGGTAAGGGGTCATAGGGTGTTGGCAGACAGAAAAAAGATGTATTTTTTCCCTCCCTTAGGTGTTTGTTTCCTGAAGCCAGGCACTTGCCTCTTTTCTTTTACATCCTCTTCCTGGGTGATTTTACTCCCCCTCGAGTCTCATCTACTCTTGATAAACTAAAATCAAAGGTTCCAGTCCAAACTCCTCTCCAGCGCTCCAGGCTCAAACTGGACATTCAATGCCCGCAATCATCTCAAGTTAGTGAACTCGGCAGCCCCTCATGGAGCCCCTTCTCGGCGCTCCTTCCTGCAGGGCATCACTGTGGTCCACAGCCACCCAACCAGCAACCTAGAGACTCTTACTCCTCTCTCCCCCCACATCCAATCTGTCTTCAAACCTTGTAGAATCTACTTCCCAACACCCAGCCTCCACCTTAATTCAGACTCCTATCATTGTTCATCACAGATTATTACAATAATTTTCTAATTGTCTCCCTTCTCTACTGGCTGCCAGACTGAGCATTCTGCACACATCGAATCTGCATCTCCCCTGCTTTTTAGTAAATGCCTTCAGTGATTTGCAGTGTCTACAACAGCACTTTTCATAGACATATAATGAGAGTGACGTAAGTAATTTTAATTTTTTTTGAGGCTGCGTTAAATAAAAGAACAAAGAAACAGGTAAAGTTAAGCTTAGTAATATATTTTATTTATCTACCAGAGTATCATGTTAACATGTAATCAGCATAAAAATCATCTCTGTTTTTACATTTGATTTTGTACAAAGTCTTTGATCTCTGGTATGTGTCTTATGCTTCCATCTCAATCTGGATTGGCCACATTTCAAGTGCTCAGTAGCCACAGCGGCCAGTGGCTACCCTGTGGAGAACACAAGTCTACAGAACAAGAGTCCAAGGTCCTTCCAAGGGGTGGAGGGCACTGGCTGGCCTATCTTAGCCTTATCTCTCTGGCAGTGCCCACATCACATCTTCTCTCAGGCTAACTGCAAATGTTACCGATTCTTTCATGCCGCCTGCCTTTGCTCATGTTACTCCTTCTTGCTTTCAGTGTCCTTTCCACCCCTTCAGTCTCCACATTGCCTTTCAACAAACACCTCCTCCTCATCCAAGACGAGAATCAGACATCACCCCCTTCATGAAGACTTTCCTCCTCTGACCCCCAGGGTAGGACTAAGCCCCCACTCCCCCCTATTCTGTGCTAATGTGTTTATTTAACTGACCCATTATACTAGATTTTAAAACTCAAGGACCTTGTCTCCTTTTTCTATCCCCAACACCTATGCCCAGGAACATCGAAGGTACCCAATAAATGTTTGCTGGATGAATTATTAGTAATTAGAAAACAGAGGCCCAGAAAGATTAAGTGATGTGCTGAAGGTCTCATAGCTAAAATGTGGCATCTTGACTTACACTGCAGGCTCTCGGCCGAGTGCTCATCTGGCCAGTGGGTTAAGGGATGTCAGAAAGCCTATTCCACATGGTACGCAGGGAAGGATTTATGAGAAGATTGGTTTGAGGTGCCAGTTGCTAAGATCCAGGAAACCTGGACCTCCTGCTGTTTCTGGTTTGGATTCAGCTTTAGTTGCACTGTATTTTATTGTCCTCAAATAGTTACTAGGAAATGACCGGGGCCAAAAGAAACAGAGGGCAGGCAGGGTACAGGGTGATCCCCAGCTCCCAACTCCCAGACCTCACTCACAGATGCAGAGGAGCTTGGGGAAGAAGTTCCCCTGAAGCGCTTGGAGCCTGGCTCAGTGGCAGGAGAGCTGACTGGCTGGAGGCCCCGCATCTGGAGGGTCTGGTTCTATCGATGAGCCTGCTACTTTCTTGCAAGTTATTGACACGCCCAGTCTCAGCTTCCTCGCGTGTGAAATGAAGGTTTGGGCCGGCCTTGGGTACTATAAATACAGGACTCAAGGACCCTCCTTTGCGTTACAAATGGCAGACATTGCAAACAGATACTGGATTCCTTCCTGCCTTGGAATCTTATCATTCTTCTAGTTGAAGCCTGTTTGCTTTTGAGACTCTCCCAGCTCTCCCCTTCTAATTCCATGACAGAGACACATTCCTCTGGTCTTCCGGAATCCCCTAACTGGATGCAAATGACTGTGGGAGAGCAACACTACAAGTTCTTGTCAGCTTTCATCAACAGCTAAATTCTCAGCGCCTGATCCTGCCAAGGCCACCCAGGGAGCGCAGGAGAGAAGGGGAGGAGAAGAGGTGGTAGAAAAAAAGGAAGTCCAGGGCCCACCGGGGGTGCCATGACCAACGTTTCACTTTCATTGGTCAGCCTGTGGGGCCCATTGCCCTGGCATCCATTGCCACACTCGTTCAGGGCATTTTATAGGAGACATGCCACCAGAGAATTCTCCTGCTGTTGAATAGCATGCCATTTAATTCAGGAGCCATAAAAAAAGGAGCTCTGTTCCCACTGACATGGAAAGATAGAGCAGGAACTCGTCTATCTAATGAATGTCACTAAGTGTCCAGGATGGTACTTGGCACAAAGCAGTCCTCAATATTTGAATCAATGAACGTAAAATGAATGCACATGCACACTAACAAATGAACACCCTCCGTCCTTGTAGCTTAGCTCTGTAGGGTGCAGCTGAGCTTCCAGCCTACATGGACTCATATTTTCATAATTCTCTCTCCTCTACTCAGATTTTTCCAACTGAGGCCATATTACCTCAGCTTAATATCTAACATACAATGATACCCTCGCCTTCAAATTCAAGCCCCACTTTCTGTGATTTTGTGGTGTGTTGTGCATTCAGTAAGTTCATTTTTGCCAATGCTGTTATTTTTTAAGCAGATCTAGGCCAGTTTTTTGTAAGAATGTGTTACCCATACAATGCATCTGTTGGGGCTGCAGCAGGAAAATCTAAAATCCCTCTGTGTCATCTTCTGTGAAGTGTGGGGTTCCAGACTTAGTATTCCAGCCTTTTGGTTCAAGGTTAGGAACTGATCCTTCTATGGGAAACCTGTCCACATGGATCCGTCAGCATCAGAGGTCAGTCTACACCTGGCCAGATGTGGAGACTCCAAACACAGATATTACTTATGAGAGGGAACAGGTGTTGTTCTTGTGCTGTCCCTTCAAACTGGAACTAAGGAAGGTTGCTGAGCCCACGCACATTCTCCGTGTGTGTGTGTGTGTGTGTGTGTGTGTGTGTGTGTGTGTGTGTGTTCATACATGTGCACACATGCGGGCTGGCACAGGCTCTGCCCACACCCCAACACAGTACTGATTGGACTCAGTGCTCTTCGGGGAAGTGCTCACACCTCATTCACTTTAGAAGTCATGGGCTGAGCCCCCATTATGCCCAAGGCCCCCTTGGCAGACCAGGCAACCCAAGAGACAGAACAAGTAGGAGCTTAGGCCAACAGCAAAGCCACCCCCATCCCACCCCACTCTCTGCCCAAGGAGAGAAGTTCAGCTTCCTTGCATTTATCCAGGATTTTGCAATTGGAATCTCTAGAAGGAATCTATTTTGAGTTCGGCACACATGGATAGGTGGCACTTTTTCAGTGTTAGAATTGAACACTTAGAACTGTTTTTGTTTGAATTTCATTTGAGGAGGCTGAATCTTTCAGGGCGTCTCAGTCTTTTCCCAGCCCTGTCCTAGTGGCAGTCCCTGTAGGCATGCAGAGGGGAGCAGACAAGGTCTTCAGGGCGAGGCCCACACAGCCTCTCCAAGCTCCATTCTGTCATCTCAAGCTGGTAAAGAGGAGCAAGGGATCCCTGTGACCATGCACCCAGGCACTGCAGTTCCAGAGCCCCGGGCAGATGCCATGTGCAGTAGGGACCAACCCCATCATGTCCAGGGACTAGAGGCCTCCTAGAAACCTTCTTCTGAAACCAAGCCATGCTGATCCAGGGGTCAGGAGCTAAGTCTCCCCTTCTAGCTCTGCCAGGAATGCCATTGAGATCTTATGTCCAAGAGTCCTTTGGCAATGCAAACCCCACTTTCCGTGGCTCATGGTTGAGTCCCCATTGCCACCTCAAGCACACCACAGAGCTTCTCTAAGAGGTAGGCCCTCACCTATAAAATGACGCAATAAACACACCTGAGAGAGTGGACATGAAAGCCTTTGAAAAGCTACAAGGTGGTGGGCCAGGATCCACTGCTTTTAGCATCATCTCGCTTCCCACCACCCACCTGAGTCCCTACCCCCTGGACAATAACAATAACATCCACTGCATGATGCCAGGCACTGAGCTCATTTATGCATATCCTCATTTACATAGCAGCTCCTTAAACTCCTTCCCTGATCCCAGGGCCTTGCTAGGAGAGGTCCAACTCTAGAAACTGAACAAATTTAGCCAAGTGTGGGGAGAGATCCAGGTTTTGATTCAAGCACTCATTTTATATAAGGCCTGAGGATAAAACACAGCTCCCTGCCCTCATGAGTATCCAGTGGGGAGAGACAGAGGCTATGGGAGAGAGAGTCCCTGGCTGCTTGGAGCCCACTCACTCACTTCGCCAGGCTCCGGTGGGTTCTGCCTGATCTCCAGTGGGACCCACTGACCAGGGGCAAAAGTGTCCCCCCAGGCTTGAGATGGAGCGTGAGGTGCCAGGAAATTAATTTTTGGATTTTACTGAACTGGGTCAAAACTCTACTTCCCCATTCATTTTACCAGGTTAAGATACAATTCCAGTGTGAACTAACTTCCCCATCCCTGGGCTATGCTATAGCAAATAACTTACTTGTGAGTAATGTGGCCATGTTGGTGCAGAGTTTATTTAGATAAGGAAAACAACCCCAGGCCTCCTGGGCGGAGCCGCTCAGCACTGCAGGGCCAGCCCTGCTTCCCGGGGCTGCCTGGGAGGGCCAGGCCTTCAGGCTCCTGCGGGGGACCTGGAGGGCTGCTGAAAAGCCCACCTGCCCCCAGATGTGGCTGGGTCCTGCTGCAGGGAGTAAAGGTGGGGCTTGGCGGGTGGAGAAGCTGAGTGTTGGATATTGAGAACAGCTGTCACTTGCCAGTTGTGTGGCCTTGGGTGAGATACCTCCACCGCCTAGCACAAGTTTCCCCCTCTTTGAAGAGAGGTGGTCTGGGGGTTAAAAATAATAGCATCTTCCCCACGGAAGGGTTGTGGGGCTTCAAAGAGACCCTGTAAGGGAAAGCACATTGTAAACTACAGAGGGCAATGCATGCACAGGTTAGTTAAAAATTAATGTCAGGATGAAAGCTGTGTTTCCAGGCCAAACAGTGGAATGGGCACAGTGCCGAGCTTCAAGGGCATGCATCCAAGTCCCGAATCTCCCACCCACCAGTCATGTGACCTCAGGTCCCTCCCTGAGCCTTTGTATTCTCCTCTGTGAGGTGGGAATAGTCACTCCCCCACTGCGTACCCCTCAAGGCTCTGACTGGCTGGTTCGGAGGGGAGGATAGATTGAAAGTGTTTGGGGAACTGTTTGAAATGTGTAGATATGAGATGACTCTGGTGGCAAGTTATTCAAAGGTTATTCATCAATGAGCCCATCCACAAACGCTTACTGGGCCTGACAGTGAGGACACAGAAATAAAGAGGTGAGCTGGAGAAAAGACAAAGAAGGGTGGTGGCCCGTGACAACAGTGCACAGTAGGGGAGGGGCAGACTGGTTTGGGCTGAAGGGAGAATCACTCACCTTCACTCAGTTGACGCAGTATGATTGTTCCCATAACACTGGTGCACAATGCCCTAGCTCAATTACTTGTTTTCAGACTTTTTTTTAAAAAAAAGCAGAACCCAGTTTTCAAATACAGAGTTAAACAGAACCCCAGGTCATAACATAAATCTGCTCTGGCTGAAACGGGTGGGGTGCAGAGCTAGGACTACCCTGCACCCCCACCCCATCCACCTGCCCATCTGTCTCCCCAGTCGTGTTCCAGCAGCCCTGAGGCACCTCCTCTCAGGGCTGAGCTTCTCCAACTCTAAAACCACAGCCTCCTCTGGGAGGTATGCATCCCACAGACCCTCTTACACAAGCAGGCACCTGCACGAGCCTTCACAGAAGCATTACTTGTGCTGGTGAACTTACTCACAAGTAAGTTATTTAGATACAATCTAAAAATATACAAAGCGATATTGTGTATGCTTAGTGACACATTACATGTAGTTAGAATATAAAGATTGGCATAAGATATAATAAAGCTTCTACAGGAAAAGACAGGGGAATGTCTTGCTGACCTGGGGTTAGGCAAAGATTTCTTAAACAGGGTACAAAAAGAACTAATCATAAAAAACACTAGAAGTGGAAAAAATTGATAAGCTGGACTTCATTCAAATTAAAAGCTATTCAAGAAAAGAGACAATGAAGAGATATGTAAAAACAATACAGAGAGTAGAAAGTAATGTTCAGGACAAATGTCTGATATTATCCAAAATATGTAACAAACTCCCAACAAGTCAATAAGAAGAAGATAATTCAATTTAGAAAAAAAATCAAACTTGAGCAATCAATTGAACAGGAGGATATCCAAAGGCTACTAAGCATATAAGAAGGTGGTCAACATCCTTAACAGGAAAATGCAAACTAAAATATAATGTCATACCACTTATACCCCCATCAGGATGGCCAAAATTTGAGACTGACAACACCAGGTATTACCAAGGATGTGGGTCAACCAGAGCCCCGGTAAATCACTGGAGGGAATGTAAATTGGCGCAACCACTTTGGAAAACTGACAGCACCCGTTACTGAATGTCTGTCAGCATCCCCCAGAAACTTGATTCCTGGTTATATTCCCAACAGAAATGAGATTAGGTTCATTAAAGACACGCGCAAGAACCCTTCTATATTCATAACATCTCCAACTGGAAGAAATCCAATCACCCATATTCAGTGGAATGGATACACTTTGGTATATTCATACAATACTATATAGCAGTAAAAAAGAATAAACTACTGCTATATACAACAATCTTATAGATGAGTCCTGTAGGTGAAGTAAGCCTGATGTAAAACAGGATATACTATATATCATTCATATGGAGGTCAAAAGCTGGCAAAACTAACCTATGTGATGGAGGTCAGACTAGTGGTACTTTGGGGAGATATTGATGGTGAAGGGGCAGGAGGGAACTTTCTGGAGGCATGGAAATGACCTCTATCTTGATCCAAGTGGTGATTCACAGGCATGTGTGTTTGTAAAATTCATCAACTTGTTTGCTTAAGATTTCTGTGCTAAGTGCAAGTGATACATTGGTTAACAACTTATAAAATGAAAAGATGTGTATGAATGGAAATTACTAAGTTTGGGATAAGTACTACATTGTGAAGTATTTCTTATGAGGGAGGGAGACATTACTGGAGCAGCTTCATGGAGAAGATGAAATCTTAATTGGATCTTAAAGAATACAGGCTGGAGCAGGGCCATTCCAGGAGCACAGACTGGACAGTGAGAAAGCACAGGAGGCTGTGGCTAGAGCGGAGGATTCAGGACAGGACAGGGCAGAAGGGAGAGGGCCAGCACTCTTGCTATGGAAACAGGATGGACTTGCAAATCCAGGTTCAAACCCTAACTCACTGCAGACAAGCTCTGTGACTGGGGATAGTCACTTAACTTCTCTGAGTCTCAGGTATTCCTTTTATAAGATGGGAATTGCTATGAAGTAATGCGTCCTGGCTGTCTGTATAGTGGCAGTAAATGCAGATATACAGTACGCAAAACACAGAGTGCCCACATCACGATCATGACACTGGAGAACTCTCCTAACGAGGTGCTATTTTTATCTCAGCTGATACCCCAAAGGCCTGAAATAATACAAGAGGTGCCAGGAACCACCACATCATAAAGGGCCTGGGCCATCTGTGCAGGACAAGCGAAGAGATCATGGAATATTATGCCAGCACCTCCACTGTAACAAAAAGGAGTTGAAAGAGGACAGTTGTGAGAAATGCTTGGAAGAGAGCTGCAACTGTGTCACATTCCCTGGACATGCAGGAGAAGGTTGGAGGTGTTTCAGGAGGAGCCTCAGAGAGACTGATATGTGAGCTCAGGGCTTTGGGAACCCAGGGACTGATGTCTGATGCATGCCTGGTAATCTGAAGGTGAGAGGCTGGTTGGACAGGGAGAGAGGAGCTCTTCTGGGAGGGAGCATCCCACTGTTGCAAGGCCACCAGAAGCCAGATTGGGGTCTCTTCCACTGTGGACCACACGTGGAAGTGGGAAGAGACCCTAACAGAGCAGTGCTCCAGGGAAAGCCCTGGGCTGGGTGGGTGGAAAGTAGCGGAGGGGAGAGAGGCATGGCCCACAGCAGGGCACCACCACCGGTATGGATGCCAGAGCAACACCACACCTTCCCGGTGTTGGGGGGCCTTTCCTGCCCCTTCACCTCGCCTTGACCCTGTGCCTGCCCTTCAGGGGCCAAAGCAGCAGCCAGTGGGGCAGAGGCGGAGTGAAGAAAGCCAACTACAGAGGAGAATAGCTTTAATTAGATCAGAGCGTGGAATTTTGATATTAAACTACACTAGATTTTCCACGTACTGAGGCAAGACTGTCTTGAAGCCTGAAAGGGCCTGCCTGAGATTTTATTTAGGGATGGGAAGGAGAGCAGTCTAAAAAGAACAGAGAAAAAAAAGCAAAGTTGACTCTGTCTGCATGTCGAATCCAGCTGGAACCGTAAAATGGTTACATCTGTGTAAAAGTGCCAGGCACATACGAGGTGCACCCACTATTTGCCCTGGCGCATGGGAGAAGCTCTTCTCAGGCAATCTTGGCCTTGTTCCAGGCTCAAGAAGTGCCTCCCACTCCCAGGAGGGCCTTGCTGGGCCTCGGAGGCTGACAAGGAAAAAACTCCCCTGTGAAATGTTGCCTCAGCCTCTGGAATTTACACTTGCCCCACTGCAGTCTGCTGAACATTCCTGCCTGAAATTCCAGTCGAACCATGAAACAAATACTTCGAGAAGGCCCCGGGACTGGCAGGCGCTGGCAGGCCTCTCCCAACTTCCGAACGGGTGTCAGAGGCTGTGACCTCACTTCCTTAGCCTCCTCCAGCGTGGGCCTCCTCGGCCGTCCTAGAGGCTATGTGGCCAGGACGGCAGCAGCTGCGGCTGTGAGGGCCTTGCTCAGACCACTGCGCGCTGCTGAGCAAGGGTTGCATGGGCTGCTGCCATCACTCATTCCCTGCTTCGGAGAGTCACACACCCGTGGCCCCAAGTTGAATGCACAGGAGAAATTCCCCTTTCTGGGAAAGCTGCGGGGACGTGGATGTTCTATGGGCTCAGCCCGCTGATTAAAGGGAGGAAAGGAGCTGCCAATTTTTTGGGTGTTCACCGCGTACATACTAGGCCCTGTGCTAGATGCTTTCAGGGGCTGTCTCACACTCATGAGAACAAACTGCGTGAGGCAGATTAGTCCCACTTTATGGACGAGAAGGAGGGATGCTCCAGGGGAAAGAAGACTGGCAAGTGGCAGAGCTGCATTTTCCGCGTCTTTTCCACAGCATTCTGCTACTCTGAGACTGGTAACAGTCTCACTTTACTATGCCCCGCAGCTTCTGTACATTCAGGAGTTTCAGGACTTTTTGTTTTTCTTTTCTGGCATAGAATACTGAATGGAATATTGCAATGCTAAGAGACCAGGGCTGGGCTTAGTTTGCCTGAGCGCCATGCTTGTGAGCTGTGTGCCCACAGAAGAGTTATTTAATATCTCTGAATCTCGGTTTCCTTATCTGTAAGGAAAAATAATAATAATAGGACCTTCCCCATTGCCTTGTGAAGATGGCATGTGATCGTATGTGGGAAACACTTACTCCAGAGCTTGGTATGTTGTATGTGCTCAGTAATTATTGCTTGTCATTACTCTACTACAACCTAGTGAGGGGCTGGGATGAACTATAGTTGCCCATGTTAAAAGATGATTAGAACTTTGAGCTTCAACGGTTAGATGGTCCCCAAGGTCACACATGGCCACTGAAATGGCCCTTCTCCATGGCCTCTGGATTCCCTCTCAAGGGTCCCCTCTCACTTCTGAAGACCTCCCATGGGATTCCAAGCATTTGCTAACTCACTCTCCACTCAGAGCCTGCACACAGGGGAGGCACTGAGCCACGTGCAAATGTGGAGAGGCATCCGCGGGTGGCCGGTGCTGCAGGCCACCAGAGAACGCTGGCTCTGTGTGCTCTGGGAAGGAGTTTGCAGGGGTGCGAAGAGGTGGCTGCTTGGAATAGACAAGAAGTGCAGAAGGCCCCTTAGGCAAAGAATTTTCCCCCACTCCTCTGCTCTGAGCCATGCAAGACTCCCTCTATCCTCAAAATAAAGTTCTTAACATAGTTTCATGTCATGTTAAAATTTTTCCTAGCTCCTTCCCAATTTGATCCCATGAAGCATTACATTGAGATTCTCTATCCTTTCTCCCTGGGTCACTCTCTAAACACACTCACTCTTGCACACCAAAAGCTCAGTTCTCTCCCAGGTCAGGCTGGGGAACCTCCGCTCTCCTCCTCAAGCGGAAACCAGCCCACATCTGGGCATCTGGACAATTGCACCCTGGACTCTGGGAACAGTAGCAGATCTACAAGCCAGCAGAGGAACCCAGCTCAGTCTGAGTAAAAATAACCCATCAAATCAATTACAGTGGCAGAACCAATTAGGGTGAAAAATATGCAGTGTTTAACTTAATCATCTTTCTGTTCCAATGGCTGCATGACTAAGGTAAATGATTATTACTACTGATATTTCTACTCTGCTCCTTCTCTTCAGAAAGAGAAGCCCTTAAATTTCATTTTCCTTCAAGGTGGAAGAAAAGACAAAGGCAAAAAAGAAGATTGTTTCTGAACTTGCAGGAAAGATAAGAGAGAAAGTCTAGGACTCCTTACTGTGAGTAAATACATGTCAAATTATTCATTAGCAATGTGACTCTAGGCAAGTCGTTTTTTTTCTGTGATTCCTCATCTGTGAAGGATGGGACTTGGACTTGGTGATCTCCAAAGGCCATCCTTACAAATTCTGACATTCTATTACCTAGGACAACTTGGACTCTCAAATCCTGCAGGGTTATGATGGCATTTTATTTATCTTTCAGTGACCCTATTGTTCCTTGCATGGCATTTGTGTACTCAGGTGCTCAATAAATACTTGCTGAACTGAATTAATTGTCACACTCTTTCTTTCCTATCTCTGCAATACTTGCTAGGCACTGGAAGATAAGTAGCCAAGCAATAGAAAGATCAGACATATTTCTGTTTGAGGCATGTCTCTAAAAATTGCCAGAGATTTGTGCGACCGTTAAATAACTGTCACAGGCAGCAGATGCCCTGAGAAGAGAGAGAGTTCTACCCCAAGGGTGGTCATGAAGCACTTGCTGAAGGAGGTGAAATTTGAGTTGGGGCCTGAATTAGGAAGGATGCGTTGGGTGAAAGATACTCGGGGTATTTGTAGGAATGGCCTCTTCAGAAGTGGGGAGGGAGAAAGCCTGACAGCAATGAGAGTTTCTGTTGGAAAACAAAGGAAAATCAGATATCTTGGAACCAGGCTATGGACAGCTTTGGAAGCTGGGGTGGGAGAGTGGGTCAATTATCTTCATGCAATGGGAGGGGAAGGTGGGGTGGAGTCTCTAAGAATACCACCTTCTCCTCTGGCCAGGGGATGAATTTGCCATTCTGAATAGTGAGAGATAAACTCTGGTGCCAGCCTCTGAGCACAGTCTAGAGGAGGGGGAAGGAGCCAGGGAGGTGGTCATTGAGCACAGAAGATGTGGTCGTTTTGGTTTGCACATGCTCCCAAGGCCCTAAATTCACCTACATGCTCAAGGGTACACTTGCAACTTTTTAGGGCTGGAGGAGACTTAAAGATCAATGATCACAGCAGGTGCAGTCAGTGCCCTCCTGCTACCTACTCAGCACTCACGCCCACACTGAAGGGTGCCTGCGAGCACATGGGGCAAAGCCCAAAGTGCCCAAGAGCCAGTGCTCCTGGGAACAGCCCTCTAGTAACGAAGGATGAGGACCTGGTGCCTAAATCCTCAGCTCTTCACCCCATAGGCAAGGTGACTCCGAGGGGTGCTCCCAAGCTCTCTCCAGAGTCCCCACCAGGCCTGAGCCCCAGCTGCCCATGGTGATGACCTGCCCAACAGCACCGCATGTATTGGCTCCCTTCCCCCTCTGTCTCACTTCCACACCCCTTGACCCCAGTTTCCGGGAATTGCCTCTCAAATGAACTACTTAAATTTAAATCCTTGACTCAAGGTTAGCTTCCGGGAAACCCAAACCAAAGCAATTAATGAACCTCCCTCATTTTATAACTGGGGAAACTGAGGCCCAGAGAGGTGGAGGTGGTTTGCTCCTGGCCATCAAAGCCTCTAGCCCAGTTCCCTGCCCACTAGACCAGACCCATCGTAGCTCAGGGCTCCCCCCCTCTGCTCCTCCACTGAGGATCTCCTAAGTCAGAAGTCAGAAGTAGAAACTATTCTTCTTCCACTCCTATTTGAACAGAAAACAAAAGGCCTCAGCAAGAGGAGAGAGGCAAGGGTCTGAGGCTCCCAGATGCGGCCCTCTTTATCCTGGAAAATGTGTGCTGTTGTCGCTGTGGTAACCAGGGCAGCCACCCTGTTTATCTGATTTCAGAAAAGCAGCCGCATCCTTTCGTTCAACTACTGGGGCTTAAATGGCATGTTTGCAAAGTGGAGTGATTAGCCCTTAAAAAAAAGGAAGGGGTGGGTGTTAGTTTCTTCCCCAGGGAGAGGGACATGAAGCTTGGGGTCTTTCCACATCAACATTAAAGAAGTGTAATATCCACAGAAATGACTTTACAGGGGCCAGAGCAATTCCACATAAAGATAGCACTCAGAAAATGGAGTGAGATGGATAGAGTGGTGCCTTTTAAAAGTAAGCAAATACATCTTATAATGGTGAAGCTGTTTATTGTCAGTGAAAGGGATCCAGGGGGAGTATCACCAAGGAACAAAGACATTTTCTGTCTCTTTAAATAACTCAAGGCAGCTTGACATCTTAGTTAACAGAGGAACAAAGATATTGTGTGTTCAGGGAAAGGAAACTATTTTTCTCTTGAAAAGAAAGCAGATGTTATCACCTAGCTCTGGAGAAGTTTGAGGAACCTAAGCACAATTGGTCACTTTTCCAGGCTCAATAAACACTGCTTTGATGTGCTAACAACCCCTAATGAAGCTGGCCTGTTACATGAGCTAACCTTCAGGTCACAGATTGTTATGACTACCTTTCTGTGTATGGAACGATAAACCCTTTAGCAAATCATTCTGCTCCTGCCTTGCCATGGCTTATTTGTGAAGGGCTAATTGCAAATTCATCCATCCATCCACTCATGCATCCATTCATTCGGAAAATTCATTATTTTTACTAGGTGGTTGAAGGAAAAAGTATATGCAGATGATGGATTAAAGTGGTCGTACTTGTAATACGAAAGGTAAAAAAAGTGGTCAAGAACATTAGCATCACTGTTGAAGCAGGGAAATATCACTGCGGTCCAGGAAGGAAAAGGAAGATTTCAATGAGAATGAGTATCTGTTTCTCTGGCCCTTATATGTTTTGGGGAGAATTTGAGTAAATAGATGGGAGGACAGCAAAGGCCAAAAACAAGGTTAGTTGGCTGGGGCACGTGATACATGACATGGAGTTGTTGGCAAAGAAGCTGGAAAGATAACTTGAGTCTCAGTTTAGAGGACCTGAAATGTCATGCAAAGAAGTCTAAGCTTTTTCGTAAGAAATAGGGAGCCATTGAATACTAAAGATCACATTGGGGAGGAAAATTGAGCTCGAGATGGTTGCCTACTTCCTCCAAAGGCAGTAGTTAATATCTCTGACACAGCATTGACCTGATGAGATGGTTATGAAGTATATTCACATATCTGGCTAATTTATTGGGCAAGGGGTAGGAGAGAGAGAAAGGAAGGGAGTGAGTTATTAAAGATTTCAAATTGCAAAATAGAAGAGGAATTTCTCAAATGGGTCAGACGGCAAGGACACAGTGTCCTTGCTGGGAACCAAGACCCAGCTGCTACCCTGGTCTGGTGCATATGATAGAATTATAACAGTACCTGTTTGAGCTGTTGTTAAAATACTGCTGGACTTTCCCCATAAAATAAACCCTTAGATGCTTAACATTTATATAGCTCATCCACAAAACTTTTGCTTCAGGTTGGACCTTGGCCTGTTACTACCTTAATTAATTTGTTTTTTTCCGGCATCCCTCCAAAATCTATCAAAGGGAGCAAAACTTTAGCAAAGTCTCTTGCATTTCTGAATTATTTGGATTTTTCTCGTTCCGCTCCTCTGAGGCCAGACTTTGAAAATGTATGTCTCAGTCAATACTCTCTGAAGCAGAAAGCTCAGGGAGTGGGTGACACAGGGTAGTGAAATTTCCTGGGTAATGGAGGATCTGCTGATAAAAGTCAATGTGTTTCAGTCTTCTTTGTGGCTTCTAGTTATTAAAACAATGTCTGAGTCCACTTTTTCTGCCCTCCGATTGTGATTAAATGGATCCCTGTTGAAGAGCGTTCTTGCAGGCCACAGAGGAGTAGTGTGGTCATCCGTAACCTCAGGCCAGGAAGAGAGAAGGGAATGGAGAGATGGAGAATGAGAAGGACACGGGTCAACCATCCCTGACCATGTGGCTGCAGGGCACCATGGGAACTGAAGGCGTGCTGCTACTGCATCCCTCCCTCCCCAGACATCAAGCCTCCATCTGTCACAAAACCCACCTGAGGAAGAAGGGTCAGAATTGTGGCACCATCATTTTCTTGCCTAATGTTCACTTGACTTTCACAAGGAAAAGACAGATGTTGGGAGAAACACTGTTAAGGGGATTTGTTTTAAATGGCAACTTCCAAGGGACATTGTAGGGGTCTGGACACCCTGGGTCAAATACTGTATCAGCAAGAACAGCACCCCTGAGCTGGCAGAGTCATTTCTCATCCTGGCTCTACTATTCATTACCTGTGTGGCCTTGGGCAAGTGGCTTCCCCTCTCTGGGCCTCATTATTTGCCTCTAAAAAGGGAGTGGACTGGGATGCGGTCTGTAGGGTCCATTCCATGCGGCTATAAAGTTGAGATAATAATGTTTTTTTGCTCACCTCAAGGAGGTGAGCAAAATAAAAAATGATTGGAAATACTTGGTAAACTATAAAACCCTATGTAATAGGGAGAGGTAAATCTCCGTGAGAGGCTCCCTTCAGTAGCCAGGAACTGTTGATGCAAACCAGGTGCTGGTGTGACCAGATCTGAGGGAAGGCTGAGTAGGGAGCCCTGTGGCCTAGGGGAGGGGAGGAGGGAAGTAAGGGGGGGCAGCCTGGCCTCCCAGAGTCTCCCATCAGGCAGGGCCCCCCCATTTCACTTTCAGTCTCTGCTCCCAGCAGGCTGCACGCACCTCCCCCCACCCTTTGCCCTACTCATACTTTCATGCTGTGAGCGCCTCCCCCATTCCTGTGCTTTTTCTGCCTAGTTCCTCAGACATCCCTGGCAGGAAGCAGGCAGATACCTTCCTCATGCCCCTGCCCAGATAAGAAACCGAGTCACCTCCAGAGAGAGGTTAGGTGATAGGCCCTAAGTTCCTTGGCAAACCACAGTCCGAACTAGACCCTGGTCTGTGGTATTGTGGGAAAAGCATGGGCTCTGAAAGCAGAGGGTTCTAATCCCTGCTGGGCTGACTCCTTCACCAGCTGTGTGACCTTAGGAAACTATTTAACTTATTTGAACCTCACTTGCAGACAATTCTCAGAGGCTTTCTGTGTGCTTCTCAGGAGGATCCAGCTGTGCTGAGCCCCTCTTTGCCCACAGCCACGAGTCAACGGCACCCCTCATAGTGGACAATGCCTGGCACTGGAGAGGCACTTACAAATGGCAGTTGCAGCTGAAGCTGGGAAGTGCACTGTTTTTCAGATGGCTTCCACCGAAAGCTCTGAAAAGCTGTCTCCCCCACCCCACCTGCCCCAGCAGACCTTATCTGTAGAACGGCTGCCTCCCTGAAGTCCCAGGGGACTCCCACACAGCTTCTCTTCACTCTCCCAGGCCTTGACCTTGAGGCTCAACCATTCTCATGAGCTGGTTGGGGCAAATACACAAATCTGGGACATCATCCCTCCTCAAAGGTGCAGGCAAGTTTTCAGGAAGTAGAACTCAGAGGCAGCTTTACTTTAGCCAAGAGGGCTGTGGTTTGGTCTCTTGGGCTTGGGGTTTAACTGAACCTTAAGACACATTTGGTAGCTGTGGGAAACCTCTGCTCTGTGTCCCCAGCTGGACAATGGGGGCCATTTATAACTTTGCACATGGAATGAGAACATCTGGTTCAAATAACCCACATACACACACACCAACAGGAACACATTACAATAGAGACAATCACTCTTAAACTGAATGTACTCTCCCTCCTCTCAATTCAAGGACCACGGAAAACAATAAGACACAACCCCTGGCCTCGAGGAAAGGTAGAATTCATCTCATCTACCACAGCTTGCTTTTAAGTTCGTGAATCTGAGATGGAGAGTAACTGTCTAAGGTCACACAGCAAGTGAGAGACAGGAGTGGCACCTGAATCCACGCGGCCCAACTTGCAAGCTGAGCCTTTCCCTGGCTTTGCATGCACATTTCTATTCCACCCAGGGGAGAAGAAAGTAGGCCCTCTGCCCTTTTGAGTCTGGAGGACAGAAAGAGGCACCCTCTCCCGCCAAGAGGCCGGAGCATTCAGGGTCCCCAGCCCGCAGATGGCTATTTATCACATGCAGCAAAGCCATCTGTGCAACCAGGCCTGACGCTGCACTTAGGGAGACCCCAGAGTCAAGGAATGTCCGGGGCCTCTCCACGATCGGCCAGGCACGGGACACACACCCCAGGGCGCGCAGGAGGCGCAGGGGCTGCGCGGAGGGTGCGGCGGACGGGCGCCCCCGAGTGAGCATGCCCGGGGCAGAGCGGTCCCCGGGCCGCCGCACCGCGCGGCCTTGGCCTGAGTGAGCGCTTCGTCTGCGGAAAACAGCTGCGCAGCCCGGGCGTTTTTTTCTCTTAGTTTGTTCTTCCTTCTCGATTTCTCTGATTCTCCCTCTTTTGGGCATCCTTCCATTAGGGCGCTGCTGCTCTAGGGCCCCGCATGGATTTTCCCCAGGGAGACGACTGCGTAAAGGCGTGCGGACCCCTGCCCCGCCTTGTCTGTCTGTATTCGTTGTAGCATCAGTGATTCCTGCGGCCCTGAGGGAAGAGAAACCTCCCTTCGCGGCTTCCCTCTCCCGTCTTCCCGGAAGGCTCTGCCCCTGCCCCTCTGCCTACGTGGGCCACTCCGTTGAAGCCGCACGCCTCGCAGCGAGGGGAGGGAGGTTGACGGATAAGGAGTCTGCGAGCCACAGAGGACTCAAGGGCGATGCCTACATCTTTTACCTGAACAGCTAGAAGGATGGAGTTGCCATTAGCTGAGACGGGGAAGGGGAGGGTGACAGGTTGGGACAGAGTTAAGATCAGGAGTTCCGTTTTGGACATATTTTATAGTTCCTGTTGGACATTGAGGTGGGACCCTCTCAGAAAGCAGCTGGATATATGAGCTTGGGGTTCAGAAGAGAGGTCTGATTGGAAAGAGAAATATGGGGGCCCTCAGTATAGGTGATACATTAAGCCATGAGATGGACTGGAGGAGGTGACCTAGAGAGTGAGTGTTGCCACCTTACCCCTCTTCTCAGAAATGGGTGACAAGATAACTTTCCTCACTGGGCTGTTGTGGGGATGAAATGTGATGATGAATGGCAGGTGCTTAGCCTGACGGGTTTAGGTGCCTGGCGCCTGTTATTTTGCTGTTACAGAAGCGTAGGCAGTCAGGAAGGGAGGGTGATGGTTGGCAGCAGCGGAGACTTGGGAAGAAAGAGTGCACACAGGTCATTAATGGTAAAACCTAACCCCACCCCCTTAGAGTGGGGTCACCATCTCTGCAGACATCAGATTCCCAGGTGCCCTCTGGACCCTGATCCTTTAATCTAGGCTGTCTTACTGATGAGTACTCCAGATAGCCAGCACCCAGCTAGAGGGAGGTCTGGACATAACAGCCCCGTCAAGATAAAACCCAGGCCCTTGCTCCAGCTACACCCTGAGGGTTTCTTGCTCCGACTGCAGGGAGCTTGCTGTTTCCCTGCCAGACATGTTCCCCTTGGACCTGGCCACAGATCTGACGTCTTCAACACCATCTTATTTTATCCCCATGACAATCCTACGAGGAAGGTTCTCTTGTTATCTACTTAAGAAGGCTGAGTAAAATGACAGCAGTCACTCCCCAGGATGTCTCATCAAGCCCCATGGTCTCAACTATCTATACCAAAGGCTCCCAGATTTTTTTCTTTCACCTGATCTCTCTCCTGAACAACAGATTCATACCTAACAGCCTTCTTGGTCCTGTAAAGTACACAAGAGAAATAAGAAAGCCAGAAAGAGATTTCATAACCTCATTGTCTCCCCTGGAGGTTTTTTTATTTGTTTGTTTCTTAGAATGTGAGAGATGGAAAGGGTCCCACTGACCATCTGGTTCTTCTTCAGTTTTTATAGATGAGGGAAACTTGAGTCCCAAGAGAGGAAGTGACTTGCCTAAGGTCACATTCAGAATGAAGCGCCAGAGCTCCATGTGCTGTCCACAGTGTCACAGCTGCCTTTTCAAAAGTTGAGAGAGCAGTGCTCAACTCAAACATAATCTATACGTGATGAGTCTGACCTCATCACCCTTGTGTTTGAAATCCTTCAGTGGCTTCCTATTGCTTCAAGACAAAGTTGAAATTCCTTAAAAGGACCCTACTATCCCCACCAGCTTCATGTTCTACCACTCCCCAGGGCCACCCATACTAAACCACAAGTGTGTCTCTAAAAAGGCTCTAGTACACACCTCCAGACCTTTCCACAGACTCTCATCTCTGCCTAAATAGCTTTCCATGTTCTTGAGCAGCTCTTACATATCCTATGGTTCTGCTTAGCTGTCCCATCCCTCATGTAACCTCTAAAAGCCTCCCCTCAACCTGGACCAGATATCCTCTCAGAGTCCCATCACCACACGGCACATTGTGTTCATCTGTTTTTTAGCTTCTCTACATCTCTAGGTTTGGTAAATTTCGTGGCTTCAAGTATATAGGGAATGATGGGGTAGGTCACAAGTGATGGTATTACAGGATTAAACCAGTAAAGACAGTGCCTCCGCTCCGCTTCCCACAACCCCCAGAGAAAACTCTGGAGTAATAGATTTGGAATCAGGCAGGCTTGCCTGGGCTCAAATCCCAGCTCAGCCAGTTCTCAGCTGTGTGACTGATGCTTCCTTATCTGTAAAATGGTTAATGATCATGTCTGCTTCGAAGGATTGTTTGTAAGAACTGGTTGAGGCCAGTCCTAACAGTGTAAGGCTTAAAGAATGGTACAAATAGTTACTCATGATCATCCCCCTTCCCTTTGGAAAAAAAAAAAGGCAAAATGGCAATGCCAGTTGTAGAGCGAACATATGTGGAGCCCAGTGCAGGCACACCAGAAAAGAAAGAGAGGCCGGCAAGTGGGAAGGCCAGGCTTTGTTTGCCAAAGGTCCGAGTTACCCAAACATGTCCTCAGAAGGACAGTGACATTACCAGCACATAACCAGAGCAAAACCAGCGAGGCTTGGACAAGCAGGGCCTGGAGAACTGGCTCTCAGAAGACATGACGCTGACTTCCCAGGAAGGACTCGATTGTAATAAACAGCTGCCTCCGGAGTGCTGCCCCCATCCCTGTTCTGGACTCCCTGCCTCCTTTGTCCCCTCTAGCTCTATCTTGCAGTCTCTCTACTGGAGCCAGGCACTGGATGTGATAACCCATCATTAGCCCTGGAATCCTTCTTTCTACCTCACCCTGTGGCAAATAAGAGCCATAAAGGCTGGCAGAGGGGTGCTCACAGGGGTGGGGGCCATGACTTTCCAGAGAGGGGCTTTGTGACTATCAGAGGGAGACCCCCTGAGAGTCAGCTATGGGATCTTCCCACACTCCCCAGTTGCACGCCTGACTGCCTGGTCAATGCCTGGTAGGTGTGCTTCTGGACCCTAAGGTCCTCCTTGCTCTAATTTGGCATCTCCTGCATGGAGCTCAGCTTTAACACTGGCCATCTCTGGCTGGGCCTTGGCCATCAGCCACCTGTCCTACGTAGTAGATCCAGGCCCTGACCCTATTATGGCCTCACCTAATCTTAACTAGGAGCTGACTGCTCACAGGCACCCCCAGCCTCACCAGTGGCTCAGGGTAGGACAAGGCCTCCACTGCCAGTTTTCAGGGCTCAGATAGCCTCACCTCTTCTGTAAAGGCTTCTCCGTACTCTCAAGTCCTCACTGAACCCCTTTCTTTGAACGCTTTAAAGCCTTGCCTTCTCTGTCCTCAGTAAAATTTGACTCATCATTTTAGTCCTCAGCTATACACTTTATAAATCAACCATTTTTGTATAGTATGGTGAAAAAAGAAGGCATTCTTTATAGTCACCAAATCCTGGCTCTGCTGAGGGACTTAGGTGAATGACTTCACCTTTCTGGGCCTCAGTTTCTACATCTGTAAAATGGGATAATAACCTTTCTTATAAGGCTATTTGTCAGGATTAAATGTGTTATCACATCAAGTGCCTATCTTAGAGTCTGCCACATAAGAACTGACTAATAAATGGCAGTACTTTATTATTTAGGGAGGTAGAGACTCCGCGTTTGTACCCCAGCGCCAGACCACGTGCTTTAAATGGGCTCCACCAATTACCAGGTTTGGGATCTTGGGCAAACGTGTTAAGCTTTATTAACTTTGATTTCCTCATCTGTGAATTGGGACTAATAATGTCTGTTTTTCAAAGGTGAGGAAACTGAGGCACAGATAGGCTAAGTGACTTGCCTCAGGTTACACAGCTAACAGGTGTCAAATATAGGACATGAAGACTAGAGCCTGCTCATCTGGCCACTACTACAGGATGATATGTGTGACACGCAGAGGCCCCTGAAATGAGGAAGCGGAGATGAAGGAGCCATCATTCCTAGTGGTGGAGCGGGGAGAGATGGGGAAAGCCTTAGACGGAAGGAGAAAGTAGCTCTGGCCCTGGAAAGAAGGTGTGTGTGGCTAAGCTGAGAGTGAGATTAGAAAGTCATCCCAGATGGCTGCACAACAATGTGAATATGTCCAATGCCACAGAGCTGTACACTTGCAAATGGTTGAAATAGTTATCAATTTAAAATTTGTTAATTAAAAATAAATATTTAACTTATAATTTCCTCAAAAATAACAATTCACTATACAGATACATATTTTCTGTGAACATTCAGAAAGTAGAGATCATCAAGGAGACAAAATTAATTAGCTATTTTGTTATCCTACCATTCAGATATAAATAATGTTATTTTAATGCATGACTCTCCAGGGTTGTTTTCCTATATATGTTTGATTGTTATTTGCTAAAGATGGGAGCTTATTGTATTTCTATACAGGTAGTTTTGTAACTACCCTTTGCACTCACTGGATTATAAAAATTTCCATGTCATTAAAAGAAAGAAAGTTATCCCAGGTAGGAGGCCTGGCATGAGCAAAGGCATGGAGGGATAATAATGCAAAACAAGTCTGGAAAAAGTGAGGAGTCCACAGTAGCCAAAACACAAATTACAAAAAGGAGTATAGGGGGAAGAAAACCTGGGTTGGTTGCTTGGATCTGGAGGCTGGAGGGCCTTAAAGGGGAAAAAATAGTAATTGTGGCGGGCAATCTGGGCTAAAGGAAGGTACTACACTTTATTACACAACTTAACTGAGGCTCCCGGTAGCCAAGGTGAAAACAGAAACACAAAAAGGAGAGGAGTTTTCCATTGTTACAAAGGAATGAAGAAAACGAGCTCTGGAGCCTGACTCCCAGGATTTGAATCCTGGCTCTGCCATTTATTAGTTATGTTTCTTTGGCAAATCAGCTAACCTCTTTGCGATTCAGTTCCTCTATGTGTGAAAACAGGACAAATAATAGCGCCTACTTCATACGGTTGGGAGAATTAAATGAGCTGATACGTGTAAAGCCATTAGAACAGGGCCTGACACATTGCAAACTCCCAATAAAAGGTAGAAATCATTTTTATCAACATTTTTTCCTGGCTGAATTCTAAGATGAATTTGTCTTGAGGTTTCTGTATGCAAAGAGCTCTGAGCAACATAAGGGATAGTATTCTCAATAAAAATGTGACAGTAACCATGACTGCATTCCCAGGAAGCCTGTGTCCGACATCTCCTGGAAAGAAGTCAAGAGAAGGCAAAGGCTCTCAGAGGGAGCCAGTGCGTACATCCAGGCCTGGGGCTTCCTGACTGCCTGACATGTGCTAGGAAAGCCCTTGGAAAGCTCGGAGAAAGGATGGATTTTCAACCCCTTCCCGCTTGTTCTCCCTCCCCCTGTTCATGTCAGCCTCTCGGCCGGACTTTCTGCCCAAGTCGTTTCCTGTTTCCTGAACATTTATCTCCTGCACATTCATGCTTTTTTCTCATATCATCCCCAGTGCCTGGAACACTTCTTCCTTCCAGAATCCTCCTGGCAAACTCTTACATGTCCTTTCAAACTCACTTCCTTTCTCTGGCCTTCCCTGACTCCCCACGTTCCCCTCTGCTGCTGGAGGTTGCTGCACCCCACTCTCTTCTATGATGTGTGATGGTGATGATGGTGGTGAGGATGCTGGTAGGGCGGTGATGATAATGATGGGGGTAGCTTACCTTTATCAACCACTTCTAATTCACTAGGCACTATGCTAAGTGCATGGTAAGCATTATTTCAATTATGTTTTACAACAATCCTCTAAGTGAGCCACTACTTGCACCCGCTGTTTTATAGGAAACTAAGGCACTGGATGGCCCAACAATTTGCTCGAGCCACATACCTACAAGCAAAGATGGTTTTCTTTCCTTTGTCTTTTTGTCCTCTGGGCCTGGTACCAGGCCTGACACCTAGTAAGCACTGAGGAAATATCTGCCCCTCTTCAGTCTGGCAGTTTACTTCAGCTGAAATGAGTCAAGCCTCATTTCAAAGGCCTTTTCCTCCTTACTGGACCTCCCAATCACCCTGACCAGACCCCGTACGACTCTGTGCTTCTCCAGTGGCACTTTCGGTCCTGCAGGGTCCACGTGCACATACATACATGCTTCCAGAGTGTGCAGGAGTGGCTGCTATAAGGTGAAGCCCTACTCTGTGCTAAGCGGCATGCTGAGAACTTAAATATTTTATCTCATTTAACCCTTACACAATTTAATGAGGTGGGCATTGCTATCCCCACATCATGAAGGAAACCAAGGTTCAGAGTTACTAAGGGACCACGCTGGGGATTGACTCCATCGCTCACTAGCTCCAAAACCCATTCTTCATTCCATGTTTTCCTTATAGTATCTCCCTCCTCCCTGGATTTCCCACTCCCAAATCCTTAGCACATTGCTTGGCACACAGTAGGCCTGCAATAAATATTTGCTGAATTGAAATGAACTGAATTAGGGTGTGGGTGGTCTAAGAAAAATGTGCCACGGCTCAGGCATTGCAAGCGAAATGCATAGTTTCCAAACCCAAGCCTGGAGGAGCCCGCTATTTTTGGATGGCCTTGCACAAATGTTGTGTGGGCTTCCTTTTTGCTACTAAATGTCACTGCATTAGTTTCCTAGTTTCATTCTCCTGCCTGGGCTGGGGAGGATTACGCAACCAGAGCCCAGGAATGAGTCATCACTGGCTCAGCTGCGAAACTGTCCACAATTGCCATGATACGGTGCAGTCCTTTTTTCTTCCAGGCTATTTGTGAGTGGTTTTGTTCAACTTTTACAGTCTTTCTTTCCTTCTAATTTTGCTTCTCCCTATCTTGTTTTTTGCTTTGAGGGGATGGGCTGGGGGTACTGAAGGCCTCCAAAACTGGCTGTTCCGTGGCTGCAAGTGTTTTAAGTCCATCTACCCTCTATGAAATTCACATGGGAGAGAAAAACCCTTCTGGGGATGATATTATGAGAAGCTGACCTGCAACGAAAGGTGAGCAATCTCTTCAGGGTGGATGGGGGTTTCCCTCCACTGGGCCAGCTGCTGCCACCCCTACCCCACCCCCCAGTGTGCTAGAAAACAAGCAAAATTGGGCTTCAGACCCAAACTATGGCTGTGTTCTTCACACTCCTCACACGGGACTGTTCCCTGGATTTGCTGAGGCTGGCTGTTTACTTACAGCAGGACCCAGTGGCCTTGAGCCGGGGCGGCTCTGGGGCCAGCCCCCGGCCCTCACAGGATAAGAAGGCTGACCCAGCAGCGAGGCCAGCAGCTGGGGCTCCCACAGGAGGGCAAGGCTCAGTACTTAAGGTGACTGATAGGCATGTGGCCCTGTCTGCGTGCCAGGTACACTGCTGGGTGGCCCAATAGAAAGGGTAACCCGATAGCTAGCTGTGGAAGTGCTTCCTTACACAGGCTGCCTGGTCTGTGAACTGGGGCAAGATGACCTGTAGGTGAAACCAACAGATTCACATATGAGCAGCTTGCTCTAGAACCTTCTTAGATGAGTAACAGCTACCAGCAATGCTCAAGCCAGTGCTCAAATGGAAGACTGTCAGGCACTGGGTTCAGGAGGGATCATTAAGAGCTTCTTAATAAGTGTCTATACCACTTGCCATATGTGCAACACTTGATCATTTCCAGAGCAGTTTCCATACATGCTCTGAAATGATGCTGTAGAACAGGTGTCCAGCGAGTCAGATGCAAGAAGAGCCAGCCCTGTCTGTCCCTCTCCAGGTCCTCAGGCAGGAGCAGAGGTCAGCACATTTGCAAAGTACACATGAGAATGTAAAGAACCCTGGACTGGAAGGGAGAGGACTTGGACTTAGAGTCTTGGCAGCTCACGCTGTGTGCTTGTGTGCAACTCTCTTAACCTTTCTGAACCTCAGTTTCCCCACCTATAAGATGGGTTAATAATACAATTGAGAAATGCGCTAACAGTCGTTTATAAAATTTTGGGTGTCATTCTTCTGCCTAACACTCTCCAGTGGCTTCCCATCTCAGTTGGAAATGAATCCAAAGGGCTTGTTTGCACTGGCCCAGGAGGCCCTACATGATCTGCCCCTCTAACTCCTCTGATCTGATCTCCTACCTCTGCCCTGTTCCACCCCTGGTTTTGAAAATACACCAGGCTCTCGCCCACCTCAGGGCCATTGCACTGGTGGTTTGCTTTGCCTCAAGCACTCCTTCCCCAGGTGCCTACTCACCATCCCCTCACCTCTCAGGTCTTGGTTCAAACAGCAGCATCTCAGTGAGGTCTTCCAAGAACTCCCTAAGATGGCATCACCTCTTCCCCACATAATTTGCCTTCTCCCTTCACTAAAATATTATCTCCATGGGGGCAGGGCTTCTGTTTTGTTTTCCGCTATAACCCCAGTGCCCAGAATAATACTTGTGGGCACTTAGTGGGTGTTCAATAAATATTCCCTGAATGAATGAGGTAGTAGATTAACAAAGAAGTCTTTAGTGCTGTTATCCTAAAGTCAAGAGAGCCAGCCCCTGTTCCAACCTCCTGACCCCACAAAGGCCAAGATCTTGGGGTCTTCAAAGCATGATCTCCCAGGAAAAGCGGCAGCTTATTCTCTCTCACAGCTCTTCTGAAAGCCCAGTTTGATAAACCAGAGCATCAATTTATCATGCAGGGGATGATTGAATCTTGAGCATCATGCTAAGGGCCCACTAGTGAGAAAATGGGCACTTAGCCCATCATCAGAATCCAATGGGGTGAGAGAAGCTTCTTCAAATGCCCAATTTCCTAAAGAGAGGAACAGTCAGTTTGCATGAAACAGGCTAGTCTTTTATGACCGCAGGGGTGGCAAGCCCAGTCACCCTCCTGTCTGTCTGTTGAATAGAGGAGCAGGTTTGGCGCAGGACTATGTCTTGCTCCTTAAGCTTGACTGCCCAGCACTTCAGAGCTGCCTTGGTTTGGGAGAACGCCGGCTGACCCCTCCAACCGCAAGACTCTGGGAGCAAGTTCCTCTGGGATCATTTGTAAGGCTGATTGCTCCCTAAGCGCTAGAATATTTTAATCTCTTCCTTTTGAAGATAGAAATTTTTCCTTAAAAGGAGAGGCTAGATAATTCTCCCATGAAAGAGTTGGTGTTCCTTTTATACAAATTCTAGATTTTTAAATATTCTCCTTCTCTCTCCCTGTTCTCCCTACCAACCCCTCTTCCTAAATAATTAAAGCATGTTTGGTGGGGGGAGACTATTATATTTTGGTAACCAGTATCCTTTACCACAATGCTTTATATATATATATATATATATATATATATATATATAAAGTAGCTGGATATGTTTGTAATTCAACATTTTAAAGTGCTTCTTTCCTCTCTTTATTCTCGCCAACTTCCAGCACAGCTACTTCTGTTTGTTGGGTGTTTTGAAGATTCCAGGTATAGGTGAGGTATGGCTGAAAACTAGAAAAACAGAAATGTGTCACTCCCCAGTGTTTGCTAGTGGCCTTCCTTGCTGGACAGAAAGCCAGCGAGGCTGCCTCTCACGCGGCCAGCGTCCATACTGAGGTGAGCTGGGGCCAGAGTGCCAGGCAGAGACCAGCAGGGAACCCAGACCCGGTCTGCCAGCCAAAGCTGAGTCGAAGCTGCCTGGGACTCTGCCACGAGGGGGCCAGCAGCTTCGGGATCTGGGTCTGGAGAGGCAGGCCAGGAACGCACTCGGGTGAGTAAGCCGCTAAACCCATCCAGGCACAGCCCAGGGTCGTTGCCCCAGGAGGTCTCAGAGGGTGCTCGGTGGCCCTGAAATCAGCGAGTAGAGCACAGGGACGCACTGTGCATCTGCCAGAGGCCAAGTCCCCATGGTGATGTGGGACTTCCTGATTCCGCCACTTGTGATCACAAGATGCAAATGTTATTATTTGAAAAGACTGGCACCAACACTGCATCCAAAGCAGCACAGTTAAGCCCCGTATCATCCCACAGATAAACACAGCAATAGCCAGGCTTTCTTGAGTGTTTTATTGTATAGCAAGTATGGTTCCAAGTGCTTTACATGACTTAGGTCATTTATTCTTTGCAACGACTCTGTGTGTAGATAAAAATACTATCCTCATTTTAAAGCTGAGAAAACTCAGGCACATGGAAAGTATGTGAGTTGTTCCAGGTAGAGCTGGGCTGTGAAGCAAGCAGTCTGACTTGATAGTAAGGTTTCTCAGTCTTGGCACTATTGATGTGTTGGGACAGATAATTTAGGTAACTCTTCACTGTGGGGCCCTTCTGGGCACTGTGGAATGTTTGGCAGCATCCCGAGCCTCTACCCAGTAGGTGCCAATGGCACCGCCATCCCCACCCAAGATGTGACAACCCAAGTGTCTGCAGGCGTTGCTAAAGATCCCCCTCCTTCTCGAGAGCCACTGCAGTACAGCCGGGGCCATTCCCTGCCGAACCTGCCTAGCAGAGCTGAGCTGGATGGTGCCAGGTGTGGACTCTGAGATGCATCTAGGAGGGGGACTCCAGGTGGCTGCTCCTGTCAGGTCTCCCAAGGGGATCTGCACACAGGTCCTCAGTTTTTAGTTTGAAAAATTCCATTTACCAGGTCATCTGGAATCAGCTGGACCCGGGGAAATAAACTCCTCTCAGCTCAGCTTGCAAGCCAGTTTGATAAAGCCAATCCTTGCTCATGGACTACAAAGCAGGGGTGGAGATGGGTTAATTAGCTGGCTAACCACACAGGACATTCACCCGGGCAGGTAACAAAAGTCTGGCACAGAGAGACAGTGTGGATGAGGGGCTAGATTCCTTTGTGTTCTGATCCTAAGTCCTGGGCTTTTTCCTAGTTATTCTTTGTGAATCTATCGCAGGGCCTCACCTTTGGCCTGCCTCTTGAGCTTGGTGATTCGGGTGATTGGTTTGGTTCAAGACAGAGCAGGACTATCTGTCCTATTTCCGGCATGTTCCTGCCACCACATCCTACCTTGTGAGGGACCTGTGCCCCCTGTCGGCCTTCTCTCCCTGAGAAGGAATGCACTCCTCCAGGCTCCATTTTACTGTGTGAAAGCTGAGGCTACGTGACAGGTTGTGGCTTTCCCAGAGTCACCCAGATAGGGACAGAACAAGGACAAAATCCCAGGTCTTTGGATCACCCCCTTGGCCCCTGTTGGTGGTTCTTCTCAGAAAGTTGAAGAAAAGGCCAGAACCTGACCCTAACTTCCCTAAGAAACAAATCACACATATTTATTGAAGTCCTACTGTGTGCCCCGCTGAGCCAAGCCCTGCACAGCTTGTGGAGAGGTGCAATTTGCAAACCCTGATCTCGGAGAGTTACATCTGGTTAAGAGGATGAGACGGAGGCTAAGCAATTATCTACAGATGAGAGGAGGACGGAGGCTTGGCGGGGTGTAAGGACGGGCCCTGAGTAGCCCCCAGGCTGGCTTCAGTGCTTTGGAACACAGGTAGAAGGACAGGGTCCAGGACAAGGCGGTGACTCCGTATGAGCCTGCCGAGTTGAAGGCCGTGGGACGTCAGGGGGAAGCCAAGTGGCCAAACCTGAAGCTCCAGGGAGAACTCTGGGCCTGACGAGACCAGAGGCTTCTGCCATCATTGTATCAACAGAGCTTGAGCTGCAGGAGCAGGTGAGGTGGTGCAGGGAGGGTGTGCAGGAAGAGCAGCCAGAGAGAGGGGAAGCTGCAGGGGTAACTGAGGAGCAGCTGGGGAGGAAGGGGGGAAGCCAAGGGCAGTGAGGGACCCCCAAGCCAGAGCGTCCAGCCAGGAGGACTGTGGGTTGAGGGCGGGGGAGCACTACCTGTTGTTAGCAGAAAAGCGCCGCTCAGGGCCTTATGGAGAACAAGTCCAGGTGGGTGCTGGGGGCAGAAGCTAGAATACAGCGGTGGAAAAATGAGTGGGAGGTGAGTACAGACACCACCTTCAAGAGGCTTCGCTGTGAAGGAGAGGAAGGGCTGGAGCCTGGGGGAAGGGCAGACTCTCACTTTCAAATTCCTGCCGTTTTGGCCATCAGAGGAACTGGAAGATGGGGGAAGCCCCGAGATATTTCCCCGCAAAGCTGCCAGAGTCTGCTTCCTCCAGTGGTTAATTCCACTTCCTCTGCTACCCCACCCGCCATCTGTGCACCTCTTCTCCCTGCCACGTCCGTTCTGATTTGGCACAGACCTCTCATCCTGGCTTGGCCCGTGCGGGCGCAGCGAAGAGATGGCTTGAACCAGGTGATGAATGAAAGGGGTTCTTAGTGAGCTGGAGGGAGTTCAGATCCAGAGCTCCATGGGCTCTGAACTGGAATATTTTTGCCAGCACCTAGTCCAAAGAGTCTGATGAATTTCCAATGAAGAACCCTTACTGGCACACAGGAAAGAGCTCATACCACAGGGATCAGGGTCAAAGTGGGGTGCAAAGCAGCCATCACAAGCCCAGTGTTTCTTTAGTTCCTCTAAAGCCTCATGTTTTAGCTTAAAAATCGTGTCATTTTGCACTCTGTCACGTCCTTGTGTGTTTTGGAGTTTTAAAATTACGTTCTAAATTGCTTACTTACATGTGAAACTGACACTCAAAGATGTACCAGTTTTGTCCCATGTCACTTCAGTTTGAGTTGCAGAGTCTGACCCCTCTGCCACTGTTTCCCTACCACTGCACACACACATGCACACACTCACAGCTTATAACTGAGGAGACTGGGGCTCAGAGAGCAGGGGTCATATGCCGCAGGGCACACAGAGAGTGCATGAACTGGGATTTAGGTCCATCAACTCCCTATCCAGTGCTCCTTCTACCTAACTCCACTGCGAAGGGAATAAGGATGGCCCAGCTCTGTGAGGGATCTTGAATTTCACACGTAATTTTGGCAGATGAAAATAGGAATGGGTAGGAGGAAGTTCAGAGCAGAAAATAAGCAATTTAACTATCTGGGCTCCACAACTAGGTTCTGATGCTTTTAAGATTTTGCATTATTGTTAGAATTAAGAGCCTCATTCCACGTAGGTTTGACAGACTTCAAGAAGTCCTTCCTGCTCCAAATTCTCTCTCTGTTGTGGTATTAAAAGATTTGATACTCACCTTTCAGTTAAGCATTGTTCTCTCCCCCTCAGTCATTATCATGGACTGAATTGTGTCCCCCAAATTTATATGTTGAAGTCCTAACTAACCCCAATACGTCAGAATGTCACCTTATTTGGAGATAGGGTCTTTGCAGAGATAATCAGGTTAAAATGAGGTCTTTGAGGTAGGGCCCTAATCCAATATGACTGCTACCCTGATAAGAAGAGATGTGGACACAGAGATGTGTGGAGAGAAGACTGTGACCAGACACAGGGAGAAGGCAGCCATCCCTAAGCCAAGCAGAGAGGCTTCCCTCCCAGCCCTCGTAGCAACTAACTCTGCAGACACCTTAATTTCAGACTCCCAGCCTCCAGAACTGTGAGGCATTCAGTGCTATTGTTAAGACTGCTGGGAAACTAGTAAGTCACCTTTGTGGAAGCTTGTGACTCTCAGAAGGAAAGCACAGCTGGGTTCCTGCAGCTGAAAAGCATGATTATCTCTTAGCACGGGGAGCTTCTGTTTTTGAGCTGGACCCTTTCCTTGGTGCCTCACACAGCTCATTTCCTCTTTGCTGGAGAGATAGCATTTACCACGTATTGAACAGTTTTTAATGTTTTACATTTAATACTCCCTGCCACGAAGTATGAGGCAATATTATTCCCATTTTATAGATGAGGAAAGTGAGTCCCAGTGAGATCAAATGTCCAGCCCCAGGCAGTCAGCTAACAGTAAGTGGCTGGACTACTTTCCACCTGCCTTTCTATCTACTTACAGCATGAATGAGCTTCTCCAGGGCTTTTCTCCTGAGAGGACGGAATGGAAGCTGACCCAGGATGCAGATAGTTAATGTGGGAAGAAGGTGCCTGAAATCCTGCACCTTCAGACCTGCTGGCAGGCCTCTCTCAGCCCCACTGCAGGTCGGATGGGCTTGGGCTGGAGTCGGGGCTGACGTCAGCGGGCTGGAAATTCCTCTGCCTAAGGATCAAGGCTTGCAGAACAAAAGCTCCCACCGCAGGAGAAAACTTCCTGCTCAACCCCTAGCGAGAGGGCTCGAATTTCAACCACACAGCCGGTGAAGTCATCGGTTGCGGGCCAGCGGCAAAGGGGCTCCCGAGGGCGCGGAGCAGCTGGCGGAAGGCCTCTGGCTCTTCCCCTCTGGCCCGCAGGGGCCTGCTCAGCAAGATCCTACTGGGGAAGGTGGGAGAGCCGCGGTGGTCTCGTCAAAGGCCTTCCCCATCTCTGCCCTCAACCAGTCCTCTCATCTCCGTGTGTCCAAGTGGATTTGCCAAGGGGGAAACTGAGGCCCAGAGAGATGAAGTCAGCGGCTCAATGATAGTCATCAAATTAGACTTGGGGTGGGAGGGCTTGAACCTAGTTCTTGGTCCCTCCCTCTAATTCTTAAGAGTTGCTGAGCTCCTGGTCCGTTGGATATTAAGCAAAAGGGGAAAGACCTCACTGAAAAGGAGACAGATCCAAAGACTCCCCTTTCCCCAGCCATAGACCAGTCACTCATTTAGCACATCAGGCACCCACCACGGGTGCGGGGCGGGTGTTGGGCCGTGAGTGCGGGCCAGCCTGGGCGCATGTGTGCCCAGCTAACTTACTAAGTCACCCCAGCCAGGGGGAGCCCACGATCAAGGCAAACGGAGGAAGTAACTGAAAAAAAATGAACATAAAGCAGCTGGAGACATGAAAGACATTAACTGGAATCTTCCCTCAGAGTCAAGCACCAGCCACGGACACAGCCTGGCAACTCAGTGCTCTGTCTGCATCCGCCAGGCTCCGAACAGGCCACTTTCCATAGAACCTGCTTTAATCTTCACAGCTACCCTGTGAGGCTGGGGAGTGGATACCAGGATCCACAAGCCCCCTTTCTCTGGGACCCAAAACCCTCTCCCATGCACATGACCCAGTCTCTCAGGCCATGAATTAGGAATGGATTCATGACCCAAGTTGAGCCACTCAGATTCTATTTCTCGAGAACTTGGAATTGGGATGTCTTGAAAGTCATAGACAATTGAGGATCGTAAGAATATAGTTTGGAAGGAGGTGGGGGAGGGAGGGGAGGCAGAGAATGAATGACGCAGCAAGTAGGTTGAGAGCAGCAGAGTGGCTGCTGGTGTTCCAGTTGGACTGTTTTCCCCTCTGGGGTCCCCAGGCTTGCCTCCATTCTGATGATGCACACCGTTCTTGCCTAAGCTGGCCCGAGTGGGTTTCTGTCACTTACATCCAAGGAGTCCTAAGTAGACAGTGAATTACAGGATGGCAAGGACTAGGGCTTGTTCACCAGTGCATTCCTGGGAACTGGCATATAAAAAGTGGTAAATATTTGTTAAATCAATGAAAAGTAGAGGTTCAGAGAAGTTAATTGATTTAGACCCAAGTCACATAGTAAATAACAGCTGGGGTTTGAATTAGGTCGTTCTATCACCATGTTAAAATCACAGGCTGTCAGAGCTGCAGTGGATCTGAAGGATTAGTAAACCTGACTTTTTTGTTTTATAGAAGGGAAATGGCAGAAGTCTCTTCATTCCCATGCAACCTCCTAACCCAGGCTGATGGCCGGCTGGTTGTTGGAATACTGAAGTGCGTTCATAACCTGTTGGTGAATAGCAGTTGCCTGCAGCCCCCAGATCCCCTCTCTCCCTAGCCCCTCCCTTCAGGACCCCTGGGCTTCCCACTGCCCACAAGCAAAGAGGTGATGTTTAGCCCAGGAGGGGTCTCCAGGCCCACAAGCAGTATTAGCGCTGCTCTACCTGTTAAATATCTGCATATCAGCCCTGCACCTACCTAGTGTGATCTGAAGACCCCGAATCACTGCATCTCCATCAAAGAAAGCCTTTCCCTCTGCCTCCCGCAGCAGCTAAAATTCCACCCTTCTGAGCTGGTTCATGTATCCATTCCACAAATATTTACTGCAAGCCCCTTCTGCATCAGGCTTGCAACCCCCAGAAACTCCTGCTCCCCACCACCTAAAATGCAACCACGCCTGGGGAGGGAGAACTCTGAGATCGTCATAGTGCCCATGTGGGGACGATTTGGCAGCAGGTGAGGATCACCTGGTAGGCTGGCTAAACCACCCAAAAAAGGCCAATAGCAAATGGGGACCAAAAAATGTAAGCAAGAATGAGAGGAAAAAAATACAGAAATAAGTGATTATGTTTGCAGCATACAAGTAAGTTTTGTGGTATATAAAAACACTAACTTTCATTTTATGGATTGGTGATGTTATTTTGATTTACATATTTTGGAGGTAGGCGGCATCAGAAGCTTTCAGGGCCTAGGGCCATCTAAAGGTCTTAATCTGGCCAAGCTGGCAGGCAACTGAGAACAAATTCCACAACTACAGATAAGGGCTCTTGCACTGGATTGAAGTTCTAGGAGAAGGAGTGAGCCATCTAAGAATTCATTTAGGACTTCTACATGCCACCCACCATAGGTACTTTATTGTCCAGTATCTGATCACACCTTAAACCAGATGAAGCAGATTATATTATCCTATTTTACAGATGGAGGAAACTGAGATTCAGTATTGCTAAGCAATTTTCACAAAGTAACATCACTAATAATGAACAGAACTGGATTTGCACCTGCTTCTGGCATTTGGTAAAGATCTGTGGAATGAATGACCTCTTGGCCCCCAAGTCCATGCCTTTTCTATTACAATTGAGAGAATCCCACCCCAGCCCCTAAATAATAATAGCTACCACGTAAGCAGCACTCACCGTGTACTAGGCACTGCTCCCAGCACTTTATATATATTGACTCATTTAAATCTCACTTGACAGACAAGGAAAGCAAGACAGCGCGATTATCACCTTGTTGAAGGTCTCAGGAGCGGCACATCACGGAGCCAGGATTTTATCCAACTGTCTGGCTCCCAAGTCACTGCTCCCCACTTCTCTGTACGCCTGTGGCCCACAGCTCTACCAGGATGGGGTTTTTGCCATTTAATCATTTTGACAGGTTTGATCAACATGTGCTAATACCTTAGACCTGGTTTGTTTGCTTTTCTCTCATTTCTGGTGGAGTTATGTACCTTTTCATGTTTTGATTTACCATCTGTACATCCTGTATAAACTGTCTGTTCATCTTTTTTGTTGCTTACTTAGTGGAATCTGTGCACTGATTTTAGCTTTTTTGTGAAAAAGCAAAAATTAATATATTTTAGATTTATTAGTGGTTTATTCTTTCCAGGTTGTGATTTTCCTCTTGTGATTATACTGTATTTTATTCAACCAAAGTTTAATTTGAAAATATTTTATTCATTAATTTGAAAATCTTTTTTGCCTCTGGTGACAGATTCTTTTCCAATATGATAAATGTGGAATTGCACTTTCTTGTCTTTTCTAAGGTTTGCTTTTCCAACATGCATAAAATCTCATTTGTCATTTGTTGCAGAAAATGGCATAAGGTGTAACTTCTCCATATTAATTATAGTTGCCACCAAAATATTTATCATATAGTAATTATTTTCCTCATTGTTGGGTTATTTATGGTTTTATTATATACTGAATTAATTTTGGATCATTTAATCCCTTCCAGTGATCATTTTTTTCCATTGTTACCATATGGTTTGGATAATTGTCACTTTGTAATATGTTATGAAATCTTGTAGGTAAATTTACTATCAGACCCTTTAAAAGCTTTTTAAAAAGCTTTAGCCTTTTGAACCATTTAATCTGGTAACTGAATATCACTATAGACTTTTCAAGCTCTTATAAAGTATCCCTTAGGAGCCTTGATAGGTAGCACATTAAATCTATATAGAATTCAAGGGAAAAAAATGTTGCCTTTGCTATTTCTAATTTTCTGGCCTGGGGTGGAGGTGCTCTCTATTAATTTTCATCTTCTTTTATTTCTCCCAATAGGGTTCTGTAACCTTTATATGAAGTAAACTAATGTCCAAGTATTGAATGTTTGATATTAAATCAAGGTAACACCCATTCCTGTGTATTTTCTAACTCTGTAGCTCTGGTATGCATGCCAGAATGGGAGCTCTTGCCTTCTGGGAAGGGTTCAATGACTTGGAAACGGGGCATTCACGTGGAGTGTGGCAGGTGCGTGGATAGCTATAGGCAGGGTATGGGCTGAGGGTGGGCCCATCCCCAGGCCTATCACCCCTGGATGGGCTTACCCTGAGCCCACCCCAGAGACTTGTGGGAGTCCTGCAAGAGGGGGATACACAGTGGGGAGTGAGACCACGTGAATGAGTGTGGCCTGTCTCAGAGAGGGTGAGGAGCATGGGGGCTGCTGGGGCCCGGCCTCAAATTTAGACTCTTGACATTAGCTCCACATGAGATTATTTACAGTCAGTGGGTCCTTTTGAGAGGCCACTGGCTAAGAGTACCACATCCTCAGGCTCTGTTATGCTCCTACCCACAATGCTCTCCAGTATCTCAAATCTCGCCTCAGGGGGAGGCAGGAGTCTAACTGCTGTTGAATGCCTACTAGACATGCCAAATCCTGGGCTTGGAACTCCATACTTGCCACCCTGTTTAATACTCACTATAGCCTGATGTGGTAAATATCATTACGTCCATTTGGAGATAAGGAAACAAAGGCTGCCAGAGGTTAAGGGTGAAGCCCAAAGGCACACACTGGTAAGTTTAAGACCTTGCAAGTATTGCCTTCAAAGCCCATAATCTTTCCATTCACCATTCTGCTTTGTCATAGCGCAGGGTCTCAGTGAGTGGCTTTGTCACTTGGGAAGGAGTCAAACACCAAGCTTGGACAGGTCATTCATTCATTTGCTCGTTCATTCACTCGTTCATCCAGCAAGCATTTGTCAAGTGTCAATCATGCGCTCCACTTCTCCCGGGGTGAAATAATCCACTCCATGGTTTCAACCACCAACATGCTGAAGACTCCCCTCATATCTGTCCTCCCAACCCAGACTTCTTTCCTAAACTTCACACTTGACAGCCAACTTCCTGGCGGTAAATCTAGCAGGATGTCTCATGCTTCCATGTGTCAGAATGGAACTGGCCATTTCTTCTTCATCTCTCAAAACCATTTTCCTGTGTGTTTTCTCAGTGAATGATGCTACCACCTAGCCTCCCTCTTATTCATCCTATATTAATTTTCACTAAGGCTTACTGATTTTCTTCCAAAACACATCTGAATCTGGGTCTTCCTCTCTGCCTCAGCAACCACCCCCCTTGGGCTGACTGCTGCCCATTTGGTCTGCCTCTTGGCTACTTAGGCCAGAGCCTGACTCTGCTCTGGTATCCCATGCATCTCAGGTGCACCTTCCCAAGCCCTGACTTTGACACCTTCCAAAACTGAGGAATGCAGATCCAGTTTTGGTGCAAAACCTCCAAATTGGACTTTTGTGCCAGCTATGTCAATCAGAGGACCTGCCTTTTAAATCCCTTCCAAGGGGAACTGACCCACTACGACCACCTGCTCAAAGGACAGCTGTGTTTGAGCCCATGGCAGCTGACTGACAACCTGGCCTAGAGGCAGCTGTCTTATCGTCTGGCCGGGAACGTGGGACAGGTTTGCTGTAAGGGAGGCATGTTAGGCAATTAGATTCTCTCCAGAGAATGTAGGCAAAGAAATAGTGAGATCAAGGAGAAGTTAGCAGTGGAAATTGAGACTGAAAAGTCATGAAACAGTGGTTCTGGAGAAGCCACTACTGGGGTCTTGTGCAATGCAAAGCATGCACTGGAAGAGGAAACTGGTGAGTACAGAGAGGGGCACGGAGGAGCACGGAGGGCGCAGGAGCCGTGAAAAGGAAGCCAGGCGTCTTAAATAGGATTCTTTAAATGGAATGCTTTTTGCTTTAGGAAAAATTCCCCACGTTGTCCTGATTTTCTTGTTTTTCTATAGGCCAGTAAAGATCCCAATGGGATGTTGGGGGTCCCCCAGTCTGGCTCACATCAAACAAGCCCTCTTTCAGACTGCGGGCTCTCGAGAGGCGGCAGAAGTCTTGCAGAAACAGTCTGAGATCTTCCCTCTGGGGAATCTAGACAATAGCAACTGCCATCTTTTTCCCCCAAAACATCACTACACGTGGCGAGGTACGGATGCTCTAGTTCAATATTTAGACTTTGGTGCTGTGTAAGCCAGAGGTGTTTGTTATTCTGGTGGGTGGTGTTTGGAGAAGCACATTGTCCCCACCGCGATGCTTGGTGCCCACGTGCTTTTCCATTGTCTCAAAGCCCCACCGGCAGGAGACAGCAGGGCCTTTCCAGCATGCTCTCTTTCTGATAAGGCCCCAGGAGGTTTGCAACTGATATAATTCTCTGAGGGAGGCTGGTTCCCTGACGCTGGGGGGTCAGAGTGGGGCCATGTGGCAGGGCCAGTCCCCAAAGACTGTGGGCACGGCCATGTCAGTGTCTAGAAAAGGGATTCGCAAGCACGGGCTCTGGAGTCAGATCCCTTGGATTTATAAACTGGCTCCATCGCTTACCAGCTTTGTGATCTTGGATAAGTCACTAGCTCTCTGTGCCTCAGTCTCCTCAACTGTAAAATGAGGATAATAATAGTATATACTTCATAGAGTTCTATCATGATTACATAAAGAAATTTATTATGTCCACCTATATGAAATTGTCATTTTTATTGGCCTAAACTGGTTTATCCTAATTATGACTAGCATGTAGTAAGTGCTTAATAAATATTAGCTAAAAATATAAACATTTATATTAACATTTACTATTATTTCATCCTTTCTCGGCCAGTAGGTAGCAGCCATTTTTGAACAATCCTTGCCCAGACTGGTACGAGAAGGCAGGAGGTGCTGATGCCCACTTCTATGCTACGGGCACTAGGAAACCGTGGGTTCCTTTGGGCTACGTCTAACCAAGCCACCACTAGCTGCATGATTTCCCCTGGAAGAAGCTGCTGCTTCTGACAACAGTCATGATATTGGACAAGCTCATAAAAGCCCCTCTAGCTCTGAGTAACTGAGTGTATTCAGACCATAGCAGTCACTCTCTCCTTGTCACTCCTCAGCTCTTTGTGTCACTTGTTTGTCTCTTATGCTTTAACAGCTCTAGGACCCAGTCTCACATTTGCTCTGGGTTAACGCTCTGTCTAGGTAGCCTGTAGTAATCTCTGTGGCCTGTGACAGCGAATAATTGAAGCTATAGTTCCTTTTGTTGCCTACAGTACAACCTAGGCCACATCCAGCTTTTCTACAAGAAATGTAGGCTTTTCCACCTCTCCGAATAATAATGACAACTGTCACTTACGGATCCCCTCTCTGTATTAGTCATTGTTCTAGGTGCTCACATAAGCCATTTAGCCCTCACAACAACTCCATAAAGGATGTGCTGTGATGTCCATCTTACTGTCAAGGAAACTGAGGGACAAAGTATTTTGCCTTAGGTCCCAAGGCCAATAAGTGGCAAAACTGTGATTTAAACCAAAGTCCCTGTTTCTTACCACAAACTCTACTCTCATGGGAGTCCCTGGACATTTTACCTGTTCCACACACCCCTCTTGGTGTCACTTGACACCTTATTCAACTGTCTGCCTCCAGAATCTTGTCCCATTGAATGTCTCACTTCTAGCCAGTCACACCTCTAAAATCTTTCAAGGTACTGTGTGATAGAACAGTGCTTTTGTGTACCACCTTTGATCTTTCTGAAGGATTTCACAGCCATGCCCTCCCTCGGCTTCATCTTTAGACCATGGTACCCTGAGAGATCCCTGAATTTGATCTCTGCTTAGAAGCCATTTCTTAATTTTAGCATTGTTGTTATCAGGAGAGGTGGGAATCTTTATAAACAGCAAATCCTGTCTCCATTTAAACATAAACAACAGCCTTTCCTATAGCTTCTTTCTCTCCTCCAGCATTTTATCATAAGCAGCAAGGAACCAGGCAGCACCTTCAACAGTGTGGGTGGAAATCTCCTTAGTCCAGTCACCCAGTTCATGGGGTACATTTTCTACTTTGCATATAACTGCAGGTACCAGTGTCACTAAACTTCTCCAAGTACATGTCACGAGTCCCCCTCCCTCCAATTTCCAAGAACATTCCCCTCACTTTCCCTGAAGCCTTCACCAGTAGTCACCTCAGAGTCCTCTCATCTCCTCCCCATTGCTTGATTCCCAAAATACTTTGAAATTTTAAGTTGTTGTTTTATAGCAGCTCACTTCCAGACACCAAAATCTGTATCAGTTATCTACTGCTTTGTAACAAAGTATCTGGAAACATATCGGCTTAAACAACAAAGCTTTATTATTGCATGCAGTTTCTGACAGTCAGGAGTCTGCAGTTGTTTTATAGTTGGGTGATTCTGGCTCAGGATCTTCACTGAGGTTGCAGTCAATTTGCTTAGGGCTACAGTCACAAAGACATGACTGGGGATGGAGGTGTCACTTCTATGGCATCTTTCACATGGTTATTAGCTAAAGGCTCAAGTTGAGCTCATTGGCTGTTGTCAGTGGGCCACAGTTCCTTGCCACATGTGCCTTTCTCTAGGTATGGCATCTCGCATGGCTCAATTTGACATTTTCAACAGCACTGCATGATAGTTCCACTTTTCTCACATGCTCCCCAGCACTTGTTATGGCTTGGTATAGCATCTGGCTTACCCCAAAATAATTTTGAAGAGAGGGACCAAGACAGAAGCTGTTTATTATCTAGTCTCTGAATTCACACACTGTCACTTTCTCATTATTCCATTGGTCACATAGACCTTCATACACACAAACGTTAGGAAGGACATGAATACCAGTAAGTGAGGATCACTGCAGCCATCTTGGGGGGGAAACCACAATGACGAAATACCGAATGCATTCATTCCCCTAAGACCTGGAATGAGGCAGGGATGTGCATCCTCATCAGTTCTATTCACCACTGAAGTGGAAGTTCTAGCTAATGCAATAAGGCAAGAAAAGGGAATAGAATGCATACAGATTGAAAAGGAAGAAATAAAACTCTTTTAATTTGCTAGATGACACAATTATTAAGTAGAAAATTATAAGGAACCTACAAAAAAGCTACTAGAACAAAGAAGTGAATTTAGGAAATTAACAAAATAAATATTTTTGATCATTGTATTTTTATATACTAGCAACTTCTAGTCATAGTTATAGACTAGAAGTTATAATTTAAAAAAACAAAAATATCCTTTAATGAAAAGAAGCACATATTTGCAGCTGAGTAGTTTTGTCAGCCTGCTTTCTGCTCATAGAATTTGAAGAGTCCAAAGGGCCTCTTTTCATTCTAAACCAACAGTATTTCTGTTGATATAATTCTACCAAACTTTGTGTGTTATCAAAAATAAGATAAACTTAGGGACAAATTTGATAAAAGATGTACAAGATATATATACTGGAAATTACATAATATTGCATAGAGAAATTAAAGATGACCTACACAAATGGAGATTATATATCCTCATGGATGAGAAGACTCAATATTATTAAGGTGTTAATTCTCCCAAAGTTGAGCTATAGATTCAATGCTATTCCAGTCAAAATCACAGTTGGCTTTTTTGTAGGAAATGATGAACTAATTCTAGAAAAGACCCATAAAAGCCCAAATAATTTGATAAAAGAAGAAGAAGGTTGTTGAAATTACACCTGTTAGTTTCCAAATCTATAAAGATACAATACAAGACAGTGTGGTACTGGTGTTAAGAACAGAAGAGAGAGCCCAGAAGTAGACCCACATATACACAGTCAATTGATTTTTTTAACAGTCTTGAGATATAATTTACATGTCATATAATTCACATACCTAAAGTATACAACTCAAAGGTTTTTAGTATATTCACAGTTGTACAACTATCACCACAATCTAATTATAGAACATTTTCATCCCTCTTAAAAGAAATGCCATACCTATTAGTTATCATTCCCCATTCCCCTCCACTACCACTCAATGTCCAGCCCTCAGCAACCACTAATCCATTTTCTGTCTTCATGGATTTGCCTGTTTTGGACATTTGCTATAAATGGAATCTGACAAAATATGGTTGTTTACTACTGGCTTCTTTCACTTAATGTAATGTTTTCAAGGTTCATCCCTGTTGTAGCATGTATCGGTACTTCATTTCTTTTTATTTCCAAATAATGTTCTATTGCACAGATGTACCATGTTTTACTTATCTCTTCATCACTGATGGACTTTGGGGTTGTTTCCACTTTGGGGTGATTATAAATAAAACAGCTATGAGCATTCATGTACAAATTTTGTGTGGATGTATGTTTTCATTTCTCTTGTGTTAATACCTGGGAATAGAATTCTTGGGTCATATGATAGCTTCATGTTTAACTTTTTGAAGAACTGCTAAACTGTTTTCCAAAGCAGCTGCATAATTTCACATTTCTACCAGCAATGCGTAAGAGGTACACTTTCCCCATGTCTTCACCAACACTTGTTATTGTCCATCTTTTTTATTGTAGTCATCCTTGTGGGTGTGTGTATGTCAGGTATATATATATATTTTCTCTCTTCATGAAAATATGGTAACTATGTGAGGAGATGATATAAACACACACAATGGAATATTACTTATCCTTAAAAATAAGGAAATTTTGTCATTTGCAACAACATGAATGAACCTAGAGGACATTATACCAAGTGAAATAAGTTAGACAAGGAAAGACAAATACTGCATGATCATACTTATATGTAAACTCCAAAAAATTCAAACTCATAGAAGCAGAGGGTAGAACGGCAGTTACCAGTGGAGGTGGGGGACATGAGGAGATATTGGTCAAAGGGTACAGAGATGCAGTTAAGTAGGATGAATAAGTCTAGAGATCTGATGTATAACATGGTGACTAAAGTTAATAATACTGTATTGAATACTGGAATACTGTATTACCAAGAGAGTAGATTTCAGGTTTCTCACCATACACACAAAAATGGTAACTACACACCTTAAAAATATATAACTATTATTTAAAGATGAAATGGTTTTAAAAATAAATAAAACTGGCTCACAGTGAAGTGGGGGAAAAAAAGTTAAATATATCCCAACCATATAGTCCACCTATCCCATTCCTAGGTATTTACTCAAGGTAAACAAAAATATATGTGAACAAAAAGACATGTACATGAATATTCATTAAATACTATAAACATAGGATATAATTATCATGGAATCTATTTCAAAAGTGGTAAATAAAGTCATTCTAAAATAACATTATTTATTAGGCATTTGTACTTTGATGGATCTTTACCTTAACATGACTGGTTTCTTCAACCTGTGATAGCTAGATGAAACTCAGAATACATTAAAGTATTATTTGAGCAAAAGCAATATAACTAATTTGACCCAGGAATTCCACTCCTAGGAATTTACCCTAAGAATGCAGCACTCCAGTTTGAAAAAGACATATGCACCCCTATGTTTATCACAGCACTATTTACAATAGCCAAGAAATGGAAGCAACCTAAGTGTCCATCAGTAGATGAATGGATAAAGAAGACGTGGTACATATACACAATGGAATATGATTCAGCCATAAGAAGAAAACAAATCCTACCATTTGCAACAACATGGATGGAGCTAGAGGGCATTATGCTCAGTAAAATAAGCCAGGTGGAGAAAGACAAGTATCGAATGATTTCACTCATCTGTGGAGTATAAGAACAAAGAAAAAAACTGAAGGAACAAAATAGCAGCAGACTCACAGAACCCAAGAATGGACTAACAGTTACCAAAGGGAAAGGGACTGCGGAGGATGGGTGGGAAGGGAGGGATAAGGGGGGAAAAGGGGCATTACGATTAGCACACATAATGTGGGGGGCGGGGCACAGGGAAGGCAGCGCAACACAGAGAAGACAAGTAGTGATTCTATAGCATCTTACTACACTGATGGACAGTGACTGTAATGGGGTATGTGGTGGGGACTTGATAATGGGGGGAGTCTAGTAACCATAATGTTGCTCATGTAATTGTACATTAATGATACCAAAATTAAAAAAATGAAAAAAATTAAAGTTCCCAACCTACCAAAAAAAAAAAAAACAACAATATAACTGCACTAAGAGAAATCAAAACAAAATGGAAAATTCAATCATGATCTACTTTTTTTGACAAACCAACTCATTTATCTTTCCTTTCCCATCTGGTACTTGTCTGCATGCATAAAACATTTTTACATAGTTGTAAAACTCTAATTTTGCATTCAGCTTTTAAAAAACAATTGTAATATGGTAAATTGTGTTCCATATTGCTACTTTGTCCTCATAATTGTTTTTAAATGACTGTGTTGTTTACTTTGTGGATCTTCCACTCTTTAACATTTTCCCTGTTGCTGGACATTTCTAGGTTCTAAAAAAATGTTCTACTAGAAAAAAATTGTGGTTAATAATTTCACATAAAAAACATTTTCTTTCTTTTTATTTTTTGGATTACTTTCTGGGATAAATTTCAGGAAGAAGGACTATTGGATCAGAACATATGAACATTTCCATAGCTCTCAAACTATATTGTTAAAAGTTATTCACCAAATATTTATTGAGCATTTCCTTCTTGCCAGACATTGATTAACTATTAGGATTCCAATGGTGAGGAAGAACATACGATCTATACTCATAGGCCCTCCTCCGTCATTGGAGAGAGACTCAAGTCATCGCACAGATGGATAAAATTATCACCATGCTAAGCATTACTAAGGAGAGGGAGACATGGAGCTATAAAAGTATTTTGTGGTGGAACCCTAATTGCCTGATGGTTAATGGAAGGATTTCCTAAGGAAAAAGTGATTGAACTGGAGAGTTAAGGATGGCTAGGAGCTCATTAGACCAAAGGGAAGGAAAGAAGAGCATTGCAGGCAGAGGGAACAGCATGTGCAAACACTTTCTGGCAGAGTGCAGAGGACGACAACAGCTGGGGCTCCAAGAGCTGGAGGAACCTGGGGAAAGACCAGGCAGGGCCTGCGGGCCGCAAGGAGGGTGTCAATCTTTATCCTGAATGGGGTAGCCCCAGTGCGACCCTCTGGAACTGGATGCATGCTTTGAAAACCTCACTCTGGCTGCAGTATGTAGGGGAAGGGAGTCTGAGAAGGGGTCTGAGGTACCAAAGAGCAGCTGTTGCGTTGGTCAAGACGAAACATGATAGTTGCTTAGATAATGAGAGTAGGGATAGAAATAGAGACAAGCAGACACATTTAGGAAATACTGAGGAGGTAAAATGGACAAGACTTCATAGTAGCTTTGATTAAGATGTGTGGGGGCAGAGGAAGGAGAAAGGAACGTGAAGAACTGAGGGAGTTCTGGTGAAAGAAACAGGCGAAGTCATGGTGCCATTCACTGATGGAGGGAACGGTGGAAGAGGACTAGCACCTGCACGGTTCTGTGCATACTGCGCTCAAGTCTTTGAGATAGGCGAGAGGAGCTGTCAACTCAGCTGGACTGCGGTCTGAAAATAAGACCCGGATGCTGGGTTAGAGCCATGAACTTCTGAGTCATCAGAATATGGATGGTACCTAAAGCCACAGGCAAGGACGAGTTTGCCCAAGGAGAAGGGTTGAGGGTGAACAGAGTGTGAGCCAGGTGGGCGAGGGACTCCCCCTCTCACGGCCAGGTGGAGGATGGCTGGCTAAGAACTCTGAAAGAGATATGGGAGGGAAACCAGGAGGACATGATGTCACCGAAGCCAGGGGAAGAATGTTCCAGGAAAGGGAGTGGTTGCCAATGTCGAATACTGCCGTGAAGTCCCAGAACATAGGTTTAGACCAGTGGTGACCTTGGCAAGAACTGTTATGATGGAGAGACAACCAGGGAGCAGAAATAAATGGGAAATAAGGACATGGGGATGGCATGTCGGTACAGCCCTTTCAAGAAATGTGGCTGAGACAGGACATGGGAGGATAGCTGGAGAAGATGGAGTGGGAGTTTGAGGGAGGGTTTTGTTTTGTTTTGTGTTTTCAGAAGGGAGGATTTGTGTGTTTGTTGAATGCTGATGGGAAAACTTGGGTTGAGAGGAAGAGGGTGAACGTCAAGAGAGAAGTGACAACTGATAATAAGGTCCCTGATCAGGTAGGAGATGAGGTCCCAGACACAGGTGAAGGGATTGCCTTTAGGCAGAAGGGACGCCTCCTCTCCTGAAGCAGGGCTGTACTCATTATACATCCCTCAAGGAGAACTTAGAAGAGCCCAATGTTGAGTTTAATATTCTGTGGTTGCTGTTGAAATTCTTGATAATTTTTGAATAAGAGGCCTTGCATTTTCTGTTTGCACAGGGCCTGGCATATCATGCAGCTGGTCCGGCTTCCAGCAATATCGGAGCTATTACTTTCTTCCAGACCTCACTAGAATGGAATATAATCATCTAACCCTTTTTGTTATGGCTGTTAATTTAATGGGTGGAAATGTGCGCTTCAGTTGTTTTCATTTGCATTTCTTTGATTACTGGCCAGGTTGACTGTGTTTCCTCATGTCTGTTTACTAGTCAAATTTCCTTTTGTGTGAACTGCCTGTGTCCTTTGCCCGTTAATGATGTTTTCAAACACCAAAAATGAGTCTCCTCTGTGGGAATGAATCACTCATTTGTTGAGATGTATGGAAAGACTATTTTCTGCAGAAACAATTTGGGGTTTCAGGAAAGAAGGCCCAGGCTAGGGGTGCCTTGAGAAGCCAAGATCCTTCATGTTAATAGAATTCCACTGGTCCATGTGCACGGAGTCTTTCAACCAAGCGCCTTCACATCTCGGTGCTCCATTAATCCTCTGGGTGTGGGAACTCAGCACTGGGCTTCGCTCAGGCTGTTCAGGTCGCCCTTTCCCCACCACTTCCCCATCATCGGGCCCCTAGCATTGTATGATATACAAATATATATATCTCCCATTTTACTGTAACTCCTGATTCCACATCTATTCCCCTTCTGGGCCATGAGCTTTAGACTGCATCTTCTCACCCTCTTGCATGCTCTCTCTTCATTCTCAGTGCCTCACGTGCTGTCTGCACATACCAGGTGCTCAACTTCCATTGACCAGTGAATGAGATTGACTGATGGGTGATGTGCATAAGAAGCTCTGTGGGCCACTTTCCTCTCCTCCTCCACAATTCTTTGACCCTTGACCCCATCTGAGCAGCATGTTCCATCTGGGACACCAACTGTAAGGACTGAAGGTCCCTAGAGAGCAAGGGAGCTGGGACACTGCCGTCACATATTTGAAAGGTGGTTGCTTCCGCACCGTGGTGGAGTGGCGAGTGGGCAGGACTTCAGGGACTGCTGGGTGCTCAAATTCAGCTCTGCCACCAGCTGGGTAATCGGGGCAAGTGGCTTAACTTCCAAGTTTCTGTGCCTACCAAAAGGAACTAGCATATTTCACAGGATGCTGGGAGGATGAAATGGGATGAACAATGTCAGAGCACATAGCCCAGCACCTGGTGTATGACAGGTGCTTATTCATCCAGACTAGGTTTTGAAAACTGCTGTATAGATAACCTCTGGTGAGCTCAGGATCCAATGAATGGAAGATACAAAAAAAACCAAACAATTTCAGCTGGAGCTTTCCAACAGTCAGACTGACCAAAGAGGGAATGAGCCCCTTGGAAGTACGTGAGATCCGTACAGTAGAGATACAAACACAAAGATCAGGATATCACAAGGGGGATTTAAGCATTGTATCACAGATTGGACTGTGATCTTTACAACCCTGAGGTGCTTGGATTCTGTGATCCTGGACAGTCCACTGTAGGACATCTATTGGATGCCCCCCAAGCATCTGTTCTCCCTCTTCTCCTTCCCCAAAAGGCCTCTGGCCTCCTTACCAAGCCAATCAGTTCATCTAATTCCCCAGCCACAAAAACTGGTTCAGAAATAGGCATTTCAGCCCAAGGAGATATAAGGAGGTGTTTACTGGAAAAGAACTACTCTCTCTCATCTATAGGAGTGACCAGAGAGAAAGAAAGAAAGAGACAGAATGTGCATTAGTCTCAGGATATGATTGTCAGAAAAAATACAGAGAGCTGTGAAATTTGAATTTCAGCTAAACAATAATTTTTAGTATAGATATGTCCCAAATACTGCATGAGACATAAAAAAAAAGATTATTAATCTGAAATTGAAATTTAACTAAACATCCTATACTTTTTTATTGATAATTGTGACAACCCAATGAGTCCATAGAAGGCAGAGGAGAAAGAAACAAACAGGATCCTTGGAGCCACTAGATCAAGCCTTGCCTGAAGCTCACGCTTTTGAAATTTTCATGTACAAGAACCAAAAAATTCTCTTTATTGTTTAACTAGACTTGAGACTAGTTTTCAGTCCTCAGGACCTTCCTTATCCTAACAAATGTATCATGAATTGAAAGCTTTGTCAGTGGGATGCTGGTCTTGTAAGGAGAAAGCTTACTTCGCCCTCTTTCCTTAGACTAGCTGCCCTACTCAGGAACTTCTTGGCCCCATCCTTCTTGTGATGTTAATTTTACGCATCAACTGGACCAGGCCATGGGGTGCCCAGACATTTAGTTAAACATTATTCTGGGTATGTCTGTATAGTGTTCCTGGTTGAGATTAACACTTGAATCAGTAGATTAAGGAAAGCAGATTGCCCTCCCCAAAGTGGGTGCCCCCTATCCAGCCAAGGTCTGAAGAGAACAAACAGGCAGGGTAAGGGAGAATTCCATCTCTCTGCCTGCCTTTAAGCTGGGCATCAGTTTTCTCCTGTCTTCAGACTCAGATCAGACTGGAGCTCACACCTTTGGCTCTCCTGGTTCTTAGAGATTTGGAGACACACTGAAACTATACCATAGTCTCTCTGGGGTCTCCAGCTTGTTGACTGAAAATCTTGGGACTCCTCAGCTTCCATAACCATGAGCCAATTACTAATGTATGTAAGTGTGTGTATAGATATTTATAGATAAACACATATATATCTCCTATTAATCCATATAGATACACTCCCCTGCCCCCCCCCCCCCACACACACACTCATATATATCTCCTACTAGTTCTGTTCTTTTGGAGAACCCAGACTAACTAATAAACCTCTCTACTCAAACAAGCATCCCTGCAGAGACTCACTAAGCTGTGTCTTTATTTTTAGAACGAGACCTTTACGAGAAGCACAGTTTTGTCTTCAGCTTCCTCTCCCCCCACCCCGGGGCGGTCTGAGCCGAGGCCAGCTCCCTCCGAGAAGTCATTACCGGCCGGTGGGTGCTGCAGCCTCAACCCTGCACACAGACTGGCCAGTGTCTGCTTGGCCCCAGGGCAGTGAGGAGCTGCCTTGGGACTGACAGAAAACTAACCAGTTTGTTTTGCGTTGGGACCAGAAGAAACCAGCTCCTTTTAATTCTCAATGGCCAGGCTTGGAAATCTAGCTTGCCAGAAGAGGGGGGGTGGGGAGAGAGAAGCAGGCCTTTAGGGGAAGCTCTGGCCAGGGCATTAAAGAGGCAGGATTTTGCTGGAAACTGTGCTTCCTGGCCAAGACCAGGTGGAAAGATCCAGTTGGGCTTTATGAATTAGCCCCTTCATTTTTCCGAGTCTGCTTTCCCTCATGTGCAGAACAGGTTGGACCGTCCAGCTGCAGAGCACCTAGCGGTCACGGCCCAAGGGAATGACGGCGGGTCCGAGTCCCTGGGCCGTGGGTCGAGGGTGGATGGTAGGCAGGCATGAGGCACCCGGCTGCAGAGCAACGGCCGCGACCTTCCAGCCAGCCCGCTCGGGAGGACAAGCCGGGCCCAGCCGCACTGCCTTTGACGGCCCTGGGCCCGGTCTGCCTCCATTTCTGACCTCCCTCTGCCCAGCTCCTAACCCTCAGCCCCACTGACACCCCACAGACCTTGCCTTTGGTATGCAGGCACCTCGGCCCCCACATGGTGCCTTCTCTGAGGCTCGGCCCTTCCCGCTTTGGTCCCCCTCCGCCGGGACACCCCTCCTCTGCTCTATTAGTCAGGTATTATCACTGCCGTGAGAAAGAAACCCACACCTACTGCGGACATTCATGAAGGGAGTTTACTTCGTGCTTTATCTCAGTCTAGGGGAGTTCTAGATCGGGGTTCAGGGGTGGTGATGTGGGGGCATCCTTTCCATGCAGTCAGAGACTTTGGTGGGTGGCTGCTAAGGCCACGCTGGGGGATCGCCGTCAGCTGACCAAGGGAAAGAGTGGGGAAGGGTTTTATTCGTCAGGCCTGGAAAGAGCACACGCCTATCACTTTTCATCGATTCGAACTATGTTGCATGGTCTCGCCCAGCTACAAGGATGGAGTCTTCCTAGGAGCCCAGGGAGCAGAGGAGGTGGGTTGGGTGATCAGCTAGCCAGGCTTCAGCCCATTGGCATCTCTAGCAGTTGGGCTCATGCCCCGGCTCAGATGCCGGGCCCAGCCGAGGGTTCCTGAAAATCCTCTGACTGGGAATGGGAGTGGTTTGGGACTGGGGGATGTCCACTCCTATCTCAGATGGAGTACATGGAAGGTGTGGGGCAGTGAGCCAGGCAGGCTGGGGCACCACTGCCATCAGCGAGGTCGCCATCTGCCATCATTAGCCACACGTCCTTCAGGCCTGGGGAGGCTCCCTTTCCACTGCAGAGGGAGGGCAGTGCTGAGGGTATTTCTCCCCCCATGTCTCTGACATTTCCCAGGAAACCTGAGTGTGTGTGTGTGAACTGACCACAAAATATCACAACAATGCAGAGGTATTATTATCTCTATTTCACAGATGAGAAAACAGAGGCTCAGAGAAACTCTGACTTTTCTAGGTACAAATTGTAAGCCGGATTTGGAAACAGGTCCCCTGACTCCATATCCCATATTTCTCTCCCTATGTCACGTTCTTTCCCTCTCTCTCCTGTGTCCTTAAGTCCATTCAAATGGCACCTCTCCATGAAGCCTGTTGCCCCTGTCTCAGAATCCCCATTCCCCATCACCTGTATCTCTTTCAAGTCTGCCTTGTGATAGGATTTCTGTGTGTATTTTGTTCCCCTGTAAGCCTCTTGAGGGCAGACTGTGTCACACTCACTTCTGAACCTCTCCCTCCTGAAAGCAGCCTACATATAAATATCCATTCAGTGAATGAATACTTTAGTCATAGAATTCTTGAATTCAGTTAAATGGAAAATCTAAGCCAACCATGAAAGAAAGATCAAAGGACAATTTATAGTAAACTACACACTAGCTCCTGTATTTTTTCTTCACACCCTGTTCCCTTCTCTCGTTTCCTGGTTTTCTGGGGCAGGCTTCCATGGGGCTTGGCTCATTCACCCCGGCTAGAGAATTTCCTAACATCTTGTTTATTATTATTAATAGTAGCAATAGTACTATTACTATGAATAGCTGCAATTTATAGAGCCTCTAAATGGCACCCTCCTTGAGTACAGGGCCTGTGTAGCCCCCAGGCCCCAGTGCAGGTCTGGCCCACTGTATCAACATGTGTCTTTCAGTAAATGAACAGACCTGTTTATTACCAGGCATTGGGTCAGACTCTCTAAATACTTTACCTTTAATTTTCAAAACCACCTAGCAAGGAAATCATTATAACCATTGTTTTATTGATGAGGAAGCTGAGGCTTAATGAGGTTAAGGACTTTGCCCAAGGTCACACAGGTGGAATGCCGCTGAGACCAAGTACCAGTCAAGGATTGTCTGACTTCAGGGTGCATCTTCTTGACATTAAATCCCACTGCCTCCTGGTGCCCCTGCCTATTGCACCCCGGTCTCTCTCTTTCCTTTATCTACTCACTCACTAGGGAAATATTTCTGAGCATCTGTGACGTGGGTGATATCACATAGGGATGAACAATGCAGACATGGCTTTTGCCCTAATAGAGCACATGGTCTAGTGGTCAAGACATCTTAAACAAAGGATGGCCACTTAGACATCCACTTTAAAGTATGCTGTGTGCCAGGGCGGAAGGAGGAGAATGCCATGAGGGACTTCCTTGGCTCGGGTGGTCAGAGAAAGTCTCTCTGAAGCTTGAATTTGATGGATAAAGAGTAACAATGAGCCAGCCTAGTGAGGGGAAGGTGTTGCAGGCAGTAGAAACAGTATTGGAGTTGTTCCTAATGCAGGAGAGTGGTAGGCGCAGAGAGAAGCAGAGACCAGGCTGCTGTGGGCAGCTCTGATACACAGGATCTGGATGCAGATGAGCTGTAGGCAGTGGGCAGAGGGCAGGGCCATTGGGTGCAGAGCCCAGCTGTACTTCATGTGACGGCAGACCAGGGGACGTGCCGTACAGTGAACGGACTGATGGAGGCCAGAGCAGAAAGGGGAAGGAGGCTACGTAGCAAAGAGACAGAGACGGCTTAGCCAGAGAGAGGCAGTGAAGGCGGAGAACACAGGACAGATTGGCAATGGAATCAGCAGGGTTCAGTGACAGAGCCTTGGCAAAGGAGTCAGGATTTCCAGGCATTACCAGGGGTTGGGCTGAATCTGGTCCTTATGAACAGGGAGGCCCTGGACTGGCTTTTCCAAGATCCCTGGTGAAGAGACTCAAGTTTATCCTATCAAGTCAAAGTAGCTGAGTCTTCCCTGAGCATCTGTGATAGAAGGACATGTTAGTGAGTGCTGAGTCTTCCTGTGAAGGTATGATTATTACAGAGGAAGGCATAACACTAGTTGGGCAAGGCCACCATGTCCCATCAGAGGGAAAGGCAAGTCAGGGGTCGGCCCCCAGAGCTGCCAATTGGCTCAAGATGAGCCAGATCGGCATGAAGTGTTGGAAAGAGGTATTTCTTCCCTGGCCCAGGTGAAGGGCCCAGATACTCAGGCAGAGAGCTGCGTGTCAGGAAGCAGGCTGTGCCTGTGATGTAGAGACAGGCAGTGCGTTAGATGACAGAAACCCCAGCTAAGGGTCACTGGAAGAACAGAGGTAAAAATGAGCACCTTGGGTGCTCAATGGAACACATGGAATTAGAAAGGGTTTCATGATTCATTTTCCAACTTGAGAAGGGGTTAGGATTATATTCCACTCTACCTTCTTTCCCATAAATTCTCCAGTGGATCCTCCAAATGCAGTTATATTTAGGGGAAGACTTGTTAGGAATGCCTTCATTTAACTTCTGGGTTTAGCCAAATGCCCTGGATTTATCCAGGTGCTCGATGAGATCTGCCTTCTGTGGGTTGGTGGTTCTTGGGTTCCAGTTCAGTGAAAATAATGGGAGCTCTTCCACTAATGTCTGCCCTCTGCCTCCCTCTCTACCCCTGACTCCCGCTGCACCCACAACCCCCGCTTGGGGTGGGATACGCTCTCCCTGCCAGGCTCCTCGCCAGCTCTGCCCTGTCCCAGCCTCCTGCCAGGGAAGGGGCTTGGACACCCACCACACATTCCGAGTCCTCCCTGCTGGAGAAGGCAGGTCCTACTGGCCCACACCCTCTCTCCTGAGGAAGCCAGGCCCTTTGAGCAAACCTGTGATGGGCCACATATTTCCCTCTCCATTTAAAAATAAGCACTCCCTGTGGCTCAAGTTGGCCTTCACCCTGGTGAGGTGAGTCTCTTCCAAAAACCTATGTCAGAGCAGCCTTTGTAACATCAGGGAAGAGGGAAAGTGGGAAAAAAGGCTTCTATTTATCCGGATGTTTGACATCCAGAGAAGGAATATTATTGTTTCTCCAGTCAAATACTGGGGCTCCACTGAAAAATATTTTCAATCTGCCAGACTAAAGTCCAGTGTCTTTGTGGAACCTCTGCCAACAGACGCAGGCCCCGGGTGTTGGGTCCGGCTGGTTTCTCCGGTCAGCCGCAGTTTTGTCAGATGCCCTGACTATGGCGTATCTGGTCTTGGTCATGGAGGCCACTGCTGTGACATTCTCCCGTCCTATCAGTGGGTAGGGTTAAGAAATTCTCTCCATGCCATCATAGGCCCACCATCTTAGGAGCCGCTGGGGTAGGGATGGGGTCATGCCAAGAAAGGACCAGGATCTGGAGGTCACAGAAATGATGTGGCTGAAATCTCCTCACAGTCTCTTGCCAGACGTAGGCTAAGCCTGCCTGGGATAGGGCACACAGAGCCCACCCCATCCCTCCCTCCACTCTCTATATTAATAACATCACTTTTGGGGGAATTTTACTTTTTTTAACACTACAAATGTCATATATAGTCATTAAAACAAATGTGAAAAATATGGACAAGCAAAAGGAGAAAATGAAAATCACCTAATATCCCACTTCCCAAAGAGAACAACTATGTCCATTATATTTTATATCATTCAAGCATAGTTTTATGCATAATATATCTTTTAAAAAACACTAAAATGACATCATACAATATATACTATTTTATAATTGGCTTTTTTCACCTACCAGTGTATCATGACTACCTCTCCATTTGATTAAGTACTCCTCTAAACCATTTAGTAAAAACTATATAGTATTTTGTGCAACTGATTCATAATTTTTAAATAACCCTCAATTAGTGGAGGATTAGTGCACACAATTAGTGTACTACTATAAACGACACTGTGATGAACATCTATGATGTGAACTCTTCGGGAACAACTATAATTATTCATTAAGAGCAATGATAATAACTACCAAATTTTTTATGTGCATTCTGCTTTATCTGGAAACAAAGATCTAGCTTACCGAATGCACACGTCTACTTGACAGAGGCAGAATTCATACCGTGGTTTGTCTGGCTCCAATCCAGGCCTCCAAATGGCCATTCCCCTTGTTCTGTTAGGTTGATGCTTTAGAATGAGGGGGAATATGGTAGGAATAGTGACTTCTATTAGCACAAGCCCACTGATGGACTTCATTAGCTGTGAAATGAGTTCCCTGGTCAGAAGCAATGCTGTGTGAAATACCATGACAGTAAATAAGATACGCCATAAGTCCATGGGTAGTGACATGGGCGATGTGGGCAGAAACACTGTGGACAGGGAAAACAACCCAGACCCAGATGCCCATCTATTTCAGTGGGGGGAAAAAGCGTTTCCAAAATGTGGTCCAATATAATTGACTTTCTGGAGAGTGGTGCCATTTGGGGGGGCTCTGTGTTGGTCTCTGCTGTTAGTAGGCGGGTTGGTTATTCAGCAGTGACTGTAGCCAGACTGGTCTCGGTGAGTGGAAGTCCATGTTGCTGGGCCCATGCAAAACCTCCATCCACGCTGTCATGGCTGCTGTTTGTGAGCCCATCGACATACACAGAATGGGTCATCTTTGTCAACCATATTGTTAAGAACATGCTGTGCTGAAATCCTCTTTGATGAGCATTAATTTGGGACATAAATGTCTTCATCTCTGAGCCTATTTGGAGGGGTCCCTCCAAATATCTCTCAGACCTCCTTGTCATCAAATACCCAGTTGTGTTCCTTCCAAGCCCCTGACCAAACCATTAGTCGTGTCCATGAATGAACATAGAACCAAATCTCTAGCTGTATTTCCTTCCAGGCAAGATAGACATGTAGGTGCCCTGTTCAAAGTTCTCACACTGGGAGGACTTGCCTTCCCTGCCGTCCTGCAGACACTGAGCAGACCCACAGTGTTGGAGGGTGGCCACCAGCTGTCCTGGTACGGCTTCCCGTCCCTTACCCACAGATTTCTCTCCGCACGCTCTTACAGTAGGGGTCCTAAAGAGACCTCTAATAGCGATTACAGTGCAGCAGAACTCTGTTATAGAAAGTGCCCAAATCCCTCAGATTTGTATCTGGGAATGCCACTCAGTGACTCATTGGGCTGTTCTCAGCTTCATCTTGAAGGTCCCAAGCCAGAGACCATGTCTACCGACACCCTTTACTGAGGAGTGAGCTCTTTTCCCAGCAGGGAATGCTCCCCGGGGATGGCAGGGGCAAATCTGCCTCTCTGTCCTGGTAGCGTCCAGTTTCCAACATCCAGAGCACCTGGCACACAGCCGGGGCTCCTCTTCACGTGTCCTTCTCCTTCAGGCTCAGAGGCGTGAAAATCAAGCCCTGTATGGAGGAGGGCCATAACCCGAACCCTGCTAACCTCAGGGTACAGGGTTGTTTTGGTTAGTGTGGCTCAGGAACTTGTCAGAATATTTCACATTTTCTCAGTGCTGAGCACAAATTCCAGCCACTTCCCATTTTAGCAATTCTGACTTTGGGATATATGTCTTTACAGTCAGTGTTTCCATTTACTGTAGGCTGACCCCCCCCCCTTAATAAAACAAAACAAAGCTATTATATCAGTGGTGTATCTTTCAGTAAGTTAGTTCTTGGCATTGAGGTATTTAATGGAAGATGGCCAGAGCCATGGGAAGGGGTGAAATTTATCTAAGGAGAGGTTGTAGGATAGAAATAGGAGAGAACTAGGAAATAAACTAAAACTAAAAATTATCAGTATTATTGTAATATCAATAACAATTATTAAATGTTTCCTGCATGCTAGGCTCTGTTCTAAGGGCTCAGCACATACTACCTACTTCAGTTCTGATTGTAAGCTTATGAGCGAGGCAGTGCTGTCATCAGCAGCATCGCCATGTTTCACATCAGGAAACAGGAAAGTTGCCCAGAGCATACAGCCAGTTGGTGGTAGAGAGGCACCTCATCTCAGCCAAGTCTGGATCCAAAGGCCTTCCTCTTAAATCCCATGTTAAGCCCATCTCAGGGGTAGACACTTACTTAGGCATTTGCCAGGTTGAGTTAAGAAACACCAGCCTGGACACCCGGGATTCACCCATCAGAGTTTAAGAAGGAAAGGGACTTATCAAGAGGCTATTGGTCTAGATATCCATCAGTAGCAGTTGCTAAAGGCATGAGGAATGTTGACAACATGTTAACCCCTGATCAATCTCAGCCAGCCAATGAAAGGAGGATGCCCAGACATTCATGTGCCCTGACGTGACGCGCTGCCTCTGAGGCAGTCTGCCAAGGTGATGGCCCTGAGGCTGACAGGGCCTCTGAGGTAAACAACCAGTTTCCAGGAAATGCAGAGGCCAGCAGACATGTTAAATAAAACTATGAGACAGCAATCAGCCAAGACCAGAAGGGAGACAGTTCTCTAGGAGAACTGACCCTAATTCTTCAGGAAACAGGCAAAAAAAAAGAAAAGAAAAAAAAAACAGAAATGAAAAAGGGGAGGACATCTTTTACAGATGGACAGACATTGAAAACCATTTTAGCCAAATACCCTGGATAGATACTGTTTGGATTCTGATCTGAATAAACCATAGAAATACATTTTCAGACAATTAGGGAAAACTGAACATATTAAGTGACATTAGAGAATCCTTGCTGGTGGGGTTGGGTGGCAGGGTGGCAATGGAGCTATTGGCGTGGTTTTAAAGTCTATATCTGTTCAAGATTTATACTGAAGTATTTATGACTGAAATGACAGAATGTCTGGAAGTTGCTTTAAAATACATTATGCAGATCTGCCGCCCTAGCTCCTCACTCTCTAGGTGTGGCTGTGCGTAGTGACTTCCTTCCAAAGAACACAGCACAGAAAGGGGGTAACATGAGTAACTCTGCCATGGAGAAACCAAACGAACCTCAGCCCTTAGTATGGTGTGACGAGCACAGCACCACCCTGGGAAGCCATACACCTGCATCATGAGAACAGCGGTAGACAAATTCCCTTAGCGGGGCATCCTCCTGTATGCCTGACCAGCGCTCCCCAAAACTGTCCAGGCATCAAAAACAAGGGAAGTCTGAGAGAAAAACTGTTTCTCTGCTCACAGCGCATCTGAAATCAAATGTGAGTGTCATCCACATCACAAAGTTCTTAAATTTCTGTGTACGCCAAAAGGGTGTCCTACAATTTAATTCAATTCTGACACTACCCAGAGTTAACATGAACCCACAAGTTAAGAGCTCAGTCCCACAAGACTGCCCCACCTCAGACGCCAGCTGCAGATAGTGGGAGTCAAGCTCACCTGCACTTCTGTCTGACTTGGCTATAAATCAAGGGTTCCCATGATCCTCTCCTCAGGCTCAATAAAGTTTGCTATAATGGCTTGTTATTCCCACTCTTCCAATACCAAATGCAATGGTGTATTTTTTCCCTACATATATGTATAACAGTAACAACATTACACACAACAGTAATAGTCGTGTAACTCCATTCAGGTTCCCGAACCCAATTCCAGTGTGTGTAAGTGTGTGGGAGGAGGTCTTCCCACACATTCTTACCACCAAGCAATTCTGGAACACCAGCAGCGGGTTGGAGAGCTCGCCTCAATTCTGATGCTATCTGCCCAGAGACAGCACCAGATTCCCAGTTAAGGGCTCCAACCTACAGGACTGCCCTCCACCCACCACTCCACAGGCCAGTCACAAGCCCCAGGCAGTTACCTGTGCTTCTGACCTACCAGGAGCTGCAGAGTGGAGGTTCCCACGACCTCCCCATTAGGTTCGATTAGTTTGCTAGAGCGGCTCACAGGACAACGGAGAACACTTAACATTTACCAGTTTCATAAAGGACACCGTAAAGGATACAAGTTAATAGCCAGATGAAGAGAGACACAGGGCAAGGTCTCCTGTTAAGGAACTTCTGTCCTCGTGGAGCTTAGTCATTGAGCCAATCCCCAGACCCCAGTCCCCAGTCCCCTCCCCTCCCAGAGGATGGAGGTGGGGTAGGGCTGAATGACCACTGCAATCAGGGCTTGGTCTTTCTGGCGGCCGCCCCCATCCCAAAGCTATCCAGGGGCCCCCAGCGCCCAGCCACCTCATTAGTCATTGCATTGCACACACAAGACGCTCTTATCACCCAGGAGATTCCAATGATCTTAAAGCCCTTGTGTCAGGAAGCAGGGACTCATACTGAATATTGTGACAAACAACATTCCTATCACTCAGGAAATTACAAGGGTCTTTGGAGCTTGGTACCAGGAACTGGGGGCCAGACCAAATATACATACATTTATTATACGACGTTATCACAGTACCCTTAACATGGAGGGATGAAATAGGTCATTACTTCTGGGATCTTCCTCCCCCAAGCCCACCACCCCAGTCTAATCGTGAGAAAAACAGCAAACTTCCAGTAGTGGGGCACCTGTAATATACCTGCTCGGTACTCCGCTGTCAAGACCGTCAAAAACAAAGGAGGCCTGGGAAACTGTCATAGTCCCCAGAAGCCTAAGGAGACAGGACAACTGTATGTAATGTGGTACCCTGGACGGAATCCCAGGACGGGAAAAAGGCTTTAAGTAAAAACAAAGGAAACCGATAAAGTTTGGGCTTTAGTTCATAGTAATGTATCAGTATTTGTTCATGACTTGTAATACATGCACCATACTAATGTAAGGTGTTAATAGTAGGGAACACTAGGTATGGGACGGGCATATGGGAACTCATAGTACTATCTACTCAAATTTTTCTGTAAATCTAAAAACTGAAAAATAACCTCCTAAACATTTTTTGAGAAAAAAATGTCTGTGGGGGTCTACAGGAGGGGAGGTGAATAAGAATGGCAGAACGGTGACTCCTGGGTGTGAAGCTTGGGGACAGGCACATGGGGCTTCTTTGCACTATTCTCTCTACTTTAGTGTGTGTTTGAAAATTTCCAAAAATAAAAAGCTTATTTTTTAGGGACACTAAGAGCCTCCCATGCCCTCCACCTGGCCTGGGGCATCGCTGCCGAGGAACTCAGAAGGAAACATGAAGCTCCAGAACTGGTTGAGGGGCACCACCAATGCCATTGGCACAGCCTCTGCCCAGCCCTGTGGCCACAGAGAATACCTTTGGCCCTTTCCTCATGGCACCAGCTTGACTACAAACTGGGACGGGGACGTCTCATTGGCCAAACCGCAGTCACGTACCTCAGGGGAGGCTGGAATGGTGGGTTGCTGGCCTCGCCAGCTTCTCTAATGGGAGGTGGGCTTGGCCTGCAACCAAGATTCACTATGAGGGGAATTCTCCAAACAAAGAGAGGGCGTCCACTGCTGAGGCCAACATGTTGTCTTCACAGCCTCATCACACTAGGGGGCTCTGATAGCCTGGGTGCCTCACTGTCTGGTCCATCCTCACATCCTCGAAGCCAAACACCAAGCATGGCTCCTGGGAGCATTCATTCAAAAGGGAATGAATGAGACGATGTGGTTGTAGAAATTATCTTGCCTCTTACGGAGAAAGTGATGAAATCCTGCAGCTGTGAAGCCCACTCTAGCCCCGACTCAGCGCCCTACTGTCTGTGCGCCTGCAGGGAATCTCTCTCTGTGTCTGAGCCTCCTTGCCCTCCCTCTGCAAAAAGGCAGGTGGACCAAATAATCTGTTAGCTTTCCGTTCCTCAGCCTAGGTCAAGGTTTACTGCCTGGACAGAATTCAGCCCAGCAGGTCCTGCTGCCAGGAAGGCCAGCTCACAGCTGACCTGGTGACTCCCTGTGCAGACTGCCGAGGGGGGAGGCAGGTGCCTGCCACAGACTGGCTGTGGGACCCTCAGAAGGGCCTTGAGAGCCCGGAGGGGATGCTCCATTTCCCCTCTGCAAGATGAGGCATTCGTGACCAATTCCCAAGGACTTTCCCTGCTCGGGGATTCTCTCAGTCAGACGTCCCGGCTTGGACATCACCTCAAGAGAAAGCCCAGGAGGAAATGCCAGATCATAGACACTGTTTGCTCAAGACGGAGGGTCTGAGGCTAGCCCCTCCTGGCGCAGGGCTGGCTCTGTGGGAGCACAGGAAAACCAGAGCGGATGACACATGCCAGCTCTCCAGACGGAGGGAGCCTCTGAGAGAGGAGCGAGTCCCGGAACATAAATCAAATGAGGTGTAAAATTGTTCCAAGCCACGCTTCGTAAAGCTGATGCAACATGTCGTTAATAGAGGCCCCAGAGCTGGGGACACATGCGCGGGCACCTGGTGGGCGGGTGGGATGGCAATTAGTCCAGGAGTGATGATGGGGGGCTCACGGCTCATCCTGGGGGTGCTGCTGACCCACACTGGCTCTCTTTGCTTCTTTGGTGGGACAAAAGAAGGCAGCTGAGGGGCAGGCGCCTAAGGCTGCTGGTCGTTAGCAGCCCCTCCTCCTTGACTTCTCCACCCTGGGCTCCTTAGAGTCAGAAGGGGACCTGAGGCCACTCGCCAACCTACAGCTCAATCTACAGAGGGGCGGAGGTCCCAAGAAGGGCAGTCAGCAAGCCGTCGGCTGCCCCAGACGTGACCAGGGCCCAGGGCCCCACTTTGTCCACCAGGCTGAGGTCAGCAGTCTCCTCTTCCTCCTCTGGTGTCAGGCTTCTCAGCCAACAGCACATGGGGAGCCTACCTGGGGTGATTTGGGACCTGTCACTGGGCCCCAGACCTAGATTTCCAGGGTGCAGAACTTCCTTTGTTCTTTCGTCAAGTAAAGACACTAAAAAAAACAATTATCAGCAGTAAGTTGTCATGTTAACAGCAAAAACTTATGACCAGCATAATCACTTCCCTAAGATTCAAGGCATCACCCCAACTTTTCTAATTTTGCCATGAATTGTGAAAACTCTGTGGCCGCCAGCAGAGGTCGGTGGTTTGACCAGTGGCCTTGGGGGACCACTGTCATTGCTGTACATGAAACACTCCCACTCACAGGGGCCCTCTAGAAAGAGGTGGGAGCTAGGGCACGAAGCTCTTCTCACCCTCCATCCTGCATTTCTTTTTCCCTCCTTGCTAACAAAACTTTCTTGGAGAGCCTCTGTCTAAACTGAACTGTGTTTCCAGATGTCTAGGAATCTGAGCCAGGTGTTAAAGGGCCCATTTTTCAGGGATGGGTGCTTCAGGCCCTGGGGTTGCCTTCTCTGTGTAACAAGGACAGTCATTTTAGCAAGGTAAACCTTTTTATTATGTAGCTTTTGCAGCTTGGGTTCCCTGAAAGCCGTCAGAGGTGAAGGTGGGGTGCAAGATGTTATAAGGGATCAACCCGGCTGTAGGTCTGATGATGAAGCCTCAGCCAGAGCCCATCGTGGACCCACACGGCTGTCTTTATGCCGCTGCCTTGTTCAGTCCTTGGCTGCAGGCTGCCCTGGGGAGGGCATGACCTCGGATAAGGCAGGGCTCTGCAGCTGAGACCAGCTGAAGGAGCTGACGGTTGGAGGCCATCTGACCACTGACCACTGACCACACTCCTAGCAGCATCCCGGAGCAGGAAGTGGGCAGTCATCTCCATGTTTACCAGAAGAGTTAGTTTTCAAAGCATTTTTACATCTCTGGATTCTTACAGCTACACTTGGGGGGCAGGCAGAACAGAGGTACTCAGCCCCAAGAACTTCGCATATATTATGTTAATTTAAAATTCCTAACGGTCCTACAAGCTGACCTCTAGTATTATCCCTGTTTTGTGGACAAGTAAACTATGGCTCAAGAGGGAAAGATTCTAGCCCAAGGCTGCTCAGCCAGTACAGCAGGGTCACAGACTCAAACCCAGTTCTGTTTGGCTCCAGAGCCTGCAGGGACTACGCTCTTAAACACTGTGGTGGTCCAAGACCCCAGATGCCCAGGGGGGCTTCAAGAGGTGTCGGGCTGGTGCTCCAGGTATGTACACGGTGGATGGGACAGCCCTAAAGGCAGACATCACCTAGTGAGGGAGGCCGTGCTCTAGACTGGGGGCTGAAATAGCTCCTTGCCCTGGTTGTATGGCCTAGAGCAATCCCTCTCACTCAGAGCCTCTGGGAAAAATAAGGGTCTAGCCTATGTGCATTCTGAAGGATCTCCCCTAGAGCTTCTGTCTACTTTGTGCTCATATCTGGAGCCACCCATGGCTTTGTAGACCTGCTTCTGTCGGAAACCCCCTTAGGTGGTCCACCTCCCTGTCCAGAGGTTGACGTGGGCTCTGTGGATGATATGTGGCTCTGGAAAGTGACAAGCTCATCTCTGTGCTCTGGCCAACTCTCCCCCCTCCATCACACTGTTGTCTACAAAGCACAATCGGCCCTGGGTTTGGTGAACACGGCCTCCACCCACCCTCCCCCCTCCTTACTGCTGGGCCCTGGGAGCCCTTTGGCCTGGGAAGATGCAATGGACACTCCTGCAGAGACAAAGTCGGCAGGCAGAGGACAGGCAGAGGACGAGGGAGGAGGCAAGGAAGAAGCAAAGAGCAGGATATGCGTGTCGTTGGGGACCTGGGGGGCCTGCAGGAGCTCCACATTCCTCAGGGAACTTCCTCCAAGAAATTTCACGCTCCAGTGAGAACTCATAAAATCAAAGATGTGCTTCCATATGCAACGATTCACCCAGAACAAGTGATGAGAACTTCCCTCCCATTAATCACTGGGGGAGAGGCTGATTGATTCCCGGGCATGTGGTCAGGGCAGCAGTCTGGAGGGGGGTTGTGCGTGGTGTGAGGATGGCCACGACGTCATGGGCTCTCCAGCGTGGCCCTCCAGGCTGCTGCACTGACCACATGCCCGGGAATCAATCAGCCTCTCCCCCAGTGCCATTGGCCTGCTTCTCACTGCCCCCACTGGCCCTTCCGCGTCCCCACCTCTCATCCTGATGCGCCCACCTTCTCGCATGTTCTTGAAGCTGCTCTGGGAAAACCAGAACCAGGGGTTATGACCATGCCAGACAGGTTTTGGCTACTTCAGACCAGTCACAACAGCCTCAACTCAGTTCTAACCAGAATAAGCCAGTTCTAGCTAATCTCAGGTCAGGGTCAAAACTGGTTCTAACATGATCTGATTGGATCTGATTAAGCCAGAAAACAGATTCTGGCTAAATCTAACTGGATCAAACCAGTTATGCCCAAACTAAAGCCATGCTGACGGTTTCAGTGAGTCCAGCCTGGTCTCAGCTCAGCCTGCGTCTTCTGCTCTGAAACTGTTCTCATTGAAACCAGCCCCTTCCTTGGCCTCCTCTGGAAAGGTGTGGCCCTGCTGACTACTCTTGAAGAAAAAGGGGTTGGTTATGTGTTTGGTTCTGAGATTATCTAGAGAAGGAGACTGTTACTAATCTTAATAACTCCGTTTACAGGGTCCCGAGTGCCTCTGCACACACTGACTCGTCTCACGCACACAGGAAGCATGTGAGCAGGAGGTTCATGCCCTGTGTCTGCTGGGTCCTTAAGGGGCTGCAGTGGGCTCCAGAAACCCAAGCCTCCATCTGCCAGCTTGCTGGCTTTCGTTTCCCTTCTCTGAGCTCGTTTCCTGTGCCTTACAACAGTGCTGTAATCCACAGCAAATGCACAGTAAATATTAGAATATTAGCTCCTTTTTATTATTATGCTTATTGTGGTGGCTGTACAATTATCACTGTCATCAACAAATGGGAAAGTACCAGGGCTTGTCCTGGCTTCCAGGCTCACTTGAACCCCAACCTCACCCGGCCACAGCCTCCTGGATTCCTCTCTCCTGGAAGGTTCACAGGAGGTGGAGAATTGACTGCCCCGGTGCGCTCCACCCTCACCTGTCCAGTGAGACCTGGGCTGTCCTGGGATGGGCTTTTCAGTATTGTTCCTGGGAATTTGTCACATCGAAATTGCTTACTGACAAGCTTCAGACGTTCCTCTTTCCTGAGAACTGCCTATGGTTGAGGGAACTCCCCAGGACAGAGGAAACGGGGCAAGCTTGCCCACTGCATCTGGCAGGGTAGGCAGAGCCAAAGACCATGTGGGCAGAGGGCTGAAGGGGGCTCTCCTTGTGCTAAAGAGAGAGAGCATCCCAGGCGGGAGATTCAGGGGCTGGGGTGCCCCCCCACCAGGTCCTTCAGGGGCTCCCCAGGGGCTCTAGGGAGCTGGGTCTCTGGCCCCTAGACCTGCTTCGGCAGGGGTCCCAGCTGGCGTTGGGGCTTGGGAAGGCACCTCACCCCAAGAAGGAGCCAGCCCCTGAGGCTGGGACATGCCCTCATCCCCCCATCCCTATCCTTTTCTCAAAACAAACTATACACCCGCCACTCAGTACTCACAATGTCTACAAATCACCACTGGTTGAGGGGTTGCGGTGTTCCAGGCACTTCCCTGCACTGTCATCACTACCCAAGGACCCTGAAAGGGGTCCTGCAGCCCGAGCTGAGGAAGAAAGCCTCTGGCAGAGGCAGGGGGCTGGCAGGCTCTAGCCCCACTTCCATTCTGCACCCCTCCCAGGCCGGCTGCCCACCCGAGGCTCCCAGGGGTCTGAGACAACGATGTAACACAGTAAAATGCCGCAGCTTGTCGTCTGCCTTGACAACGGACCAGAAGCTCCTGCAGGTTAGGGCCTTGGCGCCGGGGTGGGAGGCAGGTGTGGAGCTGGCGACCTGGTCTGTATGGGGTGTGGGCACCGGGGCACAGTACCCAGGACATGAGCACAATGGGCTCTGCAACTACCCAAACCCTTGGCTAACAGGGAATCGGAGGCCACCTGGATGCTGCACTTGGCCACCTGGCCTCTGCGTGCTCACCGCTCCTGCTGAGATGCCCGCAGGCCCAGGCCCTGCCTGCAGCTGGGCAGCCACAGCCATGGGGACCTCCCCGCTTAGGGCCAGGCTTGGGAGGGAGGGCCGGGTGTACTGAGTGTCTTTCCACATCACACACAGTAGACAGTGATGGAAGAAATCATTTAGTTCCCACAACAACCCAGAAGGCAAACCCTCTTGCTAGCTTCATTTTTTTTAGATTAAAAACAATTTAATGGTGTTAAAATACACGTGAAGTAAATTTACCATCTTAACCATTTTTAAGTGTATGGTTCAATAGCGTTAACTACATTCACATCATGCACCCAAGCTCCAGAGCTCCTGTCACCCGGCTAGGCTGAGCCTCTGCCCAGGACACCACAGCCCCCCACCCACTCCCCCCATCTCCTGGCAGCCACCCTCCCCTTGGGCTATGCGTTTATACTCTAGGCACCTCATGTAAATGAATCATACAATATTTGTCTTTTTGTGATTACTAGCTCTGTTTAAAAGCAAGGAACTAGAGACTCAGAGAGACTAAGCCACTTACCTGCTATCCCAGCTAGGAAGTGACACAGCCAGGATTCGGACCCGGAGCTGCCTTTTCCCTGCACAGGCCCACACAGCTGTCCTGACCCAGCTGGCCTCTTCAGGACCTCCCCACTCCAGGTGGAACGGCCTGAGGCCCTTCGGTTATCACAGGTGTGGGGCAGTTGTGGGGAAGCCCAGGCAGCTGGCTCCAGGCCTAGAAATAACTCAAGCAGGGTTTGGATTTTTATTTTCACTCCCCTGAATTCATCATGAAGGTATTCAAGCAGCAGGGGCAGGGGAGGGTGCCAAAATCTTTCTCAGTTGCTCCCTGAGGTCCAATTTGCTTTTCCAGACCTTTTCCCTCGGTATGTGGGGTGAGGGTTAGACAGCCTCTCAGAAAAGGGCATCTCAAGACTTATTCTCCTAAGTCTCTGCTTAATGATGGATGCTTGCTGTTTGTTCTGAGCAACAGATCTTTTGTGGTACCTGTCTGTCAGTATGTCTAAGTCCAGGGGAGTCAGGGAGGCTCAAAAACAGACCCTGACCTCCAAGACCTCCCTGAACTAGGAGGGGCTGTGCTACCTGAACACAGTGACTTCAGGGGAGGTGGAGTAGCTGAAGACTCCATGAGAGGCACAATTGAAGGGCTAACAGAGCCTGCAGACAGAGGTCCCTTCCAGGTGGGGCAGTCAGGGAAGCCTTCTCAGAGGAGGTGGTGCTGAGCTGGGAGGATCTAGATGGGGTCATGGGGGAGTAGAAGTGCAGTCCACAGAGTGGAAGCAGCTTAAGCACAGGTACAGAGGCCTATGGGTGTCTTGGCCCCTGCCAGGTGGCCCCCTCAGCACCTTGCACACAGTAGGTTTCAGAAAATGCCTCTGTCCTGAATTTTATCCTTTATGGAAGGAAGGGGGATAGACCATATCACATTCCTGTTCGCACATGGTGCTGGCTGTGAGTCACCTGGAATTTCCTAAGTAAGTCAGAAGGTTGAGGGAGGGGAAAGGTAGGCATGTGGAAAGAGAAAAAGAAAAATCGTACACTAACATTTACAGGAGAGAGAGCATACATGAGCAAGCATCACCTACTGTGGGGAGTCTGTGAGGCTGTCTAGGAGAGGGCAGCATTTGCTAAGTGGCCTTTGAAGATGAAAAAGGTTTTGAGAAGTAGATGTGGGGCATGGGGGTGAGGGCAGGCCCCTCAGGTGAGGGAATCGTACGGTCAAAGACCTGGTAGTGGGATAGCATGGACCACAAACAGGGTCAAGCAAGCATTCACTTTGGTTGGAACATAAGGTGGGTGGAGAGACGTCTGGGAATTGAGCTTGGAGATGAGCGCAAGGCCAGATCATGGACACTGTGCCAATGGGCTACCTTGGGATGGCCATGGAGAGCCTTTGGAAGTTCTTGAGCAGAGAACTTTAGGAAGAGCATACTGACAAGTTTCCATGATGTGCTACAGCCCTGAGAGGAGACCGTCAAGGGGCCCATGCAGAAGAAACAAGAGACAGAGCTACAACGGCGTTGAAGAGGGCAGAGAAGGCTGAGATGCGACTTGTCAACAGAGCATTCCACAGACATGCAGGACTTCTTGTCCGTCTTCCTGTTTTTCAGATGAGAAAACTGACAAGAATCGCCCCAGGTCACCCCACTGATTAGGTGATTGACTTCCATTCACTACAGAAGGGATGGCAATCCTCAATCGATTTTGGTAGTGGCTGCCTGAAGGGCTGTGGGGATAGAGATTCCCAAGTGGAAAGCGAGAATGATATGATTGATTAATGATGTCTGCCCTGAGCAAGGGGATAGAAAGGAGTGGCTTGGATGCAACCCGTTTGCTATCTCTGCCCTCTTAAACCGCAGGGTGAATGGTGCTGCCCTGCCTAGCTTATAGATGACTGCAGGAATTAACAAGATCACGTGTACGAAAATGTTCCAAAGACTATCAAGACTGCATAAGTAGGAGGGATTGTTCCTATGGTTATGTGTGCCTCCCTTAGTCACCCTGCTCCTGTGCCAGAGAAAACCCACAGCCCCCCAATATCCTCAACAGCTTTCACCCACCAAATGTCCCCAGCTTGTTGACTTGCTTGTTGACTAAGGCAGGCTTAGTCACAGGTGGCTGAGTTTGGGGAGCATATGGACAGATGACATATTTCACAACCACAGACCAAGGGTGCCGTGAGTCACTGGCTCCTTGGCACATGGAATTGAGGGCAAGTCCCGGTTCATGGTCAGCAAGGGCCTGACCCTGCTGGAATGCGCAGCCAAGTTAACTGTGTCCACCACAGTGTCAGATGCCAGCTCCAGCACCTTGTGGGCTTCACTCTGTCCCTGAACTCGTGTGTCGGGATGGATAGAGTCACAGCCTCCAATTCGTACTTCTGGGCAATGTCACCTTACCTGCTCGTGTGCCCCCACAACTGTGGACCCCAGGGGCTGAAGTCTTTCTAGTAGAGTGGGATTCAGAGGGATTTTTTTTTTCATGGGGCTTTGTAGAGAATTGATTTGGTGAACAGAGACTAGTGTCAGACTCACAGAATGACCCTGTTCTGCCACTCACTGCCTGAGGGACCTTGGGCAGGTCATTTAACCTCTCTGTGCCTCACTTTCCTCATCTTTAAAATGGGGATACAATGACCTGCTCTGTCTAGCTCCCTGGGAAGGGTAAGATTCAACTTCGAAACAAACTTACATTCTCACAGGACTGCCAAATTTGGAAGGGCCTCTCATACCCACGTTCACATTTGAGCTTTACAGGACTCCAGTGTATACAGACAGGGCAAGGGCTTGTATTATCCTCATTTTATAGTGAAGAAACCAAGGCCCAGAGTCCAGTGCTGGAGCCTGGGCCTAATTCCAGGTCCTCATGCTCTGCTCACAATCACGCCAGGAAGATAGACAACAAGATGTGGTCTCGGGTAGGAAGAAGCATTGTAGAGGCAACCAGACCACATGAATGGGAAAGAGAAGCAACTGAGAGCCCCGGGTCCACACCCTTGGCTGAGGGGCTGGTGGGGGCACCCTGCCCGAGAACTCCAGGTCCCTGAAACATGCCCACCGCACACCCTGGCCTCCGCAGCCCCTTCCCTCCCACTGTGGGGACTCAGCCTCTGATGCCGAGGGGTCCCCACAGTCCGTCCTGTGTCCTATGCGCCCCCTCTTGCCCATACCCAGCCGTGGATCCTCCTGCCAGAAGCACCTGCCCTCTGCCCAGAGACCCCCTCCCGGAGGGACTCATACACTGGTGGGTTCGGGGCCGGAGCATCTCAGCACCGCCCACCCCACCCACGGCGAGAACACCGGCACTCCCGCTCCCATGCTCATCCCTGCCACTGGTTTATCATGTACACCTCTGGTCCCCAGGGATGCTCAGACACCCCAGCACCTGCCCCCGCTGGGCACACAGGAGCTAATCAGGGAAGCTTCGTCCAATTAAAATGAATTGAGAAAATTGTTCCCCTTTATGGGCCTATGTTTCTGGCCCCGTGGAGTGGGGTTAGCAGCAGCCACTAGGTCCACAAGGTGACCACATGGAGACTTGGGCTTTTCGGACTGATCAAGAGGCAATCTGCTCCCACGCACTATCCCCGCTTAGCTGTCATCTCTGAATCCTCCCCAAAACCCAAATCAGAACCAAGGTTCCTCGATGCCGCTGCTCTTTACCTGGTGCTGGGTTTTCTCCCCCCTTCCCAGAGTGTGAGCTCCTGGGGGCAGAGACCCATGCTTCGTGGCCACTCAGCTCCGATGGCTGCTGAAGCAAGCCTCCCCCAAAGCCACATTTCCAGGTGCCCTGCAGCTGCACAGCTCTCTGTGCTTCCCTGGCCTCAGCACTTTAACCTGGGCCTGGAACCCCCTCTGAAAGTGATGCCAAAATGTGGGTGTGTGCACAGATGCTCGTGTGCCATTTATCCAAAAGGAGTCTCACAGCTCTCATGGAGTCCCCAAGGGGCCCAGCACCCAAAAGTGTCAGAACTGCTACTCTGTCCTCCTGTCACTTGCCTCATTTCATGAGATGGTCCCTGTGTCTATGATCCCAACCAGACTGTGACTCCCTGTCCTTGATCATGAGCGCTGTCCCTGGCCCTGCCATACACAGTAGCTGCTCAATGCACATCAGCTGATCCCAGTAGTGAGTTGGGAGATGAATAAATATGCATTCACTTATTCCTGAGGTGGCTCTGTTGACCCCCTTAGTGACCTTTGACTCTTATGTCTGGATGTGGACGAGGCTGCCTGCATCACACACTCTCTCAGATCTCCATGAGTCACCAAAGAGTTCACATTTATGTGAGTACCTGTTGACTGCCAGGCAGAGCCCCGTGCACACTCACATGTGCTACCACTGAGTCCTCAACAGCTCTAGGACATACATCAGTCAGGGAAGCTGGGTTATGCTGCAATGACAAAGAGCTCCTCTACTCTCCATGGCTCATACCAGGTTTGTGTCTTATGACTTTGCAGTTGGCTGGAACTTCCGTTCCATGTCATCCCTGTTCTCACTCTGAGACCCCCAAGTGAAAGAGCAGCCACCACTCTGAAACACTATTCATGGACCCCTGCAGCAGAGGGAGGCGGTCTCTGGAGGGTCCTGCATCAGTGATTACGTGATCAAGCTAAAAAATTACACATATCGTTTTTGCTCATAAGTCATCAGCTGGGACTAGTCACATGGCCCCAACCACATAGGGGCTGAAAAACACGTGGGAGCAGAGGGAGAGCGGTATTCATCCTCCTCCTACACTGGCACATACGGCAGGTGGAATCCTACCCAAGGGCAACCAAGGCGGCAGCTGGTCTTGGACCTGAATGCATTCTTGACCACCCCACAGGCAAGCCCATCTTCGGCACCATGCTGTGCCTCAAAGGGGCTGCCTAGAGTCCAGGACCAGAAGGCTGAAAGATCTCTCGGGCAGAATGAGGTCAATAGGCCCTTGCGGGCACTCTAATTTGTGGAGTGTTGAGTAAATCATGGAAGGCAAGGTGTCACATACCCCTCTTGGCCGTATCCGTTGCAGAAAAGACATATCTGCCCATCAAAGGTGTAGTGAGTTACTCCCAGATGTCTGGCTAGAATGTCACAGTTCACAGGGGGAGCTGGGATGACACAAATGATAACCAAAAAGTCAGTGGGTCATAGCAGCCAGACAGTGGAATGAGTCAAGGTGGCAGAAGAGACACCAGGTCTTCTTTTCTGCCTCCTCAGTCTTAACCAAAAAAACAACCTGGAAAGGGTGACTTTTAAAAAGTATAAAGATTGGGAGGACAGGAGAAGAAACAACAGCAACAAAATACTGCAAGATAGAAACCCAAGAAAATGGAATCCCAGCACAGTAGTGGAAAAGGTCAAGAGCCTGCCTGGCTTACACTGCAGAGCCTTTAGCAGGCTCAGGAAGTGTAGGCTCTGGAACCCCGGAGAAGGCAGTGAAGACAGGGGCTAAAAGAGGAAGTGACAGACAGTCTGTTTAAGCAAAAGCCAGACCCAGCTTCTCTCCCTTTCTGAATACCTAGGTGTCTATCCCTCAACCTCCCCAAAAAATTAGGGGTTATTTTCTTGAGGAGGTTACATAAGAGGGTCTCCTGATGGGTGGGCACCAGTAAGAGCTGAGGACAGGGGTACATTCAGCTCTGGAGAGCTGAATGAGTATATGCCGATACCACCCCATCCTGGCCCTCTGCTCTGACTCAGTCTCCTGAGCCCTGGCAGCCAGGCGTCCCCCTCCAGGCAGAGCAGCTCAAGAACAGTGGCCTAAAGATCCTGACATCAGGAGTACCCCAACTAAATGGCACAGGCATCTCACCCCATGGGAGCTCTCACGGTTGGCAAGCCCCACCCCCACCCTCTCAGAGCTTCTGGTTCACTGGGTACCCCTCACCCGGCCACGTGAGCCTGGACCAGGGATGCCCAGACAGCCAAAGAGGGCCTCTAACAGGAAAAGCTCTCAATCTACCAAACAAATAAAAAAGCAATTTGGAGGAATCACACTCTGCAGGGAGAAGAAATTATAAAACAAACAAGCAAAAGCTGTCATTAATATCCTCAAAAATATATAACGTGAGATTATGAAATAAGATCATGAAATAAGAGCAGAATACTATTTAAAAAAACAGCTAATTAGATTAAAAAGCTTTTCCTCTTTGTTCTTCTGTCCCTTTCCTCTTCCCATCAGTTCAAAAGCCATTGGACGGGGCTGCATAGCAGGTGCCCTCTTGGGGAGGGGCACTGGAGTGGCGCAGAGAGAGGGGTCAGAGCCTGTGCGGGGTGAGGGGGCGTCCTAGAAGGGTGGTGTCAGACGGGTATAGATCTCGTACAGGACTGATCAGATAGATAGTAGGAGACAGGTTCCTCGCTCAGAAAAGTGAGTGTCAAGTCCAGAAAAGGGGAGAACTAGATGGAACTGTGGGGGTGGCAGGAATTGGAAGGATCAGGTTCAGCTCTTGGTTTTCAAGATAAGTAGACAGACATATATGCACGTGTATGTATTGATATGACCATGTAAGTATGTATAAGCACATGTATGTTCCCTAGGTGTAATCACCGAGAGGCCCTGGGCATGCAGAGCCCCAACAGCAACAATCGCACCTACGGCCCAGAGGACAATTGGTTTCTAAATACAAGTCTTCATTTTGGGAACCAGGGCTGCCCGGAGAAATGACTGATTCCAGAACTGGGGCAGAGAAAGTACAAATTGAGCCCAAACATCTTGTGGTGCCAGAAAGCAAGGAAGTAGAATGATTTGGACGTGTCAAAGGGACACAGGGGCCACCCTGAACGGGCTCCCACTAGGCAAATGTGAAACAATTTGAGCACCAAATTATTTAGTGTTGGTAACAGATTATAACCCATTGAGTATAATAAAAAGCCATGAGTCTATTCTCATGAATAAATCAACAAATAAATCGAACAGGATAGTTCCATGATGTCAAAGTACCTCCCACAAAATACTGAGCATTACAGGGGGCAAAATTATCAATTGCAATGGAGAAGTCTGGCTGAGACCACCCGAAGGACGTGATCGAAGCAAACAGCATCAGAAACGAGACAAATGGAAGTCATGCCTCACCAGGAAGGAGAAGCCAGCGCCAGAGAACAGTACTGAGAAATTCAGGCCAAAGATGCAGGACCCAAGGCTGCTCATGAGAAACAGAAAGCTCCGAAGCGAGGAACATCCTCCAACAGTGTGGGGGTCCTAAAAGTCAAAGAAAGACAGAGGGACTGTTCTAGAAGGAGATGAAAGAGATTTGACAAAACCAAGTGCAAGCAAGTTTCTGAACCAGATACTTTTGTTACAAAGAACATCAGAGGGAAATTGGCAAAACATGAAAGGCAGCCGCAGATAAGGTGGCAAGATGTTTCAACATTAATTTTCTGCTTTTGATGGCTGGAGTGGGGCTGGAGTATGTCCTTCTTTGTAGGAAATACACACTAAAGAATTTGGTGAACTTGGGGAATCATTTCAGCAGCTTAATAGTTCAGGGAAAAACTCCTTGTACTGCCCTTGCAACTTTTCTTTATGTATGACATAAAACAATCAAACAAGTAACAAAAATCAAAGTCCTTTCTTAGCACTGTAGCTTTAGAACTTTTTGAGGCATCGGTCTTTGTTGGTATGATGGCGCCCTCTTGTGGTGTTTTTGGCGCAGTGCAGCACTAGGCTCCTGGTAGTCTGCGGTTTAGTTGCTGTTCCCTGTCTCGCCCGGGCCCCTGCCTCGGGCCAGGGTTTCTCCTCACCTGCACCGTAAAGATACCTGTGTCCTCTGCCTTCAGAGTTCTAGGAGTGTCCCTCTTTCACCCTGAGAACTGAACCCCTTGGAGGTCCTCTAGGCAGACAGGGGAGTCACGGACCTGTGACGCTAGGGCCGGCCAGGGACAAGGGCTGTAGAGGACAGACAGAGCCCAGCTGGAAGGCTGGAGGCTGCTGCCAACCATCTGCCCGGCCTTAGGCACATCACCTCCCTATTCTCTGGCTCACTCTCTTCATTTCTGCTTTGGAGCCCAGGAAACTTAGCCAGACTTTCCTAGGAGCTATGAGATAAAAATAACAGGTCCCAGGTCTCAGTTACTGGGGTGACCACGTGTCCCAGACTGCCCTGGAAAAGCCTGATTTACACCTGTCACCAGCATAATTACTAATGACCCCTCTTTCTTTCTTACAGCTCACTTGGTCACCCCATGTATAGCTAGTCTACCAAGTGGAGGATACATTATATGGCCACTTGCCAACTGTGAGCTTGCTTCTTAGAGGATTTTTGAAAGCCCTCAGGATTCTAAGCCTTTGACTTCCTCCCACCCTTTCACTTGGGACGTGACACTCTAGGAGGAGTAGTGGGTGCAAACTCACTTCAATGCCTTCCTTAGCAAACGACAGAGAGCAGGTTCCAATCTGAGTTGAGCGCTAAGCCCGTCTTGGGTGGCTGGGCACCTGGCTGGCTAACAAGAAATGGTTCCCTCTGCATAATCCAGGAGTCTGGGCAGGTAGGTGGGCCCCAAGGGCCTAAGCCCTAAGGTTATTGGTGATTTATTGGAAAAAAAAATTCAATATCATATTTCTGTGGTGAAATAGAATGAAATCATCTCTCTCCCTCTCCCTAGGAAGAGAAGTTCCAGGGTGAGGAGAGGCAGGCAGGGTGACAGCCTTTGCCTGTTTGGGGGGCTGTCACCAGGTGGGTCCATCCTGAGGCAGCATCTGGCTTTTCCCATGGGGTAGGGGGAGAACCTGGGGGACAGGAATGTCTTGAGGGTCAGAGAGATGGTAACACAGCAGCTGGAAGGGATGGATAGGTACCATGCTCTGCTTGGAGAGATGAGAGGGTTGCATGGACCAAGGACGGGTCCTGCGTCTGCTCCCCTCTGTGAGTAAGGCGTTGATGGGCTGGTGACGGGGGTTATGGGGGCTGGACAGGGGTCTTCGGTGGCTTCGGGGGCAGTCAGCAGAGCGGAGCGCTCAGCAGAAGTCCCATGCAGCAAGGGACAGAGGAGAGAGGCCAGGCCCTGCACAGTCGTCTGCAGAGCAAAGGGCAGTGGCAATGTGCACGGCCACAGCCAAGACCACAGGCCAGGTCCTGCCCTGTGTTCCTAGATACCATGTGATCAGACTTCCCAAGAGGGGAGTGGGATGTAGGAAGCTGTAGAAATACATAAAAACGCCCCTTATAAGCAGGGTAGAGGAGGCCTGTGGATTCGGGTTGGGCTTGATTTAGGAAAGTAAAGACCTGTGACATTTCTTAGACCCAAGTGTAGAGGAGACCCTGGGCCAATCACAGAAACTTGGTGAGTTTCTCAAAGAGGGGACCAGGCTCTTAGGATGCTGCATGTATCTGCTGCAACCATCTGTCCCTGCTGCCTGCCCAGCCCCTAACACATGACACAGACACAGGGCAGCCTGCTGGCCCCTCGTGTCCAGGGCCTGCAGCCAAAGCAGATGGCCTGGGGATGTGTGGTGGTGAGAATGTGACCGGCCACAGTGGCTTCCTGAGGGAGCCGTTTACCTCTAACATTCAGGGGGGAAAGGAGAGGCAGGAGCTGGGGAAAGGTGGGCTTCCAGGGGACCCTGGGCAAGGGTCAGTCTCTTCTTTCTTTCCTGTGCTCTCTCCTCCACCCTCTGCCTGCTCCTGAAAGGGCCTTCCATGCTGCTGCCCAGATGGTCACAAGGAGGTGGGGAGAGGACGGAGCCTGGACAGGGGGGATGGAGAGGGGGCGCCCACCCAGGGCTGGCCCACCGTGGGGCAGGCTCCCTCCCTCGGGTCTGGGTGCTGCCTTCTCAGAGCTGCTCAGAGGTGTGCTCGTGTGGCCTTGGGCTCTCTCTTCCAGGGGAAAAGTCAAAGACCACCACCCCTTTCTCACGCCAGCCCCTCCCTTCTCCCAACACCAGCCCCCTCTTGCACTTCCCCCCAGGGAATTAGCCACTTGGAAAGAGAACCTCATCCTAAAGGCCCAAGAGAGGCAGCCTGGGTGGGGTGGAAAGTGCCAGGAGCAGGAGAGAAAGATCCACATCTGAGCCTGGCCCCCGCCGCTGGCCAGCTGGGCACCAGTGGGCACGGTTCTTTGTAAGCTCTGGATTTGTGTTGCTGCCCGCGATGAGCAAGATGGTGCCTGCCTCGCCAGCCTGCAGGCGGGGTTGCAGCGGCCCGGGGAGCACAGCCAGCCGCGTGGTAGACACAAAGGACCAAGTATTGTTAAATAAAGAAAACGGGCGCTACGGTGGGAGAGAAGGCTTGCAGAGGAAGGCAAGACTGGAAATGCTGCCCATGGGGAAGGGGGCCGGTTCCTGCAAGGGAAGGCCCGGCGGGAGCCACAGAAGATGCTCAGGGCCAAGGGGAGTCTGGTAGCACTCGAGGGAGTGTGTACGGAAAGCAGCTGTTGGCAGTTAGCACGAAATAAACGTTAAATAGAAAGTGAAGTTCTGAGGGTACCTAAGGACAAGGAAAGGCCTCAAAAGAGAAGCTGGGAAGGCAAAAGATACATGATTGTGACCAATAAATACAGCATGTTGTCACTTAGAAACACGTTCACAGATTTTGCTCACATAACCTTCCTCACAGCCGTGTGAGGCAAGTCTTATCGTCTTCTCATCTCCATTTTCAAGACCAGACGTGGCAAACCTCTCCTTTTAAAGAGGGGGAAACTGAGGATCGGAGGACAGTGATTTTTCCAAGGCCCCACTTGTCCCCTCCAGGCACCCCCAACTCACCTGGGCCTTGTGATTTGGGGCACCTGTACAGGCAAAGGCTGGGAAGGGCGCTGAATCTGCAGACTTGGGGGAGATGGTGAGAGTGGGCTGCAGCTCGGGGGCTACCCTGGGGAGTCCCAGAGGGGCCCAGTGAGGGCGCTCTGCAAGGAAGATGGAGAGGTGGGTTGGGAGGCCAGCAGTCAACTGACAAAATGAAAAAAAAAATACAAAAACAATCCTGCCAGACTTCCTATGCTGAACGCTCTTTGCTAAAATGCTCGGGTGTGTAGTCTTCTGCAGGGAGTGGGGGTAGAGCTGGCCGCAGGGGTAGGTGAGCTCTGGGGACACGGCTGGCTCAGCCACACCTCTGACGGTGAGTGAGCATTCTGTCTGTGCCAGGCTGTTTGACTTACCTCCTCCAGCTGAAGTGGACCCTATAACCTCCATGCTATAGTTCAGAACACGGGGCCTCCAAGAAGTGAAGTCACTTCCACAGGGTCACAGAAGGAGGTGGAAGAACCATTACTCCAGCCGAGGTCTTCTGTCTCTGACACCACACCCTTTGCAAACATAATCGGTAGTTAATGAGAATCGCTGATGACTGACGAGGAACGAGGTCCAGACTCAGGTGCATTATGGGGTTATCTTTCATCTCTGTGACCCTCCCTCATTGTGTGCAGTAGGAATTTCAGGTTCAGTGAGGTGAAGCCCACAGCATTTAACACAGATCTTCCTTGACTCCAAAGCCCATCCTCTTCCTTCTATGGCTTCTTCTCCAGAGTATGATGCATGGGATGCCCACTGGTGTCTTGGAAAGGGTTGGGGAGACTGTTGGTAGACAAGCGTTTTGGGAAACATTGGGTTCAACAGTTGTCTTTACATTAAGATTTCTCAGAGCCTCAATAATCGAATGTATTTTGTGAATTTCTGACTGTGCAAATCGTATGCCCAAACATTTGGTCCACACTCTCCTTTCATCACAAAACATTGCATTAGTTACAAACGTGTGGAGCTGCAAGTGAGAGAACTAACCCCCACTACCCCCGTTAGTGATCAGGGACCAGTATAAAAATAGGCAGTGCAGGGCTGATGGCGCGGCTCAGACCTGGCGCTGGGAACCCAGACCCCTTCATCCTACTCTTTCATCCTTCACACGTAGCTGCCATTCGCATAGCTGCAGAATGACTGCAGCCCTTTCAGACACCACAGTTACATTCTAGGGAGAAAGAAGGAGAAACAGAAAGAGCAAAGATGAGCCTGAACTTTTATAACCTGGAAGCTCCCCCTGCAGACTTCTGCTTATTTCTCATTGGCCAGAAGTATGTCACATCACGGCCCTAGCTGCAAGGGAGCCTGGAAGACGGAGCAGTTTTAAGGGGCACATTTATCAGCTGGATGGAATTGGGGGTCTATGGGCAAGCAAGGATGGGCACCATACAACCCCTCCTGGGAATGATGTTCTATGAAACTTACTTGGAAAATGCTGCTCTACACTCACACCACCTCTCCTTATTTTTTTGCCCAGTGAAAGTCAATTCATTCTCCAAAGCCTACACATGGCCCAGCCTCTGGCAAGGCCCTCACATTCTCCTTCCTCTTACTCCCCACCCTTTGCTCCTTGGCCAGTGATGTGCTCCTTAGCAGTGCACTGCAGGCTCTGCCAGCACGAGGAACAGGATGTCCACCTCCCCTACAGGCATGTGACCCATCGGCTGCTGATGGGCAAGGTCCATACCTGCAAGATCAAGCCCTGGCACAAATCTCAAATAGTTTTATGAATGGTGCACAGAGGTGGAAAGTGGTTCAGAATGCTTTTTTGGTTAGTTGAGCTGGGTACCACGTTGAACCAGTATAAACAGAAAAGCAGATTTTTTAATAAGGATTCAGGGGGGTTGGGGGAACACAGGGCTGGGATGTGGCTCAGGAAAAGACAGGGCAGAGTCCGGAAGGGCCCTGGGAACCCAGACAGCCTCTCTCCACATGAGCTGCATCATCTGCATGCTCTGCAGATGGGCCTTTTCTGCTTCTCTGTCCAGGGGGTAGAAGGAAGACGCCATGCTTCAGCCCCCCGGTGAAATCAGCTCTGGATGCAAGCTCCCCCTCTTAGCCCAATTTTCACACTGGGGGAGACTTGCAATGACCCAGCTTGGGTCAGGTGTCACTCTGGTCCAATCAGTTGTGCCCTCAGGGGCTGGGGAGAGGGCAGGTAGGACTCATGTAATACAGTGGGTGGGAGGGGCACTTAACGCAGATGCCCCGAGATGTAACTGCCTCGATTTAGGGTTTTCTAGGGTAGCAGCCATCCCCGGCAAATTTTGACACATGGGCTAAACCCAGTCAGCCACAATTTTTACAAACAACATTTTACTAGAACACAGCTCTGCTTGTGCATTTATGTATTGTGCATGGCTGCGTTTGTGCTATGACTGCAGAATAAATAGTTGTGACAGAGATCATATCGCCTGCAAAGCCAAGTATCTACTATCTGGCCCTTTACAAAACAAATTTGCCAAGCCCTGTATTATGAGAAGGAAGTGTGTATGTCTAGAAGCTTGTGAGCAACTCGAGGGCAAGGATGTGCCGTTCAGAGCTGTTACCCCCAAAGGCTGCAGCTCGGGTGGCTGGGAGCTCCAAGGAGAGGGAGCGAAGGAGGGGAAGGACGGAGGAAGGGCGGGCAGAGGCAGAGGCTGTGCCACTGCTATTCTCAGGCCACCTCTCTGGGTTTCGAGCCGAGCAGAGGGATGCCGGGGAAGGGACTTTCTCCCTCCTCGTCGGCTCAGCCCCGCATCTGCTCCTAATTGAGGCGTAGTGGTACAAGCCTGATTGGGAATAGCAGGTGCCGGGACGCCGTGAACATTAGGGAATAGTCACTTGGCGGGCTCCGGAGCTGCCAAAAACGAAAGTGTGCCGATGGGCCAGATGTTCACTCATTACCATCCGCTCTTCCTCAGAAACGGTTTAAGGGAACATTTGTTTGTGGAGGAAACACAGCTGTTCCCAGGGAAATGGGTTTCCCTCCTTTGGGCAGAGGAGTGGGGGAGGGGATGGTTGGGGGAGGGACACTGGGGATACCTTGGGTGGGTGGCAGTTAAGACTTTGTATCCCATCAGGGGCAGGGGTCCTTGAGAACAGCTCTTCAGAGACCAGAAAGGCCTACTACACTTTCTGCGTGCTTGTGTGGAAGAGATTATTAGCCCCATTTCTCAGGCAAGGAAGCAGAGGTCAAGAGAGGCCACATGACTCAGTCACAGCCACACAGCCAGTCAGTGGCTGATCCCAGCCCAGAACCCGGCCTCTGCCCCCCAAGACCACTGCTCTTGCCCAGGTCCAGCTCCGTCCTCCGCTGCTCTGGCTGGGATGTGTCTCTTTGAACCTCAGCCTTAGGATCCCCATTTCCCTGCCCATGCGTGTTTCTGTCCCTGCATCTCAGTTTTAATTCTCTGCCTCTCTCCAGTGCCCTGCCCTGCCCTGTCCCTAGGCTTCTATGTTGTCTCCTTGGTTTCACTTGTCTCCTCTCTGCCCTGCTTGGGGTGTCACATGAGTGTCAGTGTGTGAGCAGCTCTGTCTGTTTGGCTTTTCCTGTCCATCTCTCTCCCTGCTTCTCCCTCTCCATCCCTCTTTCTTTATTCCCAAGCCACCTCTGTGACATCTGTGACAAGGGATGTAGGGGACCAGGCAGTCCCTCATTCTCTCCTGGGCCTGTGGAGGTGGATGGAGCCTAGCAGCCCCCTTGTGATCATGAGGGCAGCTCAGAGGATGGCTGAGGGCAAAAGGAAAAAGGAAAGTAACATCTCAGCGTCTGAGGCAGGGTCTGGGGGATGTTTTGCTTCCTTTAATTCTCTCTCTTTGGCATCTGTTTCTGTATTTGCCAGAGAGTGTTTTCCAAGTTGAGTGTTATGACCATTGGTGGGTCATGAAATCAGTTTACTAGATTGTTACCAGCGATTAAAAAAAAAAGAATAACATAGAATATTTCAGAATGTGTCACACATACTACCTTCTGAGTAGTGTCAGTTCCCTACATGACTATGTGTACTGGGTTCCAAAGTAAAATGTTTTCACTATAAGATTTGGTAAAAAAAACAAAGACAAAAAAAACGTTTGAAAACTGAGCGGAGATACTTGGGCTATGCAGGCAGAAATCTCAACAAGAAGGAATTGATTATCACCCCTGCAAGAAGTCTGTGGGCAGGGCAGCTCCAGGGCTGGCTGGTCAGCTACCAGACATTGTAGGAGCCAGGTACTCTCCTTTCTCCTTTTGTCCTCAGCCATCCTCAGTGAGCCAGCTTACTGTCCTCAGGGTCACAAAGTAGCTACCAGGGCTCCATCCACCGCCACAGGTCCAGAAGAAAATGAGGGACTGTCTGGATCCTTACATCCCTTGTAAGAATCCAGGAAACCCTTCCTCTCACATCTCATGGCCAGGACAGGGTCACCTCCCCACCCCTTATCCAATCACTGGCAGAGGGGATGAGGCTTACTGTGATTGGCTTAGACTACTCGGGAGGCAGCCTCTTCCCTCTGTGCCTGACTGCACAGGGGAAGCGGACACCAGAGGCTGGGCCTTCCCCCACCAGGAAGAAGAAGGTTGTGAGCTAGACTGCCAGCTACACCTGCCATAGTCTCTAACTGTCCCTTCTGCCTGGTGGCCTGCCTCAATTTCCCTCCTAGTCCTACCCGAGGGGAGACCACAGTGAGTGTGGGGCACAGATTAGGGTGTTTAAATTAGTTTCCTGTGGCTACTGTAACAAATTACCACAAACTGGTGGCTTAAAACAACAGAAATGTATTCTCTCATCTTTCTGGAGAACAGAAGCCTAAAGTGAAGGCGCTGACGAGCCAAACACCTCTGAAAGCTCTAGGGGAGATCCATCCGGGCTCTTCCACCTTCCAGTGGCCCCAGGCGTTCCTGGCTTGTGGCTGCCTCACTCCCAGCTCTGCCTCTGTCATCCCATGGCCTTTTCTTCTTCTCCCTGTGTCTCCTCTGTGTCTCTTAAAAGGACACCTGTGATTACATTTCTGGACCACCTGGACAACGCAGAATGACCTCATCCTAGGATCTTTGACTTAATGACAACCTGCAAAGCCATTTTTAAAAATAAGGTCACATTCACAGGTTCCTGGCATGGACATACCTTTGGGGGACTGCTCTGCAACCGGCTACAGAGCGCCTGCTCACCCCCGCCCAGCCCAGGCCCTTGGAGGCGCAGGGCCTACAGCCACACCCGCCCTCCCACTGGCTACCTCATGGCCGCAGTGTCTTGACCTCTGAGCTGCACTGTCCTCATCTGCCAAATAGAGGCCTGAATGGGTAACTGACACAAAAAGTCATGGCAAATATCTGGCGGCAACATGTTTTCCTATTGTTTCTTGTCCTTTTAGAGAAAATGCAGGTTGTTTTTTCCCACCCTTTCTCCAGGAAACTAAGTCCTTTTTGGAAACTGGACTGAGTTGGTGGGGCCTGATGAGCTTTTAGAAAAAGACCCCTGGGCTCCCTGTGAGGATCACAAGGCCCAGCCATCTTCCCCTTCACAGTTGCCTGAATCAAAGCACCATCCTGGCAGGGCTGCCCGTTACCTGGGAGGGGCCAGCCCGGCCACAACCACAGCTGTGGGAAGAGTATGAGTTACTGCCCCTCAGCTCTGCCTAGTGCCTCACAGCTCCCCAGGGGCCCCACACATCAGCCTCTGCAACAGTCCTCATGGTGGAAGCAAAGTGATGGAAGTATGTTCATTCACTCCTTCATTCAACCAAAGGACATTTGATTGAACACCTATTATGGGCCTGACAGGCACTGTTCCAGGCCTGGGAATTCGTTTTCAGCAAGACAAACATCCCTTCACTCATGGAACTGCATGAGGCACAGAATAGTTAAGTGACTCCCCTGAGCCCACACAGAGATCAGACCAGGCCCAGAACTGGGTCCCCAGGATATTCACCAGTGGAAGGATCAGCAGTCTTCTGGGGAAGCCATGGGAGTGGTGGGATAAGGGCAACCATGTTGGGAGGGTGTGTAAGAAGGAATTTGGGTGACCTTTGTCCCCTGGGAGGTAATTTCTAATCCCTGGGAAGTTCCTGAGTGACAGGGGTCCCAACCACATCTGACGGTTTATGCTAATAAGGGGACTCATGTGGGTCTTTCCATAATTTATGCTAATGAGATGACTCAGGGACTGGCTATATCTGAAGACCAACCATGTGATTAGAGGGTTGGGACTTTGAATCACATGACATCAGCCTTGTGGGGGAGGAGCTGGCCGGAGGTTGCCTTCAATCACATGACCAATGAATCAATCAGTCATGCCTGAGTAATGAAGCCTCACTAAAAACTCTAGACACCGAGCAGGTAAGCTGCCCTTGATGGCAACATGCTTTGAGTTTGTCAACCTCTGATGCTGAAGGTGACGTATCCCCGAGGAAGACAGCAGCTACACACTTGGAACCCTCCCGGGCCTCACCCTCTGTGTCTCTCCCTTTGGCTCATTCAGATGTATAACAACTTGCTATAATAAAACTATAATTATCGAAAAGAACACTGTATGATTCCACTTACATGAGGTGTCTAGGGCAGTCAAATCCATAGACACTGAAAGTGGAGGGTGGTTGCCAGGAGCTGGGGGAAGGGAAAAATGGAGAGTTGTTGTTGAATGGATACGGAGTTTGTTCTGCAACATGAAAGGTATTCTGGAGATTGGTTGCACAACAGTGTGAATGTAACTTAACACTACTGTGCCGTACCCTTAAAAATTATTAAGGTGGCAAATTTTATGTTCTGCTTATTTTACCACAATTAAAAAAACCTGTACTCCTAAATACAGCTTTTCCCTGAGCTCGGTGAGTCTCTCTAGCATGTTACCAACCTGAAGATGGCTGTGGGAACTCCCGAATTAGTAGCCAGCTGGTAAGCCTGAGGGTGGCCCTGGGGACGCTTGAACTCACAGCTGGAGTCTGCAGTGACAGTCCTGCGGAGGGCTGTGCCCCTGACCCGTAAGGTCGAGTCTGGCTCAGCTCCGGGTAGACGGGGCAAGGAGTGGTAGAAAGTGGGCGCTGGCTGGTGGAGCCAATGGCCTTTGGAATCCCATTCAGTGCTGAGTTTCTGTGGTTCCTCCTCGAAGACTCTGGGTCCCCAAAGCGCACAGCCTGCACTCTCCGTTCCACTGATGCCCCACGTGGCTCTCTCCCTTTGGTTTCCTTTACAGCACGTGTGTTCTCTCCCCGTCAACACTGTGACCTGGACTTTGTACTGTCGTGTTGCCTCCACCACCAAAAGGTTGTTTTGTGGATGAATTAAACAGTCCCTCCTTCTTCCCTAAGGGCTGGCCCCTACGAGGCGCCCCTGGCGGGCACTCATTGCTGCGGTTCCATGTTAAGTGTTTGCTTCTTGGAGTTTAAGCTGGACTGTTCTTCAGGGGTACCTCTACTTGGAGACTACAGGGAGAAGGGGGAGAGTTATTTAGCTATGATACAGCTCAATCACCAACAAAAGAAAAACCTTCCATGGCAGCATCTCCCCTAAGCTCCCCACCCTCCCCCTGGTCCTGAGACCATCAAGAGGGATTAGACCCTCCTTCTAGAGGATGACCTCGCTGTCCTGGGGATGTGGACTGTTTAATTAGAACACCTTCAGTCGGAAATGCTCACCCATTTATGGCAAAAACAGCGACAGGCTTTTAAAGGACATGCCGTAAGTTTTACAGTTATTGGATTTTCCAACTTGTTTACAAAAGCAATATTGTTAAATGGCCAACGGCCAGGCCCAGTTGTTTTTCCTCCTGTGCCTTCTGACGACAGGAAAGCATATTATCTCCCCCAGCCAGCTCCCAGGAGGTGTGTGGGGCTGCATTCCATTTTGCTATCTGTTTAATTATCCATTCAGCTGGGCTTACGCTAAAGCTCTTTCTCGTTTGTTCACAGCCAGATCTGTTCTGGAATATGCAGCAAAGACCTCCCTCCCTGTCCCTCTACCCCCTGCAGCAGCTCCTGCAGGCAGTTGCACTCCAAGAAAATGCCAACCCCTTAAGTACCTATCCCTTTGCAACAACGGACCCACAAGCGGCTGCAGGGTGGCCTGAGTGACCTTGACACTTAACACCTCTGTGTTGTGGGCTCTCCCTTGTTCAGGGAAAGAAGGTTGTTTTAGAAGAGTGGCTTCCAAACCAGGCTGCTGGGCACCCAAAATCCCTGGGGAGATTTTCAACATAAGGGTTGCCACGGCTTGCCCTTTTGGATTCTGATTTAGGGGGTTTAGGTCCTCAAATCTGGATTTTTAAAAGCTCCCAGGTGATTCTGATGACCTAGCAGCTGGATTTGGAGCTCTTTGGCCTTGATATCCTCTTGCCTGCCTTTGACCCTGAGGTTCTACAATGTTCCCTCCTGGCGTAGGGGTTGGGGGATTGGTGAAACCAGGCCCTCCGTGCACCTCCTCAGCTGGGTGAGCTTAAATAAACTCACACCTGGTTTAAAGTTATCCTGGGGAAGCATCCAGGTTGGGCGGGGCTCCAGAATCATCCAGTAGCTGTAGGTAAGTGGGAAGTAGATATGAGCAGAAGCCGGAGTTTCGTGAATGACGTGATCGTGGAGCACCTGCACTGGCTCAGCGTGTGTCTGTAGAGCCTGGGAAGATGTGTCCCTCCAAGCCTGCTGGGAAAGTGCCTCTGGATGAAGGTGGGCTTGACAAGTGCTGCTGGCTTGGCTGAGGGATGTAGAGAGCAGGGTGAGGGGCAGACAGCTTGAGGCAGGAGCTCCTGCTCCCAGCGGCCCTGGTTTGTCCCCTGGGAAGTAGGTCAGGAGAGGGCCCAGGAGCTCCTGCATTCACACTTGCCCAGCCCAGCCTTCTACCCTGGCTGGCGTGAGGACAGTGACGAGCACAGACATAACCACACTGAAGCGTAACTGCTCTGTGATGCCCTGTGCATCCATTATCTCCCTGTATCCTTACTGTATCTCCAAGGCAGGCAAGGCAAGCCCATTAGACAGCTGAGGGGACTGAGACTCCAAGAGGGGAGTGAGGGATTTGAAGAAGGTCACAAGGCTGCCAGGTGGTGGAGCCGGAATTTGCCCTCGGATCTTATAACCCCAAGCGCACAGCACCATGGGCCTCCTTTATCAATGCTACGTGTGCATGGGGCTTTCATTTTTCTCATGGAGCTTCCATATCCATGACTCTACTGACTAATTGAGAGAAGCAGGAAAGCTCTCAGATCCTCAAGTGAGAACTGAGGACACTGAAGCCCCAAGAAGTTAAGGGGACCACACAGCTGTACGCCTTGGAAACCAGGAGCTATAAGAAGGAAGGATGTAAAGTTGGGGATGTGGGTAGAGAAAGAATATAAGGTTTGCAATTAAACTGTAGTTCTTACAAGCCGTGAGCCAGGGCAGAGCATTAAATCTGAAGTTTTGTCACGTTAAAAAACAAAATTCAACAAGATCTTATGGCTTTAATCAATGATTCATCAATCGGGCAGCATCCCGTCTGGCAAATCGAAAGGAGCTCCAGGGAGCTGTACAAAATGACAGGCTTTTATAGGCAGAAGGGGAGCAGGGACAGGAAGTCATACTGGGCAAAATGCTGATTGGTTGTAGCGAGATCACTTTCCTCAAGGAGAGGGCAGGGGTCTATCAGGTGGATCACACAACTAGTGCCGAGTAGGTGATTCCTGATCTACCGGTGTAAGTTCATTTCCGGGCCGCCAAAACTGCAATTCAGTCTCCATTTGGTGGCATGGGGCCCAGCATAAGCAACTCCACTTGGGGCCTGCTGTCTTGTTTTTAACAATTATCTATGTTAAAGGATAATATTTAAAATGTAGAATAACTACTTTAATGCAAATATAAAGATGCACAAGTATCAAAAAGATGTTATTTAACCCACTCATTAAAAAGGGGCGCAGTAAAGTGTTAAAAACTGACTCAAAGGAGAATCAAAGAGCACACATATAGACAATCTGAAATGAATTACAAATAGTTGCAAAACCAGTCAATATTGTCGGGACAATAGTTATTTGCATTCCAACAGACAAAATTTATTTGCCTCTCGATATTGGTTTTCTACAACTTGTATGGTTATAAAACACCTGAAAGACAATAAAATGAACAGCTTTCCCAGAAAGGCACACTATTCAAGACTTGCAATAATCTGTTTTTCGCATTTCAAAGACTTTCACAGTTTTTCTTAACATCGTAAACTCCAAACAGTCATTGCAAGGATTAAATGAGATGGCATGTGTTTACTGCCTGGCATGAAGTAGATGCCCAGTAAAGCTTCCTTCCCTTCTTCCCCACCCAGGTGAAGGCTCTTCCCTCTGGAATGGCCTCCTGACAACCCGGGCCCATGGGCTTTCTCACTCCCCTGTGTCTGGAGCAGTGGAAGGAGACTGGGCCTTGAGGTTACCCAGACCTGGGGGTCTGGTCCTGGCTCTGCCACAACCTTGATAAGTCATTTCTCTGCTCCGTGGACTTCAGTTTACATCAGTAAAACTAAGTGGCTGGACCAGATGACCTAAAAATTATCTTCAGCTCAACAAATCTTTACTTGACATCAACTTACATAACAGAAACAGAAGTTTGGGTTCTCCGAAAGCAATTCACAGCATAGTAAATAAACATGGAGTTTAGAGACAGATTTTTTTTTAAGTCCAGCTCAGCCTCTTACTATCTGTGTGACCTTAGGTAAGTGGCTTAACATCTCTGAGCTATATTGCTTATTTGTAAAGGAGGTTACAAGTTCAAACCTAGATGAAGTTGGATAATATGTTATGTGCTCAATAAGTAGTTAATACTCAGTAAGTGTCAGTTTCCATTCTCCCCTTTCTTACACCCACTTGGTCCCCTCACTGGGTCACTGGGCCAGATATCCCCTGTCTCTGTCCCTGGTCAGTCGGTAGGTGGACAAAGTGTCACTGAGCTCTCCTCTGGCCATGCTCCGAGAGCATGATTGCACTTGCTTCCTGCATTCAGGCAGTTTCAGTCTTGCCATGGATCTAGGCCAAGGATATGGCTAAGCACAGGGGAGACAGAACTTAGAGTCCTTAAAGGGGGGCAGGCAATGGGCTGGGAGAGACCACAGGAGATAGGGCTCACTTTGGCAGGGGTGCTAGGATGGGCTTCCAGGAAAAGGTGTCCCTTGAGTGGTCACTGCAAGATTCAGACTCAGGGAGGTGCCTTACAAGCACAGGAGCCACTTGGACAGAGACTTGGAGTCTGGCAGGCAAGGTGTGTACTGGGAAATTGCTTGTTTAGTTTGGCAAGGGCCCAGGGCACCCAGAGAAGAATCCTGGAGGAAGGGTCTAGAAAGGGATGTGAGGTTTTGACTGCCAAGGGTTTTGAGTGATGGGCCAAGGACTTCACCCTTCAGATGGTGGGGTGCCAGGGGAGAAGGCTGTAGCACTCTTGGCTTCTGGCCAGCAGGGAAAACCATGGGGAGAAGCAGCTGCCCCACTTTATGTCCTCCCCAATGTCTAGCACAGGGGGAGTCACATAAATGGCCTCCCTACATAAATATGGATTTCTTATTTTCTAGAACAGTGTTCCTCAAACTTTATAGCACACATGAATCCTTGGGGATCTTGTTAACATGCAGATACACATTAAATAGGTCTAGCATTGGGCCCTCAAGTCTGCATTTGCTTAATGATGCCAGTGCTTCTGGCCCACAGGCCACATTTTCAAGAATAACAACTGAATCAAGTATGCATTTGAAGCCTGCAGGTAACCATCAGGACCAGCAAGAGAAACACTGTTGGGAAGATGGGACTTAGACTAGACACCTTTCTCTCCTCTTTCCTCCTGGTCCCCAGGCCCCAGCTCCCCAAAGCCAGACTTCCTGTGTCTGGCCACTTAGGACTCAGCCCCCAGTGCGCTGTCCTACCTGGGACGCCCCTTCCAAGCACTACAGATGATGCAAGTCTTGCTCTCCACCACTCTCTCCGTACCCTACGGGTCTCAATTCCTCGAGGCTGTAGGACATGAGAAGGAGACCACTTTTAGTAAACCGTCCAAGGAAGTTCATGGAGCAGGTGGCCATTCAGCTAAGCCTGGAAGGATGCCAGCAAGCGGCAGCTTGTCCCACTGAACTAGCCCGGCCCAAGATGCTAATGGCTGACAAGAGTCTATTGCCCATGATTCCAGAACATGTTCTTCAATTTTAACTGGGGCCTCAAACGCCTCAAATCAAAGAAGGTGACCTAGTGTTGGGAATCATGGAAGGCTTTAGGACAGGAGCTGGACACCATCTCACTTCACGTTAGGTGGGTCTCTGTCACCAAGACTCAGCCTGGCTCAACGCCCTTCCCTTCTCAACCCAGCCCCCTTCTCAGTTCCCAGAGCACCCCAGGCTCTTCCACCGCCATTGCCCTGACGACTTGCCTTCGCGGTTACACTGTGATCTCCAGGAGAAGCACTGTGAAGGATGCAACTTTGATTCCTGGCGCCTGGCACAGGGAGACGCTTCATGGCTGAGAAATGAGTGAGGGCCACACACACAGCCCACACACTCCTGTATAGATCAGTGGTTCTCAGCACAGCAATTTTGCCCCCAGGGACATTTGACAAGGTCTGGAGACATTTTTGGTTGTCACATCTGGGTGAGGAGGGGAGGAGGGGCTGCTGGCATCTGGGGGCCAAGGATGCTGCTAAATGTCTTCCCGTTCACAGGACAGCCCCTCACACAAAGGATTAACCAGCCCCAAACACTAACAGCATCAAGGCTGAGAAAGCTTGGTGTGGGGAACAGCAAGTACATAGGAACACGGTACTTCCCAGGGATGTTCACTGGAGCACTGACCCATCCGCTAGAACCTGAGACCAAAGTGGGTGACGTGACTTTCTCTGGGTTGGCAACAGCCTGAAAGAGAAGCTGATCTTTGGACGGACACATCAGCTAGGTACCTCTGCCATCACGCCTCTCATCTCCTCTTCGCCCGTGTTGTCACTGTTACATCCTAAAATCAGCTTGGCCCACCTCCCCACCACAGCTGAACAAGAACACATCACTAGCAGGGGTGGACACGTCTTCAAAACCACCAAATGGTTCGGATCTACGAGACTTTGAGCCCTTCACTGATAGAAGGACACTAAGCCCTTCCCCAGACCTGCGTTTGTGGAAGCATTCCTACTCGATAATTGGTTTAAGAAAAACGTAAATAGTACCAAGTAAAGGCAGCAACAGTGTGCTAGTGACAAGACACCGTGGGATGTTCATTATACTGGATTGCCCGACCGCTGAATTGGTTAATGCATTTCCCTTCAGCTTGCAGATTAATCTTGGTGATTGTTGGCCACACTGCAGCCACTTTGTTATACATGACAGCTGAAATGCCTTGGTGACACCAGTGAAGTCCTGCTTTCTGGGTACGGACAGCAGAGTGGAGGAGACAGATACCTGTGCCCACCATCCTAGCTCCTGGGGCGCCTCACCCTGGCTTCCCCACAGGCTCATATGCACTCAGGAGCAGTTACATAATACATGCAAGTGGAAGTAATTGACTCAATCATTTCCTGTTATTAATTAATTAAGTGAATTCCTGTAGTTATTTCCTGTAATGTCTTGGCATGGGGAAAATCAGTGCATCCTCTCTGCATGGGGACTTTCCTTTGAGAAGCCACAACCAGCTGGCACGGCCAAGGGAGGAGGGGGCTGACGGAGGCAGTGGGTTTGGGGTGCTGTCGCTGTGCAGCATGGAAACCCGGCCTGGGCAGCAATTCTGTGGAATGAGATTCAGTTCCCTTTTCAGTTTCCTTCTCTGTTCAACAGGAGGGCTAACGACCATCCTTCTACCCATCCTTTCTTCCTCCAGCAAACACTCATTCAGGTCCTAGTGTGTGCAAATTCTGGACTATGCACTAGAGAAGAGGGGGAAAGAAGAGGTATGGGGAGGGGCCAAGAACGATGAGACCCCAAAAAGGGTGCAAGCTGGGCCAGGGTGAGGTGGGGGTGCTATTCAGTGGGACAGGCCCCACCTGCAAGTTCATGGCCTTCCCCACTGGGCCACAACACCCACGACCTGTCCCGGCTCCCTCAGTCTTCTTTCCCCAGGCGGTAGGTATCCCAGGCCAGGCTCCCTTCCCACAGGACATGTCCTCTGCCTAGAAGGCATCCTTCATACCTCACACACTCCTATTTACCCCTCTCTTCAAGGTACCTGCCTCCCCATTATGGTTGTTGATGTTCCCACTGTATTACTAAAGGTTAATTTTCCCATGGGTTTGCATGGGCTGAACAGCTAAGCTGTACCTCTTTACCCCATTAGGATACCTACTGTCAAAAACACAAAACAAATGTTGGTGAGATGCAGAGATCGGAACTCTTGTGTGCTATTCTTGGGAATGTTGAAATGGTGCAACTGCTGTGGAGAACAGTATGGTGGTTCTTCAAAAAATTACATATATAATTATCATATGATCCAGAAATTACACTTCTGGGTATATGCCCCAAAGAATTGAAAGCAGGGGCTCAAATAGATATTTGTATACCCATGTACATTATTCACAATAGCCAAAAGGTGGGGGCAACTTAAGTGTCCACTGATAGACGAGTGGATAAACAGAATGTGGTATATACATACGATGGAATATTGTTCAGCCTTAAAAGGAAATGACATGGATGGACCTTAAAGACATTATGGTAAATAAAATAAGCCATCACGAAAGGACAAATACTCTATGATTCCATTTATGTGAGGTACATAGAATAGTCGAATACATCAAGTCAGAAAGTGTAATGTTGATTATCAGGGGCCAGGAGGAAGGGGCAATGGGGAGCTGGTATTTGACGCTTAGAGAATTTCTGCTGGGGAAGATGAGAAAGTTCTGGAGATGGATGGTGGTGATGGTTGTGACAAATGCCACTGAACTGTACACTTGAAAGTGGTTAAAATTATACATTTTATAATAATAATAATAAAGGGAGAAATGTGGGATCAACATATAAATCAAGTACAAAAATCAAATGAAAAAAAATTATACATTTTATGTTATGTATATTTTACCACAATTGGGGGAAAAGAAAGAAAAGAAACCTAAGCTGTGAGCTCCTTGGGGGCAGGGCCTGTATTTTTCACTTTGGTTTCTGTTCACGGGTATCAGCAAAGGGAATGCCTGTGTGGAGAGAAGGGCAGGGAGGAAGGAAGCCCCCTAGTGCCAGAGTTGGGAGCTGCGGTTCCTGCCACCAGGGCTCGTCCCCTCCCCCAGGCCCCTCTTCCACACCACAGGCCTGGCTCCACCCTCTCCCGCCCTGAGGCAGACACTGTGGCCCACACCGTCGGACCCACGTACCCGGCGAGGCCCTCCCTGCTGCACTCCTGCTGACCTGGAAGGCCGCGGCCCTCCGGCTGCCGTGTCCCCCTCTGTTCAAATCACACCCAACGCCTTTGTTGCCAGCGGTGCCATGTTCTCACTGCCCTATGCTGCTGCTCAGGCCACAGCTTTCGCCGGAATAGTCCTGCCTTCCCTGCCCCCTGGTAAAGTCCACCCCATGCTTCAGCTTCAGTTCACACCCCACAGCCTCTCCAGGCTTCCCTGATCTCCCCCAGGGCGCCTGCCGTGCCTTCCCCAGGTCGGCACCCAACTCCCGGACCTAACTGCGGGCTTCTGCTGGAGGACGGGAGGGTGGGGCAGTCACCGCTGACTGGACCCATCCCCCTTCTTTGTTCGCAGGACCCCAATTTTGTTCAGCGGATGACCCTACTGCCAGGTCAGGAGACGGCCCATGCCCCAGGGAGAGGGAGCCTGATGCGTCTACCCAATCACAGTGTCCCACTTCCCTCACCAGGTATTGGCTGAGAAGGGAATCACGTGATCTATTTTTGGCCAATAAAATATGGGTTGTTTGCGAGAACTTGCGGGAGTATTTCTTTGTGCTTCAAAAGACACAGGACTGGCAATTTGAAAAAGACAGATGTACCCCTATGTTTATCGTGGCACTATTTACAATAGCCAGGAAATGGAAGCAACCTAAGTGTTCATCAGTAGATGAATGGATAAAGAAGATGTGGTACATATACACAATGGAATATTATTCAGCCATAAGAAGAAAACAAATCCTACGATTTGCAACAACATGGATGGAGCTGGAGGACATTATGCTCAGTGAAATAAGCCAAGCAGAGAAAGACAAGTACCAAATGATTTCACTCATATGTGGAGTAGAAGAACAAAGAAAAACTGAAGGAACAAAACAGCAGCAGAATCACAGAACCCAAGAATGGACTAACAGTTACCAAGGGAAAGGGACTGGGGGGGATGGGTGGGAAGGGAGGGATAAGGGGGGCGGGAAAGAAAGGGGGCATTACAATTAGCATGTATAATGTGGTGGGGGGCACGGGGAGGGCTGTGCAACACAGAGAAGACAAGTAGTGATTCTACAGCATCTTACTACACTGATGGACAGTGACTGTAATGGGGTTTGTGGGGGGGACTTGGTGATGGGGGGAGTCTAGTAAACAATGTTCTTCATGTAATTGTAGATTAATGATACCAAAAATAATAATAATAATAATAATACAATAAATAAATAAATAATAAATTACATGGGACTGGGACAAGAGGAAAGAGGTCCTTTTCTGCCTCTGGGCTTGGTCATCAACATTTGTCAGCTGGAATTGCTGCAGCGACCCTGTGACCACGAGACACGACATCAGTGACACGTGGGGAATGTGCGGCAGAAAGAAATGTTTTCAGGCAGGGCTCAGGCAGGAGCAGGAACCATACTAGTTACGTTAACAGTAGAACTTGTTATTACCAATTGTTAACGAAGATTATTAACTAGGTAACTGAAAGGGTAGAAAGGGAGGTAGCGGCTGCAGGCGGCAGACAGCACTTTAGGGGCTGGGGGATGGGAGGGAAGAGGTCGGGATCGTGTGCACCCACATAGAGGGCTGCCTGGAGCTCAGAGCCGACGGTGAGAAGAGGTGGGAAGGGGGCTTGCTGCACGCGGGCCTGGGGCCCGGAGGTGGGGCCCCCCATGGGGCGGGAGGGGTGTGGTGGGCCACACCTGTGCGTGTGGGGAACGCAGTTCACTCAGCCTTGCCGCGAGGAGGAAGGGCCTGGCCAGGGTGGAAGGCCTTACTGGAGGTACCGACTGGGAGCCCGCCTCCAGCCCGACGGTCTCCCTCCGCGCCCGTGATGGGCCGACCGTGCCAGTGAGAGGCTGGCAACGCAGAAGGGCTTGTGCAGCTCCAGCCCTGTTTGCAGAGTGAAGAGGGTGGGGTTTGAGGTGGAGGCAGGAGCCTAATCCTGATGAGGATGGAAGGCGCCTAAATCCTGGAAAACGGGCTAAGCCACTGAAGTAAAAAGCCATGGAGCTGCCCTACCTCAGATCTCCTGTCATGAGGGAAAATAAATGTCTCTGTGGGAAGCCGCTTCTGAGCGGCCTTTGTGTTACTGGTCCAGCATTTGTGTGGCCACCGCTTGTCTAACTCACCGCCCAGAGCCCTGCGCGGGGCAGCCTCGTCGGGACTCACTGATAAGGTGGAGCTGAGGCAGCTCATGGGGTGGTGGGGGGCGGGGACCCCCACCTTGGCTCAGATTCCAACTCCTGAGCTTCACTCACTGTGCCGTTTCAGGCCCTTGTTCACCTCTCTTAGCCTCCATTTCCTCATCTACAACATGGGGCTATTAGAACAGCTTTATCTCCTCGGATGCTGGTGACGACTTAGTGGGAGGGTCTGTATAGAGCGCTGATGCCTCACACTCCGGAAGCCCTCGGTCAGCTAACAGTACCGGGCATCAGCTCACACGCTGCAAATCGGACAAAAGGGCTTCGGACTGGCTCCCAAACACCCAGGTCCACCGTATGCCCCCCAGGTGGAGCCAGGCTCCGTGCCTTACCTCCCTGGGCCCGGGTCACTGCCTCCGGTGCCTGCCTGCTAGCTCCTCCGGGCCCCGGGACTCCTCCATGACTCTCTGGGCCAGTCCATGTTGCTGGCTTCTTGTCACCAGGGTCTGTGGCTTATGGGGCATTTGCTGCAGGTGCCAGGTCTGCCGTCAGCCTGGACTTCCCTTCCTCTGGTCCCGTGTCCTCACTCGGTGGCCTTCCGGCCGCCTGCTGCTCTCCCCTGGCCCTGAACCGTCTCACGGCCTTCCTGGCCCAGGTCAGAAACACCTGTTGCCGAGGCGTTGCTCTTCAGCGGCGTGTTGGTGTCCCAGCCCCTTGTAACGATCAACCACACACTTCATGGCTTATGACAGAAACTGATTCTCTTACAGTTCTGGAGGCCGGAAGTCCTAAATCAAGGTGTCACCACAGCCACACCTCCTCTGCACGCTCTAGGGGAGAATCCGTCCTCTCTTCCGGCTGTTGGCCCCACCCACTCCTTGGCATATGGCAACATCATCCCAGTCGCTACGTCTGTCTGCTCCTGGCCTTCTCCTCTCTAGGTGTCTTTTCTGCCTTTACAAGGACACTTTCATTGGATGTAGGGCCTCATCCAGTGTGATTTCATCTCAATCCTTCGCTTAATTACATCTACAAAGACTCTTATTTCCAAATAGGTCCCAGGTAGACTTGGATTTTGGGGTGACACTATTCAACCCACTACAAGTGGCAAGATCCAGACCCAGAGAGCAAAGCTGAAGACAGAGTAGTGGCTGTCCCTCCCCAAGCATAGGGGCTCCTTCTTCTGGAGCCAACTGTCACGTGTGAGGCAACCGCAACATTTCAGCCCCTGTAACCACCCCGCCCCTGGTAGTGGGCAGACGCTGCTAGACTCTCGGTGGGTTATACTATGCCACCCCTTGCGTCTCACCTACAGGTTGTTGGTAAGGGCCACCTGTCAAAGCACACACTGTAAATAAAGCTATTTCCATCTGGGGAATGGCAGTAGAGCAAAGGGAAAAGGAAGAGAATTAAACAAATAAAGGGAAAATCATCATCGGAGAACAATACGCAAAAACCAGGGCGTTCCTCTGGACCATCGATAAATAATCCAGACCACAAAAATAATACATTAGACAGCTTGTGTAATGGTAGTATGTGAAAGACTGTGGAACTTTCTAAAATTAATTTTCTTCATTTTGGTTTATTAAAATTGCACTCATCTATCTCCCCTGTTAAATATTTTATTTTTTCATATTAATGGCTGCAATTTCAGCTTGTGCCTGTTTCTGTCATTAACACTGTACAAACTTAATATCATTAGTAGTTTTTCCCTTAATTATGTGACTAGAGAAGAAAAACATCAAAGTTTCCGTGAAATTGGAATAGTATATCTAAATTGCCTCATGTTTATTTTAACATTAACAGTAAATGAAGCTAATGGGCTTTTATATTATTAAAAGCACTCATTTGTGTCCTGCCTGTTCTAATATATAACAAAGCTTTAAAAGATGTTAAATAATTAGTTATTTAATAGGGATGGGTAGAATAGATCAAATGGAAGGAAAAGTTGAGGGTAACCAACACACACAGTTGAGGGGTCTGTCCCTTTTAGGGCTTCCAAACAGGATTCCCTCTCCCCAGTTTCCCTGGCCCACTGTTAATGTGAAAGCTCTAATTTATGACCACCCCAGAGAATTAAAGCAAAAAATCTATCGCCACAGCCCTGCAGAGGACACATGTGTGGGGGGCAATAATGTTTGCAATTATTTCTGGGTAACCTCCATTCATAATTCAGTACCTGAACAGGGCCAGGGTTAGGCTGGGGCTCAGAGGTCCCCTGCAGGAGAGAGGCCTTGCAGCTGCTGCTGGCCTCCCTTCTGCCTTACAGCCTCCTGGCCTCATAGCAGGGCCTCCCTGGCTTTAGGGGATGCTGATGAATGGAGATACTCTTCTGCATCAAGAGCCCAGTGAGACCTAGGGAAGGACTCTAGCCTGCGGGTCTTAAAGAGGTGACAGACTGTTGTCACTGCCCTACTCAAAAACCTGCTGTGACCCCCCTGGGGCCTGCTCATCAAGGCCATCCTCCCTGCTTGGCCCTCCCTCTCTGACCCTAGCTCCTGAAAGTCCCCACATCTGAACTCCATTCCATCATCTGGTTTCTGCTTGGGGCCCAACACACACCAAGTTGTCCCATCTCCTTACCTTTGCCCACTCACCCTTTCTTCTGTCTATCCCAATTCTCACCACTCTTTACAATTAAAATTCCAGATCCTTGATAGGCCTCTCCCAGTGCCGCTGGCCCCTGAATTCCTAAAAGAGAGGTTCTCGAACTTGAATGTGCATCAGAATCATGGACAGGGCTGGTCACAACACAGTTCGTGGGCCCCACCCCTAGTGTGGAGTCCACAGGTCTGAATTTCTGATACGTGCCCAGGTGACGTCGGTGCTCCTGGTCTGGGGAGCCCACCTGAGATCTACGAGAGGTGCACAGTCACCGTAGACCATTCAACACTGCACTTGTCCTGGCTTAAAAGGCTCTCTGATAGTAGCATGTGGCCAAGACTTGTCTCCTCAAATAGACAGCAAATTTCCTTGAGGGAAGGAACCCTAGACTACTTCTCTATATCCTTCTAAACACCACTAGCTCAAGGATGGGCCCTTGGTGTATGAGCCAATGGCTCCTGACAATGGATTGACAAGTTGCCAGGAGTTCCTTCCAATCCTTAGAGAGCTTGCCACTTTATAGGTGAGGAAGCCATGGCTTAGAGAAATGACGTAAGTTGCTGAAGTAAGTAAGTAATCACCTAACTAGTAAGTGACAGGATTTGAACCCAAGTTCATCTCCAGAGCCCTGGCCAGGGCTTCCAAGTTGAGGGATTTCAGGCATGAGGACAGAAGGCATTGTGTTAGCAGGAGACTGGCTGCCGCTATCACTGCTGTGCTGAAGAGCTTGGGCTTCCAAAAGAGTTAGATCTAGTAAGGGGAAGAAATGGAGATGGTATTTCTCTCCATGCATTTAGTACTCCTTCAATGTAAGGAAGATACACATGTTAACTGAGCTGCCACTTTCCTCTCCCCTCCAGTCAGTTGCTGCACTCTGTTACCCTGGTCTCAGGCGCAGTGTCCAAATCCCTCTAATCGATTGGCAGTTATATGGCAAGATGACATCTATTTGCCATTCATAATAGAGTCCATCTTCTCCACTATGCAGTTGAGAAAACTGAGGCCCAGAGAGGAAATGCCATCTGGCCACACAGCCAATTAGTGACAGGTATTTATTACCTCTTGCCTCTTGGGGTAATTACAAATTACCCCAAAACTCAACTACTTTAAACTACAAATATTTCCTGACTCACAGCCTCTGTGTGACATGAATTTGGAAGCAGTTTAGCTGGGCGGTTCTCTCTCAGCATCTCTGATGTGGTTGTAGTCAGGATGTTGGCAGGAGCTGTTGCCATCTGAGTCTTGACTACAGCTGGAGGATCTGCTTCCAAGAAGGCTTATTCGCTTAACTGTTGGCTGAAGGCCTAAGTTCCTCATCACATGAGCCTCTTCATAGGTTGATTGAGTGTCCTCACAACATGGCTTCCCCCAGGGCAAAGGATCCAAGAGAAAACAGGGAGGAATTTACAGTGCCTTTTGTAGCCTGGTCTCTGAAGTCGCTTCCACTTTACTCTATTTAAAAGAAACAAGTCACTGAGTCCAGTCCATATTCAAGGGGAGGAGAACTGGTGCCCATCTCTTGAAGGGAGGAATATCAAGGAATTTATGGATACCACGTGATGGAAAAGGACCTAGGACCCAGAGTGTCCAATTGTTTTCAGCTGTGAAATAAATCATGCATGCATTAAATATATATATACATATATATATACAATGTAAAGCATAATTATAAAACACTTGAGCAATTACCACCCAAATTACTAGACCTAAACTTCATCAGCACCCCAGAACTCCTGTGTGCCCCTTGCTGATTACAACTGCTCTCAAGACGTGACCTGACTTCTGTGATTTGTATTTTCTCTCCTTTCTTTACAATTGTACCACCAGTTGGGAGTCACTGTTTTTTGGACTTTATATTAGAGGAATCATACTGTAACGATTCTTTAGTGTCTTGCTTCCTTCACTCATCATGTGTGTACATTTCATCCATGTTTTCACATGTAGCTGTATTTTGCTTTTTGCTTTTTTTGGTTGTACAAAAGGACTTCTTTATATTTAATAATTTTTATTGCCTTAAAGACTACGCTGTTTGATACAAATATAGCTATACAAACATTCTATAAGTAATTGCATATATAATTTTTTATAGATTTGGATTTATTTCTACTACATTGTTTTGTGCTTTCTACGTGCTCCACCTGTTCTATGTTTCTTTTACTCTCCTTTCTTGTCTTTTTTTGGGTTAATGGAATATTTTGACCACACAGAATCGCTCCTTCAATTAGTTCAAAAGGTATATTCTCTGAACCTATCAATAGTTAACCTAGATATTACAACAACATGTATTTAAACATTATCAATAGCTAACATTAATTAATAGCTTTACTTTCCTTCTGGTCTATACTAGGGCCTTAGAATGCTTTCAATCCATTTGATCCCTGACTTAAATGTTGTTGTTTCATATTTTGTCTTTTCTTTTAATCACACATAACACAAGTATTATAGCTTTAAAAAGTTAATGTTTATTTAGTCTATGTAGTTACCAGTTTCTGTGCTCTTTATCTGTTTGTACACTTCAGTTCCTCATTTCTGGGATCACTTTCTTTCTACCTGTAGTACAACCTTTGGCATTGCCTTTTGTGAGACACTGCTAATGGCAATTTTCTTTTTTGTTCAAAAAGCCTTAATTTTACTTTGTTCTTCAAAGACATTTTCATTGACTACAGAATTCTAGGTCGGTGCTTATTTTTAAAAAACAAATGCTAAAATATTTTTACTGTCTTCTGGCTCCTGTGATTGCTGTTGAAAGTCAGCTGCTAATCTAGAGTTTTTTTCTTTTGAATAGATTGTAACCTGTTTTTCCCCTTCTCTAGCAGCTCTGAAATTCTTCTCTTTGTCCTTCATGTTCCACAACTTCTTTGAAGAATCCACATGTGAATTTCACGTATTTGACCTTCATAGGATTTTTTGAGCTTCTTAATACTAAGGATCAATATCTTTCTTCAGGTCTGGAAATTCTTAGTCATTATTTCCTGAATTACTGACTCTGCCACATTCTCTTACTCTTCTGCTTTTAGAACTTTGATTTGATGTATTCTAGATCTTTTCAGTTTGCCTCCCATATCTCTTCTCTTTCATATTCCCCATCTTCATTTCTCTGCTGCATTTATCTAGTTCACTGACTCTCTCTTCAGCAATGTCTAATCTGCGTATATAATTATAATCTGTAATTATACACATACATTGAGTGTTTACTTCAACTCTTCTCTTATTCATTTCTTAATCTATTATTTCCTTCTTTTTTTAGACTTTAAGTCTCTTTCTTTCTTTGACATTTCCCTATTTCCTGCAAATACTATCATCCTCAGCATACTTGTCTTTTTACTCCTTTCAAATAGTAAACGTCATTGTTTTATATCTTATATCTGATTGCTCCAATGTCTGAAATCTTGCATATCTGTTTCTGCAAACTTTTTTTTCAGGTTCTCATTCTCAGAGCCTTGTTTCCTTCTGTACTTCCTTATTTTTTGTCTGGGTTGTTCTTTTAGCCTTGGAAAATTATTTTTGGTAATTCTTTGAGTTCTGCAATGAAAAGGCCAGTGTTTACTTCTGCCAGGTAACTTAAAGACATTAAGAGTGCAAGACTACTTTAAATTCCTGGCTACAGTCACTCTGACCATTCAAGTGATGTGGATTTGGACTACAAATCCATTTTTCATGAATGCATCCCCACCCCTACTCCCCATACTGCTGTGCTCAGAACCAAGGTAACCTTTCTTGCAGTCCCTGGGTGTGGGATGAGTGAGGCGGTCTTCCTTCTGGGTCACACATACCCTAAGCGTTTCCCTTTGGAGTCTCACCTTTATGAGGGAGGGCATCCTATTAAATTCCCCATCTTTGCTGAGCCCTGAATTTTATTTTCTCTCCCCTAAGTCCCTCAGCAATATTGAAACTGAAGCTTAAGTTTGCTGGTTGCACAAATGCCGACAGAGCCCAGGTAGCCTCAGTGCCCTCAGAGTTCCCACTTCCACTTAGCTTTCAGCCTTGTAGCTTCTTACTATCTTGTCAGTTTTTTATGCTCTTAAGAAAATATTTTTCATTTTATTCAGCATTTCTAGTTGTTTCTACCATGAGGATTTATCTAAATATCCCAACTTGTCATATTACTGAAAATAGAACCTGCTGTATGCTTTTTTCCACAACCTTAGGTTAGCATGTTTTCTCAGAGAAACCATAACAGGAAGTGGGATGATGCAATCCAATGGGTGGTAGAAGTGATGGAGTGGTGGCTGTTGGGCAAAAATTCCTGCTGAGGATGACCAGGGCCCCCAGCCCACTGAATACGGGCCCTACCCACATACCTGAGATATTATTCGTGTCCTCCGTGGGGGATGGTCCTGAGTCTCCTGACCTCAGGAGGATGACATGGATGTCACTCCGAGAAAGATGGCCATGGCTGCGTGAAGAGGTGTTGGACACAGTCAGAGGAGGTTTGGATGGAGCAGTCTGGAGGCTGTCGCAGCGGTCAGGGTGCAAGATGATGGACTGGGGTCAGGGAGGGGGAAAGACGTGGGAGATCCATCAATATCAGTAGGCACCCCCAACAAGCATCAAGCTCTTGGCAGGGTTGCTCAAGATCCATGGCCTTGATACAATGAACTCGGGTGGATTTTAAGAGGTGCAGCTCTCCTTGAGGCTCAGTTGATGAGAATGGCCAGGAGGAACTTGCTTCCAATGAACCAGTCCTGTGACCACACCGAGTTGACTGTGAAGGATTTGAAGCCCCCTCCTTGAGTGGACATGCAAGATTGACAACTACAAAGACAGCGGAGGGCCAAGGCTCCAACCAGTCCCAGGTGTGGACCTTCCTCATGGTCACTCTCTTGCGTTCATTCATCTTGCTTCCTGGCATGAACACCCACCCCCAGGCAAAGAGGGCTACAAAAAGGGAGCCAGAGATGGAGACAACAAAGAATAGAGTCAAAGCAGGATAAGAGATTATAAAAGGTCAAAACGAAGAATGAGAATAAGAGGATAAATTTTAAAAAGGTATTAAAAGGAATTCAAGAGTTGACAATGGTGAGTTTATGAATAATAAAACCAACTGCATCTTTAAAAAATAAGCTCTCAGAATCTGGGAAATAAAAATCTAAAATCACGTGAGACGGATTCACTTGGAGCAACTGAAAGAGTGGCTCCAATTTGAAAAAGTGAAAATGATAATAAATTGCTTAAAGTGCAAAAAAAAGACATGAAAGGATGGATAAAGGGGGTCCAAATAGGAATGTGGGCTAAGAAACCGGGAGGTAGATGACAAAAACTTCAGATGAAAGGAGGAAAGAAGGTGATTTAAAGATAAAATCAGGGAACAGAAAAGAAACATCCAATCAGCAGCAGGCCTAAGAGCTCGGGGGAGAGTGAGCGCGCCTGGTCAGGAGGGCTCCTGCCCTTTCTGCCTCTCAACCCCTCCCACTGCAGTGAGGGGGGGCACACAGCAGGGAGCTGTGAAGGGGGGAAGAGAGCCCCCAGCCTGGGAGTTGAGAGACCACTTCAGCTGGGTCTCTCCTGTCCAAGGTCTCAGTGCATCCCTGCAGCACCTGAGCAGCCCAATCCCCCGCACCCGGCAGACGTCTGTCTCCTAAAGAGAGAAGAGCCGGCCTGGTGTACCCCGAGTTCCTTCTGCTCTCCTGCTCTGGAGCAGGGAATGGGTGCCAGTCGCAAGAAGGGGACTGGGAGCTTTGTTTTGTGGCTTCTTAGGGGAGTCTCTGAATCTGGGGGATGACGACTTGAGTTCGAGTCTCAAAGTCTCCAGAACACAGCGGAAAGCAGACAATGAGAGCTATTCAGCAGGACGCCACGGTGCTGGTCAAATCCCCTGCCCAAGACTGTCCCTGCAGGTCACACCGCTGTAAGGAAACCCAGCTGTGTGAGCCATGGCCCGGGGCAGGGCTTCTCCAGCTTCCACCTTCTGTCGGTCTCCCTGGACCCTCAGCTCCCGGAAGGCAGGTGCTGGGCCTCCTCAGGTCCTACCCCTGCGCCCCTCCCCTCACCCCACAGCGCGGACTTTACAAGTCGCTGTTCAGTGACTGTGTTACTGTGTCCCCCTGATTCTTGTCTTCTCAAAGGGAAGAATTCAGTCAAGAGGCCAGATAGCAAGAAAAAGCAGTGAGGCATGTATGGGCTTAAAGTGAAAAGAACACTCTTAAGACAGGAGAATGTGCTGTCTGGAAATTGAAGCAACCCCGCTATTAGGATTAGGTGGGCTTTAATTATTCGTAAGATGGCAGGAAGTCCTGCCCTGTGTCTTATGTCCTTTGACTGACAGGTTGATTGACAGTTGTAGGTTATATAACCTTTTTCTCAGTGAGCAGGAACTTTACCCAGAAGCACGTAAGTGAAGTCCACAGCGACACCAAAAACCACACTGCTAATTATATTTAGATATTATTTTAATGAGGTGGGGTTACTTTCAGACGAAGTCTTCAGACCTTGTGCATGTCCTGAAATCAAGGAAGCCCCTGTGGTCCTGGGCCCCTTGACAATCTAGGTGTCCTTGACTGTGGAACTGGGAACTAAGGAGGGCTTAGGGGCTGGCCAGGGAAAAGTCTTCTTGGGAGTGACCCCTTGATGGGGTGACCCCTTTCTCCTGCTTATGTCTTACTAACTGCCTACTCTAGCATTGAGAGGGATGAAGATAGCACAAAACAATTATTCCACCTCTTGTCAGTGCCTACCAGGTGCCATCTCTTCACCTGCATGGCTTCATTTGCTCCTCAGGACAGCCCTCTAAGTACTATTATTATCCCATTTTATAAATGGGTAAACTAGGCTCAGAGCACTGAAATAACCTGCCCACGTCCAGCCAGACAGGAAGAAGCCTCAGGTATTCTGGCTCCAAAGTGGCAAGATTCATCATTCTGCTCTGAGATGAGTGGGAGGGAATGACCCTGGACCGCACAGCCCAGTTGCTGGGTGCACGTTTGGGGAAGGAAGTTATCTTGAGGCCCATGGAATGGGGCAGCCATAGTGTAGTCAGGGCATGGATGAAGTAACCTTACCTTATTGTTGGGGGTGGGGACTCAGCTGTCCATGCTGGTTCATCCCTTTGGGGTCCCCTCTGCATTGGTGCTTGGGCAAATGGAATCTTCTACAATGGGACAGAGTGGCCCCTTCAGGAGAAAAGTGAAGGACATAATAGCCAAGAGACTGGTGCCCCCGGTAAAGGGAGGTGGCAGTTACCCTGTGTGGAAGGACCCTCAGGCCTGCAGGACTGGACGTTCTCCTAAGGAGCCTTGCCTTCTTCCAGTCCACCTTCCTCTCCGTCTTCCTCCACAGGGTCTTCTGAGACATGGCTCTGATGTGCCCTCCCCACAACTCCTGACATTCAGGACGTGTAAGCTCGCTTCCTCAGCCCCACTCTCCTTCCAGCCTCTGCCCCAGGCCTCTCACCAGACCTGGATGCTGTCTGGATCCTTAGGACCCCTCATTTGCATTGTTAAGATCCCACAGCTCAGTCCCAAGTCCTGGGCCAGCAGAGTGGACAGGCAGACCAGGTTCCCTCTGTGTTCAGGGCAGAGTTCCGGTGTAGTCTGCAGCTTCCGCCTCGTAACTATCTTCTCATTAGCCCATGAGGACACCTCAGCCTCCGTCCCTTGAGGATGTGGACCTGACCCCCCCTTCCCTCAGGCTCCTAGAGACCAACCACGTCCCACCTGTCCCTTTGCTCTCCCATGAACTCACTTTCTGTCTCTTCTGAATGGCCACAACCTCCTCCTTCCAGGCTCCCCTGGTGGTGGGCCGTGGGTCCCCCTGCAGTGGTCCCCTGAGAAGCCCATCCCTTCCTCTCTCCCTGAAAGTAGTTTTAGTCCTCTCAGCCAGAGCCTTGCCCTGGTGGAGGTCTGTGAGGCCAAGCCAGCCCTGCCTTTGTGAGACACAAGGAGAACCCCTCCTCAAGGAGGGGCCAGAGAGAACTCTGGAGCAGGCCTGCTGAGTGCCAGAACTGGTGCACTGGCCCCATCACTTACTCATTTGGTCAGCAAATAACAGTTACTGGGGGAGGGACGGCTACTCCGTGCCAGGAAGTAGACAGACACTAGGAGGGAACCAGGCAGATGTGGTGCTGCCCCAGCGGAGCAGGTGGTGTAGGGGAGGGGCTGAGGGACGGCTGAGACACTGAGCAATCATGAGCCAAGTCACTCTTTAAGGAATCTCAGTTTCTTACCTGTGAGATGGGTACACCACTCCCCGCCCCCAGGGCAGGTGGGATGGTCAGAGGAGATGACACATGGAAAGTCTCCGCATTTTCCAAATTGATGGTTGAGTCGCAAGAATAGGTTGCAAAAAATCTAGTGAGTCATGGGCAATTTCTTATACAAAGGAAATAAAATAAAAACATTATATGCATCATATATAATAAGGGTATTATTTTGTGAAGCTTCTGTACTTTAGTTATAAGGGTGTGTGTGTGTGTGTGTGTGCATGCATGCACCGGGTCATGTGGAAAAATGTATGTTTTTTTTAAAGGCCGCAGACCTAGTGGTTCAGAGCAAGGTTTCAGGGTCACCCAGGTCTAGTTCGAATCCCAGCTGCACTACTCACTACATTGTGTGACTTGGCTGCTTCCCTTCACCAGCTGTTGTGAGGACTGATGAGACAGTGCATAGGAAAAAGTCACTCGGAACAGCAACCGGGACATACAGGGCATCAAAATATCCGTGTCTGGTCTTTGTATTAGTGTTGTTTGTGTATAGCAGGACCTCAGCTAAGGGCTAATGGTCTCTGATCTAAAACATGACACCTAAAAAGGAAGGTAGTCTTGTTGTTCCTGGTTTTTTCTATAACAATAACTAACATTTTGAAGCCTCTGTGCACCAGGCACTGACCTCCTTTAATCCCCACAGCAGCTCTGTGAAGTCATTTCTATCACAATTCCCATTTTACAGATGTGGAAACTAAGGAAGCTGAAGGTGGAGGCTTAGAGTGGGTCTCGCAGATGAACCAACCAAACTCGCAGGGCTACCCCTGCACCAGTCACACTCCCTGCCTGATTCAGGGCCTCCTCTGGCCCCAAGGCCCATAGTGGCTCCGGCTTTGAGCCTCCTGAGTCGGCCCCAGCAGCCAGGCCTAGTTCTCTGCCCACTGCCCTGTCTGCAGGGCCCTGGCCTGACCACTCTGCCCCGGTTTCCTCAGGGCACTTGCAATCTTGCTATCATGCTCCTGCTGTTTCTATTTAAATCCCCAGCCCCACGGGGCTCCCAGAGGCTACCTTGAGCACTGGCAGCAGCCAGGGAGCTGGTCACAGGTAGGCAAGTTGCTGGGGAAGCCTGTTTCTCGAGGCTGGTGCCAGGCCTGGGGGCTGTGGGCCTGCCCGCCTCTGCTCCACCTTCGAGCAGCCAGGAGAACGGGTTCATCACAGTCCTTGGGATGGGAAGCTCCTGAGAAGGAGGTCTTCCTCCACCGAGCCCCGACTTGAGGATGACCTCTCACCCGGAAGTCGTGAGCCAGCGCAGAGGCCTGCTGGGTGGGCCCCAGGAGCCAGTGTCGCAGAGGCAGGGAGCACAGGCCGTGCACCAGCGCAGTGTCAGCCGCTGGCTTTCACCACATCGATCATCCAGTCCTTAAGACATATTAAAATGGATTTAAAAAGGCATTTTGCATTTTCTCTCCTTAACACCCACATTATTGCCACACATCGGCTTTTGTTTTAATTAAAATCGGTTTTGAAATCCTCCATGAAACTTCAGTGGGATTGTTAAAGGCAGCAATTTCCTTATCGGCAGTGCGTCCCCACAACATACTGTAATAGTTATTTTGCTGCAAAGCACAAGTCTTATTAATTTAGCTCAATCAAATCAGCACCACGTTAATTTACGGGGCTGTAAAAATCTGGCAGCGCTGCTCTAGATCAAGGAACTTAGGGCAGGCAAGACACCAAGTGGGATGTTTATTTTGTACAATGGTCCCTAACTGCATTTCTGTGATTTAAAAGCTTTCCGAGGCGTGCGATGATAATATTACATGCATATAGAATTGTGTGTTTGCTATGCCTCATTACTCCCCACAGAGACCCAAAATCATTTGGTATTCAACTCCTACCTAAAATATTTCCTTTTACATACAAATATTTTCTCTGCTTTAAATGGCTTCTCTATGTTAAATTTTTTTTTCCAGGGCTGTGAAGCCACATCATTTCTTACATGGGATTCTATTTTGGTCCAGTATTGATCTTTAGTGGTAGTTACTAAGTGGGTAGTTGGCTTTCTCCCCTTCTTTTCCTCTGGCCAATCCCTCCAAGGTGAAGGTTTCCGTGGGGTTGATTTTGCATTTTCTGCTCTTTTCTCCCTCCCTTCCAGTCCAGCTTCCTGGTTTACTTTGACTAATGTCTTCTTCAGGGACTAGGAATGCTTCTCTCTCACTCACTCTTAATAACAAAGCTTCACAATAATAAATATAACAATTTGCCAGGAGATGCTTCCTAGTGCCGACTGACGTTTTGAAAAGCAGTGTGTGTGTGTGTGTGTGCAGGGCGGGGTACTAGAGCAGATGTGGGGTGTAAATGAGGTAGTAGAGGCTCAGAGAGAACAAGTGACCTGCCCGAGGTCACACAGCAAGTTCGGAAGAGCACCGGACTCTTGGACTCAGCGTGGATCCTCTGAGCCCTAGTTTTTCCACCGGTAGGACCATGAGTGAGTAGAGTGGAGGGAGGCCACCCACACGAAGGGCCTAGCGCAAGGCCTGGCACGGAGTGGGGGCTCAGCCATGTTAGATGTAGGGATAATCACATTGTCCTTCCTCAGCAAGGCTGAGCACAGTTTTCCAAGCACCTCACACTGAATTGCAGGGCTGGACTATGCTCAGGGGCAAGCAAGAATCACTGATATCTCAACTGCTTACACCTGGAGGGCTGCTCTCGGGGTGCAAAGATGTTCCCTTTTGTTCCAGGAGGGCACACCTCTGCTCTGGGGATGCAAACTGGGCCCTGAAACATGATGTGTCTATTAACTAATGGCCCCAAGACAACCTATCTCAAGACAGACAAACATGAAAGCCCATTTAATGGATGAGAAAACCAAGACTAGCAAAGAAACTTGATGACTGCCATAGGGTCAGACAATGGATGGCAGAGGGAGAATCCAACCCAGGGCTATGACCAAGGTCAGCATCCTTTCTAGCATGTGGTCATCTCTGGTCAGTCTGTAGGAGCCCAGGTGGAGGGTGGCTATGGGTAGGAAGCAGGCTTGCTGTTGGTTATATAAACAGCTGCTGGTGGACAGCATGTGAAAGGCCCCGGAAGGCACCCCATGTTCCCTTCCTGACTGTGGCCAAACCCTAGACAGAACTGTGCTTTAGGTTAAGGCTTGCTTTATTCCCACATGTGTATTCCCTTATTTTAATTATATAACTCACCCTGTCCACTAACCTTCCTTCTCTGCCCCGTTAGTGAGACTGAATCTCTAGTCAGTCTAGGCAGCAGGAGAGCTCTCAGTGCCTGGTAGGGGCCTTTGTGCCGGGGGTGGAGATCCTGATGTGTGACTCCCAGATGCCATCACATCTTCAGTGGCCATGACGTGGGACTCACTAACTCCAGAGACAACCCACACTAGTGTTGGACAAAGCTCCTGTTTGAAACTGACCTTTCCTGTGTGGAACCTGAACCAATTTCTTCAGTAAAACATCTCCCTTAGGAACAGTCAGGCATCCTCTCTCATCTGCCAGTGCCAGGAGGTCCCAGAGCCACCTGGGGATGGAGGTGTGATGGCTAGGCTACGAACCAACTCAAAGCCATGTAAGTTAGTTGAGGCCAAGAGAGCTGTCCCTGTGGCCCCGGGCAAGCAAGGTCCCGGGGGCTAGGAGGGTGAAGAAACAGAGGAAGTTGCCAGAGATGATAAGACCGGGGAGGGGTGTTTCAGGCCAAGGGCCGACCAGCACGGCCTCAAGGTCTTCAGTGAGGAATGGAGCCAGAAGGGTCCCACCACGGGGCTCCCTTCAAAGCAAATCCATGCCCTTTGGCTAAGTTCCAGAAAAAGACCAATAAAATGAGAAGGTGAGGCATCAGCTTAGGGTCTGTTGGATGAAGTTGGATGAACTGGGCAGTGACAGCAAGTTTGAAAGCTCCGTTATTGAATGAATTCAACAAGTACTTTGGGAAGCCTGCTGTGTGCCCAGCACTGGGGTGGGCTCTGACAAGCAGCAGCAGAAAGCATTCCCCAAGCAGGCCCTGTTCTGCCGGAGCATACCTCGTCCGTAAGTCTGGAGGCCCTAGTCTGTACCCCCTTTGTCCTGGCGAGAGAGTTCGTCCCCATTTCCTGCTGCATTTTCCTCTTATTTTGGGGCTGGACCCAGGAGAAAATGGAGATGTTCACAGACAAGGCTGCTCTTTGAACATCCTAGGTCAGCCTCTGCCAACAAATGCTAAGCCTGTGCAAGGCCGGGTCCCATGGTTGAACAGCCTTGAAGGCATCAGTTGCCTCGCAAAAATGGTAGCAACTGGTTACTTTCAAAAATGGCTTCTCTCAGAGGAGGCCACAGCTAGGTGGCCTAGCTTTTCCTGAGTGTGAATTAAAAGAAGGCACACTCTTAGGCCTCAGAGGATGCCAGATTAGCACATGGATCACAGGATGGACTTCAGCCTTTACAACCCCCTGGGCTGGGCACACTTGTGCAGTGAACAACTTGTACAACTGTAGTGGGTGGCTGTGTTTAGACTCCAACTGCATGGCCCAAGTCCCCAGACCCTTTTTGGTCATTACTTATGAGAGGATGCAGGCCTAGGCTCCCCCTAGACATATGGATCACCCCACATCTAAACCAAGACTCCCCAAGAGATGAAGGAAGCTGTGCTCTAACACTCCCACTATACACAACCACGTTGCTCAGAAACCTCGCACCACACACACGGCTTCTTCCGTCATGCCCTTCATAGAGGGACAGGTGGACATGGCCAGGGGAGGGGAAAGGACCTCTGCGGCCCCTTCCTGCAGTCAGTACCAAGCCTTCCCCTCTTCTTGCTGCTTTCTAAAGAAGAGGAACCTTCCGCGGTAGCAGATGGCGGATAAGTAGGAATGGTAAATAGTTTTAATTACTGCATAATGTAAGTGAGACAATAAAGGGGAGACAGTGGAAGCAAGCTGCTGCCGCCGAGGCCCTGAAACTGTTGTGGGGCCCAATTTGTCTGGCATGTGCTGTTCTCAGTCTTGGGAGGGCTTTAAAGAGAACGCCGAAAATATTAATTGCCCGCCTCACTGGCCCATCCATCTTCACAACCGAGTAACACGCTTTTTTAATTTCAGGGGAATCGTTTTCAAATGGGAATCATGCAAATGAGTATTTTAGCTATTCATTTGTTTTACTGCGAGCGCTTTGTGAGCAAATGGCCTACAGCTTGCAATGAATTAAAAGACATGGGCACTGGAGACCGATTTTTAATACAAAGTCTTGACTCGGAGACGACCCCGACCAGCAGCACAGAAAATGTTGGCATAGCAACTTTGGGCATTTTCATGCAAATTGGCTTCTATATAGATGATACGAATGCAATGTTTTCCTTCAACTAATCATCATAAAATTAGTTTCACTATATTTAAATGCCTCCACTTAATGCATTATATCCATATGCATGAAATTGCCTCCGCTAATGCAGTACATAAAATGCCAAAGATACAATGAATAGCCAAATTGCAAGCAGTTATGTTATCTCCCATAAAAACGACTCCCCTCCCCCTTCTTTTTTTTGTGAGTGTGGGTGTTATTGAATGTGTGGGTGCCAAAGGCATCTATCACAAATTGCTATTAACACACAAACTCACACACACACGCACACACATCCACACACAAACATCCCAAAGTCCTCTTCAGTTAAGTAACGTTAAGGTTAGAACACAATCTAACAAAGGCCAGACAAGGCCGGGACGGGCCAGCTCAACTCACCTGGGCAGGAGACCACCCCTCACAGAGTCTGCAGCTGGAGGAGATCTGCAGCAGAGAATAGGAGCCTTGGAATTGGCTCGGAGAGGGAGTGGTTCATCCCTGCCCCCTGATCAGCCGTCAGATTAGGGGGCCCAAGAAAGCAGTGTCTAAGCTGATTGTGGGCCAAGAATCCAACTGGAAATAATCAGTGGTGGAGCCACCGTTGGTGACAACAATCCCGGAAGACCACTGGGCAGTTTGGAGAGAGACCTCTGAAGGCACGTGATCAAAGTCAATAATTGAAAAAGGACCCGAAAGGAAGCAAGAAAGGGAACATCCATGGAACCCCTATTTTCGCGGTGCCACTGTACCACTTCCATGTCATGTCATCTTCACAGCAGTAAGAGCTGACATGATCATCACCCACCTTATGGACTAAGGCATGGGTCTCAAAGAAACTAGGGAACACACTCAAAGTCATAGGACCACAGGCACCCAGGACTTAAACCCAGAGCTCCGATTCCAAAGCTTCACTTGCCTCTGTGCCAGGCTGCCCCCTGCAGGTGGCATCGGATAACAGCAGGAGGGAGCTGCGCTGCCCTTTTAGCACCAAGAGGAAGCTCTCTCCAACAAGGCGAGGTCTGGGAAGACAGGTTTTGTGAGTCTTTTCTCAGTACTTAGGCTTGATTCTCCTTACATATCTGATGAGTCCTCCGTATGGACCCCGAACTTCCCCAGGGTCAAGACGATTAGCTGTGCTCCTCAACTCACTCTCTGGGCTTCTACCTCCTCCAGTCCACCAAGAAAGTTCAGGTTCTTCTATGCTCTAGTCCCTGATGGCATTTCCTCACAAGAATGTGGAAACGTTACAAACAAAGCTGTGGAAACAGTATGGCAGTTCCTCAAAAAATCAAAAATAAGAGTTATCACATAATCCAGCAACTTCATTTCTGGGTATATACCCCAAAAAAGTGAAAGCAGGGACTCAGCAGGTATTTACACAGCCAGGTTCACAGCATCTTTATTTGCAAGAGCTGAGGTGGAAGCTACCCAAGTGTCCAGAAGAGCTGAATGGATACGCAAAATGTGGCACATACATGCCATGGAATATTATTCAGCCTGAAAAAGGAAGGGAATTCTGACACACGCTACAGCATAGATGAACCTTGAACATATTATGCTAAGGGAGATAAGTCAGCCACAAAGAAGACAAACACTGTCTGACTCCACTTATACAAGGTACCTATAATAGTCAAATTCATAGGGACACAAATTACAATGGGGGTTGCCAGGGGCTGGGAGGAGAGGAACAATGCGGGGTTAGTATTTAATGGACATGAGAAGAGTTCTGGAGATGGATGGTGGTGACAGCTGCACAGCAATGTGAATAGACTAAATACTACTAAGCTATACACCTGAAAATGGCTAAGGTAGTACATTTTATGTTCTGTGCATTTTACCATAATTTACAAAAGTTTTTAAACACTGCATACCGTAGGAAGACATCTTCCCCGAGACCCCAAGCACATCTCAGAATTCAGGAGCCAAACGCTCTGGTAACGTATTGAAGAGGTAAGAACAGCGCCTTCTGATCCCTCAGGACTGCCTACCTCCTGCAAAGCACTTCTATGTTCAATACAGGCCTGTGGAATTAAATTAAATGGTAAAGTGAGGGAGGCCCCTAAGAGTGACAGGATTAGCTGGGTCTGAGGCATAGATCATGAACTCCTCCAATTTCATGGAGTTTGTCCATTTTCATTTCCTTCTTATCCTTCCCCCTCTTGTCTTCCATCTTATCTGGAGAATCTCCTCCACTCACCCCCCTACACACAAATACTATTAAATTTCTTTCTTTTAAATTTTCTTTTTTCTTTGTTTCCCCTCCACAAGTGTTTTTTTCACCACCTGGAATTGTGTATAGCTATGTGACTTCACAAGCTGAAAAGCAAATTGGCACAATTTCTTGCAAGTTGAGTGGTTTATCCTACGCAGTGTTACCCTTGCGGAAGCGTAGCCTTAACATTGGTCCTGTTATTCCAATAGTAGCCACCAGGTGGCACGTTTTGAAAAAAACCCAACCTATATCAATTATGGCAAATTCCAGCTTCCCTTGCCCCCCTGTGGCTGTTCCGGGATTTGCAGGCACCATGCCTTGGTGGCAATAAGCCAGGACTTTAGGAGGCGCCTGGGTTTTAAAAAGCCAAGTCCTTTCGGTGACTGCAAGTATAACAGCTCCTAAATATGCCCCACAGCTCCGGCTGCTTTTCCTGTTCCTTTCAGACCTTTAGCTACCAGAGGAACCAGTACTGGGTGAGGTCTTCTTGGGTATAACCTGCCTCTAATACCGGGCTGCATACTTGATCCCTAGCAGTACTGAGCGGGCATGTTCTCCCACGGCCTCGATCCTGAGGTCAGACCTAATGTTCCAGCTCATTCTGTTTCTACTCTCTTCTCAAAATTTGACTTTTAAATTGCTCTGTCATGTGGCTTTGTTCCCGGCACACCCTCCCTGATGTAGCTTCCTTTGCTCTTTCTTCCATGTCTGCACCTCCTCCTGCATCTCCCGCTGCGACAGAATCATGTCATCCTTGACCTGCAAGGTTATTGCCTTCCTTCGTAGAACTTTCTTTTATAACTGATAGTATCCTCCTCGTGTATCAGCAGCTAGAAAGAAAAAAAAAAAGAAATAGTGAAGGAATTAGTGGGGAGTCACCAAGAAAAGTCATAGCAAACTCACTTGGTTTCCCTTCTGACAGGATGCTGTAGATAGAATGCATTTTGATTTCTTCATAGCATTTTCAAAGTCTCTCTTGTTAGCCTGTGAACAAAATGGAGAGATGGGGAAGAAGAGAGTTTAAATATGCAGATTCACAGATGGTTAATCAACCCCACATAAGCAATATGGAACAGCTGAAGGTCACTGGTGAAATATTGTAAGGCCCATTATTATCTCTGTTCTATTCTGCTTTTTGCTGCCTGAATGAGACTCTCAAACAGGCGTTTCTTATTTCCAGTCACTGTAGAAGCTCTTGAGTGACAAAATAGAGGTTGGAAAGTATTTAGAGCCTAAAAAAAAAAAAAAAAGAGGCTGTATGCAATAAGGTGAAATTTAACAGACAAAAAAAAAATGTAGTTTCCCATTTAAATTCAAAGGATCAATTGGCTGAGCATAGGATGGGGGATACTCGACAGCAGGTTCTTGTTTAAAATCCCTGAGGTTTTCATAATCTCTAAACTGATTCCTAACTAAAGATAGGGTACAGCTGCTGAAAGTACCAATGCCAGCTGAGATGGTATTAATGCAAGTGTGGGATAGAGGTGACACTAGACCCCCTAAGGACACTGGGATGTGTGACCAAGGAGGTCAGGACAATGCAGGCACTTGATATGAGTAATGGTTGAGCTACGGAAGGAAATGGACAGATCTAGTCCCTGCTCGACAACCCTTTGAAGGAGGGGACCACATCCTATTTACTTTTATATCTCCAATATCTACTATAGCACGTGAAAGAAGAGAAGGTGCTGGTCTTGTGTGTCAAAGAATAAATGCATAGAATGATTGGAGGGGTCAGGAAGCTTTCTATGAATCCTGGAAGAGCTTTCACAGGAAAATGGGAGCCAGGGTGCATGTCTAATGGGGGCCCTGGTATCTTTGGCACCCTGCACCACTTTCCTGCGAGCCCACCCACAAACCTGTCTGTGGCAGTGCATTCCCAATGTTCCAGTTATAAATAATTTGCATATCTGATAATGGAAGGAGAAGGCCACTCCTGGGTTCAAATTCTTTCTCTACCACTTTCTGTTTGAGCCTGGGCGTATTAACTTCTCGGCACCTCTTTCCCTAATGGCCAAATGGAAGTAAAACTACTGCCTCTTCCATAGGGTTGTTGTGAGGATTAAAATTAATGGCATAAGTAGGGAACCTGGCATATAATAAGGGCTCCAAAAAAACTGTGTAGAAGGAATGGATTTCCTCCAAAAGCCTCCCATGCACCCACTGGCTTCCCACTGACAACAAAACCCCTCTGTTCACTAGATTCTGCTCTGTCGTCAGGTGCAGCCTCCCCTTCTCCCTGAGGAAACCTCCCTGACCACACGCAGCCATGGTCTCTGTGCGTCTTCTGGTTCCCCGGTCCCCCCAAGGACCTGAGGGCATCCTCGGGGACAGCCATCTGGGTCTGCCCTCGCTGCCTCCCGAATCGACATTCCGGGGGGCAGGCAGTGGAGCTGGGAACGGTACCCTAACTGGGAGCTCTGGGGACCCGGACTCTACACTGGCTGCTGGAGAACTGGGCAATTCCAGCCCCTCTCCAGGCCTAATGGAAGGTTCTCCAGACGGTCCCTCACAGGCAGCAATTCTCTGTCATTCTCTGGCTCCATGGCATCCTCAGTGACTACAAGGGAAAGATGGCTCCTTGGCAGAAGGGGTACCCAGGTGGCGGCCATTTTTACCTTCCAATGGGGTATTTGGAGACAATGACATCATATCTGTCCTCCCATCGTATTTATCCAAGTATTTCCTTAACTGATGAGGAGATTCATTTCTTTGAACTCCTTCAGGAGGCACTGATGGCCCAAACCAGAACGATAGCCTCTGGGGCTCCTTAAACCTTTCACTGGTGTTCTCAGAAGTAGAAGCACCCTGCCTGGGAGTTTCTAATCCCTGGAGAACCTGGGGGTCCACCTTTCCCCCTCTGGGCCTCATTTTCTCCATCTATAAAATGAAATGATTTGGGTGGGTGAGCTCTGAGGCCCCTATCAGCAACAACGTCAAAATTATTAATTTTAGCGCAGCCATGCCCCCAATAATAAGGCAGAAATATCAAAACAGGATCTGGGCTTAGTAAACAAAGCTTATTAAATGGAACCCTCAAACAATTATTCTTCCAATCTCAATCAAGAGACCCAAATAATCTCGTTTCTCAATTTGCTCCAGCAATTTCCTTGAATTCCTGCTGTTGATTAGTTCGGGTAGCCAGTTAATGGAGTCTGGCACACCAAACCCATTCATTCTGTTTTCTTAGAGGCAGGCTCCCATCTTGGAAATCAGAACCAGGAGGTAATGGCTTTTGATGTTTTATCAACGGGAGAGCCAGGGGTTCTTGCACAGTGTCACACAGTGTCGTCACCACCTGGGACCCCACAAGGATGATGATACTGAGAATGAGGATGAAGAAGGATGGAGAAGGATGTCCCAGGCAGAGAGTGCCCAGTCCCCACCAGGCCTGGGCAGGGTGGGTGTCCAATGAGCCAGGGCTGGCAGTGGCAGAGCCCACGGGCAGGCTGGTTGGGATTTGGGTGTCCAGTGGTATCCATTGCAGGAAAGCAGAGGAGTAAATAATGAGAATCACAGCTCAGTACTGAAAGCCTGAGGCATAGAGGAAGCAAAAATTCTAATTTCAGGGGTCACAGAGAGCTTGCAGATGTCAGTGACAGAAACAAATGCTCAGAGCCCAACTGGCTCAGAATATGTCCATTCATTCAATAATATTTATTGAGGGTCTAGTATATGCCAGCAAACTACTCTTCTAGGCACTGTGGATGCAGCCATGAGACAAGACAGAAGGGTGGAGGAGGAAGTAACAAATAATTTAACATAACATCAGGCAGTGATTAACAAGAACCATAAAAAAATAATGCAGGGAAAAGGAATGGAGCATGACGAGAGCTCCTCTTTAGATAGGGTGGTCAGGGAAGGCTTCTCTGAGGAGGTGACAGGGAGAAAGGCCTGAATGAAGCAAGGAGTGAGTCATGTGAATACCAACTGATTTCTCCAAAAGTTGCTCTTGCCGCCATGGGTAATGGCTCTTCAAGGATCACATTCAAGCTGTGAGCATTAGAAAATCGAGCTAACTGTGGCTTGAGACGAGTGCATTAATTTAACTCACTGGAAAAGGGGTGGGGTACGCAGCCCAGGGCCAGGACAGAGGGTTAAAGGGGCCCTGGGGCCCAGGCTCTTCTTCTCTTTCTGCTCCACCATCCTTAGCGTGTGGCTTTTGTCCTCAAGGTCATGAGGAAGCTGCTCACCTCCAGGCACAGGGGGCACACTCAAGACATGAAGGGGGAAGAGAAACAGATGCAAAGGCCCAAGGGGCATCAGCTGAGCTTGTCCGCATTAGCCCTGACCAATGATTTCTGCTACGTCTTCATGGCCAGAACCGGATCTGTGGCTGTTAAGTCTCACCTCTGCATCAGTCACTAGGAGAGAGCAGAGGGTCCTGTGTGGGGGCCGCGTCAGCCAGTCTGCACCCTCCACCTGGGTCATTTTACTGGGGACTCCCCTCGGGGAGAGTGGCTCTGCCATCGATGTCTTTAACCCTGGGTCACTTGAAAAGCCCAGAGGTCTCTCCTCTACTGAATACAAGCCTTGTTGGGGAGCAGGAGAACCCAGCTCAAGTCTAGCTCTGACACAAACCTGCTGCGTGACCTCAAGCCGGTTGCTTCTGCTCTCTGGGTCTCACTGGAGCAATCATGAGACTGCTCTCTGCTTTCATGGTCTAGGGTTCCAAGTGCCACTGTAAAGTCTGCTGCTTAGCACCCCTAAGAACCCAGCTGGCGCCTGGAGGGGCAAACATGATGGTCATTTTACCAAGGGAGACACAGACTCTAAGAGACAACCCCGCAGGCAGAGCCAGGGAGGCACTTGGCCACGGGAACCCAAGGGGGGGCCAAAAAATGCAGTAATCAAGACACATAGTATTTTAATGCAGTATTTTTAAAAATTCAAATTAATACAAAAAACTCCCTGATGAACAAAATGTCAAAATTTTAGGTAAAGACAGGTCAGTATTACTGATTTTTTCCTTTTGCTTCAGACTCCAGTATGGTTCAGCCTGGCATGGCATTGTTACTGATGCAGTCTTTATGTAAAATTTTTAAATTTTGTTTCTCACTTATTTTTTGCATTGATTTTGATTTTTTAAAAATACATTGTGTTAAAATATTTGTGGCACCCACTTAAATTTGCACCCAAAGCAAATGCCTCACCCCCCTCACCCTGGTCCTGGCCCTGCCAGCTGGGGGCCTTTAGGGAGCCTATTGCTGGACAGTGGCCAGCCTGCCTCGCCAGGCATTTACCATGTCTGGGGACTTCGGGGTCACATAGTGGACATGTGCAATTTTAGCACTTTGCCATAAGGTGTTTGGTTAAAGACCCTAACTATTTCTTTAATAAGAAAAACAGGCTATAGCCATTAAAAATTTAGTCCCACAAATTTAGTAGCTCCTCTCTGAGGTGCTGTATTTATTTAATCATAGTAAATTTGGGCCAAATCCTCTCCTGGGGCTTCCAGCACCTGCCTCCCTACCCCTGAGGAGTCTGTCACTGGGTGCATGCTATTTGCACAAAACCCCTCTGCCTTGGGCTCCCCTGGCCCGCTGGCTCACAGGGAGATAAAACACCTTAGCCTCATTACTCAGATGGCTAATTGCGAACTGATTTAATTAAAGTATACAGATATTTCCCCGAGTTAGTTACATTTCATATCACTCCATTAGGAGTAATTGGCTGGAATGAGGAGCCGCAGAGAGGGATCCTGGCCAGGTGGGTGGGACGCTGGGAGCTCCTCGGTCTGTGGAAGGCTTGCTGCCTGCCTACGGGGGAGGTTTGGAGGCATTCCTGCAGGCACAGGGTCGCTGAAAGACCCACCTTGGCTCCGCAGCCCCCTGGCGATGTACCCAGGTCATATTAATCACAGGCACTAGAGTGCTCACAGCCCAGGTTGGGAACCTAAGTTTCAAGCCCACTCCAACAGTTGGGAGCTCTCTGACCTGAAGCAGTCACCTCACTTAACTGGGCCTCGACTTCTTCCTCTGTAAAATGGGAAGAATAGTAATGCCTACCTCAAACGGCCAGTACCAGGTTAAATGGAACAAGGTTGGAAAGCAGTTAGCATAGCATCTGGCACACAGTCAATGCTTAATAAATACTAATGGCATCAGTATCTCGCCAGATGTGTAGTTACAGAGTAAAGCAGTAGGGACAGTGGAACAAGCATCTGTCTTGGAGTCAGAAATCTTGGGGTCTGGTCTCAGTTATGTCCCTAACTTTCTGTGCAATCTTGGGCAAGTTGCTTTCTTCCCTGGGCCTTAATTTACTTACCTGGCCAATGAGGGTAAGGAGGCAGAGACTGAGGTTGGCCCACCCTAATGAAATAAAAGCCAAACTTGTTCCTCCCTTGGGTGTAGTTCCCAGGAATTTGCCTTTAAAAGGGAGCCAACCTAGCTTTCTGGGACCCGTTCTAATCTCCCCACTTCCTTCTTTCTTCCATCTGGAATGTGATCCTAATGTCTGGAGCTCCAGTGGCCATCTTGTGACCATGAGGTAACCTTGAGGGTGGAAGCCACTTGCAGAGCCACTTGGCTGAGCAGAAAGATAGAAGATGCCAGAGACTTTGATGACATCTTGGAGTTACTGCCCCAGCCCGGACCACCCTGGGTTTCATAATACATAGTACATGAGGGGAAAACAGACATCACCTTTTATGTTTGGTTTGGTTTTGTTCTTGTTTTTGTTAAGCCTTAGCCTTTTGGGTCTTAGTTACTTGCTACCAAATGCTATCCCTGACTGAGGCAGAGCTTCCTGCTCTATCAGAATATTAAAGCTTGATCTCTGAGCTGGTAAGAAATGCCTGTCCATCCCCTTTCGGCACCAGGAGGGATCCTTCAGCCTACAGCAATGTCACCCCACTCCCACTCTGACTCCAGCCCCATCTGCTCACCCGCCTGGATCATCACTACAGAGCCAAGATCCCCGTATTTCTACCCTCTAAGTCTCAAAACTTGAGGCTAAAAAGTAGCTTCTCCTCACAGAGAAATTAAGCCCCCATCTACATACTTCCCAAGCATCTGTAGAGCCAGTGCATTTGTTCATGTCCATGGCAGGCGTAGACAGACCGGAGACAGCTGACAGCTTGGGTGTGGTGAAAAATGAGAAGGTTTGCTGCTGAAGTGTCTGGTTTTAATCCCTGACCTCTCCCTTACTGATGGGGTGACTGCTGTACACTGAATGTTTGTGTCCCTCCAGAATTCACTTGTGGAAACCTAACACCAAGTGTGCTGGTACTAGGAGGCGGGGGCCTTTAGGAGGTGACGGGGGCTTGAGGACAGAGCCCTGATAGGTGGGATTAGTGCCCTTACAAAAAGGGCCCAAGGGAGCTCCCTCACCCTTTCCACCATAAAGTTCCCGTAAAAAGACAGTCACCTATGCAGAAGCAGATCTTACCAGACACCAAATTGGCTGGTGCCTTGAGCCTGGACTAGAAAGCAAATTTCTATTGTTCATAAACCACATCGTCTACGGTGTTTTGCCATAGCAGCCCAAATGGACTAAGACAGTCTTTGGAGAGTCTCTAAATCTTTCTGTCTTTGGTTCTCATCTGTAAAATAGGGATGATAACAATACTGTGCCTATTCATAGGAGATGGGGTAAGGAAATGAGACGCGTGTGAAATGCACTGTACATTGGAAAGTGCAGCCCCCTCACCAGGGGTTGTTACTATTGTCAGAGACCAGTGTTTTGAAGCAATCTGCAAATCTTTCCTGAGCTCCTTCTCTGAGCCCAGCTCTGTAGGCACGGTGGAGGAAATACCAAAAATGTACAAGCCACTGTTCTCCATTTTACAGAAGAGGAAGTGGAGGCTCAGAGAGGTTAAGTCACTTGTCTAAGGCCACACAGCTAAAGAGTGAAGGTGCTGGGTTATGAGCCCACCTATCTGAGTTCAAAACTGCCATGGCCTCACTGCACAGAAACTAAACCACTGTGGCTAAATCCAGCTACAACTTGACTTATAAGTAAAGTGTTCTTGGACCACAGACACACTCATTTGTTTCCATCTTGTCTCTGTCTGCTTTTGCACAAGGACAGTGGTGAGTAGTTGCAACAGAGATTGTATGGCTCCTAAAACTTAAAATATTTGCTACCTGAACCTTTAGAAAAAGTCTTCTGAACCCTAATCTACAGTGTCCAGGGTATTAGTCCATCATCTAGCCACCACTGAACACTACTTGTATGCCAGGCACTGTGCTGGGCAGTGGGGTGATTCGGGGACAAGATGATGAGAGCCTGGTTACTTCCAGGTTCCAGTGATTGGCTCCATTTCACAGATCAGGAGACGGAGGTCTTAGAACTGCGGGGCTTCCCCAGATCCCCAGGAGATTTGTGGCTAAAATGGATGCAAATCCAGTTGTGGCTCCTCACTATGTTCTACTCCACCTTCTTCAGGCTCCAGGGGACAGGCCCACAGGTCCATGTCGGGACCCGAAGAGGGAAAGGGGTGCAGAGTGTGCAGGGAAACGGTCTCCCTCTCCTGTCCCTGTCGATCGCCTCCACCAGGTCTCCCTTGTCGGAAAGTCAGGGCAAGTTGCAGCACCTCATCTGGGAAGGAGATTAACAACGCAAATGTCTGGTCATTTGTGGACATGTCCCCAGTGCCTCCGAGGCACCAGGCACATGAGGGGCTTTCCTCTTTTAATCTCACAGCAACACTGAGAGGAGGGTGTTGGAATCTCCCTGTCTCCGTATTCTGCCTCCTTGACACTGGCCAAGTCCTTCCTCTTCTCTGAACCTAGTATTCTTCTTCTAAAACACAAGGATGTTGGGTCAGTGAGTGTTTTACCCAAGGTTAAGCTGCCTCCCAACAAACCAGAAATGGAGAGAGAAGCTGGGTTTCAAAGCTGCTGTAGGGGAAAGTGTTAGGAGAGGACAGGCCCCAGGGGCTGACCTGGCCCTTCTGGGCCCATCACCACTCACCTGGGTCCTCAGCATCCTTGCCGAAGCATCTCCCCTCACCCACCGCCATCTGCAACCTGGGCTGTCCTTCTCCCTCCTGGATCAAGACACGGAGATTGTCCAGGAGGGTCCCTGAGAAAATCGCTCACAGTCATGGTGCCGTCCCTCTCTCCTCTCCTCCCTGCTCCATCAACCGCAGTCGCCTCCACTCAAGAGATGGCTGGGTGCTGGCCTGTGGACTGCACAGGATGTCTAATCCCCTGACCCCCCAGCCCCGGCCCTTCCTCCACCTCCCACCCTCCTGCCCCTTGCAGGTCAGCCTGAAGTACCAGGCAATCCACCTTGCTCACCACCCAAACCCCTCGAGCCCTTCCCAACCCCCAGCCACCTCACTGGTGTGTTTATTTAAGGCTGACTTCTATATCTGGAAGTTCATTAATTTTTTGTGGGTGCCAAAATGCGGATCATTTGTGCTTATCCTCAACTAAATAAGTCAGGTCATAAGAGGTAATGCCATGGGTAGTGGAATGTAAACAAACACATTCTACCTCAATAAACATGCTAATTTCCAGCTATAATATTCACAAGTAAAAGATCCATCACGCCGACCCTATTTGGCAAAGGCAGCGGGCCTCATCCGTCAACGAGGGAGGCTCCCGCCAGTTCTCTGCGGGAGGGAAATAGTACAACTTAACTTGCTTGATGACGCCCTCGGGGGGAAACATGAGCCTCATAAATGAGTCTGGAAATGTGATAAAAGGATAATCTTGCATAAATGAGCCTGTATCATCAGTACCTGCCCCGACTAAGGCCAGGCACAGGCTTTGAGTGATGGAGTCACATTTCATATAAATTATGGCCGACGCGCCGGTGCACCAGGCCAGCAGGAGCATCCCGTCCTGGCCAGTCCCACTGGCCACCCTCGCCTGAGGCTTGCATGCAGGATGCATGTGGGACCAAGCGGCAGCTTCAGCCCTGGCGGAAGTGGGGGTGCTGGGGTGGGAAAAGCAGGGACAGCCCAGGCCTTACCTGGACACAGTGCACCCTTGGCAAATAGTGAAATCAGAGGGGTCTTGACCCTTTCCCTGACCTCATAGAAAAATTAAGGGATTTATTATTTTACTTACTCAATAATACTTATTAGGCACCTATTAAACGCCAAGGCAGTGAGAGAAGCACTTGGAAAATCAAAATAAGATGAAGCCCCTGCTTGTAAGGCTCAGGAAGGCAAAGCCATATCCTCCCAGCCAGCTCGGCCTGTGGTCCCGCACGAGCACCCAGAGGATGCAGAGCCTCACTGGCCCCGGGTGTGGGGGGTACGTCAGTTCCCCAGTGCGGACAAGGAGGCAGGCACTCTGTGAGGGGAGTGGTGAAGGGCCGGAGCCCCCTCCCCCTTGCAGGCCTCTCAGGGGCACAGGCCCTTCCCCGGCACCATATGCATGTAGCTTTTGTCTCTGCCTGCGAGTCCTTTTACAAAAGACAGAGGGACAGAGGACAAACACACAGAACACGTATGCCATCTTGGAAAAGAGCTGGAGGAGAGAGGGCTGCTCCTTTCTGATTCTCCCTTGCCCCTGCCCAGGGGATGCTGTGGGGGCCCCACCCTCATGGGGGCCTCGCTCACCCACGGCTGGGGCACGTGTCCCCTGCTGCTCTGAGTGTTGGTGGCTACAGTTCACAGCCACCCTCTTCCTCAGAGACTTGCCTTTGGCTAAAGCGGAGCCTCCTCACCCGGGAGCTTACCCTGCCTGTCCTCTGATGTCAGACTAGGGGACTCAGGGGTTCAGGGCCTGACCCCCTTGACTGAAGAGGGTCTGGTCATGATCTGAGGCACAGAGCCCCTTGCAGAGCCCCCTGTGGACCAGGCTGAGGCTGGGCTCCAGCGGAGACTGCATCCCTGCTGCCCCATCCTGCTCCCCTAACTCTCTTCTCCACAGGACACTCCCCAGCAAACGCACACACCCACATCTCGGTCTCCGGCTCTCCTTCTAGGGAGCCCGATGCAAGCACTCTGTTTTCCCTTTTTGTGCCCAACTCTCGTGTTCTGTCTCCTCAGAAGCGGGCTTGGAAACAGTCCCCACTATATGCGGTGCTGGGGGACAGAGGGGCAGAACCCCCATTATGACTAAAGTGCTAAGGGGCTCAGAGAAGGAGCAGCCTCAGGGGGTAGGGAAGGCACCTCAGAGAAAGGGTGCCCACCTTCTCTGGGCTGGGTTGTGTATTCTTCAGGGGGTGAGGTGGGAAGGGTGTTCAAGGCAGAGGTAACCTCACGCCCTTCAGTGTCCAAAGCACTTCCATTTGTGACTTCACAGCAAGTAGGAGGATGTGAAATGGAAAGGGCTTGCTTTAGAAGCCCCCAGAACGACCATCAGTGGTGAGCAGTGGCCTGGCCCTCTTCCTTCAGTGAACACTTGCTGCAGGAGTAGCTGAGTACGTGCAAAGCAAGTGAGCAAAATCATCCCGAACATTCCTCAGAAGACAACATTCTGTCCACTCTGTCATTTCCCTGTTCCCTCCCTGGACCAGAAAATCCCTTACAGCAGGGCAGGGGCTTGAGCACCAGGGAGGCCCGGCTCTGCTCTTTGCACAGAGTCACGTTTCACAAGTAAAAGATCCATCATGCCGGTGTTGATGCTCAGTAAATATCTGTCTCATGGCTTTGAACTGTTGACTTGTGAGGAGAAGGGGATCATTGAGAGCAGAAGGTGTTTAGATGTATAAAGACCTTCATTTATTCATTTGCCACACAACTTTGTGAGGAGATAATAGACTCAGGGACCAAGAAACAAGGAAGAGAGAAAACTATTGTTTCCTCTGTGCTGTACTGTGCCCAGGCATTGTGCTTTTATACGCTGCCCTTAAACCTCACAATAACCCAGAGGTGGGTTAAAATTGCCATTTTACAGATGGGTGAAACCAAGTGGAAGCAGTTGGACAATGGACATCTAGGCCCAGAGTCTGTGGTCTCTCCATTCTCCCTCCCTTCCTTCACTTCCACAGGAGGACATTTTTATCAAAGTTGCAGAGGTCTGGAGCACATTAACCAAATCCTTCTTGAGGCAGAAGATATGGAAGACCTCCGGGCATCCCTTTCAGGGAGAATTCTCTGACTCCAGCTGCCGGGGCCCAAGGAATGCTGATGAGCAGCATATTCTGCCCCCCAAGCCAGGCATATCCCAAACCACACTTCTAAGTGGGAGAGCTCCACGCCTCCAGGGACTGTAGGATTCAGAACCTGCTTTAGGCTTAATTTTCTCAAGGCATAAAGAGAGGTATAAATGCTGTTGAAAAACCGAGCTGACAAGCTCCTGGGAAACCTGAGCTACGCAAGTCTTAGTCAGAAGCGCTGGCCGAGGAAAGGCTGGCCTCTGCCATGCCAGGCGAATGGAAGCCTGCACATTCCAGGCTGCATGTTTCAAATACTTTCCGTGGTTTCGCCAGTGGAGGGCCAGGGGAGAAGAATCTGTCATTACCGACTTGGGTCTGCAAAACAGCTTGGCTGGCAGGGAGCTGAGAAATCACAGGAGGCAGAAAGCCTAACTCATGAGCTTCAGGGACGCGGGAATGTGTGGTGGGGGGTGGGGGGTGCGTTGGGGGCGCTGAGTGGCTACCCGACCTCAGACCCGAAGGGGCAGGATGGATCTTTTACCTCATAGTACCCCCTAGCCACTGACCTAACTGCTGTGACTGCTCCTCCCTCTGGGTGAGAGCCTTGTGCAGTTTTCCAAATGTTTTCTGTGGGTACAAGCATTTGTTGAGCAACTACTCAGTGCCATGCCTCATGCTGAGTATCTGATATGACAGCCCGAGGACATCACACGCCTACTTTTTAAATGAGGAAACTGAGGGCCAAAAGGGTATAGGAACTGCCCCATGCCACACAGCAAGTGGCCAGAACATCAGTTCATCCTTTGTGTGTCGGGACCCTACTATGTGTTGGACACTGGATCAATGGCTGGGGTGCCAAGATGGAGATGATGAGGTCTTTTTCAGTGGAGGCCTCAAAGTCTCATGCTCGTAAGCCATTTGGTGTTTATCAAGGTGCGTCTATATCTGCTACCAAAGTACGTAACTAAACCATGCGAGGGAGGAGGGGCAAGGAAGATCTGGAGACCTGCTCACATGGAAGTCGGGGATGGGAGGGGGTGGGTGCAGAAAGAGCCCTGGTGGTGAGTCCAGAGGCTTGGCTTCTTGGTTCAGCTGGTGCTAACTTGCAGTGTGACCCAGGGAAAAAAAGTCACTTCCATCCCTTTGGGTCTATTCTCTGAAGAATCACTGTCCATGCCCGGCCAACCTCCCTGTGGAGGGACTGTTGGTACACATCGTTGCCCTCCTGCCAATGGCTTCTGACGGCAAGCCTCTGCCACCCTCTGCCTGAAGACCTTCCCTGGCTGCAGGAGGGTGCTGTCCCGTAGGTTGTAGAAGTGCAGGGGAGTTCCTGGCCCCAGGAACAGTCATCGGCAAAAGACAGGTAGAAGCTGGGGGATGAAGGCCCCCTTCCTGCCCCTCCAACAGGACAGCTCAAGGCATGTGTCACCCAGCCTCCCAGAGCTCCCAGTGGCACAGAGCCACAGGTGCCCTTGGGGATTCTCTGCTCCTCAAGCACCCTCTCCCTCGCCTCCCTCACCCCCACGGCTGCTTCCCGAGGTCACCTCCCAAACAAACTACTGGCTCTCGAATCCTGTCTCAGGCTCCACTTCTGGGAGGAGCCAGACGAAAATACTTTCCTTGTCTGTGAAGGACTCCAGCCTGGAAGGAGCTTTAGCCGTCATCTGTGACACCCCATTACTGTCAGAAGGAGTGACTGAGGCCCCGGAGGAGAAGCTGCTGTCTCGGGAGCTGCAACTCTCCCCGCCTCTTCCCCAGGTCTTGGGAAGGCAGCCGCTCAGCCCCAGTGGCCCTGCCTCCAGCCAGGAGCAAGGCCTAGCAGGTGAGGCCCGGGTTCAGGGAGAGCGCAGAGCTGAGGGCACCCACACGGGGTTGTTCCTGGGCTACGGGTCCCTGTGGGCCCCTACCGCAGACCAAGGGGCCCCGAGGAGGAGGGCCTGTGGAGAGAACCACAGAGTCGGGGCGGCCACTGCAGGGCCTGAGGGCCCCGGTTTCCTCCCCGGGCTCCCCAGGCCCCCCCCCTACTTTGAGACCACACCAAAGCCCTCTGCTTGGCCTCCGCCCTCCCCATGGGTCACTCTAGCAGAACGTGCCCCCCACCCCCAGCTGGGCAGTACCTCTCCCCTTCGGAGTAGCTCTGCCTTCCATCCTCGCCAGGGAGCCACCCCCTCCCCCTGCCCCTCTGCGGGTCTGGAACCCGCGCTGGGCCCAGTGTGTCGCCTGTGGGGAACCACGGTGGCCGAACTACATGACGTACCACTGCTATGTCACAGCTTCCCATAAGCTCTCCAAGCGCAGGCTTGCTTACCTTTTTGTCCTCAGATGCTGGCTTTTATAGCTCTATAAATATTTATGGAGTAAGTATAGGAGAATCACTCAAATTTGTTCAGTCCCCAGAGTCACTGTCACCTTTCCACCTGTGTTGTCCCTCTCTTTGGTCACTCATAGAGACAATAGAGCCAGAGAGAAGCTCCTCCGGAGGAGGGATAAGGCTGCTGGCAGGGTAGGGGGCACAACAAGCGAGAAAGGCACCCACCGGCCAGGCTTGTGGGGAGAAGGGGGAACCAGAGGGGCCTGGGCAGGCAGAGGCTCCTAGGCTTAACCTTTAGGGAGCCCGATGGGGAGGCCAAGGGCCGGGGGTACGGGACCCCAGACCAGAGCCTCAGAGTTCCTTTGGAGATACACAATCAAGTGGTCCTGTAACAGGTCCCTTCTTGGGACTATTCTGTAGAAGTCAGTGGTTCTAAAAGCTTTTCTAGTTGTGGCATCCAAAAAAAATCCTGCCTAGAGGTCCAACATGTAAATAATTGCCCTGGTTGAAGGGAGGAGGGAGGCAGTTGGGGATGGAGTTGCCAGTCCTCTCAACGACCCCTTCTCCTAGGCAAACCACTCTAGAGTCCCCTGGGCCTCCACAGAGCTGTCTGGAAACAACTGGCCAAGCAGGAAGAGCTGGACTATGTCTGAGGATCCAGTTTTAGTTCCACTCTGCCACTTACAGGCTGTGTGAACCTGGGGAAGTCTCATCACCTCTCTGGGCTTCCAGTCCCTCATCCCACAATGGAAAACATAACATCTCCCTCACAGGGTTGCTGAGAGGCTGAAAGGCGATCGCCAGCAGAGCTTTGCACCTTATTATGGTCATATTATCTGTGGACAGGAGGCCCAGAAGAACGTGAGAAATTTTGTGTCATCTTGAAAGAGGAGCTCATGGAGGCAGTAGGCCCTGGGCTGAACTGACACAAGACTCAGTTGCCTTTCTTCCTGGGGTTTTAGGCCCCAAGGGCTCAGGAGACATCTCTTTGCCCCAGACCTCATTACCCACCCAGCTGGCGCCCTCGCACAGCCATTGTTTCTCTTCCCTGGGTGTGGAGCTGAGACACGTGAGCATGGAAAATTCCTCCCCTCTCTGCTCCACCAGCCAAACCCCAGTCCCAGCCTGGGACCACAGACCCCTAAAGGGAGGCAGAGCGTTCTGACTCCAGGAATCAGCTAATGCAACCTTGTTAATTACTATGTAAATTACTTTAATAGCCTGGATCCCCCTTAGACAATTGTTTAGGGGCTTGAGGCCCTGGACTGGGGAGAAGGTTTCTCCAGTGAGGGGAAGGAGTAGCCTTTCCAATTGGCCCAAGAGCTCCATGTATGGTTTCCCGTGGGGCGGGAGCAGAGCCACAGATGGGCAGCTGGCGGGAAGGATGGCTCTCATCTGACCCTGGTCCAGGAGGGCCCTGAATGTGACACCGACATGCAGGAATCAAGTCCATCTTTGAAGGTTGGAACTAAAAAGGACCTCAGATGATCTCTAGTCCACCTTCACCCCTCACTGCACAGGGAGAAACAGAAGCCAGAGCAGGTAAGTGACTTACCAAAGTCATACAGCAGGGGGCGCGCAGGCAGGGCGGGAGCACTAGTGCTGCGTTTCCAGCCCAGGAGGTCTCCAACCGGCACCTGCAGATGAGCCGGTCCTCGGTGTCCTGCCTGTGACATCGTGTAGTGAGACTTTCCCAGTTTACAGGGGAAAAAATAAAGTTAAAGGGAGGTATTTTATAAATTTTCAGTTCTACACATAGTTGTTTTTTTTTAAGAGATGCTATCCTACAGACCTATAAGAGGTTATCTTTTCTTCTTTCACATGCTCTTATAATGTGAAATCAAGTGTGTTAAAATGTCATTCTGTGAAGGACACCAGGCTTTAAGATGCTCTGACCTAAAGGAAACCCCAGTCCCAAAGCGCTTATTTTTGTCCCAATTTTCCAGATAGGGTAAGAGACACAGGGAGATACTAATGACTTGCCTCAGGACTTCTGATGGATCGATGCTCTTTCCACTATGCCCTTGGTTAGGAGTGTGTGTAAACTAAGAGTGACTAAATTGTGAAGAGCAGAGCTAGGAAGGGAAGTGGGGAAGAGACAGGCTGATCATACCAGGGCTGTGCCAGATGATGAGCTCGTGAGTACTTAGTGGGCCTGCTGACGCCTCTCCTGGCTGCTCCGGGCGCTCTGCTCCCCTCTGCAGCAAAGCCTGTTTCAGACAGGAGGTCTGTTGCAATGATGAGAGCCAAGCTAGAGTAGTTTCACCATATGTGGCTCCGTGGCCACTTACCACCTGTGTGACCTCGGACATGTGGCATCACCTCTCTGAGTCTTGATTTCTTCATCTGGAAAATGAGCATAAGAATACTTGCCTCATGGGATGATTGAAAGAATGAAATGAGATGGTTCTATGCACCTGGCACAGTGCCTGGCATGTCACTTTCTCCCTCTTCATCTCTGTCTCTTTAAGATGTAGATAACAAAATGTATTTAGGTTAGGGTCAAGTGCACAGGGAAACACAACAGGCTATTAGGGCTCCACTAAGTCCCCTGTGACTTCCTCAAACCCCAGTGCGATGCATCCAACCAGAGACCCTCGGTGCCCAGAAAGGCTCCACTAGGAGCCCCCCATCAATGCCCTGCAGGCCCAGCTCTGCCCTGTACTCAGGCACAAGCTGCCTGCTCCTTATGTCAATACCCAGGCCTCCCTTGAGCCCCCAAGTCAGAAAGCCTTCCCACTGACTGCCCCCAGAACTGGCTGCCCTTGGTCCTCAGTGCCTCCATGGAGGACACAGATGCCTCCTCCCCTTCTCTCCACTGCCTCGGATAGATGTTCCAGCATCACTTCAACCCAGGGTTCTAGGCTCTGAGTATTTCTTAGAATCTGCTGGAAGGAAAAGGTATGGACGTCTGAGCCTTGGTCTCCACCCTGGGAGTGGAGGGGTCACAGCCCCTTCCCCACCATGACCACACGGGGGGAAATGCATAGGGCTGTGAAGCTGTGGGTAAAATTGCAGCATTTCCAGAATCTCTTGCCTGGCCTTAGTGCATCTCCAAATCAATAGCTAATGACATGGGGCAGCGAGGGCATATCTGGACTTGAGAGGTTGGGTGGGGCCCCTTTTTGCAGCCGAGTCATGAGAGACATGGGCGAGCAGAAGTGGACAACGGTTTGTAAGCAATAAACCGTTTTCCCCCACTTTATTTCTCTCTTTGACTGATTTCTGTCAAAGGTATTTTGCCCTAGGCTGGGAAAATATCTTCCCCCTCAGAGTTACAGAAGCCCTCCGAGAGGCAGGGATTGCTGATGGTATCAAGACACAAATATGGATGTTGTTGTATGAAATATGCCAGGCTATCTTTGTGGTGTCCGATGCACTGGGTCCCATGCCCTGGCTACTGTCTCCTCCCGCCTCCTAACCTCAGAGGTCACTTCCTTGGACAGGGGCCTTTGCCCTCCACCCAAGCTTGGCTCTGTGTGTCTCCCCACCTGAGCACTTCCCCCAGGGGCCTGTCACGGCCTGCTTGCCCTGCACTGAGCTCCAGGAGGGAGGGAGCCACATCTCATTCACCAGGCTCTGGGCTGCAAGTAACAGAATCCAACTAAAGCTGTTTAATCAAAAAGGGGAATTTGCTTGAAGTCCCTGAATGTGGTTTAGGAGGGGCCCAAGGACATGCCTCAGGAAGGGCTGAAACCAGAAGCAGATCCCCCTCCAGACACTTCTCCTTCATTTCTCAGCCCTGTTTCTTTCTCCTCTCTCTGCAGGATTTTATAATAGGAAGCTTTTACTGAGCCTCTAAAATGACAGACATACCATTACCAAAGTGAGACACGAACAGTCCACTGGGCACAATTTTCAAGTAAGTGGTCAAAAGCTGCTTAGATAACCTTAAGACCCTCACCTTAAGCCTTTTCCCGCATAGAGGTTGTGAAGGGGTGGGAGTCAGAGAGTAAGGAGTTTGAGAAGGAGGCATCCGGATCTGTCTGTAAGGTGTAGGTCCTTACCATCAACAAAGAGAAGTAACCATAGCTGACAGTGATGGAGCAGGAATCCAGTGCCGGCACCCACTCTAAGCACTACACATGGATGATCCATTCAGCCCCCTCAAAAGACATCTGATGGATGTTCTTTCACTAGCCTCCATTTTACAGATGAGAAAACTGAGGCTTGGGAAAGTTTAGTGACTTGTCTAGTAAGTTGTAAAGCTGGAATGTCAACTGGCTACCTGACTCACAAGCCCTGGTTATGCAGCGCCATGTGTCAGCCTGTGGATGTGGCACACGGCATTCCTGGGTGTGTCATGCATTACCCGTCCATCTGCCCATGCTGACATAGGTGGCACGTGCATTGCGCCCTGGGCGTTAGGCAGGCATGCATGTGTGCGGGCCGTGCACTGCCCCAGCTGGATACCCAGGAGGGAGGCACCGTCACACCTCTGTGTCTGGCTCATTCATCTCCCACACAGTGCTGGTGAAACCACCCAGCCGCTGCTCTTCAGTGACCATTTTTCTTAATGAAAACTTTAGCTCACAGAGGAGTGGTTGCTGAGTGCTGGGAAGCCTGGCGCTTGCAGCTTTGGCTGGTGAAGCCCCGGGGCGAGGAGCGGGGCCCTCGTTCCCTGCTCACTGTTCCGCCCCTGCTGGGGGCTCTGGGGTAAGCAGCAGCCACTGCGGGGAGAAATACCAGCTTCAAAAGACCTGAGAGACCTCGGCACCTACCTTCTCTTGACCTTCACCGCCCACCGCCTCCGCCAACCTTGTTTCTGGCCCCCTCGACCAAGTTACCACCGAGCCGCCTTCTGAACACCCACTTCACCCTGATCGCCGTCCTGCTCTGCGAGCCTCCCTGCCTCTCTTCTATCCTAAACATAAAACCCTACATTTGTGCCCAGCTTTCCACCTGGGCCCAACCTGCCAGCACTGGGATGGGGAGGAAGATGCCCTCACTCTCGGGGCACAGCCCACCCCACTTTCCTCCATGTCCTCCGCCACCCCTGGCACAGGAGTGGGCTTATTCATGGGGCTCCAGAGGATTGACCTAAGGGTGCTGCAGGAAGTTCATCTCAGCTTCGACAAAGGCTCTGTGTGCCAGCTTGGTGCTGGGCCCCTCCCTAGCCGCCCTGGCCCTCGGCCTCATCACACCCCATTTTCAGGTGCGTACCTCACTACTTCAGTCACAGAACCAGTGGGCAGCAGAGAACAGCAGTAATGACTCCAGATTGAGGCCCCGTGAAGGGTCAGCTGCTGGAGGGCTTCTGCCCCTGCCTTGTCAACCACTGCGACAACCCAGGGAGGTCGGCGTGACCTCAAGGAGGTGGATCCTCATTGCCCACTGGCTGTGTATTTGGGAATCGGCCTACCCAGTGGAATTTATTTTAATCCCCAAGCAATACTCACCATTCTTTCTAGGTCGTTGCAGATTTGCACAGTGGCAAAAATCTGGGTGGCCCTGCTCACCGGCTCCCGGCGAAAGTCCAGGAAGGTGACGCTCTGCATGCTTAAGTCAGCTCACACTGCGGACAAGCATCCTTCGCATGGTCTCTGCAGTGCTGTGCTTTTTGCATTTTTGTGCTTTTGGTTGGTGATTTCACTGTTGACAACAGCTGCTGGCTGAAGTGCTGCCTAAGTGTTCCTAAATGCCACAAGGCTGCGGTGCCCTTCCAGAGAAAACTGGTGAGACAGAGAAGCTTCCTTTTGTCAATGAATCGATAGCATAAACAAGGTGTCTAAACAGAAAGACACCTAAAACAAGGTTATGTATTGATTAATTGATGACAATGTGATCAGAGGCTCTCAGAAACCTAACCCTGTATGTTCCTGGGAATAGTGGCTCTGTATTTGCAAATTCAGTGTTCCCAGCATTGTTGTACAACATGATAACCACGAGTAAAGAATAGACTGTGTTTTCATCCTTTTCTGGTGAAGACGCATGGCTAAGAGAGGTTAAGTCAGCACCTGGGTGTTAGCACAGCTAGTGAGTTTCAAGCTAGTCTGCCTAAGAGTCAGAAATAAGCCCCCCATTGTTTTAGAAGGTGTGGGGTAAATGCTGGTGGCCTGGGACGTAAGTGTGGCAGTGGATTCCGACTTGGCATTAAATAGTATTATCTAAAGTTCTTTTTCATTAATATTTCAGTCTTTATGATGGATACAAATGAAAGCCTGGGCTTGGTGGGAGTCAGTCCTTAATGCCTCTCAAATCCTCCTAATTCCCCTAGAAAGAGCAGCTCCTAGGTTCACAGGGTCTAGCTGGAATTTAGAAACAACTATTTTTATACTTGACTTCAAATAAAATACCATAAATAATGGCTTTTAAAAATGGTGTTTAATTTCCAACAAAGTGATTAAACGTTTCTTTTCAAATACATGCAGTTAAGTAATGGTGTAGATATTTAAAGAGAAATGTAAAGTGTAGGAAAAGTCCCAAAGGCGGCATGTAGTGGTATGTGGATGAGGCAAAAATCAAGAGGGTGACATGTGAGTGCCATGTGGTTTGGGGGTGCTGGCAATGTTCTGTTTCTCGATCTGGAGCTGAATGCACAGAAGTGCGTCAAAACTTTTAGTGGCTTAAACCAGTGTGGCTACCCCAACACCAGATTTGTTTTATTTTACAGTTCTGGAGGTCAGAAATCCACAATGGGTTGGCAGGGCTGCGTCCTTCGAGAGACTATCTAGAGGACCATCTGTTTCCCTGTCCTTTCCCGCTTCCAGAGGCTGTTGCACCCCTTGGCTTGTGGCCTCTTCTTCCATCTCCAAAGCATCAAATCTCTCTCTCCTGTCTCCCTCTCTCCTTTATAGAGACGCCTGTGGTTATATTGGATCCAGCTGGATAATCCTGGATAATCTCCCCATCTCATAATCCTTAAACACATCTGCAAAGTCCCTTTTACCATGTAAGGTGACATATTCACAGGCCTGTGCTTAGGACGTGGACATGTTTGGGAGCCATCATTCTGCCTACCACACGTGCTAGCGTGGGTACACGGGAACACATGTACAGAGAGGGAGGGCGTGTGCGTGTGTGTGGGTGTGTGTGGAGCCTACAGAGCTGGGCCCTGGGTAACTAAGGCTCCTCCATGCTCACAGCACTCCGTGCATGCAGCTGCCATCTGCCCCTGTCTCCTCAAGACCTCCCTTTACAGCCAGCCAGCAAGGTGGCCTCTTCCCTCCCAACTGGGACCAGGGTAGAAGGGAGGGAGGGGATCCCGCGGTGGGGCCAGGCAGTGCCCAGAGCCTCTGCTGAAGACATGAATGGTTGGGGTGGGGAAGGCGGGCCCAGGCCACCCACAACAATCACTCCATTCAATTGCTCTTTAATGGGCTTCCCCAACGAACCCGCTTCACTGTGTGTCTTCACCCGGAGCCACCTGGTCACCTTTCTGGCCACCACCAGCCTTCCTCTTTGCTTGGCTGAGTTTGGGAGTTTTATAAATTGTAAATTCATCTGCCTTTATGATTGCACCACTTATTTTCAAAACCGAGGTGCCCCTTGGAAAGCATTTATTAGTGATAAATAATTAGTAATTTATTAGTAATAATGAAAAAGTAAGAGCAGCTATCATTTCTGGGCTGCTTGCCTTCCACATCAGCATGGTAACCCTTCACACACATTATAGCCTTTAACCCTTGTGCCAGCCCCTCGAGGGGCGTCTCCTTGCTGCCCATGTTTAAGGATACGGCATCTGAAGGGCAGAGAGGGTAAGCGACTTGCCCAAGGTCCTGCAGCGAGTGAACAGAGGAGCTGGGAGTTGGGTGCAGGCCCTAGAGGTCACCCACACTGCCTCACTGGGGTGAGACTGCGACGGGAGAGACATTCCTGTGTGTCAGCCTGGCCCTCCCGGGAGTTCTCCTCCCACATCCGCTGTGTCCTGGGGAGGGAGGGAAACGGGGCCCAGGTTTGGAGCTGTGCCTTGTCGGTTTCAGAGTAAGTTTTTCGGTGTCATGGAGGCTTTGGGGGGGCCTGCTGGTGCTTGGGGGTGGGGCTGTGTGACCCCGAGGTGCCTCTGGGCCTCAGCTCCTCTTCTCTAACTTTGGAGAGCTGAACTTGATCTCTCAGGGCCTTCTAGGGCTGCGCTTGACGGGCTCCTGCAGGGACTGTCACCTGCCAGAAGGCTGCTGGGGGCTCGCTGAACCCACGGGGGTCACCCCAGAACCCTCGGTGACATGTCTCATCCTCTTCAGGCCGTGGCCCATGGTCCTGGGGGTGTGGTCTCCATCTTCCAAGGATGTGGGTTAAGTGTGAGGCTGGAGATCTTGACACCTAATCTTCCTTCCTTAAAATCAAATAAATTAGTATTTAGAATACAATTGCTGAGGCTTCTGGGAAGATGGCAGAGTAGGAGGCTCCCATGGTCACTTCCTCCCACAGACACACTGAGGCAGCAACGACGTGTGATGTAACGCACTCTGAAATGACCTGCAGACTGCGGGACAGAGCCTCCGCAGAGAACGACATCAGCAGAAGGCCACCCTGAGAAGGACAAAAGCATCAGCGATGTGGTTGGGACCCAGCTCCCCAATCCCTGCCCCGACTTCGCATGTCAACCCACAGCGGGAGGAAAGCCGCACCAGAGTGAGGGGGTCAAGCCCCACACCAGGCAACCCAAGCCCCGGGAACCTGCACCGGGAGGATGAGCCCCCACAACATCTGGCTTTGAAAATCAGCAGGGCTTACCTCTGGGAGAGCTGCCGGGCTGTGGGAGGCTGGGTCTCTGCTGTGTCACTCAGTCTGGGACCCGGCACAGAAGGCACAGTGTAAGTGCTGGGGTTACACATAAAGGAGATTTACTGACTAACTTCGGGTGCACCAGAGGTGGGGGGACCTGCAGGAGCTTTCTTCAGGGGAGGAGGTATGGGGAGCACCATTTTTCTTGCCCTTCCTCAGCCCAGCTGTCTAGACTCTTGTGGGAACCAGTTGGGACACACTCCATCTAAGGTGCCAGTAGCACCTGCCCCACCCCAGAGCTCCCTTGTAGACTCACCGCACCCAAGCCACCCACCGGGCAGGAGCTGGCCCCGCCTCCCAGCATGCCTGCAGTAGCGCCGGGGTAAGCCCTCCCTCCCCACTGGCGCCCACAGAAGTCGTAGCCAACCATCACTGACAGCCGGGCTGAGGGCTGGGCCTGCCCACCAGCACACTTGCAGTGTCTGAAGCCATGCTTGTGACTAGCCACATCAGGAGCCAGCTCTGTCAGCTGGTGCACCCACAATAGGTGCATCCAGTCATTGCTGACCGCTGGGCACAGGCCCAGCCCCGTGCACCAGGGCACTCACAGAGGTTGTGGCCCAGCCACAACAGGAGGGCAGGCAGCCTACACAGGGACCCTCCTGGAGCCCCTGGTTCTGGTGACCAGGGGTATTTACTACTGGCACCACAGGCTGCATACTATGTAAGACCAGGAGACATAGCTGGCTTACCTGATACACAGGAACAAACACAGAGAGCCAGACAAAATGAGGAGGCAGAGGAATATGTTCCCAAAGAAAAAACCTGACAAAATGCCAAAATAAGAGGTACACAAAACAGAGAAAAGCAACTTTGAAGGATACAAGGCAAATCTCTGGTGCAAAAGAATTCTAAATAATTTGTGTAGATATCCCTCTTTCAAGGAAGGGGGAGCTTAAGTCCCCAAGCCTTAAGTGTGGGCTGTGCATAGTGACTTCCTTCCTGAGTACAGAACGGGAAGGGGATAAGAGTACCTTACTAGTGGGACACCTGACAGGCACTGCCTCATCCAGGTGGTCAAGGCAAACATCCACAGTGCTAAGTTACGTTGACACGTATGTACCTTTTCTCTGGTATGATGACAATGCACTTAGCCTCTGTGGTCTTCCTCCCCAAAACTCTAGCCCCAGTCTAATCATGAGAAAACCAGCAAAGCTCAGGAGAGAGGGACACCTGACCAGCCCTCAAAACTACCAAGGCCATCAAACACCAGAGAAGTCTGAGAAATTGTCACAACCAAGAGGAGCCCAAGGAGACATAACAATGACAGGTATGGTGATATCTTGGATAGGATCCTGGAAAAGGAAAAGAAAGACAGTAAGTAAAAACTAGTGAATCTGAATAAACTATGAACTTCAGTTAATAAGAATGTGTCAATACTGGTTCATGAATTATAACCAGTGTAGCAGGCTGACAGAGGAAGCTGGGTGGGCAGCACAGGGAAGCTCTCTGTACTACCTTTGCAACTTTTCTGTAAATAGGAAGTTCTTCTAAAACTAAAAGCTTACTTTAAAAAGTTTTAAAGCCTTTCTGCATCTATCATCAGAGCCTTATACGTAACTTGCAATGAATAATACTTTTGCTAGATATTTATGTACCTTAATCAGTTGCTTAGCCATATCTATTTCTAATGGTGTTTTTCCAAAGAATTTTTTTTAAATTTGATCTTCCCCCCCGTCAAAGAATTGCCTAGAAATCATCTTCAAATTTACATCTTATGATTGATAAAATGGAAATCGTTGCCACCTTTCGTAGACTCTTCTGTAGATCACAATATTTTTAATGGGAATACAGTTTACCTGCAGAGGTAACATGGAGGATATTCTTGATTCTAATTTCTTTAGACAGGAAGGGTTAACTATTTCAGCCTAAATATTTTTACCAGTAGCATCTTTTAAACCTCCATTTAGAGTACCTTTCTTTAACAAGGATTATGAGAAAATAAATCTCATCACCTAAGTTGACTTTGTAACTTAGGAAAAATATTTTGCCAGTTGTAGATGCTGCAGACCATAAGTCTTCTGTCTGCCTTCAATCCAAGCACAAAACATAGATTTGCCCAATTACAAGTAGGAGCTCCATCAAAATATCTTTGCACAAACCAAAACATATCAGAGAAAAAGTATAGAATTTTTAAGTTAAATCTTGGCCCCCCTTTGAGCTCTCATTACTGTGTTCAGCAACTGCTTTGCTTTTGAAGGGTGAACTTAGCAGTTGTCCAGTGTCAAATAACTGAAATTTGCTAAAAGCTTTGTTTAAAATACCTAAAATTTAATAGAAGTTTCAAACATTATAGTTTATTTGGGCACACTTGTTGAACACTCTGATGAAAGATTTTCAGTTGTTTTTGAACAAAATTTCGAGGATGCATTTACAGAATATTCAATTCCATTGTGAACACTTAAGATGGCTTGCAAAGTAATTCTTCAGAGACTCAAACATTTGAAAACTTTGGCTGATGTCAGAGAGCAAAAAAGAGAAGACACACGGCGAGGCAGGGCTGTGCCAACTCGGACAGGTGACTGAGGCGAAAAGAAAAACCAATATTGTTTATCCTGCCTTCATGTGAAATTTGATCTTTTGTTCATCAAGGACAAAATTTTTTGCTTTAGTTCTTATTTTTTAAATACCGCATTAGAAGATTATTTATCTTGGTCACTGCGCTTTTGGTGGCCCCTTAAACTTTGCACCTGAGGCAGATGCCTTCCTGCCCACAACTTAGTCTGGCCTCTGCTGCCCTATTGAAACGTTGTGTATTAAATGTCAGTTTGCCATGAAAATATTGTAATGTAGTTACACTTTATGTATGTATGTGTGTGTGTGTGTGTGTGCGAGTGTACATACAAGTAACTACAATTTCTGTTTCAATTGATATACCATCACAGCTTGTTTTAGCCCAATTTTCAATTATATGGGCATCACCACCAATTTCAAGTTCATTTCTGCTCCATGAATTTCCTAATTGGATATGAATATTGTTTTTTGCCATGCTGCTGTGTTCTGCTAAAATTTATATTCATATTTGCAAGCACAAATAATTCTATTTTCAATGCTGAACTTTGTAAATGAATTTGCGAGAATGTGTACAGCAGTGTCAGATGTTTCACCCCCACCGGGATGAATTCCCAAAAGCTTGGCTTTGAGTCCATTATTGAAATACCTGAATTTCTATATGAAGCACTTGGCCTTCATTTAAAATTGCTGAGGGTCAGTATGTGAGGTTGCAAAGAGCAGAGCCCCTGTCAGGGGACTTTGTGATGGGCATGACTCCACCAGGAGCTACGAAGGAAGCTCATGGAGGTCTGAGCTGGAGCCCCCAGGGGCCAGACTAAGAGACCATGTGGAATCGAGGACAAGCCCAGGCACCCAGCGGCAGAACATTCCCCGGATGTCTCCTTCCTGTGGTTCTGCTCCCACCTGAAAGCTCTGTCCACACAGGCCAAGTTCCTGAACCAGGCCATCTGAATGGCTAGGTCATTTTCTGAGCGAGGGCATGGGAGGGTGGCAAGCCTGTGGATTGGGCCAGCCTTTAGTCCAGTCAAGGGGCAAATGGTGGCACAAAGTCACTTGGGACAGAATGAGTTAGCCTGCAACACACAGGCATTTTCCTTAGGGGCTGTGGCTACGCCCTCAGTGGGCACTGACTGGTGGCCCTGGTACAGTCAGTACACAACTGCTGCTGGGCCTCAGTGACTCCTCCCCCAGACAGCTCTTCTCTCTACTGACGGCCCATCTGACATTGATACTGCAGCTCTGTTACCGGAAGCTGCTCTTTATGTCCATATAGCCAGACATTCTAGAAAGGAAAATGTGTCCTCCATAGTGACCACTGTCTACTGAGACAACAGTCCCAAAATTACCCAGACGAACCTGCCAGCCTCTGCCCATGCAGTCTTGACACCACCTCAGGACCCTAACTGGGAACATTTATGGCACCCTTGTAGAGTATTTCCCAGCCTCCCTTGCACCCTTCCCATGGTGGCCATGTGACACAGTCAGTGAGATTGAAGGGCAGATTGTTGCTTGAGATTTCCAGGAAAGCCCCTGCAAACGAGGCAGGCTCAGCCACCACACGCCTGGACCTTCCCCTCCTGGGACTGCGGGTTTGCAGCGAGAGGGGGAGCAGCCAACTCAGACCATGAATGATTGAGAAAAGGAAAGATTCTGGGCCCCTGACCGCGTTAGGGACCCACTGCAGCATAACTGGATTGCCTGTCTCTATATTTCTTTTATTCAAAGGAAGGAAATTAAACTCTCATTTGTTCACATTACTGTTGGGGAAATCTCCCAGAGCATCATTCCTAACTGTGTCAGCATCCAAATCTCTCCTTTCCAACTGAGTTCAGTGCAGAGGAATTCGATGGAGCCCTAGGGAAGCACATACACAGTCCAGTGTGGTGACCCGTCCCTTGCCTCCAGGCACTGTTTTCTCAACCAGCGGCAAGGAGAAGCAGTGCTTAGATCTGGGACACAGTTCTGGGAATCACAGGACCCCCAGGGATCCTGCTCTTATCTGGGTCATGTGCCCTCATGCTTTCCACTTGTCTTTCTGATCCAGGCCATGACTTTGCTGTACTGAAACTCCAGTCACCTTCAATTCCCACCACAGACATTCTTGAAGTGCAGTGGGAAGCAGAAGTCCCAAGGAGGGAGGAAGGGAGAGAAGAGGAAAACAAGACACCATCAACTGCTTTTTTAGAGACTTTACATTGTCTAAGATAAAGTAAAATATTAAAACAGTGCCACAGATTTTGCACTTTCTCTTCTGTGCCAGGCATTTTGTACCTTTGATTTCATCTTATCCTCATAATGGTCTTGTGATTAGCATTATTATTCCAGTTTCACAGGTGAGAGATTAAGGCTCACAGAAATTCGGTGACATACCCAAAGCCGCACTGCAGACCTGACTTGCCCACATCCCTTCTTGTCTGCCCTCCCAGCACTGAGTCATTCTCCCCAGAGCAGTCAGAATGATCTTTTTAATACGTCATTCCCATCATGCCTCTGTTTCAAACTTTTCAGTGTGTTCCCACTGCTGTTCTAGACAGACTGGCTTGTCGCCCTGAGACCTGAGACCTGGCCCCTATCTCTCTCACATTACTTGGCCACTTGCTTCCGCCATCTTGCCCTCAAAGGTTTGTGCTTCCTCTTACACAAACTCTTGTCCTGTGCTGTATTATATTATTTTATGTTACGTTATGTCATGTCATGTCACATTATATTAATATACTCATACCCCCTCTGCTCAGAATGTGCTACCCCACCTCCTTCTCCTAGGACTCTCCCACAAAAAATGGTTCCTTATAAGATTGCAACATTTGGTTCCACATGCTTAAGCCCCTTTTTTCAATCCCCCAATAGACAGCAGTCTGACCCTTAAAGGTGACCTTGCTCAGGGTGAGACTTTTACCTCCTGGGAATTGTTTGGTCTGAGCTCCGCCCCCACTGGCCCATGCAGTCTCCCCTTTCCCTTGCAATGTCCCCCACCTCTGCCCTAGCGTAGGCTCAGGAGGTGGCTCTGTTGGTTTCAAACATTTTCTTTCCCTTCTTTCACATATACAGAAGTTTATTAGGCTGCAAGATTATTTAATTCTTCTTGGGGGTCTATATGGTTTTTGGAGGCTATATGGAATGTTAAGATATTGGTGGTTGCCATTATCCTCCAGAAACCTGAAACAAAATGTGTTAATTTTATCAGTAACTTAAAAAAAACCAACTACCTAATTTTGTCTTCAGTGGTCCTCTTTATTGTGTTAGTTTCTACTTCATTTCCTTTTATTCTGGTCATTTCTTTCTCTTCTATTTATTCTGCTATTCCTTTCCTAACTTCTTAAATAGGTTACTTAGCTCATAGTGTACAGCTACAAATTTCTCTCTAAGTATCACTTTAGCTGCATCTCACACATTTTGGTAGGTAATATTTTCATTAGCCTTCAGTTCTAAGTATTTTCTAATTTTTCTTTGATCCACAAGTTGTCTATAACTGAACTTACCAATTTCCAAATGTTTAAATTTTAAAGTGTTTTTGTTACTGATTTCTTACTTAATTACATTATGTTCAGGAAGTGTTTTCTTAGTAATTTGTATGATACAAATTATTCAAAATGTGTTTGGACTTGATTTTTATGGTGTCTCATAATGTGGTCAATTTTAGCTCTACATTAAGTGTTAAATTTGGGTAATTGAGTCTTCCGATTTCATTCTTTCCCAAAATTATTTTGGTTAGTTGAGTTCCATATAAACATTAAAATCAACTCGTATCTATCTACAAAAAAATCTGCCAGCATTTAATTTTTTTTGGAATTGTGTTGTTTATAGATCTATTTGGGGATCATTGACATCCTACATCTGTCCCTGCTTATTTTAATCTCCTTTGATTTCTGTCCTCAGTGTTTTATTATTTTCAGCACAGATTCTGCAAGTATTTTGTAAGATTTATACCCAATTATATCATTTTTTGGTGCGATTGCAAATATTATTTTTAAACCTCAGTTTCTAATTGTTCATTGCTAGTATGTAGACATGCAATTGATTTTTGTATGCTCACCTTGTAACCTGTATCATTGTTAAATTCTCTTACAAGCTTTAAACTTTTTGTAGATTCCTTGAGGTTTTCTACATAGAATCATGTTCTCTGCAAATAGGGATGGTTTTATATCTTGCTTTCCAACTTGTATGCCTTTTACTTATTTCTCTTGCCTTAATGCACTATGACATCCAGACAAGGTTGAACAGGAATGGGGAGAATGAACATCCTTGTTCTTGGTTTTAGGGAGAAAGCATTCGGTATTAACCTCTAGGTATGATATAGGGTGTTTTTTTTTATGCCCTTTATCGGGTTAAGGAAGTTCTCTGTTCCTAGTTTATGAGAGTTTTGTGGATGTTATGAGACTATTTCATGAACGTCCATGAATGGATGTTGAATTTAGTTAAATGCTTTTCTGCATTGCTTGATACATTCATGAGAATTTCATCTTTGGTTTGTTAATATAGTGGCTTACATTGATTTATCTTCAAAGCTTTGCATTTCTGAGACAAGACTCCCTTATTTTTCTATATTGCTGGATTCAATATGTTCATATTTTGTCAAGGATTTTTTAATCTATGTTCATGAGGGATATTGATCTGTAGTTTTCTTTGTCTAGTTTTGTAGTATTATCTGTATCTGGTTTTGGTATCAGGATAAAGTTAGCCTCATAAAATGAACTGGGAAGTGTTCCCTTCTCTTATATTTTCTGTAAGACATTATATGTCAAAAGATTGGTTTGATTTCTTCTTTAAACACTTGGTAGAAATTTTCTAATGAAATCTGAGTCTGCAGCTTTCTTTTTCAGATGGTTTTTAACTATAAATTCAAATTCTTTAACAAATTAGGACTATTCAGGTTATCTATTTCTTCTTGGATGAGTTTTGGTAATTACAGCTTTTAAGGAATTTGTTTTATCTAAGTTGCCAATTTATTTTGTAGAGCTGTTCATATTATTATTCCCTTTAGCCTGCTAATGTATGTAAGGTCTGTGGTAATAACTCACCTATCATTCCTGATATTGGTGACATGTGTCTTTTTTTTTTCTTAGACAGTCTACCTAGACATTAATAATTTTATTCATCTTTTCAAAGAACCAGCTTTTGTTTCCTTGATCTTTCTCTACTGTTTTCTTGTTTTCAATTTCATTGAATTTTGCTCTTATTTTTATTATTTCCTTCTTTCTGCTTGCTTTGGGTTTATATTTCTTCTCTTTTTTGAGTTTCTAAAGGTGAAAGCTTAGATGCTGATGTGACATCTTTCTTCCTTTCTAATATAACCACTTAATGCTATCAGTTTCCCTCTAAGCCTCGCTCAAGCTGCATCTCATAAATTTTGGTATGTTTTATTTTTATTCAGTTCAGAATATTTTCTAATTTCCCATAAGACCTTCCTTTTGACCCATAAATTATTTAAAGTGTGTTTTTTATGTTCAGTATGATTAAAGATTTTCCAGTATTCTCTGCTATAAATTTCTAGTTTCCTTATGATCAAATAACATACTTTGCATGATTTCAATTATTTTAAAATAATTAAGACTTGTTTTAGGACTCAAGATCTGCTCTTTCTTAGTGCAGGTTCTTTGCACACTTGGAAAGAATTTGTTTCTGCTGGTTTTTAATGGAATGCTCTATAAATGGCAATTGAATCCAGTTGGTTTATGGCTTAGTTCTTCTGTATCCTTGCTATTTCATATTTACTTGTTATATTAATTACTGAGAGAGGACTGTTGAAGTCTCCACTTATAATTTTTTGTAGAGTATTCCATTTCTCCTTTTAGTTTAGTCAGTTTTTGCTACACATATTTGTTATTAGGTGCATACGCACTTAGGGTTTTTATGTCTTCTTGGTTAACTGGCCCTCTTATTGTTATATGTGTGTCCCTTTATCCTTTTCTTTACTCTGAAGTCTATTTTGTCTGATATTAATATAGGCACCCCAGCTTTCTTTTGATTGGTGTTTACATAGTGTATCTTAATCTTTTTTAACAGTTTTATTGAAGTATAATTCACATATCATAAATTTGCCCACTTAAAGAGTACTCTTCAATGGTTTTTAGTGTCTCTTAGTCTTTTAACCTATCATTAATTATATCAGCATAATTATAGGCAACATAGTTTGTTTTCTTTTCATCTGTTTTGACCATTTCTCTCTTGTAATTGGTATATTTAATACATTTAGGTTTAATGTAATTATTGACACATTTGGATTTAAGTCACATTTTACTATCTATTTCCTGTTTGCACTGTGTTTTTTGTTCCTCCGTTTCCCCCTTTCCTTCTTTCTTTGAGTTATTTAAGCTTCTTTCAGTTTATCTACTTTATTTTTTACTCTATCTTGTTGATAATTTTTTTTGTGATTGCAGTATACATATCTTAGCTTTTCACTGTCTAGAGCAAACATTTACCCCCTTAGATAAAATTTAGAAGTCTTACCATCATATAAGTCCCTTTATTCTCCTTCCTTCATAACTGTCTTACATATCACATCACATTAAGAACCTCGTTAAACAATGTCATTATTTTTGCTTTCAACTGTCAATCATATTTCAGATAACTCGAAAGAAGATGAAGAGTCTATTTACCCAGATGCTTGCCATTTCTGCTGTTGGTCCTTCATTCCTGTTGTTCCAGGTTTTCCTATGATATCATCTCCCTTCCATCTGAAGAACTTAGTATTTATTTTAAAACAGATGTGCTGGCAACAGTCTCTAAATTTTCCTTCATCTGAGGATATTTTTATTTCTCCTGCATTCCTAAAGGATATTTTCACTACATATAGAACTGTGGATTGTCAGTTCTTTTCTTTCAGGGCCTCAAAAACAGTTTCACTTCCGTTTCGCTTCCATGGTTTCTGAGGAGATACTGACAGTCATTCAAACAAATGTTCTCCTACAGATAATGTGCTTTTTCTCTGACTACTTTCAAGAGTTTTTTCTTTGTCTTTGATTTAAAGACACTTGATTATCATGCTTCAGGGAGGTGATTTCTTTGAGTTAATCTTGTTGGAGGTTTGCTGAATTTCCTAAACTTGTAAATTTGGGAAGCTTTTAGCCATTATTTTTCAGTTATTATTTCCTGAGCCGTATTCTTTCTCCACTTCTTCTAGGACTGTGGTGACATGAATGTTCAATACTTCGGTGTTATGTTATCCCACAGGTCCCTGAGATTCTGTTCAATTTTTTCAATCTTTTTTCTCCCCATTGTTCAGACTGGATAATTTCTGTGGGGTCTGTCTTCAAGTTCACTGACTCTTCCCTCTGTGTTCTCCATTCTGCTATTGAGTCCATCCAGTTATTTAAAAAATTTGGTGATTGTATTTTCCAGTTCTATGATTTCCACGTTTCTTCTTTATGTCTTCCATTTCTTCATTGGGACTTTCCTTTTATTCATTGCCACAATGTTCACCCTTACTTCTTAGAGTTATAATAGGCACTTTAAAGTTTTGATAATTTCAATTTCCACGTTCTCTCAGGATTGACATCTATTGATTGCCTTTTTACTGTGCAATGAGATTTTTCTAGTTCTTCATACACCAAGTCATTTTAGATTATTTCCTGGACATTTTGCACATCATGTTATCCAACTCTGGGTTTTGTTTAAGTAGTAAAGAGAATGTTGATTTTTAAAAATATATATATTAACAGACAGTAAGCCTAGGCTAGGTTCAGGCTGTAAGTTTCAACTCACTTTCTATGGGCTCTGGCTCCAATATCAGTCAAGTTTTTCAAAGCTTTTTGCAGGGCTATTCAAATTTGTCCTGTATGTGCAACACCAGTGGCCTGTCTGAGATCTGGGTTGCAGTCTGCCTCATAGCTCAGTTCTTAAAACCTTTCAGACTCTGTTTAGGATCAGATCCATGCAACCACAGTTTGGAGGTGATTCTAGAAGTTCTTACACACATTTATGAAATGGCTCTCTTCTCTTCCTCTCTCCTCTCCACAATTACCTCCAACACTTTCTGGCTCCCTGGGGCCTTCCTCCCCAGTCTCCCAGCCCAGGGCTTTAATTTGCCAGCTCTGCTATGCACTCCTTACGAGTGCATCTGTGTCTGGGGTTAAGCAATGGGAAGACAGGGAAGGGAAAAAAAGCAACAAGAATTCGCCCATGCTTTTATGTTCACAGATCTTCTGGTAGACAGACTTTCTTTCCCTCAAAAATGTTTAACCTACTTGGCTCATGTTCAAACCACTATTGCCACCTGTCACTGGTGCAAGATTGCTTGGAGGCTGGGATGGGAGATGAAGGAGGCAAAGAAAAAATACTTCCCACTCCCTCTGATCCTTAGGAGCTTCTTTCCTGCTCTTCAGACCAGCAAGAGAGCTCTATCTGCTCTTTTCTAGCTCTTTCTACCTGCACTTGGTGTGTCCTTCCAGTTTCAGGCTGTCTTTGAGTGCAGGCCAGGCAAAACTGGAAGGGAAAGAAATGAGAAATTGATCCCAGTTCAGTTGTACTTCAAATTCTTATTTCCTTCCCCAATCTATGGGCTACTAGTTACTTTTCAAGTCCTCAGGTAAGCTGGTCCATATGTTCCATACAGTTTATAATCACATTCAGTAGGAGACAAGATAGAATGTGTTTACTCCATTTTTCCTAGAACCAGTCCTCATCCATTGGATTTAATTTCCATTATAATTATCATTTCTAGAAATTCTATTTGGTTCTTTTTCAAATTCATCTGATCACTTTTGATACTCTCATTCTTATGTCATACATTTAATCACTTATTCAATTTCTTCAAGCAAACCACACATAGTTATTTTAACTTCTATAACAGATAATTCCAATATCTCTACTCATTGGTCTGATTCAGCGATATTGTTTCTGCTGACTCTCATTTCATGTAGCTTATTTCCTCTTCTGCTTAATGATTTTTTTTTTTCAATATGACCTCTTGTTCCTTGGACGTTTGTCTGTGAGAATTCTTTGAAGCCTAGATATAAAGGGTGTTCCTCCAGGGAGCATCTGCAATCACTTCACCAGACATCTGGGGAGCACTTTGAACTGCCTGTTTAGTTTTGTTGTTGTTATTCTGTTTTGTTTTGTGTTGTGTTTTGAGGAGAGAAGCAAAGGGGAAAGTATAGGCAGGATGAATTCTGGCACCACACCCATTTGAAATTGGGCTTGTCCTAGAAATTCCCAGGGAAGACCCTTCTTTCCTCTGCTCCAACTCCAGTGAAGTGATAGACACATTTCTGCACTCTTCTCCCCTCGTTAACTAGCACTCCAGGGTCCTAGCTTTATGCAGCGGTTCTTCTAACCTATTTCCACCTTGACTGGGCCTCAGGAATTATCTTCTGTGCCCAGAACTGTGTTGCCTGTTAAACCCAGACCTTGGGTCACCAGAGGCAGATAACCTTTGGGCAAATGCTGGCTCTATGGACTCAGTATTTCTTGATGCCTCTGAACACTGACATTTCCCTTATTTTCTGTCATATAAGCTATGTTGTTAAAAATACATTTTTTAAGATATCCAACAGTTTAGGTGATCTGTCCAGGGGATATTTCAGCAGAGATTTATGGGAAATCATGTCTTTGACTTCTGATAGGGAGTTCATCTTGATCACGCTTATTGTGACAGCCAATGAACTTCTGTTTTTCCTGCCTAAGTGCATATTTGCTACTGATGAAATTTTTCTCCCTCTTTATCCCTTTCGTCTCTTGGCCTGGTCAAGTTTTTCTGTATTCCTTATTTCAAATCCTATCACCACCATCCATCATCACTTGCTTATTGAGAAATTCAACTCTGCCTTTCAATTTTGCTGCCGGTTTTGCTTGTTCCTTTCTCTTCTATCATTTTGGAAGATCTTAGAATACTTTAATTTCTACTCTCTAAAATGTCCTTTCTCTCCCAAGGGTATGCTGATCATTTAGATCAGTGCTGTCCAAAAGAACTTTCTGCCATGATGGAAATGTTCTATATCTGCTTTGCCCAATACAGTAGTCACTAGCCATGCATAGCCCCTGAACACTTGAAAAGTGGCTAAAGCAACAGAGAAACTGAATATTTGATTTTATTTAACTTTAATTAATTTAAGCACAAGGAGCCAGATATGATTAGTGGCTACCATACTGGGGATAATGCAAACTTCAATTCTTTCATTTCTGACTCTTAAATAGCCTTTTCCCTTACACCGTGGCTTTCTTTGTTTCAAGAATCCCTACTTAAGACTACAAATGATCAAGTCGTCGTTCATCTAGATTTAACTAGAGCCATTCCTTCCTCTTGTTTCCTGTATACTTTTTCATCCTCTATCTTGTGATCTCCCTTCTAATCCAGTTTTTATTTGGTCTGAGTATTTTGTTCAGGTTTCATGTGACCCCAAGATGCCCTGAAATAATTAGTGGTATCTTGACTGGATGAAGACTCTTGGATCACAAATCTCTCCCCTAATAGGTCTGTTGAAGTTTTGTTATCCAGTATTGCAGATGTAAAGACTAATGTTAGCTTAAGTCTCTTTGAAAGCCATCTTTTCTCACCTGTATGAACCTGTATGATGTCCCCTTTATCTGTGAGTGGCAGGTATGAATCTCAGCCTACAAACTAAGGTATATGAGAAATAGAACTTTCCTTTCTTAACTGGATTGTATTTCTATTTTGAGCCCTATTTCACTTGGACGGTGGTCACTGAATTTTAGGCAGGACTACTTCTCAATTCTTGGGTGGAGGTGGGGAATATGTAGCACTAAGGTGGGGGGGGAGCATTAGGAAAATCTAGTCCTTGGTCATCTGTCTTGCTGTCCTCCTCTGAGCTGTCTGGACATAGGACATTGGTGGCCACTGACCACACAGGGCCTCCACCTCAGCCTCTCCAGGTCCTGCCCTCTGTGCTACACTCTTGGGCACATCAGAAACATGCTCCTGAGTTCACCCCACTCCTGTGGAGGGGAACCCTCTTGCTCACCCAGGGGCCTTCTGCTGCTCCTGGGGGCTCTGTGAGGCCACATCAGGCCCATCTTCATGGCCCGGGCCCACTGGGTGACTTTGATTCCACTCCAGTACCTGTCCAGACCCAAGGAGGTCCAGGCTCCTCCCACCCCCTTGGCTGCGCCAGGGCCCATCCCCTCTTCATGCTCGGATCTCAGACCTAACTAGGGGACGATTCTCTCCTCTCACTTCTCCTATGAGTCTCCACCCTCCACAGCTCACGGCATCTTGATTTAGTTTGGGGGCACACAAAAGGAGTGAGTAGTAAAGCAAAGACTGAACTGAAATCCAGATATCCAGGCACCGAGGCAGGTTCCGCGCAAGCCTACAGTGACATGGCAGGACACGCCCGCCCTGTGTGCAAGTGCCTGGGAACCCCTCAGGCAGGGGCTCACCTGCCAGGCAGTGCACGCTCATAACGCTGAATGGGTGAGGCTGAGGCCACCCAGGCAGTTCTGCAACGCATTGCCCGTCTTCATGTGTGGCTAAGTCCCCGGTGTGGGCCAGACATTGGCCACTGCCTGGTCCATTGCCAGGAGCCTGCAGGGGAGGAAAGAGGGAGGAGGAAAGAGGAATGAGGGTGCCGAGCAGCGTGTCGCACAGCACAGCCCCATCACAACGATGTGGCGCCAGACGCTGCCCGCAGAGCTCTCCGTGTATTCTGCTAATGAACTCTTACATGCTCTTTTTGGAAGCAAAAGAGAAGTTCTTCTTTTACTTATTTTATAAATGGGGAAATTGAGGTTCCAAAGATTACCTTGAGCGAAATCACACAGCAAGTCACTGGACAAGCTGGATTCAAGTCAGCTTGAAAGTTGAGCCCCAAACCTCCGTATCACACAGCTTATTGCCCACCAGCCCAGTGTGATACCACCCACTGTACAGATGAAGAAACTTGAGGCTGGAAGAGGGAGGAACTTGCTGGAATTAGTAGCAGAGCCAGACCCAAACCCAGTACCAGAGCCCGGCCTAATTAACTACAATGGTCTCTACCTACCAGGAGCTTCCAGGCTAATGGGAAGACGGATCTTGCCCTGGGGTGGCAGCCATGGTGCAGGCATAGTGCCTGAGCCGGCCCACAGAGGTCAGCCTTTCAGGGTGACACAGCCTTTCACGCAGGGAGGCCGGCCAAGACACTCCTCGGGGCCAGGCAGTGTGCACACCCCAGCACTGAGATAGAGGAGAGTCCAGCTCCTGGACTCATGATGGTGTGTCACGCTGAGAGGACACATTCAGCAAGAAAGTGCCCCCTACACCTCACACTACCCCATCTCCTCCACCAACGCCCATAGCCCATGGGGCTCCCTGCGCTCCTGAGAGCCCACTCTCAGGCCCCGAGGAATGGGCAGCCCCACAAGTGGCCACACCCTCCGGCTTTAGCTAATTGGACCAGAGCTGGACACTGACCCAGGCTGGGCCAGTCAGCTTCTCTCAGGCTTAGGGAGGCCTCCAGGACGCGGGTCCTCCAGGCCAGGCTGGTGAGAGGAGGTCCTGAGATGCCGGTGGCCAGTGGTGGCTACAAAAATACTCCTCTCATATCTCTCACTGGGGAGCATAATTAACCAATGGCTTCAGCGACTGGGCTCTGGGTCTTAAAGACAAGGAAGTCCACCTCTTATTTTACACATGGGCAAACTGAGGCTGAGAGAGTGGGGTGACGATGGTCAAGGGGATGGAGTGAGGGAGTGGCCACCTCCACAACCAGACATGAGCACATGGTTCTTAAACTAGCTACAGGTTGAAATTAGCAGAATGAAGACTGAGAAAGAGGCCCTCCCCGAGCCACACCAGCACTCACAGCGTTCACACCACCACTACTTCAGAAAGGGCTTCCTCGCCAACAGCCACAACCCCGCTCTTCGTTAAGCACACCGCTGCGTCCTGAGCCTGCAGAAGCCCCTCTTCCCACAAGGCAGTGACCGATCACAGCAGGAATATAAAGGAGGGCCATTCCTGGGGGAGGATCCTTGGCCAGACTCCCCATTAACCCTGCCGAACTTTCTTAGAACTGCGCTATAGTCAAAAATGCTCCCCCTCAGCCTGCCTTCCTTCCCCACCTTCCCCCTTCCCCCTGCTCAGATCAGCATCCTGGTCTGAGGCTCCCTCAGCCTGCACAGCTCCTTCCTCCTTTTCCCTCACAGACGTCCTCTAATCAACCTCCTGCACATCTAACCCTGCCTTGGTGTCTGCTTCTCAGACAGACTCTAGCTCCTGAAGTTATGGGACATTTGTGAGCCACACATCAACTGGAACAGTGGACCAGCTGATGCCAGTGCTCACCAAGCCCAGTGCCCATTACTCCCTAACACCCAAACTGAGGAAATGCACCCTCTGGTCCTGTGACCTGGGCACCACCTCCCCCTTCAGCACCCAGAACCTTTTCCTCTCAGACAGTCCCAGCTCTGAGACTCTCCCCACGTATGCCTGAGGCAGACTGGAATACTAAGGGAAAGGGCTAGTTATATATTCTATATATATATTTATGTCTGTGTTTTATTATCCAGGAATTCATCAAGCATCTACTATGTGCAAGGCACAGTGATAGCAGAGTATTCCAGAAACTGCACAGGATTTGGAGATGCTTGGAAAGAGGGACTGCATTTGAGCGTCCCCTCACAGAGCTGTGTGACCTTAAGCAAGTTACTTAGCCTCTCTGATCCCCTGTGTTCTCATCTATAAATGGGCTGAGTGAGAATTTCATGTTACAGAGCGTAGAGCTGACAGTAGCAGACTTCCACAAATACCCGGAGATACTACTGTTAGGGCTGCAGCTATTTACTTATGTCCCTAAAGGAATGAGCTGGACAGTGATCTCACTCTGGCCCTTCATTCTGGGCACCCAGAGACCAACCTCTCACACTCAGCTCAGCAGCTGGAGCCTGTGTGCTGAGCAGGTCTATGCCTGCTGAGGGGCAGGGTTCAATAGGAATCTGGCTGGGCTAAAGCTCATGTCCTTCTCTTCTACTGCCAGACCTCCTTTCACAAGGGCAGCCCCTACTGGCTCAGAGGAGGTAGACGGGAAGAGCGGGAGTTACTGCCCCACTGCTCCGCCCAGATGCCAGCGGTGAGGGCTCCGCCTTTGGAAAGACTCAGATACAAAGCAGACCTGGAGCCAGTCCTCAGTAAAGGGAGTTACGTGGGTAAACATGAACTCTCTGTGTTCCAAGAGACATCTGTAGACAAAGTTACCAGGAAGTTCAGAGGAAGGAGATCTTGGACCCAAGTGGAAAAATCCTGGAAGTCTTCCTGGAGGAAATAGTATTTAACTGTCTTGAAAGATGCTATAGAGACTAAAGGAAAGGGTAGGACACTGGGGAAAAGAAACAGCAAGAGCAGAGGCTAGGAGATGGGAAAGGATCAATTAGTTTGCCTGGTGTGGAATAGGAAAGGACAAGAATGAAAAATGAGGCCATAGGGCGATTGGTACCAATCAGGCATCCGTTTCTGGAGAGCCCTAAATGCCCTGGCCAGGAGTTTGATATTTACTCTGTCAACAGAGGAGCAACAGGGATGAGATTTTAAACAGAGGAAGAATGCTCTCAATGTGCATGAGCAAGCCGAGCCTGTCCAGTGTTGGCCACCAGAGGGCGCCTCTGCCATCCAGGCAACGTGAGAACAAGAGCCTGGGCTTAAGACAGGCCCCAGGCCATAGTCCAGAGTCAGCGGCCTCACTTTACATGTGGGGAAACTGAGGCCCAGAGGGCAGGGTGACGTGGTCAAGATGATGGAGGAGGCAGTAGTCACCTCAGCAGCTGGACACGAGAGCATGGCTCTTAAACTGCAATTTGAAAGTCAACACAAGTAAGACAGAGTCACCCACCCTGTCCCCATGCCAGCACACACAGCACTTACCCCACCACTGCTCCAGAAAGGGTTTCCTCGCCGTCTGTCACGATGCCTGCCTCTCCCCTGTTAGAGGATTGTTCCTTTAGATTAAAATCCACCGTGTCCAACAAATCTCTGTGTAAATATGCCCACTTAAGGGTTATAGATTCCATCGTTGGGCTCTGAGGTGGGAGGGAGATCTGCACTGGACCCTAGGGTTCTGGCTACAGCCCGGGGAGCTCACCCCAGCCTGGGAGCAGGAGAAACCTGCCTCTTTTTCCCAGGACTGTCCCCTTGCCTTTCCCCATCCCTGGAACACACCTCCTCTGCCTCTCCTGGTAACCGGTCCCATTCACCCTTCAAACTCCCATGTAATTCCTTCTGGAAACTTTCCTATCTTTCTCTCTCCATCCTGTTCTCCAAAGCTCTCTGGATGGACCCTTGCCAGCCCTCCACCCACCCTGATTCGGATGAGTCCCTGCTCCCAATCACAGCCCGTGGGAACCCCTCAAGGGTGGGGACTGTGAGTCTGTCATCGCACCCCGGTGCCTGGCTCCGAGCCTGCCCCTGCTCCCAACAGCTGCTGCTGAATGTCTCCTCGCTGCTCTTTGATGCAGGGGCACAAAATGGCAAAATGGCCCCTGAGAGTTGGGGCTGGAATCAAACCTGCGCTCTAGTGCAAGCTCTGCCACCAACCATTATGGCTGGGTCCCTCCCCACTCTTTCTGCCCCACAAGAGGAATGGCATAGACTCCTCTGAGATCCCTTTCCACCCAGATGTTTGACTCTGACGTCTGACTTACAACAGCCCTTCGGAGAAATGTCAGTTCCTGTTAGTAGAACATTCATAAGGCCAGGAGTGTGGACCTTGCAGCAGTGTGGAGCTGCCGTCTCCTGTTCCTTAGACTACCTTACGTAAACATCGGGGCAGGGGGAGCTCCGCAGAATGTGGAAGAGAGAATTACACAGAAGCGTTTGGACTGACGCAACCAGGAGGCTGCCATTGCAGAGAGTGCTCTAGAGCTCAGACCATAAAAGGTGCAGGTGTCCCCTTCCGAGAATCATTAATTTGTGTTTTTTTTATGCTTAGAAAGCCTTTGAGATACTACAGAATCAGTTTTAATGGTGGAACTTGAATTGTAATAGGCAGCAGGGGAGATTTTGGAGAACTTTCAGGAACCCTCAAATTTTGCTTCTCAGTGCCTGTCTCAGGCTGGCTTGGCCTTTAAGGCCCGAAGCCCCCATGCTGCTCAAGCCCCCAACCCCTTCCTGGTTCTCCTCAGGCTCCTCCCTCACAGCAGAAGCACTGGATGTCCTGGTCACACTCCATTTAAAAAATAAACACAGGGCAGGCTATAGCCTAATTATGTGTTCTGGATGGTAACTTGGAATAGACCCTTGGTTTTCCAGCCTTTGTGTGGACTGAAGGGCTGGGAGGTTAGGGTGGGGCCTTGGGAGACCTGCATCACCAGCCTGAGGGTCTGTATTTGGGGAACCTCAGGGAGAAGACTTGGAGGCCAACAGAGCTGAGTCTGATCCCAACCTCCTGGGACACGTTAGGTTGTCCTGCAGGCAGCTGCGGCTTGGGTAGGCAGGGGCTCACGGACGTGCATGCAAAGCTGGTTCTCACCCCTGCCATCAGACAAGCCGCTTTCCTTTCCTGGGCCACAATTGCCCCATTGATAAGAAGGGACAAGAATTGCTGCCCAGCCAAGCACATGAGAAGGCCGGGGCCCTCAGGTTCCCAATGCTGCCCCGCCTGCCTGAATGGCCCTCGGCCCAGCCTTCCAGGGACAAATGCCTGCTGTCCTAACTCTCAGCCCAGGGGTCTCTCCAGCACACCTTGCTCACTTAGTCACTGTTGAACTTAGTTTGGGGGTGGGGGTACCACACCCTTTCTGATGTCCCCCACAAAACTTCCCTGAGCAGAGAGGTTCATTATTTGCAATAGAATAAACTTAGAATTTAAATATCAACAATTAAGACATAATAGTAATATTAATGACAATGTCTAACCCTCAGTGAGTGCTTACCATGCATATAACCACAAGAACCCCTTACAAGGAATTTAGGAAGGACGCTCTTATCTCCATTTTACAGATGAGGACACAGAGGAACAGAGAGGCCAAGTGGTAAGATGTGATATACCCAGTTTGCGGCATTTTACATGATCACTTAACATCATGATGATACGCTGAAGTTTAATGCCATGAGGAAATAGGTTATAATGTTAAGGTGGGGTGCATGTATATGTAAAATAAAATATATAAAAACAAAATATGAAAAAAAAAAGAATGTTGAATGAACATACACCAAAATGTTCATAGCTGTTTACTCTGGGCAACAGGTTTTTTCTATTTCCTTCTTTGTAGCACTGTAATTTCCCCATCTTCTACAATAAGCAGGCATTTTTTAAAATTACGAAATGAAGCAGCCATCATATATGTTGTCTGTTTGCAATTTAAGAGTACCAGTTCTGACCCCATTTAGGTCTGAGGAGCAAAGACACGTTGCTCCCGAAGCGTCCCTGTGACTGGGCTTCCCAAGCTCAGAGGCTGCCTTACCCTCTCAAGATTCCTCCGTCCATTCATTCCCTCCCTCACCCACCAGGTGTCAGGCGTGTGGGGAGTCGGGGAGACAGAGATAGTCAGCTCATCTCTGGCCCTCACCGAGCCCAGACTGGGAGACACTGAGGGCCTGAGCAGGGCGGGATGCAGAAGGGTAGTCTCTGGGTGGCAGGAGAGGGGGCCGGGGGCAGACAGGACAGCGCAGGAAGGAGCTGAGGGGCAGGTGTCCAGGATCGGTGAATCTATCTTGGGCACCTGGTGGCTCAGCCCCTCAGGGCCACCCTGTTCACAACTGGGTATCCCCAGAGTCCTGTGGCTTGAGACAGAGAAAAAAAAATGAATAACTCAACAAACAAATAGGACAAATGACCAGCTGGGAAAATATCTGAACTTTTATCACAGACAAGGGATTCAGGTCTCTAATTTTTGAAGAACTTCTAAGAGAGGGGGAAAAAAACAGCAACCTTCTAGAAAAATGGGCTAAAACTATTACCAAACAATTCACAGATAAAGAAATGCAAATAGCCCCGACCATAGGAAACATGATCAACATCATTCAAATAAAAGAAATGCAAATTGCAACTACTGGAGGTATCATTTCCCACCTGTCAGATTGGTAAAAATCCAAAAGTTTGGCAATGCATTCTGCCGGGGAGGCTGCGGGGGAATAAGCACTCCCTGGTAGCTGATGGGAATGCATATTGGTGCAATCCATTTGCAGGAGAATTTGACAAAAGCTGGCAAAATTGCCTGTTTATTCAACCCGTGACTCAGGAACCCTATTGCTGGGAATCTACGCCGGCAGGTATACTAAAAGATGGAAGCACAGGCTTTTTATCACAACTCTATTTGTATCAGCAAAAGACTGGAAACAAGGAAAATGTCCATCAACAGGGGCTGGGGTTATCAGCACAGTGCAGGATTCGGCTGTAATGAACAAGGAAGACCTGGATAGGCTGCTGTGGGGAGATCTGGACAGATGGCTGTGGGGAAGACGGTAGGATGGATGATGCAAGGTGGAGGAAAGCATGATTGTATGCTAACCTTTATCTAAGAAGAGGAGGGAGGGATCCGAATATGTGTATACATACGTGTATGTATTGTATAAAGCATACATGTATAATGTAAGGAGAATGCATGATTTTTTAAAAATTAACAATTATAGGGAGGAGGGGAGTTGGGTAAAGGGAACACAAATAAAAAGTTAGACCTTCCTGAATATATTTTGTATGATAGACTTTGGAGCCATAAATAACATTTTAAATTTTTAAATAAATTCATAAAAACCAAAGCAAAATGAAGCAAATAAATCTATGTGTTGAGTTAGTGATTGAATCACAAAGAGAAAAGCTATTACAAATGATTTCCAAGCAAAGTACCTTAAAGACACATATACCAGTCACAGTGTGTGGACTTTATTTCATCCTGACTCAAGCAAGTTGTAAAAAAAAAAAAAAAAAATGACATTCATGAGACAATCAGGGAAATGTGAGTCCTGGCTAAATATTTGATGACAGTAAGTGTGATATGGCACAGATTCTAAGTGTGTTAAGGGTAGTGTGCTTTTTTTGGAAAAGAATTCTTATCTTTTAGCGATAATATCAAATATTTATGAATGATAAGACATCTGGGATTTGCTTCAGAAATATTTGGTCATTGTGGGGGAGGAGGGCGATGAAACAAAATAAGCCATTTGAAGTGACAACTGCTGAGCCCAGAACGCCATCCCCACCACTCGCCTGAGTCATTGGTGGGGACCCCCCGCCCGGGGGAGAGACCTCACAGTCTCTTCCCTGGAGGCCTCCTAGTCTAATCTGATGGGGAGACACAGACCTCACTCCAAAGAGTCCCCCGAGGTTGGTGGAAACCCAACTCATTCTTGTTCTCAGCTTAACAACCTCCCCCATTTCTTAAGCCTCTATAATTATCCTAGTTTCTTGAAGACAAAGTTACAAACGTGTTTTAACTATTGTTAAATATGTGAAGCAGGGAGGGAGAAGGTGGATCCAGACTTGTGAGAGGAAGGCCCAGATACGCAAACTTGAGGGAGGTAATAGGTTAAAAAGGGAAAGAAAACTTTTCAAGAAAAACTTTTTAAATAATCGGGCCAAGCGATTCGATGTCCCTGATGGGCTATAGGGGGCGCTAGAAGAACGCAAGCATCTCCGGGCTGCTTAACCGAGTGACTTAAGCCTTAGAGAAGACTAGGGAAGTTTCTAAAGTCTGCCCAGGGGCACCTAGGGCACTTCACCCATAAAAGCAGAATGTTCGTCATACCGGCTTTCCATGGTTATCAGAAAGATCCAGGGTGATCACAAAGGTGAAATGACACAAAGGAGTTATTTGCAAAAATGAATGCTGAAGCCAGGACAACCAAAATGGCATTGGGTCATTGGACATGTTACTGCTGTCTTCTAATTCCTGCAATGTAGTGGAAGGAGCATCTGGAATCAGAGAACTCTGGTTTCATGCCTGCATCCACCGCTGCAGAGCTGTGTGGCCTTGGGCAGGTCACTGCACCCCCTCTGAGCATCAGTGTCCATATCTGTAAAATAGGCACAGCACCTCGCTCAGTTGTTGTGAGAATTCAGCGAGGGAAATGTGTTGGTGTGCCCAGTGCTCACTGAGCCCAGCCCTCGGGAAGGCCTCACAGAGTGAAAATGAGCTGAATGGGCAGGCAAACCAGCCTCCCAGTGCCACGGGAGGAGCTCCAGGCTTCAGGAGGCTCCAAGGTGACAGGACGCCTGGAGCCTGGATTGTGTTGGCATCATTGGGCCTGCTGAGCAGGACCCTGCTCTCGGGTAGGGCCTCAAAGACCATGCGGGCACCAGGGCACCAACGCTGAGCATTTGGCCTTGGACTCAAGTCCTGGTTGCACTGCCTACACACTAGGGGGCCCTGGTCAAGTGTCTTTACTTCTCTGTACCCAGCCTTCCTCTTCTGGGGATACTAGGCCCACATCACAGCTCAGAAGTTAGCATGTTCCCAGCAGCCTCTCCAGCTTTGTCCCTCATCTCTACCCATCCCAGGGCTTCACGGGGGCAGAATGGAAAGGAGAGGGGGCATGACAAACTGCTTCCTTTCTGAGGCCCAGAGAGGGAAAGAGACCTTACCAAAGTCCCCCAGACCATTAGAGGCAGACCGCTGCCTCCCAGAAGGGTGGCCTTTGGGAAAGCAAAGAGCCTCCCTGCTTTCACAAGGGTTTGCTGCCACTCTGTGTCCTTGTGACTCGCCCTGTGACTTCCCATGAGGCTCCCTCACCTGCACCTGGGGCGCCTGCATTTCCCAAGTCCCCAGGGAGCAATCACCTCGGAGGGCCTAGGGAGCCTTGGGGCCAGACACTGGGCAGTCCTGTTATCAGGGGGCCCAGAGAGAGGAGCAGCTTCTGCGAGGTCTGCAGGGAAGGCAGAGCTTCCTGGCGAGTCAGGGCAGCCGTCCCGAGACCCCAGCCTGAGGAGCACCTCACCAGGAGAGCATATAGCCCGGAGTGCAGGGAGGTGGCCGCAGGAGACTCACCCCAGGGGAGGAAAAACTGGAAAGTGTTAGGAGAAATCATCCTGAAACAGGGAGGAAAGGCACAGCAACGGGCTTTGTGGGGACAGGGCCCCCTCTCTCTTAATAGCTGCTTGAGATCTTGGAGCTCAAAGACTTTGGCTGCTGTTTCAAAATATGTCTTATCTTTTAGCGATACATACTGGCATATTTATGGATGAAATAACATGATATCAGGGATTTAGTTCCAAATAATCCAGCTGGGGCAAAAGGTTTCTGTGAAACAAAACTGGCCATGAGCTGATGGGGGTTGAAGTGGGTGATGGGGACTTGGGAGTTCCTTGAATTTTTCTACTTTTGCACAGCTTGATGTTTTCCATAACAAAAAGTTCTGCCGTCTAGAATCAGCCGTTTCTCCCGGCTGCACGCTCAGTGTCCGGGTCCTCCGCCTGGATGGCTGCAATAACCTCGCAAGCTCGCCTGCTTCAGCTCGGCTCCTCCAGCCTGTTCTCGACACGGCCACCAGAGGGAGCCTGTCACACGGAGGGAGGCCCTGCTCAAACCCTGCAGCCGCCCCATCTCGCTCAGAGCACCCAGCCTCCAAGTCCACACGCCACCTTTCCCGGTACCGCTTGGATTCCTCTCCAGGCACACTGGACTCTTCTGCCTCCCAGTTTTCTCCATGACCCCTAGCGTCCCATGTGCTGAGGTGTGTTGGTGGGTGGTTGGATTTGACCAGAGCTTGTCCAACCCTCATGAAACTTACACATTGCAATATTGTATGGGAATAATTGTACTTCAATAAAGAAAAAATTATTTGCTGTTCATCTGAAATTCAAGTCCTTTTCATATATCTGGCAACCCTACTCCTAACAGAATATGAGCACCTACAAAAGAACCATGCCACCATCTTAACATCCCCAGTGCCTAGTACACAAAGGTGCCCCTTCTTAGCAGACCCTTGCAAAAAAGCATTCTCTGGGGCCCCCTGCCCAGTTGCAAGGATCCAGGTCCAGTTGCTTCAGTGGCAAGGTGTCCTTTTGCAGTGTACAACCTGCCCAACCATACATGGTAGCTCTCTGCAGGAAGACAAAGAAGCAGGTGCTTCCAGAATGAAAGGCTGAATCTGCCCTCCCAGCTCTCCCTCTAGTGGGCAGGGACTAGGAGGGGATAACCATGCCAAAGACCTCGGGGGTCTGTCAGCCCCCTCTAGGTGCCTTTGGATTCTGGCCCATGTGGGGTGGCTCTGAATCCTTGTAGTACTCTGTGGTGGTGGGCAGAGGGCCCCATGCCAGGCGCCTGGCTGCCCCCGTGGCCTGAGGGTGCCCACTTGAACCATTCCAAGTAAACATTTGACCAGCCCAGCCCCGGCCATCATCCCACGCCAACACTTGGCCCTTGTTCCCAGACAGGCCCCTCTGTGTCCCTTCCTTTGTGGCTGACATTTCAGCAGGGCCCTGGAGGGGCTGGGGTGACCCAGCGCCCCACCCCATTCTGCAGACAGGCCCCAGGGAGGTGGTCCCTGTGGCGGCAAGGACTCGGCGGGGGAGTCCCAGCAGACGGGCAGTCGCCAGGCTGGGCTAGCCACCCCGCTGAACAGCCCACGTGAGCCACGGGACTGACGGCAGAGCCATGGGGCGGCCAGCTGACTCGGCTGCTTTGTTCCAAGCCTGGAGTGGTCTGAGCACGGCTGAGGACTGTGGCTCCTTCTTTGCTGAGAAGCCACAGATAACGCAGGCGACAGGGCCTGATAAAGTGTCTGTCAGAGGCTTCCTTCCAGACAGGCCTCACTGTTCCCGCCGGCCCCAAGGGCCCCCGCAGCCCAAGACTGTCTCCAGAGGTCACCCCCCTCTCTGGGGTCTCAGCGCTGCTCCACTAGAGGCTGAGGAGCAGGCTGGCAGACCCCTTCCCACCCATATCTGCAGTCTGACTCTCAGAAGTTTGTGAGGCCTCTGGGCCCAAGAGCAGAGTAAACTAACCCTCTGATTTATTCCCATGAAGAGACTGTCAAAGAATGTGCCCCTCTCCATGGAATTTCAGATTGTGAGTCCTGGGAAGTTGGGAGGATGGGGACTAAGGGGCCTGGATTCTCTTCCTAGAGCCCCTTGAATGATAGATACCCTGAGTCACCTCTTTCATGTCACAAGAGCCCACTCTATGTCAGGCTCTATCAGGGGCACAGGGGACACAGGCACAAACAGACATGGTCCATGAGCACAGGAGTTCCAGGAAGCTCCCAGGGGCTGAAGGATCAACCCGCCCTGACCTGACCCAGGCCTGCACCCCCAGCCTACAGAGAGGCTAGAGAAGGAGGTGTATGCGGGGGTACCTGCTCATTCTTGGGGGTGTTGTGGGTCCTGAAATGAGGCTCAGTGCCAAAGGACTAGAGAGCTGAGACCTGAGGTACCCGTGAGCAAGGAGTCTCCAGTCTGAGAAGGAGGCACAGGCCCTGCCCTGGGGATGGTCCAGTCTTCTGTGGGGTTGCCAAGGCCCAGAGGATAGGATTTCTGGAGCCAGGCCCCATGTACACTGAGCATAGTTCAGGTGAGGAGTCAGGGCTGCAGGCATTACCAGAGGAGGTGCCCTTGAGAGCAGTAGCCCCACTCCCCAGGACTGCACAGGGACACTGGGCTCCCACTTTAACCAGAAGAAGTGTGGGACCCAAGGCTGAGGCTATCTGCCCTGGGCTGACCAACCTGAATAAGGCCCTTACACTCAGTAGAGCGTGGGAGCCAGGTGCCCCAGGGCTGCAGGGAGTCCTGTCCCTGCTGTGTGACCAAGGGCAGGCCTCTGGCCCTCTCTGAGGGCTGGGCTAGAGGCTCTCTAGGGACTCTTGGGGATAGATACTCATTCTTGGGGGCGGTAAAGGGGCAGCACAGGCTCTGGGACAAGGTCTGGCGGGGGCAGAGGCCAGCCAGGGGAGGCCGTCCTGAGGAGGTGACATTGACCCTGACACCTGAAGGCAGGTGAGGGAGAGCAGACCAGTCCCGCAGCTGGTCCAGGGCTGGGTCACCTTCACCTCTGGAATTTCTCCCCCAGGACACCCCGCCACACACCTAGTTACAGCAGGAGTCAGGCCAAGATCACTCAGGTTGAAAGCAGGCACAGTCTGGGTATTTTTATGGGAAGCAAGAAAAAGAGTGGCACAACGGGGAGGTGGATCCTAGACTGCGGCCCTGAGAGAGGAGGGGCCGAGACGATGGGCTCGCCGCACACGGGGAAGCCCACTCCTGCCCCATGCTGAGTTGATCATAATGTACTCCCTCCATTAACACTGTAGATGCTCCTCCCCTGCAGAGCAGACATCCCAGCCTTTGCTCAGCAGTGACCTTGCTCCCATGGGCACGAGGGGCAAGACCAGCTGGTGGCCCAGGTCTTCAGCCTCCCGCCTGCCCCTCCACCCAGGGCTTTGCCTGGCTCTGCTGTAGGCTTCCTGTGTGGTCATGGGGAAGTCACTCCCCTCTCTGGACTCTGAGACAGGGTGGAAGGGTGGAGGTGGTAAAGGTGTTCCCAGCCAATTGATCCCGGGGGCATTTGGATGTGGGCCAATGAGAGGTATCGGGGGTCAGGTCTCTGCCACTCCATTGGTAGGTGAACCTGGGGTCCTCAGGCCCCTCTCTGGGGAATCTTGCCCATCTGCAAGGGGAGTGGGTACTCTCCATGCCATCTCATAGGTCCCAGGCCTAGAAAGCTGAGTGTCCCCCAATCCAGGTCTCCACCACACACCAGGCCTAGGGACCTGAGCTCCGGCTAGTTGCCACATTCAATAATGATAAAGGCTATAATTTTCTCATCATGAAACAAAACAACAGAAAAAAATAATCAAGGAATAAAAAGAAAAAACAGTCCAGTCCCATTCCATCCCTCAGTTCTAACAGCGAAGTGTCATCTGACTGCAGGTGATGCTCAGTCCAGGTGGGACAGGCAGGCAGGGGCCTGGGGGCCAGAAGGCACTCCTGGGTCCTCAGGGAGCCACTGGGGGAGCAAGGAACCTCCGCAGGCGCCCACTGCAAGGAGGCATGCTGGTGTTCTCGCTCTCACTTCCTCTGCTCCAGCTGTCCAGGCAGTGCGGGGGTTTCCTTTGTGCCTTTTAATTGAAATACTACATAAAGCACGACATGCACCCATCTGTTGTTCATGGAACTGAAGTCCAGTGAACTCTGACATGCACATAAACCCATGTGACAACAACTAGATTATGATATAAAACACGTCTGACATGCCAGAAGATCCCTCAAGCCTCCTCCCAGTCAGCACCCAACAAGGGTAACTGCTATCCTGGCCTCTCTCACCATAGATAAGCTTTACCTGTTCTTGAACTTCTTACTAATGGAATAACACATATAGACCTATCTTTGTGCCTGGCTTCTTTCACTCACAAAAGGTCAGATCCTTCCATGTTGTTGCACCTGCCAGGAGTTCTCTTGTGCTGATGTGTGCATCCCGTTGCACATGGACACCATTGCTTACTTAGCTACTCTTCCGCTGGTGGACATCAGAACTGATTCCATTTGGGGGCTGTTATGACCAACCCCTAGGAACACCTGTCAGTGCCTTGTGGAGCTGCAAATTCATTTCCCTGGCTCATGCACCCAGGAGTGTACCTGCTGTCAGAGGTGGGCATACACCTGCTTTCACAGCTGTTGAGGCGTGAGTATGTTTAGCCCTGTTTTGCAGATATGGAGACAGAGGTTCAGAGAGTGTAGGTAGCTCATCCCAGCTACTGCTAAGTAGTGGAGCCTGGTCTGGAATCCATAAATTTCTGACTGCAAATTGCTTTCAGGGGAGGTCAGCTTTCTTGCGATCTTTTCAATCCTGCTTTTCAGAACAGGTGAAGGGGGTGCAAAGGTGGAGGGAGCCTAAAAAGAGGGAAGCAGTGGGGTGACTCTGACAGCCTGCTCTGTAATTCACTCCTCAGATGTCCGGGCTACCTTGGGAGGGTACAGCTCCAGCAGAGGCGGACACAGAGTAACTGGGGCAACTCTGGGGCCACAAGAGGCTCTCTAGGGGCTCTTGGGGATAGATACTCATTCTTGGGGGTGGTAAAGGGGCAGCACAGGCTCTGAGACAGGGTCAGGCGGGTCAGAGGCCAGCCAGGGGAGGCCGTTCTGCCCCTCTACTCTCCAGTTCCTTGTCCTTCCCCTCCCTCCCCACTCACTCCCACCCCACTGTCTTCCTTGCTAGTCCCTGAAAACGACAAGCCTGTTCCTGCCTCCTCATTTCTGCACCTTGGGCCGCCTCTCTCAGCAGTCTCCCGCAGCACACTTCCACAGGGCACACTCCCCGTGGTTGTGACCTCTGCTCCATTACCCAGTCTAAAAGAGCATCCCCATCACACACCACCCCTCACCTTTCAATGAAACTCCATCTGACCTAATAGTTTGTGTCTATGAGTTTACTGCCTGTCCCCACCCTAGAATGTGAGCTCCAGAAGGCCGTCTGGTTTGCTGCTCCACCTTCAATGTGTGGAACAGGGGTGGTAGTCTTTACTGACTCACATTAAGTCTCTGGGCCTCAGTTTCTTCCTTCTTTAAAATGGGTAGAACTTGGCCATGAAGTACAATGAAGAAACAGCCCTAGATCAAAGATCTGCTGGTATACATTTTCATAACTCAGCAGGCAAAGTTCTCTGGCAAAGTCCTATCCTCTCTGGGCTTCAGATTCCCCCTGTGTCAAATGAGGTAGTGTGCTAGAACTGTCTGCAAGGACTGAAATCCTCCCGTGGCTGTGAGTGAAGTGAATGACCTCCTGTCCTTGCCCAAGGAAGGGCAAGCTTACCCAGGGAGGCAGGGAGAGGGAACTGAGGGAAGAGAATGAAGACATGAAATGTGAACTTTGCCAAGGTCACGGCTTTGTCCTGATCTGGGCTTGCTGGAGGTCTCCTTTCTGAACCTCACCAAATGCCGACTGAGACTTGGACAGTCCAGGTGGGAACTGTGTTCAGCTGCTTCTCTCTCTTCCTGCTGATGGGGCTCTGAGTTCCAGAGGGTGACCAGTGCCAGACCCCAGCTAGGTACCACCTTCCAGTTTGTCTGAGCTGCTCACAGTTCTACTACTGGTGCCCCTATCACCACCAAGGTAGGAAAAACATAAGCCCACTTTTCACTCCAAGTTAGAGGTAGACTTAATTTTCAGAAAAAGAAACTGAGATCTTCCCAAGGATCCAAAGACCACTCATCTGAGCACATAAATATGACTGAGTCTGGGCTTGCAACATGCCAGTGTGACCTCACTGAAGCCTCCCACAAACCTATAAGGAACAAACCATTATTCTCATTTGACAGATGTAAGAGCTACCACCCAGAGAGATTAAGTGACTTGTGCAAGGTCACACAGCTGGTGAGTAACAGGGCCAGAATTTACAATCGGGTTTGTCTGACTCCACATCTGCTCTTCATGCTTCCTGCCTGAGGACTGGTGAAGAAAAGGTGACCTTGTGCCTCAGTAGGCCAGGAGCCAGAGACATTATTTCTGCCAGCACAGGGTGGTGGAGGAGATCTAGGGCCTTTGCACCCGCTGTCTGCTTTGTCCACAAGCCTTCCCCTGGAAAATTGCCTTGCTCACTGACACACTTCAGTCAGGTCTCAGATGAAGGACACTTTGGAGACTTGCCTTCCAGGACCAGTGAGTCTCACACAGAACGACCCCTCTTGCTGCAATGCCTTTTCCCCTTACCCCTTTATTTCCCCCGCCTTCCCAACACCTATTACCATCTGAAGCACTATCTTGTGAGATGTGTGCACTTCTGTACAGTGTGTACACTGTAATATCTTGTGGTTACTGTCTGTCCACCCAGAGAATGTTAGATTTTATCTGTCATATCCATCACTATAACCCCAAAGCCTAACCTTGTGCCTGGCACATAGTAGGTGTGTAATCAGTATTTGTTGACAGAGGCATGACTGAGTGTCATTTTGCTGAGCAAGTGAAAGAAAACAGGGCAGCCCCTCTGTGCTGAGTGTGGAGGAGAGGGTCACACACATCTCATTCAGCCATAGCTGTTGCTAACCCATTTCACGGATGGGGAAACTGAGGCTCCCTCCAGCATCAAGGGTCCACAGGTGGTGAGGAGCAGACTAAGCGGTCCATCAGGGTGGGGCACGCGACCCCACGAGGTCTGGCTAGAAACCCAGCGCTCCTTCTGAGTGGGGCAGGGTGGGGACAGGGGACCCCCTGGGGGGGGGTCAGGCGACCCCTCCCCCACCCCCACCCCAACCCCACCCTCGGGCCCTGGCAGCGATTCCGGGCGGTGCGGGGCCCTGGCCTCGCTCCGCGGGCCGCGCCCTGGGCCCAGCGCTGGGAGTCCCCCGCCCCGCCCCGCGCCCGGCGCCTCCCGCCGCCCGAGCGGCCCGCGGCCCGGCTCCTTCCCCAGCAGGGGCCGCCCAGTGGCAATGACGGGCGACCCGGCCTCGGGCCGCTCGTGACCCCCAGGCTCCCCGGACCCCGGCCCGCCCCCCCCCCGGGGCCCCCAGACTCGGGGCGCCCGCAGGCCCCGCGGCTCACCGGGAACCGGCAATTTCCCGGGCCGCCCGCCCGCCGCCCCCCTGTACTTAGCCTGATGACCGGTTCCGCGGCCCTAATGGCGGGGCGGGCGGCGGGTTCGCGGCGAGCGAAGCCGGCCCGGCCGGTCGGCGCTCGGCTCTCAGGCGGCCGCCGGGCCTGTGTCATCCACCAGGAATTTCTGTTTTCCCCTCCGCGGGGCTGGAAGAAAAAACAATAATTAGGTCACTGGGCAGGCGGCAGAGAGGGTGTGGGACAGGCCGGTGGCGCCCTGTTGGGCAGGGGAAGGGTCTGGGGGGAGGAAGGGGAAAGAGGGGCCCCCCCAGTGCCCCTGTCCCCTGCCTGCCCTCCCAGAATGCCAGCTGATGGCAGCAAAGGCATCCCTGACCGCTTCCAGGGGGACCACTCATCCAAGCACTTACTGGACGCCCCCTGTGCACCAGTGCTGCCCAGGCCACGGGCATCGCCACAGTAATTCACGGTGGGAGCACAGCTGCACCAGCACGGAGTCCCTGGGGAATATGCTCCCCCCAAGGACTGGGGGTGTAAGGAAGTCAGGGAAGGCTTCTCCAGGAAGTGGCACCTGCACAGAAGCCTGAGAGAGGAATAAGGATTGGCCAGGTCAAGTGGGGGGAGAGGCAGGAAGAGCATTGGGGGTAGAAGGAACAGCATGAGCAAAGGCTTGGAGGTAAGAGGACAGCACTTGTTACAAGGACTGAAAGTACAGTAGATAAGCATCACATGAACTTTTAATTCTGAATGTGACTCCACTGATTAAAGTCACATCTTTTTGGTCCATGAGGCCCCAAAACACAAGCCAGGTACTATGTCAACTGGAGATGTAGCCATCTGTTTCTACACTGGAGGAAAATTGTTCTGGACTTACCGAGGGGTACTAGGTCTAGGCACGGTACTTACGGGCAGTTGAAGGGATTTCCAAGGGTCATTTGGACTTAGCACATTTCTTACCTTTCACTTCAACCTTAGGAAAACTCCCTGGGAAAGATGAGAGGCCACAGCTACTCCATCTGGCTGTGTTGTTCAAAACATGAGTGATAAGACTAGGGAGGTAGACAGGATTAGCATAAAGTGTTTTACAGGTCATGGTAGAGAGTTTAGACTTTATCTTAAGGGAAATAGGGAGCAATGATTAAAGCAGAGTGGGATGGGACAGGATCTGATTTCTGAAACTAATAGCTGATAACAGCTACCAATTATTTAGCTCCTGTTATGTGCTAGCACAAGGCTGTTTTCCACACAATATCCCACTAACCTTGATGGCAATCTTGTGACAATGTTTCTTAGTCCCATTTTATAGAAATGGTCATTTGCCCCAGTCACCTGCCAATACAGGGCAGACCAGAACTGAAACAAGCGAGGCCCTGTTCTCAGAGCTCTGGGGAGAAAGAGGAAGGCTCTCTGCCCACCCTTAAGAAGCCTGCTGTCTGCTGGGGGGCGTGTGTGTCTGACACATTGGTCAGCACCAGGGCAGAGTGGAGTTTACTTCTCCCTCCTATGACCACCCAGAGGCAGACAGTCCAGGACTGGAACGGTGACCCTACTCCACAGGGTTGTCCAGGCACCTAGGCCCCTTCCTCTTTGTTGATCTGCCATCCTGATGTGTCCAAGTTGGCTCTTATCCACATTTCTGAGCAGAGGAAGAGAAGGGTGGGAACATATTATTTTTCCCCAAGAGAACATCACTTATACGCCTTCATCTCTAGCTGCAGCTGTATCTGTATCCAGATCTACATCCACATATGAATCTATGTCCCTATGGATAGATCCGCCAATCACCCAATATCCAAAGCATCACCTGTAAGGACAGAAGCTTTAGTGCAAAAGGTAAAATGCAGTCATGGCTAAAACCAGCTCCTAGTGGCCAGGTATGGAAACAGAAAACATCACCACCAAGATAACCCTTTCACTTCTCAGTGACATCCCATTGGTAATGTTCTTAACAAAAATACTGTTGCATATAATATTTGATTTACCTGAACAAAATAAAACACTTTCAGTATGGTTTTCATAAAAGGAAATCAATTTTTTTTTCAAAAATGTTTCCTTATAAAATTGGAGTGTATCATTTCTCTCCATGGGTTTTATAGGTCAGCGAATATGGGAGCTTCTTGGCAAATTGTGGCAGAGACGAACAAGACAGGGCACTGCCCTTTGTGGTTCTCCAACCACTCCCCACACCCTAAAGGAGATGGTGCCTAGACAGGCACTCAGGGGGTCTGCAAATTGCCCTTGGTCCACACTTTGGGGGACCATCAGGAGAGATCCAGGAGTCAGCCAGCCTAGTGTACTGGTTCTCAAAGTGTGGTCCTCCACCAGCCACCTGGCACCGCCTAGACCTTGGGAGAAATGCAAATTCTCAGGCCCCACCCAGGCCTACAGAATCAGAAAATTCCAGGGTGGGGCCCTGCTGTCTGTGTTTTACAAGCTTTCCAGATGATTCTGATACAAGGTGAAGCTTAGAAGCACTGGCCTACGGCCCTGCACACTGGGCTGAGAGTCAGAAACTCTTGGTTCTAATCCTGGACCTGGCTCTCTGACTTTGGGGAAATTGGGTATCCTCCCCAGACCTCTGCTTTTAGGTGTAAACTGGTGGAGTTGGCCCCGAGAGCTTGAAGTGAGCCAGTTGGTCCCCAAGCTCCTTCCTGGCTTAGACAGTCCATGATCCCCCAACCCAACTGCTGGGACTGGGACCTCAGCCTTGAAGCAGGGAATGGTGCCTTCTTTGGAGGGAGCTGTTCTCCCTCTAAAGCATTCTGGTGACTTAAATGTGGACGCCCTTGGGTGTCCCAGCCTAGAAGAGGTTCCTGCAGGAACCATGCAGTACCGCCCAGACACAGCCTCTCTGCAGCCTGAGAAGGATGAGGGTTTCAGTGCACTGGGCCTGGATTGGTGAGCGCGCTGTGAGGTTGTGTATGTTTCCATCCTTCTGCCTGGGCCCAAGCCCCCCAAATCTGGCAGTCCTAGGTCCCAACTAGAGGCAGAGGCAGCACAGCCCCAAATGTGTTTTGGCCCACCACACAGAGGAGACCCTTTGCCCACCCTGGCCTGGCCAGGATTCGTGGCTCCGCCACATGGGATGTCTGAGGATGGTCAGGCTGTGTCCTCCTGGGATCTGAGGATGAACTCCCTTTCTTGACCCCAAGACCATTTAGGGTCTATAGGGGCTGGGCCCAGACTCAAGGTCTCAGGCCCCAAAGAATAGAAGGCAAAGCACCCTCCCAAAAGGTGCTTACCCAGTTCTGAGCCAAGGAAACCAGGCTGAGAATCACTAATGTCTGTCTTCTTCAGATCCCCACCCCATGGGATTCTATGTGAGCAGGACTGCCTGGGGAAGGGAGCCTAGTGTGTGCTAAATAAAGATCCTGAACCCTAACTCAGGGCCCTGGGTTCCAATCAAGTCTTTGCAACCAGCATTCTGAAGGACTTTAAACAAGTTGATCTCCCGCCTGGGCCTCAGTTTCCTCATCAGGCCAATAAAGTCATAATATCTACCTGACTCAGAAGCTCGAGCAGAAGGAGGCAAGGGAAAGAGCCTTGTTGAGCCTGAGGTAGCAATGCCCCCTCATCCAAGAGGGTTTGTGGTTAAAAAGCCTGGACTTGGGCTTGCATTCCGGTGTCCCGGCTCCCAGCCCGATGACCTTGGGCAAGTAACAGGACCTCCTGAGTCTCTCTCTCCACGTCTATGAACTGGGCTGACCTCCCAGGTGTGGCAGGGGCAAGAATGACAGGAAAGGGACTAGGCACACTGTAGGTACTTGATTGGTATGTGCCGTATTACATCACTGTGCAAAAAACTGCCCCCAAAAGTTAGCGACTTAAAACAACACACACTTATCACCCGTACAGTTTCTGTGAGTCAGGAACCTGAGCGTGGCCTAGCTGGCCCTCTGCCCGGGGGTCTCTCATAGGTTGCAATCAAGCTGTCAGCCAGGACTGCAGCCATCTGAGCTTGACCAGGGATGGATCTGCAGCCAAGTGCACTCACGTGCTTGCTGGCAGGGTTTGGTGCCTTGTGGGTTGCTGGGCTGCAGACCTCAGTTCCCCATTGGCCTTGCTGGCCTCACTGGCTGTTGACCGAAGTCCTCCCTCGGGTCCTGCCCATGGGCCTCACAATTGGGCAGCTAGCAATATGGCAGCTGGCTTCACTCAGTGAGAGCACAAGGGTGCCCAAGAGGAAAGCCATGGTCTTTTTGTAACCTAATATCAAAAGTGACATTCCATCACTTTTGCTGTATCCTCTTTGTTAGAAGCAGTCACTAAGCCTACCCACCTTGGAGGAGGGGATTACATGGGGCATGGATACCAGGATGCAGGGATCACTGGGGGTTACTTTAGCAACTCCCCACCACACCTGCAAGGCCTTGTTCTGAGCACAGCCCTCTGATTGAGGGAGCGGTGAAAGGAGGGGGATCCTGGGAGAGGCCAGAGAAAGGTGTGGCCTGGTAAGGGGCTCCTGAGACACATTCCCCTGTGCCTGCCCACCCTGATTTTTATCTTCACCGCAGAGTCTGTCTAATGGTGGGGGGTTACTTGTAGCCAGCAGGAGCTGCATTCCAGCGCTGGGTACTTAACATTCCTGAGGAGCTCTCAGCTAATTACTGCCTTGCCAATCCCAGGCTGGACCACCCAGCTCCCCTGAGCTCCACTGTCTTGGCCAGAGGACGGCGGTGGCTTTGTTCTTGGGTCATTTAGAAAGGCCCAGAGATGGGCCAGATTTAACCGGCATCACACAGCAATGGGTTGGAGGCAACATCAGGGCCAGAGCCCAGGTCTTTTCACCCATAGCCTGTGGGCAATGGGCAGATACAGCAGGAACTTTGGGGCTGAGCCTCCTGGGGCTGAGGTGGACTAAAGCAGACCTCAGGCGAAGGGCTACTGCTCTGAGCCTCCATTTCTGCACCTGTAAAAGGGAATTTCCATGATCCCATGAGATGACAAAGACTCATTCCTTTACCAAACTCCAGACAAGTTCCTATGAGCTTTCTTTTTGAGCCACATCTTTGGGCCTTGCCTTTGACCTGCCTAGTGCAGTTTTAGCAAAAATCCTGCTAAGTCAGTTGGGTGAGAATCTCCCACCCTTATTTCCTTTTAGTATTTTCTACCCACTGATCCCCTTATTCTGCTTGTTGACTGCAAATCCCCAGCTATTCTCACTATATCCAAAGTGGAGCCCAATGTTTGTACTCGCTGCAATAGTTTTGACATCTAGCATGAGAGTCCTGACTAAAGTCTTCCTTATTTACTGTTTTAACCCTTTTAACAAGTGTCAGAATAACTTTTTTCTTTAACACATGCATCCTATTATATATGTTCTAGTCCCTTCCCCACGCAAAGGGGTCCCAGGAGGAACAGCATTTCCACTGCTCCTTGGGTGGTCCTTGGGGATGTAGGCTTGGGGCAGCCAGCCCTTTGTCCCAGCACCAGGAATGAGCAGAGGATTTGGACCTGAGACAGGCCAGTGGGGCCCAAATTCTCTGGATGCCCTTCTTGGCTTCTCCTCCTCTCATAGTTGGGCCTATTCATCTCTGAGTCCTTCGGAGCAAACCCTGAGGGCTGAGGGAGCAAGATGGCATGAGGGAGGCCTCTGGCTAGGAGCCAGGGGAATGCCAGGGCAGAGGCAGGGACTGAGTGGGGCCTGGGCAGCTGAGTGGGACAAAGCATGTGAAGAGGCAGGACAATTCCAGGGAAGACAAGCCTGGCAGAGCCATGGAAGCAGATAGCATGAGCTGCAGGGCCCAGAGGATGGGATATCGCATAAGTGGGAGATGCACCAAGGATTCTGGGAAGCTGCTGCACCCCTGTGCTGTCAGGGGCCCAGTGTCAGTGTCCCCCAGCAAGAGCCACAGGCAGGCAGCCCAGCCTCTCTTCTGCCTGGGGGTGAGGCTCACCTGCTTCTCCCCTCTTTCCTCAGCACCCAATTTCTGGGGTTTCTTCAACCTCCCCAAAATAGTAGACACTTTATTATAAATATAAATCACATAATTTATTAAATATGTTCACATGCACACAGCACAAACTCAAAAACTATCACTTCCCCCATAATTACCTAGCCCCCTCTTCCCTTCCCCTGAGGCAAGCTTTGCCAGTACAAGTAGTTATACCTTTTTTCTTACCCAAACAGTAGCTTACTGCAGTCAGAGGAATGCACCTGGCATCTTTCACTTATTGTTATATATTGGATTATTCCAAACCAATCCACGACATCCATTTGACCCTGGCACAGCAGTCTATTAATGAATATACCAATGTGTATTTAACTAGTCTCCAAAATGGTAGCAGATTTTTACTGGCAGCTGAACTTTCGTCAATAAACATGTGTAGATACACATTCTTTTCAAGGCATATGGAACATTCTCCAGGATCAATCAAATGTTAGGCCACAGAAAAAGTCTCAATAAATTTAAAAAGATTGAAATCATATCAAGCATCTTTTCTGACCATAACAGTATGGAACTAGAAATCAATTACAAAAAAATAAAACTGGAAAAAAAACAAATACATGGAGGCTAAACAATGTGCTACTAAGCAACCAATAGGTCAATGAAGAAATCACAGAGGGAATTGAAAAGTACCAGGAAACAATGAAAAGAAAAACACAACAGTTTAAAATCCTTAGGACACAGCAAAAGCAGTTCTAAGAATGAATCTTATACCAATACAGGCCTATCTCAAGAGACAAGAAAAATCTCAAATAATCTATAATCTTATACTTAAAGTAAATAGAAAAAGAACAAACAAAGCCAAAAATTCGTAAAAGGAAGGAAAGATATATCATGCTCATGAATTGTAAGAATTAATATTGCTAAAATGTCCATACTACCCAAAGTAATCTACAGATTGAAAGAAGTCCCTGTCAAAATACCAATAGCATTTTTCACAGAGCTAGAACAAATAATCCTAAAATTTGTGTAGAACCACAGAAGACCCCAAATAACCAAAGCAATCTTGAGAAAGAGTAACAAAACTGGAGATATAACAGTCCCAGATTTAAAAATATACTACAAAGCTACAGTAATTGAAACAGTATGGTGCTCACCAAATATAAACAGATCAATGGAGCAGAATAGATCGCCCAGAAATAAACCCCTGCTTATATAGATAATTAATCTACGACAAAGGAGGCAAGAATTAACAATGGGGAAAAGACAGTCTCTTCAATAAATGGTCTTGGAAAAACTGGACAGATATATGCAAAAGAATGAAACTAGACTGCTTTCTTACACCATACACAAAAATAAAATAGATTGAAGACCTAAATTAAGACCTGAAGTCATAAAACGCCTAATAGAAACATAGGCAGGCAAGTCTTAGACACTGGCTTCAGCAATTTTTTTCTGGGACATGTCTTCCCAGGCTAGGGAAACAAGAGCAAAATATAAACAAGTGGGACTACATCAAGCTAAAATGCTTTTGCACAACAAAGGAAATCATCAGCAAAACAAAAAGGCAACCTACTGAATGGGAGAAGATATGTGCAAATGATATATCCAGTAAGGGGTTAATGCCCAATATGTATAAAGAACTCATACAAATCAATGATCCCAAAACTAATAACCCAATTAAAAAATGGGAAGAGGAACTGAATAGACATTTTTCTAAAGAAGACATACAGATGGCCAACAGACACATGACTAATCATTATGGAAATGCAAATCAAAACCACAATGAGATGTCACTTCATACCAGTCAGAATGGCTAGTGTCAAAAAGACAAGAAATAACTAGTGTTGGTGAGGATGTGGAGAAAAGGGAGCCCTCCTGCCCTGTTGGTGGGAATGTAAATTGGTGTAGCCACTGTGGTAAACAATATGGAGATTCCTCAGAGAATTAAAAATGGAACTATGACCCAGTAATTCCACTTCTGGGTATTTATCTAAAGAAAATGAAAATACTAATTCAGAAAGATATAGGCACCCCTATGTTTACTTCAGCATTATTTACAATAGTCAAGATATGGAAGTGACCTAAGTGTCCATGGACAGATAAACAGATAAAGAAGCTAAGATACATATATACAATGAAATACTACTAAGCCATAAAAAAGAATGAGATCTTGCTACTTGCAACAACATGGATGGACCTAGAGGGTATTATGCTAAGTGAAATAAGCCAGACACAAATATCATATGATTTCACTTACATATGGAATCTAGAAAACAAAACATACAAAAGAGAAATAGACTCATAAACACAAAGAACAAACTGGTGGTTACCAGAGGGGCAGGGATGGGGAGGTGAACAAGGTGAAGGGGATAAAGAGGCACAAAATCCCTCTTATAAAATAAATACTATGCTATGAGAAGTATAGCATAGGAATATAGCAAATAATATTGTAATAACTTTGTATGGTGACAGATGGTAACTATACTTACCATGTTGAGCAATTTCAATGTATGATTATTGAATCAGGTGTACTATGTTGTACACCTGAAGCTAATAAAATACTGTATGTCAGCTATACTTCAATTAAAAAAAATGTGTAGAGTGTCTGCTATGGCTCAGGCACTCAGTTTTGCCTAGAGATACAGGAGTGGTTGTGACCTGGTCTTTGTGAATTGGAGCTCCCAGGCTCATGGAGGAGACAGAAAGGCTAGGGCATTGCAGAATGGAATAACAACACCTGGTCATCCCAGGAAAGGGTTCTTCTTCCTTGGGCTAGAAGAGAGGTAGGTCTCTGAGCACTTAGGGGGCTTTCTTTGAAAGGTAACTTGGATTTTACTGACAGGAAAGGAAAGGAAAGGAAAGGTAAGGATGGCGTGCTGGGCCCAGGGAACTATGTGAACTAATTATTGGAGGAGTGACAGCCTGTGGCACGTGTATGTAATGCATGAAGATCCACAGTGCATGGACGGAGGGAGGTGGGGATGAAGCGGTTTGGAGAATTCGTCTGGGGAGGCCTCTTATTTCAAGGAAGTGGGCGTGGTCTGATTCCTGCGACTCTACCACAGCCCTGCCTGCACACTCCTCCTTTGGGAAACGGGGCTCCCCGGGAAGGGATGGAAGGAAGAGGGGCCCTCTAGGAAGGAGGCAGGCAGAGGCATCTCTAGGACCCTGGAGCACTGACTGTTGATTATTGAGATCTCCCCTCTGCTGGGCATTTATTTTAATTTAATTTGATTTTTGCTGCATTTACTTTGTCTCTGAACCAGTAGAGAGTTGTTGCAGACATCATAGCATTTTCCCCTAAGTATTTCAGCAACTATCTCTTAGAGTGAGGACATTGCCCACAGAATCCCTATACAGTGATGACACTCAGGAAATTTAATATTGCCATACTGTTATCTAAGGTACTATCCATAAGCAAACTTGCCCAGCTGTCTCAATCATGTCCTTTCGTGCTTCCCTACCCTTCCCAGGCCCCAAACAGGGATCACCCTTTTCCATCTCCTTTAATCTAAAATAGTTCTCCAGACTTTTTATTTATTTATTCCTTTCATGCCATTGGCAATTCTAAAAATCCAGGCCAGACATTTGCATTCTATTCGATTTGTCTGATTTTTCCTCATGTCTAGAATCAGGTTCAATGTTTTCGTTGGGACCCTTAGGGCTGTGTGCTTCTCAGAACCCGTTCCTAGTGATTTTAAATCTACTTACTGGACGGGGTCTGCCAGATTTCCTACTGCAGCGCACTAGGCTCTTAATGTGCACCTCTGCTTCCTTTTGCAGATAAACTGCCTGAAGTTCAGAGAAGACAAGTGACCTGCCCACCTTCCCTGCAACAGTCCCCACAACATACACACAGCTAGGATGTAACCCCATTCTGACTTACTAACCACTGCACTATGCTGCCTTTCCACAATACACAATAATTACAGAAAAATTAGAAAATACAGAAGAGCCAAAAGAAACCCACTAGGATTCCATTACCTGGAGATCACTTTGGTTAGCCTTTTGGGGTGTATCTTTCTGGATTTTCCCCCATGTGAATACACACATATAAATGACATTTTTTACAAAAATGGGATCACCTTGTTGTCCAAGCTGCTGCTTTCATTTAAAGTGCTACAGCCCGAGTAGGGAAGGCACAGGGCCAAGGTTACCGCCTCTTCTCTCTGCCACTCCCCACTCAAGCCTGCCCCAGGAGTGTCAGAAACTCCACCTGTGCTTGAAGGACCCAGGGAAGAAAAGGACAGGGAACAGTGGGCTTCTCCCAAGGGGGCCTCCCAGGTCTCTTAGCTACCGGGACCTAAGTGGTCAGTGGGTGGAAGATCAAGAACACAAGTTCCAGCCCCTGCAGCCCCTATCTTCCCATAGCTCCACAGTCCCATGCACTGGGTGGCCTGGGTATCTTCCCTTCTGTCTCCAGTCACTCAGGTCAACCCTCTTTATGCACCAGCTCTTCCCAACACTGCCCTTGGGCCCCACTCAACTTCACTGTACCTGGGCACCTAGTTGGGACAACATGGAATAATAACCATGCTGCTGGCCCCTGGAGCCTTGTGCACCCTGGGCTTTAATGAGGATGCCTTTAATACATCTCCCCCTCTGCCTGCTGTTGAGGTTTGGTGAGTACTTCTAACCACGTTTAGGATTCCTTCTAATCGCTTTATCAGGAAGGTCTGCCAGCAAGCATGCAACTCTTTTCTTCTATTTATTGAGAGAATGACATGGCTTCTCCCCCGCTGTAATGCACACTTGCTAGAATCCTCAGTATCAGCCATCCTTGCATTCCTGAAATGAACTATTGTGGTATGAAGTATTATTCTTTTAATTTAGTGTAGTGCTGGATTTCTTCTGCTAATATTTTACTTTGAATTCTTATATCTACAGTCACAATGAAACCAGTCCTGAGTTTTCTTTGAGCTGTACATTCTGTGGACTTTGGGCAACTATTAATAAGAATGACATAGAACTCTATTCAAGTGGAAGGATGTCCATAATCTATTTAGTGGAAAAACAAATGATGTATGTCACACAGTATGATCCTATTTCTTTTGAAAACTATACATTTATAGAATTCAAGTGAATGAACTTTAAAAGCTTTTCAAAGGGCAAAAGTAGCTGGTCTCTGCCCCTGGAAAGCCCACTTGCTTGCACACAGCCATGCCTGTACTATACCTGAGAGTCTTTACGAATGATCCTGGAGCTGCCAGGTCCCCCGCTATTTCCCCTATGGGACCCTATGGCTTCCATGGCCTGGCCAGTGTTGGGACTTCTCTCTCCATGTGACCCTACAAGGCCAATCACCCACTGCTGGTGGGGATGGGAGCCAAGCTTATCCCAGGTGTCAGCTTTGTCCTGCATGGCTACTCAGCAGGAGAACCCAGCCAATGACTTCAGAGTCCTGAGATGGGACCACAACAAAGTGAGTGTCAGGCAGAACAGAGGAAAGAGGTCATAGCCACCTGGGCCCTGAAAGGTCTAAGAGGTGGTGGCTTAGGTTTGGGGCCTAGGGGAGGACCACCTCTGCCCCTGGCTGTCTGGGCACATGAGTCATAAGCAGGCCTCAGAGTTGTCGCAGGACATGATGTCAGCCTCCTCGGCCAGCTGGCCTGGTCTAGGGGCTTGGCCAGGCCCTGGCTGGGCTACCCAAGTAGACCACCCCCAGCCCCACACTGAAGACCTAATAGAGCCCAACCAGCTTGGCTCTTCTGCAAGATGTACAAACTTATTTAATAGAATAGTCAAATAAGCCCAGAGAATCCTGGACTCTGCACAAGGCCCCAAAGAACCACAAGGCCAGTGACTTTCTAATGCAGCCCTTCCGGCATGGTGCGTAAGTGCACAGGGAGCACCCAGCCCAGGCTCAAGTTTCTGTCAGCCACGTGACTCTAGGCAAGTTGCTTATCATCTCTGGGCCTCAGTTTTCTCATGATCCTGGAGCTGCCAGGTCCCCCGTTATTTCCCCTATGGGACCCTATGGCTTCCATGGCCTGGCCAGTGTTGGGACTTCTCTCTCCATGTGACCCTACAAGGACAATCACCCACTGTTGGTGGGGATGGGAGCCAAGTTTATCCCAGGTGTCAGCTTTGTCCTGCATGGCTACTCAGCAGGAGAACCCAGCCATTGACAAATGGAAATGATAATAATTCCCACGTTTGGAGTTACCATCAGGATTTAATGAAATAATAAAGGCGAGGCTGCTTGCTCAGTAAGTAGACAGTCACATAAAAATAGATCTCACTGTGTTTTCCTTTAAAACAGGTGGGAGTATTTTAGTTGTAATAGAAACTCACCTGAACTAGGCATAGCAAGGAAAGAAAGTGTTGGGGGTGGGGGCTGTGGAAGTTATTGAAAGGGGGCCTGGAGTATCCCCTGCCATCCCAGAGCAGGACCCAGCTGGCCTCAGGCAAGGGTGGCTCCAGGGCTGGGAGCCCCGTGGGTGCTCAAGTGGGCCCCCTTGGCCTCCTGCCCTGCTGTTCTCCGTTGTCTCCTCAGCCTCTGCTTACAGCCCCTGCCTGGCTCCATCTGCTCTTCCTGTCAGGGGGGAAAGCATGGCTGTCAGCAGCTTGTGGTTTGACGTGGCCTTTGGATGTGAAGACAGCCAGCTTTAGCTGAAGTCTTTTGTTCTGATTCCAAATGCTCTGCAGAAGATACTGATTGGCTCATGTGGGTCAGGTGCTCACCACCTGGGAGAATAAATGTGGCGAATCCCACTGGAAGCCTGTGGGCTAATGGTGGGGGCAGTTTTCACAAAGGGGCAACACTAGGCAAAGAAAACAGTAGGCGTCTCTTGCATGCTCTGGGTTCTACCTTCCCAGTCAGACCCTGAACCCCCTCCCCACTTCCATCCCAGAAGCAAAGCGGGGGTGGGAGGCACTTCTGTCTTCCAGGCCGGTTTACTTCATCGATCTGTGTAAAAACATACCCTCCCACCCCTCTAATACATACAGGACAGACATTCGTGCTTGGGAAACCAGATCCCGGAGCCTCCAACCTGCCTCTCTGCTGTGTCATATGGGTGCTTTGAGGACTGTATAAAAACACTTCATTTAAACTGGGTGGGCACACACTTCCCAGCTTGGCACAGGCTGCATGCCTGGAGGTTGCTACCCTCTGAGTCACTTTCTGCACTGGTTGCCCACCTAGTCCCTGTGGACATGTGGGCAGTGATCCTGCCTGGACGAGTAGTCACTCTAGCACTTGGGCTTTCTAGCCATGCAGACCGCCGCAGTCCCAGTCTCCAGGGTCATGGAACACTGGTGGGGGAGCAGGGGCTGGGCTGCAGTTAGAGTCTGCCTTCAGAGCTCTGACCAAGGGCTGGGCATACCGGGGCCAGAGGGTATGAAAGGCCGGGCGGAGGAGGAAGGGATGCACCACCGGTGGCCAGTGGCAGCTCCCTGGGGAGCCGAGGCCGCAGCAGGACCATGTAGGCCAGGCAGTACTGCCTTGGTGCAAGTCCTGGCCTGTGGGGATTCTGGAATGTGACCTGCGGGAGGCCCTTCTCAGAAGTGTCCACAGTGAGGGCATGTGGGCACAGCACCTGGGCACTCGTGAAGGCCATTCCCATCCACCAACTGGAGCCCTCGATATGCCCTTGAGAAGCAGGCTGCCACTTCACGGAGGGAAAACTGAAGCTCTAAGGCCCCGGCACTTCCTAGGCGGAGGTGGAGTTCTGCAGCCACACTGTGGGCCAGGGGAAACCCCTACTCTTCTGCCTCCAAGCCCAGAGTGGGGGGCTCAGAGAAGGGCCTGTACTTCCCATTGCCCACTCCACGAGCGCCTCCTCTGTGGCTCCCATTTTTCTCTGAGAGCATTGTCTCCATGGTCCCAGCCCACCACAAATAGTGTATCTCTGATGTAGGTATGTGGACTGTCATTTCTAAAGCATCCAGCCCATTAGGCCTCAGGCCCCAGAACTAGCAAGACAGCTTTACTCAAGGGCCCCCAAGAGCCACCTCCTGGCCTTGTTTATAGCATTTCTCTGGCTGGGGACCCCTCAGCCACCTGCCCCAGCTGTCCAGGCCTAGGTCAGAAGTCTGATGGGAGCTCTGGCCCTTCTCTCTGTGGCCCTCCACACAGCAGCTCCATCTCCTCAGTGACCACAGCTCAAGGGCATCTCAGGGTCTTCCATGGGAAGGAGACGTGTCTTAACTATCAAGAAGCTGGCCTAAAGGCAAGTCCACAGAAGAAGCCACGTTGAATCACTGAATGCCTCAGGGGAGAAGGAGGGAAGCCCCTCGAAGGCCCCGTGGAGACAGAACCAGCCGTGTGTTTCAAATACAGAGGTCTTTGTACCTGCTGTTCCTGTTGGTGGGAACACCTTTCCTAGCATCTGTCCTCAGTGTGGCAAACTTGGCCAGTTATAACCACCAGTGTCTGGTCCCCAAGTTCTCTTTGGAGACCCCCACTTCTTAGCTAGCTGGGCACATGGCCCCCCAGAACAATGTGTCCTGGTCTTCCCTGCAGTTAGATCGGCCATGGGATGAAGCTTCGATGACTACTTACAAGTGCAGTGCACGACTCCCAGAAGCATCCGTGAAGAGACAGTGTTGCTAGAGTTGTGCCCCCACCTTGCACCAGGAGGAGCATGGGGGTGCAGGCCACGCGTGGGCAGCAACAAGACAGGAGGAGCTGCGGTGTCTGTCACTGTGCAGTGCCATGGGGGCCTTGGGCCTCCCACCAGCAGATTTCTACGCAAGTCAGACATAACTTTCTATCTTGTTTAAGCTACTGTTATTTGGGGGGTTGTGTTTTTTGTTTTGTAGTGAGGGTGGCAGTTGCATTTACTCAGAGCCAAGCATAAACCTCACTGATAAAGCCAGAAAACTCTTGTCAATCCTCAAGACCCAACTCGATTGTTACCTCCCTCAGGAAGTCTTCCTAATTCCCAGGTAGAATAAACCACTCCCAATCTTGACTATTCTCCTGCTTTAATTTTTATTTTTTTATTCCTCTGTATTGCTACTTACCTGTTTACTTACCTATACTTCTATTTTGTGAGACTGTGAGTTTCCTCAGGTCACGAACATAGAAATATCTAGCTCAAAATCCCTGGAACTAGTAGTAGTACTACTGAATACATACTGAAGGCTTACAATGTGTCAGACACTGTTTTTAGAGTCTATATATTACCTCCTTCAGTCCTTATAGGAACTCTATGAAACAGGCTCAGGTATTAACCTCATTTTACAGATGAGGATACTGAAGCACAGAGAGGTTAAGTAAGTTGCCCAAGGTCACAAAGTGGCAGATCTGGGCCTTAAATCCCAGGAGTCTGACCCTAGAGTCCAAGCTCTTAGCTTGTCATTCTTGTAGGAGCTCCATTAGCTTATCAGAGGAGCGCCTTTGAAACAGGGTGTAGGGGAGCAACACAAATCCCCTCATCTCCCCTGGCAAGACTAAAATGGGAAGAAAGCCCTGGCCAGTGGTCTGGGAACCACGGGACCCAGGGCTCCAGGCTCTGGAGGAGCTTAGGGGTCCCAGGGACTCTAGAGCCCAGGCACCCAACAGGGCCCCTGTTCAGTTATCCATGCTGGGTAACAAACCACCCCACCACTTAGTGGCTTGACATAATAGTGATTTACTACTTCTCGCAGTCGCGTGGGTCTGCTGGGTGGGCCCCCTGCTCATGGGTCCAGCTGGAAGCTCAGCGAAGCTGAAGCGCCCACGAGGCCTCCCTCGCACGCCTGCCCCGGGGCCCCTCAGGCAGCTCCTTGGTTCCTCCTTACTCTCTGGTCTGCCTGCCTGCACTTCCTGTCATGGCAGCTGGCTTCCCAAAGAAAGAGGAAGTGTAAGTCCCCAGGCCGTTTAAGGCTAGGCCTGGAAGTGGCACAGCGTCTCTTCTGCCATGTTCTCTTCATCGAGAAAGTCACAAGGCCGGTCAAAATTCAAGGAGACAGGGCCCAGCCTCCTCTCTCTGGGAGGAGCATCCTGTGGGTGGGCTCAGCCAGGCAGAAATGGCTGGCGACCGCCTTTGGAGAAAATTTACCATCCTTCTTCACAGGATTTTAGGAGGGGGCACCTGGACAGACTGGTATAGGACCAGTAAGATTGCCCCATGTCAGACAGACTGGGTCCCACCTGTGGGTGGGGAAGCTCACCCACCTCTCCGGGCCTCTAAGGCTCATGAGTGTCTGCTCCACAGAGCAGTGAGGGTTCAAGGCAGTGAGCGGTAGGGGAGCTCCAAGAGGGGACATGGCCCCCCCAGGCCACATCCCCAGGATACGGTGACATGGCTTTGGAACCTGGGTAGTCTCAGGCTCCAAAGGTCGTGGCCTCCGCAGCAGCAAAGCCCTGTCCTTGAGGAGCTTCAGAAATGGATTCCTTGACTTCAGTGCTATGAGCAGCTCTGGGGACACCCAGGTTCCAGTGACCCTTACTCTAGGGTCATTGCCTAGGCCAGTCTGGGGCTCCATGTGGAGGTCAGAATCAGAGCAGGGAGGTGGGGCTGGAGCACAAAGGGTAGACGAGCCATGTAGGACTTGGCACCTGAACACACAGGCAAAAGAAAAGAACAAAGCTCAAGCCTCCCCGTCTTAGTCCATTGAACTGCTCTAACAAAGGGCCAGAGGCTGGGTGACTTAGAAACAACAGAAAGTTACTTCTCACAGTTTTGGAGCCTAAAAGCCCAAGCTCAGGGTGTTGGGCTCTGGTGAGGGCCTTCCCCAGGGCTGTAGACTGCCCACTTCTCATTTCATTCCCACAGAGCAGAAAGACAGCAAGAGGTTCTCCAAGCTCTTTCATGAGCAAGTAATCCCATGCATGAGAGCTGCACCCTCATCACCTAGTCACCTCCCAAAGCTGCAGCTCCTAATACAATTGCACTGGGAGTTAGGATTTCAGCATATGAATTCTGAGGGCACACAGACATCAGTCCATTGCACTCCCTATCAGCTTATCAACTTTCAATGGCTCCCCATTGCCCTCTGGGAGACCCCAGGCTCCTGAACCTGGCATTCAGAGCTCACCACTATCGGGCCCCTTGCTGGAGCATTCTAGTCTCATTTCCCGCATTGCCCTCCACGTACTGGCCACACCGGGCGACTTGCCATTCCCCAGCACACCTTGCAGTTGGACACCTGTGCATGTGTCTGCTTCCTCTTTCTGGGACACCTTCTTCCTTCTTCAAGATTCGGCTCTGTGTTACTGGTCTAGGGTCCATTCTTTGACCTCTCAGCCCAGAATCCACTGCTCCTCCCCACCTCATGCAGACCTCCAGCAAAGCCCTTCTCACCTGCAATCTATTGTCAGATCGGCCACATACACATCTGCCTCTGTCACCGACTGCCACAATAATGCTGCATAACAACCCAAAAAGTCAGTGACAAACATTCATTTAGCTCACACATTTGTGGGTTGCCACTGATCTTGGCTGGGGCCTCTTGCACGTAGGACAGCTAGCTGACCTACGATGGCCTCGGCTGGGATGGCAGAGGTAACTTGGCTCAGGGACATGTCTGGTCATTCAGGAAGCTAGCCGGCATGTTCCCCTGACAATGGCAGAAGAGAAAGAGCAAAAGGGAAAATGTGCCAAGCCTCTGCCTGTACCAATCTGTTAACACCCGTCTATCAAAGAAGTCATGGAGCTGAGCCCCGAGCCGAGGATGGGCCAGAACATTCCGGGTGGGAGAGCAGTGCAGAGTGACCAGGCAAGGGACGTGGCTACAGGAAGCGGGGCGTGGGGGGGGGCGTGAAGAATCATGGGCCATGAATACAGTTGATCTTCCGCAACATCCATCTTCTCCACTAGCCCGTGGGTTCAGTCCTCTAGGCTGTTTATCTTCACTGGGCTAAAAATCTGTCCCAGGGTGGTTGGAATTTGATAGGAGGAGAAAAGCTGGGGAACTTGGCCATTCCAAGCTCTGTGACCGTGAGAAAAACATATGCCTTCTGCTCAAAGTCTCGGTTTCCTCATTTCTGCAAAAACAAAGAGGGAAGTCCACCCTCCTATGGCACGGAACTTAGGGGAACCAGGGAGATTGGGTTCTTCCCAGTTTCCTTGACTGTTCCTGGGGACAGCTGTGGCACCCTCCCCACGGGCCACGGAAAGATCAGGGAGGACCGTCTAGGGCTCCGTCAGGCACACAGCAAGTACCGACCTTCAGTGCTGGGTCTTGTTATACGGTCTCCCAGGACCCCATCTCTCTCCTCCCCAGCACTTGTGAAATGGCATGATTTTGTGTTGTTATATGCGGCTATTTGTATAAAGCCTTTGTCCTCAGGCGTGGAGAGAAAGCTCCACGGGGCTGGCGCCACGCTCAGCACTGTATCCTCAAAGGGTGGCCGCCGAGTATCTGCAATGAGGGGCTGAGGGAATGAGCAGATGAATGAGAAGTAAGCAAGGTGGACGGAGGCACAGATGGGTATCCAGTTGGGGCCCTGGCAGGGCTAGAAACAGCTTCATATCTTTGGCCAGGGTGGCCTGAATATTTCAAGTTCCATTACCAAGTCCAATGTCTTTTCCGAGGCAAATCTCAAATTTACGGGGACCCTGCCCCACCCACTCCCACACCCCGTGCCAGGGGATGCACCCTTCTAGGAGTTGATCACCGAGGGCAGTAGCCTGCTCTGCATTCCCATCCCTAGGCACCCTGAAGCCCGAGCTCTGTCCATAACCAAACCCTGACCACTCCGGCCAGGGAGCTAACAGGGCTGCTGTTCCCTTCACAGAGGAAAAAGCTGAGGTTGCTAAGTGACCAAGCAAGTCCGTTTTACACCCCACAGAAATAGCCAAGTAACCAGCCCAGAGCACCCCCAGGCGAGTGGGCACTGAGCAGAACAAAGCTTGGGGTTCCAGTGCGCCCCTTTCACTGGAGACTTCACCCCTGGAGAGAAAGAACCTCTGGCTGGAAGGGCCAGCAGAGATGGTCTCAGCCCCAGCTCCTGCCAGTAAGAGTCGTGACAGGCCCAGAGTCAGCAGCCGTCAGAGTGCCCGCCCCCGCCGTCACTCAAACCCAGAGTTGCTACGTGTAAGAAGCCAGGGGATTGGCTGCCTCGGCCTGGACCGCTGCTCCCCCCAGGGGGGTGTCTTGGTTATTTTTGCCGACCGCAGTGCTGATGGGCAGCTATGATGGTCTTGATTATTTAGGAATGGGAAATGAGGATTTAATCAAGGTCATCTGAGAGTCACACCGACTCGCCTCTGCTGAGCCTCCGCTAGGCCCTCTCAGTCACAGCTTATAGCCCCCAGGTGGGGCTCATCGTTCCCACTGGGCAAATGGGAATCTGAGGGTGGAGATATTAAATTATTGACCCAAAGTTACCCCACTTGACAGTGATAGAAGCTGGAGTATCTTAGCTAGCAGTGACACTGAGATCATTTGCCACTCATTTGTGCCGACTTAGTTGCTTGTCTGCCCCTGGGAGAGTAGAGGAAGGGGGTCATTCCCTTTCAACGGAATTTTTCTTCTTCAGTGACTTGTCTGGCAAACATAAAGCTTTCAAAATATATGATCACACGGGTGCGGGGGGGTGTTACACTGGCTCCTTGGTGGATGTCCGGCGCTCGCATTCGGGGCTGACGTCTCCTCTCTAAAGGCCTTTGTTCCCGTCCACTGGTGTCAGGGAGCCCAGCACCTCCGAGGACTCCTGCATTCCGGCTGAGCACACCAGACCCCGGGGGGCTCTCAAGAGAGAGCCTAAGCCATCTGAAGCAGGGAGGAGAAAGTGTTCTCCACAGAGCCAGTGGCCTCCAACTTGAGTCTCATTTTCTGAGGCCAGCGCCTCTCCCATCCCAGGGAGATCGTATGTGCTCGTATAATGGAGCTGTGGTTTCCACTCTGGGCTCTGCCGCCAAACTCCATGGAGTTTCAAATATTCCCAGGGCCTCTGAGGAGGAAGGCTGCTGAGCCCGTCCAGGGAACGGGCTGCATCTGGTCCGTGTTAACCAGTAGCTGCCACTGCCTGGAACCCTGTCGGGGAGCAGGGCTGGATGGCGGTGCCTTGAGGGAGGACCTCGAAGGAGAGGGCTCAGCTCCCTGCTAGCCTTCCTCCGGCCCTCCCAGCCCTTCCCTCAGGGCCGCAAAGCTGAGACAGTCCTTTTGACATTTAGACCGAATGTCCCATTTCTTAGGGCAGAAGCTGAAGTCTGAGGCGGCACAGGCAGTTCCGAGGCAGGACCCTGAGGCGTCAGGGCTTCATGCCGCTCAAGAGTTCTTCCCACTGCACTGTGCCGAATGCTTAGAACCTGGCGAGTCCGAGGCAGGGCCATCTCCCAGGATGGGGGCACTGCCCAGCAGCTTCCTCGTCTGCCCCTTACAATGCCTCAAAATGGCACAGACAGGCAGCTGCTGGTGGCCAGCCAGGAGGAAGCAGAAACTGGCATTAGGGTTCATGTGACTTCAGCACGAGGTGGGAAAGACCCCGATTTGCAAGAAGGGATTCACAGAAGGTATGAGGTTCCCAAACCAAAAACACAGCAAGGGTTTCTCAAAACACATGTTTTTTGACCTGCAAAAGCTCCCCTCTACCCCAGGCCCATCTTCACAGACAGGGCTCAGCCCATTCTGCCTGGACTCCCGGCCGAAGCCTGGTCCTCCCTCTCATGGGGCCCCTGTGTCATCCCAGGGGCTCCTCACAACAGCCCCGTTTCATAGAGGAGGGAACTGGGGCTGCCCTCTCTGAGCCTGTGCTGGGTTGGGGGGAGTCTGGCTACTCACTCCAATTGCTTCTCCCCACTTCTGAGCTGGGACCAGGGCCGGTGGAGCCCCTGCGGCCTGGGTGTGCTGCTGGCTCTGCTTCCTGGTGCCCCCAGACCTTTGTCCTGGGGCCCCGCCCAGGGTCCAGCTGGGAGGGAGGCAGAGAGCAGAGTGCTTATGATCTGGTTTTGTTTGTGTGCCTGTTCCTTGGCCCCTGAGAAGCCTTCACAACAGTTTTATATAAATAAGAAAGAAAGGGGGTGTATTCTTGGAGCTGTTTTCTACCACCTCCTCATCCACACCCAACATCCTAATGATTTAACCTCTTGTATGTACAAAAAATGTACGTAGTGCTAGAAAAATTTAAACAATACTCATTATTTGTCCTCACTTTCTGGCAAAAAGAAAGAGAGTGAAAAGAAGGAAGAAAAAAAAGGAGAGAAAGAAAAAGGAAGAAAAGACAGAAGGGCGGAAGGAAGGAAAAAACAAATGAAAATTTTCCAAATTCATGAGAGCCCAGATTAGAGAATAAGGGGCTCCAGAAATCTTGACATTGCACAGTCAGACTGCCTCTGGGGGGTATACAAAATGACGTGGGCTCCCTGCTCCACCATCTGCAAGAAGGTGAAGTCCTCTGGGCACATGGCCCAGCCTAATTTAATTCTCTAAACCTTGGGTTATAGATGTTTCCATTTTTCCCCATTATGCTTCTGAAACAAAATTTAAAATACTGAGAAAATTGGAAAAGTAAATTGTCAATATTCCTTCTATCATATTGCAATCAAACACACACACACACATGTGCAAATACACACAACCATATGTATGCAATTCAGAATATTTCTTTTTTCACTGTGCAAAAGACCGACAGACCTGTATTTAAATCCTGGCTCTGGGCAAGTCACTTCAGGCCTCTGCACCTCAGGTTCCCCACCTACAAAATTCAGTAGCTGGTGAAACCACGGGGAGCATAGGAGACAGGGAGTGGGGAGCATCTGGCCGAGGTGAGGGCAGCACTCATTGCTGATTGCTGTTACTTTTGCTGATGTCCTGGGTGCTGCTTCATCAGGCCCCACTCCTGAGGATCCAGAGGGCTTCCATACTCTCATTCATCGCAGAACCACTTAGAGGGGGCGTGCTCCAGGCTGGGGGCCCTGTACCAGGTGACAGGAGCATGGAAACACATGTGACAGGTCTGCCTTCAGTCCAGAGTTCAGTCCAGGAAAGGAGGGGAGATATATAAACTGACTTGGGTCTTGATAGATGAGAACTTGGGTGATGATAGACGGTGGCCACTTAGACAGGTGCTGTGGGACACTGCATAGAAAGTGATGGCACAGCTGGCCCAGGAGAGAAGGGAGCGTGTGTGTGAAACTGACACCTGGGAGGGCACTTCAGGCAGAGGAAACAGCAAATGCAAAGGCCCGGAGGCCCCAGAGAACATGGACCATCGTGGGATTAGCAAGTCATCAACTCTGGCTAGAAGAGCTGATGTTGACATGAAACAGGGCCACTGGGGTCTGAGCCTGGAATGACATGCGGAGAGGTCTGGGGTTCATCCTTACATCAGAAAGAATGATTTCAGCTGCAAGGAGCAGAAAACCCTGATGTGACAACTTAGCTCATAAGAGATGTAAGATCTCATGTGTCAAGAAGGCCGTATTGTAGTCAATTCAGCACTTCCTCCACATCTTTGAAGACTCATTAATTCCTGCCTCTGCTCTACTCCCTTCAGTGTGTTCAACTATTCTCGGATTTGTTCCGTCATGGACCTAAGGTAGCTGCCATAGTACCAACATAACATGCAGACGCCACAATGTCCAGAGATGGAAGAGGGACCATTGTATGTTCCATGGGCTTCCTTCTCTATCTCTTTTACAATCAAGGAACTCCTTCCAAAATTCCCCTTTCTTCCACTTCTCACAGGCCAGGAGGCATCCCCTGCCTATGCCTCAACCAATCTCTCACAAATGGACCATCATGAGTGGCTGAGACCCGTGAAGAGCCTCCCCTGGGGCTGGCCTCTCCTGAAGCTCCAGTGTGAAGTAAGGGGGATAAAGGGACAGTGTGGCTGCTCTGCCAGGGAGACAAGCAGGGGCGGGTGTGGGAGAGGCAATGAGGAGTGTTTGCTAAAATCCTGAAAGCCCTGGGGGCTCATTACTTAACCTCTCTGTGCCTGAGTTGCCTCAACTATAAAATGCAAATAATAGTTTCCCCGTAGGGTTACTTTGAGGATTAAATCACATATTCCCTATAAAGCCCTTACAGTAGCGCCTAACACATATTAAGAGCCAATAAATACCAGTCATCGTCATCATCACTAAGTTACCCTTCTCCCTAATCAAAACTGTGGTTCTCCATGTTCAGTTAGGCCCCAGGATGAAAATAAATCTAGCAGTGTGACAGTTGAGAGGTCTCTTCTTCCCTCTCTGGGCCTCAACTTCCTTATCTCCAAAGCAAAATGATCGGGTCAAGTGACCTCTGTACCTTACCTGTTCAGCTGTGGACCCCTTTGGGGTCCATGACCCACACCAGACTGTTCACCAGTCCTGGGACGCACCACGCTTTGGCCACCCCCAAGCCTTGCTCAGCCTGCATTCTCAGCTTCGGATGGACTCCCATGTTTAGGGGCCTACCTCAAATGTCCCAGGTCAGGAACCCTTCCCAACCTGTGCCGTGAATTCAGCTGAGCTAAGCTTGCCATTGAACTCCATCTGCCAGAAGCTGTTAGTGCCTGTTACAAGGGTGGGTAAGTGTGATGCCTCTCCTGACTGTGAGCCCTGGAGGGGAACCTGTGTTTGAGCTCTGAGTCTCCCAGGACCAACCAGGGGTGGGGCACAGCAAGAGCTCAGTGTTGTGTTCCTTCTTTCTTACTAACACCATGGGTGAGTAGGGTTAAGGACCTGGGGCTCAGAGAGATTAAGTGACTGGTCCCAAATCACACAGCAGGTGAGTGAGATAGCCAGGATTGTATCCCTTGGGTGTCGGGCTCCAATAACTGGGTCTCTTGGGCAATAGAGCCAAATGCCCATGCCCAGATGTTGCCCAGATGCTGCCCATAAGGTGGGTTATATGGCCCAGGATCTTGAACGTTCCATGGGAACTTGAGAAGAATGTGAATTCTGCTGCTGTTGAATGACATGTTCCATAAATTAAATCCAGTTGATTGATGGCGCTGTTTAGTTCAACTGTGTCCTTACTGATTCCCTGTCTGCTGGATCTGTCCATGACTGGGAGAAGGGTGTTGAAGTCTCCAAATGTAATAGCGGTTTTCTCTTTCTCTTTGCCTTCCGATCCGTGTTTGGCCTCATGTACTTTATTGGGCTCTGGTTAGATGCATATACTTCAAGATTGTTTTATCGTTTTGGAGAGTTCCTCCCTTTCCCATTGTGTAATGCTTCGTTTGTCCGTGATCATTTTCCTTGTTTTGAAGTCTGGAATTCGTGTAGGTACTCCAGCCTTTTCTGATTAGTATTAGTGTGGTATAGCTTTCTCCATCCCTTTACTTTTCATCTGTGTCTTTATTTTTAAAGTGGGCTCTTGTAGACAAGAGGTAGTTGAGTCTTGTTTATCCCTCCGATAGTATCTGTTTTTTAATTGGTGTATTTACACCATTCATATTGAAGGTGATTATAATATAGCTGGATTAATATCTATCATGTTTGTACCTGTTTGCTATTTGTTGCCCATGTTTCTTTTTTCAATCTTCTCCTCTTTTCTACCTTATCTGATTCTTTGTGACTCTATTCTCTCCCCTCTCTTAGCATATCAATTAGATTTCTTTAAAAAACTTTTCTAGTTGTCGCCTATCCCTCAATGTACATTTTCAGTGCATCTAAGTCCACTTTCAATAACACTTTATCCCTTCCTGGTGCCTTAAAGCAGAGTGTTTATCCCCGTTCCCTCCTTCGCACCCTTTATAACACTGCTGGTATTCATTTCACTTTTCTATATGCTATGATCACCCAATAATTCTTTTGCTATTATTTTTGCTACTTTTACTTTGAACAGTTACCTATTAGATCAATTACGAATAAGGTTTTATCTTCATTATTCCTTCCCCGATACTCTTCCTTTCTTTATGTAGATCTGAGTTTCTGACTCATACAATTTTCTTGCTCTCCAAAGAACTTCTCTGGACATTTCTTAGAAGGCAGGCCTACTGGGGACCCATTCCCTTTGTTGCTGGAATGGCGTATCCGCAGTACACACATTGCACCTTCTATAATTGTCCTCGTTCCCATATGCTCTGTTCCTATGTGTTGGGTTTTTTCCATTCCTGTTTGTCTTTGCATTTCAGCTTGGGAAGTTCCCAGCGACACATCTTCCTGATCACACTGGCTTTTCCTCGGTCATGCCCAGTCTGCTAACGAGCCCATCAGAAACATGCCTCCTTTTGGTTTCAGTGGTTTTGATTTCTCACTTTTCCTTTTGATTTTTTTCTCAGAGTTTCCATCTCTCTGCTCACACTACCCATGTGTCCTGGCATATCATTACTTTTGCCACTGGAATATTAATCAGTTATTTTAAATCCCCTATTTAATCCCAAAAATCTCTGTGATATCTGAGTCTGGCTCTAATGCTTGCTTCATCTCTGCAGGCTGCTTTTCCTTGCCTTTTAACTTTTTGTTGAAAGCCAGACACGATACAGTGGATTGTAGGAACTGAGGTAATTAGGCTCTTACGGTGAGGTATTATGTTAACTTTGCTGCAGCTGTAGGTGCCAGAGGCTTCAGGTTCCTAGAATTTCCTTGATGGGTTTTTCCTCCCCTGTTGTCTGTGGGTTTCCCTAAGAGTTCCTTCTTGAAAAGAGTCTGTGTCTTGCAGCTGTAACCCACTGTTTTTACCCTCGAAGACCTGCTGCATGGGTGGTAAGGTATTGGGGAAGTGAAGCATTCCACACCCCTATCATTAAATCTAGAATTTTTAGTTGGCCTGAGTCCTGGGCCGTGACCTTCAGAAGCATATCGTGGCCCTTTTTCCCTCCCCTTAAATGGACAGGAGGCTCAAGAAGGCTGGCTTGTCTAATTGCCCTTGTCCCAGGTCAGACAAGGCTCTGAAAAAGTAGTTTCTCCTGAAGGGTAGGTCTTTCTTATGGAAAAAACTCTGGGCATATTTCAAAATGTTTATTTTTCCTGCCCAAAACAGAAGGGGGTTTTCTCTCATCTTCACCATGTAAACTCAGTAGGGTTCCTGGGGATAAAACCCAAGAAAATATGGGGAGCTAAAGGCTAAAACCCCAAAAGACTTTTTTAAATTAATTTTATTTTGGTATCATTAATCTACAATTACATGAAGAACATTATGTTTACTAGGCTCCCCCCTTCACCAATGCCCCCCCACATACCCATTCACAGTCACTGTCCATCTGTGTAGTAAGATGCTGTAAAATTACTACTTGTCTTCTCTGTGTTGCACAGCCCTCCCCATGCCCCCCCATACTATACATGCTAATCGTAATGCCCCCTTTCTTTTTTCCCGCCCTTATCCCTCTCTTCCCACCCATCCTCCCCAGTCCCTTTCCCTTTGGTAACTGTTAGTCCATTCTTGGGTTCTGTGAGTCTGCTACTGTTTTGTTCCTTCAGTTTTCTTTTGTTCTTATACTCCACATATGAGTGAAATCATTTGGTACTTGTCTTTCTCCACCTGGTAAAGCCCCAAAAGTTTTTTAACTTTCAAGTTAGTCCACAGTTTCCAGCAGTTCATTAAAATTATCATTAATAATAATAATAATAATAATAAATAAATAAATAAATGAAGAGGGTGGGAAGAAACTTTTGAAGGTGATGGATTTCTTTATGGCACAGATTGTGGTGATGGTTTAATGGATATATATTTATATGCAAACTCATCAAGTGCTGTGCATTAAGTATGTACAGCTTTTTGTATGTCAGTGACACCTCAGAAGAGTCGTTTTAAAAATTACCATTTAAGTGCTCCTAACAGGGGCTCAGGTGGCTTCTGCTTCAGGGAAGCTGATCTTGGCTGTGATTCTCTGTATTCACCTGTCTCTCCAGACTTTAGGCATTTTGCCCTGTGACCTTAATTCTCTGATGGACCTAAAAGTTGCTGATTTTCAGTTTGTTCAGCTTTTTCTTGTGGTGAGGATGGGAGAGAGAACTTCCAAGGTCCTTATGCATCAGAGCCAGTAGCTTCTCCACTCCTCTGCCAGCTCTGGCCTTCTGGACTTCCCACCTCCTCAGGGTTGGACTCTAGTGGAGGCAGAAGCAGAGGTCAGGTGAAGTGGGTGTGGGGTTGAGGTCAGGCTGGCCACCAAACACTAACTGTGATCTTGGGCTGGTCACTGCACTTCCAGGGCCTGGACCCTCATCTGTAAGCTCAGAAAACAGCTACTTTTCTAGTACAATTATGGAGAAGAGGGAAATCAGTGCCTGGCACTGAGACTGGCATATCACAGGCATTACACAAACACCCTTCCCTCTCCCCAAGGCAGCCCCTGCTACCTCCAGAATCCAGTCTGGTAGCCCTTCCTTGGTGCTGACTGCTCACAGGTCAGCACTGTCTTTCCTCCATCCCACTTAAGCCCAAGGGCCACCCAGTGGAGGGAAAATCGGAAAGCAAGGAGCTCATGTTAACGGAGGGATGTGCCAAGCACTCTTCTAAGTACTTTCTGTGTATTTGATAGTTTAATCTGCACCAAAAAAAAGTGTATGAACTAGGAAATAGTGTTACAGAAAAGGAACACTGAGGCACTGAGAAGTTTACAATAAGAATAACAGTCTGTAAGTGGCATTGTCTGAGTTTGAACCCAGAGCCCACATTCCAGGAAGAGAGAGGAAAGGAAATGAGGATCGTGACCTTGGGAGAGGGGACTCGGTGGTGGAGAATTCCTCCCACCAGATGAATTTGGCTGTGGGTTTTAAGGACTGGAGGTTCTGTCCAGCACCTTTGGGCTCCAGGGTTTACTGAGGGGATGTTTATGCTAACGTGGGAACCCGAACCCCAAGGGACCTGGACTGAAGCTATTGTGGACCCCAGATTCCTATTATCCTGTCTGCTCTGCAACAGGTAGGGGTCTGAGGATGTGCCCACCTGCCCCAACCCATGTTTCTGGAGCTTTTTCAATTTGAATATGTACACAAACCCCTAGGGGTCTAATTAAAATGCAGATTCTGATTCCCTAGGCCTGGGGCAGGCCCAAGATTTCACATTCCTAACAAGCTGCTGGGTCGTGTTGGCGCTGCTGGTCCAGGGACCACATTTGGAGAAAGATTCCACAGGAGCCTGCATCTCTCAGGCCCACAGCTTCTTTCAGTCTCATTTCTCCCACGCCACCTGCCTTGTTTCCTCTGGATTCTCCAGGTCTGGAGTGAGAGTTCTCCCCATAACCAGTGCTTAGAAGGCAGAGCAGTCTCTGAAGGGCATTTAAGAAGAGCTACGTAGGGAAAGGTGGGCCACAATAACCAGTTAACCAGCACAGGCCACGTCTGTACATTGGATCCAGTGTCTCCCATAACCTCTGAGATCCCAGAACGCTGGCTTCTGGCCAAAAAGCAACACTTACATCATCTGTAAAATGGAGAAATGATCACAGAACCTGACCTCACAGGGTTGATGTGGGGATCAGTGGCAGGTGTAAAGCAGTTAGCAGGGTATCTGGCACACAGGAAGCACTACATAAGCATTACCTCTTAGTTTTTTGAATGAATAACCAGCAGATGTGGGTTTGAAACTGACGTACAGATCATTCAGTGCAGTGGTCCTCAAACCTGAGCGTGCATCAGAATCATCCGGAGGGCTTGTTACAACGCAGACCTCTGGACTCCACCCCCAGTGTTTCTGATTTAATTTTGGTCAAAGTTTTCTGATTTAGGCCTGGGGTGGGGCCTGAGAATCTGCATTCCTGACCAGTTCCCAGGTGATGCTGATGGGCATGTATAGGGTCCAGTGGGAGGACCTCTGATCTAGGGGTCCTCCTGCTCCTGCCCCCTGAGGAGGAGCCCCCAGGCCGGAGCTAGCAGGGCTGGGCCAGGCCGCACTGGGAGCTAGGAGCCTTCCCAGCAGCCTGGGCTTCAAGGACACTAGAGAGGGGCTCATCTGAGGCCCGGACCCCCTCCGCAGGCCTCTCCCTCAGGTCTGCGCCCTCTTCCTGGCACAGCGCCCTGGCCCTCAGAAGGCCCCTCCACCCAGCTTTGTTTGCATTCCCAGGGCCTGCGTCAGCCTGGGCAGCGGGCATGTCTATGCGGGCAGGCCTGGCGCAGTCCTCACGGCCGGCCCTGAGCTCCAGGCCTCCTGGCTGGGGCCGCAGTGGCCACGCAGGGCTCACTTAGCAGACCCTGTGACTCACGCTTCCTCCCGGATTCCGGGAAACGCTTCCCTCCTGCTGGGCTGCTCTTTCTTGTTTAATGAGAAGTTCTCTGCAGACTTCCAAGGCAAGCTCGGAATGGGGAGGCAAGGGGAGAAGGTGAACTTACCCATTCCCAAGAGGGCCCCCAAGAATGCCCGCATCACACACGCACACACTCACTCGCACACAGGCACTCCCACCTTCCCCAGCCTGAGCCCACAACCCACCATGGAACTTTGGTCCAGGAGGGCCAGCCCCAGAAATGCTTGCTTTTATTAAAAAGGAATGGCCTCACAAAGGCACGACTGTAGGAAAGGTTGTAATTTGCCCAAATAAAACTTAATTTGATCCATGAAATAGCTGTGGTTTATTGTGTAATAGATGTGCTATGTGTTTCAATTTAATAGAAGCCAATATAATAGGGGGCCAGCTGGGGCCTCCAGAGGCCAGCCTTTTCCCAGCACGCACAGTAGGACCACACCGCCTGCCCTGATGATGGGACCCTCCACCAGGCCAAGATGGAGAAGGGCTGGCCGCAGACTCCTGGCCCCGCCCACGGGGACCCGTGGGAGACAGCCCGGGACAGACGAGTACGAGTGCTTGGAGGGAAAAAACAAGAAATGAAAACCACCCTTTTTCCAAAGCAAGGCTCTGAGTGTATGAGTCTGAGGAGGGGGCTGTGGGGGCTGAGTCACCTTCCTGTCCCCTGCTGGAGTGGGAGGGCCCTTGTCGGGGGGCTGTGGGAGAAAGAAGGATGGGTCTGTCACCTAGAATGTGTTGGGGGTCGGGGATCCCTCTGAAGAAGCATTTAGGGTTAGCCCCTGGGGCAGTGGGCCGTCTCCCTGTCCCCAGAGCCTCTGCATGCAGGCTGTCCCCAGGCTCTGCATGAAGGTGCTACAGGCTGGGGAGGAGCGCCAGGGATCGGGGGCTCTCTCGAGCAGGCGATGTCCCCAGAGATGGTCCAATCAGCACCCCCTAACTCCAGCCCACCTGGCAGTTCAGGCTGCTGCCCAGAGAGGGTAGGTGGGCCGTACAAGGTCAAGCAACCAGGGAGCAGCTCTGGTGGCTCTCACTCCATAGCCTTTGGACCACGCCTGTGCTGGGACAAGGACACGGACAGGGACAGGCAGCGAGGGGTGCCAGGTGGAGCCTACAGACCCCCAGGAGTGTTCAGCAGCTGACAGAGGCACCCATAGGAAGGGAAAGTGGAGTGGGGAGAGGAACCTCACATGAGTCAGGTGTCAGCTGCAAGCTTGGGGATGCTCTAGGCGTGTCCTGTGCAGTATCTCACTTCATCCTCATGACAGCCCTGTATGCTAGGCATTAATGGTGCCATTTTTCAGATGAGGAAATTGAGGCTGGGGTGGTGGCTTGTCCAAAGTCACAGTTACCCCCTGGGCCCTCTGCTACCACCTGTGGGTAGAGACAACTAGTAGCCCCACCTGTTTCTAGGTCCTTCTAGTTCTGGGGCTCTGATCCTGGGTCCCGGTTGCTTGATTCCTTCTCCCCATTAACGCTTCCCTAAAAAGGCCTTTATTTGGCTCTGTGTGAACTTGGACAAACCTCTGAGCCTCAGTTTTCTTATTTATGAAATGAGAATAACTATACATACCCTACAAAGGCTGTTCTGGGGATTAAATGGGATTCCATGTAAAAAGCACTGAGGCCAGGGCTTGGCATTCAGTAGGACTCATTCAATCCAACTATTTCAAACAACTCCCACTTGAGAATACCATTTGCAGGAAAATTCTAGACATTAGTTTGGAGGAAGAACCACTGATTTAAATTCCATCTCTGCCAGTTACTTGCCCAGTATCTGCATAGGTTATGTCACCTCTCTGAGTCTCAGTTTCGTTACTTGTACAATAGACATATTATTACCTACTTCACGAGGATGATGGGATAATTAAGTGAGATGATAGAAGGCACACAATAGGTGCTCAATAAATGACAGCTATTTCATTATTGTTATTATTATTATTACTACTCTCTTTCTAAACTCTTTCCTGTGGCCTAACCTCTAATGCGTCTGATCAACATGTTAGTGAAGTGCGGCCCCATAATCTTGCTCATGCTGACCCCAGTCCTGCAAAGATTTCTTAGTCCCTCTGTGAACTGGGGCCTCTGCACTGAGGCTCAGAGAACCTCTGTATTTCCAGAACCCGAGAGACAAATCAGGGATGAATCCAATGACAGAAAGAATGGAATGAAGTTATTCTGGAAGGATCTTCAGGACATGGTCTTCTGCTCTTCCAAAGAAATGTCACCTCTTCACGAAACCCATTGTTGGGCACAGAAGGCTGGGTCTGTGGGGAGCAGAGGGGCAGGACCCTTATTAGTCAGGGCGGGGTCTTCCAGGGACAAGCAGGCAGGAGGTCTCCTCTGAAAGCCAAATGAGAGGGGAGCTGCACCCTCTCACCTCTCGAGGACTCTGAATGAGTTCCTCTCCTCCCCTCTTGCCCTGCCGACTTCCACCACTGCTGACTGAAGTGCAGCAAGGCCAGGAAGCCCATTTAGAAAGCCATCCCGGGACCTGGTCATCCAAAGCTGCCAACGTGCAGCTTATATGAGATTGGAGCCCTCAGGGACTGTGACTCGTCCAAGGTCACAAGCAGATGCATGTGTTTATGTGCACATTTTTTCCATATTATGTTTTGTTGAATTCCCTTAATCTCAGTACCTCTCGGGGTGCCACAGGGGTCAAGGGAGGCAGCCAAGTGTGGAAGTGCACTGTTACATGATGCAAATGTGAGGATATATTTATTGTCATTTAATACAGTTAAACTTCAATTAGGCAGAACACAGGCAGTTATAAACGTTTAATTGAGATTTAGTGCCAGATCTTTCTTGGTTTGTTTATTGTGGAGAATCTGTCTTTATAAATATAACTTATAATAAAGTTTAATATAATATACTAGAAATAATACATGCTCATTGTAGAAATTTGGGGAAAAAAAGCAAAAATCATCCCAATCCCACAACCCAGAAATATTCGCTGGTTATATATTACATACATATACATGTATTAATATATTATAATATCAACATGTATGTATATATTCAGCACTTTCTTTGCACCTGGGACTGAATTAGGGCTTACTACATAATGTCTATTTCTATGTAAATGAAGTCATATTATGCATATGTAGATTTACCTGCTTTTTCCCATTTGGCATTGTACCATGTTAACTCTTCCAAATATCAAAAATATTCTAAAACATGATATTTATGATACTTTACTTTATAAAAATAACACATGCTTATGGTAAAGTACATAGTCCAGAAAATTAGAAAGTAGAAAGAAAAAAACTCCAGTTGCATCTTATCTCCCCTCCCATTCTGTGAGGTGCAAATTGCCCTTAACAATTAAACATAACTTTTAAAGGCTGCACAGTATATCACGTAGATGTACCATCATTTCTTTAATTCCCTATTTTGGACGTTTAGACTATTTTAGGATTTTTGCTGTTAGAAAAAAGTGACTATTTCTCAGGAAAGATCCCCAGAGGCAGAATTACTGGAACAAAGGGCAAAAAACATTTTTAAGACTTTTGATCCATATTGAGAAACTGATTTCCTGAAGCCACCCCCTGTTTATAGTCCTGTTCATCATAGAAGAGCATTCATCTTGCTCATCTCACTTTATCTCAGCCCCAGTGAGCACTACTTAAAAAAAAAAAATGGTTTGGCCAAAGTGGTAAGTGGAAAATAACATCTCGTTATTTTAACTGAATCTTTTGTTTTCTAACAAGGTTAAACATCTTCTTGATCACTTAGTTTTAAACATAAACAAACTTAGTCACTTACATTTTTTCCTTTTGTTAATATTCTTTTCATGACCACTGCCCATTTTTTTCTCTTGAGGTTTTTAGATGTTTTTCTTTCTGATTTTCAAGTGCTTTTTATATATGTGTTTTTATTTTAATTCTATTGATGGTATGTTTGTATGCACAGAAGTTTCTAATTTAAGTATACAAATATATATATATATAATTTTTCCTTTATAAGTTCTTCCATTACTGCTGTGTTTAGAGAGACCCTTCCCATTCAGAGATCAAAATCATGAGCACTTTATTCTTGGTATTTTATGGTTTCATTGTTTTCACATTTTACAGTCTCATCCATCTGGAATTTATTTGGTTCTTTTGAATGAGGTGGAGATGTAGCTCTTCTCTCCCCTCTGCCCTCTGCCATCCCCTCAGTTTCCCCAGCACCACTTATTAAGTAAACTTTCCTTTCTAGGGGACTTTGTGAAGTGCAGCAGCCCCAGGCACTGTGCCATCACCACCTGAAGACACCCACAGTCCTCCAACAATACCTTCATCTTATATTCACCATGCACCAGGGCCCTCTGCTTCCCCCTAGGGACACAGAACCCAGCACAACACAGCTACCACCCTCAATTAGCAACCAAGCCAGAGAGAAATAGGCCAGTCAATAGACAACAGGCATTCACAGTAAAATGTGCCAGAGGCTTGAACAAGGAGGGACATCTGGGTGCTGTGTGAGGCTGGGCAGGCAGGGTTTGCCTGGCTGGGTGAGGGGATAGCCATTAGGGATGGGTCCCAGAGTAAAGAACAGAACACCAAGAAGTGAACATATTAAAGAAGACAAAGATATGCAGAGGTACGCAAAGGTAACCCAAATGGGTCTGGGTGGCTAGGGCCTGGGTGGGAGGAGACAGTTCTCACTATAGGCCATTTTGTATCACGTGCATGTATCTCCTAAGAAACATATTATATATTCATGGATGAGACTGCAAAATGTGAAAAACAATGAAATTATATATATAAATATTATATATTTAAATGAATAAAAAGGAGTTTGGCAATAAAGCAATGGAATGGGTAAAGGACATCTAGGGAGAGGAGACAGCATAAGCAAAGGCCTGGAGTCACAATTCAGTTCAGCCTATTTAGGAAAAACTTGGTTGAGCCTAAGGAGGGCGAGGGGCTGCAGACCAAGAAGGGTCTTAGATGTCCTGTAAGGGGACTGGACTTCAATGGGCAGCTAATGGAAGGCTTCATGCAGGGGAAGGACTTGGCCAGGGATCCCTCTGAAGATCCATCTGGCTTCAGCAGAGCATGGGGAGCAAAAGGGGCTCCTGGGGGCCTGTGGTGGGGCCACTGTGAGGCGGCTGTGGTAACATCACAGAAAGGGTTTGTTGTTCCCAGAGCCATGGTGGCCTGGGGCTGCCCCTTCCAGCCCAGGAGCCCCTCCTAAAGGAAGTTCAGCCTGTGGGCAGCTAGCCTCTAGTCACTTGTTGATCCCACCCACAGGAGAGGATTCTAGCCCACTCTGCCCAGACCCTAGCCTCAGAATGCTTGGCTTCTCTGGGGGTGAAAGTCAAGGATATTAAAAACCAGGGAGCGCAAGGGCAGGCAGACTTGGAAGCAGGAGCCATCTCAGCCCAGACCCTGGCTCTGTCCCTTACCTCCCACGAGATCTTAGGCGGATCACTGGACTCCTCTGAATCTCCTTTTGCCAAATCTATAAAATGGGGCAGACGTATCTGTGAAAGGGGTCAGCGTGAGTGTTCCACTAGCTAATGCACATGAGGGAGGGGCTCTGTGAAGTCCAATCCCACGGCTCTCAAGACGGTGAATGTTTTAGGGGGAAGCCTGGAAAAAGTACTGCTTAACCCAGAGGAATGTTCAGGGTTTCAGTAGCAGGAAGGCGGGAAGCCTCACAGCTGACAACAACAGTTCAGAAGGGAACCCTGGCCCCGGCTGTGGCCGACTGGCCCTTTCCGCTCTGTGGTCTTGCCATCCCAGGCCCTCTGTCAAGCCCTTCATCCTCTCCTCCTGGGCCACATGTCAGACCACGTCGGTGTTCACATCAGCACTCTAGTTTCCCAAAGCCCTTGCCTGCTCCTGAGTTCACTGGTTCCTTGCAACCACTCTTGAAACAGGTCTTTGACCCATTCCCAGATGAAGAAACTGAGACCCCCCCTACACACACACCATATGAGGAGCAGTATTGGAGAGCCCCCTGGCTGCCCCATGCTCGCCCTGCCTTCTAAGCCTCCCAATCACAGTGTCCAGAACCAGGGCACAAACCGAGAGGCATGAAATTAAATGGGTCAAGGTCTGAGAGGCACGTGAATGAACCCAGCTCCTTGGAGGAGGGAAAGGTGGAGTTCAGAGAGCCCGGAACAAGGGTCAGGCCGACCCTGTTACAGCCCAGCACCAGCACGGGGCTGTGTGACCTGAGGTAATTGTTCTCCTTCGCTTTTGCTTCTCCTGTAAAGCAGGCCTCATCCCACAGATGCTGAAGCCTTGCTGTGAGTGTGAAACAAGCAAACAGATGGTTTGTTATTCATTGCTGTTGTTTGTTCTTAGACTGCCTCCCAAAACTAGTCAGTCCAACTTGTTCTGCTTGCTGACACCACCGATCAGGTGGCATTTGTCAGTCCCACAGGGTGCCTGAGCAATGGCAGTGGGCCTACAGAGGATAACCAGAGGGGCAGACAGGTGTTTTGCATGGACGGTGCGAGAGTCAGGGCTCTCTCGTGCTGTTTCTCATAACTTCTTGGTCTGGGGGGACAGTTAAGAGAAATGGCCATCAAATCACAGGCAGAGCTGCCTGGAGGGGGGATGGCTCACCCAGCAATCAGTATATTAAGCACTTGCACCGGTGTGGAAGGGCCGCCCAGTGCACTGCCCACTGCGAGGAAGGCCCTGGTGTCTGTCTAAGGCTATTCCTTCCCAAGGGCTGGGGTGTCACTCCGCCTCCTCTACCACAAATGCCGTGTGTTCTACTTCTGTGCCTATGACCTCACCTTTTCCCCAATCATCTCCTCCTCATACCCAGGCCTTTCTCCCAGAAAGCCCAGGCACAAGAGCGACAGGGCATTGTTACACATTTTTATACATATTTATAAATTTTATAAAACCTAACCAGAATTCAGCTTGAATCCCCTTTCAGCCAGACTGCCAGGCATAGATTGCATGACCTAGGCTAGTTCCTTGGGGAAAGTAAGAAGGAGCACCCCAGGAAAGGCTAGAGTAGAATTTCAAATTTCAAAACAGGTCCATATAACCGGGCCCTCCTCCTCCCCACCCCACCTTTTCATCCTAGTCATCACCCGGGAGGTGGCCCAGAGTACATGGTCCCTTTCTGGGGTAGGCACAATGACCAAACTACCTTGCTCAGATGTATGGACCAAGAGGAGATAAGGGAGGTAGAGGTGGGACTTGGACGCAGCAAGACTGTCCTTGTGGATGGCAGGGAACAGGAAGGTCATTGAACACCTCGACTGTCACACAGTGGAGTGTCTTCTGTGATAAAAGGCACACCAATATCAGACTACAATGGTCCAGAAAGCTGAAAACATGACACAAGTTGGTTTCACGGGCTGGAAGTGTGGCCAATCAGACTGAAACAGCAATACATAACCTGAAAATACGTCAACGGGGGAGGCACCACCCATAGCCACCAGACAGGGTCAAGGGTCCAAGGCAGTGACTCCACCGTAAGCAGGTAGGAACCATGCCCACTGCAAGGCAGCCAGGTCACCTCTTGGCAGGAGTCACGGGCCTGGTGTCCAGCATAGAAACAGGGAGTCCTTCACTTGTATGGGTCTCTGAGGGTAGGAGCGTGGCCGCATCTGGTAGGATGGTGCATCCAGGCAGCAGCTGGTGCAGCCCGGGCAGGGCACGCATGCAGTCAGTCTCATCAGAGAACAGACCCTCCCCATGGACATCTACAGGAGTGACCCCGCACAGTTTGTGACCCTAGAGAGGTGTGTCTTTAATCTGTCAGCCTGTAGTTTTCCAAGTGGCAGACGAAACAGCCAGGTTATTACTCTACCCAAGAGACAGTGAACATACAACAAGCTTCATCAAATGGAGTGTTGGCTGGAGCGGTGAGAACAGTCTTGAGTTCTGCCCACTGAGCAGGGTGGCTGCACCCATTTTCAGTTCTGCAGAGCCAGCACTGAGGTGGAATAGCCACAGCTGCCCAGGGGACTCCATTGGGACAAACCCGACCTGCAGCAGCAGGAACCCTAATACTAGTCAATTCTTCCCTGGGAGTTTGTCTGCCACAGGGAAATTTCCCCTTATTGGTCAAAATTCCCTTAGAGCAGGCAAGACCCACTTACAGCCTTTTATTGTCATCTTGGGGTGGATCTAAAGTTGGCATGATAGACAAGAGCAGTCATCCTTCCTCAGTGAGATGTGCCCCACCCTCTCATCTCCACGTGAAGCAGCCCAAGGTCTAAGGACCTTTCTGGCTGCTGCCCTTAGCAGTTGTGGGCCTTACTCCTTTCTCTCTCAGTGTAATGCCATCTCCACAACTGCTACCTCAGAGGCAGTAGCTCCTCTGCTCACCCAGGACAATCCTACTGGTCCCTGTTTTGAGAGGGAGGGAGTAAAACTGGCCCCTAGATTGATGAGGAAGTCCCACCACCCAAAGGAGAGTCAGCCACAACAAGGGCACCATTTTGGCGGTTAGTTATCTTTGAACCTACTTCCCAGTACGCACCCTACAGTCACCACTTCCCAATGCCTCCTCATTAAAAGATAGCCATTAAGTATATGGCCCTTTATTGCCCACTTGGCCATACAATTTTCTCAACATGTTTACTACTGATTTCCATGGACTTCCCTCAAAATCCCATTAATTGTCTTGTGAGGCACTCATGTTTCCCCTTCTAGAAAGCCATGTCTCTATCAGCATCCCATCCTCATCACTGTCAAAACTGTGAAGGAGATGAGATTTTACCCTCTTTGCAAATAAAAAGTCAGCTTGCTCTGTTTCCTGGATGCTGGCAGAAGATACAAGACTCCTTGGTCAGAGACAGCAGACTTCTATTACTCATGGCACAGCTAGCAGCATGAGTGTCATGTTTGCATTTGTTTCTTGAGGTACAAAGAGAAACAGGTGACACCTGCACACTCCACAGGGTGCTTTATAGAAGAGAAGCCTTGAGCTTAGGGAACCCAAATCTTTTATAATGGATAGTAAACATCCCTGCCCTCTGCATGTCTCTATCTCCATCTTCTAAGGCTATTAGCTATCATATATCCTTGAAGAGATAGTCTAGAATAAAGATCAGTGCCTTTGCTTGCAAGATTTGCAGTGAAAACCATGGAGAATTGTCTCCCAGCACTACATGGTTTCTCAGTTGGTCCCTACATGATAAAGGATATCATTCCCATTTCATTTAATTAATTTTTTTAAATTAAATTCTAGTTGACATACAATATTAGCTTCAGGTGAACAGCATAATGATTCAACAATTACATACATTATAAAATGCTCACTACCATAAGTGTAGTTACCATCTGTCACCAAAGTTATTATAATATTATTGATTATATTCCCTATGCTGTACTTCTCATCCCAGTGGCTTATTTATTTTATAAGGGGAAATTTGTACTTCTTTATCCCCTTCACCTCTTTCGGCCATCTCCCCATCCCCTGCCTCCCAGTAACTGTGATTTGTTCTTTGTATTTATGAGTCTCCATTACTGTTTTGTTTGTTTTGTTTTTTAGATTCTATATGTAAGTGAAATCATATGGTACTTGTCTCTGTCTGGCTTATTTCACTTAGCATAATACCCTCTAGGTCCATCCATGTTGCTGCAAGTAGCAGATCTCATTCTTTTTTATGGCTGAGTAGTATTTCATTGTATATATGTATCATAGCTTCTTTATCTGTTCATCTGTCCATGGACACTTAGGTTGCTTCCATGTCTGATATATTGGAAATAATGCTAAAGTAAACATAGGGGTGCCTATATCTTTCTGAATTAGTATTTTCATTTTCTTTTGGTAAATATCCAGAAGTGGAAATACTGGGTCATAGTTCTATTTTCAATTCTCTGAGGCGTCTCCATATTGTTTTCCACAGTGGCTACACTAATTCACATTCCCACCAACAGGGTAGGAGGGCTCCCTTTTCTCCACATCCTCACCAACACTTGTTATTTCTTGGCTTTTTGACACTAGCCATTCTGACTGGTATGAGCTGACATCTCATTGTGGTTTTGATTTGCCATTTCCCTGATCTGTTGGCCATCTTTATGTCTTCTTTGGAAAAATGTCTATTTAGTTCCTCTGCCCATTTTCTTTTATCTTTTTTTAATTAAGGTATCACTGATATACCATCCTATGAAGGTTTCACATGAACAACATTGTGGTTTCAACATTCACCCATATTATCAACTCCCCACCCACCCACCCCATTGCAGTCACTGTCTATCCTCTGCCCATTTTCTAATTGGCTTATTAGTTTTGTGGTCATTGAATTGTACGAATTCTTTACATATATTGGATATTAACCCCTTACTGGATATATCATTTGCAAATATCTTCTCCCAGTCAGCAGGTTGTCTTTTTGTTTTGCTAATGGTTTCCTTTGCTGTACAGAAGAATTTTAGTTTGATGTAGTCCCACCTGTTTATTTTTGCTTTTGTTTCCCTAGCCTGGTAAGACATGTCCAGAAAAAATTGCTGAAGCCAATGTCTAAGACTTTCCTGCCTATGTTTTATTTTAGGAGTCTTATGATTGCAGGTTGTACATTTAGGTCTTTGATCCATTTTGAGTTTATTTTTGTGTATGGTATAAGAAAGTGGTCGAGTTTCATTCTTTTGCATATAGCTGTCCTGTTTCTCCAAGACCATTTATTGAAGAGACTGTCTTTTCCCCATTGTTAATTCTTGCCTCCTTTGTCATATATTAATTATGTATGTAAGCATGGGTTTATTTCAGGGTCATCTTTTCTGCTCCATTGATCTATTTGTCCGTATTTGTTGCAGTACCATACTGTTTCAGTTAGTGTAGCTTTGTAGCATAGTTTGATCTGGGAATGTAATATTTCCAGCTTTTTTCTTCTTTCTCAAGATTGCTTTGGTTATTTGGGGTCTTCTGTAGGTCTATACAAATTTTAGGATTATTTGTTCTAGCTCTGTGAAAAATGCCATTGGTATTTTGATAGGGATCATGTTCAATCTAGAGACCACTTTCATGGTATGGACATTTTAGCAATATTAATTCTTCCAATCCATGAGCACAGTATGGTTCCATTCTTTTGTGTCATCTTCAATTTCTTTCAATAATATCTTAGCTCAGAATATAGGTCTTTCACTTCCTAGGTTGAATTTATCCCTAGGTATTTAATTCTTCTTGAGGCAATTGTAAATGGGACTGTTTTCTTAATTTCTTTTTGCTAGTTCATTATTAGTATACAGAAACACAACAGATAACTCATCCCCATTTTACATAAAAGAAAAACAAGGCCCAGAGGAAACACATGAAATGCCCAAGTTCAAAGTGATGAGCAAATGGTAGAGCCCTTCAAACCACTGCCCATGGGCTTTCCCTTCTCTTGAAAGCTGGCCTCTCCATTCTTAGCAGCAGCAGCTTGGGCATAAGGCTTGATGGAAAAGATGGTGAATCACTCTATTCAAAGATGGATGTCACTTCCTCAATATGTCCTCTCTCCCCAGCCATGCCAAATTCAAGAACAGACTCACCTCACTCAAAGGCCTTTGGCATCTCCTGGTCACTTGGGAGCCAACCCCCACCACCTAGAAGCTGTCACAGAAGATGTCTCATGACATCACGTTGCTTGGACTAGGACCAGGCCGTCCAGAGCCCACCCCTAGCAGAGCACCCCTGGGAATCTCCAGCCTCAGATCAAACAGAATGGGATCCCAAATATGTGGACTGACAGTTCCTCAACTTCAAATCCCATGTGACTTAAGCTGGTTCTTCTTCCCTGCAAGTCATGGCAGGAACACCCATAAGCAAGGCCAGGGCAAGTGGTCCCAGTGGTCAGACCTCAGCCCCCTGGAGCCCCAGAGTGAGGAGAGCCCAGGAGCCAGCCAAGAGCTGTCACCAAGGCAGCCCCGGTGCCGCTCAGCTTGCTGGGGATCTGATGTGGTTTTAGATGTTCATCGACATTATATTTTGGGCAGCACAAAGCAAAGGATTCTTAGAGAGTCAAAATAGTTGTCGTCAGAGACAGAAGTGGCAATATCCTTGCCCCATGGGTAGAGAAGGAAAGGAAAGAAGGAGCACGGGTGGGCATGGGGTCACCATTTCCGAAGGGTTTGCTTCCAATACATGTACTTAGAAAACACCAAAATGCTGCCCATGTTTGACAATTTAAGGAACTCAGCCAACACTGAATAGTCCATGGAAGAGAGTTTTTTTTCTCTCCTCTACAAAAACTCATGAATAGATGTGTTTCTGTTAAAATGTTAAGGAAAGTGCATTTTGGACCTCATGCATGTATGCAGTATTGTTTGTGTGTGTGTTTTTCTAGACATTCCTAAAGCGGCATTTTGTTCATTGCTCAATGATGAGGAGTAGAAAGCAAAACTATTAAAAATAAACATTTCCAATTATTTTGCTGGTTCAAACAAAACCCATGCACATATACACACTCAAAGCTAGTAACAAACATAATATTTTAAAAATTCAACAAATGCTAAATATTCCTCACTATTTAGAATAGGAGCCAAGTCCTATTCTAACAGCTTCACAAATATCAACACAGTATTCAATCTTCCTAACCACCCTATGAGTGGTATGGACGGGGCATATTCTTCTGCCCATTCTAACAGATGAAGAAACTGAAGATCAGAGAGACCTGAAGTAACTTGCCCAAGGTCACTTAGCTAGAGGCAGAGCTGGGCCTGGAGCCCCAGGAGTTGCCTCCAAAGCCTGTGTGCTCAGCAGCCTTGGAAAGTCAAGTTCAGAAATGCTGCCACCAGCAGGGTCGGGGGTGGGAACACAAGCTCTGGAAGCCGAGAGATCTGGGTGGAAATCCTAGTTCTGATACTTACTAGCTGTGTGACCTTAGGCAAGTTGCTTAACTTCCCTAGCCTCATCTATAAGAAGGCTAAGATTAAGTGAGATGATACAAAATGCCTAGTATATAATAAGTCCCTCAGTAAATGATAACCGTTACTATTATTGTAAATCAAAGGAAGAATTATGTTACTAGTCACCTTCCTGGCTCTTCCCAGCAGGTCTCATATGGAAAAATCTTCCCCAGCTGCTTCTCTTGGGATATAAGATCTTTGAGTCAACAGGAGGGACTGTCTAGAGCCACTGGGCTCCCCCAGAATGTACCTCGAGACATCCAGTTTAGACTTTATATTTTCAAGGGGAAACTGAGGCCCAGATATGAAGGAGACTCTCCCAGCATGTCTTAGCCAGGTCTTCCATGGTGCCTCAGGGAGTCCAAGGAGGTCATATCAAAAACCATCCGTCTCTGCTCAACCCATGGGCTCCTGGTCTCATGCTCAGAAATTCTAGGCATTTTATCTAACCCTACTCGCCGCCCTGTGACCTGCTTTGAAAGCAGTCAGTGAGCTATGTGAGGCTGCTCCAGCCTATAACCCAGGTGACAATCAGCCTTGACTAGATACCCACTACCCAGCACCCTCTACCAATCCCCAGTGGGGCCAAGGTGACACGCAGCTTCCTCTGAGTTAGCCAGGCTGCTGGAAGTCAGCTAAGGCTTCAAAGTCCCAGGGGGAAGAATTGGCCTTCTATTAAAAACATAGGGAACTCTCATCTCAGGGATGCAAGGATGGTATAACATTCGAAAATCCATCAGCATCATCCACCACATCAACAAAAAGAAGGGCAAAAACCACATGATCTTCTCCATAGACACTGAAAAAGCATTTGATAAAATTCAACATCCATTCATGATAAAAACTCTCAACAAAATTGGTATAGAAGGCAGGTACCTCAACATAATAAAGGCCATATATGACAAACCCACAGCCAGCATCACACTCAACAGCAAGAAGCTGAAAGCTTTTCACCTATGATCGGGAACAAGACAGGGATGCCCACTCTCCCCACTGTTATTCAACATAGTACTGGAGGTCCTAGCCATGGCAATCAGACAAAACAAAAAGTACAAGGCATCCATATTGGTAAAGAAGAAGTCAAACTGTCACTATTTGCAGATGACATGATATTGAACATAAAAAACCCTAAAGACTCCATTCCAAAACTACTAGATCTAATATCTAAATTCAGCAAAGTTACAGGATACCAAATTAATACACAGAAATCTGTTGCTTTCCTATACACTAATGATGAACTAGCAGAAAGAGAAATCAGAAAAATAATTTCATTCACAATTGCATCAAAAAGAATAAAAGACCCAGGAATAAACCTAACCAAGGAAGTGAAAGACTGCTACTACAAAGCCACAGTAATCAAGACAATTTGGTACTGGCACAAGAACAGACCCACAGACCAGTGGAACAGACTAGAGAGTCCAGACATTAACCCAAACATATATGGTCAATTAATATATGATAAAGGAGCCATGGACATACAGTGGGAAAATGACAACCTCTTCAACAGCTGGTGTTGGCAAAACTGGACAGCTACATGTAAGAGAATGAAACTGAATCACTGTCTAACCCCATACACAAAAGTAAATTTGAAATGGATCAAAGACCTGAATGTAAGTCATAAAACCATAGAATTCTTAGAAAAAAACATAGACAAAAATCTCTTGGGCATAAACATGAGTGACTTCTTCATGAACGTATCTCCCCTGGCAAGGGAAACAAAAGCAAAAAATGAACAAGTGGGACTATATCAAACTAAAAAGCTTCTGTAAAGCAAAGGACACCATTAGTAGAACAAAAAGGCATCCTACAGTATGGGAGAACATATTCATAAATGACAGATCCAATAAAGGGCTGACATCTAAAATATATAAAGAGCTCATGCACCTCAACAAACAAAAAGCAAATAATCCAATTAAAAAATGGGCAGAGGATCTGAACAGACACTTCTCCAAAGAAGAAATTCAGATGGCAAACAGACACACGAAAAGATGTTCCACATTGCTAATCATCAGGAAAATGCAAATTAAAACCACAATGAGATATCACCTCACACCAGTAAGGATCGCCACCATCCAAAAGACAAACAACAACAAGTGTTGGTGAGGTTGTGGAGAAAGGGGAACCCTCCTACACTGCTGGTGGGAATGTAAATTCGTTCAACCGTTGTGGAAAGCAGTATGGATGTTTCTCAAAAACCTCAAAATAGAAATACCATTTGACCCAGGAATTCCACTCCTAGGAATTTACCTTAAGAATGCAGCAGCCCAGTTTGAAAAAGACAGATGCACCCCTATGTTTATCGCAGCACTATTTACAATAGCCAAGAAATGGAAGCAACCTAAGTGTCCATCAGTAGATGAATGGATAAAGAAGAGGTGGTACATATACACAATGGAATATTATTCAGCCATAAGAAGAAAACAGATCCTACCATTTGCAACAACATGGATGGAGCTAGAGGGTATTATGCTCAGTGAAATAAGCCAGGCGGAGAAAAACAAGTACCAAATGATTTCACTCATCTGTGGAGTATAAGAACAAAGAAAAAAACTGAAGGAACAAAACAGCAGCAGAATCACAGAACCCAAGAATGGACTAACAGTTACCAAAGGGAAAGGGACTGGGGAGGATGGGTGGGAAGGAAGCAATAAGGGGGAAAAAGGGGCCTGACTATTAGCAGACATAATGTAGTGGGGGGGGCACAGGGAGGGCTGTGCAACACAGAGAAGACAAGTAGTGACTCTACAGCATCTTACTACGCAGATGGACAGTGACTGTAATGGGGTATGTGGGGGGGACTTGATGGTGGGGGGAGCCTAGTAAACATAATATTACTCATATAATTGTAGATTAATGATACCTAAATAAATAAATAAAATACATAGGGAACTCAACAAGGACACTACACTCAATGCCACAAACTGTACACTTAAAAATGTTAAAATGACAAATTTTACAACATTTAAAAAAGCATAGGGAAGGTGAAAAGTTTCTAGAGCTGGGTGGTTGGTGATGGTTGTACAACGATGCAAATGTGCTTAATGCCACTGAACTGTCCACTTAAAAATGGTTAAACTAGTTAATTTTATGCTATATACATTTTACTACGATTGAAAACAAACAAAACCAAAACACGATCTGCACCTCCGCCCTTGTTGCTGCTCACGCACTTTGCTCAGGCTAATGCCGGCTTCACGGAGCCTTTGCCGCATTGCTGAGAGGCCAGCTCTGGAAGGAGCTCCAAGTCATAAGTTTGGCTCCTATTGATTGCTGCTTTGCTGTGCAACCCTGGTTAGTGCCCTGCCCTCTCTGAACCTAAGTTCAGTGATAATGATGGAACTAGATGCACTCTAGGGCCCTTTCCGGCTTGGACGTACCCAGGGTCTGTGTTCTAAATCATGGAAGGGACACCCCCCAACCCCCAAACCAGGCCATCCCTGAGCATGTAGAATAAGGCTGCAGAACCTAAGCCCCCAGAACCTGGGGCTTGAAGGCTGGAGGGGGTGAAGGTTCTTAGGGGCCCATAAGGAGAAAGCAGCTGGAGTTGTCATGGAGGCACACAATACTAATAAACACCCACCCCGGATGCCCACTTGGTTCTTTAGAGTTTATAAAACACTCCCACATCCATTACATCCATGGCCTTTTCATTCTGCAGACATCCAGGGAGCGCAGCCCCTGTGCCCAGCACAGGGCTGTCCCTGAGCTCTCTGGCTTCCAGGTGTCTCCCTGGGAGGACAGCAGGGCAGCAGTGTGGTCAGAGCTTGGATCGGGCAGGCTGGGGTATGGTCAGGAAGAGGGGACAGCTTGGGCACAGTCCTGGGAGAGAGATCTGGAGTGTGGTGTTTGAAGGTGATTGGCCAGACAGATTCACTCAGGGCCTCACAGGCCACTCTGAGAGGTGGTTCTTTATTTCAGGGCACAGGGAGTCACCGAGAGGTCATTGTCGTACAGAGGAGGCACCCCATCAGATTTGGGTGCCGACCATCACTCTGAATGGAGAGTGGATTGGAGGTAGCAGGAGAGGGGCAGGAGGCCCAGTTAAGAGGCCATAGAGGCTGTCTGGGAGTAGGTCCTGGTGTCCCCAACTACAGATGTGCCAGTGGACCAGTGGCTCCACTTTCCAGCTGAGGAAACAGGTTCCCACAGGTCAGGTGGTTGCCTGAAGTCAAGAGTGAGCTAAGGGATCTGGATTTCAGGCCTCATATATGCTGAGTCCCCAACCAAAACTTTTCTCACCAACCTGAGCTGCCTACCAGGCCCCACAATAATCCTAGTGGTCCCTTGCTGAGAGGTTAACAGCCTGTCCAAAGGCCTAACCCTTCTCCATAAGCCTAGTCAGTCACTGGATGGCACCCCCACTCCTCCAGGCCTGAGCCTGCATTGGCACAGGAGGCAGGGGCGGGCAGTGAGCCCCACCCACGTGGCTTCCCAGGGCCAGCTGGGCCAGACCCCCATCACACTCTCCAGAGAACGGGCCTTGTTTAGAAAGCGTCTCCTTTGGAGCCTGAGTCACTGGGTCTCTGGGTGGTCTGGGAGAAGCCGCAGTTACCGTGAGCACCGTGACTGGGGAGGGGGAGGACAGCAGGCCCTGCCACCACCTGTGCCCTCAGCAACCCAGCCTATTGTCTGGGACTTGATTTCTCCATTTGTAAACTGAGGGGCTGGAACTGGAATCTCAGGCCCCCATGAGGAAAGAAAGAGCCATAAAGCCTTCCCCAACACTCGAGGCTACTACATGGGCTCAGGGAGGTCCTCAGCCTCATGGAAGGACAGGCCTGGGAGCAAGATAGCTTTCAGATTGACGCCCCTGGGCTCCCTGAAAACAGTCCTCAGGCTCCAAGACCATCCTTGAGGAACAGGCCCGGCCCAGTGGAACCAATCACAACCAGCGCTTAGGAGGAGCCCCAGCAGGCATCTGAGACAGAAGGCTTGCTCCTTCCCCCAGAAAGCGTGGGCACATGGCAGCGCATGTGACCAGTTTCCCCATGTGAGAAAGGGCAATAACAGAATATGCAACCACCACAGAGGTTCTCAGGAAGACTGGACGTGTGAAAGATGCTCACAGAAAGGCTCGCAAATGGTGAGTTAATGTTCTTAGTTAATTGACTCCAGCCCTTCCTTCCACAGAACCACTCAGCACTGCTCAGTGCTTGAGAGGAGGACCGAGGCCTGGACAGAGCAGGACAGCAGAGGAAGCTGGGCCTTAGCGAGCATCAAGCCTGATGGAGGAGAGTTGGGCTGGCAGGGGGACCATGGGAAAGTTTTCCTTGAAGGACAGTGTGGCCTGTCAGGCTTAACTCCGGACAGAATCAATGACATCTGTCTACACAGGTACCCTCTGAGGATCTGAGAGATGGGCAAAGGGTGTCACTGCTCGATCTGCACAGAGCAGACCCTGTGCTGGGAGGCAGGAGACCTGCGTCATGTCCGAGTACCCACATTGACAGGCTTGCTGACGTGCTCTGGCCTGTTTCCTCACCTATAAAATGGTAGTGTCTGTCCCGGTCACACTTGCTCCCTAATGACGGGGAATTATGATCACCGCCTCCACACCCAGGTGGTATGGTGTGACTGGCTGCTTCCTCTCAAGAGATGGCACTGGTGGGCACTATGCTCTGGGAGCCGGGATGGCCTCAGGGCTCACCTGCCCCATCCCACCTGCAGCCTGGCCTTCCTTCTGGGGGCCCCTACAAGGAGCTTCTTGGAGCCCAGCTGTGATCCCCTCCCTGGTCCACTCAGAAACTAGCTCACCTACTGCACCCTAAGGGTCACCTCAGCTCACCTGGACATCTGAGGCTCCCTTTCCAGCCCTGGCCCTGCCTTCAGAACAGGTGATATGCTCAGATGGTGGGCCAGGTGCTGTGTGCTCAGTCCTCCCAATGCACTCCTACTACTGTGGTGGGAACAATTTTATCCCATCTTACAGTTGGTACCACTGAGGCACATTGTGAAGTCTCTGACATCACTGCAAGTCAGATCCACTGTAAGGATCTGAACTCAGGCAACCTGGCTGCAGAGCACAAGGGCCTAAGAGTCCCCTCTCCTGGCCCCTGGGTGCTCCATGCAACAGGGTTCCCCTGGTTTCTGCTGCTCCCACGGCACGGCTCCTTTGCTCTTGTCCCCAGCCCACCAGTGTGCCACTCATCTGTCCTAGGGGGCCTCCTAATTCAGCTCCTCAGTCCCATGGAATGGGATCCTCACTCCATCTTGAACTCCAATAATTGCCTGAGCTCAAGGAGCCTCCCACGCTGACCCCTTATCAGGAATACACCAGCGAGGCAGGGAAGGGCCTCAGCGTGGGATACCCTGGTGGGACCAGCAGTCAGCAGCAGCCAACCCAGGGGTACCAGTGCATCTTGGTATGGGGACAGGATTAGCAGGAGTGGGGAAAGAGTCCATTGGCAAAGTGATGGTTTATTTCTTAGAGGATGTGATGGCCATGATCCCCACCTCCTGGCATTCACATTCTTATGTAAACCCTCCCACATCATAGTAAGAATGGCTCCTGTGATTAACAGAATATGGCAGAAGTGAATGGTATGTCACTTGCAGGATGCTATAAAAGATGGCAGTTCCACTCTTGGTCTCTCTTTCAATTCAGTTGCTCTGGGGGAAGCCACCGCCTGAGCAGCCCAGCGGAGAGTCCTGTGTGGTGAGGGACCGGGCTTTCCAGCCAACAGCCATGTGAGCGAGCTTGGAAATGGGTCCTCCGGGCCCAGGCAAGCCTCGAACGACTGCAGCCTGGCTGACAGCCTGAACACAGCCTCAGGAGACCAAACCAGGAGCACCCAGCTACACTGCCCCTATCCCTGAAGGCAGAAACTGTGGGAGATAACAAATGCCAGCTGTTTCAGGCGGCTAACTTTTTGGGTAATTTATTATGCAGCAATAGATAATACCCAGGACTGCTCAGAACATTTAGTACGCTAATGTGAATCTCTAAGAAAGATGATACGCAGTGTAACATTCCCCTCAGTTATGGGGTCAAGGAGACCTTCTTTTTGGACTTTCTCAAAAGAGAAAAAATGATTGAATATTGGCTTTGGTCCCATAATTAGATGTAACTTCTAACCTTGGTCTGATGAGCTAGTTATTTACCCTTGAGAATCTCAACTTTCCCTTTTTATGGAAGAGAAAGAAACCACCTACCTTGGCATAAATCATGAACACAGTCCCAGAAGAGCAGGTTCTGAGCTGTTTGGAAGGAGGGGGGTGATGGCAGAGAAGGCGGCTTCTTCTCTGTGTTCTAAGAGGAAATTCACCTTGGGGCTCAGGTGGGTTCCACAAGGTTGTAGGTGTGCCCAAGGCCCCCCATCTCACTCTTCCTCAGGCCATTTCCCCAAAGTGTGATTTTTTTCAGTTTGTGCACAGCTCAAAAACGGGAGGCATGACGTGAGCCTCCACCATCAGACGGAAGAGCTTGTTCAGGACGGAGGGCCCGAACTCTCTCTTCTTCCCGCCGCATCCCGTGGACACACGCAGCCACAGGCAGGAAGGAGTAACAGAACCTTCCCTAGCCTTAGGGTAAACCTGTGTGCTCCCTCCCTTGGCAATTTATTCCCTCTGCTCTTTTTCTGGGAAAAGATTGAAATCAAATTTCAGGATGCCTGGTGGGTCAGAAACCGGGTCAGAAACCCGGGTCAGAAACCCACGGAAACCCTGCATGTTCCTCTTTATGAAAAAGAAGACGGTTTAAAAAAAAAAAAATTATAATGCAAATACTTTTATTATCAATGAGTGACTGGTATTAGCTTTTTGTCTGGGCATTAATATTTCAAAAACCATACACCAAACCCAGGCTTTTCCACCTAGCTCTGCTGTATCTTTTTCTTTAAAACAAAACAAAAAACATAAAGAAGAGGAAGGAGGAAAAGAAAGAAAATATACCTGTATTGAAAGAATTATAAGCCAAAGTGCGTCTTTCTTGTTTTGTCCATATACACACATTGCACCATACATAAATAATTACATTGTAAAAATGACTCCATAATTACAAGTATAATATATATTTCCATATAATATATAAAACTTTATATTAAATCTAGGTAGCTGATATTTGGGGGTTTCGTCCATGGGGACCGTGTCTCGGGGCACCAGCCCCCCCGCCGTGGGGCAGGTGGCAGGGGCCTTGGGCCTTCGCGGCTGCCGCTATCTGTGGTTGTTGAGGAGAATCTCAAGCCAGCAGGGACAGGAGGTGATGAACTGCCGGGAGTAGCAGGGCCCCCAGCCCTTGGCGAAGCTGATGCGGACGCTGTTGGGGTCGTAGGGGCCGTCGGCGGTGTCGGGCTCGGGCCCGTGCTGGAGCAGGCCGGAGCGCTCGAAGTCGAACACCTTGATGGAGTAGCCAGGCGGCACCTTGCGCACCACGAGGGCGCGGCCGCCGGGCGCGTCCAGCGTGGGGGAGTTGACGAAGATGGGGTGCTCGCCGCGGTTGTACGCCCACACGCCATCGGGCTCCTTGCTGAGCAGGATGCCAAAGCCGATCTTGCTGCGCGTTCGCCGCACCGACTCGCTGCGCTGCTCCAGGTTGAGCTGGCCCAGGCAGAAGCCGCTGCCCTGAGGTAGGTCATAGAAGATGCTGACGGCCTGGTCGTACACCGCGTAGAGGCGGCCCACACGTGTCCGGTGCTCCCAGTATGCCACACTGCACCAGTGGCTCGGCTTCGTGGCATCCGGAGACATGCTGGCGTCTGCAGGGCAAGCACAGGGCACAGGGGTGTTACTGGCCAGAGGAGGAGGTGGAAAGCAGAGGACAGCAGAGGCGGCCCTGCTGCCTGGATGGCTGGGGCTTCTAGCATTCAGCAGACATGCACACGTCCTGCATGCCAGGCTGTCCTCAAGAAATGCCCCACACAGCAGGCTGTCCACCCATCCACATGCACATAAAAGAGAAAACCAAGGTTATGAACCTGCAGAGAAGTCAAGGCACCTATTATGTGCTAGGTGCCACCAGTACGCAAACATGAGCCACACCCAGCTACTGCCCTTAGAACTTTACAAGCTAGCAGGAGACAGACACTCATACCCCCAAAGGTGGGACTAGAGGGCTCCAGGTGCTATGTGTGGCACTTCTGACTCCACGTGTGACTTCCCCGGGTCCTCCAGTCACGGTGTGAGAAGGCCACTTTCTCCTCATTTTAGAGATAAGGATCCAAGACTTGGCAGACACCAGCAGCCTGCCCAGGGCCACACAGCCAGTGAGTGGCACAGCCAGGATTTGACCTGGTCAGTCTAAAGCTAGTAAGCTGTTAGGGAGCAATCACCACTCAGAGGCCACTCAGGCACGGCCAGTCCTGGGGCCGGGTGGGGGAGCTGCACCCAGATTCCTTCCAGCAGGAATCAGGGCTGCCTGACTGCCTCCAGACTCTGCCTTGAGCGCGATGCCGAGTCTCCCAGTAACTCCCAGCCCTGGCTCCTCAGGGGGATTTCTTGGTGGGAAGTGCAGGTTTTCACGAGAACTGCAGCCACCTCTGTGAGACAGATGCTGAGGGCCTCCAAGTGCTAAAGACAACCACTTGCAGGGGGGTGCTGCTTCTCTCTGGGCCTCAGTTTCCCCCCAGACGGCAAAGGGATAGCCTGGATGACGACTGGAATTCCTTCTCACTCCAGCTTGAGGCGCCCCTGTGTGTCTGATGAATCTAATGATTTTCTGAGAGCCGACCTAAGTTCACACATAAGCTGGGACGTGGCTGAAAGGGGAGTCCCATCCTCACGGCTCTCACGTGCGGCCAGCTTCTCGGCTTCAAGCCTTCCTTGCCATCCCGCCCTTCCTTGGAGCTCCTGGCTCCAAGCAGCAAGTGGGCGAGGCGTTCCCGTACAGGTTCCTGGCTGGGGCTTCAGCGCCGATGGAGCCGTCCCACCAGAGCAGGGCCCTGAGGAGGGCTCAGCAAGGACCTTAAGGTTCGGCTTCTCCAAGAGAGACCGATCAAAGTCCAGCCAAACCCGAGGGAGAAAACACTGCGAACACCTGCAAGCCAGGAGCCTAGGAGAGGTCAGCTGCCTGCCTCCACCCAGCCCAGCCTAGCAGTCCCAGAGCAGCACGGTGACAGGGCCCCCGACGACCTCTCCTCTTCTGTGCGGGGAGGCCTGCCTTGACACCTAGCAGGAAACCGCCCGAGGGACTTCTGTGGGGCTGCCAGCTCTGCTCGGGCCTTGGGCTAGGCAATCCCACAGGGTGTGCCCCTCACCCTCTGCTGGGCATTAAGGTCCCAGCCACAGGTCCCCAGGCCAGCCCCATTCTGCCTCACAATCCCTGTCCAGGCCCCTCATGGTTCTGGCTGGTGGGGGGTGGGTGGGTAGGGGGGAAGAGGCTCTACTCTCTGTCCTCTCCTCACTGGGCCCTTGGCCAGTCCCAGCCAGGAACACCCCAGGCCACTGCTCCTCTCTCCACACAGTCCGTCTGGGGGTCCCCAAGAGCAAGGAGAGAAGCAGCATCCCAGCCTGGCCAAGAAACTCCAGCACCAACCTTTTCACCAAGCAACAATTCCTTTGGTGCCCTAGACACAGAGAGGTGGGGACGCAAAGAAGGTGGGCTGGACAATGGCGGGCACAGGAAGGCGACAGGCAGCCCTGAGCGCCTTCCATGAGCCAGGCGCCTCTTCCTCACAGCAGCTTGGGCTGCCCCATTTCACAGGTGAGGAACCTGAGGCCCAGGGAGGTGCCATCACGGGTTGAGGGTACACACCAGTGAGTGCCACAGCTGGCATCAGTGCCAGGCCACACTCCCAAGGGGAGCTCTTCTCCATACTCTGGGCAGACTCCCCCCAAAACCCAGGCATTGGGCAAGTCCCTCCCTTTGCTAAGGCTCGGTTTCGCTGTGTATAACCATGACTGCTCTCTTGGCCCCTGCGTTCAAGATGTGCTTACTCACAAGCTGGTTGAGTCACTCTCCACCCTGCAAATGAAAGGCCTTCGCTCCTGCAGACTCACTGCCAGGTCTCAGGGAGGGATTAGTGCTGTCCCCTTCACAGATAAGGCTCAGAGGCCACCCAGTCATAAAGTGGCGGCTCTGCCCCAGGGTGTAGCTGCTACATTGTAAAAGGCAGTTTGGCAGTCAGAATGGGCAGGGGTGGGGGCAGGGGCGGGGGGTGGTGGTGGTGCCAGGAATGGGGCCTGGAGGAGGGGCACTTTCTCTCTCCTAGCTCCCAAAAGGGTTTCCACTCAAGGCCAGGTGGGATTTCCTGTTCCCTTCCTCTTAGTTCCCACCCCAGTCAAGCCAAATGCCCTTTCACCAACTGTTCCCATCTCCTCAAGACCTGTGTCCCCAGCCTTGCCCCCATCCCCCTCTCAGGGAAAAATAGTGTCCTGTGCTTAGTGGCAAACCCTACAGAGCTGCCCCGGGGCCCAGCCTGCCCCCACCATCTGGCTCTGGGACACTGCCTGTGCCAGGCCTCACCTCCTGCAACCTCTCTGGTTGAGCAGCCAGGGTAACACCTCATCAGGCCTGGGCTCCTGGCTAAGTCTTCCAAATTCCAAGCGGTGGACTGCTGCCTCTGAGAAGCCCTCTCTCACCTGTCCCTCCTGGGGGCCCACAGACTTAAATGCAGCCTTTCCCTTGGCCTGACCATGTGTCTGCACTGTTGGTTGGTGCCCCTGTCTGGTCTAAACTCTCAGCCTCAATCCCAAAACAGTATATGTCTCTAGAATATGCCCTCAGAACACTCTAGAAGGGAAGGAGGAAGGAAATAAAATACATCTGCGGCTGTTGCACACTGCCTTCACTCCCACCCCTACTGGAATCCTGACCAGCAGGGGGCGCTGATGGTCTCGACCCCAGGGAATGGGCAATGACTTAGATCTCAAGTGTGACCCTGAGAGCAAGCTGGCAGGTGAGCCCATCACCATGCCTGGGGAGCTCAGGGCCTGCCCATCCTCACTCAGTCTCAGGTTCTTGGGGCTCCAGAACTTGAGGGACCCCTGACATCATCTCGCCCAGGAAGCCTACACTTTGGGCTCTCACAAACCAATAACACTGTTCAACGGGGTGGAGAGGGAATGTCACAGGGTTACCACCCTTTCATTTTGTCATGCACAGACTTATCAAAATCCTGGACTGTCTACAATCATGAGCACAAAAGAAATTTGATACTAACGAAATAGGTAGGACCTAAATCAGAAATGTAAAAGTTAATACATTTAGAGTACAATAAATGTTCTTTTTTCATTCACTGTGGACCAATGAAAACTTAGTCCTGAGACTGGTCTTTGGGAACCACTAGTTAAGTCCAGTGTCCTTCTGCCCCAAAGATGGTGCCCCGGGGGTAAAGGATGACTCACCCAAGGACACACGGCAGCTCAGGGCAACGCTGGCACCAAAACTAGACATCCCAGAGTTCAAATCTAATGCTTGTCCCATGATCCCGAAGGTTTCAGAGTCAGACCAGAGGCTCTTAGCACTATTGGGATGTGTGGCCGTGGACAAGCCACCAAACATCCCCAGACCTCAGTCTCCTCATTTACAAAATGGACTCATGCATAACTGAGTGCCTCGTTTACATTGCCCATTTTCAGATTTTCTGGAAAACCCAGCAGCTGTTTAACTGGATACACAAAGAGGCAGCTGTCTGTTCACTGGCCCCAGAGCTGGCCTAACCGTTCCAAGGCTGGGGGTTAGGGGTCATGATGCAAGGTCACCACCACGGGAGGTTAGTGGGACAGACAGCAAGGCCCTCCTAAAACTGTACAGTGCTTTATCAATATTCTGCGCTCCTAGCCTGGTCCCTGAGGTCAAAGAGGCACTCAGTGAGCGAATGAAGGATGCAGCTGGGAACAATGAATATCAAGGACAAAGACAAGTGTGGCTGTGGCTTGGTTTCCACGCACACATCTGCAGCATGTTCGCCTCTTGTGCAGTGTGGCCCACTGGAGCCGATGCGCTCTGCGAGTGAGAAGGCAGGCGCCCCCAGACCCAGGGTTCCCTCTGCCCCACTCCCACCACACTTCTCATCTGCAACCTGGCCCCACTGAGGCTGCGAGGGGGCAGTCTCTTGCAGATCTTTTTCTCCTCATGGCTCCAAGGCTGTGGTTCCACCATCAGCCTAATTAGGATCCAGCTCCTTTAATTGCAAATAAATACCGGGGAGTCAGACCAGAGTAAACATCAAAGATGCCCGCACTCTGACCGAAACTCCTGCTCACTACCCCCTGCTCAGGGCCTGGCCCGGTTCCCAGCCAGACTCTGGGTCCCGGCTGGGAGGAGAGGCACAGTCTGTTGCCATGTCTGGGGTCGATCCGGCAGAATGGCACCAGGCCAGGGTCGGGTGTCCTGCCTCCTGGCCCCAATCAGGCAGGCTGTCTCCCTTACTCTGGCCTCAGTCTTCCCATGTACAAGATGCACTAAATTTCTGATTGAGTGAATGCTCAAAGCAGCTCTACTTATAATGACCCAAACTCAGAGAACGGTTTGGATGTCCGCCAACAGAATAGATGTTATGGACTGAATGCCTTGCCCCTGCCCACTCCCATCCCCGCCCCCGATCATGGGCTGGAAGCCTAACCCCCTAGGTGTTAGGTGGGGCCTTTGCGAGCTGATTAGGTCATGAGGGTGGAACCCTCATGCAGGGATTAGTGCCCTTAGGAAAGCAGCCCTGGAGAGCTCCCCCACCCCCCACCCGCCGGCTTCCACCTGGGGAGGACACAGCACAGAGCCATCTGTGAGCCAGGAAGCAGGCCCTCCCTAGATCCCTCGTCTGCTGGCAGCTTGATCTTGGACTTCCCAGCCTCCAGAACTGCAAGAAATAAATAGGTATTGTTTATGCCACCCAGTTTATGGTATTTTGTCAGCTCAAAGAGATGACAATCACGGATAAACAAAACTAAGGTATGTCTGTATAATCAGACAAGACTCACCAATAAAAAGGAACAGACCACAGAAACACACACCAACATGAGTGGGTCTCAGACGCACAGCGCTGCGTGAAAGAGCCAGACACAGAAGATAGCCTGCTTGTTTCCGTTCATGTGAAATTCTTGAGTAGACAAAACTGACAGTGAGAGAAGTCAGAAAAAGGATCCCCTCTGGGGCGTGGGGATAGCTAGAAAGGGGTATGAGGGGACTTCTGGGGTAACGGAAATGTCTGGTATCTTGCTTGGCACAATGGGAACTAGGTGTACACATTGTCAAAAACCACCACCTCTATACCTAGGAGCTGTGCATTTCATTGCAGACGTGATACCTTGAAAGAATGAGGATGAGAAAAGTGGGGAGTTGCCCCTAGGCCAGCTCCCTGTGGCTGTCCTGGAGTGGCCTTGGCAGCACTCGGTAGTGGCCCAGGGGACAGGCCCTGTGCTTCCAGGCTGGGCAGGGACGACCCAGCAGCCTCACGGCACCCACATTCCTGCCACAAGAGGGTGGTGGATGCCTGCAGTGGGCAGGAGACTGGTCCGACAGTAGGCCCTCTGCCCTGTGCTGGAGCCAGGCCCACCAATGGTTGGCATTCCTTCCTCTTGGCCTCTGTGCCCAGTTAGCATGCTGCAAACCCAACGTGTAATTTTGTGGAGTTGCTGGGGCACCGAGGGGGCAAACTGCAGTCTCAGGGAGGTGGGAAGAGCTGAAATCCTAAGAAAAGCCTTTAGCTTCTTCGAATCAGCAGTTTTCTGTCAAAACAAAGGGCAGGACCATTCCAGGGTGCTCCCCCGTGGGCTGCCCACTCCAAACGCCTGAGCACACGCAATGCAGCTTGTTTTCCTTGTGATCTCCCCCTTTCCATTTGGCCAAACTGCTTTGGACTTGGCCATCCTGTGAAGGGAACCAGAGATAGGCCCAGGCTGAAGTCTCTGATCCCTCAGATTGGAAGGAAGGGAGATGTAACGGCCCAGAGCATTCGCAGGAGTCTGGGCCCTGGGTCCTCCTGGTCTCCAGGGGCCTGGCTGGGATGCCTGGGCTCCACCATGTTCAAAGCCTCTGCAGCTGCTTCACACTTCCTTGGGCTACGGCAGCCTTTCTGTCTCCTGTGGGGCTGGATGGAAAGGGCTGGCTCGGCCACAGGTCCATGAGCACAAAGCAAGAGCAGACACACCCAGATCCCACTGAGACTCGGAGACTCAGAGGCCCAGAGAGGTTAAGTGACTTGACCGGGGTCACCCAGCAAGTTGGTGGCAGAGCCAGAGAGGAGCCGGGGCTTTTCTAATCCCCTTTCCACTGGGGCCCCTCCTGCCCCCTGGAAAACTTTCTTCTGTCCCATGTCATGCCTGTGGCTTCAAGTTCCCCTCCATTTGGCAGCTTTTTCATCTGCAGCAGCTCCCAGGCCTGGGAGTAATTACGTGGCCCTGCGTCTGGTTAACCTAACACCCCTTTAAAAGCCTTGTTTGCCCATTAGATAAGTAGTTTTTGTTATCAAACTTAAGCGGAAAAATGGAGTTTCCACTTAACCTTCCTTTGTCATTTTAAGCTGGAGAAATGGCTTCAGGTTTTGCAGCAAGACCAGAGATGCAGCATTAATTAGAGGCTCATTTTTTTTTCCTTTGTTAAAGGAGGGGGAGACCAGTCCTTTAGCCACTGGGCTCCGGCAGTAAAAGCAGAGAAGGAATGTGCACGGGGCCATGTTAATGGTCAACAGCTCAGAACGAGCCTCTCTGCGGAACGCTTTCCAAAAGCAGGGCCCAGCTGACAGGAGTTTCCTCTGATTCGCTCCCACCCGCCCCTCCCCACCCGCCGCCTCAGCTCCGGCACCTTTGGCTCCTAGAGGAAGCCAGGCTTCCAAGAGGAAGTTCCTAATCCGTCATTACATCACGGGCGGTCTGGCCACCGCCAGCCCTGGGTCCACCTCAGGGGCTCTTTAGGCCACTGGTCTCTTGAGTCCAAAGCCTGTCTTGCTACCCACTCCCAAAGGTCGACCAGTTGCTCTGCTGGCTTTTTGACCCCCGAGGTGGGGAGTGAGATCCGTGTACCAAGGGAGAATGACAGCGAGAGCAGGAAGGAGGCCAGGAATGCAAAGTCCATGTGGCCAAAATTCACCGTTTTGTATATGCAGAAACTGAGGCTCAAGGAGCTAAAGTGACTTACCAAGGTCACAGCAGAAATTAGTGAATAAACTAGGACTGGTGGGAACCTCCTGCATCGGGCTGGATTAGCGAGAGCTTGGGAGCAACACTACCTGCATGTGAATTACAGCTCTGCCACCGGCTGTGAAATCTTGGGCAAGAGGCTTCACCCCCCTGGGCCTCAGTTTCCTAATCTGTAAACTGGGGGTGCAACCAATGCTTATGTCATTGAGCTGTTGGAATTAATTTCAAATGTGTCTAATGCCTGGTTCAAAGTAAGCACTCCATAAGTAACAGCAATTTATTTTTACTAATATTGTTACCATAATAGTCTTATCTCTACATATTATTTGTACAAATTATTTAATACATTGACTCAGCCTGTACAGTTCATAAGGGTATTCAGTCATAGGTAATGCCTGCAAAGATAAGATGTACCAGAAGAACTGAGAATCAAAGGGAAATCATAATGGCAGTAGTAATACAATATGCCAGATAATAACCATAATAATATACCAGCCAACACTGAATGAATCTTCACCAAATGCCAGACAGAGTGTGAAGCACTTTAAATGCCCTTTAACGACATACAGTTCATCTTCTCAGTCATTCCCATTTTCAGATGAAGGAACTGAAGCCTGAAAGTTGCTAAAGTGTCCACAGTCCTCAGCTGGAAGGATGCAAAGGTGGGATTCGAGTTCAGGTCAGTGGAGGCTTGAGACCAAGGACTTTGCGTTACTCCTGTGGTTTTTGCCATGGGCCACAAAACCCGAGACACTGCAGGATACTGGCACAGGGACTATGCTATAATAATCCAGCCCTGTCCACCCCAAGCCGACAGGCATATGGAGGCTCTGTAAACTTGGGCATTAAAAGGGGTCCTTGGGTGTGGCATCCTGGCGACCACTGCCCCCCCTCCCAGGAGGGCAGTGGTCTTTTCAAATAACATGCCTCACAGCAGCTAGCTATGGTCCCCTATGTGGCCCTGCCAACACATCCTCATTTTTAGTTTTTAAGTCCTACACACTCCCACCGGGCGCTTTGTGCTCTTCAGCCATTCTCCCCAAGTCCAGGAGGTAGAATCATACCCATGCTCAGACAGACCCTAAGTCAGAGAGGCCACACGGTTGGTGGCACGGGAATCCCGACTGGCTGGCCTGACTCTGAGCCCACCCTCCCTCCGACAGGCCCCGCATGCTGCCTGTCTGCTCCCTCTGCTCTTTTGCGGGGGGTGGGGGGTCCTTAGAGCCCCAGCCCTGGAGGGTTTAGGAGGGATGGGGGTATAAGGATAGTCAGTGGTCTCATGCAGTAACCAGCCTTCTCTAGGGAGAGGCCTGCTGGGCCTGCAGGAAGGCCTTTCTTTCAGCCTTGGTGCCCTGACCCCGGCCTGCCTGGCCCCACGTCTCCGGTAGAACAAAGTGGCAGCCTGGGCTGAGGTGGGTAAGGTTTCTACTCTTTTATCTCATGCAGAATTCAAACAAATCCTGAAAAGATGAACTCATCTTGCAATCGTGACATAAAACAAGCTTTCTCTCAGGCCCTAACACACAGGCCTGTTCAGCGTCTCCTCCAGACACATTCCCCAGGACCTACTGCTTCTGGGGCAAGACCATTGCAAGTTCCGAGGGCCCGGGAGCCCTGGCTTCTCTCCCCAGGCCTCACTCAGTGCTCTGTGGTCCAAGATCCCTTCCTGACAACACTCTGCAAGCCGCTGAAGCTTCTGAGAAGCATGCTGAGGTACCATCAGCCTGACCTCCTCCATGAGACCTGATGATGAGGCTCTACACCAGAAACACTGGCATGCCTGCCTAGGCTGGCCCAGTCCTCGTCAAAGAAACTCCACCACCCTAAGCCAGACAAGACGACCCCAAGGGCACAGGACAGGGAAACCACCCAGACCTCTGGCAAGGGACAGTCCGGGTGGACGCGTTCTGGTTCCCGGTGCCCTGGGAGGGAAGGACTGTGACATATCTGCGAGCAAGTGGGGAGACAGCAATAAGCAGCTTATAAAATCAGCCCACATTTTCAAGAAAGAACCAGTTTCTGCAACAAAAGCCTCTGAACTTTACTCCCATTCCAAGTCCTCTTTTGTTTTATCACAGCGTCAGACTCGTGAGTTGTTTGTTTTCTTACCCAGAGTCCCCCTGGGATGGGAAAGCCTGGCTTTTTATATTGCCCCAGAAAGATTCTAAAATAACACTGTTTGTGCAAGAAAATTAAGCTGGGTGCTTTGGTCCCCAGGAAAGAGGCAGCAGTTGCAAGAAGAGGGGGGGTGCCCCCAAACCCTCCCTAACTGCAGGTCTTTACTGTCTTTACTGCTGGTGGCCAAACCTCTCAATTCACACACAAACCAGACTGGTCTTTGGAGCTCCTCTCTTAGTCAGCTGAGTCTAGGTTTTCATCTTAGGCTTTAAGTGCCGAAGTTCACTTATCCAACCCAACCTTGACTTCCCTGTTAAATCTGAGAGCCGAGAATGAAATGAGCCCTTTGGGACTTCAGATGGGGACAGACTGGGCATGCATGAGGCGCTCAGGGATGCTGTGTGGCCGTGTGCCTCAAGGATGCCCATCACCGGGCACACTCCTGCCCTGCAGGCTCCCAGAACTGAGCGAATCCAGGGAGCCTCCATTTTTCTTTTAATTTCCCAAATACTACTTGAGTTTTATGGCAAAACTCCTGCCTCAGACTTCTCCATGGACCAATGTAAAGCCGTAAAAGCAAAGGACCTCAAAATCACCCTCCATCAGACTGGCTCAGCAGTCAGGCACAAGAGGCCACGCTGGCGTAGAAACACGCAGGGGATGACAAGGTGAGGCCACCACAGCCTGGACCCGTCAAATCCCTGGCCTGTTATTAGGGCCCCTTAACTCTCTGTTCCTTGAACACCCCACTCTGTGTACTCTGTCCATCCCACTCTCCCTTGATTTGGAAGGCACCCTGAGACCACAGGCAGCAGCGAGGTGAACTGGCGCAAATCCTAACATCTCTGTTACTGTGGGCAAGTGCCTCTGAGTGCCAGGACCAGCTACATAATTTTGGGGACCAGTGCAAAGCGAGAATGCAGTGCTCCTTGTTCAAAAATTATGCAGGATGTCAGTGGTGCAAGCAGAGTATTGCATGGAGCTGAGGTCCCTTCTGAACATGGGCCCCGAGCACAGCACATGATGCGCACCCAGGAAGGTGGTCCTGCAGCCACTGGTCTCCTAGCCAAGAACCCCTCACTCAATGGGGCTGAGCGGACGGAGTAAAGGGCCTAGCAATTGTTTCCTCCTTCTGTCCCCAGTGTTTGTCAGGCCCTTGCTTAACCATTGAGACCCAGACAGTTGTTACCTCCTTTGGAAAGCTTTCCACAGTCCCTGGAAATATTCCCCTGTACCCCTCTCCCGTGGCACTCTCTTTGATGTTGTCATCAGAAGGGCACATCTCTCCATTCTACTCACCTGCCAGCAAGCTGGCCTGGAAATAGACCTCTGCCCCTCCTCTTGTGGGACCAGGCACTGAGCCACCTGACACGGGTGCTCTCTACAATGGGTGCTGAATGGAATTTTACCTTTGCGAGCTGGGCGGGCAGTGGGGAAATCATCAGGTTTTCCCCAAGTTTGAAAAAGGTGCAGCAACTGTTCCCACTTACCAGATGACACCACTGGCACTCAGAGGCTGGGACACTGAGGCAGGGTGGGCGAAGCATCGTCCTGATTTGCTGATCCTCCTGACACAGCCCAGCCAATAGAATGCCAGACCAGCTCACCATGTGCAAGGCTGGTTTCAGTGGCTCAAAGACAAACAAAAGCAAAAAACAAACCCCATCACCTAAAGCCTACACTCACCTATCTGGCAATGGATGTGGATTTAATTTATCTGGCTTGCTGAGTCTGTGAGGTGAAGGGAACAGTAAACATGGCTTTGAAAGGAAGAGTCAAAGAACATGGCTTTATCCAACACCAGCCTGTTGTTATTTACCAATAAGACAATATCATATGACCTTTGCAAATCAGACATGCTGCCTTGATTTACACTAAAGATGCTGTTTAAATTAAAGTACCAGAGGCAGAGACACTCAATTTTAAAATAATCCTTACATTTACTCCTCCCCTTTAAAATATCCTTTTGTAACATAAAGGTACATAATCTATGCCTCTGTGATAAATACATAGTCCTACACACTGGGTTTTGTTAACGTGAGGGTTTCCTGGATCATTCTTGTATATTTCTGGAACAAACAGGAGTGCTTCATAATAAGTAAAAAGCTAATATTGACTGGAGAGATCATTAAGCCACAGTTAAATACAAACACTTGTAATTTGCTATAAAGAACACAGTAGCATGAGATTTAAACAGTTCCCTGCAAAAATGCTGCAAAATGACCCGTGGGCTTGGCAGAATCTCACCCCTGCAGCCCAGGTGAAGCAGTTGAAGCTGCTCTGCACCATCCATGCCCCAGCTCCAAGCTGCCTGGAAGGGGCTGGCTTGTTTGATCTGGGGTAGTAAGTGGTGAGGAGGGAGGGAGTCAGGCAGTCTGTCCATTAGACTAGCAGGTGGACACAGCCCACAAACCTGGGCCCCGTGCCTCAACCCCAAGTCCAAGACTGGTTTCCAAAGCAGAGGAGGCCAAGCTTGGTTCCCACAATCCCTATAGCCCAAGCCAAGAAGGTGGCTCTATTCCCATCAATGGTGATGGCGGGATGCTATTTTTAAGTGTAGAGGGTTTTCTAATTCTTCAAGCCTGTTCATAAATGACCCCATCATAGATTACAGAATATAAAGCTCAGAGAGGTTGCATGACTGCCTGGCAGTCCAGAGTTAAGGAAGCAAGACCAGGGCTCACCCATGTCTTCTGAGGCTGACGACTGTCACTGTCATTGCCTCCCACCAAGTATCTTGGGAAGGTGTGCCATCACCTTAATAATGGTTTCATACTTCTCAAAGGAATTCTTTAGCCTGAGTCTAGATACACACAGACACACACTGCATGACTCCAGTCGGTGCAGCAACAGTGGGAGAGTGATGGGCACAGCTGCCACCTGTACTCCTGTTTGGTCTTCTATTCCCAGGGCTAACTTTCCAGCTAAGAGGGGCATATGGCTTGTTTTCATCATCTTTGATTTCTTCTAGAAAAGAGAAGGTGCCCAGGAAAACACCTGGGCTGAATCCAACCGATGGCAATGCGCTAGTGCTTTCTAGAACTGCCTCCTCCTCTGGAGGGCTGTTGGCAGCCGCAGGGACCTGTGCCATAGCAGAAGAAAGGAGTGCCTTTCCTCAATCAGGGGAAGCCTGAAGGACTCTTGGGGGAGGGGGCTGAATAACCGGTGTACCCTAGCTAGCCTGGCATGCCTGGGCCTAGCAAACAGTAACAGAGATTCGCTAAGTAATGACACTGCTTAGCGTTGCAGCAGGCACCCTTTGCCACTGCTGGGTTGTTCCCAAGTTCCGCTCTCATCGCTCTCATCGTGTCCTATGGCAATCCAGTTGCTATTGAGTACCTACTGTCTGCATACCTCATCTCATTTAACCCTGAGAACAATCCCAGCAGGCAGGTATAATCTTAAAGAGAAGGAAATGGAGTCTCAGGGAGGTTAAGCCCCATGCCCAAGGTCACACAGCCAATTAGTCAGAATTTGAACCCGGGGCAGGTGGACTCCACACCCACTCTTTCTTCTATTCCCCCTTAGGGAGCGCTCAACTTGTAGCCTATACCTAGTTCCAACAGGCGGATGGCACTGACGACCCATGGGTGTGACAAGCACCTCCTCCACGGAGCTGGCGCTTGCCACGCTGCCCCCCACCCCTTCCTCCTCCCTTCCCTGTGGGCACAAATGGCCCTGCAGGCTGCCAGCGTCTGCATTCCTGGAGCACATGCCCAATTTGGGCCCACTAAGGAGGATCCAAAGTAATTCAGCCCATAAATCATGGCCATTGTGAATTTCCCTTTTAGCCACAGGCAAAGTCAAACTTTTCCTTCCCCCACTGTAGTTAACCACTCTTTGTTCACTGTATCTCTGCAGCTCCGCCTGGCTGGGGGCCAGCTTTCAATTATTAATTAATCTGGGAGGTGCAGGTTGCATTCCTGGCCACCTAACCACTTCCTCCTCAGTCGGGAACTCCAAAGCCAGGCCCTTTTAGTTACATCAAGCCTCTCACAGTACCCAGGCCCTACCTTGCGGCCACAGCTGCAAAAAGGATGCTTAAAACAAGAGTTAAAAATAACAGCAGAAAACTCAAAACACCCAGAAGTCTCCTTTCCCAACACCATCCCACAGTGCCGACCCAGCCTAAATGCCACCATCACCATACAACCACACGCCTCAGCTTCTTGTCTGTGAAATGGGGATATGTTTCCCCAACACAAGGCTGCCATGTGTGTGCATGTGTGGGAAGGGGGTACCTGGAGGTCCCTCCCCTCTGATAATTCTCACTAGCCAGGAAAGGAGACACTAAGACTTAAAGCTAAAAGGCAATCCGGAGCTCGGCTGCAGAAGGGGCTGCCTCTAACTTCATCTGCTTGCTTTAGCCTCACTGCATGAAGAAAAACACCAGGCAGCTGGGTAAGCAGAGGGCAGAAAAGGCGGCAGTTGTGTTCAAGTTTACTGAAGTCATTCAGGTGTCTTAAGGCACGGTGAGGAAGAGGATGGAAGTGAGAGCCATTCTTTGTCTGGGTCAAGTCTTTGGGAGGCCTTGCATAGAGAAACACCCCCAGTAATTCGGGCATCAGCAGAATGAGGTGACCAGTCTTGCTGTGCAATGGAGCCCCCTGTGGCAGTGAGCCCCAATTGTGAAATCAACATAGTTCTCCTAAGGTCAGTGCTGAGCCCCTGTGCTAAGTAGGATCTTTAATTCCTAATTAGAAGTAATGCTAGCTGGATGAATGTCAAAGGTAAGCCATAAAATCAGTGAAGGACAAAAATGAAAGAGAGCACATAATCAGATCATAAGAAAAGGTAAATATTTGTTGTTGCTAGAAATTGCCATTGAGTAGCCTTTGGTTATCTTCTCCCCTCCTCCTTCCTCCACTGGCCCTACACACAGCCCAGAGTACATCACCCTCACCGGGGGTGTCCACTGAGCCAGACAAGCTCCAGGGATTCAACATGTTAAGGTACATAGTCTAGGAAAGGTCATCAAAATCTCACGCTTTATCGACTCCATAATATGTCTGCTTTTGATCCGATACAACATCTGACTTGTCCAAATCTTCATGCAGCATTGACACACCGGGGAGGAAGGGACACTTTTGGATAAAGCATGCATCCTGCTAAGATAAATTATTGTGCACATACAATAAAGTACCATTAATTACGACCCATAAATCCAGAGTTTGTAATAATTCCGAAAGCAGCTGGCTTGAAGTTAAAAAAAAAAAAGTTTTGATAAACAAATGCAAAATATAAATAAGGTTCAGGAGAACTGTTTATCCTACTAGCACTGTATAAACAACTGGCATACCAATTACAAATCGCTCTTATCTGTTCAGTAAAGCAGATCTCCAAATGACCTCTAACAGGAAACATTATCCAGTTAGCATCACAGCCGATGGTATGTGAAAATCCCAAACTTAGTATTTTAGACAGTGGTTTCCTATCACCCACCACCCAATTCACCTGAACTCGTGAGGAGTCCCAGAGTTGTCAGTGTTCCCTTCTGTGTCTAGAAAGGAAGTCACTGGGATGGTCAAACCCCCAGCGCCCAGGCCCTTCAGCGGCACCCAAGAAGCAGTGATAGCCCTTGGCCCTGGCACGCCAAAGTGCCACCCAGTTATCTCCATGCCCTTCTTAAAGCAGCATTTCCTAGGGCATTTGGCCAGGGGACCAAGCCAACAGGGGCATTCCCACGTGAGAGCGAGAGCGCACTGGGGAAGGGCCGCACCCTGTGTGGAAACCCCTCAGGCATCACCTGCCTGCAGCAGGGGATCCAAGGCCATTTAAGACCTCGTTGGCGATTTACAAATTAGCCAGGCCCCATGCTTTCCCTGGGGGGAAAGAGGCATTTTCAACTCTGGGGGTCAATCATGTTTTCTCAGGAGCAGGCAAGGTGAGGGGCCCACAGATAAAGCGTGGGGAGTGTGGGGTGGCAGAAAGAGGCCCCAGGCAAGGTTGGGAAGTCATCAAGCTAAGAGGGTGTGTTGGTCCTGGCCCGCAAGGGACAGACTGCAAGGCCCCAGAGAGGCAGGCAGTGGGCCAAGCTGGAAATACCGAGGGCTGCTCCAACTCGAGGAGACGGCCTGCCAAGTTGGGGAGGCAGCACTGATGGGGGAATGGCAGGTTCCGGCCAGGCGGGTCCCCAAGGCCACCGAGTCAGGAGCAACCGCCTGTGCCTCTGGGCACGTGGGGGCCAGAGCGGTGCCAGGGAGACCCAGAGCCGCCAGTCTCCCTGGGGTGCCTCTGTCCTGGAGCTACCCCGCGGCCTGCCTGCCTAAGGACCCCTGAGGAATGCAGCCCCTGCCAGTGGCACTGACCTTGGGCAGGGAGTCAGGTCCAGCCTAGAGGAAGATTGTTCTTCTCCCTCCACCTTCCTTCTAGTTCTGGAGCTGCTCAGCAGAGCCCCTGAGACACCGTCCACACAGGCCTACTGTTGCTGCTCCCGTGGGCATTTCGGACATCTCCTGAATCACCAAGGCCCTGCCACCTCCCGCCGGGTGACGCAACCAGCCTCCCATGGCTAGCAGGGGGCTCTCAGTTGTGTTCGTTGGGGAGGACTCATCTTGTGCGGTAAGGAAGCCTGGTGTACTAGCACAGGCTTTTTCTCCCTCCTCGTACCAATTCCTTTGCATCCCCTCCTTGGGCTTCAAAAATTGCTATCAGGTCAGATCAACAAAAGCACAGAAGCTGGGGTTTGCCACATGCATGCATCCTGCCACCAGATGGACATTCTGCCAAAGAATGTCACCTGTAGTTCTGCAGTTGACCCACAGTTTGATTAGAAGGTTCTTCATCCATACTGAAGCATCTACTAGGTTCAACCCTCTCCATCCTCATGGCCTTTACTGTAAAACAGACCAACTCACTTATGCATAAAGATCCACCAAGAACCACATCCTAGCAGGCCATTCTGCCAGAGTCTGACCATTTCTACCTTCCCAAAGCACCCCCTCCTGACTGCTCCCACCCAGCCAAGAGAGCTGCCCTGCCCAGGCCTCGAACTTGTGGAGCTCCACCCTGAAAACCTGAAAGCAAATTCCCTGAGGGGAAAGAGTGGGTAGGATGTTTGCAAGAACCACTCATTGTGGGTTTGGGGCTCAGCCGACAGAAGTACCACTGAGAAGCAAGAACATTTGCTTGGGCGGCTGGGCCCCTCTCTCACGCCCTCTAAATACCTACTGTGTGCAAGGATGCACCGACACAGGCTCCCTGGAGGAATTAATAATCTGTGGTGATGGAAATGAGGAGGAAATCATGGAGATGTCCAAGGGAATAAGAAAGATTCTTGTTTTTGTAAACATCATTCTTTTGGCCACTTCCAAATTATTTGGTGGGCTACACACACATTATTTTTCCCTCAAGCCAAAATAGCCCTAAGACTTCCAGTCTAAGGGGAATAAAAGCAACAGCATAAAATTTCTTTGCAGCTGGCCATAAGAGGCAAGCACTAGCACAGGCCTGTAGTTAACTGCAAGCCCGTAGAACACCCCACTCCCTGTGAGTTCTGAGGGTCCTTTCCCTGCTCCCAATTCAAAATGGGCTCTGTCACCTGGAGAATCCACCCACCACCCCAGAGGGTCACATGAATGTCTCAGAGTTGGTGGTGGAGGGCATGTCACAGGGACTGACAGAAACTCTGACAATTATAGGGTGCTGTGGAACCTCCTGCCTAAGGGCAACGTCATGTTCATTTCAAAGAGAAACTTGGAGGAAGTTAGGGAAATCTAAAGGATTCCTGGGGAATTGCTAAATGTCAGGGCTAGAGGTCACTCAGCCCAACCTGCTTGCTTTACAGAGAGGAAACTAAGGCTCAGAGAGCAGAAATCATTTGCCAGAGGCCAGGCAGTAGGGCCAGGCCTCACAGCAAGAGCGCCTGTCTCTGAGGAATGACTCGGTCCCCAGTACCACTGGGCCCAAGGAACAAATAATACTGATGAATCCGGCCAACATGAATTATTTTTGCAAAAGGGTCTGTTTGTTTACCCTTGTGAGTAGCAGAGAGAGAGTCCTTCCTCACATCACTGTCAGAACAGCTCCCCGCCTCTGCCTGAGAAGTGACCCGCCCTGGCTGGCCGGCACCACCACAGACTCTCAGGCAAAGGATGTGCGTTGCAAAAATGGGGCAAAGTTTCCTATTCTGAAGATAACATTGTAAGACACAGGAAGTCTGCGAGCGGTGCCTGCGTTTCCAGAAGGTCTCTGCACACCCATTCGCAACCACTTCCATTGTACAGGGTTTCTGGAGATCCCAGGTGGGGGGTGGGGAGGGAGGCGTGGGCACAGCGCTAGGAAGGAGCAGTAGCCAGAGGCCAGGTGGGACTAGACCAAGGGCTTCCCAGTCCTCCAGGCTCCCCGGGCCTCCCTGCAATGCAGACCCCTCTCTGAGGCCCAGATTCCTCAATCAAAAATAAAAGGGTTAAAAGAGCCAGTGTTTCCCCTACTTCGGGCCCTTTGGTCCAGATTCCCAGGCCCCACCCTTGGAGATTCTGATTCATGGGTCCTGGGTGGAGCCCAGGAATCTATGTTTTTAATGAGATTGAAGAGGCCCCCTTTCTGGCTGTCATGTCGTGATCCCACAAGTGGAGGGCTCACCAGCCTGGCAGGGTAGTGAGAGAGCTGGCTTCCTTGAGGGAGGAATGACAGGGGCAGGAAGGAGACCAAACCAAATTGACTTCCTAGCATTAGACAGACGTGGCGGTCCCAGCGGCCAGGCTGGGAGACCGGCAGGGAAGGCGACTCTCTGGAGCCGCTGCGGATGGCCCTGACTCAGTGCGTCTGGGTGTGTTAGAGGACAGGCCCTCTGGACAGTGTGCACCAAGGCATGGGGTTTGGAATCAAAGACCTCAGTTCAAATCCCAGCTCTGCCACTTCCTAGCAGTGCATCTGGGGTGAATGGCCTTAGCCTCTCTGAGCCTCAGGTTCCCCACCTGTGAAATGGGATCTAGAGTACCCATGACAGAGTCGTCAGATGGGGACTATACTACTGACAGCTGGCATGTCCTGCAAGCTCACCATGTGCCAGGCACACTTAGTTCTGACAACAACCCTAGGAGGTAGATGTTATTAACTGCCCCATTTTACAGATGAGGAGGAAAAAGAGCCTGCTGACCAATCCAAGGTTACCCACCGGTGAAGCGGTGGTGCCGAGATTCACAAACATTCAGCCTGACCTCTCGGCTCCCGTGGGTGTGCAGCAGGCAGGGAGGCCCTCCCCAGACGCTGCCTTCCTTCCATGCTGCACACAACACTGTGCTCCTGGGGGGGCCAAGAGCGCAGACACACCTCTGGCCTAGAGCTCCAAGTCCAGGCAAAGAGAGGACATGATTACACAAGTGCATTGTAACAGAGGGGCAGCAGGCGAAGGGCGGGCCACCAAATCCATCTAGGGCAGGAGGGGTGGAAGGGATGGGGAGGGAAAGTGGCGCTCCAGTGATGAGGAGTGACTGGGCACAGGTTCATGGGGAGAAGACAAGGTGAAACAGCCTCCTGTGGCCAAATCACAGGCCACAGCAGGGCTCCTGCAGAAAGAAGAGTCTACAGAGGTTGGCTGGGGTCAGACCATGCAAGACCTTGAGATCCTACTGGGGTTGAGCATCTGTGTTGGGTTGTGGACAAGGGGGGTTGGGGCCCAATCAATTCGCCACTCTTCCACGGGTGCACACCCCACACCCCAACAGACCATTGGCTCCTTAATAAGGGCAGGGACCCTGCCTGTAACTCCATAATTAATATAATAAATACTAGGAAACAGGTAGATTTTATATGTGGGAACATGAGGACTATAGGAAGACCTAATGCTAAAGATACAGTGCTTTTCTCCTGATCTTTATTTGTCAAGCCCACTTAGAGAGAAGATAAAGCCCTCTGGTTTAAAAATCCAAGGAGTGAGCAACGACCTGGCACAGCCCAGCAGGAGAAGCACCTGTAAATACGTATCAAGTTTACAGTGTTGTGCATAATCCTATGTCTTCTGGGCCTGGCAACTTCTGACAGCAAAGTACCACTCTTCCGGGAGTTTGTCAAATTCTCTTTTCATTTTTATCCATCTTTGACTAGATGTTTCAAAACTATGTTGTTAGGTGTATTAAAATTCTTGAGCATTTTATCTTACTGATCCTTTGAGCCTTGATTCAAGCCAAGGGTCAATAAAGCCAAATTCGGCCCACCCTTTATTCTTGTAAATAAAGTTTTACTGGCACACAGTCATGGTCATTGTTTTAGGTCCTGCCTGTGGATGCCACAGGGGCAGAGTTGAGCAGCTGGGGCAGAGACTGTACAGCGCCAAAGCCAAAAATGTTTACTATCTGGGCCTTTACGGAAGTCTGCCAAACCCCTGATCTATGTAAAATTTGCTTCTGTTTCTTCGAATGTTCTTTTGCCTGGAATTATATTACTTCATATTAGGGCTCCTGCATTTGCTTTTTGTTTAGCATTGACTAGCGTATCTTGTTCTCCCATTCTCTTTAATTGCAATCTTCCTATATAATGGCATTGAGGTGGGTCTCTTCTGGAAATCCAGCAGGTAGCTGGATTGATAAAAACACCATCTGAGAGCTTTTGTCATATTTACTGCCACTAATGTTTACACTTGCCATATTGTTATGTATATATATATATATTTTTTTAATCTACCATGTTTTATTGTTTTCATCTTGCCAAATCTGGGAGTAGTTAACCCTCAGGAGGAAAAGTGGAATTGGCTAAGGAAAGGAGACTTCTGCTTTATCAGTGTATTTTGAATTTTACAGAAAGAAAATATAACTATATTACTTGTGTAATGACATATAACTTTATATATAAAAAGGAGAGTTTTAAAGAACCAAGCAAGATTCATGAATACACAAGGATCTGTATGATGAATTCTTCAGTCAACAAAAGTTCCAGTCCCACTTTCCTGCCCACCACCTCCACCCACAGACACACACAAAGACAACAGCAACTTTATATAAAGAAATGGAGTTTATATAATGTGGAGTTAGCTTCCAGGAGGGTCCCCGGCCCTCTGTGCCAAACTAAGCAGAAACCAGCCCCTCCGGGCCACAGGGAGCTGCCCCCTGAGGTCACTGAGGTGCTGAGGCGGCCGTCCCTCCCTCCCCGGCCCAGCCAGGCCATCTCCACGTTTACAGAGGACTTAGTCCCCAGTGCCCAGTCCCGATGCGTTCCGCCCGCGGCTCTGTTGTCCTGCCAGCACTTCCTTCGCAGCTCGGCGGACATTCCAGCATGCAGGGCGTGTGTGCGGAATGCGGCGCTCCAGGCAGGCCCGCCCGGGCCCCTCCGGCACCGAACTGCTGCCCCCGCTCTCGCTGCTGGCCCCACCTCCAAACTTTCTTTCAGTCCTTTCCAGAAGGCAGGGGCCAAGCAAGACCTCCAAATGATGGGAGTGAGGTCCTGAAAGAGGCCAGAATGAAGACAGACCAGCCCCCGCCTGGGGGTTACGGAGAGCCCCGTCCTGAGAAGGTCGGCCCTCGCTCAGCAGCCAAGAGCAGTGACACCCTGGCTTCAAGCTCTGCCCCTGCCAAGTGTCCTGCAGTCTCTGGGCCTCTGCGCTGCTGAGCTAAATAACTTGTCCATTCCTCCTGACTCCACATGAGTCCCTGTCATTCTGAGTGACTCCTCATTAAAGAAAGGGTGACTGGAGGAGGTCCTCTCAATCAAAAGGGAAGGGGCATTTCCTGCTATGTCTGACATGGATCCCCGGCACCCACAGGCACCACCAGATCCACTCACATGTCGCACCCCTCCTCTTGTGTCCTATCCTGTGTATTGAGGTTGACAGTTCCTGAGGATCTTTTATAAAAGCATTCCCCAGACAGCTGCTTCGCTTCATGCTAGAACTTCTCACACCATCTTCTTTCATTAGATCATTACAACAGTCTGGGAGACAAGGAGTATCCCCTACACTGCACAGATGGGGAAACTGAGGCTCAGAGAGATTAAGCAATTGGCTCACAGAAGGTAGCCCGCAGCAGATGCCCCTGCCCACAACCCCAAGTCTCTGGTCTCTCTCTGAGGTTTTTTTCCACAACACAGAGCTGCCTCAGGTAGACATCAAGCAAAACTTCTCTCCCAACACAGGAGAGTCCAACCCAAACTCCCTGGGGGGGAGGAGAAAGGTCTCTTTCTAGGGAGAAGAAACAGCAATAACAGCCACAATGCCAAGAACCCCCTTACCACAGCCTCACCTCTGTCCAGAGGAACCAGATTATGCCTCGTGCCACTCTGCTAATTTGCTATGTGATTCTAGACAAGTGACGTCCCCACTCTAAGCCTCCATTTCCTTAAAAAAAAAGGGGGTTGGACCATAAGAAACTTTGCTGTCCCTTCCAGCTCCATCAATCCAATTCCACCCATTACTAAATCTGATTGAGTCTCCCCTGGAAGATTCTCCCATGGCAGAGGACCCCTCCCCGCTGTGGATATGTGGGATGGAGGGGAGGACAGACAGAGCAATGGAAAACAAATATTTTCAAGGGACGGGAGTAAACACCACGGTTGGCATGGCAGAGCCGGTGGAGTTGCTGAACTAGAATCCTGAAACCGTTAAAAATAGGAAAAGAAACGGTACAGTTCACATATTTTGCAAAGCTAAGTTAAATCAACATCTGCAAAAAATATCCCCGTTAAACGGAATAGCAGGATTTCATTAAGTAAATTGCAAGTTGGCAAAAATTCTGAAAGAAAGGGGAAAAGCCACGGGCTGGCCTGTAATTTAAACCTTATTTTAACTGTGACAGCATGACTGCAAAGGGCTCCATTTCCAAACAAAAGGAAAAAAATAAAATAAAACCTAAAAAAAAAAAAATTTTTTTGTTTTAAAGGGCCTCCTGCACTCCCAGGCATGGCCCTCCCCCTAGCTTCCACAGACCCACAATATTTTCAGTAATTATAACGTTACCTAGTTTTCCCATGGATGTAACAAACGAGGGATGGAGAGAAGGGGGAGGTATGGGCAAGAGGGAGGAAAAAGTGAGCACACAGACAAAGTCACCATTGTCACCTCTAATTAGGTTTTTTTTACCAAAATGGCTTGAAGCACAGAACTCTGGGAATCTTTTCCTTCCTCCAGGAGGCCTTTCTGTTTAACCCCACTGCGGGTTCCCCTGGCTTAAAGAGCCCCTTACGGGAGGGGGGCCAAGCCCAGCCCTGCCCAGGGAGGAGATTACCCCCAGCACAGCTGTGAGGCTCCTGCCATTCACCCAGTCCCTCCCCTTGGGCAGGCTCCTCCTCCCTGAGCCTCAGTTCCTCACCCCTAACATGGGCTGATAGCTGCTGCCTCGCTTAGGCCAGTTACTGTAAGATCAATGCGTGCACCTTATAAAACACAGGGTGCCCACAAAGCTCAGGGGACATGCCAGGGCTCTTCCACCTGCAGCCCAGGTTGGGCCATTTCTGCAGGTAAACGGATTGCTGCAGAGGTGACTTTGTGGACTGGTAAGCAGTCGTGGGCACAACCCTTCATATTCAGGATCCTGTCCTACACCCAGCACCCCATCCTCCTCTCTAGATCTAGTTCCCTGGGGTGTCATCCAAGGATGAGGTTAGCATGATAATGGCCTCATCATAAAAGGGACTTGAGCAGGAAGGGATCATCTACTTGGTTCTTAAAATTTCTTTCATTTAGCAGTGTAACACCCATTGCCCTTTCTCCCCCATGTAGAATCTGTTAATCCCAGGATCTAAAATAGCTAAGAGTACAGGACTCTACCCATCATGCTATTTTGTAGCAGCACCTAGAAGAGTCTGCAGACCACAGATCCAAGTTGACTCCTCTCTTCTGCTCCCCTGGTACAAAAGGGGAAACGGAGGCCTAGCAACAGGTTGGTTTCAGGGCAGTGGGGACTCCGGGAAGTGTGGCCCTATACTTATGCTGACGAGGCTTACGAAGCCAAGAGGGCCTGCCTGGCATCTTCCTGAACAACAGCAATTTCTGTAGCTCGAATCCTGCCTTTAATTTAAGGCCAACACAAGCAAGAGGGCAGCCCACTCAGTAAGGGTGGCAGTGCCTGAGGAAGTCCAGAGAGCACAACAGCGTCAGATGGAGACAGAGGAGGGAGGAGAAATGCCCGCTTGGGCCTGAGGACCAGATACCGACACTGCCCACTCACGGGGCACTTACTACACATGTGCTATTAACGCCTTCCCCGGAGGGAGGCCAACATTATCCCACTTTCACAGAGGACCAAGGAGCCCATGCCAGCCGTGGTACGTGTGGCGGGGCTGATGCAGGACCCCGGAGCTTGAGCTCCCAGGCCCCTCGGGACCTCTGGCAGAGAGGGCAGGCAGTGCGGGGAGCCAGGCAAGGAGACGGAGCCTCAGGGTCACCCAGCTGGGGCTCTCTCCCTCGGCAGGGCCCCTTCCCCATCCCCACAAATCTCCAAAAGAGTGATGAAGCCCCTGCAGGAGGAGGAAAACATTTTTGTAAGTTTCTTCCTCAAGTTCATGAGGATCTTTGGGGTGGAAGGGTGAGAGTTGTGCAAGGTCGGGAGCAAGCAGAGGATCCCATTAACCATCCTATCATGGCAGAGGGCTGGAGGGTCCACCAAGGCCACTCCCAGCCAGGGATGACCACGAGTTCTGGCCCAGACCCTAGTACAGCATGACCTTGAGTGAGTTGCCTCTCTTCTCAGAGCCTCAGTTACGCCATCTGTGGAGTGAAATCCTGAGTTGAGTGAGCCCCTGATGTCACAGGCTTATGAAGCTGCACCCTTACAAAAGGCCACCCAGAGTTTGGGAGATGAACAGGGATGCAGAGGCCACCCTGGCCACACCTGCTCGCCCCTGGGCATGTCAGAGAAGTGGGGGGCAGTGCTGAGGGTTCCGGAAGACGTCCGATGCACAGAAGGCCCAGCTCTGCCCAGGTCCTGCGGCTGAGAGACACAAGCGCAGGCTGGGGGGCAAGGCTGCTGGCACTGAGGTGGGGCACTGGGACCACTCAGCCTCATCACTTTTTGCTGATCTCAGATCCTACAAGCACCAGGATGGTCTGATTGGGCCTTTATGGCAATGGCATGGGAGGCTATGGAAAAGTGGAAGGAAGAAAAGGGGCTTTAAAACCCTATCCATGAGACCCCGAACAAATTATCACCCCTCTCTGGGGTCCAGTGAACACACCTGTAAAACGGCAATAACTAATCAACCTGCCCAGGGTAGTCTGTTGTGAGAATTCGTAAGAGAACACACATTAAGCACAGAGCACATGGTACATGCTTGGCAAATGCTACTGTCACCCCATAAAGCTTTTCCCTGCAGTGTCCCTCACTGTCCCCTGCCCAATGTGAAATGTCACCGTCATGAAGTCGTCCATATCCACCTCGGCAATCCCTGCTGGGGCCCCACAGCGATCTGTTCAGATCTTTATTATAGATTTCTGTATGTAATCTTTAATTAGGTTTCTGCTTTCATTACACTGTGAGCATCTTGCAAGAAGAGGCTAGAGCTGGTGGAGTGACATGAGACTGTCTATCCTAATGAAAGAACTCAAAGCACAGGGTGATATGACTCCCTATAGTGGCACAGCAAGCCAGGGCCAGAGACGGCCTTGAACCAGTCTTCTGAGCACCAACCCAGGTCTCTCTCCCCAGAAGCCCTCCCCACAACACTGCTTGTCGTCTGTCAGAAAGCAGGGAGGGTACCTCCCAGCCTGCTCTTCGGCCCCAGCCCAGCCCTCCTGACCCACTAGGGTCCTGTGCTCAGCAGAAACATCACTACCCTGGGAGTTCCAAGACCCAGGCAAGCTTCCTGGGCCTCGGTTACTCCAGCTTGAAAATGGGTGAGGCCTGTTTGCCCCTCAGTGGTTTTCCTCAAGGACAAAGTAAAGAGATGGGTTGTAAAGTGCTTTTTTTTTTTTTTTTAAAAAGACACTGTTACATGTAAGGGGTTTTTATTATGTTTATAAGCAACTATAATAAAACATACTTTACATAGCAGCTTCCTACGGAAGAAGTAGGAAGAAAAGTGAGCCTGCCACCCGGAGCCTGGCTGCAGTTCTAGTTGTCAGTAAGTCACTGTGTGAACTGGGGAAGTCACTGGTGTCTCTGGGGCTGTTTCCTCTTCTCAACAAAACAAAGGTTTGGCTGGCTGCCCGCCAACGGCCCTCCAGCGCTGATATCCCACTCCATACCCAGCCCTGGCTGGGTGCTTGAGGATACAGAGTGCACGAACCAGGAGCTCAGGGTCTAGTGTGTCTAAATATCTTGATGCCACCCCTGCTCAAGAAGGGTGTGTGCCACCTCCACAGAACATGGCCTGTCCACCTCCACCTCCTCCCCACCCTCCCCACCCGAGACTGCCTTTCACCTTGACACACACACCTGTCACATCAAGAAAGTGGTGTGGCCCAGGGGCTCAGGAGACCCGGGGTTCGGACTTAGTTCCTATGAGCCTCAGTTTCCTATTGTGAAAGAGGCAGTGACAGGCCCCAGCCTGCCTGCCACCACACAGCCTGTCGGGAAGGCCATGTGCAATTGGACTGGAAGGGATGGAAGGGGGAATGGCCACTTTTTGAGCATCTACATGCCGAGGCACCAGGCTAACAGGGTACTTGGGTTATCATTTAAGGCTCCCAGGAGCAAGGTAGGTTCAGCAAGGCCGCAGGCTACTGACTGGCCCTGTGTATGGATTCGGGAGTAAGATGGGAAAGCCTCCAGGCCTGAGCCCTCTCTGCAGAGCTGTGCTCGCCACCACCATCCTCCCGCCGCCTGCAGAACGGAACTCAACCATCTGCAGGGCACTTTCACAGAAGAGCATCAAACACTGGCGTGCCCGGCACCGGGTCTCCAGAGGCCAGGGGCTTGTCGGGCTCTCCTTTGCTTAGAACAAACTACTGCTCCCGGAGGCCAGTGGTGAGGTCTCTGGGCCACCCGTGGCCTGGCACACAGAAGGTGCTCAACAAGCCCTGGGCAAATGAACAGAACTAACGCCTCTGTGGGTGCCCTGCCCCACATTCCCTCAGCCCTCACCGATTCGGCACATGGCTCTGATTCTAAATGCCAACACCTGCTTTTGTCTGACACCATGCCCTGGCTATAGGGGGCTTTCTCTGCCTGCGAACTGGGAAGTGCCAGAGAGGAATGTCCCAGAAGCCAGGGAGTAATGCCCCAGCTCTCTCATCCATCAGGTGAGATACCTCTGAGGTGAGCTGGACATTGCTTCCCAAAGCTCCCATCAGGATTCAGCTCCAAGCATCCACAGAGGGAACTGGCCTCCTAACACTGCCTGCACTGACTCCTGCCCTTCCCTGCCCCCCTCTCCCACTGCCTTTTCTTGGGTCAATCACCTGCCCCAGTAAACTGCATCCTCGAAGCTCTGTCTCAGGACCTACTTCTAGGAACACCCAAACTAAGCAAACCTTGCCTTGGCACCAAACAAATCATAATTTACAGTAGCTCCTAGACAGGCGGGAAGAACCCCAAGAACAAGGTTGTGTCTTCTGTGCTTTGGGCCCTGGCACCAGGCACAGGCCAGGCTCCCAGAAGGCGCCTGCAAATGGAGCAAAACAAGTGTAAGACGATTCATTCACTGATTTGTCACTAGCCACATGGAATCCTGGTCCTTGTCCTGAGGAGCCCCCAGTCTGGCTGGGAGATGACACATTAAACATGAATGGGTAGTATCATATCATGAAAATAGTCACCAAAAAAAGAGGTATTTGGTACCAAGGGTTTTTCCTATGCTTCTAGACAAAGGTCATGAGTCTTACTGAGAGATGACCCACCCAAGGTCACATGGCCCTTCTGTTGTACCTGTGAAAAGGGATTACCAGCCCCTTATGGGCAGGATTGCTGGAGCATCTCTGTGTCCCCCACAGCATGTCAGATGTGCCCTAGATGCAGCAGGCATTCAATAAAGGGCCGCTGGTTAATCTCTGAGGACAGACCCAGAGCCCCAGCCACAGCGAACATTTGAGGGAGCGCCTGTGTGTGTTTCCCGTGGTCACACATTAACCTCGAAGAACAGCACCTGGCCAAGTTTGGAAAATGTGCTGCAGACCCATGATCGTCCCTTTCTCTCTGACGCCAAACCCAGTCCGTCAGCGGGCCCCCACTGGCTCCACCGTACCGGTGACTTGGAACCACCGTGTATGCACACAGACTCAATTCCAGGATACAGCACGGGACAGGGCTGCCTTAGGGAGGTATCGGCCCAGTCCACCTCCCAGGACTAGAATCCTGAAGTCCCCAACCCCAAGAGGGTTCAATGAGGCAACTGGCAGTGAACACCGAGCACATGGCGCAGCCCCAGGGGTGCCTCATGGTCACTGCGTCCCAGCCCCCCCGGTTTCCTCGACCTGAAAGGGCCCTCAGGAGCTCCTCTTACTCCTGTACTTTTTGACCAGAAGTCACAACATCAGGACTGGGGAGCCCACTGAATCAGATGCGGCACCCAGGCACGTGTCCTGCGGCAAAGTTCTCCTGAGGCTCTGTTCCAAACCCCTCGTTTAACAGGAGAAACTGAGTTTCCAGAAGGGGAGGTGATTGACCCAGGGTTCCAAAGTCAACACCAAGTCCCACCAAATAAAGCATTTGAAAAGCACATTTCATCTAGGCCTCTCCCTATAGCTTTGGAAGGAAACCCATCCAGTCTCCTTTTCCTGAAGATCTCAGGCAAAAGTGAGCTTGGGTGCAGCAGGCTTGGGGAAAACCTGGGGAGGGGCAGGCGCGTGAGCTCTCCCCCAAGGAGTCTTGCAATCTAACGAAGCGAAGAGAAAGATTCAGGTGGCAGTTCAAACGCTCACGTTTTTCGAGATGAAAGTATGTGATTCAATTAAACGTTTAAGTAGTGTTTTCTCATACTAAATCACTGAAACATTTGTGCATTCCTTGAATTTCTCAGGGCACTGTTCATTTTTATTTATTGTTGTAACCCAATGCCCTTAGCAGCATGAATGGTGCTATTTGGAGGAAACGTGTTTTGCAACGGGGAAAGTTGTCCCAGGTCTCTTAAAAGGTTCATTATGTGCGTGGTAATTCAGTTCTATTAATAAGCCCCGACCATATAGGCAGGGCTTACTTTCCATTTAGCATTATATTTTCCACAATTCTGTAAACAGCCCCACCACACAAACCCTTTTGATATTCAATTCCTCCCTGTTTTTTTTTTTCCCTAAACACTCTTTTCTCTGGGCCTATTCCTTATTTAAAAAGAGAGAGAGAGAGAGAGAGAGAAAGAAATCACCAAGCACACATATTTTTTCAATTAGGCCATGCTTGGTGCCAAAATATATGGATCCCACTAATAGCCATAAGTAATCTTAAGGTCTTTTCCCCAAATATTTTGATTATTTTACAAATCCCCCAAGGAATGTGCTCTTAGGGAGATTTATGGAGCCCAGGCAGGATGCATGATTCGGGGAGGGGTCTGGCTGCAATGGGGCAAGTTAGGATATGGGGGTGCCCTCTAAACACTATCTCATGCTAGGGCAAAGGGCAAGGGGGACCCAAAGGGCTCTCAGGGAAAACTTTAGGCCCTCTGTGCGGGGCTGAGGTTGAGTTAGTGGTTCCTACGCAAGACAGATGGCTGTAGTCGGGCCTCTCAGGAAATGGTAGCTGGAACAGAAGCGAATGCCACAGGTAACCCTGATGCCCAGCGACCCCCCAGAATAGCTGCACTTGCCTCACATTCTAAGATGGAGTGTTTTGTTCAACTTCTTATCAAATTTACGCTGCTCACTTTTCAACTTTTACTAAGTATATATAACTAGGGGGGAAACGATGGTGTCAGGGGAAGACTAGCTGGGAATTAGGAACTATCCGTGAATAATCTTCAGGTGAAGAAGTTATACTACGAGACAGGTAGGAAGGTGTCTACAGCCCAGTGGACTCTGTAAACAGCACCTCCAGCCCCCTGGCCGTGAAGTCCCTCAATCCCCTGGGCAACCCCAAAAGGACTTGGCTAGGGACCACCAAAGACCAGCTAAGATGGCACATGGGGTTTTCCTCAGGGAAGCTGAGGGGTCTGGCCAGAGCTTCCCACTCACCTAGGGGCCCAAATCAAGGATGGGCTTGCTAGCAGGGGCAGATGAGGCTCTCAAGGGAAGGGCAGGTGTGATGACAAGGGTCAGGCCCTGGTAGCCAGAGGCCCAAGGCCCGTCCACACCCCACTGACTAGCTGCACGACCTCGGCACACCATGCAGTCTCTGCCAAGCCTCAGTCTCCCCACTTGCCAAGTGGAGCTAAGAATTTCCATCTCTCTGGCTAGATCCTCTTGTGGAAGATTGACTGGATTATTCTTTGTAAACTGAAAATCAGGCCAGACAGAATTCCGTATATTAGTATGGTTATACCAATAACTGACATACTAATAGTCCAAACGCACAGCACCTCGGGAGAGTGGCTTCAACATACTCCTCCCTTATTTATGCTTTTTAACAAGATTAACCCTTCAGAGCCAATGTCTTCAAATTCTGGGGTCATCCCCCCAACTCGGAAATTCAACTCTTTGTCACTGAACCCTGACTCCAATGTTTCAGTGTTAGGTTCACACAGTGGTGGGTTGTGGGGGAGGGGACCTTGCTGGAGTCACTAGTGGGTCACTGTAACCATTCACAGCTGGAAGTGAGCCCTCTCTGCTGTACTTCCATCAGCTACTGCCAGACTGAACCTCACCCTTGACTGGCCACCTGAGGAGGTTAATCATCATGCCCACCAAGGGCCTGATAGCAGCCATAGCCAAAAGCAGCTAAGCTTCAGTTCGACAAAACTCAAGATACAAAAGGCTGAGGGGTATCCAGTCTCTCCCATAGCAAGCCAATGTCCCCAAATGACATGCACCCTGAAAGAGTGAATGACTTCCCACGTGCAGGTATGCACAGATTCCAACCCTCAGCCCCCCACTGCCAATACCAGGAACCCCCCATCCCAGTGCAAATCCAGAAAGGAACTTGGAGCCTCTGTGTCAGCAGTGGGAACAATAGGTAGGCTAAAGTCAGGGTCCCTGAGGATGTGGAACAAAGAACTGGCTCGCAGGGAAGGGAGGCCTTTAACTCCCAGAAATCACACATGTCTCATCCCACACGTTGTCTCACATGCCTGGAGGGAAACCCAGGGTCATGTGGCCCCTTGAAGATCCCAGGTTTGTTGGGGCCAGAAATCCCCCAGCCCTGCAAACACATAATAGGATGGGAGTCACCAGAGTTGCACGGCTGCTGCGTCATGACAAGTCCAGCATCTGTCACGAAACCTCTCACCTGTAATGAGAGGGCTAGGGGCACCCCCTGTGGGGGCAGGCAGAGGCCGGTGAGACTGGTGCCAGCCTGCTCTATCCCCCCGCCCCTAGCACCTCCAGCTGATTCATGGGGAGTCTTGGCCTCTTATCAGGGCCCGCCAGCCAGGCACCAGCACACATCCCCACTGGCCGCACCTTCCGCCCAGAGCAGGCCTTTGTTTCTGGCTCCAAACTGGCTGCGGGAAGTGGGGCACAAGGGAGGGGTGGGGGTGCCGCACGGCCTCATGAGGCACTGCAAGGGGCCTCCCCATCTGATGCCACATGATCCTCACCTAGAGACAGAGAAGCAGAGGCAGAAGGAACCCAAGAGTTCATCTACCACCCACCCACTCACTCTGGGTGAGCAAGTTGAAGCCCAGAGAGGGAATGGGACTTGTCCAAGGTCACACAGCAGGCTGAAGGCACAGGCTGGGTTGCAGGCCCAACTTTCCTGGCCTGACTGTCATATGCTAGGTCGCTGATGCACCATGTGCCCTGAGAAAGTAACTTCAACTTTCTAATGCTTAGTGTCCTCACCAACAGAATGGATTCAGCACTCAGATTTTAAGGATATGATGTTCAAGTTGGGAAAGTATTTTGCCAAAGTAAAAGTGCCTTCCTCAAGTATGAAGCTCTTCTCCTCTTAGCCTAAGCAGAGGGGAGTTTAGGGAAATGATGGTTGGGGAACAGGACTGGAGGGAGAAGGGAGCCACAGAGAGCTGCTTTACTGTGGGGCCCAGGAGGAGGGGGTGGGTTTGCAGGGGGCTGGGGGTAGTCAAGCTGAGGGGCAGAAGGCATGCCAGCCTGGGGCTGTAAAAGAGGGGCCTCCCGGGTTGCGGGGTGGAAGGCCTGGGGCTAGAGCTTGGGATTTTAAAAGCAGGATGTTTGGCTGGGGCCTCTCTCTTCTCTCAAATAAACAATCCACAACCTTATTCAAAACAGAGAGGCACCTCTGGGGAAGGGCTAGATCCCCTTATTTTCATATCTTCTCTTTAGGGGAGTGCCACAAGCCACCTGGGAAGGACCTGCTGAGGGGTGGGATGGGAGGCAGTGGCAGGGACCAGGACTGGGCAGCAGCTGCCCTTGGTCCAGAGGTCACCTGGGGGCGCCCCTCATCTTGCTGGACATGTGATATCAGTGTCTTGCCAACTGGACCCCCTCCCTGCCCCCATCCTGACCAAAGGCGTCCAGATTCTTGGCCTGCAAGCAGAGGGGGCCCTGAGAACAAAGCTAGTCCCTTCAGAAAACTCACACTCAAACAGTGAGGGGACTACCCTGGTCACACAGGAGCAGGGCACAAAATGGGCATCCAGATTCCCTGTCCAGAACTTTCTAGTACCAAAGAGAAGGGCAGGGGATGCACAAGCAATGGGACAGCTCACCCCATTTTCCTTCGGAGATCTGGACTGCTCCTTCACCAATTTCTTAGATTCAGAGGTCTCAAGGGGCCTTCATTCACCCAGTCAGTACTTATGGAGAACAGACACTGTTCTAGGCTCGGGGTGTAACCAGCTGTGAACAAGACTCGAATGCTACTTCAAAGAGCTCACATCAGCTTCCGTTGGTAACAAGCTGCTTTTTGTTATTCGACAAATATTTACCACACGTCTAGTCCGCGTGAGCTCTGAACCAGAAGCCTGGGACAGAAGGGCCAAGGCCCTGACCTCAGCCTGAACCTGTCGCCAGTCCTGGGCTCCCACGCCCGTGGCCTTTCAGGTAGTCACCATCATCCCCATCCAGGCAGAGGGGAAGCCACCAGAGACACAGACCAGATCTCAGCTCTTCCGTGTTCCCAAACGGCCTGAACTAAGGCGGCCGCAGAGCATCCACTCAAAAACTGGGAGTGGACTATTTACCAAATGCCTCCCTTCCTCTAGCAGGAAGTTGCTCCCAGCGCAGTGTTTTTTGTTTTTTTTTTCCTCAACTCTTTCTGGGCTCGTGGTTTGGAAATAGCAAAGGGCTGTGAGTTACAAGATCCGGGCCTTTTCCTCCACGACTGCTGGGAGAGAAAACGGATACAGCCTTTCCGGAGGACACTCTGACCTTAAATGTGCATAGCCTTTGACCTAGCAGTCCCACTTCTAGGAATTTATCCTAAGGAAATAATCAGTGATGTGTGCAAAGACATACGCATGAGGACACTTGCCAAGGGGCAACGTTTAGGATAGCTAAGAAAAAAAAAAATCATTGCTGCAGTGACCCAAATGTCCAGGCCTAGAAGGTTGGCAAGTGAACATGGCACATCCATGAGATGGAATACTAAGCAGCCAGGAAAAACCACACAGAGTATTTGTGGAATTTAGGAAATGTTCCTTAATGTTGCTAAGGGAAAAAAGGGAGATACAAACTACGATATGCACTTTATAGAGGTCCCATCTTTTCATTATGCAATACATATATGAAGAGAGCAGATTTCTACTTCCCATTTTTTGCTAAGAAAGAGGATGACAAGAAAATAATATTCTAAACTAATTAAATAATAATGATTTTCTTTTCAGGTGGCAGAGTTAAGGGTAATTTGTTTTTCCTTTGTATTTTTCTTGTTTTCTAAATGTTTTGCATTAATCATGTGTTACTAAAAAAAAAAAGAAAAGAGGAGACACTCCTGGGGCGTGGCTTGGGCCTGCCTCCTTCACTAAGTGGCTGTATGCAGCCATTTAATGTCTTTGGGAGCCTCATCTGTATAATGAGGACATCAGTGACCTTGATTAACTGGGAAGGCAATACCTCCACAGGTGTCAGTGTGCATCGTCTCACTTCACTCCCAGAAGCCCTTTCAGGTAGGAACCCATTTTACAGATGCAGACTCCATGCAGCCCAGAGGCCTCTGCTACCACCCAAGCCCCACCCACCACCAGCCACCCCAAGAGAAGGAAGCCCAACTAACCTAGGAGGGGCAGCCACTCTGGAATGCCAGGCCTCCAGGTGGGAAGCTCCAAGGAAAAGAATTTCAGGGCCAAAGATTCAGGCAAAAACTCAGTAAAAGCATCCAAGTACAGTTAGCAGAGCCAGGTCTCAGGTAAGGGAGCAGTCCAAAGCAAAGGCCATGACCCGCTGGGCTTCCGTAGGAAGGCTGGGACAGGGCACTGACTGGGAACAGGGTCAAAATGCCAGTGGTGGCCTGAGAGCCACAAGCTATATCAGGAGGGGGCACAGAGCCAACCAGCCTCCCCTTCCCCAGGGGAAAGATCAACCAGCAAGAGCAGTATGGCCAAGTCCCATTCTTGGGACCACTGATTACTGTCCAACAGGCTGGCTGGTTTCCCCATGGGCCCCAAGACCACAAACGTCGGGGCTGCAGAGGATCCCACACAGGGTCTCATTGCCTAGGGGCAGTGGCCTGCCTGAGACCACCAGACATACCTTCAGCCAGGGCAGAACCTCCTATGCTATCTGCAGGAAGCTGAGGGCACCCAGAGAAAGAACTTGTCCCCTTCACTGACAAGGTGAGAACTGAAGTGACTTTCCCTGCCCCTGCCCCAATTTTGTGACTTTCAGAAAGTCACAACTTTGTGACTCTCATCTCTACTAGGGGATGAAGTTTCCAGGTGCCCGAGCAGCTTGGAGGGAATTTTCAGGCTTGGCTGGTGGAGTAACAAGGATCAGTGCCTCAGCCCCTAGTTCCTGCAGCAGGGGCACCTTATCAAGGCAGCAAGAAGATGCTGACACCACCGGGGACTGGCTGAGAAAGGCGAGAAGGGTATCCATGGGGGTAGGAGCAGCCCATGGGTCATCCCTGTGCATGCCCTGGCTGTGAGCCCAAAGCTGCTCAAACAGCTCCCAGAATTCCAGGCTGGGGGGGGTTAAAGGGTCATCAGATCTGGGTAAGCAACATTTGCCAGCTTGCAGGATAAGGGGTATACTGGATAGAAATGGGGGAGCCTTTGCTCCCATGGAAAATTGTGGGGAAACAGGACCACCTCTCCCCCAGCCTGGCCTCCTCCTCTCAGTGACCCCTCACCTTAATTCACAGAGGTCCTGGTCACCTGATTCTCTCAAGAGGAACTTGAGCAGGGAGCAGCCTTACCACCCGATACCCAAAGGTTCAAATCAATGGTTCAGGGGCACTTGCTTGCAGAGGTCCCCAGAGGGACGGGCAGCATCAGAATCTCTTCGGGCACTTGTTCAAAATGTACATTTCTTCTGGAATTCCACAGTGGTGATGGTTACACAACACAGAGAATATACCAAGAACCAAGGAACTGTACACTTTAAAATAGTGAGTTTTATAGTAATCTCAGTGATTAAAACTGCCCCAAAAATGTACACTGCTAGATCTACCCGGGAGAATCTGATTCAGTAGGGCTCAGCCTGGGAATCTGCATTTAACAGACGCTGCAGGTGATGATTCCTGGCCAGGACTGGAAACTCTCAGCCTTGGGAGCCTGGTTTCCACATCATGCAGGATGTTAAAGTCACACCCAGCCTCCCATCAATCTCCCCCCTCATTTTACGGGTGGAGAAACTGAGGCCCAGAGCAGAAAAGGACTCAAAGCTTTGGCAGGATCCTTCTGAAATTCCAACAGTCCTGCCCTAAGAGCAGGGTCTGCTGCAGAGGGTCCCTGCAAGGCCAAGCGCCTTGGCAATCCTGCTCAAACACGAGGAGTGGCTGGACCTTTTGGCAGATGAGAGGGGAAGGGGAGGGCCTTTCCTGTCTGAGCCCCACACAGAGTTCACAGGGCAAAGACATCCACTGTCTCCCCACCTGGACCCAAAGGAACCAGAAAGCCAGAGAAGGTGGAGATTTTTTTTTTTTATTATTGTTATTTTTTAAATACGAATTATTTCCAGCCGGAAGGCAGAGGAATGAGGGCCATTGGAGGCCTCCGGCCACAGGCACCCAGCCAGCCTCGTAAATGTCTGGCAGCTGGAGGGAGACTCAGCTCATTGCTATCGAAATGAGCTCGTTACTGCTAATTTCCCTGGCTCACTAACTGATGTATCCAGTGTGTTCCTGAATCTCCAAAGACGTTTCCTAAGCCACCCTCTCGAGGGATCTGCCAAGAGTCATGCAGTGTGGGCGGATCTCCAGGGTGGCCTCAGTTTCCCCAACCAAAGTGTGGGCAGAAGAAAAGGGAGCAAAGATAGTTCATTCATCTGTGGCTGAGTCAACAATAGTTCGGGTCAACCATTCCTGAGCACTGGGCTGCTCGTTCCTGTGGGTGAAAGTGGAGGTGACAGGACAGGACAATCCCACTGCTGACACCTGGAATAACCCTCACCACTTAATCAAGCACCCACCTTGCCCCCTGATAGTACTGGGCACATGGCATATATTATCTCTTTTCATTTACACAACGATCCAGCAAATAGAACATAAGGATCACTCTCATTTTTTACACAAAGAAACCAAGACTCAGAAAGGTTAAGGAACTTGCTCAAAGCCACACAGCTAGTGAATAGCAAGGCTTTCCTCTAAAGCCAACATTCTGCTCAGCAAGCAAGAAAAAGAAGCCAAACATGACATAGATGATGCCCAGCCTGCAAGCCCACACAGCCTGGGTGGTATGTGTGAAGACCCCTCCTTACTGGGAGTTCAGAGAGGAAGACAAACACCCACTTGTCACCCCAAGCTGGGGTGACCAGAGAAGGCTTCTTGGAAGAGCCCTACCATTCAAGCCCAGGACTCCCTAAGCCCAAAGGAGGGAGTAGTTAACATCACCGTGCTGGGTGTCCATCTCCCGGGGAATAGGCCTGGGCAATGAGCAACACAGCTCAAAGGAGCAGTCAGAGAGGACTGAAGGAGCAAGAGCCACTGCCTGCCCCGTGGGCAGAGCCCTCCTCACAGCTGGGGTTCATCTTCCCACCTGTGAGGCCAGGTGTCCCACTTACAAGCTAGTAAGTCAGCCCTGGTAGACCCATAGGCTGGAATAGAACACACCCATCAAAAGCAATGTTTACGAAGAGTGTTAATGACACAGGAAAATATTTACATAGTGCTGAGAGGGAAAGGCAGGATGCAAAATTGTATTTTTTAACAGAAAAAAAAATTTAAACAAAGAAAGCCAAAATGTTAACAACAGTAGTTATCTCTGGAAGGTAGGATTAAGGGAGTTCCTGTCCTGCACCTCTTTGTAATTTTCTATGCTTTCCAAATTTTCCATAATGAGCCACATGCTTCTTTTAAAAAAGTAAGTAGGTGTGTTTTAAGCTAACCAAAATGATGCCACAGCCAGGGCCTCCCCAAGGGCCCCAAGCGCTGCATGCCTGTGTCTCTGAGCAGCTCTTCACCTGCCCACCGCACCCTCTGTGCTGAGGACAAGGGAGCTAGCTGCACAAGGAGACAGACAGCCTATGGAAGGCTCTCTCTCCAGGAGGCCCTGGGAATAGCAACCTGAGGGCCCTGGAAGAGGGACACACAATGCCAGACATTCAGGGCCTACCTCGCGTGTCTGGAGGGCTGCCTGGTGGAGTAATCCACCCCTGGGCTCCATTTGCAGCCAGGTGAGGGCCTTAGTCCCCCCCACAGGTGATCGAGGACAGAGAGAGGGATGCCTGTGAATGCACTACATGGACTCAAAGATGCCACATCGTATTTCCGGCACCCACCGTGCATGACCTTGCTCAAAAAAGAAAGTGCCCCACCAGCTTGCCCAAATGTCTGGACTACTCCTTCTACATTACGGCCCATCCATCGGAATCCGTTCTCTGGCCCCCATGCAGCCAGCACGCCCCACCCACCCTTCCCTTGGAGCAGGTTATTGGCAGGACTGCTCCAGGAATAAAGCAACATCGCTTGTAAACATTTGGAAGGCTAAGGGCACAACACGGAAAAGTGTTTCTAACATACATTGGGCGAGGAGGACAGAAAACACAATGCTATCTTGCTGCCACTGCACTGAGAGCATGAAAATATATGATACAAGAGACTGGAGGACAGAGAGGAAACAGGGCATGGCCCTTGTGAAATGGGCAATTTTTTTCTATTTCTGAGCAGTCTCTATTAACTGACACTCATTTCATGCACCAATTTTCATGGGGACGATGTGAACAGATACACTTACAAGAGTGGCCCGTGTGCACCATCACCCAATATCCCATTCGGAGCCTGAGACTAGCAATGTCCACCCCTGACCCCACCCCCGTCACACATTCAGCTATGTCCCCACAATTCCAACCTCCCTTGGCTCCCTGATCCTATCTGCCCCACAAGAATGAGAGCTCCCTAAAGCAGAGGGCTGTTTTATTTATCTGTGGCCCGCCCCAGCCAGTCATGTAAAAACAGCCTCTTGGTGTATATTTTCAACAGAATTTAATACAAGGCTTTCAAAAGCCATCGTCCTTTTACAAGATGAAGAGATTTCTGTGAATGGAAGGTGGCGATGGTTGCACAGCAGCGTGAACGTACCTGATGCCACTGAATTGTACACTTAAATATGGTTAAAATGCTACATTTTATGTTATGTGTATTTTACCACAGTTTTTAAAAATACCAAATACCATTCTTTTAATACCAAAAGAGCAAGTGCCCTAGGGCCGCCACTCCTAAGCAAGGTCCTGGCTCCCCCTTCTTCCTCTCCAGGCCCTCAGCCTCCTTCTGGGCCATGGCCTATTTCAAAAGGAGGGAGGCTGTGCACCTCACTTCCATGTTTATCCCGAGCGGAGTGCTGGGAAGCAGAGACCCAGCCCAGGCCAGCCGGGGCCTGGCTCCAAGGCTCTGGGTTTTAGGGGCCTTTTTCCACCTACCCGGGCCCAGAGCTGGCACTGCCCGACTTCCTGGCTCACTTGCTTTATTTTCCCTCCAGTCATTATAACCCTGTTTACCTTTGGGCTTCGCAGGGCCTAGGCTCCAGGCAAGCAGTCTTAAGTGCCAGCCAATAAGAGGAGCAGCAGGAAAGGGGGACCCTCTTGGGGACAATGGGGTGACTCTGATTTCAGTGGTTTGGAGTAGGGCCCAGGTATCAGTACTATTCAAAGCTGCCCAGATGAGTCAAATGGGCTCTGCTGTCAGGCAGCACCCTTACAAGGCCCTGGCAACATACTGCCTCCAAAACCTTGTGCTGGTGCAGTACCCAAGAGGGTTGAAAAACATATGCTTTGGTGTCGGCCCTGAGAATGAACAATAGCTCCAGCACTTACAAGCTACATCAGGTAAAATGCAAGATGCCCAGTTACAATTTGAATTTCCAATAAACAATGAGTAACGTTTTAGTAAATGTATGCCCCCAATACTATATGAGACACAGTCGTACTAAATTTTTTGTTGTTGTTATTTGTCTGAAATTCAAATACAACTGGATAGCCTGCATTTTTATTTGCTAAATCTGGCAACCCCAGACCTAGGGCTAGTTACTTCTCTGAGTCTAAACTTCCCCACCGATTATTAGGGAAATGATCCTGGTGAAAGAAGGCAATGAGATGCTTGGCATAAAGCCAACGCTCAGTGGATGGGAGCTCCCTTTTTCTTCCTTTCTCCTCAGAACCTTGTTTCAGCTTTTCTTTTTCTTTATGAAAATTTCCAGCACACATCAAAAGTAGAAAGAGCAGTAACAATGAAGTCCCATAGATCCGGGCAGTGCACGCTGTTACATGCCCCATCCAGGTCCCTTTATACCCAGCTACTGAGAGGTATGGGCAGCTAATGGTTCACAGATGCCCGATGGGGAGAATTGTCCCAGGCCAGGCAATTATAGCCCCCAATATCGGTTTGTGCATGCATGTGTGTGTGTGTGCATGTGTGCTCACACACACACACATGCTGACAGCCACTGACTCACCCAACACAGGAACAAAAGGCTGACCCCTTTGCCTCAAGCTGTGACCAACTCAGCAGTGCAGGTCCCCCTTCCAGAGCCCCCTGTGGATCAGGCTGAGGCTGGGCTCCAGCTGAGACCACACCCCTGCTGCCCCGTCCTGCTCCCCTCACTCCCCATCTCCTGAGAACAGCCCCCCAGCCCCCCCCTGATTAAACCACGTCCACCCCATCTCCATCTCAGCCTCTGCTTCTAAGAACTCAGCTAAAGCTGACTCTCACTCAGAATCAACAATTATCAAGATTGCTTCATTTAGCCCCTTATATTTCATTATTCGCTTGTCTGTTTTGGCTGAAGTACCTCATATCATTTCCCCCTACATCCTTCATTATGCATCTCTAAAAAAATAGGGGCAGTTAGGTTTTGACTTCCTTCCCTGATTTCCCTCCCATGGGATAGGCTCTAGTGGGGGAAAGAGTCATAACTCGCAGCAGTGCCAAGGGACAGAGACCAGAGGCCAAGCAGGCAGGCACCGGGCCATCCACTCTGGCTCCAGCCCAGCCCTGGACTATAGTGTGGCTTTGGTGGCCAGCACGCCACGGTCATCCTAGGTCTTACCTCTTTTGTGTGGATCAAGAGCTCTGGAACAGTGCCCCAGCATCCTTCTGGGGATGCTGCCAGGGTCTAAGTTTCTCTCTATCCTTGAAGAAGGGGATGGCATTGAAGGGCCAACCTGGCCATGCCTATCTGCTGGCCAAAACCCCTGCCCACCCTTCTGCCTGGGCCTTTGGCAGTCCCATCAACCAGGAGTTACAGCAGCCGAGGGGCCACACTCTGCCATGCGCAGGAGTTTCCTATAGCAGGGGATAGTGTGGATGGGTGGAAGGGCATGCCAGCTTTTCTTATTTTTAATTGTGGTAAAATACACTTAAAACTAACCATTTTAATCATGTTTAAATGTGCAGTTCAGTGGCATTAAGTATATTCACAAGTTTGTGCAGCCATAATTACTACCTAGCTCCAGAAGTTTCTCATCACCCCAAAGAAATCTTGTGCCCTTTAGCAACTCCTCCCATCACACCAGCATTTGAATTCAGAGAAAACCTAAGTTTGACTCACAGCTCCTTCACTTGCTCCCTGTAGCTCTGGTAGGTAAGTAAAACCTCACTGAGCCTCGGTTTCTTCGTCTGTAAAGTGGGATGAAAACTCAAGAGGGTATGACGAAAATCAAAGCCAATAGGTATTCAGCGCTGGGCTGCCCCTGGTATTACTGAATGAAGGCCAGGCCGAGACCTCTACGGAGGCTCTTCTCCTCTTTCCCTCTCCTCCCTGCCAGGCCGTGGAGGAACGTACCCTCGACATTCCGGGCTGTCTGCACTGACTTAGGGAAGAGGGGGCTGCTTCCCTCTCCCAGAGGCGGAGCAACTGAATTAAGCACTAATAGGTTCCAGTGTTTTCCCCTAGCCATGCCCAGACCCGGTTCCAAACCAAAGAGTTACAAAGGCCTTTCAACTCCACACACGGGGGCAAGGTCAGCCAAAACCCGCATTTCCAAGCATGGCGCTTTTATACTTTGAAAACAGCCAAATGTGAACTGGCCGCTTCTGGGGGTCACAGCTCCCAGCGGCCTCTTAGCTGCTGGCACTGATGGCCGCCTCTACAGACACTCCCTCCCTCCCTCCCTGCTGCGGACCCACCTCCCAGTCACCACACTGCGCTATCTTGCCCCATCCAAATCAGCCGTGAGGGCCCAGGGTTGGGAACAGGAGACCTGTCCTCTCAGCACCTACTGTCCAAATCTCCCACCCTGGAGTGTATGGGAACATCGGGCTCAGAGCTGGAAGGGATCTCACCAGGTCATCTGATCCAGTTCTCTCCAGTGCCTTCCATTTTACAGACAGAAAACTGATACCCAAAGGCTAAGAGAACTCACCCAGATGACACATCTGTCTCAGTAGGATACATTCACACTTGACTGTCGTAGGAATGTTATGGGGCAGAGGTGATATTCCTGAGAATCCAGAAGAAAAAATTCTCTACTTTGTAACTCTTCCTCTGAAATGTGGCACTCAACACCAAACACCCAAGCCACTAAAAATCCTATGCATACAAGGTCAACATATAAAAAGTAACTGCATTTCTACATGTTATTAATAAATAATGGGGAAATGTTTTACAATTTTTGGTACCAAGACACATGAACAACATGGTATAAACTTAACCATATGCAAGATCTGTATTCACTGATGAAAGAAATCCAAGACCTAAATATGGATTGGAAGACTAAATATAGTCAAGATGTCAATTCTGCCCAAATGATCTATAGATTCAATGCAATCCCAATCAAAACCCTGGAGGTCTTTTTGTAACAATCAACAGCTGATTCTACAATTCACATGGAAATACAAATGCCCGAGTAGCCAAAACACCTTTGAAAAAGAACACAAGTAGGGGGACTCAAACTACTTGATCTCAAAACTTAATGTGAAGCTACAATAATCAAAGACAGTGTGGTGCTGGTAAAAGACACACACACACAAGAAATCGGGAAACAAATATATACATGATCAATTGATTTTTGACAAAGGGGCCAATGTAATTCAAAAGAGAAAGGGCAGCTTTTCAACAAATGATATTAGAACAATTGGACCCCATATGCAAATATAAAAGATCCCAGATCAGACCTCATCTCACACCTTATGTTAACTCCTGGATCATAAATCTACATGTAAAACCTAAAACTGTAAAACTTCTAGAAGAAAACATCAGAGAAAATCTTTGTGACTTTGGGTTTGGAAGAGTTCCTGACACAAGAAACATGAAAAGAAACCTTTGATAAATTGGACTTCAGCAAAATTAAAAACTTCTGTTCTTCAAAAGACTCCATTACGAAAATTAGATGACAAGTCACAGACTTGGAGAAAATATTTACAAAACCCTTTTTTTTTTTTTAAAGGACTGAAACCAAATTTATAAGGAACTCCCAAAATTCAATAAGAAAACGATCATAAACTGCACATATAAAATACTTAAAAATGTGCAAAGATTTGGACACTATACCGAAGATATACAGGTGGCGAACAAGCACACAAAAAGATGTTCAACATCATTAGTCACTAAGAAAATGTGAATTAAAACCACAGTGAGATACCACTAAGCATCTACTAGAATAACTCAAATAAAAGTAAACTGACTATACCAAGTGCTGGTGAGGATACAGAGTAACTAGAACTCTCAAATGCTGCTGGTGAGATTATAAAACAATACGACCACTTTGAAAAACAGTTTGGCAATTTTTTATGGAGTTAAACATTCCTTTGACCATAAACCCAGCAATCCTACTTCTAAGTATTACCCAAGTGACTTGAAAACTTATGTCTACACAAAAACCTTAACACAAATGTTTAGAGCCAAAAACACTGGAAATAACCCAAATGTCCATCCACATAGCAAGGATGAGTCTCAATGCATTATTCTGAGTTAAAGAAAAAGGTACAAAAAGGTTGCTGCATAATGAAATTTGTACGATATTCTGGAAAAGGTAAAAACAACAGAAATAGAAATCAGATCAGGGCTTGGCTAAGAGTTGGGGTAAGGACTGACCCCAAAGGGGCACCAAGGATCTTTCTGGGGTAATGGAAATGTCCTTTATCTTAGTTGTGTGATAACTGTCAAAATTCATAGAACAGTACACTTTCAAAAAGTTTTGCTATATATAGATTGTATCTTAATAAACCAAAACAAACAGCAAACCCTATTTAGCCTCATGAGGGTTTGCCTTGTTTCTCCAACAAGCCTGTGAATTCACTGATAGAATGTGGACATGATTCTGGCCCAGAAAAGTAAAGTGACTTGTCCAAGGACGCAAGCTCTGGAGTGAGGTGGATCTCGGTTCAAATCCTACCTCTGCCACTTACTAGGTTGTTGTCCTTGGCAAATTACTTCCCCGCTCTGGGCCTCATTTTTCTCATCTATAAAGTGGGATAAGTAGTAACTGAACCTACCTAATTGGGATTGAATGAGTTCAAGGAATAAGAAACATATACAGTGTCTGCACATGTTTTATACTCAAATTTTAGCCACTATTATTACTACTCCCACTGCTATTGTCATTTTTACCATGGAAGTGTCAGGACTGGGTTTTGGGGAATGACTCTAAATTCTACCTTCCTGCATGAGGTGGGCAACGCCAGGAACGAGGGCCACCAGTTTTCTGGTTATATCCCTGAGAGGCAGAGGTACATCCAGGTCCTGCCCAGACGATATTCACAGCCTGGTTGGGGACAGTGGATAAACTCAGGGCAAAGTCAACACACTGCAAGGGAGCAGCATAGAGATGAAAACCACTGAAAGTTCAGAAACAACTTTCTGCACAGCAGGCTGTGAAATCCCTGAAGGCTCCCTGGAAAAGGAAAACTCTTAATGATCCTCTAAGGGCAAATCAGGTGTAATCAAATCAAAGGAAAGGAGCTATCAGTAAGGCAGGAACCAGAAAATCCCTCTACCCCTAACTTCTCCCCCACCCATCCCTGGCAAAAGACAGCAGGCAACAGGCAGCCTTGGCATTTCCTTCCCAGGAATAGCCTTAGGCCAGGGGGAGGTGCAGGCATGACAGCAGAAAGTCCAGGCACCATGCATCAGCCAGGTTTCAATATGTGTCCCCAAATCTGGGCAGGAGGGTCCAGAGAAGGGCTGGCCTGGGCTGCTGGGCTTTCAGTTTTCCATGGACCTGAATTTGGGTTTGTCTGGGGAGTGTTTTCTTAAGCCCAAGTGTTTTTCCTGCAGCCCTGGCCCGCCCCCTCCCTGTTCCTCCTGGCCCTCCTCTAGAGTGCCGGCCAGTGAAACGCTGCCGGGCTCACCCAGGGCTGCCTTTGATGCGCACCCCTCTCCAGACTTTAATGTCGCCGTGTGCATGGCCCCTTTAATAAGTTATTTCCGTGGAAAACCCTGGTAACTCAGTCATGAATCAAGCCTATAAACACCTCAAACCCATCAAAGCACCCAAGAAAGGTAGGAGGAGGGCAAGCAAAGAAAATCTCTTACGGTAACTCACACACTGCTCCCTCAGAAGGGCTGGGCTCCCCTGTTGTCAGAGGCCCCACTGGGGCTGAGCCAGCCCACTGAAAAAATGACCTACCACCCCCAAGCTCAGGGAGCCGAAGCCTCGGAGGACACTGCCCGTCTGTGTGTCCTGGGAACGATGCGAGAGTCCCGACCCAACGCCCAGCAAGATTTACAGCCCGGAGAGGCATACCCGGCCGGCTGCTCCCGGGCTACAAGAATGTAATGTTTTGGCTACCGGTGAAAGGCCCAGTTTATTGGAAACACACTTATTTTCCAATGTTTGGTTTCCTTCCACTCTTTTCTCCTTTTTGTTTTTCCCAGAGTGCTCTGCCCAGGGCCTTCAGAAAGGATATGGAGCTAAAATCCTGCTTCGGGGTGAAGGAGGGGGCAGGGGTACAGAACCTGAACGCATCTGAGTGGAGGACTGAGCACCACCGCTGTGTGGGCAGAGGCCCTGGCGTGGAGCAGCCTGGCCCAGGTCTAGATGGAGCTCTGCCACTCGAGAGCTGTGAGGCCAGTGATAGGCACTGCCTCTTTCCAGGGGTCATCTGCAAAATGGGTGGGATGAGGCAAACCCCTCCCAGAAGTGCTTCTGAGTCAACACAGTGGTCTAGGACAACAGTCTAGCAGAGCACATGTTTAACATATAGCCCAGTGATTCCATCCCCAAGTGTACATCCCATGCCACAGAAAGGCTTGTCCAGGAATATTTACTGTAACATCATGGGTAGAAGCCAGAGACTGGGAACTACCCAAGTGCCCATCAATAGTAAAATGGACACATTAGACTAGGAGAACTGAGGCAAGTGTCCACAGATAATTATCCAGCCATGAACGCGCAGTCGCAGGTGTTCCCAACAATATGGATGAGCCTCACAGACATGCTGTTGAATTAAATAAGACCCCACAGGATTTGGTGGTTGCCAGAGGCAGCGGGTGGGGAGTGGGGAGATGGTCAAAAGGTACAAAATTCCAGGTATAAAATAAATAAGTCCTGGGAACACAATGACAATGTACGGAGTGTTGACTATAGTTAACAACACTGTATCACATATTTAAAAGTTGCTAAGAGAATAGATCTTCAAAGTTCTCAACACAAGAAAAAAAATTGTCAACATGTGTGGGAGTGGATGTCAACCAAATTTTTGTGGTAATCATTTTGCAATATATACATTTGTCAAATCAGTATGTTGTTACACCTACAACAAATACGTTATATGTCGATTATGTCATAGGGGATGCCTCCATGTGTACCAGCTTCATTAAGTAGTCTATAGCATTCCAAGTCAGGATAGAGCTGGGTTACCTGTGGGGGGTGGGACACAGGATGAGAGGGTGCTTTTGAGGTCACATGTTTCTTCATCGGGGCAGTAGTTATACGAACCCATTTGGTTTGGGATGATCTGTTAGAAGGACAGTGACGTATGTCCTTCTCTGCCCATGCATATACATCAATAAAAATTTACATTATACGAACAAAACTCTATACCCTTGGGCCATACAAACCCAATCTCCAAGACTACAGTCAATCCACCTGTCAATCAAAAGTATTCCAGGGACTCGCAGCCATGGCCCACCACAGGGAGAAGTCTGGCCCTCTCTGTAGTGGCGTGCGACACCCTCTCTGGGGCCTCTCTTCTTACTGCCCGGCCAGGATCATTCCCATTCCCAGAACAAGCATCTTCCCATCGCCTGGCCTTTGCCCAGCAGTTCCCTGGGCCTGGGGTGCCTTTTCTCTCTCAGCCTGGTGAAACCTTCTGCCTCCTTTACCCCAGCTCCACTCCCAGCATCCCTTGCAGCTGCCCTAGGCAGCAGCTGTCCCCCAGCCCACACAATTCACTTAGGAAACAGCATTTACCTTGCCTCTTGAGAAAGTGATTTTTTTCCCAATCTTTCCAATTAGATTCTAAGTTAACTAACAAGGCCTTACCTTGGACATCTTTTCCTTCATGCAATACTACCCCTCATGCAAATACTTGGTTACCGTTCACTTAATTACCATTTTCAGAAAATTAATGTGTGCCAGGCACTGTGCTACCTACAGTATGGATGGGATCTCCATGGCACCCATGAGGTGTTGCCAAGCCCACTTGTACGAAGTGGAGTAAGGCTACAAAAGGGAGGCTAAGTGATTTAGCCCTCAGGTCTGTCAGGGCCCAGAGCTGGGGCATTTCCCCTCTGCCTTTCTGGCTGAGCAGCCCGTCATCTATACCCCTTCACTCCATACCCTGCTCAAAGGTCCAGGAGCAGGCCTGGGCTGAGCTGAGGGGTGCATTCTACTGTTCAGTAAAGCTGTTCAGACCCAAGGGACGCATCAGGACAACAAGGAGGGCGTCAGGGCTTTCTTGAGCAGTCGCAGAGAACCAGCTTTCTGCAGAAGATGAAAACCGCAACCCCCTCATGGAGGAGCTGGTCCAACACTCAGCTTTAGCTGAGCATCTCTGAGCAAGTCACTTTACCAGACTCAGTCTTCTCACCTGACAGCTGGGAGTCACAATACCCACTTCACCAGGTGGTGGCAAGACCGACAGCTGTAAGTGCCTGGTGACCCCCCTGAGCGATGGTCAGACGTCACCTCACTGGTGCTGTCACACTGCTAACCCCCAGCTACTACAGCTGAAGGGACTAGAGCCGGGCAGCTCACAAACAGATGGGGCTGTTCTCAGATGCTATGTGTACCTGTCCCAGAAGTGATTGCACATAGGCTGGGGGCCCAGATACAGAAAAGGCTGCTGCCTTGAGGGGAAGATGCCTGGATGCTGGAGCTCCCTCTAGGTCCGTCCGGATCTGGGCTCTTACCCCTGGCTACATATTACAATAACCTGGGGAATTTTTTAAAATACTGATGCCCAGTCTCTTTTCCAACCATTTCTGGAATGGGGTCTGAGCTTTTTAAAAACTCTTTGGGGGACTTTAATGTGCAAAGGTTTGAGAATCCATGAGTTGGACCAAATGACCCATTTTACAGATGGAGAAGCTAAGTGGAAGCAGTTTGCGACCACACGGGACATGGGGCAGAGCCATGACTGAGACCTGGTGTGACCACTACCTTTAGACTCAGAGGGGCCCCTGGGACTCTCCCTGGCCTTTGTCTTGTGAGGAAGAGGGCAGTTAGCTAAGACACAGCAGGGCAGCCAGGCAGGAGGAGCCGGGCCTGTCCCCCCATGCGCCTGCGCTCTGCCTGCCTTAGCTCCTCCCTCTGGTCAAGCGGCCGCAGAGGCCCCAGGGGCAGGGCTCCCTCAGCCTGAACCGGAGTCACATTGAGCCGAAGATGGACAACATGAGCTGAGAAATAAATTCCAGAGGTGTTGAGAAGCCATGGCCTCTATGAAATCTGTTTGGTTTTACTTTAAAATCTCTGGGGGACCGTTCTGTGAATCACAAACACAGTCCCAACATCTACTGCCAGGCAGACCTGAGCTGAGCACAAGGTGGGGAAGACCCAGGACCTGCCTTCAGAGGCAAGGCCCCCAAGCCCCACTCCTAACATCTGCTCTGTGAAAGCAGCCTGGAGTCCTTGCTTTGGAAATAGTGCCACACTGGGAGTAGGCCTGGGCGTGACCCTGCACATCCCTCCACCCAGAGGGGCAGAACCTGAGGCCCAGAGCAGACATGTGGTTTGCAGAAGACCACAGAGCTGCACAGTGGAAGGCTGGGACCCAGCAGAGGCTGGAAAGGAAGGTGAGCAGAGCCAGATGGAGGGGTCAGGGGACACAGTCTGGGATTCCCTAGGGTGCACACACCCTGAAGGGCTGACGAGGAAAACCTGTCTACAGAGGTGCCTGTGGGGTGCTCCGTTTCACCCATTCAGCCAAAGAGGATGGAGCCAGAACAGCCTGCACTTTGCCCCCATCCCCCTCCACTGAGCACATCTGCCCGGCAAACCCCTCCCCTTCGACGCTCCCCAGGGCTGCTGAGGAGCCAGACAGGTTTCAGGCTGAGTGACCAGTCCGCTTCCCCATCTTCTCCCCACCCCACCCGCCCCCTGCCTAGCCCAAAGGCCCTAACAGCCCAGCTTCTCCCAGCTTGGTCCAGCACTGGCACTACCCGAACAACTCAGAGACTAAAATGGCTTCCAAGCTCCTATCTCTAAGCTCCCACCTCTACTTTTAAAGATCAATTAACATCTCAGCAATGAGTCACCTGGTAGTCTGGGACACTGGCTTTGATGTCTGCTCCAGACATGAGACCTCTGTTTTTCCAAACCCAGAAACTTCTACCACGGGGTGAGGGCAGCATCCTTCCCTCAGGCCAAGGCACTCCCTGCTTTGCAGAAGTGCCAGCCCCTGACTGATTGGAGGAGAGGGCGGGTATGGGGAAAGGGCCCGTGAACACCAGGAATTCTTTCCACAAAGGGCAACTGGAAAAGCGATGTATCTCCACTTCCCTTAGCGGCCAAGGGCTGTGGAAGGAGAATGTTTAATATAAAAACATCTGACAAAGTACCTTCAGGATATATTTTCTGCATCAAAGAAGGAGCTCTTGGCAATAGCTGCTTTACCCAGACAAGGAAACTTTCGAGCGTGGCTCGCAGTTGTTACAGATGCCCCAGGAAAGTGTGCCAGCGGGGACAGGAGGAGGGTGAGCCTTGGGGCCCGGCAGACAGATGGTTGTGATTATGCTGGATGCAACCAAGTGCATTTTCTGGAATTTCAGGTCTCCTCAGAAAACCTGCCGGTTCTCCCGGTGAGGTAGGGTGCCTGAGGCGTAGGGACTGGCAGCCTCCAGCTCATCAAACAGCCCTGGACAGGAACAGGACTCTCCCTCGGCCCAGCAGCCTCCTCTCAGAAGCCCACCCACCCACCATCTTATTTATTCACCCAGCAACCATCCGATGAGCAGAACTACTCTGCGGCATGGTAACAGCTGTTCATGCCAAATCTTGGGTGCCCAGGGACACAAAAGCCCCAGAAAAGCATGAACCTTGTGAGTCCTGCATATTCCAGGGAGCAGAGAGGACACGGCGCCAACCAGTAGGGAACCACCAGGGGCCAGACTGCCCGGGTTCTGATCCCAGTTCTACCACTTTCTGGCTGGGTGGTTTGAGCAAATTACTTAACCTCTCTGAGCCTATTACTTCTCCTTTAATTTGGCTAAAAAAAAGTGGCTATCCCATAGAGCTGCTGGGACAATTCCATGAATGAAGACGTGCATGGATGGCACTTAAGAGAGTACCTGGCACCAAACTCTGTATTAGCTGTGATTCTTAAATATCTATTGTGTTCTCTCTGAATTTCTTTGTCCCCTGAAAAAATTCATTCATTCATTCACTTACTCCACAATGAACTCTGACTATGGGTTAGGCTCTGTGTCAGATGCCTGACGAAGTCCAGAGCCCCCTCAGGACCAAGTATAGATCACAGTTTCTCTGGCCCCAGTGACCACAGTCCCTTTGTTCTAGCCCATTCCTCCAGATGCAGAAGAACCTCTGGATTCATCTTTCCCTATTCCCCCACCTAGCACATATTAACTTTCTAGCTACAAACAGAATACCCAGTGGCATTGCATGCCTCCCTGCTTCTACACAAGCTGTTCCTTCTATTGAGAGGCTGTCTATACCCTGTTGTCTTCTTGGTGAACTCCTAGGCATCCTATAAAACTTAACTCAGAATCACTTTCTCCTTGAAGCTTCCCGGAACATCCCATTCAACCCCACAGAGTCCCCTGCTCTTGTTTCTGTGCTGGTGCAAGTCTTGCCTACATCTCCACAGCACTTAGCACAACTCTTCCCTATTCTTTGCTTGCTGTCTACCTACCTCTCCTTCCAGATCATCAGCTCCTAAAGGAAAAGGTCCAGGCTTTCCCACTTTGTATCACCTGCCACTGGCATCCAGTAGGTTCTTAATAAACATTCAAAACATTTACTTATCACCCCAAAGCCTACAGTCAGTAAACACACCAGCCCTGGGGTCCTTTGTCGGGGACCCTGGAAGGTATAAAAGCTGTGTGATCTCTGGCAAGTCAGTTGCCCTCTCTGGGCCTTTGGTTCTTCATTGGTCAAGTGTACCCCTACTCTGTCCCTAAACTTTTGTGCTTAGAGTGGATTGGGGGGCAAGACACCCATCCCCTTCCTCCATATAGCCTTGTCCCAGGCCATGGTTTGCTCTGGGACAATGATAAGCTAAGATGGATCAGACCAGAAGCACCAACTGGCTGCACAGTCCCTCAATGCCCAGGAGTTGGTATCCTCCACCTGGAACACAGCCTCAAGGGGCCCCTGAGATCAGTGGCCCAATGGCCCCAATGTACAGCTGAGCAAACTAAGACTAGCCAGGTAAAGAGCTTACCTAAGGTCACACCACAGAGTAAGGGGCAAAGCCAAGCCTGGAACCCCCTCCAGCATGCTGCTTACCACCCAAAATTGCTTCTTGGCAGACCAGGTTGGCCAGGTCTGCCCTTCACCCCCAGCACCTCCACTCCAGTCTCTAACAACCAGCCCAGAAAAAATGAGTCCTTTGGTGATACCCAGAAGGTTCCAAGGAAGGAAAAAGGCTTTTTTCTACTTTAGTTGATCGAAGCTTAAAAATGCATGGCAGAGGTTTGATACAAGTTCCAAATGTTGCCAGTTTTGGAACTGAAGGTGGGTGGTCCTTCTCCCCAGCCCTGAGAAGAGGTAAGGAGTCTGGGGCCATTTCTGAATTGGTTCTGGCCTAGGAGTTCGGTGTCAGTCCTGCAACCCATTCACCACCTCCAGGCTGGAGCCTGAGCTAGGGGTAAGTGGAATGGGCTACACTCCAGGGCCACCTCTTAACCTATGAAGGAGACTGAGCTAGGCTCAAGTCTCCCTGTGTCAGGGCACCATCTGCCCAGAACTCCAGGGAAAATCTTCCTGCTCTCCTAAGCCAAATGAAGCCCTCTTTTCAGCTAAGACTTTACCAGGCTGCCCACTTGCTCTCTGTTCTAAAGCAGTAAGTCGGCCTGTAGCAACCCCCAGACCCACAGGCCATGAGCACTTTCCCCTGTCAGGATGATGAGTCCATGACAGCATCTTATCCAGGCCCTGCCTGTCACCAGGAAAAACTCCAGGTGTGATCAGTTTGTAAAAATTCACCAAGCTGAACACTTACCTAGGCACTCTGTATGTAATAGTAAAAAGCTTTTGAAAAGTGTTACATAGCCCTTGGCCTCCCCTGCTTCATCTCCTGCCAAGACCTGGTGCTTTGCTTAGGCTTCTCAGTATCAGGCTGTTTTCACACCTCCAGGTCTCTGTATTTACTATTCCTTCTACCTGGAATGTGTCTCCCACCCCCAAATCTTGTCTCTTTGGTAGACTCCTATTCATACTGAAAAACCCAACTTGGACATCACCTCTTCCAGAGTATTCCTGGGCTGCCTCTTGACTATACCAAGACTTGATCCTCAAGGTATTCTTCATCTGGACTGCCTCTTATACCACTTCTCATTATGTACTATTTCAATCATCACCTATCTGTGAGTACCACGAGGGCAGAGACGATGCAGTTTTTATCTGGGTGCCCCTGGCCCTAAGCACAGTGCCTGACGCACTGTAATGGCCACACCTACTACATGCCGCATGCTGAGCCCTGGCTGAGTCACAGGCATCATCTCATGTAACCTTCACCTTAAGGAACATGTTATCATCCCCATTTTATAGGTGAGAACACTAGGAAAGTGGTTAAGTGGCTTTCCCAAAGTTCCACAACTAGGAAACGGCACAGCTGGGACTTGGGGTACACAGCCCATGCTCTTCAGCCCACCCTGCTATAGAAGCTCAGCGCACACTGTCTGATCTGAACTGAGCACCCAGAGAACAAGGAGCTTTAGGGTCTGTGCCAGGAAGGCATCTGAGGACAGCATGCTTGGGCCCGAGAATCAGGAAGCAGCGGGAAGTGATGCTGCCCCAGCACACTTCTCTCCTGGCTTCCGTAGGCACTGATGAAGAACAGCAGACAGCAACAGCCCCAAAGGGCATCTCTTCAGGGACCACAAAGAGGACAGGTGTCAGCTGGCGGGGCAGCATGCCGCCTGGACTGTGACCTGGTTTTACTTGCTGATGCTTGCTGTGTGGCCACTCTCCTAGCCTCTCAGAGCCTCTGTTCCCAAACTCTGTCAATCTACACAATACAAGAATCCTTTGAGAATGATCGCTGCCCCCAAAAGCTTACAGTTTGCTTGGCGGAGGAAAGATACCCACATCTGGCTGAGCCCCCAACTCCCCACATGGTCTTGCCTAGTTCCCTTCCTTCCCTGGGCCTTCTCCTCTTTAAAATGAAGGCCTCACCCTTACTGACGGAGCTCTAAAGAAAGAAGAGGACTAAGATACCAGTATACAACCACGGCCAGCAAAAGGGACAGAGAGCCTGGTCCCCATGACAGGCAGCTTTCACTATGCCTTGGACCCAGTGGGTGCTTAATAAAGCACCTGAACAGTTATCCAGTAGACACTAGAATAGGATACCAGAAGGGAGTCATTCGTTCCTGCAGAAGCCTGCCCAGTGCGTCACTCCTCAGCCCCATAGCACTAGAGTCAGGCAGGCCCGGCTTCTAAAGTACTTCACCACTTCAGGCTCCAGTTACGTGGCCCAGAGCTCTGAGTACCCAGCACTGTGCCTGACCTGGCTGCTCCTTCTCACCCAGGAAATAAAGCTCTTTGTGTCTTGGTCATTCTGTTCTTCTAGCCTAGAGTCGCCTAAAGCCGGAAGAACCCTGCCCTCCTCCCTCAGTCCCCCTCAGAGTGGCCATTCCCATGGGGCCCTTCATTCTGCAATTCTTTGAATTTATGGCATGTTCTGCCTTTAAATTGCCAAGAAAGGTTGCCTCCCAACCACTCACACCTTAGTATGAATTGGACTAGCTAATTTTGCTTTCTGCCCCAAATTAACTGAAATCATGGAATGGGAGACAGGTGGAGATGTTGAAGAGAGGAAGAGGATGGCTTGAGGAGACTTCAGATAGTCGGGAGGCAACACCCTACGCCCTGAGCAAGGCAAGGAACCTGGAGTGTCAAGGTTCTGAATGCACCCCAGAAGGGTTCTAGGCTCTCAGTTTTACTCTAATCCCACCAAAGACTCCAGGTGTAAGGGTCTTTAGATTTAATGGAACCTGTGCATTCTGCGCCTCACTGAGAAATCTTGGTGAAGTCACTTGCTCCCTCTGAGCTTCAGTTTTCTCATCTGTTTAGTAGGGATCATGCATCTAAATTTGGAGCTGATGTAGAGATCAGAGTGTTCTGTCAACCATTCTGCAGAGCGTTGAAGCAAGATAGTCTCCTGCCTTGCTGACCCCTGCCCTGCCCACAGACGCATCCTTGCCTGCCCGCCTGTGACTGAGCCTCGAAATTCCCACCATTGCCCCTAAAGTGGCCTCAACAGCAGTACAGGGGAGTGCAGCAGAGACCTTTGAGCTGGATAAAATTAGACAGCCCTGGGCCAGGCACTAGGATGGTCATTGTGTGAGACAAATGAGGGCGATCTCTGTCTGGAGGCTGCAGACACCCTGCCGAGCACAGCTCCCATTCCAAGACACTGAGAGGGGCCCCGCTCTCAGGGACAGCAGCCCCTCAGGACACAGGGGGCCAGAGGGGGCTGGGAAGCTGGCTAGTGTGGTCTCTGGGTGGTGACCCGGAGGAGCACAGAGCCCGTGCCTCTTGCCAGCCCTCCGGGCTCCTTCTGATCACTCTACCTTGCCAACCCCTTCCAGTCCCCTGCCAGGATGTGTCTTGGGAGTGGCACTAACACTTGCTGTGGAAAGCTAGGCAGGGCTCTCAGGTCACACTGCTCGGGCTCCCATCCCAAGTTTGCCACCCGACAATTCAGGAGTATGCGGAGCTGGCTGGGCAATGTGCCTTAGTCTCCTCCTCTATAAAATAGGGGAAATCGCATCCTCTCACTGGTTGTGGTAAGAAGTCAATGAGATAGAGAATGACCAGCACTTAGCGAAGTGCTAAGTAGTGAGGGTCAATAAATGTCAACTATTGTCAGCAGCAGGATCATTATTATCTGTCCTTGAACATCAAAGGCCCAGGCGTGGCCCAACACTTTCGGCCCCTCACCTTTCTGACCTCACCTCCCACCCTGCCCTCAGGCAGGGTCCTGCACTCCAGCTCTGCAGGGTGACTTCTGCCTTCACTGTCCCCACACCTCTGAGCTCTTCCCTCACCCTGCAGGGCCTCCCTCCCTAAGGCACTCCTCCAGCGACAGCCACCCTAGCCCCGAGCCAGTGGGCTCCCAGGAGGCAGGGGCAGCGCCAACCCACTGGTCCTCAAACCCCCGGAGCACAGGAGTATGTTGGAAAAGCTGAACAGGAAGCCCCCAGACAGGGAGAGGGGGCATGTCATTCCTGCAAGGGGCCTGGATGGCCATGTGGGGAACGCTCCACTCACCTAACCAGACCACCTGGACCGAGCCCAGCAGACCCCCTCCACCTCCCCCATAGGAAATCCCAAACGTCCCCCTCAGTTCTTGCAGCTCTGGAGAATTCCAAGCCAACAGATGCCACATTTTCTCATGAGAACCCCACAGTCCTCATCCCCACTAAAGAGCAGCAGGGGCTTTCTCACTGGCCAATACCAATGACTGCACTGGGATAGCTGGGCAGGAACGCCACACACAGGCCCACTGGGCCCCAGAGGCAGCTAATCTAATGGCCCAGCGTCTGCAGAGCCTTCCCCCCAGAAGGCACTCTCTCCTGGGAACCGGATCAGGGGAGGGCCTCCTGCAGGTGCTCTGGGGTCTGCTCCTCCCTGCCCAAGGAGGGAGCCACACACACCAGGCTGGCTCTGGGATGACAGAGATCGAATGCCTGTGAACACACCCTGCATCTCTGAAGCACCTCTACACATGGGAGTTTCCACCAGTAACAATGGGGGGAAGGGGACGTGGAATTACCCACCCACCCCCAACAACTAATGCCAATGCAATCCATCCGAATCACATACACTCGGAGGGTCAGCAGGGACACCGACTCAGGCATTCAGAAGTACGTTTAAGCCGTGGGCTTCAAAACTGTATGTGGCTTACAGCCACAAAGACAGAGGAAAAAGAATAGATTAAACTGTTAACTTCTTGTGTTCATCTGGTTCATCTTTCAGAGAAACACGTTATAATTAAGTGGGGCCAGACAGCAGAGAAAACAAAGTGGCCCAATAAGAGGGGCTACCAGGGAACAGAAGGCAAGTAGGACCCAGAAGACCTGGCCCCCAGTACCAGCTGTGCCGTGAGTCCCACTGTGTGACCCTGGGCAAGTCACTTCCTGCTCCAACTTCTTTAAACGGATGTTCTCTCATGAGCTTCCAGGGCTGTGATAGAATACAGAGTGGATGGGAAAGGGCTCTGGACATGGGAAATGGCCAGGCAACCACGAGCAGCCAGCGCTATGTCACCCTTAGAGTCATGGGGACAGTATGGCAAGAATGACAGACAGAACTTTGTGTGAAAGAAGTTTGTCAGAGGTGCATTCAGCTCTTGCAGAAAAGGGGGGCACAGATGGTGGTTAGGAAGGAGCGTAGTGGTATAGCAGCAAGTGGCTCTGCTGCTATGTGACCGTGGGCGAGTTATTTTACTATTGTTTGGGCATGATGCACGTCAAGGAGCCCAAGTACAGGACATGGCCCAAAGTGAACACTCATTAAATAGCTATGACCACTGTTGTTGCAGTTAGGACATGGGCGTGAGGAAGGCAAAGGAGACCTCAGACGGAGGCCTTCACGTGGAGATCCAGCCATACGCACTTGGGAGGCAGCTCAGAGGCCGCCACCCCACACAGCACACAGCCACAAGCCCCAGCCGTCCTCACTGCACACCCATCTGCCATGCTCCCAAAGGGCCCCACAGACCTTGGTGCCAGAATCCCACCTGGCCTTCGGTGCCTCAGAATACCACCAACCTCTCATTTCTTAAGGAAAGCTTGATTTACATATTCCTGAGAACATGAGGGTCCCTATGACCAACTCTTAACGGGCGGAGGGCTCCAAACCAGGATTCTCACTGCATCCCAGCCCAGCATCCACTGCTCAGGGAGAGACATGGAAACAACCAGCCTCTGGCAAACTCCTTGCTTGCCTGATGCCCCCTCAAGCTTGTTCTACCCTCTCCTTTGGCCCCCCTCTTCTGACCCTTCACATAGATCCTTCCCCAAAATGGGGATGGAGTTAAAACCCACGAAGATCAATGTGTACAAACACGTCCATTCCACCACTGGGAAAAGAGGATGACTTGCTAAAATGCAGGACAAAGAGCCATGCTGGGCTTTAATCATTTCCACGAGAGAAGATGAAGGGACAACTGGTTAAAATGTGGACTGACAGGCATTTTAAAAGTCCCTCTTCAGGCATTTTTACGATTTTAGGCACTTTAATAATGATCATCCTTAAGTCTCCTTCTAACAGATTATTCTTAACCCCAAGAACATCAGCGATGAAGATGCTGGCAGTCTTCCCACCCAAGAGGTTGGGGGAGGGAGGGAAAAAAGGAGGAGAAAACAAAAGGACCTCCATCAAGCCCCTGTCCCCGGCCTGTCCCCTTCTGTAAAGTTCAACACGACAGCAACGTGCAAGGAAAAAAAAATGCCAACCTGAGAATTCACCCGGAGCAGTGATGAGGGAGTTGGTGGCCTCCGTTTCAGTGTAAGACAATGTGGAATCAGATAGATCTACGGGAGGAAAGAGAAAGAGAGCTTAGTTGGCTGTGGGGTGCTCTTTGCTTGTCTTCTTTCTCATGCATCTCTGGGTGTGGGTGTGTACACATGTATGTGTGCACATGTGTGTGCATGCAAGTGCTTGCAAAGAGCAGCATGTCCCTCAAGACATTCTGATGCCGCTCGTCACCCCATCCCATGATCACACGAGACCAGGCCAGCCGGCCCTGGGACTCTTCTGGAAAATGCTGACTGCTGCAGCTCTGGTACCTAAAAAAGTTTCAATGGCTCTGACCACAGAAATAACCCAAGTTCAGGGGACCAAGCAAGTAGCAACTTGGAGCCTCCTTGGGTAAGGATAAATTAAGCCCCTAAACAATTCATAGTTGCTGTACTTAATTACAACCATTAAAATTCTTAAAATTGTTCCTTCTTGCTTCCTTCCTTCCTTCCTTCCTCCTGCTGGAGCTGGGGAAACTGTTTTAACAAGTTACCAGCCATCCTCACTCTGTCCCGCTTACACCCCTCTAATTAAGGGCTCAAGCATTTGCTCCCAGATTAGCAATTTTTCTCTCTCCCCTCCTCCAACTCTCTAACGTCCAAACCTGCTCACAGAGCAACTTTCAATGCCTGGACTGGTTTTTTTTTAAAGGCGTCATTTTTTTTTAAAGTAGTTTTAAGTACTTCATATGGCGTGCATTATTTGTTTCCCCTGTCTGCCGTGCAGTCAGATGGGGAGAGGAAACCCCTTTGCACGTTTTTCCTTGAACACTGAGCACTAGCTTGACAGGCCGAGGCCTTCTGGAGCAGGCAGACTTGGAAAACATGTCCTGGGCCAGTGCCTCTGCGACCAGCAGTGGGGTGCTGGCCCAGTGAGAGAGTCAGAAGGTACATTGCAAGGCCTGCAGCATGTTTCTCATCTGCTGACCCAGCTTAACCCAGGCCTGGCTCGGCTGGTCCCACCTGGCTCAGGAGAGCCACTCCAGGCTGGGGTTCCTGGGACAAACCCATCGGCTCTCACTAGCTGGGATTCCATTCGATCCTGCAGGACTTTTTTTCCTCGTACCACATGGCTTGGGGAGCGGGAAGATGAAAGATTAACCAACTTGGCCTTTTTTTTTTTTCGTTTCCCACTTGCCAGATGCTGACTGGGTGTTCTGGGTTTTATTTTGTTTTTTGGTCTCATGTGATCACACAGGCTTAGAAGTGAACTGACTTTTTGTTTATGAAAAAGCAACAATGCAAGGAAAAGAAAATAATACAAAAAATAACTCAAGACTATTTATCAGGGCATGAAAAAGTTATCTGCTGGTAAAACGTGTTAGGAGGGAAATAAGGACAGATGGAAAATCTCTTAAAAAAAAAATCCTCCATGCCTAAGTGGGAATGTATTAAGAGTTTTACTTTTAATACCAAATGTCCCCAAAGCATTCAGCACCCCAAGACTCGTTTGAAGTAACAACATTGCAGGCTGAACTGTTTCTTAGTGAACCACTGTGGAGCCAATACAAACAGCACCGTGGGGTTCCCAGGAGTGGGAATGACTGGCAGTTTCCACCTTTCACAACTATCACGCACTTTCCAAACCTTCAATCCAGTGCTTCTTGGGAGAGCCCCAGGGGCTGTTGTAGAAAAAGAACACTCCCAGCCTTGATCCTTAAGCCCCAAGGAGGGAAACGAGTCTAGAAGTTACAGCCCCAGGCTTGAGTCCCACCACCGCTACTAGTCAGCAAAATCAAGGGTCACCGACTTTTTCTGCAAAGGGCCCAATACTAAGTATTTTCAGCCTCACAAAACCGTACATTTTTTGCTGCAACTATTCAACTCTGCTATTATAGTGTGATAACAGCCATAGACAATGTGGAAACAGGTGAGTGCGGCTATGTGCCAGGAATTTATTATGGATGCTGAAATTTGAATTACATGTAATTTTCACATGTCACCAAGTATTATTCTTCTCTTGATTTTTTTTTAACTACCTAAAAAAGTAGAAACCATTCTTAGCTCACGAACTACACAAAAACAGATGGTGACTGTAGTGTGCAGACCCCTGAGGAATATGACCACAAGCAAGTGCCATTTCCTCCTTCTAAGACTCAACTGTCCCATTTACAAAATAACCAGGACATCTGTTGATTTCTAAATGGTCACTCTGCAGGGCTGGGCATGTCCCGATTTTTGCAGCTTTATCACAGGCTGACCCACAATTCCTGAGGGCAGTGATTGTTGACATTCAAACTGAGGAGCTACATTTACTAAAAACATTTGAGGGCTTTTTTTTCCTCTGTTGGAACTCAGGCTTTGGAACTGGCTCAGCCAGGCCTGTGAGCAAAGGATAGGGAACTGCTGAGCTGAGCAGGGGCCTGCTCTGCGCTTCTCAGCCCTGCTGCTCTTTAGCTGGGTGGCCCTCCCTGCTCCCTCAGCTGGATTCCTCACCTCTGGAGGGATAGCATCTCACCAGATGACCTCTTCAGTTCCCCAGAGAACCAAATAAAGCTCCTCCGTCTACAGGATGACCATACATTGGTAAAAACAATGAAGGCGTGACCATCGCTAAGCCACTAACTCACGCACCATCATAGGACAGCCTCTGTCCTCCTAGACAGATCAAAGTCCTGCAGGGACCCAGTGGGCACTTCTTACTCCACAGGGGGGCCTGGAAGGAAAACTGGACTGGATGCCTCAGAGCCTATGACACTTAGAAGTGACCTCCCAGATGATGCTGACACATACTACTGGGAAGAGGCCTTTACCAAAAACAAAACAAAACCCACTTTTTGTGGTCACTTGGTGGAATGTGTTAGCATCACTGCCACGCCATCTGACTTTTAAAGCTTGAGTCCCACAGGAACTGCCTGGGTCGCAAAGTTGCTCGCCTGGTACTATGAAGGCTAAACTAACCTGCCCCACCACTGGGATTCTCCACTGGAGAAAACAGGAGGGCCAGGAAATAAGCCGTCTCTGCTTTTAATACCACATGCATCTCCTCCAGAATATGGGCCATTCCTCTGGCCCCAAGGTTTTAGAAACCTTGTCATGCCTCTGCATAGGACCTACCTAAAATGACGTTGAACTTCAACTGAGCACATCTAGGGGATAAGCCATGCCAGGGACTTTTTAAATGTTCCAACTGTTCAGGGGAACCTCCTGGCTTAAAAAGGGGGAGAACATACAGCTCCTCTCCACAGTGACTGCATGCTCAACCTGTCACAGGACAGATTAATATGCACTAACGGGGGACAGCCTAAGTTTGCGGGAGGGAAAGAGGAAAAGAGACAGAAATACCAACACACCACGAGATGCTTAAGTCAAAAGCCATTCATCTCCCACAGGCCCATGTTTAAAGGTCACAGAGAGGTTAATGATGAGCCAAGGAATTTCAAGATGTAAATAGCCCACTGCAGAGGCTGGGTCCACTTTGGCCCAACTGCCGGTGTGTTTGTAAAGCTTCACCCCATTTCAAAGGCAACCAGGCCAGTTTTCAACTGAGGCTGGGCACTGGACTGAAGGGGAGCCTTGGGGGAATACACCTTCCAAGGGTTGGGAGGAGGATACACTTACCCAGTGGCTTGTACTCGTCGTGGGGAGACAGCCGAGAGTAGGGGGGCGGTGGTGATTCTGGAAGACAGGAGACATGTCACTGCTGGGGTGGGAGCATTCATAACTGAGGGTTCCACATGCTTCTGATTATTGGTTTCCTCAAATAATAAACCCAACCCCCAGGAAACCCTCTTCTCTCCCACCACCTATGGAAATCTATTGGAAGAGCATTGCCCAACAGATAAGGCTGCAGGCTTGGGATACAGACCTAGGCTCAATCCTTGCTCTACCACCTTTGGCTGTGTGACCTTGGGCAAATTACTTCACCTCTCTGAGCTGTTTCTTCAACTCTAAAATGGAGACAGTAATCGTTTGGACCTCCCAGGTTTGCCAGGGGGGCAAAAAAAGATAATGTGTGTGAAATGCTTAGCACATCTCTTTGGAAAAATGTATCAAGTATTTATATATATAAATAGTCATACTGTGGAAATATACCTCCATAAACAGCAACTATCATTATTATAACAAGAGTAACACAGGTGGAGGTAAAATCAAAGCTAAAGTTGTCTGATAAAATAAAGGATGCTCCATTAAATTTGAATTTTGGATATGTACTGCATAATTTTTTAGGGTAAGTATGGCCCCTGCAATATTTGGGACATACTTATACTAAAAACATACGTGTTGTTTATCTGAAATTCAAATTGACAGGCATTCTGTATTTTTATTTGCTAAATTTGCCAACTCTAGTCAGAATTGAGTGTGAGTGCAGGGGCCCAGGTACAGAAGCTTGTTTCCAAACAAGCTTCATTAGAACCAACATTCTTTGGGGCAGGGAAGAAGGCAAGATTAGTTGGGACCTAGGAAACCAAACCCAGCTACCAAGATGGGAGACCTTACACCAGTCACTTCCAGCTCTCAGCCTCTGTCTCCCCTTTGTAAAGAGGAACAGAACACATGCTCTCTCCTAGCTTCCGACTCAGACCCTCTGGGATTCCTTAATGTTTCTGGTATTTTTCTTTTGGTTTCCTTTCATTTGCCTAAAATAACCCTCCTAAAAACATATACTTTGTCCTCAGAAGAATTCCTTCGCCTCTTGCTTTACAGGGAAGTAATAATTTGCTAAACTAAGTAACAATTTGCATGAATGAAATGACCCTTCATTTTCCATATATGAAACTACACACCATCAAATCGCAAACTAAAACAAACTCTCAGTGGTAGTAAAGTGGTAATAACTAGTATTAGGCAGGTATCAGTAATGACACAAGGCGTAATAAGTGTTTTTTGCAGTTGTAATAAGGCACAATTAGTTGTAGGAACATTTATTTTGCTCTGTGCACCCAATGCAGCTTCACTGCTTCCCTACCCTGGCTCTTCCAGCCAGAAATTAGTCAACAAAGGGAAGGCTCAGGTCTAGAAACAGGGAATCTGTTGTGGGCGGGAGTTAGGGAAAAGGAAAATCAATCACAGAATAGCCACTGGGAGAGAAGCAAACACTTACTGAATGCCTACCCTGTGCCTCTCCCCATGCCAGGCATTTTCAATTTCATTTATTGTATTTTCTTCTTTTGCACCTTCGTTATAGAGTGGTTAATCATGCTCATGGGGCAGCTACTTTTTGTTTTAATCCTTTCTTAAAAATAAAGAAGATATTCCCATTTTACAGATGAGAAACCGACTTACCCAGTGTCCCCAGCCAATCAGGGTGGAGCTGAGATTTGAACAGTAGTCTGACTCTGCTTTACGTCCCAATGAGACAGGCAAACAAGAGGCACCTGTCTTACACCCCTTCACCCCAGCTGGGTCCAGTAGTCACACATACAGAAAGTGCTCAGTAAATGCTTATGGACAAAGACAATGGCAGTGAGGATAATGGTAAAGTTGTGGGCATTTGTGGGTAAAGATGTGGAGAAAGAGGACCTCTGGGACCCAAAGGAGAACTTGAGCAAGATTCAAGGAGGGGAGCTATGTGCCTTCAGTGGGAGCCACCTTCTCCAGTGGTCCTCAGGCCTTGGGGAGGCTAGAGACCAGACCTGAATGAGAACAAGCCTCACGGGACAAGAGGAAAAACACAGGTAGGCCTATAACACCTTGGGGTAAGAGAATTGAGGGCAGTCTTAACAGAGAAGACTAAAGCCTGCACCCTGGAAATTACTCCCTCTCAGAGCCAGACAGGGAACTGGTTACAGAGCCAGAAGCCAGAAGCCAGATCTCCTGATGCCCAGCTTCATGCCTTTTCCATTAACCCACTCACTTATCAGATGGTCTGCAATTCCTGCATTAGGGTCCCTTATGCAAAAACCTCATTTTTTGCAAAAATCTGGACATCAGACCCCCAGATCTGTCCCCAAAAATGAAACTTGGCAGTGAAAAGCCATAGAGGCTAGAGTCAAGCCACTGTGATCAACCCCAGCATCTCTTTCAGGGCTGCTTTACCTGGGACCCAAAAGGTAGAGACGGGGGGGGGGGGGGCTCATGAAGTTGACACCCAACAAACATACATAGGAGCCGCCTGCTTGGGCCTTGAGCCATGACACCTACCACCCACAGCCACACCTGGGTTGGGGGATTCTAACATGAGTGGGGTACAAAGCAAATGCATAAGCTTGAGATATAAGACATATCAGCTAGGGAGAATCCACAAAGCTTTCAGGAGGGACTTTACAGGCCCCGATTTGCTCCAGAAACATTGTTTGCACGGAACTGCTTAACTGTAGAGCTGGGAAGCTAAACATTAAATACTATCCTAGTCAAGTAAAAAGGTATGAAGGCCTACTGACTTCACCCCGAGACATGGGGATTGAGAAGTCAGAGACTGACCCAACACAACTTCTTTCAACTGATGGAGCAACTGAGGTCCAGCCAGGTAAAGGATCCACCTCAGGCCACACAGGAAGGTAAGAGATGTTATTCTACTTCAGCTAAACAAAGATAGAGGCTAGCTGGGGACCAACACCAAGTTCTTTTTTCAAAAAATTGAGTTATTCACATACCCTAAGATTCACTCTTTCACAGTGTGAGATTCAGTTGCTTTTAGTATATTCAGAGTTGTGAAACCACCACGACTGTCTAATCACAGGACATTTTCATCACCCCAAAAGGAGCCCTGTGTCCTTAGCCATCAGTCCCTATTACCCCAGCCCCCAAGCTCTAGGCAACCACATCATCTACTTTCTGTTCCCATAGATTTGCCTTCTGGACATTTCACACAAATGGATTTACAAAACATGTGGCCTTTTGTGTCTGGCTTCTTTTATTTGGCATGTTTTCAAGGCTCTTCTATGCTGTAGCATCCATGGTGCTTCATTCTTTTTTATGGCTAATGATATTACATTGTATGGATATACCACATTTGTTTATCTGTTCATCAGCTAATGGCCATTTCAGTTGTTGCCACTCTGGCTATGAGGAATAATGCTGCCATGCACAATACCCACAATACTGGGTAACCTTTAAATGGCGCCTCCACTCCACTCCCACACATCCAGGACAAGTGCATCTGGGAGAATGGAGTCCCAGGACCTTGACTCAGGCGGGCACTCAGGTGGAACACTGGGTGTGTGAGACAGAAGGTCAGAAGAGAAAATGTAAGCTGCCTCCAGGCCCTCTGTCCGCTCTTCTCTTGGAAGTTATCTTGGTACTTGCAAAAATTGTGTTGATTTTTAAATAACTTAGATGATCTAAACTTTCAGAGGAAAATTCCTAGAGTCCTACAGGCCCCTCTGAATGAAATGAAGGTGGAGGGAGGTGGGGGAGAAGGGGAAAGAGAGGGAGAGAGAAACCTCAGAAACTCCAGCCCCTCAGACATCCAGCCTCAGGCACCAACTTCAGGAATGTTCTCCAACTTCCTTCAGAAGTTAGAGCAGTCAGCCAGGGGCCAAGTGTACCAGAAGGCCAGGGCTCTGCTCAGCTCAGCCCAGTCATGCCTCTGGTTAGCCCCCAGGGGGTACTTAGCCTTTTGGGATCTAGATCCCAATTCTAAAGCCAAAAGAGTTCACAGCCTCCCCAGCGCCTGGTCAAGTTTCAGTTTGGGACATTACCTTCCACCCCCATCTTTGCAGCCCAGCATCTTGCTTAAGAAAGCCTCTACATGCCTTCCTGAGCCTCCCAGTTTCCAGCCTCCCACGGGGTAGCCGTGGTGGGGGAGGGGGCCTCCCAGGAGCCTGTCCTCTCCACCTCCCAAACCTGAAGGCCCTGGGGTGGGAGACGTGGAAAAGGAGCTCCTTGCTCTTTAAGGCCGGCTGAGCCTAATTGCCCAGATTCTCCCGGCAGCCAGATAAACAGCGCAGCCGGCTGGCGCCAGCGAGAGGCAGACTGCACATTATCACCCCTTCCTCACCTCCAAGGAGGAGCTCCGAGGAGCAGGGCAGGCAGGCTGAGGGGCCGCCAGAGGGGCGGGGCGGGGGCTTGGAAGCCCAACTTGAAATTGATCTCATTTCAAAGGATAATGCCAGGCCAAATAAAAGGAAAACTTTCTAGCCCATTCTCAGCCCTACAGCCCTGGTCTTGGAACCCTGTGTTTTCTTAGGCAGCCTCCTCCAGTCGTTCAGCTCTCTCTCGTTCTGTCTCTTTCCCTGGCGCAATTTGGATAATAGTAATTTACTGAATATAATTACAGAAAAAAAAAAAGTGGTGAAGCAAAGAGCAGGAGGTTTATTCCGAAGTTAATGGATACTTTCAGGAGAAAGGAGCTCTATAAACACAGGTTAGAACTGTGATTAAAGTATTTCTCCACATTTCCGTCCACATAGGCACAGAGCTCAGCGAACTGGCTTTTCCCAGGACAGAAAGACACAGAGGAAAAGACAGTAGGGGACTGATTCCACAGGGGCAGGAGGACCCAGGCAGAGCCAGGCACAGAGGGAGGACCACAAGACAAGCAGGGGAGAGAGGGCAAGGAGGGAGAAGCAGGCCTGTCGCCCGGAACCTGCACAGCAGACCTCCGGGACTCTGCCCACTCCCTCACTTTACAGATGGGAAAATAAGCCCTAAGAGGGTTACTGGCCCCAGGGCCCCAAAGCAAGTTGATGGACTGAAGCAGAGTTTGCTCTGAGCAGCAGGGGTTCGCACTGCACAAAAAGGGGTTTCTGTCACTTTCAGGGGGCCATGGGAGTGACTGGTGCCAAGCAGGTGTCCCTCAGTTGGCCTGCGGGGTGTTTCAGTGTACTCTCTAGCTGGGCTCCTACTCTGTGGGTGTAATGTGTCTGTCTATCTGTCCCAGTGCCCCAGCCCTCTCCCAAAGAGCCCTGGAAGGAGCAGTCTCCTTATCAGGACGCGCACCGCTGAGCTCCAGCTATGCACCCGCCCAGCTCCGGGAGCCAGGCTGGCAGCCAGGCGGCAAGGGTGGGGTAGGCAGCAAAAGGCTCCCCCAGTTCTCAGTCCCAGCAGCCCAACAAGCAAGGGATGAAGTGAGAACATCAACCTGGCAACTACTGGAAACTCTTCCCAGACCACTGGTTCTTCCAGCTACTCCCAGGACGGCTAGAATGAGGGGCCCCTAGGACCCGCGAAGAGGCAGGAGAACAGACACAGCCCCTGGGAGAGCTCCTCCTTCTGGGAAGAGAAACTTGCCAATGCTTAAAGTCTAGAATTAAAAGTGGAGAATGTTCCTAGAGCCACCCCCTATTGACGGGTAGGCAGACTGAGAGGCGAGGCTCCTTGGCCAAGGCCAAGTGGTCAAGTTGTCATTACCAGCTGGGCAGAGCCTAGGACGAGGTCTATGGTTAAGAGCCATTCCACTGCAGTTTACCTCTCAACCCATACCTGCCCAAGTTCCCCAAACACAAACCAATACCTACACTGCCTTCAAACCCGAGGAGGACCGGCACGGGTAATACTGTCTGTTGTCTCCAGTTTTCACTCCACCCTGCCCACACCTGAGCTTGCCTGGCACCTTGACTGTCAGCTGGCCCTCTTCTCCTCAATACCCACTTCCCCTTACCCATCCTCCAAGGATGCGCTCCAGGTTAGAACTATGGGGCCCCTGGAAGTGATCCACACACCCCACAACACTACGATAGGTCAGACCCATTGACCTAGCCCTTCTTCCCTCATCATCTGAAGACTTTATTGCTTGAGGGCATGGATCCTACTCCAGTTTCCACTCTCCTTGCTACAGCACCCAGCACAGTGCCTGGCACAGAGTAAGCACTCAACGACCATTTGCTGTCAGACTGACCCCTTGAGAGAGAAACATACCTGGCAAGACCTCCTAAAATTGCAGAGTGTGCCCCACCAATTACCTCCCACTAAACAAAATGACCAGTGACATGGCAACCACAAATAGGACCCCCTCCCCCAGAGGCAGGGAGTAGACAGGGAGGCCAAGGGGAGGAAGCCACTTCCAGGGGAAGCTGTCAGGAAGAGGCACAAAGGGCACAGAAAGCCTGCCCTGGGCCACAGGTCAGGGATTGCCAAAATTCTCTGAATGGAGCCTGGAGTGACCATGTGGGGAGCTGCATGGTCAGACCAACGCTGCCTCTCCCCACTCACCCCCAACAGTGCTCTCTCTTCAGGAATCACCACTGAGGTACCTTCCTGTCCCCTTCCACACTGGAAGTCAAGAGACCTGCTATCTGACCTTCATGAGCTCCAAAGCTAGGTTCTGACTCTCTTCAGAGGGGCCAGAGGGGACTGGAAGAACTCAGGACCCTCCCGACCATCTATAACTGCCAGTCCCGTCCTGCAGACCCCACAATACCACCTAAGATGCATACACCCCTAAGATGCTAGACGCTGAAAGGTGTGAACCCTCCAGGGGGGAGGCTAGAGCAGAGGGACTGGAAGTTTCTGGCCTGCCAGGAGACTCCACCTGGCCTCACCTTTGCTCCAGCAACCAGGGCCTGCCATGGGAAGCAGGGCTGGGGGTGGGGTGTGTGCAGGAAAAACCAGAAAGAGAACAAATATGGGGGACAGTTCTCAGAGATAATAAAATATCTGGCTTCCTCGGCTACTCACAGATGCCCTCGGGACCCTGAACTGTATAGAAAAGCTGGACATAGGATTGAGAATGATGATATGGAGGACCCTGGCATCTGACACCCAATGGATGCTGGGAGCAATCAGGCTAAGAGGGGGATCCCCACTTTGACGAGTTACTCTGCAAAAGCTTTGCTCCAAAGTATACAAAGAAACAAGTGGGACAATTTACAAACACATTTGACTCTGCCACGAACTGTCTACACCAAATCTCACAACTGTCTACTTGGATATACAGATGTATAGCATAGGTATAGGTGTATATTCGTAAATACTGCAGTTCTGAGCCCAGACTGAGGGTGAATGCAGGGTGCAGGGCACTCCTGTCTTTGGCTTCTCCTAGGTCTGCTCTCCCCTTTCACCCTCCGTGAAAGTGAAGCCTACATTACATCCCTGAAGCTGCAAAGACAAAACTCCAGCGTGTACCCTTTCAAGTTTGCCAGAGCCTCCTGATGAAGTTGCCATCTGATGTGTGTGCCCAAATGCCCACTCCCCGGCTTTCCTGCCCGGGTGAGGCGTCTCCACTGGGCGCTCCCACAAGTCCACGCGCCCGAGGTGTCACAGGCTGAAAGAAGGCCACGGAAGGGCCGGGAGGGGTTCCCCGGGGCACCGGCGGGGAGGAGCGCTCACCTGGCCCGCAGAGCCGGCTGAAGTGGTAGGGGTTGCAGCACACCGTGGGGCCGTCGGCGGCGGCGGCGAAGCTGTGGCAGCCGCAGAGGGGCTTCAGCTCCACGGCGTGCTGCAGGTCAGGCCAGCGGAAGAGGCGGCCGAGCAGCAGCTGCGGCGGCGCAGGCTGGCCGCCCAGGCGGAGGTCGGCGCGCGGCACCAGCACACAGCCTCCCGGCACGCCGCCGCGAGACTCCACCGCCTCCAGCAGCGTGTCCAGCGAGCGCTCCTTGAGCCGCTTCAGCAGCGAGTACGTGACCGTCTTGAGTTCCTGCTCCAGCAACAGCAGCCGCGAGCGGGCCTCGCGGCTCCGTCCGCCTCCCGCCGGCTCCAGGGCCGCCCCGGCCAGGGGGTCGCCGGCGTCACGGGGCGCGCCAGTGGCGTCCCGTTCCGAGAAGAGACAGCAAGTCACCGTCTCGCAGTCACTTTCGGGCAGCCAGCCCGGGCCTCCCCGCTCCGCCACGTCCAGCGGGGAGCCCACAGCACAGGCCCCCGGCTCCGACATGGGCCTCGGGGGACCCCCTGTACGCCGGCGCCTCCCCGCGCCCTGGGCACCTCGCTGTCCCACCGCGTCCCGGGGGCGCCGCGGGGCTACCGGGCGGACTTCGGAGCGGCCGATGCCTCCGCCTTCTCGTGCCCGCGGGGCCGGCTCAGCTCGGCCGCCCAAGCTCCCATCCTCGCCGCCGCCGCCGCCGCCGCCGCCTCCTTCCTCCGGGTCGGGGACCACACGACTTCGCCAAAGTCGCCGCACCAGCCCCGAGCGTTTGGACCTGAACATACGATATCCTTTGGCGCCGGGGGTGGGGGGGGAGGCGGTCTCCGGTTACCGGGGGTCCGTTTCCTCAGCGAGGCGCCGACTGCGCGGGCCGCAACCCCACATGAAGCTCCGCCGCCCGGCGCCGTGCAGACCGCGCACAGCTTGTTGTCGAAGGGGCGCCGCAGGGCTGCAACATGAGGGAGCTCTCTGGGGCGGGACGGCGGGGAACACGCGCACGCCGAGCCCCAGTCCGCGCCCGGCCCGCGGCTACATGGACCCCGGCGGCCGGGCTGCTCAGCAACTCCAGCCCCCGCGCTTTAGGGGGACTGCAGGCGGCGCGGCGCCAGGAAGACCCCGCATGGGCCGGCGAGCCTTCAAAAGTTGCGCGGCTGGTCCATGAGCACAAAGCGCTCGCGCTGAACAGCCCCAAGTGTGTCTGGGGAAGCCCTGCCTTTAAAACCCAAGCGCTTAACTACATGGGCTTTTCCTGCAGAATCCGAAATGCAGGCTTGTTGATACCCTCAGCTCCCTTCTTACTCCCTGCAAAAAGAAAAAAAAGGAAAGAAAGAAAAAGAAACCCCAAAAAAACCCAAAATCCCCGGAATTGCATGCAGGAAAAGCCACTCCGTCTCAGGTCCCAGGCGCTAGATGCACTTGGAGCAAGTTTCTCCTGAACGCGGGTTGTCAACACATGAGTGGAAACTGTAAAAATCCCAAAGAGCTGCTGGGAATCCTTAATTAAAAATGCAATCCACCGAGGCTGAGGTCGCAGCCCGCCCCACGCTGCGCTCGGACGCCGCGGGCGCCGCGGCTACAGAGGTCGCACCCCCTCCCCCCTCCACAAAAAGTGCCTCCCGGTGGCCCCGCGGTCCCTGCGAGGTCTGACGAGACAGCGCCCGGCGGCTCTTTCTCTCGGCTCGGCTCCCTCGCTCGCTCCCCCACTCAGCTCTCTCTCTCTCTCTTTTTTGTTCTCCTCAAACGCACACTGAGGGCCCCCGGAGGAGCGCCGCGGAGTCATTGGCTGCCTCCCATCATATGCCAGTCTAGACACTTTGGCGGCTCCGCGGCGCTGATTGTTGCGCAAACAAGGTTTCAAGTTTCTTAACTCTTAAAGGAGAACACGTCCCATTGCAGGGCTCGAGGCTACGAGGGGCTGGCTCCCGGGGCGGGCCAAGCCCGGGCCCCCGCCCCACGCTGGCCCCAGCATCCCCCGTCCCTGGCCTGACAGCGCCCCCGGCCCACTCTCTGGCTTGCTTTGCGCCGCGGGCACGGATACGAGCGAGCACACGCACATGCGTGCATACAAACACACAATTACACAAACCACGGGCAGGCAGCGCGAGGGCTCGGTGGACCCACTTGAGACTCGGACGCAAACGCGCCGCGCTTTGCCTCGCCTTGGCTTGTGCACAAACTTACAAATACACATTATACTTTAGAGTTGTTCCAAACCCCCATCCCAGGGAAGGCTAGTAAAACAGTGTGTGCGTGTCTGCCTTCCTGGATCGCGTCTCTTGGGGGCAGGGAGCGGCTGATTTGTTGGGGTAGCGGGATCTAACGTAATTGCACGAGGTCTCTGCGCCCTACTTCTTAGTCTGGGGTCGTGCTGTCGGGCAAAACGGGGGTCGGGAGACGCTCTGCGCACGGACTTCAGGCTTGCCCGAAGGAGGGAGCTGCACAGGGAGGGGTAGAGGCGAGGAGCGTCTCTTGCTCTCCGGCTCCTCGGTCCTCGCTTGGAGCTAGAAGGGCCGCCAGCTGTCCCAGGCGCCCGCAAGGCCGAGTGGCTTTCTCTGTCCCCTTCCCCACTTTATTCTTTGAACCACATAGAGAGATGCGGGTACGGGTCGTGTTTTCCCCTGCGACGTTTCGCCAAGGAAATGGGGGTGGGCTGGAGGACCGGGAACCGGGTGCCGTCCTGCCGGGTCCCGGGCTGGCTCGGGGGCGCGGCGGCCACCGCCGGCCCGCTCGGCGCCGTAAGAGTTAAGGCCGCTCCGGCCCCTAGAGCCGGCGCGGCGGGGTACCTCCTCGGGCGCGCTCGCTCGTCCGAGGGTGGCAAAAGTTCAAGCTTGTAAAGTAGGGATTGGTCCCGCGCGGAGGAAAAAAAGGCATAGTTCCCCCCCTTCCCCCCCAGGGCGCGGCGCCGATTGGCCGCGCTGTGGGGCGGGCACCTCCCTCTCCGCAGAGTGAGGCGGCACCGCCCCCGGCGCAGCGCCACGCCCCTTTCCGGGCAGGAGTTCGGCCCCGCACTGAATGAAAGAAATTCCGCTACTCTCATTGGCCCGGGGCTGGGCGCCATTCCCCCGCAGGGGCCACAGGGGCGCCGGCGCGCGGGTCCCTCTCGGGGGTGCCCACGTGTGGGGCTGGCCTTGTGAGTGTGCGGAGGTGCGAGTCACCGTACGGACTGCGAGCCTGCCTGTGCTCTGGGGAAAGGACTGTATATGCCAGAAGGACCCAGAAATATCTGCAGAGCCTTACCTGTCTGAGAAATTTCCTCAACCCAGCCCCCAACCCCTCATTCCCTACTGCTTTGGCCAAATCTTCAAAATACCTGTCTTTGGCCTCAGCTTCTTGTTTGAAAAATAGAGACGATGATCTGCCCTGCTTTCTTCACTGAACCACGCAGATCTTAGGAAATAGTTCATTTTAAATGCACAATCGCAGGTAAAGAGCAAGATGAATTTTCACAAGTGAATATATCCACCTGTGTAACCAGAGCCCAGAAGCGACTCTTGTGGCCCCTTCGGGTCACTTTTTGACACCACCTCTCAGCTCCCTGCCCCACACCCTGGGTTGAGGGGGAATAAATGTATCTTAAAATACAAGGAGAAACTCGGTGTAAAGTAATTTATCAGGGTCTTTGCTGGTTTGACTGTGGATTACAATAATAATAATAGCTCACGCTTATTGAGTCCTTACAACGGGAAGTTGTACCGAGCATTAGGAGGAATAGGTCATTGAATTCTCACAACATCCCATAGGTACTAGATCAGGAAACTAAGACACAGGAACTTGCCAATTTAATTTGCCATTGAAATGAAGATAGTGTTGAGAAGGCTAAAATGCTACCAGAGGGACACAAAATGGTACACATTGCCACGCCCAACAGCTAGGAAGTGGTGTGTGGGTCTGTGTTGCCAGAGCACATCCTTCAGAGTGGTGACTTTCAAAATGTGGTTCATCGGACCTGCTGAATCCAAGTGTCACCGGGTGAGACCCCAGACTCCACATAACACTTTGCAGGTAGGTATGTCACCACCATATTACAGATAAGGCCACAAAGGTACAAAGACACTAAGTAACTTGCAAAAGCTTTTAGTTAGTGGCAGAGGTGGGGTTTGAACCTGGCCATTGTGTCTGGGGGAAATGATATGTGTAGGGGAAGCAAAGGGGATAGAAACAGCAGGCAGGAGACAGGTTACTCCTCAGGGCTTCCGCAAATGCTCAGCACTTCCCCCAGGGGCAAACTATGAACTGTGTTTCCTTTCCCCTGCAGCTGGCCCCCCATGCCTCCCTGAGGTTCAATGGCATCCCTCTCTGCAGGGTTCTTGGTAGAGCACCCTGAGGGATGTCAGGCCTGTGGGGGCTCAGGCCAAGGAGAGTCGAGGCAGTGACCTTCCTGGGGATGGCTGCCTTCTTCCCTGGGCAGTATCTCAGACAAAGTTTTTGGCTGGGGTGGGGCGCCACTGGGTGCCAGCTGGATGGTGTCTGAAAAGCACTGAAACCAGAGTCTGGTGGGCCTCTTTAACCTCCCTTAAGCCTGGGGGTTCTCATCTGTAAAACAGGAATTGGAATCATGCTAGAGATGGTTATTAAAATTAAATGAGGATGCAGAGTCATCCCTCATTACAGGAAGATTGCCTTTGAGTGGAGATAGTGGCAGGAAGGGAAGGGCTGGACAGACCCACTGTCCTCGGGTTCCCAGGGCCCAGCCAGCCTAGCGCCGGACTGCATTTTGACCACTAGAGGGTGTGTGCGGTGGGGCCCAGCAGGGAAAGGCTGTGGAGCTCCAGCCAAAGGGCATCCGCCTAGAAGGGCCCTCTGGAGAACAAGTTCCCTGGGGGTGTAGGAGAGGAGGAAGGTAGGGTCCCAGCTGCTGCTCGCTGCAGCTGAGTTACTCACAAAGAAGTCACTCTAACCCTTCAACTTCAAATCTGTTTCCTCCCCATTATTCCACTATGCCCCCAAAGCACCTGTGCTTTCTCTTAGCCGCGTTTCTCACAGCTGGGAACCATTCTCCTCTGCCTCTGGAATGTAAGTCCCACGTGGGTAGAGGTGGTGAAACTACAAGGACAGGTCACCCACAGCAGCACTGAGGGAGTGGAGGCAGGCCATTTGATGCCACTCTGTGCCATCCAAGAAGCTAATTCACACAAGACAGCTCCTGCCCCATTTCTCCCCAGTCTCTAGCACAATGCCTGACACATAGTGGACACTCTATAAATATTTGTGATGTGGTGGAACTAAAATCCCTCACTTCACCAGCTCCATGCCCACCATCATCCTGTACCAAACACTTACATGCACTATCTCATCAGATTCCCCTCAACCACAGAATGAAACAGTTAATTCTTACTAGACCTATTTTGTTTTAAGAGAAGGTAACAAAGAGGTGAAGTTATTTGTCTCTGGTCACTCAGCCAGTATGTGGCAGTTGGGACTTGGATCTAGGGCTGCTTGAGGTAAGTGTTCATCTTCTTAACACTTGGTCTTAGAAAAGAAAATGTTTCTTTGCCCTCGGGAAGTTTCTGTGTTAGCTGAGAAAACGGAAGGCATGAAACAGCAGAAATCATAAAAGGCAGAGCTTGCTTCTTGATGGTGGGAAGGGGCAGGCTCTAGGGACCACTGCTTCCAAACAGAGGTATCACAGACAGAGTGTAGGCCACCTCTGGCTAGAGTCACATGATCTGGAAGGGAGACTGATTCATCCTAACCCACTTCACAGGAGACTGATAGATAAACCAACACCTCACTTACTAACTCTCAGAGAGAACAACTATAGGCCCAACTGGCTAAGTAGTATTGTCTGTCCCTTCAGAAGGTAGATCTGCTTGGCCATCATGGCCCCAAGTGGGGGAATTGGGGCACCCTTGGGTAATTCACAACCCTTCTGAGGTTTTGATGAATGCCATGGACCCTCTCTTTCTTGAAATATACACACATGCTTGAATGAAACATTGTGTTCATTTATTCCACACACATTATTGAGTCCCTGTTGGGTGACAGGCTGTTTTCTAGATGCTAAGCATTCTGCAGTAAGCAAAACACAAAAATTCCTGAGCTCAAGGAATCTGGTGGGAAGACAAATGGATCATAAATAAAATAATCAGGTCCGCAACATATTGGAAACTAAAGTTACCAAGGTCAAAAATAAATCAAAGAGAAATGAGGAATGACAGGAGAGGATAGGTGTAGTTCAGAGAAAGTGGTAGAGAATGCTTCCCTGAATTGTGACCTTTGAGTAAAGTCTTAAAGGAGTTGGGGAAACCAGTGCAACACTATCTGGGGGAAGAATACTCCTGGCACAGAGAACAGCAAGTACAAGGGTCCTGAGGTGGGGGCATCCTGCCATGTTCCAGGACCATCAAAGAAGTGATGAGATGGGAGAAATACTGGGGGGTTGAGGGCAGATGGCAGGTCATGCAGGCCATTGTTGGGTCTTTGGCTTGTTCTCTGAGTGTGCTGGGAACCCCTGGAGGTTCTGAGAGCCGGAGACACATAATCTGCCTTCTGTTTAACAGGCTCTCTCTAGCAACTGTGTGGAAAATAGACTGCCAGGGGCAGGGCTAGGAGCGGGGCCTACTAGAAGACTACTGCAGTGGTCCAGGAGAGGCCATGCTGGCTCTGGGAGATGTGGTCACACATGGACACTTTCAAAGACAGAACCAGCGTGAGTGGCTGTTACGTATTTGAGTTTAAGAGAACATCTGAACAGTGTAGACATGTTATTGACACTTAGTTTTTATAAATCAATCCACCACTTTTGCTTAGCCTCATCATAAGCAGTAATATCCATGGAGTCACAAGTGTGCTGATTATATCTATCACTTTCAAATAAAAACATAAAATATGCTTATCCATGTATCACCTGAAATTATCCTGGGACTACGTGGATACATGCAATATTGGGAACACTGGTTTAATCAATTCCTAATCTCACCTATTTCTAGGCTTTTGTGTTTACTGGTTTGCTTTTACTGCTTCCTCCCAGAGAGAATGCTTTTTTTTTTTTGGTCTTGTCTGTAATTAGGGGACCCATTGCCGTAGCCCCCACGAACTGACCACTGGTTTTGCTCCTGATACTCCAGGCAGGCTGTGCTCCGTACGGAGTACTGGTTCTTAATCATTCCTTTGTTAAACCCAACAGACCTGGGCTCAAATCCTGTTCAGCCACCTCTTAGCTGTGTGACCTGGGGCAACTTCCTTCACCTCCTGCAATAATTTTCCTTAAGATGCTACTATTATTCCCAGGTTCTAGATCATAGATGGGGGACGCTGAGACTTAATGTTGGGAGATTGTTTTGAATGCTTTGCAGTGTCTGGCACCTAATCAGTGCTCAGTAAATGGCAGCTATTATTAGTGAAAAGAGCGTGGAGTCAGCCATTACCAGGTTAAGCCACTAAACTAACAACCCTGCAAACTGTTGAATCTCTGAAGACTCAATTTCCTCATCTATAAAATAGTCCTACTTTTTTGAGAAACCTCAGTAACTGCTTTCCGTAGTGGCTGCACCAGACCAACAGGTATTATGCCAAGTGAACTAAGTCAGATAAAGAAAGATAAATACCATATGATTTCACTTACATATGAAATCTCCAAAAGAAGACAAATGAACAAAACAGAAATAGGCTCATAAATACAGAGACTAAACATGGTTACCATGAGGGGAGGATGGGCAAAATAAGTGAAGGGGATGAAAGGGTACAAACTTCCAATTACAAAACAAGTAAGTCATGGGGATGAAAAGTAGAGCATAGGGAATATAGTCAATAATATTGCAGTAGTTGTGGTGAACATTACATAATGTCTGTAATTGTCAAATCACTTTGCTGTGCACATGAAACTAATATTGTATATCAACTATCCTTTAATTTTTTAAAGAATTAAAAAGATAAAATGGACCTACTTGACTGAGGTGGGAATGAACTGAGTTAGGTCCTGGCCCAGTGTAGGACTTAGGAGCTCATCATGGGAAGTGACCTGGGGAAGGAAGGTGGGCCTGTAAGGTAACCAAGAGAAACTCCCCTTCCCCATGCTACTGGTCACACCCCTTGGGCTGCACTTTACCCTCCACTATCTAATCAGCCCTTCAGAAGTATACAACAGAGTGGGTAAGGGTGAAGGGTAGGGTATTAGGAAGAGTCTAGTACCAGGAAAGGAGGGTGACTTGCCCAAGATCACAGGGCCAATTGGAGGGAGCTGGGAACCGAGCTGTGCTTCTCTGATGCCCGGGCTCCTTGCCCCTGATCCCCATCTGGGCAGTGTATGCAGTGCAGAAGGTAAGAGGGCAGGCTCCGGGGTCAGGCTGCAAAGTCCTAACCCTGACTCTGGCCCTGGTCACTTTGCCTATCCTCTATGAATTTTAGTTTCCCCATCTGTAAAATGGATTTGATAATAACAATACCTACCTCACAGGGTCACTGTGAATATTGACTGAGATGCAGGTATCCTCTGCTTTTTGAAAGGTGGAGTCACACCACTTTGTTTTTGCAAAGGACCTACATTGGTACCTGTTTCCATTAACAGAAAGAAACCTGAAGAGGATTTTTGCTTTTATGAGAAAAGGTGAAAAGTGAGAATAGTGTTCAGCGTTTGGTCTGCAGTGAGCCCTCCTAGAGGAGCGCACACACCAAGCAGACAGTGTCCCCGCCAGTCTCCTTCCCCCAGAATCACACTCAGCATCTCAGCATCAAGACACCAGGGCTTTGAACTGTGTGAGCATCGGCGCTCACATCAATTTATTTTGTGCAGCAGTTTGCAAGCTGCATCCTAGGCATCAAAAAAACCTAAGAGAGGTTATTTTTTGGGTCTGGGAACACTCAGAATTTTTCCATATAAAGTAATGGTAATTGCTTGTTTGCTTTATGCCATTTTGGCTTATGAAAGCTTTCATAGAACTCTCTACTTTCAGAAAGCTGGGGAAACCTGTGATACATGCTAAGCATTTAGAGCTGCCACTGTTATTCTGCTCCTTGCAGATGCCACAGGAAAGGGCAACGCCCTGCACATTACCAGCTTTCAGAAACATCTAGTGAACAAATGAGCAGAGGCATGAATGAGGGAAGCGCAGCGACTCATGGTTAAGAGGGCTGGAGGCAACTGCACAGAGGTCAAGGTGAAGACTGTGGATTTACCTCGATGAATCTGGATTACCTGCACCATCTTTCTCCAACTGGGTGACGGCTGGGAGACCTCTCAGAGTCAAAGAAGTTTTCTGGAGAGCAAATTTGACTCAAAGATGTTGGAGAGATTCATTTTTATATTACATTTGTGATATATTCCATTTTTAATGTTAAAGCTGACCCAGATATATCAGGAAATAGAATGCAAGATTCCCATATGTTTTTGACAGAGATGGGAGACTTTTAAGGAATGCCATAGTCACTGTGAGCAGCATTACACTGCAACCCAAGGCCTGGAGGAGGAGCCCTCATTTAAGGGACAATGCCAAGGGATATGGCTCATTTGGTGGCTGGCTATAATTCAGTGGCATGGGCACTTGCTACTGGTCAAAGGCACTTAGTGCAGGGAGTCGTGCCCTTCAGGGACTGGGAGTATTAGAAGAAATGTCTGCATTCAATCATTCCTCTACAACATGGCGAGAGAGAGCCTTTTAGCATTCCTCTCTGAACCTGATGCTCCAGCTTGAGAACCCTTCAATGGCTTCCCATGACCAATAGGTTAAAAAGTAACTTCCCAACACTGGTAGGGGCAGATCCCACCTCATCTCCCCCTCCTGCCACATGGACCCTAAACCAGAGAGCGCCAGCTTCCCAAAACATTCCAGAGTTCTCCCCTGTCCTGCTGCCTGACATCCAGCCTTTTCACAGGCTGGCCCATCTGCCCGGAATGCCCTCCCTTCTTTCCTCTGAGCAAACGTCTTTCTCTCTCCTCCCAGTGACTGGCCGCGGGCTGTCTTCCTTGCACTGTCCTGGCATTTTTACATCTCTCCTTTCCAGGTCTAGAAACAATTTGTCTACATCTGAGAGCCCCTCAACAGCATAGCCTGAGCGCTCCTCAACTCTGTACCTCTAGACCAGAACCCAAGAGGTACTCCAGAAATTGTTTGGGGAAGGAAACTTAATTTTTGATAGATGTGACCAAACTGGCCTGCTCCTAGTTGTCCCAACTTTCCCTCCCTACAGCAGTGCCCATGCATGGGACTCCATTCATATACCATACAGATGTGCTTGCTCGTGAGTGGAACGAGATATACACACATATGTGTGTGTGTGTGTGTGTGTGTGTGTATATGTATATGTATATACATATACACACACACAGTTACTTAGTACATAACTTAAAGAGTGGGGAGTTATATGCTCTATAAGGTTACTTTGGAATGACAAGGAAGATTGGAAACGACTTTTATCAATAGAGAATCTAGTTAAATAAATTTTGCTGTATCATCCAGCTGTTGACAAAGAATGTGGCAGCCTTCAGTATGGAAAAAATCAAGATGTTAAGTGACTGACAACAATGTGTACAGTATGCTACAATTTTGTACATTTTTTTAAATGCATGTATATTTGCATATGCCTAACTTGTCTTTGGAAAGATACATGGTAAGCTGGTAGAGATGGTTGGGGGGCCACTGGGACGGGGAGACTGGAAGCCAGGTGGGAGGGAGATTCACTTTTCAGCCCATACCTGTTTGGTTATTTTGTTTGCTCGCTTGCCTGTTTCAGTTCATTTTTTAAATAGGTAATGGTGGCACCTGGAACAAAGTGCAAACAGGACCGAAGGCCGAGCACAAAACCAGCCTCCCTCTCTCCCCCGCCCTCAGGCTTGCTGGTGGGCGCTCTTCAGTACATTTTTGCACCATGGGCCAAATTACCCATTCAAAAACAATTAGATCCAATGAATATATTATTAAAACAGTAAACATTTGTGGAAGAAAGGAGTAAGTCAACAATAGTGGATGGAAGAACTAAATACATGGAACAGTCCAATAACCTGCAAAGCGGGACATGACTAACTGAAGATGAAATAACAGGAACAAGAAATTGACAACAGGACTGATGACAGTCAGAGCGCATCCTGTCTTGTCTTGCTCTTGATGTCCTATATGTACATCTTCTCTTCCTAGCCAGACCAGGACACGCTTACTTCCCAGAGCTGAGTGTACAGAAGGTGTGTAATAAACATTTATTGCCTAATCCCCACTAGCACTAGCCATGCTCTGGAGAGGGGCGGGGGACATGGTTGCCAGTGTTTTCCAGGACCCAGGACTGTGAGCAGCGCTGCATTTCTGGCTTCCATGGGCCCCGGATGCTTCTGTCTCCATGGACCTCTTCTTCCATTAAAAAAAAAAATTAGAAAGTGTATTTTACAAGTGTATTGGCATAAAGACTACATTGTAATCCAGGCTGGATTTATTGTTATGTATTGATTGTTATTCATTTTTTAATTCTGATTTCAGACAAAATTAAAACATTTCATTGGCCCCCTAAACTTATCATAGGTCCTAGGCACTGTGTGTGCTGTGCTTAAAGGATAAGCCCACCCTGGGCCTGTGCCCTGAGCCTGGCTGGTATTCAGTAAAATAGGCTTTGCTCCTAGGAGCAGCCTGGCCAGGCAAATTCGCATGGGCTTTGATGCCCGCTCCTCCATTGCCCACTGGAGCTTTGAAGGCAGTCATTTCCTGAGCTCGGTTTCCTCCCTGCTAAAATGCAGTGCTCTGATGAGCACTAGCTGTTCAATAATGTCCAGTATTATTGGTTGATTTGTGCCCGGGACGGAGGGAACTCTCTGGAGGTGGGTGTTGATGACGCTGACCACAGCCCCTTCAGAGGGAGAGGAGGGAGGAAGTGATGGTGGGAAGGGCAGTACCCTGGCCTCCTCTTATTAAGTCTGCCGCAGATAAGGGAAGATTAAAATTCCAAGTCAATCCTCTCTGCTCGGGGGTTCTTGGCCTTGGCTGTGTATTAGAATCACGTACGAGCTTTAAAAACCACTAATGCTCAATCCCCATCCCAGACCAACTAAAATAAAATATCTGATGTGGGGCCTAGGTATGTTTCAAGACTCTTCCCCAGGTGATTCCAACATGGGTCAGGGCTGAGTATAGCCACGGCGTTCCTGTGGATGGAACTATTGAGCTGGGGAATGGTCCGTCTCATCCGGCTGATGATTTCTCACCTGGACATCTAAGACCAGGAACTATTAGTGGCTGCCAGAGGCAGATTGAAATCGAGGCAAACGTCACTCAGAGGAGGCCCTTCTAAGACTCTGCACCCAACAGAGTATAATTTTTCTTCAAGACAGCCTCCCAAATTGTGTAGGTTCAGGTGGCACCTGTGGTTGCTGCGCTCAGCCGAACCTTCCTGGGCCCTGAGATACGGGGTCAGAGCATGCCCCAACCTAAAGGGTGAATAACTAACAAGACACAGAACCCATCCCAGCAAGCACTGAGTGGGGTTCTCCAAGGGCAAACTGTGGGCCCCACCACCTGAAGATCTGGGGTGCAGCTAACCTGCCCTTCTGGGCCAGCCCAGACCCACTAAATTAGCATCTCGGGGTTAGGTCAGGCTGCATTCTTCACACACGCCTCAACGGATTCTCATGCACAGGAATACTTTTTAGTTAGTTCACATTTCAATTTTGAAGGGAGTTACCTTGGGTATACATATGTAAAAAATCATCAAAGTTTACACTTAAGATGTGTGCTTCATGCACCTGACTGAAAAACAAAACAAAAACCAAAGAGAACCACCTGCCATGTGTCTGGAGCTTAGGAAGGAGAACCAGGAGAGGCTACCTGTAAGCAGAGCCATTTGAGGCAGGCCTAGACAGGGAGCGGAGCAGGGAACAAGACAGATCGAGCTGGGAAGCCCAGTGGGAAGAGACTCCTGTACCCATCACACTGGGGGAGGCAGGTAGGAGCAGAGGAGGGTTGGTTCTGGAGCCTTAACAGGCAGCTGCCTCACTCTCAGCAAGGAACAGGGTGTCCTCAGAGGCCCACAGACTGCAGTGGTCAACACAGGTAGTCCATCTAAGCTCCCAACTTGCCTCCAAGTGCAACCAGGTCATTCTCCCCAACAAGACAGCATTGTTAGGGGTTCCAATGCAGGGCAAGAAAAACAGAGAGCCCAATTGTCCCTGTCATCATGGGTATATAATTTATAATAATGTCAGCTATTAAAGGATTTTTCATAATTAACTGACAGTGGTGTGCAATTTCATTGCATTTTTGCCTTGCCATAATGATCTTGAACTTTGCAAGACGGTTTTGAACTTGCTCAAAATAAGCTCTGAATACAAAGAAAGGCGAGATCATTCCAAATGAGGGGTAAGAGGGGGTGGACAAAATAGGACTGTTCTCCTCCCAGGAAGAGGGGTGAGCTGTGCAGAACCAGGGAGATCTGAGGCCCACTGTCTTCCCAGGGAGCTGCATGACTATTAAGACCCCTGCCAGGCTAGGGAGAAAAGCAAGTCAGCTATTTCATAATAGTGTGTTAAGTTACATTTTTTGACACACCTTGTTTGCATGATACACAGCTAGGAATATTTTTATCTTCCCCAAAATAATATGCATCCACTCTCATTTTTCTTGAAATACATGGCTCTCTTGGTATACCTTTTACTCTCTTGATTTTTAAGAGAGACATAGATATAGGATTCCTTTTCTACTCTAATTCTACTAAGGGAAAAAAAAGCCAGCACAAGCCCTCGTGAGAAATAGTAACTGACACTGAGTGCTGGAGAGGCATTAGAGAGTAGTGGGTTCTATGGCAAATTGGTGAACTCAGAGTGAGCAAGGCATCAGCTCCTCCACTTCAGACACCAGACCACAGGCCTTGGGCAGAGACTGTTTGGTGTCTATGGCAACCTCAATTCCCTCCCTTTCTCTTTAGTAGCAAAATGATATATCCTTTTCCCCATTTTTTTTTAAGTGTGGCAAATTTTATCCTGGGGAAAAAGACTATTTTGGCCCAAGCATAGTTACATGACTATCTCTATTCTCCTCTCACTGGTACAGCCATGTGATGTTTCTGTCCAGTAAGATTCATGTAGAAGCCTTGTACAGGAATTCTGGGAAGGCAGCATAAAGAGAGCTGACTCAACTGGGAGGCACCATTTTTTTTCCTTCAACCTTTCCTGCTCTGACCTAGAGTGTAAATATGTTGGCTGGAGCCCTGGAAGACATCACAGACCATGAAGCAACATTGGTAAATGGAAACTATACCCTGAAGACAACAGAGCAGAGAGACATTAGGTAAGCCCCTGATGACTTCTTGAATTCACCATCCCTGTGGTTGCCTATTTATCTCCTGGCTTCTTTTGTTCAAGAAAGAAACACCTATATTATTTAAGCTACTTTTATTTTGAGTTTTTCTGTTATAATCTTCCCAACTTAATCCTAATTAATATAATTGGACTATCACCAGATCGTGCAACTTCAAATTTATCCAAATTATGCATATTTGTATGTGATATATCTTGATGTCATAAATGTTGAAAACCTTATAAAAATGTTAAGATACTGAACAGGCCAAATAAACCATGTCTGAGATGCATTCAGCCCAAGCCCCACTTTGGCCTATACCACTGATGGTAGGCATTAGGACTGTTAGCTAATAGCCAGTCCTCCCTTTCCTGGGAATAGAGGATTATGCTTCTCCACCCACTTGAATTTAAGTGTGGCCACGTGACTTTCTTTGGCCAATGAAATATGAGCAGGAGTGAAGGGCCGCACTTCTGGGCAGGTGATTTAAGAGCCAGTGGGGAGTTGGTCATATTCTCTTTTCCCTGCTGCTGTCACTATGGAAGCATGTCACCATGGAGCTTCCTTCAGTTGGATCTTTGAATGACTTTGAAGAACAAAGCACCCTTATATCCTGCCATGGAGGGCATAAACAGGAAATAAACATGGTTGTTGTAAAGCCACTGGGACTGGGGTAACGTTTGTTACCACAGCATTACCTAGCCTATCTTGATTGATCTTCCATCTGCAACCTGAACATTGATCATTAGAATTACAAAGCCCTTCATCAGCCTTTTTCTCTATGGGTGAAATTCCCCCATCTTTCTAGCCCCCCTTACTCATTTTTTTTTCTATGTATTCTTTCATTCATTCATGCATTCCTACATCAAACACACAGATGGCCCTGTTATGCAGCAAGCTAAGTCATTGCTATCTGGCAGCTCACATCCTTCCTTAGATTGGGATGTATCTCTTGCCACTATCCCTTTGGACCCTTACCAACCTCCATCATACTCAACCCAGCAGTGGAAAGGAATAGGGAGAGAGAGGGATGAAGCCCTTTGAAGGCAGCCTCTCAGATCTAGGATTTGTGTAAGGGTTTTTGTTTTTTGTTTTTTCTTTTATCTAATTCCACCCTTTCCAGTTAGAAAAGCAGGCCAGAGGGGTTAACTAACTTGCCCAGTCACACAGTTCAAAAGCAGCGCACCTACTCTCAACAAAACTGGTATAGAGAAAATACACCTCAACATAAAAAAAAGGCATATATGACAAACCCACAACTGACATTAAAGTCAACAGTGGGAGGTTGAAAGGGTTTCCTCTAAGATCAGAAGAAGACAAAGATGCCCAATCCCACTACTTTTGTTCAGCATAGTAATGGAAGTTCTAGCAAAGGCAATCAGACAATAAAGGGCATCCAAATTGGTAAAGAGGAAGTAAGATTGTCACTATTTGTAGATGCATAATACTAATTATAGTAAATCATAAAGACTCCACCAAAAAACTATTAGAACTAATAACTGGATTAAGCAAAGTCACAGGATACAAAATCATTATACAGAATCTGTTGCATTCCCATACACTAACAACAAACTAGCAGAAAGAGAAATCAGAATAACAATTCCATTTATAATTGCATTAAAAATAAAATAAATACCTAGGAATAAACTTAACCAAGGAGATGAAAGACCTGAAATCTGAAAACTATAAGACACTGATGAAAGAAATTGAAGAAGACACAAATAAATGGAAATCTATCCCATGCTCATGGATAGGAAGAATTAATATTGTCAAAATGGCCATCCTGCCCAAAGCAATTTAGAGATTCAATGGAATCCCTACCAAAACACCAACAGCATTTTTCAAAGAACTAAAACATCTAATCCTAAAATGTATATGGAACCACAAAAGACCCTGAATAGCCAAAGCAATCTTGAGAAAGAAGAATAAAACTGGAGGTACTGTACTCCCTGGTTTCAGGCTATACTACAAAGCTACAGTAATCAAAACAGTATGGTACTGGTACAAGAATGGTACATAGATCAACAGAACAGAATAGGAGACCCAGAAATAAACCCAAGCACATATAGTCAGCTAATATATGACAAAGGAGGCAAGAATATACAATGGGGAAAAGACAGTCTCTTCAATAAATGGTGTTGGGAAAACTGGACAGCTACATACTACATACAAGAGAATGAAACTGGACTGCTGTCTAACACCACACACAAAACTAAACTTGAAACGGATAAAAGGCCTAACTGTAAGACATGAAACCATAAAGCACTTAGAAGAAAACATAGGCAAAATCTCGAACATAAGCACAAGTAATTTTTTTCTGGATACATCTACCCAGGCAAGGGAGATAAAAGCAAGAATAAACAAGTGGGACTACATCAAACTAAAAAACTTCTGTAAAGCAAAGGAAACCATCAACAAAACAAAAGGGCAACCTACGGTATGGAAGACTATATTTGCAAATGATATATCCAATAAGGGACTAACATCCAAAATGTGTTTTTTTAAAAACTGGTACTACTCAACACCAAAAAAGCAAATAACTCAATTAAAAAATGGGCAAAGGACCTGAGTGGACATTTTTTGAAAAAAGACATACAGATGCCCAACAGACACATGACAAGATGTAGCACATCCCTAATCATCAGGGAAATGCAAATCAAAACCACAATAAGATATCACCTCACACCAGTTAGAATGGCCACTATCCAAAAGACAAGAAATAGCAAATGTTGGCGAGGATGTGGAGAAAAGGGAACCCTCCTACACTGTCAGTGGGAATGTAAATTGGTGCAGCCACTGTGGAAAGCAGAATGGAGGTTCCTCAAAAAACTAGAATACAAATACCATAAGACCCAATAATTCCACTTCTAGGAATTTACCCAAAGAAAACAAAATCTCTGATTCAAAAAGAAATATGCACCCCTATGTTTATTGCTACATTATTTACAAGAGCCAAGTTATGGAAGCAACCAAAGTGTCCATCAATAGATGAATGGATAAAAATGTGGTACATATATACAATGGAATATTAATTCATCCATAAAAAAAAGAAATATTGCCATTTGCAACAACATGGATGGACCTAGAGGGTATTATGCCAAGTGAAATAAGTCCAGCAGAGAAAGACAAATGCCATATGATTTCACTTATATGTGGAATCTAAGAACAAAACAAAGCAAATAAAATAGCAATAGTTTCATAGACACTGAGAAGAGACTGGTGGTTACCACAGGGAGGGGTGGGTGGGTGAAACAGGTGAAGTGGATAAACAAGCACAATATCTCGATCATAATATAAATTAGGGGGATGAAAGTACAGCATAGAAAATATAGTCAGTAATTCTATAACATCTTTCTATGTTGACAGAAAGTAACTACATTAGTTGGGGTGAGTAATAATGTAAATAACTGTTGAATCACTACGTTGTACACTTGAAACCAATATGATATTGTATATCAACTATACTTCAATAACAAAAGCAGCAGACCTAACCTTGAGGCCAGTTGTGACAACCTGCAAGGCGTGTCCCCACGACAACCTGCAAGGCGTGTCCCCACAACTGTCCTATACTACTTGCCTCCATGGAAGTCTCTTTACTGTGGTCAATGCTACCAGCAGAACCCATCTACAGCTATAGGGCAGCATAGCAGATAGAGCGCTTCTGAGTTTTTCTTTCATCACAGACTGAAAAAGCATTTGAAATTCTTCACTGAATCCGAGGTAGTCAGTGCAAAGCCCATGGTCAGCATAGGAAACAGAAGGGCTTGAGCTACAGTCTGTGGGAAACAAGAATGTTTGCACATGGGTTTGGAGATGGTAAATCGAAGCTACATCCATTTGGAAGCTTTGGGCTGCAAATAACTGGAAACCCAATTCAAAGTGGTCCAAATGATAAGAACCTTTATTATTTCATGAAAAAAGAAAGAAAGAAAGAAAGAATCTCGGAGATAAAGCAGGTTCTCAGAGTAGTTTCACAAGGTCATTGAGAACCCAGTTCTTTCCATCTCTTTGCTTTTCGATCCTTAATGGAAATTTTGCCTTAGGCTTGCTTCCCTCACAAAATAGCTGCTGCAGTTCCAGACATCACATGAGAAACAAGGAAGAACAGCTCTCCTTCCTAAAAGTAAATAACCTTTCCCCTGGAAATGCCCTAGCATATTTCCCCTCAAATCTCATTTGTCAGAACAGGGTCACTAATTGACTAAAGCAAAAAAATTTCATCTGTTAAGTGGTAAATTGGGTTCCTGGACCCAATTCCAGTGTAGGGAGAGGGTCACACACACACAGCAAGCAATGTCCAACAATGTAACTATCTACCCAGAGATAGAATAGGATTCCACAGGTTAAGGGTACAGTCCTACAGAACTGCCCTCCACTCCCCTATTCAGACACCAGTTGCAAGTCCCAGGTTACCTGTACTTCTGATCTATGACTAAAGATTGGAGCTTCCATCAACCTCCTCCTTAGGTTCACATAATTTGCTAGAACGGCTCATAGAACTCAGGGACCTAACACTTGTGTTTACCAATTTTCTAAAGGACACTGGAAAGGATACAGATCAACCACCGGAAGAAGAGATACATAGAGCAAAATCCTGAACAAAGGAGCTTCTGTCCTAGTGGAGCTCAGGACCTGGCTTGGTAGCAGATGGAAAGGCTCTGGTTCCCCAAGCAAGGAAGCTCTTCAAAAAGGGAAAGGACCTGGAACAAATAGTTCTAAAATTCATATGGAACCACCAAAGACCCCGAATATCCAAAGCAATCCTGAGAAGGAAGAATAAAGCAGGGGGGCATCTCGCTTCCCATCTTCAAGCTCTATTACAAAGCCACAGTAATCAAGACAATTTGGTACAGACACAAGAACAGACCCACAGACCAGTGGAACCAAATAGACAGTAAAAATATTAACCCAAGCATATATGGTCAATTAATATATGATAAAGGAGCCATGGATATACAATGGGGAAATGACAGTCTCTTCAACAGATGGTGCTGGCAAAACTGGACAGCTACATGTAAGAGAATGAAACTGGATTATTGTCTAACCCCATACACAAAAGTAAACTCGAAATGGATCAAAGACCTGAATGTAAGTCATGAAACCATAAAACTCTTAGAAAAAAACATAGGTAAAAATCTCTTGGACATAAACATGAGCAACTTCTTCATGAACATATCTCCCCGGGCAAGGGAAACAAAAGCAAAAATGAACAAGTGGGACTATATCAAACTAAAAAGCTTCTGTACAGCAAAGGACACCATCAGTAGAATAAAAAGGCATCCTGCAGTGTGGGAGAATATATTCATAAATGACAGATCTGATAAGGGGTTGACATCCAAAATATACAAAGAGCTCACGCACCTCAACAAACAAAAAGCAAATAACCCAATTAAATAATGGACAGAGAATCTGAACAGACACTTTTCCAAAGAAAAAATTCAGATGGCCAACAGGCACATGAAAAGATGCTCCATATCACTAATCATCAGGAAAATGCAAATTAAAACCACAATGAGATATCATCTCACACAAGTTACAATGGCCACCATCCAAAAGACAAACAACAACAAATGTTGGCGAGGATGTGGAGAAAGGGGAACCCTCCTACACTGCTGGTGGGAATGTGATTTAGTTCAACCATTGTGGAAAGCAGTATGGAGGTTCCTCAAAAAACTCAAATAGAAATACCATTTGACCCAGGAATTCCACTCCTAGGAATTTACCCTAAGAATGCAGGAGGCCAGTTTCAAAAAGACATATGCACCCCTATGTTTATCGCAGCACTATTTACAATAGCCAAGAAATGGAAGCAACCTAAGTGTCCATCAGTAGATGAATGGATAAAGAAGATGTGGTACATATACACAATGGAATATTATTCAGCCATAAGAAGAAAACAGATCCTACCATTTGCAACAAGATGGATAGAGCTAGAGGGTATTATACTCAGTGAAATAAGCCAGGCTGAGAAAGACAAGTGTCAAATGACTTCACTCATCTGTGAAGTATAAGAACAAAGCAAAACTGAAGGAACAAAACAGCAGCAGACTCACAGAGCCCAGGAATGGACTAACAGTTACCAAAGGGAAAGGGACTGGGGAGGGTCAGGGGGAAGTGAGGGATAACAGGATTAAGGGACAATATGACTAGCACACATAATGTGGGTTGGGGGGGTCACAGGGAAGGCAGTACAGCACAGAGAAGACAAGTAGTGACTCTATAGCATCTTACTACACTGACGGACAGTGACTGTAATGGAGTATGTGGTGGGGACTTGTTAATTAGGGGAATCTACTAACCACAATGTTGCTCATGTAATTGTATATTAATGATACCAAAATTTTTTTAGAAAGTGGGGAGGGAGGACCAAAACACTGTCCTCTTAGGCTTTTGTGAGGGTTTCATTACACAGTCACGATTGACGAAGTCATTGGCCATTGGCTGATTCAACCTACAGCCCCTCTCCCATCCCTGGAGGTTGACGGTGGGACTAAAAGTTCCAACCCTTTAATCATATGGTTGGTCCTCCTAACCCAAGTCCTGCCCTTGGGTGGGGTCCAAAAGTTACCCCCATTAACAAAAAGACACCCATTTCACTCTTATGGCTGTAAAGCATTTTCAGGAAGTGTAGTAAATAGCAAAGAGATATCTGAGAAATATATTTTGCTCATCTGTATGACTCAATATACATTTCTTATAAAGCATCATATCACAGGTGGCTAGATATCTTCCATTCATCCTTTCGCTGCCCACCCTGTGTCCTGTGAGGCTGGTGTGTGTGGGCTGCATGGACAGGAAACCTTGTCTCTGACTTCAGGTTGGACTCAGCCAATGGGGGACACCAGAAAGTGCTCCCAGAACAGGAAGAGGAAGCGGTCGGGGTATTTATTCCGCTCTGCCCTCCTTGCTGGGCTGCCATAGGTCATTAGCATCTTTCACCATAGGACACAGCTCCTGTAGGGCAGCCCACTCCATACCATACCCTTTCTTTGTTCTGGTTCCACTCTCTCTCCTGGGGCCTCCTTAGTCTTAGGGGATGATACCAGCTCCCATCATTGCTAATCCCAGGCTCTTTTACCACCCCTTGTGCAATGCCCAAACTCTTCATACACCTTTGTAAATAATCTTATATCCATCTCTCTGAATGCCTATTCTCTATTCTTTCCTGGCCCTGAAGATCCTGGGCCGGTGATAAAGTGCCCTTTGCAGTCTTGAACAACTGGCCATTGTTCAAGGCTCCTTCCCAGAAGGTCTCTTTAGCATTTAACCCTCAGTGCATTCCCAAAATCGTGCCTCTCCTTATCCCCCATGCTGACTTCCCCATCTCTGTCAGTACTGCCACCAACCATTCAATCTCCCAAGATCAAAACCTGGGTGTCAACTTCCATTCTCCCATTGCCCCACTTCCAGCCCAATCCAGAAAGGTCCAAATGATCCCACCTCTTCTGTCTCTCTCCCATTCTTCACCCCTACCCAATTTCAGACCCCCATCGCTGCCCATCTGCCACGTGACAGCAGCCTCCTAAATGAGCCCCTGCCTCCAGTTTATGGCACTCTCTGCCGCCACAGGAACGTCCTCAACCACAGCTCATTCTCCTGCTCAAAGACCTACCTCTTTGCCTACAAATTAAACTCTACATTCCTTAATCTGACATCAAAGTGCTCCACATTCAGGCTCCTAACCAGCTTCACAGCCTCAGTTTCTACCACACACACCATCCTCTGGCCATACAGGTTATATCAGTCAGCTATTGCTGGGTAAAAAAAATCACCCCAAGACTTAGTAGCTTAAAACAGTGTATATTACTGATAACAAGTCTAAGGTCAGCCAGAAGTTCTGCTGATCTGGGCCAGGCAGGGCTGATCTTGGCTTGGCTCACTCACATGTCTGCAAGTAGCCAGCAAGTTGGCTGGGGGCTAGCTGGCCTAGGGTGGCCTCACTCACACGTCTGGTGGCTGTCTGACTGTTGGCTGGGTGAAAGGAGGTGCCTGGGCCGTACGTCACTCATCATCCAGCATATTAGTCTGGTGGGACATTAGTTATCTATTGCTGTTTAACAAATTGCACAGCCACCGACAATGAACTTTTATTTCCTCAGAGCTTCTATGGGTCAGGAATCCAAGTGCCGCTTAGCTGGGTATCTTTGGCTCAGGGCCTCTCACGGGGCTGCAATCAAGGTATTGACTAGAGATTCACTCATCTTGAAGCTCGAATGGTGGAGGACCTACTTCTAAGCTAACTATGTGGTTTTTGACAGGTCTCAGGTCCCCGCTGGCTGTGAGCCAGAGCCACGATTTCCTTGCCCCACGGGCTCCTCCACGGGGCCCTCACAGCATGGCAGCCAGATTCCCTTACAGCAAAGGGAGAGCAAGATGGGAGTCGCACAATCTCATAACCTGATATCAGACCTCTTTTGTTATATTTTATTTCTTAGAAGAGAGGCACTAGGTCCAAGCAACACTTGATGGGAGAAGATTGCATGGAGCATTAATCCCAGGAGGTGGAGATTACTGGCAGCCATTGCAGAGGCTTCCTGGGCTTGGTCATATCCTGGTAGCAGGGTTCCAAGAATAGCAAGAATGATGCATAAGTGTGCAAAGCCTCTTGTGGTTCAGGTTTGGAACTTGAATATGTTTGGCCAAAGCAAGTCATAGGGCCAAGGACAGATTCAAGGGATGGGGAAATAGATTCCATGCCTTAATGGGGAGAGCTGAGTAGTTACATTGTGAAAGGGATATGGCAAGGGCAGAGAATTGTGCCCATTTTTGCATAGAACCACACAGATTTTCCCACTGGTCCCCCAGATGCCTTGTGCCTTCTAGCTTAAGGGCCAGTGGGTGCACCATTTCTTCTTCCCATGTGCCCTAGCCCCCCACTCTGCCATTCTTTCCGTCTTTGAGAACTAACTCCTGTATTCATTTCCTTTGGCTGCCATAACAACTTATAAACTTAGTGGCTTAAAACAACACAATTATTACCTTATAGCTCAGGAAGTCTGGAAGCCAAAATGAGTGTTGCTGGCTGAACTAAGACCAGAGTGTTGGCAGGGCTGCATACCTTTATGGAGGCTCTGGGACAGAATCCACTTTCTCACCTTTTCCAGCTTCTAAACACAACCCACATTCCTTGGCTAAAGGCCCCTTCATCCATCTTCAAAGTCAGGAATGGCTGATGGAGACTTTCTCACTCGTATCACTCTGATACTGACTCTCTCCCCCTCCTCCTTCCACTGGTAAGGACCCTCGTGATTACACTGGGTCAATGCTGATGATGCAGGATGACCTCCCCATTTCAAGGTCAGCTGATTAGCTACCTTAATTCCCCTTTGTCATGTAACCTGACATGTTCACAGGTTCTAGGGACCAGGACATCTGGTGGGAAGGGGATTATTCTGTCTACCACACCTCACTCCCACCCGCCATGACCAATAATGGCTGCAACATTTGTTGAACACTTACTGTATGCCTGACAGTGTACCCCTGCCTCTTCATTCTTCACAGCCCTACAAGGAAATTGCTAGTAGTGTTCTCATTTTATAGACTCCAAGGAGTTAAGCAGTTCCCCAAGGCCACCCAGAGAATAAGTCCTGGATATTGGAATTTGAACTCAAATCTGACCAACTCTGAAGCCAGAATTCCAACCACTGTTCGTGCTGCCTCCTGTGAACCTGATCCCTTCAACTGAGTATCACCCCTCCTTTGTGTTTCCATGGCTGAGTAACTGGGTCTCCCTTTTAAGAGACACTCTTCTGAAGTTTCAGTTTAGGAACAGGCCGCCTCCCCAGTTCTCCAGCTGTCAAAGTAAAAATAGTAATTTTCTATGAAAACCTACCATGTGCCAGACCCTTTAATACAATGTCTTTCACTCCCGCTGCTAAGGCACGTGTTACTTCTACTTTCTAGAGGAGGAACCTGAGAGCCTGAGAGACGAGGTTCCGCTTCAGCGTTCATCAGCGACAGGCCTGGAGCTGAACACAGGCCTAATTCCAAAGCCAGTCACTGCCTTTGCTAGGGCACCTCTGCAGTTGCAAGGGCTCTCTGCCACCGTAAGCAGGATAGAAACATAAAAATCATTCACTGGCTTTAAGCTGGCAGGGTAGCCCCATGGTTAAGTTGGAGGTTCTGGAGTCATAGTGTTGGGGTTCAAGTGCCAGCTGTCCCACTTTCTGCCTAAGTGCTTCAGGCAAGTCACTTAACCTGTATCTGCTTCAATTTCCTCATCTGTAAAGTGGATATAACGATAGCACTCACCTTATAAGAGTTGTTGTGAAAATTAAATGAGTTAATATATCTCAAGTGCTTTTGATAGTCATTGTCACATGGTAAGCACTCAATTAATGTTAGCTATTATTGTAGGTTGGCCTGGTCAGGTGAGGGTCAGTCAGGGCCCCTGGCCCAATGTCCTGCCATGTCATTGGCCTCTGCTCCTGCCTTGCTAGTATCTCTCTTCTGTGAAACTTTGTTACCCCAGACTCCCTAAATGGACAGTTATCTGGAAGAGCAAAAAAGGTAACTGCTGAGAAAATGCTTTGTAAACTGTATGTCGACTATTGATGATGTTTATGAAGTGCTTAGCAATGAGGCTGGGAAAGCATAGACCCCCCCAGAGGACCCAGTGTGGGCCTTCTCAGTGTGGCCCCAGGGGGACAAAGGGCCAGCGGCTGTCATATTTCCTCCTCCCCTCCCACCCCCACCCCATCCATCCTGGGGTGGCTGTGTCTGCAGGAATGCGATGGTATCTCAGCAAACAGACAATCTGTTCCCAAAGGAGGGGGGCCCGCCCCCAGGAGGCCCCACTCTCCCAGCCACAGTAAACACAAGGGTCTGTCCTCTTTATCAGCTTGGCTCAGCAGCAGCAGAGACAGTCTGCCCATCGGAGAGTCGCTGCAGGGCGATAAGCCTGAGCTGCTTGCTGGCTGCCCTCCTGGGGCTGCAGCGGAGCTGCCCTGGAATGGGAATCTCGGGGCCGGCCTGGCTTGGGGCCTAAACACCTCATCCAGGGGCTGGGGGAGGAGGAGGGTTCAGGATAGGGGCCTGGCTGGCTGCGATCGAAGGATGTTACCACTCAAATGAAAGAAGCAAAGGCCCAGAGTTGTGCCAAGGTCCCAAGGCACATAGTCCGCAAAGCCCCCAGATGTTCTCCAAGACTTCTGAATGTGTTAATTACATTGCCTTGCAAGATTTCTTTATCATCATCTTCTATACATACCATACATATTGATGACAGTTTCCCCACCCAATGTCCTCCAATCCCTACTCCATTCAATGAATTCAAGCACAGAAAGCAGCAGGCCTGATAAGGCTTATGGAAAATCAGCTTGCAGGGGGCACAGTGCAGGAGTGTTCTTGTCCTCACTCTGGTGGTACAGGCAACCCCCACTCCCTTAAATAATAACAGCTAACCTTTATCTGGGAAGGTCATGCCCGTATGTCAAAGTTGCTCAACTGACTAGAGGTAGGGAAAACTGGAGTGAACAGTGTCCCCATTTGAGAGGGGAGGAAACTGAAGGTCCCAGAGAGGTAACATGTTTCGCTCAAGGCTGCACAGCCAGGACATAGCAGAGCTGGGACCAAACCCAAGCCCTCAAACTCAAAACTTGAGGGGTCTCTTTCCATCTTAGCCACTAATTGCCCTGAGCCAATCACTGAGAACTGGGTTACTAGGCCATGTCCTGGATCCTTTCTAGGGTCAGGCAGAAGCAGAGCAAGATCCTGGGGAAGGGACTGGCCAACAGTCCCTCCACAGCGCTCTGGAAAGCAGCAAGGAATGGAATTCCAAAACAACCAGTGGTAGCTGTAGGCCTGTAGGGTGGGCACTTGGCTGGGAGTCTCAGAGTCCTGGGTTCCAGTTCCAACTGCTGTTTTCAGGCTGGTGATCTGGGCTGGACACTTACCCTCTCTGGGCTTGGTCCCAGGATCTTCATTTCTGTATCTGTAAGTCACTGCCCATTGGACAACGGCTTGGCTACCTTCTCCTCTGCCTTGGCTACCTTCTTGGCTGGGTGAGTTAAATAAAGTAGTACACATTAAAAGCCCTGGTTTGGAGCTCCTAAGTAAAGCATCCTCTCCTCCTGATCAGCTGATTCAAACCCCTGACCACCATTCAGTGGCCTGCTCAGATGCCTCCTCTTCCAGGAAGCCCTCTCTGGTCTCCCAGCTGGGTATTACAGCTCCTTGGAGCTGTCACATCTCTCCTGGGGTACCCTCTCCCTTTCACAGGGTCAAAGTTTAGGACTGATTCCTCATGGCATCCCCAGATCTCAGCATAGCGTCCAGCACACATTAAGTGCTCAATAGAGTGAGTACATGAATAGACTACTGAAGTGAAATGACTGTTCCCTTCTGCCTACCAGGCTTAGAAGAGAAAATCTCCTCCTGTTTGGTAAAGGCTGGTAGAGACCCCCGAATAGCAATATCCTCCCTGAATATAGCTTCCTTCCTTTGCTACACCCTGCTCTCAGTTCCAGATCCTCCTTTGTTCCCTGGGGCCCCCAGGATTCTAGCTGGACTCGTTGGCCTTCGAGGCCCTTCCCAGCCGGGCCTTAATGTCTGCTCAGTTTCTTCTCTGGTCCCTGGTTCCCAAAGTGCCCTCTACCTGGGCCTTGCTTTCTGTTCTCCAATATTCACATCTCTGCTCTTGCTGAGTCTACAAACCAGCCATCACCACCACAGGGATTTCTGCTGCCTCCTCCCTTCTCAACACCCACACCCTCCAGTGGGCACTCTCTCCTAGTCATGGGACCTCCAGGAGGCCTTAGGTTCCCACAGCACACCAGCAGGGCCCCTGCATCTCCCCTCCCCCAGTCGACAGGCTCTGATCTCAGGGTCGCAGAGGGAAGGGATGGGCACTGAGCTGGAATTCGGGGCCTACAGAATGGCCCCCAAAATGTCTCAGGTTTTCTCCAGGACACACCTTCGTCCCTGTGTCCAGTGGAGTGTTCCTGCCTCTACCACCCAACTTCCCATCAGATTCCACACCAAGGGCGCCTCTTTAGTCCACTGCTGCAGCCTCAGACCTCCAGCTATCCCCTGGGCATGGCTGTGGCCTCTCCACCCTCTCACCCTATCACCACTGTATTCACAAATACCCACCCAGTACCTACTCTGTGCCAGGTATTGCTTTAGGTGCTGGGGGGCACAGCAGTGACCAAAACAGATGTGGTCCTTTCCTTCATAGAGCTGTCATTCTAATGAAAGAAATGAGGGCAATAAATAAATGAGTAAAACGGGAAGCATTTTAAGTTAGTTGTATTACAGGCAACTTTACTATCATTGAAAGTAAAGGCTTTGGCTAAAAATAAAGCAGGGATGAGTTTGGGGAGTGCAGATGGAATTGCTCTTTAAATGGAGTGGTCAAGTAGGCCTCCTTGAGAAGGTGACATTTGCTCAAGGAGTTGAAGGAGGCAAGGGAGAGGGCCTTGAGGATCCTGGGGGAAGGGCGTTCCAAGCAGAGAGAATAGTCAGTGAAAAAGCCCCTGTTTGAATTCATGTTCCCTCCACTGTGTACCCACATTTTCCATCCCTTTATTTTGCCCTTCACAGAGTTCCAGACATTTAGAGGAAGTTGTTTACTTGTTCACCTGTCCTGCTGTACCAGGAGCTCCTTGGGGCAGGGACCCTGTAATGATCAACTTCATAGTCACCCTACACCCCACCCTGACATGTCCAGACACACACACCCAGCCCCACACACTCACACCCAGACATACACACCCAAACTTGTACACAGAGACCTACACACCATGGCCAATAGAGAAGGCTCAGTTATTGTCTACTGAGAGGCACTGAATGAAGAGTAAATAATAATTAAGTGCACCCAGCCCCATCCAGTTTACAAAGGTCTCTCTTATGCCTACTCTTTGAGCTTGAAAACTGGGGGGTTATTAAAATACAGCTCAGAGAGACCAAGGTGAGCTAGCTGGTAATTGGTATTTGCAAAACTGGAACCCAGCTTTTCTCATCAGCATCCAATGTATGTCTTCATTTTTTTCAGATGTGAATATAGAACAAAATACAAAATGTCTGTGAAGACAAGGGTCCCTCTTTTCGCTCCTTCCCTCCCCCAGACACCCAGCTCCCTCCCTAGAGTCTGAGGGCACTTCCCAGTTTATTTCCAATTTGCTTGAATTGGACACTTAGGCTCTCCTTTCTCTGTGAAGAGAATCTGCTTTGCAAATACCTCCGATGGTTGAAAACAGGCCAGGGGCCCACTCTGGAAGCATCTCTGCTTGGCCTCTAGAACCTAGGCTGTCTCGAGCCAGGCTTGGCATCCACTTGGTTCCCCCAAAACCACAAGCCTTTAGGATTCATGACATGGTCACTGCATGTCACATATGTCAGTTCCTGGGGAAGATCCACTCCTCCTGAGGAATCCATTGTCCTCAGAGAGAGGAGAGAGGGACAGACCAAAAAGAGGGGAGGAGTGGAAAGGGGCTTGGAAGGGTGCTGGGCACTGTAAGCAGTCACATTGTACCAGGGTGTCTTTAAAATAAGGACCCCATCTAATGGCCTCTGTATTCCTCCCAGTGCTCACAGCTGAAGGACTTTAAGTTCCCCAGGAAAGGATGGCGCTAGAATCACTGGATGACCACCCCACCACATCCCATCACAGAGCCCCAAGCCCACTCAACTACAACTGCATAGCGTCCTGCATGTCTTCCCTTCAGTAGGAGCAGACAAAAATGAGTCAGCCATGGGCCTGCTGCCAGGAGCTTATAGCCTAGGGGAGAACACACACACACACACACACACACACACACACACACACACACACGCACACACACACGCACGCATGCAGTAGGGCAGTGCTCAGGAAGCCTTGGGGGACCAAAAGATGGTCCTCCTCCTGGAGTGAATGAAAGAAAGAGAAGAAGGAATACCCAAGACCCCAGGCAGAGGGGCCAACATATGCAAAAGGCAGGGATGCTTAAGAAATTACAAGGGAAATTTTGATCTTGGGTGGCAGAGACCAAACAGGAGTCAGAGGGGGTCAGAAGAGAGGGATTTAGGTGTCAAGGGGTATGTTTGAGTTCATCTTACAGGTGGGGTTTTCAAGCAGGGTTGCAGCAGGATCCGATTTGTGTTTTACCTGGATCTCTCACAGACTGTTCTCAGTGTAAAGGATGGGCTAGAGGCATGAGATTCTAGAGGCTTCAAGGGCACTGGACATCGAGGCCTTACTAAAGTCAAGCAGAGACAATGTATTTATAATGCTTTATTTCTTAAAAAAATAAGGTGATGGGGACACAATGTTTATGTTCTTTTTATATGACAGGTAGCTCATAATGAAAAAGAAATTTTTAATAAAAAATGTCAGTGAATATAAGCTCAAAGAGTAGGCATTATGATTGGCACCTATGTTGTGTGTGGGGGTCACGGGGAAGACAGTACAGCATAAAGAAGACAAGTAGTAACTCTGTGACATCTTAATATGCTGATGGACAGTGATGGCAATGGGGTGTGGGGGAGACTTGAGAATATGGGTGAATGTGGTAACCACAAAGTTTTTCATGTGAAACCTTCATAAGAGTGTATATCAATGATACCTTAACAAAAAAAAATTAATCTGTAAAAAAAAAGATAACCCTCTTACACAATAACTAATAATGAAGTTTATTATGCACTTAGTTCTTAATAGGCACTATTCCTAGGACTTTACAATATACATTTATTTAATCCTCATAACCCTATGAGGAAGGTGTTTTGAGGAGCACAGAGGAGTTGGTATCTTGACCAGGTCACCCAGTAGGTAGGAGGGAAAGCTGGGCTTCCGGGATCCCGCTATTGACCAGGACTGCGTTGCCACATGGGTCCTGTTCACTACCGCATCCCCAGCATCTGACACGTGCCAACTCCATAGTACGTTTTTGTTGAGTGAATTCAACCCAGAGAGGTTCAGAAATTTCCCTTAGGTCACACAGCCCTTCAATATTAGGCCCCCATGGGAGCCTGGTTGGCTGTCTCTTCATCCAGTGCTGCTTCCCCAACCCAACCTGGCCGCACCCCTTCCTCATTCTGTTTGTCTCGCTGTCTCCATCTCCAGCTGTCCCGGGTCAATACGCCGCCAGTGGGAGCCTGACTCAGCCGGACAAGCGGAGCCAGGGTGACCGCCACCTCGCGGGACTGCCCGGCCGGGAGGAGGGGCGCCACACGAGGCGGGGCTAGGTTGGGGTGGGGCCTCGATGGGGCGGGCCGACGCCCACAGAGGCCACGGAGCCCCATCGCTGCTGGAGAGCGCCGCCTTCCCGCAAGGTGAATCCTGCCACTGTCCCGCTGTCCTTCCCGCGCTCTGGGAGACCCAGCTATTTAGGACCTGTTTTCAGACCCAAAATGAGTGCTCTTGCAAGGGCCTGGGCCGAGAGGAGCCGGGAGGAGGCGCGCGAGGAGCCTCCTTGCACGGGCCGCTGGATGCCCAGCAACCCAGGCCCAATATTCCAGGCTCAGGGCCCGGAAACCACAGGCCCCTGCTGTGGCCGTCGCCTTCTGGGCTTCAATTTCTACGTCATAAAGTAGCAGTTGCGGGGGATGGGGGATGTTCTTTCCACAGCTAGTGCCTTAGAGGCGCGGGAGATGAAACGTAACCCCTGCCCACGCCTCACCCCAACTCTTGTCCTCTAACAAAGCTTCCAGTGGTTTTCGAATTGTGATACATAGACAGTAATAGCAGCATTCGCTAAGAACTTGCCAGAAATGCAAATTCTCAAGCCCCATCCCAGACCCACTGAAGGAAGAACTCTGGAGACTGGGTCCAGCCATCTATTTTACCCAGCCGGATTCTGATGCACACTCAAATTTGAGAACCATTGCTCATTAATTTCCTGATTTGGGCCTAAAGCAGAGCCACATATTTCTTATACTCAAAATATCATCAAGGGCTGCCTATTGCCATAGAATCAAACCCAAGCCCTTCTCCTGCCATGCAAGGCCTTTCACAAATCAACTCCTTTATGCTCCACCCCTAGAACAACAAGCGCCTGACTCTTCTAGACAACTAAATAATTGTCTTCCCCAAAACACATCCTGCATGTATTTCCAGGCCTTGTTAATGCCCTTCCCTGTGCTTACAATGTCTTTCCTCCCTTTGACCAAAGCTTCAAGTTTCTCTCTTCCAGAAAACTTTCCCAGAATGCCCAACTCTTGATGCCTCACTTCTGGGAGTCCTCACTCTTTGCAGGGGTGGGCTGGGCATTGATTGGTATTTGGTTTTGTCATGGGCTAAACTGTGTCCCCTTCCACCACCCACCAAACTCATATGTCGAAACCCCAAGCCCCAGTACCTCTGAATGTGACTGTACGCAGAGACAGAGCTTTTAAAGAAGTGATTAAGTTAAAATGAGGCTGTCAGTGTGGATCCTCATCCAGTCTAATCAGTATTCTTATGAAAGAGGAAATTTGCACACACACAGAGACACAAGGGACATGTGCCTCCAGAGAAAAGACCATGTGAGAGGGAGCAAGAGGGGGACCATCTGTCAACCCAGGAGACATGCCACAGATGAAGTCAGTTCTGTGGTACCTTGATCTTGGACTTCCAACCTCCCGAACTGTGAGAAAATCAGCTTCTGTTGTTCAAGACACAGAGCCTGTGGCCGAGAAGACTGCCACAGAGCTCCACGGGGTCAATTGCATCCTGAGGGGTCTCCCCTTTCTAAATCTCACTTCTCCTCAGGCCACTGTGGCAGGCTCTGCCCTTGTTCCCCAGCACTACTCTGCGGCCCGGAGAAGAGCCATGTGTCAGATCACGATGGTCACCTCTCCTAGAGTAGGAATGGATGGATGGACACAAGCACAGGCGGATGGACACTGTCTGCGCCTCTCTGTCCCTGCCTCACAAATGGCTTCCGGGGAACTGTGTTTATCATTAAGAGGGCGAGACACCGGTGGCTTTGCAGAAGTCATTTCCAGTTCCTGGATTCCATCTTGCTCGTTCCCGGCCTTTTCCCCTTTCCTGAACTCAAGTCACGTTTGATACAAGCAATATTGGTTAAAACAACCGACCTAGGAAACTATAAGCTATGGTGCAGAGTCATAAAAACCTGGGCTCCACACTTGGCCCTAATCTGCTGCGTGGCACTGGCTTAGCCACATCCCTCCCTGGGACCCAGGCTGCCCTGTCAAAGGAAGAGCCCGGATGAATAGATGCCAAGCAGGTTCCAACTGATAAAGCAGATGGTGGGATGGGAGGTGGGCAAATCAGGCTGGAGGAGAGGAGCTGGGTTGTGGAGAGCCTTGAAAACCACTCCAGGAGGTGGAGCTTCGGGTAGGCAGTAGGGAGCTATGGCAGGCTTCTGAGCGGTAAGAGGGCTAACAAACCTGAACCAGGGAATTACCGGCCATGCTGGAGGGGCAGGAAGCTGCCACACCCTACCCATGCCCCTGCTTTCCTAACTTCATGCCTTGCCACACTTCCCTTTTAACTCAACCTTTTGTTCTTCCTGGAACATTCCAAGTCCTTCCCCACTCACACCTGCTACCCTTGCTGTTCCCTTTGCTAGAAATGTAGAAGCAGAAAACACTTCCCGCAGTTAGTGACGTGCCAGGCCCTGTCAAAGCACTTCACATGTGTAACTCAAAGTCCTCTTCACTTCCCTATATGTACATACATGATTCTCATGTGCAGATGAGCAAACTGAGGCACAGAGAAGAGAAGTGACTTGTTCAAGTCCTCACAGTAGTGGCAGAGCTGGAATTTGGAACACTGGGATTCAACTCATTCCCCCACTTGAATAACTTGCCCCTCCCTTTGCCACCGGTAGAAAATGGCTCCCCATACAGACCTCCCACCACCCCTTTCCTTCTGTGGCTTTAATCATGACGTTTGTGTCCCACTGCCTTTTTGCATTTCTGCATTCATCACCATTGTTTGAGTGTCCGTCATATCGTGAGCTCCAGGAAGGCAGGACTTCGTCTTATCCACAGCTGTATTCCTAGCTCCAAGCACAGTGCCTGGCCCAAAGTAAGGACTCAATATAAGTTTGTTGAATGACTGACTAAAGGCCCAGGAATGTGAATCCGTCTCCTTGAGGCCACGCGAGGGGAGAATCTGTCTCCTTGTTCTTCTGGCTTCCAGTAGCCTCCTCCCCGGTCTTCAGAGCCAGCATCAATGAGTCAAGTCCTCACAGGGCACCACTCCTTCTGCATCCTTCTCAGATTCTTTTCTTCTGCCTCCCTCTCCGCTTTTAAGGACTCTTGTGATTACGTTGGCCTCATCCAGATAATTGAGAATAATCTTCCCATCTGAAAGTCAGCTGATAGTAACAACTCCCCATTTCCAGGTAAGCCAAGAAATTCACAGTTTGCAGAGACTACGAGAGGGACATCTTGTAGGGGCAGGGCCATGATTCTGCTTACCATATAGGTGTTTCTCAGATTGTCCCTCAAACCTGCCCATCCCTAAATATCTGTGAAATCATTGGAGCAGGCTCAAAGACCTGCACCGTGGGACAGCCTGGGGCTAAGTTCTCTCAAGGTCTCCAGCGCTGGGCAGGTAGGGGGCATGGACCTCCCATAGAGAAGCCCCTCACAACCTACAAGGAAGCCAAGGACTTGCTGTCGACCACTTGGCAAGAAGGGGCAGGCCCCTTAGAGCATTTTCACCGTTTATCAGTATCTCACCAATTCTGAGTGGGAGGCCATGGAGACATTCTCATCCACATTCTAAAGGGCAGGAAAGTGAGTCCTGGAGGAATGGGCTCACTCACCCAACGTCTTGCGTACAGCCTACACGCGCATGCTTTGAATCATGTGCTCTTTCTCCTGCAACCTTGCTTCTTACAATGAAGTATTGTATCATCCAGGTAGCCAGGGTCCTGGAATTCAGATAAACATACACTTCTTGCCCCATTGTAATGTTACATTGAGCATGTTACCTAAAATATTCCTTCTTTATTAAAATAACACAAATATTATGAAGTAAAGTGCAAAAGCAATTTGAAGTTTTAAGAAAAAACTTGAGACCTAAGAGAAACTGTGGGGTTGCATGGGTCATCCTGCCAAATCTTAGAGGTACATTGTCCATTCCCCACTCTTGAGGGACAGATCAAAGATGCAAGGTGCTACATGTGCCAACACACAGTGCATGCATGCATATCTATGCACATGCATGCATGCACACACACACATTGCCATTCACCCCAGAGTTCCAGAAAAGCCTGTGGTCCAGCTGCAGCTAACTGGATTCTTCCTTTCAAATATGGATGCTTTTTATTTCTTTTTCTTGCTTGACTGCATTAGTTAGACCCTCTAGTACAATGTTAAATAAAAGCGGTGAGAGCAGACACCCTCATCCTCTTCCGTGATATTTGAGGGAAAACATTCAGGTTTGGTTTTTTTTACCATTAAGATGTTAGCTGTGGATTTTTCATAGATGCCCTTAATCAGGTTTAGAAGTTCCCTTCTATTCCTAATTTATTGAGAATTTTAATTAGGAATGGATGTTGAATTTTGTCAAATGCTCTTTCTGAATTTACTGAAATGATCATATCATTTTTCACTTTTGGTGAATTACATTGATTTTTTTAATGATACACCAACCTCTCATTCCTGGGATAACCCATTTGATTTAATCTGTTATCCTTTTCATATATTTCTAAATATAATCTGCTAAAATTTTATTTCTAATTTTAGCATCCATGTTCATGAGGAACATTGGTCTGTAGTGTTTCTTTTCTTGTATTATCTTTAACTGGATTTGGTATGAAAGTAATGCTAGCCTAATAGAATGGTTAAGAAGTATACCCTCCTTTTCAAATTTCTAGAAGGTTTTGTGTATAGTGGTATGTTCTCTTCCTTAAATGTCTTTAAGAATTCTTCAGTGAAGCCATCTGGGCCTAAAATGTCTTTTATAGATATTGGGCTATTCAGTTTCCTCTTGAGTGAAAGTTTGTGTCTTTTAAGGAATTTGTCCATTTCATCTAAGTTCCTAGTGTATTGGCATATATTGTATGTAACATTCCTTTATTATCCTTTTAACATCTGGAGAATCTGTAGTGATGCTCATTCCCAGTACTGGTAGTTTTTAATCTATTGCTTTTCTGTTTTTTATTCCATTGGGTTTTGTTCGGAACTTACTTTGGGTTTCCTTTACTCTTCTCTTCTAGTTCTTTAAGGTTGACACTGAGATCATAGATTGTGGCATGTTCTTTTTAATATAGGCATTTTCATGCTATATTTTTTCCTCTACATACTGCTTTAGATACATCCCACAGATTTGGGTATGTTGTGTTTTCATTTACATTCAAAATATTTTTTTAATTTATCTTTGATTTCTTCTCTGACCCACGGTTTATTTAGAAGCATGTTACTTAGTTTCAAAGCATCTGGGAATTTTCCAGAGATCTGTCTGTTGTTGATTTTTAATTACTTCCACTGTTATCAAAGAACATACCTGGTATGGCCGGAATCATTTAAAATTCATTGAGACTTGCTTAATGGCCCTGAGTATGGTCTGTCTTGATAAATGTCCTGTATGCACCTGAAAAGAATATGTATTCTGTAGTTGCTTGATATAATAGTCTAGAAATATCAATTATGTCAAGTTGTTTGGTAGTGCTGTTGCAAATTTCTAGATCATTCTGTATCACTGATTTTCTGTCAACTTGTTCTATGAATTATTAAAAGAGGAATGCTGAAATCTGTCTATAATTGTAAGTATGTCTGTTTCTTCTTGCAGTTCTACTGCTTTTTGCTTCTTCTGTTTTGAGGTGTGGTTATTGGCTACAAAAACATTTAGGAGTGCTACGTCACCTTGATGAATTGACTGTTTTATCATTATGAAATGAATTTCTTTATCCTTGGTATTTGTTTTGCTTTGATATCTACTTGGTCTGATGTTAATATAGCCACTTCAGCTTTCTTTTGATTAGTGTTAATATATCTTTTTCTGTCCTTTTATTATTAATCTGTTTTTTTTCTTTATATTTAAAGTGGGTTTCTTGAATGCAGCATATGGTTGGGTCTTGCTTGAAAAAACAGGGTCTTTTTCTATTTAAGTAAAAGTAGTTTGGAATCTTTTTATTTTACTCAATCTGACAGTCTCTGGCTTTTAATTGGGATGCTTATATTTAATCACATTTAATATGACTATTGATAGGATTGAGTTTAAATCTGTCATTTTTCTATTTGCTTTCTATTTGTCCCGTCTATTATTTTTTTCCCTTTTTCCCTTTTTCTGCGTTTCTTTAAGTATTTTTTTATAAATCTATTTTATTCCCTTTGCTAGCTTCTTAGCTATAATTCTTGTTTGTGTTGTTTTAGTGGTTTCTTAGTATAACTCTTTAATGTATCACAGTCTACCTTCAAATGATACTATACCACTTCACATAGAATTCCAGAATCTTATAATAGTATACTTATATTTGTCTCTTCCCAGCCTTTGTACTATTGCTCAGACATTTTATATTTAAATTTGTTATAAATTCAACAATACATTGTTATCATTTTTCCTTTTAACAGTCGAGTATATTTTAAATATATTAAGTACTAAGAAAAATAGTCAATATTTATACACATGTAGTCACCATTTCTGGTTCTCTTTCTTTTTTGTGTATGTAGGTTTCTATCAGGGACCATTTTCCTTCTGCTTGTAGGACTTCCTTTAAAAATCCTCCATAGGGCAAATATGCTGGTGATAAATTCTTTCCAACTTTGATATGTCAGAAAAAGTCTCTTCTTCACCTTTATTTTTGAAAGGTGTTTTCACTCAGTGGAGATTGTTTTGTTTTTTCTCTTCTGATACTTTGAAAATGTTTCACTGAGGTTTTTTTCATCTTGTATTGTTTACAATGAGAAATCTGCTGTCATCCTTAAGTGTCTTTATCCCACCCCCCAGTTGCTTATAAATTTTTCTCTTACTCACTAGTTTTAAGCAATTTGATTATGATGTGCTTTGGTTTAGTTTTCTTTATGTTTCTTTTGATGAACTTTCATTGACCTACTTGGATCTGTGGGTTTATAGTTTTCATCAAATTTGGATATTTTTCAGCCATCATTCCTTTGAATTTTTTATTAGTCCCACTCTCGCTTCCTTCAGGATTCCAGCTGCACATACATTTGGTCTCTTGAAGTCCCATCATTCATTAATGTTCTATTCATTTTTCCAAATTCTTTTTCTTGTTGTATTTTATCTTGGATAGTTTCCTTTAACTATGTCTTCAAAGTTGCTATTCTTTTCTTCTGTAATATCAGTTCTGTCATTGATTCTATCCACTTTTCATTTTTCATCTCAGACATGTTTAGAAGTTTGATTTGAATCCTTTATGTCTCTGCTTAACATGTTCAATCTTTCTTTTAGCTTGTTGAACGTTCAGGCTACAGTTAAAATAGCTGTTTTAATGCCCTGTCTTCATTATGCATTAACCCTCACTTCATCGTGTGTTGCATTTTCTTTCTTCTCTGCATGCCTGGTAATTTTGCGTAGATGCTAAGCATTGACTTTTACTGTGTTAGGTAAAATCCTTTTGTATTCCTAGAATTATTCTTGAGGTAAGTTCTGGGGCATGGTGAAGTTATTTGGAAAGCGTTGGTCTTGATTTTAAGTGTCATTAGGAAGAACAAGAGCAGTACTTAGTCTGTGTTTAAGTCTCCCCACTACTGAGATGAGATCTTCCATAGTACTCTAACTGATGCCCCGTGAGTTATGATGTTTTACACTCCGGTTGTTGGGAACAGGCACTATTCTGAGCACTATAGAGTTCCAGGTACCGTTCTTTCTAATCTTTTGGGGTTCTTTCCTGGCCTTGTATAGTTTTCTCATATGCATGGACTAATCGGTACTCAGTTGAATACTAGGGGGATTTCTGGCTTTCCCTGTTTAGCTCTCTCCTTTCTAGTAATGCTTCCCTGGGAATTCTAGCTGTCTTGGCTTCCTTGGACTCCAGGCTCTATCTTCTCAACCCAAGGTAACTGCTAGGCTCTACCTCGGTCACTAACCTTTGCTGTGGTCTGGAGGTGATCTCCAGGCAGTAATCTGGAGCAAGCTAGAGCTCATCTCATTTCTTTTCTATCACTCCCCTCTATTGCCTGATATCCAACATCCTGAGAGTCATTATTTCTTATATTTTGTCTGTTTTTCAGTTTTTTCCAAGTGGCAAGATAAATCCAGTTCCTGCTACCTAAATGTGAAAATGCCAATAATCAGAATTTGAAATTAAAACAAAAACAGTACTAAGTACTACTTAAAATAGCATTTTAAAATAGTAAATACTAAGAGATAAATCTGATAGATATGTGCAAGACCTATACAGTGAAAACTACTAAACATGGCTAAGAGAAATTTTAAAGCATACATAAATAAATGGAGAAATATACAATCATCATGTATCAGAAGACTCAGTATTGCTAAGATGTCAATTCTGTCAAAATCGATGTAAAGATCTAGCACGTCCCAGTCGAAATCCCAGCAGGCACTTTTTGTTGAAATTGACAAGCTGACCCTAAAATCAATATAAAAGTGCAAAGGACTTAATGTAGCCAAAACAATTTTGGAAATGAAAAAGTTAGAGGAGTTACCCTACCTGCTCTCGACTTTTTATGAGGCTACAGCAATCAAGACAGTGTGGCATTGTCCTCAAGATAGGGAAATAGGTTAATGAAACAGAACTGAGTCCACAAATAGATCCACATGTAAATGGTCAATTGATTTTTGACAAATGTTCCAAGGTATTCATTGGGAAAACAAATCTTTTCAACAAATAGTGCTGGGACTATTGGATATCTATATGCAAGAAAATGAACTTTAATCCCTACATTGCACCACATATAAAAAGTAACTCAATGGAAAATCTAGAAGAAATGGACAACTTCCTAGAAAAATACAACCTTCCAAGACTGACCAAGGAAGAAACAGAAAATCTAAACAGACCAATTACCAGCAAAGAAATTGAATCGGTAATCAAAAAACCATCCAAAAACAAAACCCCTGGGCCAGATGGATTCACCACTGAATTTTATCAGACATACAGAGAAGACATAATAGCCATTCTCCTTAAAGTTTTCCAAAAAATAGAAGAGGAAGGAATACTTCCAAACTCATTCTATGAAGCCAGCATCACTCTAATACCAAAACCAGGCAAAGACCCCACCAAAAAAGAAAATTATAGACCAATATCCCTGATGAACATAGATGCAAAAATACTCAACAAAATATTAGCAAACCAAATTCAAAAATACATCAAGAGGATCATACACAATGATCAAGTGGGATTCATCTCAGGGATGCAAGGATGGTACAACATTCGAAAATCCATCAACATCATCCACCACATCAACAAAAAGAAGGACAGAAACCACATGATCATTTCCATAGATGCTGAAAAAGCATTCAACAAAATTCAACATCCATTAATGATAAAAACTCTCAACAAAATGGGTATACAGGGCAAGGGCAAGTATCTCAACACAATAAAGGCCATATACGACAAACCCACAGCCAACATCATACTTAACAGCAAGAAGCTGAAAGCTTTTCCTGTAAGATCTGGAACAAGACAGGGATGCCCACTCTCCCCACTGTTATTCAACATAGTACTGAAGGTCCTAGCCACAGCAATCAGACAAAACAAAGAAATAGAAAGCATCCAGATTGGTAAGGAAGAAACGGAAGCAACCTAAGTGTCCATCAGTAGATGAATGGATAAAGAAGATGTGGTACATATACACAATGGGATATTATTCAGCCATAAGAAGAAAACAAATCCTACCATTTGCAACAACATGGATGGAGCTAGAGGGTATTATGCTCAGTGGAATAAGCCAGGCGGAGAAAGACAAGTACCAAATGATTTCACTCATATGTGGAGTATAAGAACAAAGAAAAAACTGAAGGAACAAAACAGCAGCAAAATAACAGTTACCAAATGGAAAGGGACTGGGGAGGATGGGTGGGAAGGGAGGGATAAGGGGGGTGGGGAAGAAAGTGGGCAATATGATTAGCATGTATAATGTGGGGCAGGGCACAGTGAGGGCTGTACAACACAGAGAAGACAAGTAGTGATTCTACAGCATCTTACTACGCTGATGGACAGTGACTGTAATAGGGTTTGTGCGGGGGAGTTGGTGATGGGGGAAGTCTAGTAAATATAATGTTCCTCATGTAATTGTAGATTAATGATACCAAAATAAAAATAAAAATAAAAATAACTCAAAATGAATCATAGACCTAAATATAAAGCCTAATGCCATAAACCTTTCGAAGGAAACAAGAGAAAATCTTTGTGATCTTGGATAGGCAAAGATTTCTTAGATACACACCAAAAACACAACTGATACAAGAAAAAATGAAAAGTTAGACTTCATCAACATATGAATTTATGTTCTTTGAAAGACACTAGTGAAAAAAAATAAGCCACAGAGTTGCAGAAAATACTTGTAAGTCAGATATTTAATAATGGACTTGTACCCAGAATATATATAGAACTCTCAAAACTCAATCATGAGAAAATAAACAGCCTAATTTAAAAATGGACAAATGATTTGATGAACAGACACTTCATCAAGGAAGATATACAAATGGCAAATAAGGAAATGAAAAAACGCTCAGTATCATTAGTCATTAGGGAAATAAAAATTTAAATCACCGCTTAACCTACTAGAATGTCTAAAACCTAAAAGACTGATCATACCAAGGGTTGACAAGGATATGGAACAACTGGGATTCTCTTACCCTGTTGGTTGGAATGAAAACATACAACCACATTGGATACGGTTAAAAGTTAAACTTACGTCTACTATAGGACCCAGCCTCCCATCCCTAGGTATTTACCTAAGAGCAGTGAAAGCCTATGGTCATATAAGAGTTGTATTCAAATGTACATTGCAGCTTTATTTATAGTAGTAAAGAACTGGAAACATCCCAAATGCCTGTCAACAGGTGAATGGATAAACAAATGATGGGATAGCCATTCAATGGAATACTACTCAGCCATAAAAAGGAAAGAAAGATTCATGCACAATATGGATGAGTCTCAAAATAATTGTGGTAAGTGAAAAACCTTACACACAAGAATACATACTATCGGGTTCCACTTATATAAAATTCTTGAAAATTAAAACTAATGTATAGTGACCTCAAGTAGATCAGTGGTTGCCTGGGGAATGAGGTGGGAGGTTGGGAGAGAGGGAGGGAGGGAAGGATCGCAAAGTGGCTGGAGGAAACTTTTGACAGTGATGGACAGGTTCATTTTCTTGATTAGGGTGATGGTTTTGTGAGTGTAAACATATGTCAAACTACCACGTTGTGCACATGGCAATATATTGTATGTCAACCACATCTCAAAAGAGCTGATATTAAAACATGAAAGGAAGGAACCCAGAGATAAATCTGACCGGGACTCAGCTTCTAGCACCCTCCTGGGCAGGCGGAAGAGGGCTGTGCATTGTAACCTAATCAAAGCCTGAGGCTGAGGTGAAGATGGAAGGACAGACTTCAGGCACAGAGCAAGGATGGAACCAGAGCAGAAGGCCAGCCTTCTCAGTTCCTGAAACCAGTGAGAGGCTGGCTCGGCCTTGTCTCTGATATTCTTCTCTCTCTCCGACATTCTTTCATCCTAAGAAGTTTCCAGCCAACTTCCTGAATTTGGGCAGGGCAGCCTGAGGAGTCAAGAACAATAGCACAGCCCCAGCTATGGAGCCAGGCTCCCTGTTAGTTGTAGGTAACCCTCCCATCACTCCGGCTGGACCTAGTCCTTGTGGCCCCACCTTACAAATAAAGAAACAGGGGTGGAGAGAGAATGCAGGCTGAGAACAGTGACATGACTGCTCAGAGATGATGGCTGACCGGCACCCCCATCCACGGCGCATTCCCGAGGGTGTGCACACGCAGGCTGGAGGGGCAGGGGTGGCCCAGCCCCTTGAAGCCTTTTCTCAGCCCTGGCCACTCTTCTTTGGGAGATCCCATCGCACTGCATATCCGGCATATTAAACCCACAGATCCTATAGTGAACGTGGTTTTTAATGATCATTCCATTTGCAATGTTCTTGTTGCATTTGGGAGCCAGACATGTTCTTTTTTCCCAGTTTCAAACATTTGCTTCAGCTCTAAATTCTAATGGCAACGTGGCCCTGCTCGGTGGGGGTCTTTCCAGGGGACTGGCTTTGTGAGCAAGGATGTGAAGACCCAGTAAGAGGCCCTGGGCTTGAACGCAGGCGTGCCTGGTTCCTGCAGGCTGAGGGACTGACTGTGCTGCCAGGAAGCCTGGCTTGGCACGACTCTGGACTCAGAGCTGTCTGGTGCATATCCTGGCTCCACTGCCATTCCTGTGTGACCTTGGGCATGTATGTCACCTCACCTCTTTGAGCCTCAGTTTCTCCTTCTGTGAAGTTGGGATCTTAATACGTACTTGGTAGGGTTGGGTGGTGGTTAAGGTCATTTGCTGTGTGGAGACGTGTGAGCACTAAAGAACTGTGTCTGAGCAGGTGCCGGAAATCCCGTCCTGGGCCATTTCGGCACCCCCAAGACTCCGGCTGTTTTCCTTCGGAGTCATCTTACCTTATCAAGTCCCAAGTCCCTGAGTCACCCTCAGCCTGGCTAGCTCCTCAGCTGTCCCTGCCACACTTCCTGTGGCCCTCCTCCGCCCGCCCCATATTGTTCGCTGCCCCACCATATTCAGAGACGCTTTGTCTCCCTGGGCCTGGAGACTGGGAGCCGCTGGGAACAGGAACTGCACGGCGGCCTCCGGTCATTCCCAGGAAGTCCATGTGGAATGGAAGGGAACGTGTCAAGTGGCAGGCCTGGACCCCACCTGGACTCCAGCTTCCAGCCGCTGGCTGGAACAGGATTAGAATGCGGGCTACTAGCCTGTGCTTGGGGCCTCATCTGTGCCTTTTTAGTCACAATGTTCATCTCTCCTTCTAGCCATGAATATGCCATGAAGGTTTCTGGATATGAGGAGGTGTAAGGGCCTGGGGGAGGCGTCAGGCAGCCTGAGCCCTGGAGAGTGGAGGGGACCATTGGTGCCAGTTATTTACAACAGCTATGCAAATGCATCAGTATTTAACCACTGGTACCGCCATGCACATGCATGGCAGCTGAAGGTCAGCCTTGCGGGTTCAGCCCCTCTGCCTATCCGGGTCAGCCCTCCCTGACCCCACCAGCCAATACCAGGGGCCCTTTCCGGGGCTGTGCTTACCCCAGGGCTTGTCACATCATAATCCCCTTACCCGTCTGTCCCTTGAAATATTCTGGGCAGAGGAGCCCAGGCTGCCTTTTCCACCTCTGCCTCCACGGAAGGGGCTGTAGTTTTATGTCAAACGAATAGAAGGCATTACATAGGTTCAGAAGAGTCAGCCTGGGTTCAAAATCCCCGCCTCCCCCTCATAGTTACGTGCTCAATTGTAGGTTTGCAAACCACCTTGTGCCTCAGTTTCTTCCTCTGACAGGCTTCACGTTGGCTGCCTGAAGCATCACTTGGAACCATTCAGACCAAGTGCCTTCTCGTCTCTTTCCCTCACCTTCAGATGAAGCCGGGGGTGCCACCCGCCGCAGGCCCAGACAGAGGGCAGCTTTGGCTTTCTGGCTGGAGGGAGAAGGGTCTCCTGAGAGAGCTCACCTGACTTGGCTGCTGCCCAGCCCCTCCTGACACCGCTGGATGTAAGGCCCCTCCGCCTGTGAACTGCCAGGCCTCAGACTGTGCCACTGACGTACACGCCACGTGTGAAAGGGCCACGGTCATCGTAAGGGGAACGACTTATATTTACAAAGGACTTTAGGGATCACACACCTGATCTTAATTAATCTCCCCAAGCACCCTGGAACATGAGTAACAAGAGCCTCCTACGGTACGGAAGAGAAAACTGAGGTCACCAGAGCCCACAGCATGCCCTCTGCGTGAATGACTGAATGTACTCAGAGATCCTGCCCACTGGCACCGGGCACACTGACGTGAGAGAAAACCCGAAGTGGATGGAATGGCCGTCGTGGTGGGATTTCAGGTGGCGGCCAATGGATGGAGGAGGGAATTGAGGGCTGGTGAGGAGGCTTTCCAAGGCCACTGACACCTGGTCCCACAGGTGGTGGCCCCTCTACCTGCGGGAGACCTGGGGGAGCAGACAGGGGGCCCTTGTTGACCCCCTGGCCTTGGCAGACCCACAGAGAGGCTTGGCCCAAGATCTGTACCGAGCTGGCTCTCCACCCTTCTTTTTCATAAGAACAGGCAGGAGAAAAGGCTGGGAGAAAAATCTGCTACTAATAAGGAAATCAATTAGTTGGTGTGCGTGTCACAAAATGCTTCCATAAAGATCTGCCTTTCAGGGATTTTTCCCTTCCCCTGTGATTTCCCCCCACCCAAAGAGACCTGGCTGGGGCCAGAATGTAGTTCCAGTGTTCTCTTGTCAGAGGGAGGTGACGCAGCTGCGTCTGGAGCTGATTACCAAAGGGATATGCTCCGCTGCCCTGCTGGCATTAGGGGCAGCCGGGGCCCCGCCTCTGCCTGGCTCGGCCACACCCATGGGAGTCAAGAGGAGGGGTCCCGCCCATCCCAGGTCCTAGTCAGCCAGGCTAAGAGGCTTTGTGACCCTCCAGCACACACAGTGGAGCACATACCAGTCACCCCAAATCACCCGTGCATAATCACACACACACATCCACATAGACACACACTGCTCACAATAACAGCCCAAACTGCACGCTGACCCTCATATCACAACACACATGCACGCACAGCACAATATTACACATACTCATACCACCACCACACACATATATATACATTCCCAATTGCCCTTATGTAATCACGCATACACTCCAGCCATACACATTCCCATCTCTGATTTCCCACACATAACCCACATGCAATTACACCCACACACTCAACATCCCCCACATACAACCACACACCTGATCACACACAGTCACTCACACACCCGATTGCCTACAATGGCACACACAATCACAAACATATCCTTGATGCAAGAATCAAAGAATGTACGAGCTAAGATGAATCTTCAACATCTTTGATTCCAACTGCCCCTCACGTTACCAGTGGGGAAAGTGAGGCCCAGAGAGAAGGCCCAAACTGCACAAATGGCACCTCTCTGTCCTTCAACACCCAGTTAGAAATGTCTTGGGATGAGAAATATTCACCAGGGGATCCAGGGCTGAGAGAGGAGCTCATCTGGAGCCCAGTCCCCAAAGAACTTCAGCCAAACTTTCTAATGAGGAAGTATAAAAATAATAATCAGGACGAAATCCTCAGAGCCCCATAATTCACCCAACCCTTGCCCAGCCTTAGGAATAGCACAGTCTAAGTGTAAAGCCTGTGGCCTTACTGGGGAGACAGACCAGGCTTCCGGAAACTCAGCTCTGCCATTCCCTTGCTGGGTGAACTAGGGCAAAGGACTTCATCTCTCTGAGCCTCAGTTTTCTCAGCTATAAAATGGGAATGAAACCAACCTCTCGGGCTTGTAGGAAGAGAGGACAGGTTAATGTCTCCAGAGCATCCAGTGCTGTGCCTGGCAGGTGGCAGGTACTTAACCAATCTGATTTCTTTTCCCTTTAGCCCCTTACTCGGCCACAGTTTTGCTGGGTGACCTGGGTGAGTCCCCTCCCTCTCTAGGCTCTGGCCTGCCTGTCCAAAGGAATCCTAAGGCCAAAGAGGAATGAGCTTCTCAGCTGAGAGCTGGTGAGCAGAGTGGGTCTAGGTGGTAACCAGGGCGGTGGCCTGGAACTTGCCCCTGAGACCCCAGGCCTCCAGGTTGGAGGAGAGCAAGGCTACTGCCCCTCAAAGAGGTTTTGAGGGGAATTCAGCTTTTGGCAGCCCCTGCCTGGTGAGGCTGGTATTTGAAATATTCTTCTGAACAGTTGAGAGACGCTGGGAGGTCTCAGGGCAAGCTGGGAGGAGGGATGCAGTTGCCTAGGAAACCATGTGTTTTCACTTTTCTGAGAGAAGGGAAGCCTGAAGAGGAAGGGCCTGGGGTGCACACAAGAGGAGGGCAGTGGGGGGAATGTGTGTCCTTAGGGGGGCAAGCTGGTGGGAGGGGAGGAAGCCAGCAAGAAGGGGCTCAGTGCAAGGCTTGAGGGAAAAAATCTATGTGCCCTAAATGCCTGAGGGCAAATGGCAGAACAAGAATTCCCATAAATACAGATTCTCAGGCTGAGAGGGGCCCACAGAGTGGGAGGGCACGAGGCTGGACAGGGGAATGAAAATCTGTATTATTAACCAGCTCCTGGCCTGGGAACACAAAGAGGATACCAGGGGGGTCAAATTAGGAAGGAAAATGGGGCCAAGACTGGCCCTTTCTGGGACCTGGGTGTCTTCATCTATAAAAACAGCGTGGGCGGAGGGTGGAGCAAATGGAATCAAAGGCCTCCCCACAGCTCGATTCCCTGGAGGCTGTGGCAGGAAGGCAGCAGCCCGGGCTTTTGCAAGATGGTCTGAGTCCAAACTCCACTTCTCCCAGTTACTGACAGAGCCTTGGCCAAGTCACTTGACTCCACTGCAGTTTGCTTGTCTGTAAAATGGGTATAACACCTATTATTATTATTATTTATCATTTCACCAATGTGGTAAAGCAACAGTCATGTGTTACAAAAACCGCTCTTCTGTCCTTGCCCTGGGGGTGTACAGGCCTTCTCGGTCTGGCTCCACTGACCTTTCCTTCTCCCCCTCCCCCAGCCATCCCTGCGTGCTTCTACCACCGCACCCCAGATTCCTCACACAGGCCACCAGGCTCTGCCTGTGCCAACTCTCTGCCTTCTTCCTTCTAACCACCCCAGACCAACTCAGACACCTGCTCCCAGGTGTTCTCCGGCTTCTCTCCTGACCAGGACGCCACAGTGCCTGTCCCATCCCTGCCCCAGTTCTTCACCCCTGCCTCTCAGCTCAGTGTGCCCCTAGCTGGCACCTGGCACCAGCAGTGAGCAGGGGGTCTGTGGAGTAGCCACATGCAGCCTGGGCTCAGACTCCCCTTCAGGTAACCCAGCTGGGCTGGCCTTCCTGAGAGCCCAGAGAGCAGGCCACCCCATTTCCCCTCACCCCAAGTGTCTTCCCCTACAGCCTCCCAGGCTACTCCAGACAGCCGGCAGTTGGAGCAGGCAGAGCGATGCCTTCTTGTCCTTTTCTTTGTGTATGAAGTCCTCGTCCCCCATCGCCTGGGGGCTGAAGGCAGTGTTTGGATGTCCCTTAGAGAGAGGAGGACCCTGGAAGCTGAGATGAAGAGGGCATTCTAAGCAGAGGGAGCAACCAGGGCAAAGGTGGCGCGTGTGGCTGGGAACAGAGCGACCCCGCCGGGGGAGGGGGCTCCATGGCCTGCGGCCAGCCAGCCACTCTCGCTGTGCCAGGGCCTGGGCCCCGCAGGCCGCCCTGGAGGGTGCTGCATTCTGGAGCTCCGCTGACCCTGCCTCTTTGCCACTAGCACCCAGCCCCTGGGAAAGGAAGGCCTTTTTAGACCCAGGATGGGGAAGATCTTGATGTCTCTTATAAAACGGGGTTGGGGCAATTTCCCAAAAAGGCCCTCCCAGCTCCAAGTTGGCCAGTTCCTCCCACATCAGCTGCCAAGAGGGTGGTTAGGGCCTCTCTGCCCCCTCGGAGGGCCTTTGCGGGCCCCTGCCCCCGCCCTCTCCGACAGCCCCCCCGAGGCGCAAGGGGCTGGGGGTCAGCTCGGCTCCCTGCTCTGCTCCGCAAGTCACCCCTACCCCAGCCCGGCCCTCGAGGAGCCCGGAGGGACCAGCCCGCCAGCGTGGAGCCAGAGTGGAGGCGGAGCGGGAGCCGGGTCGGGGGAGAGGCCGGCCAGCCTGGGAGGCCCGGCGGGAGACAGCGTGGAGACAGGGCGCGATAAGGCGGCGGCTCCGCGGGCGGCGCTCCCCAGCCCCGCCGGGTCACGAAAACCCAACGCAAACATCCGGGGGCGGAGGGGCGCGAGGCTGGACCGGTGAGCTGGGTGGGGGCCACGGGACTCCCTCCCCGGTCTCGTCCTGCTACGACCCTGCCCCACCTCCAGGAGGCTGGGGTGGGGGTCAACCCTACTGCGCCCCACTTCCCTCCCTGGCCTCCCTCCTGGGCGCGGTGGGACCGGGGAACTGGGGTGGGCCAAGTGGCTGGGAACTTGGGAATGAAACAGACTGAAGCCAGCAGGCCCTCCCACCCCACTGCCTGCAGGTATTCCTCAGCATGAGGGGGCTGGGCTCCAGAAAGCAATAGATTGGGGTGCAGGCCAGGGGTGTGCTCTTCCTGCATGGAGGAGCCACCGTCCAAGAGAAACTGCACTTCCCAACTCCAGAGGTAGGCAAAGGTCTAAGATTACCAGCATTTACTGACCACATAATGTGAGCCCAACAATTATTGTCATTATTATCCTTTCAAACAAATGCTGGGGGCTAAGGCTCCTGTCCCCTCCAAGTACTACACTCCCTCCTTTTACAAGTCTCACTCAAACTCTTCAATAGCCTGCAGTTGCTCAATAAACTTCCTTTAATCCTTTTGTACCCATGTTTTCATTCATTAATACTCATTCATTCAAATTTACTAGGCCCTGACCCCATGCCAGGCCCCCTGACTGGTGTAGCGATTCCTGGAGGACACAGCAGAAGCAGCCCCTGCCTCACAGTGCTTCACATTCTAAAGAGAAAGACAGATAAGGATCACAATTAAAAACTTATTTACAGCTGTGAGGAGTATTTTTCGCCAGGGGTATAGTGTGTATAAAACAAGAGAACTGTCTGGCTTTTGAGTGGGGCCTGTGATCGGGAGGCTTCCTTCTGAAAGCAGTTTGCCCAGAGGCTGGGTTAACCCTGGTGAAGGGGGCTGGGGGAGTGGGCATGGGCTCTCCCATGTGGAGATGCTGAAGCCAGAGGGGACCCCCACAGGTAAGAGAAGCTTGAAACAGGCCCCTTGGTCAGAGTAGGGGCCCTAAACATGAATGGGGAAGGGGCAGAAGCCAGAAGGTATCAAGACTGGTCCATGGTAAGAATAATGCTGGGTAGGCAGAGAGCATTACAAGCCTGGGATCGCTGTGACCTGGGTGTGTTTTTAAGAGCCCTCTGGCCATCGTGTGGTGAATGGACTCATTGGGTGAGGACAGAGCAGGCAGACCAGATGGGAGGTGTGGCAAGTGCCTGCAAAAGAGATGCCAGAGGCTTGGCTTCTGCCTCATCCCTCCACTGAGCTTTTGACAGGTTCATCAAGGACCTCCAAGTGGCCAAATCTGTGTGATCCTCCATGCTGGGGGGCCCTGCTGATTGCTCCCTCCCTGAACCACCTCTGTCCGTGGCACCCTGGGACCCATGCTCTCCAGTACCCCCTCCCACTGCACCCCAAACCCCACCTCTCACCACTTCTGCTTAGGGGTCTGAAGAGGATCTTGGCCTTCTCCCTCACCCCTAATGTCAGGACACACTGCTTCAGGCTCACATTCCTCTCCCCTCTCTCAATACAGCCTCCCCCGCGCTCACAGATACACCCGCCACCTGTACACAAATGATTGTCGAACATCTTCCTCCTCTGCTCCAAACGACTTTGCTGTCTGAACCCTGGACACCGTGCCTGGCTTTCCTTGGGCTCCCTGAAAGCATCCTGCCCCCAGAGGACAAGTTCAGATGCCCCTGCACTCCAGCAGCCAGAAACTCAGCCCCCCTCGACCCCTCCTACTCTCTCTTTCACACACACCTGATGCCCCCCCAGTCACCTCAATATCTCAAACTCATCTGCTCCTCTCCATAGCAACTGTTTTTCCAAAACATAGATCTGTCCTCAGCTCTCCTTTCTGCACTGCTGTTTTGATTCCTCACCAGCCTCAGAACAAGCCCAGATCTCCCAGCAGTTTCCATGGCCTCCAAGGTTCAGGCTTTACAGTCTCAGCTCCCGCCAGCCCTCCCCACCCCGCAATGTCAATTCTCTGGACATTTTGTGCAGGCTATTTCTTCTGCCCATGACCTGCAGACTCTGCTCAGAGACCCTCTTCTCCAGGAAGCCTCCCTGACTCCAGGCTCTGCTTGCTCCCTGCATTTCTCTGACTTGGTGACAGTGATGGATGGGGAAGACAGAACTTTGCCCTTCCTATCTGGTCAGAATTACCATGGAGAAGAGGTCTGATCTAATAGACCCGATTCCAGGGAGTCATGGCCACAGAAAGATGGAATATCACAGACAGACAGAGAGCAAGAAGCGCAGCTCCAGGCTAGACCAGCAGGATGGTTGCAGGGGGAGCCTGTTTAAAAATAAGGACCTCTCCCACCGACCCAGAACCCTTCCTGCCAACTGCACTGGCTTACATGGAGGTGCCTCTGGAAGACACATTGAACTGCCCATCTCCCCTCCTGAAAATCCCCTCCTATCTCCACCCCTTCCTGGTAAACACTGTCCTGCCATCTTCCCTGATCAACTGCAAATGCTTGACGAACGGATATACACATTGAGCAGCCACTTCTTGCTGGATTCCCCTTAGAGATCAATCCTCAAAATGAAGTATTTAAACCTGATAAGCCGGCAGACAGTCTAGGGCTGTATTACGGAGGGTATTTAGGTTTCAACACTCTTACAGACACAAAGCAGGGCCCCGATGAACTCTGCATTCAAGGACTCACATTGGAGGGATTACCTAGAGGGCTATTACCCAGAGTGGGTGGCCTGCTTTGCTCTGCCAATAGCTTGGCGGGTAAGGTTATTTGGAATTTCTACTCCTAGAGACATGGGGTAACCCGAGGGGCCTTCATCTCTACCTCAGCTCTGCAGTTGACTGAACACTCCACAGACAGGACTTTGAGGGCAGGAAGCGTCCTCAGTACTCATCTGGTACAACCCTTTATTGACAGATGGAGAAACTGAGACCCAGAGCGGGGGCAGGAGCTTGCTTAGGGCTATAAGGCAGAGCAACAGTGCAGACCTCAGCATCTAGGACTTTCAGGCCAGTGTGTTCCTATGGCCTAGGCGCCTGGGCATGGAAACATTCTGAATTAAGTGGGGGCTATCTTTTTAAAAGGCACCAGTGAATTTGCAGTTGGTTAAGTCATAGGGAGGGAAGACTGGTGGCCTCTCTTTAATAATTTCTGGAGGAGGTTGCTGCTTAAATAAAGACCCAGCTGGCTTGGAAGAGGGCATACAAAGATGCCTAAGACACTTTAGCACAAGTATCTGCCTAGAGCTGAGTTCCATCCTGGCTTATTGCTTAGCAGCTGTGTGACCCTCAATAGGTTACTTAACTTCTCTGAGCCACAGTTTCCTCATTTATAAAACAGACACTATTTTCAAAGTGGAGGACTTCACTTCAAGTCTGACATGTAGCAACCACAAAGCAAAAGGTAGTTATGGTGATACACATTTGATATGTAGTCTACCAGGCACAACCCCCATTTTTTCAAAACAAACATGGAGAAAAATAATTCAGAGAATTAGATCAAGAAGGCTTTGAGTTCCCACCCCACTTAGCTCCTATGCTTCTAGCACATTGATAATGGGTTCTGGGTCAGGGGCCTTCTTGCCTCCAGGTCGCAGTTTTCCTGTCTGTATTCTAGGTCCAGGGTAGAAGCAGTTGCTCTCAGGAGTTGTTTCTGTCTGCAGACCAGGCCTGGTGGCATCAGCAGAGCCACCTCTACCCTAGCTCCTGGAGATGTGTTGGGTGGTCAGGAGCCTGGCCCAGGTGGCTCAGAGCCCAGGCATCCTGGTGCAGTCAGAATCTCTCTGCCATTGCACACCTTCCCCAACGCACTTCCCCACAGCCCCTGTGAGCTTCCCCAGACTAAAGCGACATTGTGCGCCCTAGCAGGCGAGCCAAACCTAATAAACGGGTGCGTGCACTTCACCCGGCCTTCCCAGCTAAGCCACATCAAATACCATCTATATGCCAATTACACCAAGATGCTGAAGTTTTCCAGGCCACTGACCTTTAGGGGCTGGAGAAAGAAGTACATAGAAATTCATCCAGTCATTCACTCACTCCCTTACTTATTCACTGATTCATTCATTAAATAAACTCAAAGAGCATTGTCTAGACATCAGGTATTGTACTAGTACTGAGAATTCAGACTGAGCAAAACAGCCCCCACTTTCAGCTTGCTCCTGGACTGGCAAGGAGTTAATTCCCAGAGGTGCTGCCAAGGTCCAAGTAGTGCAAGATCCAGAATAAAGCGTGAGCCCTTCTAGTTTACAAGATCAAGGAAGACTTCCCAGAAGCAGGGGCCTATGGAGAAGGCCTTAAAGGATAGGCAGGAGGGGGTCAGAAAACAGAGGCAGGACATCCCTGATAGAGGACACAGCATGAACAAAATTTGGGATTTGTGACTGATTGTTGAAATCACAGTGTGAGCGCTGGAAAAAGCCAAAGAAATCAGCTTGTCCCATCCCTTTATACTACAGATGGAGAGACTGAAGCCCAGGCAGAGCCCGGTTGTGCCTGGCATTGCCTTACAGGAGGAGAGACCCTGATTATGTGCCACCAGGCTTAACTGTGTACAGGCTTGAAGTTCAGGGGCAACTGAAGACTGGTGCCCCAGGCAAAGCTGGTCTCTTCCCAAGAGACCTGCAAGAAGTCTGTGTGTATGTGAGTGTGTGTATTTTACGGCCCAACGTTATTTAGTTAGACAGTTATCTGTATTAATATAATAAGCACCCAGGAACCTGGAGCTCTTTCCTATTTTTAGGTAACACAGAGGGCAGGGAAAAAAATGCTTGAACTTCTGCAAGAGGGCTTTAAGGTAGATGTAAGGAAAAACTTTCTGAGAATGGGCCAAGTCCTGCATAGGAACTAAGGCCAGAGAAGAGGCCCCCCACAGGACCCAGGTCTCTCCCCTCTGAGCTGGGTGTCTGTGAATCCCATGAGAAAGGCCTGCGCTCTGGAGGCTATTCTGGAGCCCACAGTGGTTCTCACTGAGACATGAACGCGTCCGGAAGTCTAATGAAGACTTGACCCTGGCCCAGAAAAACTCTCCACCTGTTCAGATTTCCCCTGCAGTTTTGGCAGCTGCTGGAGCTCCTGAGGCCTGGCCATGGACCCCAGTGTGGTGGGAGGAGGCTCAGAAGACTGACAGGCCCGAGTTCCAATGCAGGCCCCAACATTCACCAACTCTGTGACCTCGAGTCATTTGACAGCTCTGGGCCTCAGTTTCCCCACTGTGAAAAAGAGGCAAAGACCATCCTTTCCACAGGGTGTGGCAGGAATTGATGAGTCCACATTGAATGCTGAGCACAGGGCTAGGCACAGATAGGCAGAGAATACGTGCTCCTGTCCTTCCCTCCCCCCTAAAGGGCAGGCTCATCAGACACAGTGGGAGACACAAAGAAAAAAGACAGAAACATCCTCAAAAATTCCCTCAAAGGTAGCAGACTAGGGCTTCCGTTCATTCCTCAAGGCTTTTTAACCTTTCTACAAACACACTTAGTTCTATATAAAAAGGATATTGTAGGAGAGAAAAAGGACTGAAGAGCCCTGGCCCGGCCCCCTACTCCTCATGGCTCCTGTCCCACTCTCGGCCCTCAGGCATGCTTGTGTCTTGTGCAGGCTGTTTCCTCTCCCTGGCACTTCCTTCTGGTCTTTTCCACCAGAGAAACTCCTACACATCTGTCAGAGCCCATCCCAGATTTCCCCTCTTCTCTGAGTTGGATGAGCTAGCTACCATACCAAGCTGGCCCACAGAGTTTTGGTCTCACCTCCAGTATAGGATTATCACATTTCCCCACCATTTATCCTGGCTATTTATTGAGAGCTGGGACTAGAGACGCCATTGCCCACTGTACACCCGAGTTTTGCAACCTTGGGAAAATGTCGAATGAATGAACAAGTGAGTGAGTTTTTGAGAAGTTGAGCAAAGCCTGAATCTGATCTTACTATAAAGGTCACGCTAGGTTGTGCAGAGGGATGAACTGAGCTCTGATTCGAGGGAAGGGTTTTTCAGCCTGTTTCACTACCGCTCCCCACCAAAGGGCCTGTAGAGACAGTCTCCCCTAATTGCTCTCACTACAACATTCTGCCACACCAGCTATACTGTATGCCTGTTTAAGCACCACGTGGGTATCCCTGATTTAGGAGTTGTTCATACCTCCACCCTGAACCAGTCTTTGCCCTCTGAGGGGGAATGCCTGCTCTAGGTTTGACAGTCACCTGCAACATCTCCTCTAGCCTTCAGAGCAGGCAGGCACCATTATCCCTGTTGTACAGACTTGCGAACTGAGGCAGAGGTGTTAGACAACATGCCCAGCTAGTGAGTTCCGGGGCTAGGAGGCGCATCCAGGACTTTCAGAGGGAGTTGCCTTGAGGGAGACAACAGGCAGCTGCGTGCTGACAGGAAAGGAGCCCTAAGATGGGAGTCAGACCCTTGCAGGTACTTCCTGCTTCTGGGCCTCAGTTTCCTCTCTCCCAAAGTGAGGAGGGGGCCCTCAGTGTGTCCTAAGCACCCCTCAGGCTTAAAGCTTCTGAAAGGGGGTTTTAGGGCACAAAGACACTGCCCCAGCTCCCGGGGCCTATCCTCTCGCTGGAGCCTCCCCACAGTTATCCCCTGTCCCCCTGCTGGGAGAGGGCCTGGCTGCTAGGCTGGAGCTGCTGCGGGCAGGTGCAGGGAGGGGATGGCTCAGCCTCGGGCCCCAGAGACACAGACGTCTGCGCCCGCCTGGCGGCCTCCCAGGGGTGCTCAGCTGGGAGCCTGGCTGGCCCCGGCTTTCCCCAGGGCCTGATAAACCAGAAAAAAGAAAGCATGCTGTGAAGGGAAGGAAGCACCAGCAGACAAAGAAGGGAAGGGCACGCTGATTCCATCGGCTCCAAGCCCTCGGCCCCCCTGGCGGGCTGGGCAGGGCGCAACGTGCAGACAGGCTGCCTGGGGAGCTGGCGGCAGGATGCTGGGAGCCGGCTGCCCAGTGATCACTGTGCCCGTCTGTCCTAATGCCCAGGCTGGCCGGGGTGGGGACTGGGTCCAGGCCAGCAGGGACAGGCCCCAGCACACAGGCCTTACTGTCTAGGGATCCTCCCCACAATTATCCCCACATACAAATGGTGTCTTGGAGCCTCTGATGGGGCCAAAGTCCTGTAGCCAGTCAGTGGCAAAGCCAGGCTGGGACCCAAACTCCAAGACCTCTCCCACCCCGTATCTCATCAGGTCTGCCGAAACCTGATTCTGTTGTCTGAGGAAGCAGGGAGCCACTCAGAACACAGAAATAGAATAGACCCAGTTCACCTACCAGGCATTTTTCTGTGTTATCTGACTTAATCTTTACAAGGGCCCTATGAGGCTGACTATGTTATTATTGCTACTTTACAGACAGGGACACTGAGACTAGAGAGGTTAAGTAACATGCCCAGGGAACTGGGATTTGAATGGGAGCCCATGCTTGCAGTGGGTAGGGCAGCCATCTCTCCCCTGGGCTGGAGGGCTCCCTGAGCTAAGGGCCTTCCGGGGGGACTTGAAAGGGAAGGGCTGAGAGATAGGGAAGAATAGATTGACTTTTTCCTAAAATCAGTGACCAGGAAAGATATCCTAAAACCTGCCAACAGAAGGAGAAAAGGAGAGAAGCCTGGCTGGGCTCTGGCCTTTCCTTGGGGACCTGGTGGAATGAATGGCACCTGGGTGGACTAGGAATCTGCAGGTGGGGGATGAGCACCCAGCTCCACCACCTACATCCAACTGCTCCATCACCAGGCAGAGCAATGAACCCCAATTCACCAGGCAGGTGAGGGGAGCAGAGAGATCTGGACAGAGGCTCTCCCCAGAGCCGGGCTCCCTCTTGAAGCTCCATCGCCCTCCCACAGGGCTCAGCCAGAGGTTTTCAGGTATGCCAGCTGCAGCTCACACACTAACCACAGTCTCTGAGACCTTCCACTTCAGATGCCCCCCAAAAGGTCAGAAAATGAAACAGGAAGGAAGGAAAACCAGCCGAAGGGGCACTAATAAGCTAGTCACCACTGTGGATAACTAGACTCCACCCTGCTAGGGTCCCTCAGAGGAGCTGTGTAGAATGTGCTCAGAATCTCCCCTGCAGGCTGGAGGAGGAACATTACCCACCGGGCCTCACCGCCTGGGGCAGAGAGCAAGCATAAAGGGGCCTGCACGGCCAGGGCAGTCACTGTGCACCTGCGCCTGTCACTAGTCACCTTAGCCGGACTGTAAAGGTGGGGCTCAAGAGGTGGCTGGCACCATGCCCCACTGAGGCAACCCCCTTCTCAATCAACGGTCCCTGGGCTCGGGGTCCCCGAGGAGGGGTCAGACCTGTCCTCTAGCAAGTAGGGGGCCCTCATGTACATTCTCCCACCAGGAGGTAATGACAATCGAAACCTTCATTCACTCAGCATCTCCTGTGAACTGGGGACCATCAGCAACCCAACAGGATAGATACCCTCCTGCCAGCTCTGTTCCTGTGTCTTCCCACGATCACCCCACCTGGAGTCCCCAGGAGCATCTGATGAAGACCTAAAATCACAGCTCATCAAGCTGGAAGGCCCTCAGGAGCCAACTGGCTCGACTCCTCAGCCACCCACTGTGACAATGCTGAGGCCCAGAGAGGGATGTGGTGTGCCCAAGGTCACACAGCATGGGGTAGAAAGCCAAGGCAGGAGCCCAGGTCTCCGGACTCCTGCTTCAGTGCTCTCTGTCATGCAGGTGGCATGTGCTAGGTTCTCCAGGGCCCTGTCCCCACTCTCAGGAGTAGAGCTTATCAGGATGACTCACATCCAAACCTTTTCTTGCACTACAGCGAGAATCTCCTTCCTGGGTTATGCAGAGCTCAAAGCAGAGCGCTGCAGGGAGCCCAAGGGCCTCAGCTCAGGCTGGGGTGGCAGAGGGGCCGTGGGTGAGAAAGAGGCAGCAGAGCAGGGCTGGCCAAACCTGGATATTACAGCCAGGGGAGAAGTGACAGGCTCCTCCCTCCTGCCCTGCCACCCAAGTGTACCCCCAGCCAGCCAGAGCACTGGACAGAGGACCCCTCACTCACTAGCTCACAGGGATACTGGAGATGGGGTCGGTGCTGAGCCTGAATGACCTAAAGTGCCAGAGATAGAGGCTGGGGGAAAAATCCAAAACACAAAACAAACACACAACTGCCCCCAAAGGAAAAGTCCAGAGTCTGAATTTTAAACAGGAAGAACTAGGCGTCAGACTCAGAGGAAGATAACAGGGCCCGGCCGAACAGAGAAACAACAGAGAAAGCGCTAAGGAAAGCTGGGCAAGGCGTTCCTGCCAGGAGCCTGGGACCCTCCCAGCTCTCCCTTGTCCCCAGGGTGCCAGGGGCACTGGGGTCCTGTTGCCACTAGTGACCCCCCCTTACGTGGGGCCCTGTGACAACCTGCTTGGAAGGCAGCAGGCTATGTAGAAAAGAGCATGCATCAGAGCCCTCAGGCAGGTGATTTTCTGAGCCTCTATTCCCTCTTTGAAAAATGTAACAAAGAAGATCTACCTTGAAGTGCAGGCAGGACTAAGGGAGACAGGAATAGCCAAAGCCCAGCACACAGTAGGGCTAACTTTTATCATCCCAGAGACCATGAGGTTCACAGGTCCAACAGTGAAAGACTCTCTCCTCTTCTGGAAGCACTGGAACACATGGGTCTTTGTCCTCAACAAACTCTGGCAGCTTGGTGAATCAGACAATCCTATGGGGCCAGACAGACAACCTCTAATGCATTATTTTCTGGAGCTGCCATAACAAAGAACCACAGCCCGGGTGGCTTCAACAACAGAAATTTATTTTCTCACAGCTCTGGAGGCTGGAATCCACGAGCGAGGTGTCACAGGGTGGGCTCCTCCTGGGGCCCCTCCTCGGCCTGTAGACTGGCCCTCTTCTCCCTGGGTCCTCACCCGCCTTCCCTCTGGGCGTGTCTGTGTCCGATCGCCTCTATAAGGACACCAGTCCTGCTGCACTAGTGCCCACCGTATGACCTCATTTTAACTTTATTACCTCTGTAAAGGTGATACAAATACAGTCACACTCTGAGGTACTTGGGGTTAGGACGTCAACATAAGAATTTTCCGTGGGGACACAATTCAGCCCCTAACACAACATCTGCCAAGCCACCCTCTTCTGGGCTCCATCCTATAATCCTCCACTTTGGCACTGGAAGGAGCCACCATGTCCTCAAGTCCAGCTCCTGTTTTTTAAGAGAGGATAAGTGCAGGCCTCAGAGAAAAAGGCTCAGGTGACACAACAAAGAAAAATACCCATAAAATCTAGGCCCCTAGAGACATCCAGAGAGAAGGCAGTCCGAAGGGGACCTGAACCCCCAGCTGAGGGGCTCATGTCTGTGGGTTTTGCCCACTGAGGAGCGAAGGCTTTGGTGAGGGCAGAGAGGGGAACACAAGATGCCTACACCTTCCCCCAAGCGCCAGAAAGAAAACGGCTAGTGTGCATGAGCTCTTACTGTGTGCAGGCCCTGACCAGAGCACTTTGCATGTGTGAGTTTGCTTTAGCCTCCCAACAATCCTCTGATTCATATGAGAATCCTAATAACGACTTCAGGGAAGAGGAAACTGAGGCACAGAGACGTTAAGTGACTTGCCCATTGTCACACATCTGACAATGAGTGTACATGGCAGTGCCAGGGAGTCTGGCTCCAGGGCCCGGGGTGCATCGGCAATGCCTTACTGTTGGTGAGGTGCCTAGGACGAAACCTTGGCTGGCCTGGCCATCCAGTCTGGCCCTTCCATCACTTGCTGTGCGGACATTGCTTGGGCCTCAGAATCCCCGCTTGTCATAGGACAGGTAAGATCAGACGACCCTTGAGTCCCAGGCAAGCTACCCGCTTTCCTCTTCCTTGCCCCTTCAAGGCCTTCCTCGGGTTCAGAAGAACAGTCTTTGGCCTCGCTGCCACGGAACAAAGTCATCTCTTGGGGAGTCAGGGTCTGGAGGGCAGAGCAGAGACTGAAGCAAGCCCCGGGCCACCTCTGCCTCTCTGCGTCCTCTGCAGCCACCTTGCTGCCCTGGAACGGCCCTGGCCACAAGGGCGGCACTTCGCTGGCTCAGCAAAGTGGTAAAGTCAATTTTGGGGAAGCCATTCCCAGCTCTGCAAGAGGCCCCATGAGCAGGCAGGGGAAGGCTTGGGTACAGGCAGACCTGGTCGCCTCCCAGCCTGAGTCATCAGGGGACAGACCTCACCCCTGGAGGGCCTCCTAGGTCTCCCACTCCACAACCAGCCTCACCACCCAGGGCAGAAGCCTGGAGGCAAGAGCCTCGGAGTGTCAGAGCGTCTGTCCCTTAAACCACTTGGGGCCTCCGATGGCTGGCTTGCCAAAGTGCGGTGTGCCCATCCACAAACCCGCCACAGCCCTGAGGGGAGGGAGCTCCAGAGAAACTTCTGTTGACAAGGTAAAATGTTACAGAAAAAGAGAAAACTTTATAATAAACCACGTATGAAATATTATTTCATAGTCTCCAACACACATTGATATACATGCATAGAAAAAAAGGAGTACCCCCGAGATCTAGCAGTGGTTCCCCGGGGCTGGGACTAGAGTCTCTCCCTCCTTCCTCCCTCCCTCTTGCTATTTTTCTTTTTCTTTCTTTCTGTCCTTCCTTCCTTCCACCTTTCCTTCCCTCTTTCTTCTTCTATTTCTATACACTTGTGGTAAAGCCTGTTTGGGGAATAAAAAGACCCATTAATTACAAGCAAATATGAAAAATAGAGTCATACTGAAACATACACAGAGGCTGACACCGCCCGGGAGAGCCTTGCTTCTTGGATGACGGTGACCTGCCCCCACCTGGCCCTCTCGTTGTCCTGAGTTCTCTTTATGAGCCTCATACATGCCTTTCGCTTTGCGATTTTCAAAGAAAAGTCACATGTTCTCTCAGTCCTCAGGAATGAGTGGTCACTGTTATCGCGCTGTGCACATGAGGAAACTGAGGCCCAGCTGTGGGCTTTGGCTTGTTCCAAAGTCATCCTGCAGGGGAGAGGCAGAGTGGACTTTACCTCATGCCTCCAGATTCCTCTAGTCTCGGGTGCTCTCAGGGACTTGGGGTGCCTGGCCAGAGCTTCAGAAATCAGGGGGTTGAAAGCAGAAAGCACTGGTAGCATCTCTTCTGGACACAAAAGAACCACCACCTTGCTCTGCAGCTCTCTGCTTCGGTTTCCCCAACTGCAAACAAACAAACCCTTCCTCAGCTGCAAGAAGAACAAGCCTGGACCTCCCCCCTGGGTGGAGGGGCGCTCTCCTAGGATCTAGGCCGAGCCACATCCCATTCTGGGTCCTATGCCCCAGAGACCCCCAAGCCATCACCCCAGCTCCTCCCTTGGGGCCGACACTCCGCACTGGCTTCCCCGTGGGGGCGCTCAGCCAGAGCATCGACTGGATGGGAAGGCGGGAGGCCGGTGGGCACAGCACGACCCAGGCACCCCCTCCCGCCTCACCATGTGACCCAGGGCGGCCAGCAAGCCCTCCTCTCTGGGCCTCAGTTCCCTCCTCTGTATAACAAGGGGCAAAAAAGGCCCTTGTCCAGTCCTTGAAGAACCAGCATTAACTGAGAAAGAGCTACGCCGACGGCGATTTGGGCCAAGCTCATGGCTACCCTGTGGACACAGAGACGACTCTCCGGGCAGATCACTGCCCAGAGTCTGGAAAAGAGCTTTTCGTCCGCACTTGGGGCCTCGGGTTTCCTCTACGTAAAATGGGAGGTCAGTTGAAAGGGCCCTGAATGGATACTTTTTATAAAACAGCCACCACAAGAACAACAATTTCTCTGGCACTGCTTCTGGCATGGGGGGTGGAAGCCAGAGGCGGCCAAAAATAACAGGGGCTTACATGGGCCCAGGACTCTGTAGATTATACCGTATTCCTAAACACCCAGTGTGATCACTGCCTCCCCAAACCTGGCTAAAAGGTGGGTGCTTTTATTGATTGTGATCCAGAAAGGGCCAGTTTCAAGGAGGAGGGCAGCACCAGAGGGAGCCCAGAGCACCTGGCCCCGGGCCAGGCTTCCCGCACCCCCACATGCCCTCTAGCTCCAGACTGAGCAGTGTGACCATAGTATGGTTAATAGTGGCATTAATAATAACCAACATTTAAGAATCACTCACCTTGTACCAGGAATGGTAAGAGCTTTATTTGAATTAAGTCATTTAAACTCCAGGCAACCCAATGAGGGAGGTTCTATTATTATCCTCTGGCTGGCAAATGAGGAAACTGAGGCACCAGGAGATCAGGTAACATGCCCAAGGTGTGGCAGCCTGCAAGCAGCTGAGCTGGGATTTGAACCCAGGCAGCCTGGCGCCTGCATTGACTCCCTTTAACCACTGTGTTGTACTGGCTCCCAGGAGAGCAGCCCAGATAATGAGCCCCTCAATCCCGGTCTCAGCTGCCGAGCTTTCCTGCGGCTCCCTCTCTCCCTGCATACACGAAGCACTTCCCAGCCCCTGACGGACACGGCACAGGCAGAGACACATTAGCAACAAAAGACCAGCATCCAATTGTTAATCCCGACAATGGCCCGGTGATGCAGCAAAGCCATCCGGTCTCCACTTGACCCCTCTACAGGTGGCTCTGTGAGGCTGGGTTAGGTGAGCACCACGACACAGCAAGTAAACAGCATCCATCCATCATGTGACCCTGCTTAGGGGTTCAGCCTTGGGCAAGACACCCGCCCTCAAATAAAACCAGGGAGTCAGCTCAGGTGAGCGCTCAGCCTAACAGGATGCCTGCCTCCTTGCCTCCCCTGTGTGGGTGCTGGGCTAAGCCAGGCGACTCAGGCAGAGAGGGAGGCTGGGTGCGGAGGGCTGGGCAGAGCTACGAGGGGGGATCCTGGACAGAGAGAGGGACATCAGGCCAAGGCAGACATTTTGCTAGAATAAAACTTTTCCATCCCAATGAAGCAGCTTTGTTAGAGGAGAATTATAGGTTTAGTCCTTTGGCTGTAAGGAAAACCCAGTACAATGTTCTTGGTGGCTTTGTCCCAGAGAAGGCTCTGCAGGAGCTTGTGTGTGTGTGTGTGTGTGTGTCTTTATCTCCATATACTGTCATTCTGACAATGAGCTGACTACATATTGCTGTACAGTAAATAATAATAATAATAGTAATATTTTCAGTTACAAAATTAGTGGAAATACTAGTTTTGTTTCTGACTCCAGGGCATAAAGGTGCTCTTTCTTTACATGAACAGCCTCATGGTGACATGGTAAGACCCCTCCCGGGCCAGTGCAAACGTCACCTCCTCAGTGAGGCCTCCCTGATGACGTGGGGGGCTGGGAACCCACAGAGGGAGGAGAGAGGCCAGGCCACCGCAGTGGCAGGCTAACCCCGCACTGCATGCACCCTGACACGGTAGGGAGCTCAGCCAGCGAGCTCCCCTCCTCAGGTCCCCAGACTCCTCCAAGGGCAGCCACACTCCTGCCTCCAATTCTGTCCACAGCCTTCCCCGGCCTCAGTGATGGAACCTGGCATTCCCTGTACATGCTTTGTTCCTGGCAACACACAGAAACCATCCCCCAGGAGCCATTTTATTTAACCCTCATCTCCTCTCAAGGTTTCCAGGCACCCCCTGACATTGGTAGATCCAGAGCCCACTTACCCTATGTCTAAATATTTAATAGTTACAGGTCAAACCAACAGTTACATGTCCCACCCTCCTGCCTTGAACAAGTAGCAAATATACCTCAGGATGTCTGGGAAGAACAAGCTCACATTTAGATTTCTTGACATCTCAGTGCCTCCCTGGAACCAGGGTCCCCCACCCCAGGCGTCCCCTCCTCTCTCTACCCCCAGCTCCACATCTCCTACAAACAGATGTCCCTAGGCCACCCCCTGGCCCAGGGGCACAGACACTGGCATACATGTGTGCCCTCAGGAGGACAGACCCTGGAGGGAGGGAAGCCCAGTCCCTGGGGCTGGAGTGTGGTTGGGAGGAGAGGTGGGTACAGACTCTGGTTGGACACATCTTCTCGGCCCTTTGGGCTACTCACTACATGAGAAAGACTTGTCCAGAGGAAGCACTGAATCTAAGACACTACAGTAGGTTTATTCAACCATTATCTCCATTTTGCAGAAGGGGAAACTGAGGCTCAGAAAGTCTAAATTGGTTGTGCAAGGCCTCGCAGCCAGGAGAGAGGGGGCTGCTTTCAGACTCAGAGCAGGCTGACTGCAGGCTGAGCTGCCCTGCCTGGGAGGAGATGGCGAGTTCCTGTGACAGGGCCATCACAGGGCAGGGCTGCAGCCCTCAGTCCACAGAACAGGCAGAGAAAGCTCAAGTGCCAGGCCCACAGGGATGTAGCAGGACCAGGAAAAATAACTCCAGTGCCAGGCAGGAGAAGCTAAGAGCTGTGGGCAGCACAGGAACCTAGGAAGGAAGGAGGCTGCATTTTGGGGCCTAGAGGGGGCAGACTTGGACTGCGATGGTGGGGGTGGGATGCGGAGAAGCCTCAGACAGAACTCAGAATACAGATGCAAGGTGAGAAGGGGCACCCAGGGAACAGCCACGCATGCTCAGTGTGCTGGTGGTCAGAGCCTGGGCTGTGGACGGGGAGTGGGGGCAGCTGGGGCTGAGAGGAGAGGTTGGGGAGGCATGGGGGTCCAGCCACAGGGAGCAGCCTTCCTGCTGTGTGGTGCTGGGGAGGGTACAAGCCAGGAGGGACCCCAAGGGAGTGTCTGGGCACATCTGCAGGAAGAGGATGGCGCCCAGAGGCAGCCACGTAGGACCGGGGCGCCCTCCCTGTTAAGAGAACACTGCTGGGCTCGGCCTGTCCTGAGAGATGCTCTGGGCTGGGGTCTTCCAAGGCCACCCCAGGACCATACTCCTGTCTTCTCTACCAGAATGGGATGCCCTCAGGCCCAGACCCCACAGGCTGCTCCCTACAGAGGGAAGCGCCACACCCCCACCTCCCTGTCCTTAGCACCTGGCTGTGTCCTAACTCACTCTTGTATACCCATTCAACAAACATTTATTGAGCTCGTGGCCATTGTCCCAGCACATGCTGGGCACTGGGAATACGAGATGAAAGAGCCAGCCCTGCCCTCAAGGAATACCCAGACCCAGGAGGAGACAGACACATACTCACAAATCCGGGCCCCTCCACCCGCCTGGCCACATGTGCTCACACGTGGACCCAGAGCTGAGTAGGAGCCATGGGAGGGCGGCCAGTGCCTGGGGAAGGAGATAATGGCAGGGAAGGGGGGAGTGGGGAGAGGGCAAAGGGCCAGGGGAGAGAATGGCAGGGGCAAAGGCGTGGGGGCGGCACCCTAGAAGAGCACCCCAGGGTCAGAGAGCATCAGAAAGACATTTCCCTGGGTGGGGGCAGCAGGGCTGTGGATGGGGAAAGGTTGATTAAGTAGATGGGGGAAGTCTGGGTAGGGGTGCCTCACAGGCCATGCTAAGCTGCTCACAGCATTCCTCTAGGCAATGGGGAGCCATTAAAAGGTTTTAAACTGGGGTGTGAAGGAGTCAGATTTGCATTTGAGAGCTGGAGCTTGGGAGTTCTGGGAGGGAGAAGTGGAATGTCTGTGCGTAGGGGGTGGTGGGCGTGGGCAAGGGAGGCCTGCTGGGGAACCAGTATCAGGGCCCTTAGGAGGGAAAGAGGCCTGAGCCCAGCAGGGGGTGCCCAGCAGGCCCCTGCTGGGGGGATCCCGGGGACGCAGGAGTCACAGGACTTGTTGACTCACTATCCCTGGGGAGCCAGCGGGACACCCAGGTTCTAGCGTTGATGGCAGGTCCGGGGAGAGGTGTGAGTCAGTGCAGACTAGCCTTGGGGTGGGGTGCCCATGGAGCCTTTACGGTGGTGGGGGCCCAGGCCCAGCCCTCCACTCCGCCCTGACTCGCCCCCCTCACGCCCACCCCCCACCTCCAGCTTCTGTCCAAACCAGCCTGCAGCTACCCAGAGCTTTGAAGGCTGCCCTTCCTTCCCTCCCCATCCCTCTCCCAGTGCTACCCACCAGCCCCAGAGACGAGGGTTTGGCCTAGCCAGGCCAGGCAGGCCATAGTCGGGTCTCCCTGGGCAAGAAGCCAGGAGGCAACCAGGGAAGGCTAGGCATGCGGTGTCTGGGGACCGAACACAGTGGGGCTTGACAGGCTTTGTGGACAAAGGCAGTGGTTGTGGGGGACAGGGGGCAACCCTCCATCACCCGCAACTGGGACATCTGGGATATGGGGTAAAAAGGTGAACACAGGAGAAGCCCCCAAGCCCTTCATCCCTTGGCACACGGACACATGGAGTCTCTGGCCCAGCCTCACACCTGCCCCGAAAGCCAGAGTGTCTGGCCCCTCTGCTGAGGTGAGGACCCTGAGGCCTTCCCAGGCCAGACGATGCTTTTCTGACGATTCCCCCCCTCGCCTCAGGGTCCCCACCTCTCAGCGAGGAGGCACCGCGGGGCTTTTGCAGGAGAAGGAGGAGGCATCTTAGACCGAGCTCTGCTGCTCCCTGGCCTGGAGTCCAGGGCAGACCTTCACCCAGCTGGACCCCGGTGCCTCTTGCTCAGGGACCCTGAGGACTAAATGAGGGCAGGTAGGTGACACGGCACAGCCCAGACCCAGCTGTCTCCAGAGAGGGACAACGTGTGATTCACATTCTGAAGATTATTTTATGAGAATAAGTTTTGGGATTACTTGTACACCATTTAAATAACGCCAAAAGTTAATTATTTAAAAAGCCACAACAAGTCTGCAGCAGAAACTCTTGGGGCCCAGCTTTGCTCTGCACACTTACCGGACACCCCCCCCACCCCAGACGGACCCCTGGGAAAACACCCCTGCCGGTTCCCCACCCTGGGCCGGTGCCGTCCCTGGCAAAGGGCTGGGGGCCACTTTCCCAGCAGCAAGACCAGCTCAGCCGGGTGGGACACGGTGGCGACAGCTGATAAGCCGGCCTGTTTAGTTCTGTCTGCCGCAGGCCTGGGGGGAGGCCCAGGCGGCAGACAGAGTGGCTGTGGCCTCTTCCCCTTCCTGGGCCAGCTCGGAGCCCTGGGGCTGGAACGGCCCTTGCCAGGGGGTCTTGTAGCCACTGTCTCCAGGCCCCTGGCTGGAATGAGCTGGGCGCAGTGCTGAGCAGGGCATGCCCCGTTACTAGTTTAGATTTGTTTATCTTTTGGTGTAGGTATTACATTCTCTCAGTTCAAAAGCTCCATTGGATTTTTATCCCTTATCTCCAGCACCCCTCCCTGCACTCTTCCCAGAGGCAATGGCTGTTGGAAGATTTGTGGGTATACCAGCAAGTATATGTGTGTATTTCATGGCCCCACTGCCCTGGGTATCACCCCCAGCCCTTGTCTGAGGTGGCCTAGGTGCGGGTGCCCAAGGCTCTGGACACACCTTGGTCCACAGGTGCCACGTTATCACTGACCACTCGCAAAGCCCAAGTCATTCTGTCCATGTGCCATTCCTCTGCCTGGTGCCCTCTCTACCACTGTCCCCCATACCCCACAGATGTTCCCACCATGGTCACTGACAAGCCCATGTCCCAGGAAAGCCCTCAGGCCCAGGCAAACCAGGACAGCTGGTCACCCTAGCAGATGCTGAACTCTGTGAGGGCCAGAAGGGCTCTGCCTTATCCATCCCAGTCTCCCCAGCACCCAGCAAGGTGCCTGGCACCTAGAGGCTCTTTAAGTAGTTGTTGCCTCATAAACAAAGCAGCCCACTTACGTAGCAATTACTCTGTCCCCAGCAGTGTGCAGAGTGCCCTACGCATATAAGCTCATTTCATCTTTACAACAACCCAATGAAGCCAACAAATTCCAGGAGGTTTAGACATTTACCCAAGGTCACACAGAGGGTGAAGGGTGGCACCAGGATTCAGGGTCTTTACCGAGGGCATGCTGGGTGTACATGATATGGTTCCTGGGGGCCCATAGCTGACCAGATCGGGCTCCTACAGAAGGAGAGCTGGGCAGGAAGGGGCTCCCAGGCCCCCACAGCCCTGCAATGGGCAGCACTTCTAGCGATACAGGGCCCGCTGGGGCTGAAGGGAGACCTTGCTTTAGCCTGCACTGCTGGAGAGGGGCCTCTCTGAGGATCCCCCATGCCCCAGAGCTTTGTACAAAGGAGAATTCTCTCCACTGCCAGCAGAGGGGGTAGGCTTGGAAAGGGGAATTAGGGGAACAATAACCATCGTCCCCTTTTTACAGGGGTACTTACAGAGGATTAATGACCCCAAAGCTCTGCATAGTTGCCCCTTCAATAATGGACCCCCCTTTTGCTTTAGGGGAAAAAATGCCTTTCCTACATACACCAGGTTTCTCTCCAACATGGAGTCCTGGGACCTCAGCCTGAGCTCAGCCTTCTCCTCACTCTAGCTGTGTGTCCCTGGGCAGTTTCTGAGCCTCTCTGAGCCTCTTTCCTCACCTGTAAAGAGAGAATAATAATAGTACCTATCTCATACAAGTGTTTGTGGAGTCAATGAATTAATATGTATAAAGTGCTCAGAATAGTCATTATACGGTGTCATCTCTAGGTAGGTGTTGGCTGGTGTTATTTCAATTTTACGTGCCCCATCTTCCTAGAATGCCCTTCCCCACCACATGGTGAAATGCAGCACTTTTCAAGGCTTTCCTGCTCCTGTGACTCATACCCATCCCTGTGTGTCTGAGATCAGGGACCCTGCCCCTGGGAAGCTATTGCTCATCCATCATTTGTAGTAAAAGGACAATGAGTAACACCATCAAGCCTTAACCTCGTCAGGCACAATCAAACAGCTACTGGGAACACAGTGACAACTGTTGTGGAGATGTGACTGAATGGTGTCTGCCAGGGGGTTTGGGGTGGGAGTCGGGGTGGCTGAGCAGAGTCCAGGGAGTGTGTGGTGAGCAGGAGCACAGGCCCAGGAGTCTGCCTGTCTGGGTTTGGGTCCTCACTCCTTTCTTAGCTAATCGTGACCCTGGGCTCAGAGCCTCCTGCCCCACCTCCCACTCTTCATCTGGAAAATGCAGGAACAAGCACGTCCTCATAGAGCTCTTGGGAAGATACATGCAGATAGCTCATGTGAGGCACTTCCCTAGGAACTTAACAGCTGTGTGACCAGAGGCCAGGTACCAATGGGCTAAGCTTTGGTTTCCTTATCTATGGATCTACAGATGAGGAAATGGAGGCAATAAACATAGCTCTCATGGTGGTTTTCAGCAAGTACCCAGCATGAAGCCTGGACAGTGACAGGAATTACAGACATGTTGCTTCTCTACTTCTCTTCCTCTCTTCCCTGAGGTTCCCTGAGGAGCACAAAGGTCAGGAGCACTAGGCCTGTGTCACTCCTAAATCGCTTTAGGCAAGTCACCCAGTAGAGCTGGGCTGGAAGGAAGGAGACAGGGAAAGAAATAAGACAAGAAGAAAGAAGAAAGAGAGAAGGAAGGATGGAAGCAGGGAAATACAGGAGGAGGGAGAAGGGAGAAAAATGAAGGGAAGGAAAGAAAAAAATGTGAATGTAATATCATTCCTACCAGCCAGCCAATATGGGGATAAGCAGGCTGAGCAGACCAAGGGAGACATTGGCACAGGCCAGTTGGGAAGACAGTGTCTTCTACTCCATCTGTGCTAACAGGAGCTTTCCTAGGTGGAATCCCATCCCATGTCTTCCCCTGGATCTTCCTAGGAATATCAATTCAAAATTTCCTTGATGGAAACCTGCCATATTAAAATATGTGGGAGAAAGAAGAACAAAGCTGGGAGCCACACACTTTCTGATTTCAAAACATATTACAAAGCTACAGTGATCCGAACAATATGGTAGTGGCATAAAGACAGACATCTAGACCGATGGAGCAGAATACAGAGCCCAGAAATAAACCCTCATGTATATGGTCAAATGATCTTCAACAAGGATGCCAAGGGTTATACAATGGGAAAAGGACAGTCCCTTCAACAGATGGTTGGAAAAACTAGACATCCATGTGCAAAAGGATAAAGTTAGATCCTTGTCTTACATTATATACAAACATCAACTCAAAATGGATTAAAGACCTAACTTTAAGACTTAAAAATATAAAACTAATAGTAGGAAACATAGAGGGAAAATGTTATAATGTCGGATCTGGCAACACCTTCTTGGATATGACTCCAAAAGCATAGGCATAAAAAGCAAAAACAGTTATGGGGGACTATACCAACTTAAGAAATTCCATGTATCAAAGGAAACAGAGCAGAAACACTCAACAAAGTGAAAAAGCAACCTGCAGAATGGGAGAGAACATTTGCAAGCCATACATCAAATAAGGGGTCAATATCCAGAATACATAAAAAATGCTTTAAGCTCAATAGCAACAAAACCAATAACCCAATTAAAAAATGGTCAAAGGCCATTTCTCCAAAGAAGCTATGTATATTGCCAAAAAGCATGTGGGAAAATGGTCAACACCAGAGAAATGCAGATCAAAACCATAATGCAGTATCACCTCACACTGGCTATGATACTACCAAACACAAAACACAAGAAAACAATAACAAAACAAAATAACAAGTGCTGGTGACGATGTGAAGAGATTGGAACTATTGTGCATTGTTGGTGGGAATGTAAAATGGTGCAGTTGCTGTGGAGAACAATAGGGTAATTCCTCAAAAAATGAAAAATAGAATTATCATTTAATCCAGCAATTCCACTTCTTGGTATGTCTTAGTCAGTTTGGGCTGCTATTAGAAAACATCATAGGCTGAGTGGCTTATAAATTTATTTCTCATAGTTCTGGAGTTGGGGGTGCCAGTGTGGTCATCCTCTTTGGGGTTGCAGACTGCTGACTTCTCATTGTAACCTCACATGGAGGAGAGCAGAGAGCTAACTAGCACTTCAGCCTTTTGGAAGGGCACCAATCCCATTTGTGAGGCCCTCATGGTTTAATTGCCACTCACAGGCCCCATCTCCAAATGCCATCACATTAGGATTAGTGCTTCAACATATGAATTTGGGAGGAGATGAATATTAATTCCATAGCAGTATATATTCAAAAGAATTGAAAACAGGATCTCAAAGAGATATTTGCATATCCATACTAATTGCAGCATTATGCACAATAGCCAAGAGGTGGGGGCAACCTAAATGTGCATGGAAGGACAAAACAAAATGTAGTATGTATGTACAAAGGAATGTTACACAGCCTTAAAAAAAAAGAGAGAGAAATCTTTGTCATACTTACCACATGGAAGAACCCTGAGGACACTATGCTAAGTGAAATAAGTCAGTCACAAAAAGAAAAATACTGCATGATTCCACACATAGGAGGTGTCTAAAGTAGTCAAACTCATAGAAACAGAAAGTAGAATGTGTTTTCCATGGGCTGAGGGGAGGGGGAAATTGGGAGTTGTTCAATGGGTATCGAATTTCAGTTATGCAAAATGAAAAAGTTCTAGAGATCTCTTGAACAACAATATGCATATAGTTAGCACTGCTGTACTGTACACTTAAAAAATGGTTAAGATAGTAAAGTTTATGTTATGTGTTTTTACTGCAATAAAAAGATTAAAAGCACAAATCTCAACAACAAAAGATACCAGGGGAGGGGGCCACCATCCTCACCCAATTTCTGATCCTTATGCACATTTCCTCCTTGTAATCACAGTAGACAAATAGTACTGTATGCTTTGTAAAAAAATGCAAACAATAGACTTGTAAAAATAAAAAACCCCTTCAGCATACCCCACTACTCATAAGTGACCCCTAACAGTCAGCCCTGTCTTCTCCCAGCCCTTCTACATATTTACAAGCACAGGTGCACCTTTTCACAAAAACTGAACTGGGTACATACTGCCTTTCAACCTCTCTTCTCTTGTGTGTGATCAAATTTATTTCACTGCAATTTTTCCAAACTGCAAAAACACAGGCTGCTGCAAGAGCCAAGAGTCACAGAGAGATGGGGACCAACAAATTGCCACCCCTGTCTCCTCCCACCACAGGAAATCCATGGAACAATCCAGAAGAGGCTGAGAAGAACCTCTCCTCAGGCTCATATGCAGGGAAGGATCCCTCATACGCAGAATTCCTACAAATGAAATGGAAAATGTCAGACTACGGAAAAATGGGCAAACACATTGGTGGGTACCAGAGGCAGGGGCGGGGGATGAAGAATTAGGTGAAGGTAGTCAAAGGATACAAACTTCAGTTATAAGGCAAATAGGTCCTGGGAATGTATGTACAGCATGGTAACTATCGTTAACTTCACTGCATTATATTTGAAAGTTGTTAAGAGAGTAGATCTTAAAAGTCCTCATCACAAAAAAATGTAACTATGTTAGGTAATGGGTATTAACTAAATTTATTGTGGTAACAATAAATCATTATGTTGTACATCTTAAATGTATACAATGTTTTATGTCAATTGTATCTCCATAAAAGAGGAAAAAAAGAAAAATGGCAAAACCACTTGCCACTTTCTTTCAATATATGCACCCATTTTTTTTTTAGTCTCACGCAAACATAACCAACACATTAAGCCTGGTGATGGCTTAGAGTCTCACACCTGTCACTCACATACACACACAGAGGTTTTTTTAACACAAAATGGGATCATAACTTAACACTACTGCACAATTGCCTTTTTTGCCAAACAGATAATCACAGACAACCTGCAAGTCACTGCCTATAGATTCAGTGAGCTCACTCTCAGTAGTCAACAGTATTCCCCAGTATGGATACAACCAAAGTTATCCACCCATGCCCTAGAGGCATGATGACACTGAGATTGTCACTATGAAGATCACGAAGGTAAAAAATATATATATTTTTATGGATAGAGTTTATGGAGAAAGTTCTGAAAACGGGATTAGTGGGGCAAAGAGCATTCCTACTTCTATTTTAATGGTGCTTGGTGAAATGGCATTTTGTTTATATTTTTACTTGCATTTTCCCAACAGCTGGAGAGATCATGTGCCTTTCTCATGTTAATATTTCCTCTTTTGTAAAGAGGTTTTCTCCATTTTTCTATTGTTTGACTTTTCCCAATTAATTTGTAAGGATTCCATAGAGGGATCATGAGTAATACGAGCAACTCTTGGACCCTTCAACTATCTTGCAAATGACAAATATTTCTCCCCATCTGCTATTATCTCTAGACTTGTTTGTGGAGTCTCTTCCCATCTAATATTTAAATATCTAATATGGTATAATAGGTCTTTTCCTTTATGGGTTCCTGGCTTGTTTGAGAAGATTCTCCCTACCCCCAAATTATACAAAACTTTTCCTAAAATATTCATCTTATATTTTTATTTCTAATTTTTCATATTTAGGTCATTTATCCAGATGAATGCAACTTTCTTTTTTCACTTATCATGTGCATCCTTCCCTATTAATCGATACTGATTATCTCCCTCTTTTTAAATGCCCCCTCATATGCCACTGGAAGATACACTAACTTGTTTAACGTGAAGTATTTGGAGGTACTGAAGTTATTTCTAGCTTTATTACTACTTAATAATAATGAATGCTACCAATTATTGAGTGCTTTTTAGACCTAACTACATCACACATATTACCTTATTAACCCTCACAACAGTTATGGGGTAGGTTCCATTATCTCTTTTTATAAATGAGGAACTACATCTTGTAAGATCACACAGCTGGGAAATAAGGGGTGAAGCTAGGATACTGATTCAGTCCAAGGTTGAAGGGCTCAAGCACTCCAACCTCTGAACCCCCATATGCACTTTCTCTAGTATTTACAGATGGGACTTGAAACATCCAATACTTTCCTTTCTGTAAGGATGGAGAAAGGGGGGAAATAACCATTTCTTACATTCCTCCTCTACCCCAAGTGCTGTCCTAGATGCTCTCAGAGATTGGCTCCTGGAATTCTTACACAAGTTCTTTGAGCAGCGGGTTATCTGCTTTCCAGACATGAAAGTGGAAATTTGGCAAGGTTAGGACACTCACTCAAGCTTTGCAGGCGACGGTGGTGGGTTCAAACCCAATTCCACGTGACATATATTCCAATTTTCACTTAGAAAGATAGGCTCACTAGCTTTACAAATACCACAAGGATGAACCCGTAGTTTTTTTTGTTTTTGTTTCTTTCTTTTGCTGCTGCTGAACTGTTTCCTTGGGATACATTCCCAGAGTGAGATTACTGAGTCAAAGGGTACGAATGCTTTTATGGCTTTCCATCTATACTGCCAGATTGTTATTACAAAGGTCTGCACCCAAGTTCCCTGCCACCAGCACCGCGGGGAGCTTCGTGCCCTACGATGCAAGTATCAGCAGGGGAACTGAGCCTAAGGGCGGTGCCACATTCAGCGCACCAAGCCCAGAGCAGAAAGCATTTCAGAGAGAGCTGGTGGGTAAGCGCTCTGGGGTCCCAGCCCCGCTGCACCGCGGCGCTTTTGTTTTTTGTTTTGTTTTGCATAACTTTGCCTCTCTCGTGAAATCCTTTAAAACGTGACTAACATGGGATGAAGCGTATTTAGGTTTATCTTTTAAGGAAAGAACAAATCTGACAAAAAGTTTTCTGACGCGATGCCCCTGGGGGAAGCTCTCCCTGCAGCTCGGCCCAGAGGGGCAGCCGGGGAGGGTCGGGCCGGACCGGGGCCGGCGGAGGGAGCGGCCCCGCCTCTGCCCCCTCCCCGGCGCCCGCGGGGCCCTCGCTCGCTCGCGGGGGCGGCCGATAAGGCGGGAGCGGCCCGTCGCCGCGGAGGCCCCGGCCCGGCGGGAAGGCGGGAAGGGGCCCTGCCAGGCGAGGGCAGATAACGCCCGCCGCTCGGGCTGCCGAGACTCGGAGACGCCGCGGCCGCGGGAGATGGAGGCGCCCTGGCCCGGGCGCGGCTCCCGGCGCCCGCAGCGGGCGCGCCCACGGCCCGCAGGGTCCGGGGACCCGCAAGGTCCGCGCCGCCCGGGACCTCCGCCCGCCCGCGGCGCCGCGGCCCGGCCACCAGCAGGCCGCCACCCGCGCCGGGGTCCCGGCCCCCGCGCAGGCCCGCCCCGGTGACCCCGGACGGAGGCCTGTCCTTGGACTTCAGTCCCCTCCTCTGTAAAACGAGGGCATTAGCAGCCGTTAATAACCTCCCAGCACAGGACAGGGCATGTGACAGGCGCTTAGCAGTGGCCGAGGACCACTCTGTCGCCAAGCACGGCCCTCCAGCAGCCCCGGGGGGGAGCGGCGGTGACCGCTGCCCCCTGGTCACAGACGGAGGGTTAAGGAGCTCGCCCTGGCTGCTGAGCATGCGGGTCGGGGTCCAGAACCCACTTCTCTACCACCGCCCCACAAAGAGGGGTCCCCCGCCTCAGAGGCTCACAGGGAAATCTCCAACAGTGGCATTTGCATTCTGCCTTTCCAAATTCCTCAAATTCCCCACATAAAATTCAGTTGGCTGCCAGACAGCCAGGGAGGAGGGGGCTGGGAGAGGCCACACAGGGGCAGCCAGGAGCCATAAACCCGTCCCAGCTCTCTGAGAGGGAAAGAGTTTTGGGGCTGGGTGGAAATACACACACACACACACACACACACACACACACACACACACCACACACCACACACCACACACACGGCTGGGTGGAAATACACACACACACACACACACACACACCACACACCACACACCACACACACGGCTGGGTGGAAATACACACACACACACACACACCACACACACACACACTCCCTTTAATCACCCTGCTGAAAATCTAACCTCTCCTCACAGCAGCAAGAGGGTCCCGACTTCTGAACCTGCCATTCGAGACCCTGCCCACGCTGTCACTGACTGGCCTGTGCCTATCAGGCCTCCAAACACCACTTCCAATGTGGACGGTTTGCCTGACACAATGCCTCACTCACCCTCTTGTCTCCTTGGCAACTCTAAAGCCATCCTTTTTCTTCTCCACTCATCCCCAATAAGGATCTAACTCTTCATGGTTTAAGTGATTTTACGATTTTCAGATTAATTTTTTATGCATAAAGCTTCTGTAAGAACCATGCCCCAGGTTAAGACTGGACGCCTCTAGAATACAGCTACCGCTGATTACATGCCTACCACCTGCCAGGGCCTTCCTACAGCATCAGATCCTGCCAGCAACCCCAGGAGGTAGGCCATGCGAGTCCACTTCACAGATGAGGAAAATGGAAGTTGAAGAGGTTCACTAACTTGTCCAGGGCCACAGAGCCAGTTATTGGTTCATCCTAATTCCAGATTCAGGCAGAGAACATGAGGAGATGCAACTGCCTAGGAGACTCACTCTCTGTGACGCCCCTTGGGCAAGTCCTGATCTTTCTCTGGGCCTCAGTCTACTGGGAGAGAAATGGAGATGACAGTTCCTGCTTCCCAGGGCAGTCATGGGGCTCTGCAGAAAGACAGATATGAGGCTGAGCCTATAAGGAGCCCCTCCTCCTGAGGAAATTCTAGATTACAAATACGTCCCCTTCTTTCCCAGGTTACAGGGGAACTGAGTTATCTGTGCCCGCTGTAACCCAGGCAGGCCTCTCCAGAAAACAAGCCTCCCATTTCCTTCTGGCAAATGGGCAACACCATCAGCCTGGGTACTTCAGCTTCCATTCTCTATGCACGCCCCCTGACCCTCCGCCCTGTCCTCCCCACCCCACTCCCAGGCTCTCAGGGCCCTGCTGCCTCTCTCCTCCCCTATTCAAACTTGCTCAAGGAAAAGCCACTCCATCAGTCAGTTACAGCTGAGTATGAATGAGTTCAAGTTACTAACATAGTCTTCCCAAAATATGCATGTTATCAGTCTGGGATTCTGGATAGTTACTAATTTGGGGTAATATGCTCCTCCCTCTCCCCAGGAAGGAAGGCTGTTCTCCCTGCCCCAGCATCTGGAATTCATGTTTTTATATTTTTATTGCTTTTACTCTCTACCCCCCACATGCTGACTTGGGGAGAGGGTTTATATGAGCCCATTAATTATCACAGAACAGAAGCCTTGTTTCATAAATAAATGCACAGATAGGCTGCATACAGCATATCTATGAATGGAAATGAAGCTTGTTCCCTCGAGAGTGTTTAAACTTTTAAAAATATTCACCCCCAGGGTCTGTGCAGGTAAGCCCTGAGGGGCTTTTCCAAGGAAGACCTGAAGGAGGGGTGGCTGGTCATCCCTCAGGTGAAGATGGTTCCTTGGGCTCTGAGCTGGGCCCTTTCGTAGCCTGGCCTCTATAGCTCGTGGTGACCCCCTATGTGCCCCCTTCCTGCTCCAGCTGTCTCAGCCCTTCATGGGCTTCTTGGCTGGGTCCCTGGGCAAAGGGGAGAGAAGAGTTCATGAGAACTGTCCCCAGAGTTACTAGATCTGGGTTCTGGTGTGGCCAGGTGGGGCTGTGAGACCCTGGGCAAATCGGTGGCCCTCACCCGACTGTCTTCCATCCACTGAACCTTGGGGTCTCCTCCCACTCACTCTGAAGTCCTGGCATTATAAATAAAGCTGTCCTGAGAGCTGAAGGCAGACCCAGAGCTCCCCTGTAGGTGGCTGGACTCTGGCCTGCAGACTTAATGCCTCAAATCACTTCAGATGTGGGCAGCTTTCATCTTCAGGACCACACCAAACAGCTTCGACTGATACACCAGTTTCGCAGATGCAGCAACTGAGGCTCAGTGTTTGATCTGACATCCAGACCCCTCAAAGAAAGCCAGGCAGACGTGACTCACATCTTCCTGCAAATGTGGAAAATGAGATCTAGAGGAACCCAGCAGCTCTGTCACAGTCCTGCAGCCTGTTCAACTAAGGTGACAACCCCCGGGAAGCACAGAGTGAGGGCTGAGTGACCGAGGCGTCCCCTACTCCTCCTGGGCTCAGTTTCCTTTGCTGCAACCCAGGCTGACAGGATGGTGGTGTGGACGTGCTGGGAGGAGAGCAGCCACGCTAAAACTGACTCTGGATGGACAGCTGGCTGCTCTTCCCTGGGAATGCAGTGGCCTGCTTGGAACCATCTGGTGGCCAGATCTCATCACTGCAGCAGGCTTTCTGGTCAGATTTCCCAGTTTCCAGGGACAATCTGCAAGAGTTTTGAGCCCAGATCATGAGGCGGCCAGAAGAATTCAGAGGAAGCTGGTTTGGCCACTGGAGCAGCTTCCCCTCCAGCCCTGACACAGGAAGGGCTCCTTCCTATATGTGGTCCCCAGGGCATTCAGTGGTAGGCTGCTGCAGAAGCATCTTGCATCCCGCCCTACAGCACAATGGGGAGACTGAGGCCCTGGGAAGCTCAACCCCTGATTGCAATCACACAGCAAATCAGAAAGAGGACAGGCCACAGGATTAATTCAGTACTTATAGTGTGCAGCAAAGCCTAGCTTTCTGTGTGACTTGTAGAAATCACACACCATCTCTGAGTATGTTTCTTCATTAGAAAAGGAGGGACATTGTGCAGGTCAAATGACAATGTGTGCAAATTGCCTTGCACATGATAACGGGCTGTGCTTATCATTATTATTCCAGCAAATGTTTCCACTGTTGCTTCTCATCCCCTGGGCAGCGAGGGGCCCTCATGGCACCACTTCACAGAGGAGGATGTAGAACTTGAACAGCTTGCTCTGGAATACACTGAGTAAGAGGTCAGTCAGGAATTCAAACGCTGGCTGTTTCAGAAAATGCACAGTGAAGGTGTGAGGGCCGTGCAGGTGTGATGCTGGAAGCCTATTTTAAGGTAGTTCCAAAAGAAGAAATAATACAAGAAAAGGAGAATGCCGAAGCAAAATGACACAGAATGTGAACTATTGATGAATCTGGCTACAGGTTATACTGGAGTTCTCTGTTCTATTTTTTTTCTTCTTTTCTTTTCCACGAGTTAGAAATTATATTTAAAAATGGTTTAAGGCCCAGCTGTTTCCAAATTCTACCTAGTTTCAGCTACTATACTCCCGGGGAGCACATGAACACGCAGGCCGCTCAGAACGCCTCGCTCCAGACCAGTGGCTCAGTTCCTGAGTCGTCTGGTGGAGAACGTGAGTGCTGGCTGCTGACCTCAGGCCCTGACACAGACAGAGGAGCCTCAGCCCAGCGGCCAGCATCACTCGGCTGACCCCAGCCTCCTCAGGGCCTCTCCTCAGCCTCCTTTTTTCCCAGCCCCCATCTCACTCCCACCCAGGTCCCAGCCAGGCTGTGGTGCGAGGCTGAGGTGGGGTTTATTTATAAGTTCCTGCTGATTATGAATCACTGGAGGAACTGCCCGCAGACTGGAGACAAAAGTCTGGGGCCGCCTGGCCAGGAGGAAACACTCCTTACATTCGACTTTCCCCTTGGCACAAGCCTCCCCGCGCCTGGCCTGGCCAGGCTCTGCCAGCCCCTTCTGTTCTCAGAGGCAGAAGCGCATTTGCCGCCAAGTGCTGTCGGCCTGTCCGCCTTGCAGTGTAAACAGGACCCAGGGCTGGCGGCCCGGCCCCACACTGGAAATGAGCCTGCCTTCCGCAGCCCAGCCACTTCCTCCTCGCATCCGGAGACTCCTCAGGGTTCAGATGAGGGCTGGTGGGCAGTAATGAGAAGCTGTGGTTTTGCCCTACTATGGTCTTCATCAACCTTGTTGGAGGATCCGTGGACAAGTGGAGGAGCAGAGGACTCTTAAGCACCCTTCAAAGCCCAGTACAAATGACCCCTTCTCTGGAAAACCACTCCACCCTGGGCCTGCCCTCTGTTGTTGTTCATAGTTTAGTTAAGTTCAATCAGCAAATACTGAGTGCCTCCTGTGTTCCAGGTCCTGTGCGAGGTGCCTGTGAGGCAGGGGTGCATGGAGATACTTTCTTCAGATCCTCATTAATTTTTTTCATTCAATTGCAAGCTTCCTCAAGGCAGGGTTAATGGCTGGCTCATGATTCACCTGAACTTACAAAGCACCCATCATGGTACCTGCACGTAGTAGAAGCTAAGAAGCTAATAAACTTTCTGTTGCATTGACCTGGATTAAATTAGGGCAGGCAGACTAGAAGGAGCCCGGGATCCAGCCCATTCCCTTTTCAGGGCCTCTGCCCCCAACCTGCCTTGGCATTCTGTAACCTAGGAGCCATACTCCTTCTTATAAGAACTTGGTTTCTCTTTATGAATATGTGGACCAGATTTTCTATTTAAGTAATGAATAACGTAGGTGATTTGATTGTAAGGGGTGCTAGAAGCCCTTTCCTCAGCCTCACCCTGAAACATCTTCCCCACTGCTCTGAGATGTCACCAACCTCAAGGCATTCTGCCGGGTAAAATGTTGCCCTCTGCACAGGGTCACCCGTCTAGCTGTGAACCTCTGCTCTGTTCAGTGGCACCTCCAGGTGAATGATGGGAGTTCATTCTGGGTTGTTGGCATTGTAGCTCCATTTTACAGATGAGAAAACTGCAGCTGAGAGCAGTGGCACACTTGATCAGGGCTGGTCCAAGAGAGAGTTGGGTTTCGAGCTCAGCTATCTGCATCTGATGCGCAGGATTCTTACACAGTTGAACTGCCTCCCCTTTATCTGATGCCATCTCCAAGCGGGAGGAAAAGAGGGGAAGCTATGTCTCCTCAGAGGGAGGAAAGATGGAAGTCAGCTTCAGAAGCTTGCTCTGCCAGCCATTCCAGGCTGTGCTCAGTGCGGTCTTCCTGCCACTCCATTTATCATTACGCTCATTTAACAGATGGAAAAATTGAGGCTTGGAGAGGCTGTGATGGCCTCAAGGTCACTGAACTCACGATGGCAGCCACAACCCTTGCCAGGCCCCAGCACTGTCCAGATAGCCTGGGGTTGGTGTAGTTCCATAGAAAAGCCAGCCTGTCAGCCGGGCAAGGCTGTGGCAATTGCAGCCAGAGATTTTTAGGGTAGATATGATGCAGGGTTTTCTTATAATGGGAGATGTGGGAGAGAGAGAAATATCTGAAAGGCTTTTTATTCTGGTGGCTTCTCTTTGACTTGCCTCGAGGCTTTTGCAAGAGTTCTGCGCAGCTGTGCAGAAAAGCAAGGCCTTCTCCTTTTCTCCGATGGGAACCTGTCCCCTCTGCTCCCTGGCTCTGCTGTTGGGGTGACTGCAGAGGCTCAGATCCCACTCACTAGCTCAGGGGTCTCAGGCAAACTGTCAGTTCCATCATCTGCAAAATGGGGGTCATATAGCAATTCACAAAGTTGTCTTTGGGGCATTAAGATGTGAAATATCTTCATAAAGCGAAGTATGAGCAAAGAGATGGTCATGATGGTGGCCTGTGCTATATCGTTATTTCACACAGGATGGGCATTCCTCACCCCAGGGTCCTCAGGATCTGAGGGAAGACAGGAAGATGACAGGGCCACTGTGTCCTGTTCATCTGTCCCTTCCTCTCCGCCCATTCCTACCCACCTGTCCCTGCCCTGCCCCCTGTGCCTAGAAAAATGCTATGTATTCTATCAATGCTTGCTGAAGACCTAGGGTGATTAACCTGGACACAGAGGAATGGGCTCAGACCCTGTGGCCACAGAATTCTGGGAGATGTAACTTCCTGAATGGAACCTCCTGAAGCCTCTGGTCTTGGCCAGTGGGCAGGGATTTCTACATCCATTGTCTCACTGAACTTTCTCAGCAGCCCTGTGAATTAGACACCATGAACCTCATTGGACAGATGAGAAAACCAAGGCTCAGAGAGGCTAATTGACTTGCTCGAAGCCACTAGGCTAGTAGGTGGTTTCACGCTGAGGATTCAACCCAAGGCCAGGGCTCAGCTGTACTAGTTTCAGTATCTGAGGTCTTGGTGCCCAGGGAAGACCCAGGTCTGAATCCTGGCCCAGACCCATGACCTGTGAGCTGGAACTATTCACTCACCCGAGACTGTGTCTCTGTAAATGAGGACGGTGACACCCTATTGTTTGTTGGGATACTTAGACAATAAAGGCAGAGCCCCAGTGCAGCGCTTGGCATGACTAGAGCCAAACCAGCATGCGTGGGCCATCCCCACCCATGGCCCCCTCAGGTCTTCCTCACCAATGATGACTTCAGTGCCCCAGCCAAAAGAGGACACAGGGAGATGTGCACCAGTGCCAAGTGCAGGGGGCTGGCTAGAAAATGTAGACCCATTAGCGGCTGAGCTCCAGCGTGCTGGTGCCTGGCATGGTGCCGGCCCAGAGTGAGTGCTCGGTAAACACTGCCGCATGAATGGATGTTGTTTAGATGCCGAAAGTCGGCAATGCTGCCCGTTTGCTGTCCCACGGGACAGTGGAATGGCCTGTTTGGAATGGGGGGCTGTCCCGTAATGTCTGAAGAGTGAGGTCACTGGGCTCGTATGCACCGCTTACAGGAAGCATGCTAGCTCAAGAAAGCCCGATGCCAACCAGCAGACATTTCCTGGCTGGCAACAGTCCACTGCCCCTTCCTCTTCCTCATCCTCTCAGGCCCCCAGGCCAGGCCCCAGGGACGGCTTCTCTCCTTGTGCCAGGTCCCTCTCTGGGACTGGAATGCCTGTGGGTCACCTGGGGTCCTCCCCGCCTAAGGACCCAGCAGGGTCCTGCTTTTATTGTCTAAGTATCCCAACAAGCTGCTATCTTCTCCCAGGCCACCTCCTCCCTTACAGGCCCCTGGGGCCCCGCTGCGAGGGGCTTCTCAGTGTGACCCCTTCCATGTTATTCTAGCCTGATCTCAGCCTGGTCTGGGTGGAGGGATCACCTCGATGGACCCTTGGGTCACCCCATGAGATGGGAGGCCACACTACACAAATGAGGCACACACGCTTCAGCAGCAAGGCAGTCCGGCAGTACCTCTGTGTGGCCAGAGAGGGTGACACTGGGCCAGGGAGATTAAGGCAGTTTCCCAGGATTGTGCAGGAGTCCAGACTGAGCACTCCCACCAAAAGCCAGGACCAATTCCTGCTTCCTCAGTCTTTGGGCAAAAAACCCCACTCCGGGTCTCTTTCTCCTCCTCTGAAAATGAGCAGGAGGGGCTGGGCAAGCCTTCTGCCCTTCGCAGCCTTGTGACCGAAGTATGTCCTCCCTCCCTACTCCATTCTCCCTCGTGCGATTGTCCAAGCCCCTCGTGGGGTGGGGGCTGGGGGCGCATTTTCTCTCCTGTGCCTTTTCTGCTTCACTGACAGACTTGAGTCTTAGCTCAGGAGTGTTAATGGTCCCTCACCTGCATTTAAAATCACTTTTGCACACAATATTTAATGCTCCCTACACCCCTTTTAGAGAAGAGGAAACAACCCAGAGGGGCTGTCCCTGCAGCCAGCAAGGGGCAGCGCTGGGTTTTGAACCCCTGCCTAAGCAGGGCCTGCATCTCACTCACTCCCCCGGCTCCCTCAGCATGGGCACAGGGCCAGGCCAAATCAGATGCCCAGAAAGCCTGTGAGGGCACGTGCTAACTCTTCTGGGGTCTGATGGGACCATTTAAATGGGGGTCTTCTGAAGATGAAGCCCCTCCCAGGAAATGGCTGGACCTTTGGACCCACAGCAAATCAGGAGGTGGGTCTTCTGCCTTCCTATGCGCCCTGATGGTCACCAGAGCTGGGAGCAATTCCCTCAGTGACCCATCCATGAAATGACAATAACAGTCACACCCATGTCTTAGGAGTGGTGTGAGGCCCCACTGGTGCCAAGCCGCCTGCCTCCTCTGGCCCAAGGGGGCAGGGCCCTGCAGGCTCCGGGGCTTCAGAATAGGAGCTGGCCCTGAGCCACAGCAGGCTGGGAGCCCCGCACCTTCATCTCCCAGCTTCCACACAGCTCACATCAAAACCGAACCATCACTCAGTCTGCCAACCCAAACGTGGCTGGCCAGAGGTGCTGCAGCCAAGAAGAAGGCAAGGCAGGGATATTTGCTATCCAGTGCTCAGTCACTGTGGTGCAATGACCACAGTGGCCAGCAAAGTCAAAGGGGACTCTGTTCTCTGAAGCCAGGGCTCCCCCAGGGTGGGAGGGAGCTGGCTACCCAAAGCCTGAATCAGGCTAACCGAGCGGCTGGCTCTAGGCATGGCATTGGCCTCCATGTTTCACACACGTGACCCCATTTAACCCTATAACACCCCTGCCAACAGGGCTGACTCTGCATTGAACGGACAAGCAAACTGAGGGGCAGGGAGATGAAGTGACTCACCTACTGTCCCGCTACTAGTGAGAGCAAACCAGGTCATCTGGCCCCATTAAGCATAATGCATGACTCCAGTACCAAGATCATGCCACAACCTCCTTCACGGTAAGCCCCCTCTGAGGGCTATGTTAGATTGACTTGAGCACCTACTGCCTGCCAGGCGAGTTGCTTTGCTGGATTTTTATTTGACCTAAAAGTGAATAACTTAGAGAAGGAGACATCTCTAGCTTCTTGTACAGGTGAGGAAAGTGAGGCTCACCCAAGAGCCACTTCAAGGGTCCCCAGGCCCAGGAAACTCTTTAGTAGCTGAGCTGGACCCCTCAACCTGCTTTGTCCTTCTGTGTTAGAAAGACAGCAAAAACCTCCGATGGCATTATCCTCTTGACTCAAACAGTGTCCCCCTGTGGGTGGACTGCAAAGTACACACTCTTTGGGGTGTAGGGTGATTTGGTCCTGGAAGACCATAAGTGTATATAGCTCGATGAGTTATCAAACCATGAGTACAATAGTATAACCTCCACAGCCTTGCTTTTGAAAATAAGTATGTTCACCCAGGCAGTGCAAAAGCACTTGGGGAAACCAGATTGAGGGAGCAACCTGAGATGGCATTTCTAAAGAGCTGCCTGGGATGCTGGCACTTCCTGCGTAAGTGTGGTCCTGAACGCACCATATCAGCACCCCTGGGAGCTTGTTGGAAATGCAGAATCTCAGGCCCACCCCAGGCACAAAAAGCATCAGTCAGCTCAGAGCATTAAAAGCTATTGAGACCCCACCTCCAGAGGTTTGAATTTAATTGTCCTGCCGTGGGACCCAGGCATAGATTTTCTTGACTGCCCCCAGGGGCCACTGAGGCACAGTGGAGGTTGGGAAGCTCAGCTTGAGCCATGAGTCATGACCAGTGCTGGGAAGGACCCCACCCGGCGGCCTGTTCTGCCTCTGCCCTTTACGGAGGATGAGAAAGAGTCCCCAGGAGGGGCAGCAATTTGTCTGAGGGCACACAGCGTATGAACAGACTCGCCAAATGTTAAAACAGGAATTGATTCAACACCTTCATTTTGCATTAGAAAAACTGAGGCCAGGGGAGGATGGGATAGCCAGGAGCAGCCCCAAATTCTAGGACTTCTCTCCATCGTATGTGCTATCTCTTGGCAGCTCTTATCTCTGTCCAGATACCAGATTCCAGACCTGGCAAAGAACAAGCCGCTGCACTGCTCAGACGTCAGCTGCAAATGCCAACACCCTTTCTCCCCTAAATCTCAAATGTGGATTAAGGACCTTCCCAGTCACTGGAGTTGTCATGTTAAAAATGCAACTCGGCCCAAAACCAGGACCCCACAGAGGGAATACTGATAACTGTTACTTTGTAAATTTTACAAATGAGACATAAATCAGTAAAATGTAAACAAATAAAGAACAAAAGATTTGCCAGTAATTATGACAAGCCAAAGATTAATTTGATGCTGTCCTTCATATGTAAAGCACTTTTACAATCAATTAGAAAAGTGGGCAATGGGTATCAGGAAAAGCATAAAAGGCCCATAAATGTAAGAAGAGGTGTTCTACTTCTGTGATAGAAGAAAACACTGGGCTACAACCCTCACCTATTATAAATAAAGATCTAAAAGACGGCCTGGTCATTGTGTAGGGAAATGGGCAATTGCACACATAGTTTGTGAACATATAAATGTACAAAAATTGATTTTGGCAGTTCGGTGATATCCATAAATATTTAAATTTGTATATTTTTTGACTCAGCAATTCCACTTCTAGAAAGTCACCCTGCAGATAAATTCATACAAGTGGACAGAGATTAGGTACAGAGCGTCATGTCAGCGCTGTTTGCAATAATGGCAAATCGGAAATGACCCAAGTGACCATTCATGTGGTCATGCAAACAATGAGGAAGACACACGTTCCCACTCGGAGAGGCATGTATGTCGCAGAACGGTACGTAGATTATGATTTTATTTGTACAAAAAAAATTATACAAATGTGTGCATAGTTCATATATGCACAGACACATCTGGAATGATGCACAAAACTGTTCATATTAGACCATGAGATGGAGGGGAAGGGAGTTTTCAGTTTTTGAATAGCTCATGTAATTCTGTAATATTCACCTAAAAGCACTTACTACTTCTGTTATAAGTAATTTTTAATGAAATTGGGTTGCACTTCGTACCATCTCTGCTGTTGCTGGAGGCAGTGTTGGTTGGGGTGGCGGGTGGGCAACGTGCTAGAACTTTATCAGCAGGACGCATGAAAATCTCATCTTTAATCTCATCAGTTAGCAGCACAACCAAATACATGCTAGATTGCTGATGAAATCCATTGCTTAAATTAAACAAGGTCTAATTGTATTCCTAGGTAGGTTTTTATATCAGACTATGGGATAAAAGTAAGTGTCAGGTCACTCCCAGAGGAAATTCAGAGAAGCTGTGGTGGTGGGTTTAGTATTTAATGGCTTAGACAGCTCAGAGCTAAATGGAAGTTCCACTGTGTCAACCCTCTCTCCCCAGGGCCAGGGGGCTGTGAAGGACAGTTGCCCAGGCCCAAGGAATGGAGGGGGTCCCAGCTTACAGGACCTCTTTCCCCAGAACTTCAAGCAAGGCACCTTGGGGTTTGTCACTATGCAAAAAGGAGAAGCCATGCATGCAGCTCCTTCTGCAGAGCAGGTGCAGGGCTGGGGTTGAGAGAGGGAACTCTTGCCTCTGTGGTGGCAGCAGAAAGTTCCCATAGTTCCCTGCAGTCCCAGTCTGGGTCTCACCATAGAATGAGTGCCCTGCCCACCTGCTGTGCCCCTGTGACATGGAATCCTCTCCTGGTCCCCTCAGACCCCATGGGCTTCTCACGCCTGCCCCTCTCCCCTCTATCAAATCCTGCTCTGAAGGCAGTGTGGGTCATGGGTAGAGTTTGGGGATCCCCTGGGATCAATCCCCTCATTTTAGAGATGGGAAAACAGGCCCAGAGAGGAGAAAGGTGCCCAGGGTCACCCAGAAAATTGGTGACAAAGCTGAACCCGGGACTTTGAATGAAAAAACCTCACAGTCCTTCCCCACGGTTTCTGGGATATGTCTGACTACCCCTTCCCCACGGTCCCATCTGTTATTCAATAAATATTTATTGAGCCCCTATTACGTGCCAGATAATGTTCCAAATCTTGGGGACACCGCAGTGAGCAAAACAAACAAGCTCCTGCCCTCGTGGGGCTTCCATGCCAGCTTCATTACACTGCCCACTTGCTCGGGAGGGACAGGTGCTGTCTGCCAAACCTGGGAGACCTGGGCAGCAGAAACCAGTCTGAGCACATCTCCACTCTGCAAGACAGAGGGCCTCAGCCCTGGAGGAAAAGGCGCATGAGCCAGGAACGGCCCAGGGCTCCCCAGTGCCAGCTCTGCAGGCGTAACAGACCGCGCCCATGAGAATCATCTCCTTTGATTCTCAGAACACTCTAAAAAGCAGGTATTCATATCCCCACTTTACAAGTGAGGAGACTGAGGTCCAAAAGGTGAACACCGCAGGCAACTAGGCCGCAGGTCTGGGCCTTCCACTGCCCTCAGACAGGGGGCCTGGATGCATTCTGGCAGGGCCAGGGAAGGTGGGGCAGTGGGAACAGGTGGCATCTTCTGCAAGCCTCCCCCTTGTGGAGAGGAGAGTGGGGGGCTCTGTTGGCCTTTTCTCAGGGTGCTCAGGGGAGTTTGTGTCGCCTGTCCTGCCTTGGGGACGCCAGAGTGACCAGCTGTGGTCCAGGAGGTAGCATTCCTGTCCTGAGACTCTGGTGCCCAGTTCCTAACTGCCAGGGGATGTCAGTCTTTTCTGTACTTGATGAAAACCATGGACTCTCCCTCGAAACATACTACTTGTCCCCCTCACATCATCTTGTACTCAGATGCCCTGAAGCCCCTCCAGGCAGGGGTAGACCCCCTGCAGAGCATCTCCTAATAAGGGCAAGTCACACCGTGGGGTTCAAAGTCCAGACTTGGGGTATCTCCTGCCTCCTCCAGAGAATCACTGACTGTGGGGCCTGCAGACAGCCACGGAGGTGTCTCCGGCCAGACCATGCTGCCCGGACAGAGCGTGAGTGCCCCCTGGGGGCAGCTCTTCCTAGGGTCCCAGGAAATGAAGCCATCCCCCATGGAAGTTTAATTTGATGACAAGATTTGGTGGAGAGAAGTGGTCATGTAAAACAGTTTTCCAGTTAAAGTGGTCACAGATGGGTGTTACGATGTAAACTCTGCTCTAAATTTCAGGGCAAACCCTCTTCAGGAAGAGGCGCTTGTGCTCCCCGTCTTCAGCGGGGTGACCATGTGATGGTGTTTACCTTTCTCTGCCAGGTTTTCTCAGCTGGAAAATGGTCATGACACTCCCTCCCCTGCAGGGCTGTGTGAGGGTTAAATGCTCATAAAGCATTCAGTGCAGAGTCGGCTCCCAACAAATGAAAACTTTTACTGCTGCTGCTATTGTCGTCGCTACTATTATTGAAGGTTTCAGGAGGTAAAGTCTGAGAACCTCTGTTGGGTCAAGGCTCGACTAAACAGGACCCAGATTCAAACCCCACACCCCTCAGGAACCAGGCTCTATTCCCTGTGATTCCCTCAGCCTCTCCCCGGCCTGCAGCTCCCTGACTCTATCAGGCCCCCCACGCCCCCACGGCTGTGCCAGCATCTCGGGTATAAGCCACCACCTTTCACATCTGTGGGGTCCTGTCAGATCTGAGGGTCTAAGTGCTGCAGGGTCAGGAAGCGGAAGGGTGGGGTGTCCTGGGCAGGAGGTGGGGAGGGAGGCAGGGAGACTCCATGTGGGGAGCAGTTAGTAATACTGGTGATCCTGAGAAGGGGGCGACGCAGCCCTGGTGAGGAGCCGGGACACCAGGCATCGACTGCCGACCCAGTCACCCACTGGCTGTGGCACTGGGCAATTCACTTCCCCTGCTGGCCTCAGCCAGCCTCTGGCAGTGAGGAGGGCCGTCCTCGGCAGAGGAGTCCAAGTCCAGGGGGCCCTGGCTCCAGGCACTGCCCTCTTTGTTTCCTTTGTCCAGGCCTGAGGGGCGGTGTCCTTGGCCTGCCCTTCCCAAAGCCCAACAGCTCAAGCCTTTGGCCTCCTGCTAGACTCTCCAGGGCTAAATATGGGGAGAAGAGTCAGGGTTCCCATCAATGGAGGCTCAAACAACAGCTGGTCACTCTGGGATCCCCAAGGCAGGGCAGGCAACACAAACTCCCTGAGCACCCTGAGAAAAGGCCAACAGAGCCCCCAGCTCTGATGAGAGCCGGAAGGGACTCAACAGACCCTCTGAATCCAACCCTCCGCTAAGGCTGCTGGGGTGACGGGGCAGTGGTGTGACCTGCCCAAGGTCACTGAGTGAGGTAGGGTGGGCGCAGCTCTCTGCTTCCTGGTCCTACTGGTCCAAAAGCCCCTAGGCCCACCTTCAGCGGGAGGTGAGGCTTAGCAGTGGCCCAGCATGAAGGTGGGTGCACCAAAAACAAACTTCTCTCCTTTTCTGGAAGTGGGGATGGTGGGGGGGCTGCAGCAAGTCTCACCAGCAAGTCTCATCCCCCAAGTCAGCTTCCAAGGCTGGGGCTGCCGAGCACCCTGTGCTAAGCACAGAAGACAGAAGTGAAGGGACTTGGACCCTGTCCTCCCCTCCCCAGGCCCGTCATACCAGACCGAGGGAGGGGAAAGACAGGGTGTTCATCCTGGCTTAGCCATGACTGTCCCAGGTTTAGAACTAAAATTCCTTCATCCTGGGAGCCACCCACCTCCAGACCTGGGCAAAGCAGAGCTGCCCTCCTCTTCAGGGAGGCCAGCCTGCCCCACCGACCTGCGTTTGATCAGAAAAACCAGAAACCCAGAGGGCCGCCGGAGCCCAGCCGGGCCACGGACCCTGTGAAGACTCACGGTTGACTAAGGATGGGAACTACCACCCAGGAAAGAGAATGGAAGGCCACCTTGACCCTCAGGGACTCTCGGAACACTGCCACCTGGTCCCCATCAGCAGAGCAGCCCACACTGGTGGTCAGTCCCCAGGTGTCCAGAAGACAAGCTCCCCACGTCCCTCACTGCCCACCCAGCCCCCAGCTATCCTGGGAAGCTGCTGAGCCCAAGGGATGTCTAAGGGTCCAGGCACCAAGGGGAGCCTCCCTTCGAAGGGGAATTTCTCAGTCTGTGTCTAGACACCCAGGGCCCCAGCGAGGCCTCAGAGCCCCACAGAGCACTTAAGTCAGGAGAAAGCAGTCCATCAAGTTGAGCCCACCCCTGGGGGAAATGAGAGGTACCCACATGCCTGAGGTTGTATCTACACTGCTCCCCCACTCCCCCTCCCCCGGGGGTGCTTAAGATGGGCACTAAGTGGAAGGACAGGAAAATTAATTTCTATTTCTTGCTCACCTGAATCGCTGGCCCGAGACTTACTCCTGCTACATTGCCCAGCTCACCCCCTGACATCCTCCCACCCCATCCCTAAACTCCATCAAACAAAGCCCCGAAGGACACGGACACTGACGGAAAGCCGCGGCCCACCAGAAGGCGCAGTGGCATAGCAGCCCAGGGTTGGAACCTGGCTCTGCAGCTCACCTCACCACCACGAGCTTTGCCAACCCCGTGAGGCCTCTAAACTTTGATTTCCCATCTGTAAAATAAGGACCACAAGGCCCACATCAGAGGGTTCTGAATGCGCTAACTCACACAGCCTGACCCGGAGTCAGGATTCGTTTCCTCCTTCCACTGGGGCCTCAGTTTGCCCACCTGTACCATGAGTTGGCCGCACCAGCTGGGCACCTGGGTGGCCTTCGGCTCTGTGGCCAGGTGGCCCAGGTTGGCTTTCGGGTACCCACATGGGGTTCCAGCAGGAAGCAGCACCTCTGCCAGAGCTCAGCTCCCCCTCTCAGGAGGGAGGGGCGCCCGCAGCCCTGATGAAGTCCTGCTGAAAGCTGTGGCTGGCCCCGGTCCAGCACCCAGCACACACCTGTCAGCAATGAATACCCCTGTATACCAGACCATCCTGGAGATCCCAGCCATCAACCCTGAGCCCCAGACAACCCCCTGCATGCCCCCCAGTTTGGGAGTTCCCCTCCACACACGTATGCACATTCTGTGAGTGACTCTGAATGGAAGCGGCTAGTGTTTGAAGCCACCAACGGGTAGGCTGGGCTGCCTGCCCAGTCACAGTGCACAGCTTGGGGATCAGGCCTCCAGGTGAATGGAATCTGGCATCTGCAGGCTGCTTCTCCCATGATGCTCTCTGGAGCCAACCAGAGCCTGGGCATTCAAAGGAGAAAGAGGCAGGCACAGACCTTTTCAGGGGGCACTCACCTCATTAGCCCTGGGGCAAGACGAGGGACATGAGAGCCAAAGAGGTGGCTGGGAGTGTTGAAGGAAGGGAGAGAGCCCGCTCAGACCCTGCCCTCTTCGAGACACATTGTCCGCTGCCCGTAACAGGAGGTGGCGACCCCAGCCAGGACTCCACAGGGATGCGGAACTTGGTTCAAAACTTGGCACTGACAGGAACCCACTGCCCTGTCCTTGTGAGTGATAAGCTGCTCACACCAACCCTGTTGCCCAGTGCCAAGCCCTGGTTCTCTTCTGGGGACCCACATCACAGCATCTCCTTTCTGATGCTCACAAAGGGCTGCTCATTCCTCACATCCTAGACAAGACTCTGATGTCCCCAGCGGGGCCCAGTTCTGAGAACCACATGAAGCTTCCAACAGGCACGATTCCCCTTGACAAAGGCACCACTTACCTTTCCTGAGAAATCAGCACAAAAAGAAAAGAAAACCCACACATTTAATCCCCAACCATTTAATCTCCAACTTTCATTATACCGACCTCACAGTCACTCGTGCAGTTTTCAGGGTTAAGTGTTGGGGGTCGGGGTTAGGCTAGGCCTGAGCTGTCCAACGCGAGGGCCACTGGCCACATGTGGCTATTGGGAACCTGAAATGTGGCCAATCTGAGTTAACACGTGCTCTTAGTGTAAAATATACATGAGATCTCAAAAATTCAGTAAAGGATGTAAAGCATTTCATTCATAATTTTATATTGATTACATGTTGAAATGATAGCGTTTTGAATATATTGGGTTGAAGAAAATAAATTATTAAGAATAATTCTACTTTTCCCTTTTTATTTTTTTAATGTAGCTTTCAAAACAATTAAAATGACCCTTGTAGCTCACCCGGTATTCGTACAGGACAGCACCGGGTCAGAACGTTCCCTCCCCTGCGACGCTGTGAGTGCTCTGAGAGCAGCAGGCCCAGCTCAGGGCTTCAGTTTGCCGGAGACAGATCATGAAAGGTCTTGAGGCCTGGCTGAGGGCCCTGGAGTTGCCCTCTGGGGACTAAGGAGCACAGCATCTGGGTTCTCAGAAGGCCTGACCGTCACCCAGACCCAACCCCAGCCCCACCAGGGAGAGGAGAGGTGGTATCTATCTGAAATGAGAGGACCGTCAGATGGGAACAGGCAGGACCTCCAGGAAGAGGGAACTGTCTGAACAAAGGCTCACTAGCAGTCAGGCCCTGTTGGGAGGGGAGGGAGCCGAGAGAAAGGGACACAGACAGAGGTCAAGAGAGAAGAGGAAGAAAAGAGGACTGGGGAGAGAGCAGACAAAAATAGAGAAAACAGGAGAAAAGAGTAGCTGTCTTTGAAGGGAGTGTTCAGCACAATCCTGCTCCTCTGAGTCCTCCATAGTCTGAGGCAGGTTTCAAAGAAAATCTCCCGGCTCCCTGCCTCCCGGAAGAAGACAGGCCTCAGATGACACTGTCTGTCTGCCTCCTCCGGCAGCCCCGCTCAGATCTCTCCCTCCCCTCCCGGAGCCACAGCCGCATGACATCTCCGAGCTGGCCTGTGAGGACTGGGCCAGAGGCAGGGTTGGAACTAGTGGGGAACAGGGCAGAGGAAGGACAGCGTGGGGGGCCAACCTTTGTCCCTGCTTCCTGCCCCAAGACAGATCCAGTTTCTGGTGGGACTTGCAGGACCAGGCCCTTGGGAAGGCCTGTTTCTCCTGTAGAAGGAGCCAGGTTCCTAAAGGGCCAGATAATCAGGGATAAGGCCCCAGATCCCACCACTTCCTCCTCTGTTCCGGAGACAAGCACCCAGACAGTGGAGGCAGGTATTAGCATCATGGCCCCTGGCCTCTGGGATGCAAAAAGTCAGACTGAGGAAAGCTTTGGCGCCAGGAGTGCCTGTTTTGGTCAGAGGGTGTCAGTAAACCACAGCTCAAGGCCCATACCACCTATGTTTGTACAGACTATGAGCTAAGGATGGTTTTACATTTTTAAGTGGTTGGGGAAAAACATCAGAAGAGGAATAAAGTTTTACAGCACCTGAAAATTATATCAAATTCAGATTCCAGTGTCTCTCAATAAAGTTTTACTGGACACACCCACACTCATTGGTTTACAGGTTGTCTAGAACTGCTTTCATGATACAGCAGAAGAATTGAGCAGTCATGGCCTGCAAAGCCTAAAATATTTACTATCTGGCCCTTTATAGAAAATATTTGCCAATCCAAAAGTTACTGATTTTGAAGACCTGCTATAAATCTGGGCCCAGGTTCCGGTCAGACGGACCTGGATTGGAAATACAAGCCCACCATTTCCTACCTGGGTAACATTGGAGATAAGAATAGAATCTACCTTGTAGGGTCACTGAGAGGTTTAAGTGAAATAACACATGTGTATGCTCAGCAAATGCTAACAATTGTTTCTATAATTGTTATTCTTTTTAAGTGGACAAGTCTGGAAATGTGCAAATCTCTACCAGCCCAGACATTGGGGTCCATCAGATAGGCCACACTCAGTCTGACACTCAGAACTGACCTCACTTCTGTGTCCCAAACCCGCTCCTCCACCACATCGTGGCTGCTGATGTCAGGGAATTGTGGGAACACCTGTCCCTCACCCTATCCCAAATGCCCATAAGTCTGAGTTGGGCAGCTCATGTCTGCAAGTGGGTGAGCCAGGCAAGGCTTAGTAGCTAGAGACTGAAGGAAAGAAGAAGTGGGAAGGATTTGTGCGACACTGGCCTTTTGCCAGGCACCCTGATGACCCTTACAAGTCCCAAGGTGTTATTGTCATTTTACAGAACAGGAAAGTAAAGCTCAGAGAAGCCGAGTGACTTGCCTAAAGTCACACAGCTATAAAATGGCAGGACTGCGATATATATAATACATTTATGTAATTTGAAATTCCAAATGTACAGAAGAACACAGTAGAAAGTCTGCCTCCCAACCCTGACTCCCAACCACCTAGTCTCTTTCCTGGAAGAAAATGGCCTTGTGAGTCCTCACAAAAATACTTTATGCATACACAAACAAATGTGAAAAAAATATGCACATATATGTAGACAGAAATAGGTATTCTTCCCTCCCCACTTTTTTCTTTACCAAATGGTACTAAATATATATTCTCATCTGTGTCTTGCTTTTATCACTTACAACTATCTTAGAGATCCTTCCATATTAGTACATAGTTTCATTTTTTTTCACATAGTATTCCATTGCATAAACAGATCGTGAATGATTTACCCAGTCCTATATTGGCAGATATTTGGGTTGTTTCCAATCTTAGGCAATTACAAAAATAATGCTGCAATGAGTAGCTTTGTGTGTTTGTATATCCATAGGATCAATTCCTAGGAGAACTCCTGGGAGAAGGGGCAGGTATTTTTGCAATTTTAATAAAGAGATAGTTCCAAATAGTGTACACCAAGATTCACCCAATTTACAACTCCACTAGTAACACACAGGCATAGAGGCAGAACCTGAATTCAGGTCCACCGGGTTCCAAAGCCCGGGTTTATTCTGCTGTGCCATGGCAATCTCTGTCATCACTAGAAAGTTCTTCCTGATAACTTGGGCTGCCTCCAGGTCTTTGGCCCTCCTGCTTACTCACCTGGAATGCCCACCTCCTCGCCTAGGAACACTCGGCCCTACCAAATGCCCCCATGCCCAGTAAACGCTGCTTCCCCTGAAATCCTGTCCACCCACTGTCCATCCTAACTGGTTTCTAAGCATCTGACAGCTCAGTCCTTGTTTCCTGGGGGGGGGGGGGGGGGTGTCACTCTTGCCCTGCAGTGCCCCTGAGAGGACAGAGATGGTGCCACATGTCCAGTCCTAGTACCAGCCATGAGGAATTGACTCAATAAATGTTTGCTAAATAAATGTACCCAATTTTCATGCCAGGTACACAGAAATTGCCCCTGATCCCTACTTCTCCTTTACCCTCAATATTTAACTAACACCAAATGATATTGATTCTACCTCTTAATATCTTGAGTCCTTCCACTTATTTCATCCCAGCTGCCCTCTCCTAGTCCTGGCCACCTGAATCTCTCACTTGGATTATTACAATGGTTGCTCACCTGGTCTCCCTGCCTCCACACCCACACCTTCCAATCCACTCTCGACATCTCTTGCTTGGTGGTCAAAACATTGTTCTCCAATATCCATTCTCACCTTCTCCCTCCGGCAACAGCACCTCTGCGTTTTGCCCAGTCTGCCTTGTAGCGGGTGGGACTGAGCTCTGGCTTCATGCTCGTGAGTACTTATGACAGCCACAGCTCTGTCTGCCCTTAAAGAGGAAGGGCACACCTTCCCCCCAACCCCAGCCCCCTCTCCTCTTCTCATTGCTGGGACAGGACAATTAGCCAACTTAGACCTGGAGATGGAGGCTGGGCATTGAGGATGGCAGAGCCACAAACTAGAAAGAGCCTCAGGAGGCCTCTGGGAAAAGGGCAGGGTGCCTGGCAGGGATACTCCAAACAGGAGCTCTGGCTGAGCATACCCACGGCACCACCCGCCCTGCCTTGGTACCTGAGATCTAGCCAGCCAATGGATCGTCCCTGAGGGCACTGGGAATATGGGAGGAAGCAAGAGCAGTGTCTTTTAAAAGTTTTTTGGGGAGTTGACTTGGAGCTCAGCCATTGAAGTGTCATCCCCCTGGGTTCCTGCTGCACACACACACATACATACACATATGCGCACGCCTGGCAGCTCTCTGCTAGGAAAGAATGCAGCCTTTTCCCTTCCGTCCATCATCACTGTGCCTTCAGACAGCTCGCATTCCTCCTCCCTGAAGTCAGCAGCCTCACGCTGCAGGCAGCCACGGAGAACCTGCACATACACAGTGATCCATTCTATCGGGCCAGCTCTCCGCTCTCCAGGCCAAAGGAAAAGCAGCAGACAGTCCCCACAAAGGTGATTAGCATACACACATCGTATGCATGGACGTCTGTCCCCTTTGTCCATAATCTGGAGTGTCCACTAAAGGCCAGGTGCTTAGTTGGGTCTCAGGGTGCCCATGATCAGAAAGAGAACCCCAGGCCTGTTCCTGGGGCAGGAGGAGGCCAGCAGGTCATATCATGGTGACATCACATTATTCGGGGCTCACACCTGTGTATAACCCACCGCTCAGTCACACGGCCGGGCAGTGCAAAACCCAGGATTCAAGCGGGCCCTCTTCCCACTGTGCTCATCGGCCACCACCAATTATTCACTCATCAGACATCTGTGAGGCAGCGTGGAGGGGGCACTTTTTAGGACTGGGGAAATGGTGAGATTCTTCAAGTTTCGGGGATTGGAACTGAAGATTCAGGAGAGAAGGGGATCTGAGGGGAGGAGGGCAGATTGCCTAAGGGGGTCGTTTAAGTTGGAGAAGCAGGGCAAGAAAGGAAATAGTTTCGGGCCTTGGAATGGGGACTGCAGCAGGAGCCTCTATTTTGACCTCTATGGCGGGTATGCAGGGGCCAAGCCTGGAATTTGTAGGGCTTCCATCAGTCGCCTCCTCAGGCAATTTTCCCCTAACGGCCCTTGCATCCAGGGAACAGGAATGGAGATAAGATAGGGAGCCCCAGCAGAGTGGGGTCGGGGGCAAAGTGCTGTAAGTCCGGGGAAAGGAAATCCCGGGGCAAAATACCTCTAAAAACTGACACCACTCAAAGGGAGAAATAAAGTTTAAAATCCATTTATTGCCTACAAACTGCAGTCCGGGGCCTTCTCCTTTTCCTGCTCCAGCAGAAGTAAAACCAGCCCTCCCCTCACCTCTCAGGTACAGATAAGCCCTCCTTGCCCAGGTAATTGCCCATTGATATGGAGATGAACTTCTCTCCACCCCTGAGGAATAATGCAAATGCACTATTAAAGCCAGGGGAGATATTCTGGAAATATTACAATTTTACCCACAAGTGCTGCAAGAGAGCGGCGGGCCAGACTGGGGTTGCCCAAGAGGGATCACGGTCTGCTGTGGGCAGTCTAGAAAGGATGCCTGGAGAAGCAGGCCCAGCATACAGGAGGCAGTGAATAAATATTTGTCTGAATTGCTTTAAGTGTCCCAGGAGGTCTCTGTGGATGAATTCTCTGAATCCTTGCGCAGAGCCGATGATGGAGTTGCTGCTGCCAGGACTTTGCACACCTGAGCTTGGGGGAGGCAGCTGGTTGTCCCAGGGACAAGGAGGTGTCTGCTTCTGGGCCTGGGGGAAGGCACAAGAGGCTGTCTGTGCCAGGATGCAGGGAGAAGAGGGGCGAAGGCATGGAGACTAGGGGACAGGAATGGCTTCAGCATGAGGGCCTTAAATGTCAGCTGAACACAAGCATACGTGGGCTGTCAGTTGTGTTACTGGCCCCTGCACGGGTGTCACCTTGGCCTGCGGTGTTTGCGGCTGTATCCCCAGTGCCCAGAACTGCGCCTGGCACTGAGAAGGTCCTCCATAAATGTTTGTATAAATCTACAAATAAATAGATTTAATCCTCACAATGTCCTTGTGCTCCATAAATGTTTGTATAAATATACAAAGTAATAGATTTAATCCACAATCTGCACTTTACAGAGGAGGAAACTAGGATTGAAAGGCATGCAGACCCAGCCCTTGTGAGAGGCAGGATTCTAAGAATGATCCCCACTGACCCTTGACCTTATAGGATCCCCTCCCCTTTGAGTGTGGTTGGTACTCATAAATATGCTGAGATATCACTCCTGTGCTTATGTTTTATGACAAAAGGGAGATTATCTGAGTGGGCCTCTTCTAATCACATGAACACTTGGACAGCAGTTTTCTCCAGCTAGCGGCAGAAGCCACCAGAGCCATCAGAGATCTCCACAAGCCATCAGAGATCTGCAGCACCTGGAGCCTTTGAGGGGGGGGCCACACGCCACGGCTGGCTTTGCAGAGGGAGGGCCACATGCCAAGAACGAGGAAGTAGCTTCTCAGAGCTGACAGCGATCCCCAGCTGACAGCCTAACACGGGCACAGGACCTCAATCCTACAAATGCAGGGAACTGAATTCCACCTACAACCTGAATAAGCCTAGAAGTGGATTCCTCCCTGGTGCCTCCAGAGAAGAGCCCAGCCCAGCCACACCTTGATTTTGGCTTTTAAGACCTACGCAGAGAATTCAACCATCCCCACCTGAACTTGTAACCTACTGAACTGTGTTAATCAGTGCACATTGATTGAAGCTGTTAAATTTGCAGTAACTCGTTACACAGCAATAGAAAACACAGCCCTTGTGCACAACACACAGAGCATACAAGGGCCACATCACACATGGGGCACACGGGGCTCTCACTGCACGCGTGCTTCAACCCCCACCCCCGTCTCTTGTGAGCTGATCCCACGCACAAGCGCTTCAAAGTGCACTTTCTGATGCCAGGCTCACTCCCGGCTAGGCCAAAGATGGCTCCCCTTCTGCAGTGCAGTTGACTCTGGGAAGTGGCTGCCTAGCCGTGGACTACATTCCCCACCCGCTCTTGCATCCAGCATGATCCCATGATCAGTTCTCACCAGGGGAATGTGAGCAGAAGTGATGTGAGTCAAGTCACTTCCTGATCTAGGCAGCTAAGGAGTGGGTGTGCACCTCTCTTTCCCCACCCAGCCACTGAATGTACAGGACTCGAAGGCCCTTAGAGGCTCAGAGAGCCACAGGCTAGAAGAAGCCTTGAAGAGCCACCGGCCAACCAGAAACCCCTGCGGGGCACCGGGATGGGAGTGACTGTGTTGCTGGGTTAAGCCACTTACCTGGGTGTGTGCTGGTCGGGAGAGGCTTCTCTGTTGCATTAGCTGGTGTTACCTTGATATGCCAGCCCTTGTTCTCCTTGACCCTGCCTTCAGGCCAACCACAGGAGAGGCTGGGGTCCTCAGGTCTGATGGGTCCTCTGCAGACCCTGGATTAGGGTAAGCTCCCCTCCACCCCTGAAGGAGGAAAACAATGGAGGCCCCTGTAGCCGTCCACATCTGCCCGGTGGCCATCCTCCACATGCTTAGCTCTGGGCAAGGGCTGGGCTTGGGGCCATCCTTCCCTTCCTCTCACTGCCACATCCAGACATCTGGTGCCCTGGGCAGGACTCACAGTACCTCACTGAGAAGTCAGCGGTAGCTTCAAACCCTTCTAGTGCACTGTGCATTTGCACCACAGAGACCTTTCTGAAAATCTTTACCCTGTAACTTCTGCTTTCCCTAGAGCCTTCAGTGGCTTCCCGTTGCCTTCCAAATAAAGCCCACTTTCCCACTCGATCAGCCTTCTCTGAGATCAGAGCCTCTCAGAGCCTCAGAGGTGCTCCGCACCTGCTCATGTGAACTGTGTAAGCACCGACCACAGAGGCACATCATTCCCAGTGATGATGGTAGTGATCAGCTGAATGACCTTCTCCCGATCTCAGCCTGTTTTAAGTCCTGCCTGCCCTTCAAGATGCTCAAATCCCACCTCCTTTAGAGGACCTGGGATGGTTAAGTTTATGTGTCAGCTTGATTGGGCTTGATTGCCCAGATGGCTGATAAAATATTGTCTCAGGGTGTGGTTAGGAGGGTGTTTGCAAAAGAGTTTAGCCCTTGAGTCCGTAGACCACATGCAGATCGTCTCGCCAGTGTGGGTGGGCACATCACATAATCCACCGAGGGTCTGAACCGAGGGCAGAGGAAGGGTGGTGACTCTGCTCTCTGCTTGATTTGGGACATCCATCTCCCCGGGTCTGGGCCATCAGTGCCCCTGGTTCTTGGGCCTTCAGACGCACGCTAGGACTTAACACCAGCAGCTCCCCTGGTTCTTGGGCCTTCGGGTTTAAACAGGAGCTACCCTGCCGGCCTGGGCCTACAGCTTGCGGATGGCAAGGGAACTGTCTAATAATGATCCATAGCATGCATCTCACGTGCTGGGTCATGTTGCAAAAAAAAGATTTAGGCATTAGGGATGAGGAGGGGAGAAAACACATATCTGAGTTGACATATTCACTGCAGTAACATTCTTAAGAATTTCATTAATGAGGAAATGATTCTCAGCCTCCATAATTGCATGAGCCAATCCCTCACAACAATCTCTTTCTCTGTATCTATGTATATCCTATCAGTTCTGTTTCTGTGGAGAATGCTGATTAGTACAGGGCCCTCCCAAGTGCCCCCAGCAGGAATGGTTCCACTTTCCCATTGCTCCCCTTTCCAGACTTGGGTCACACCATTCACCAGTGCTGCCCGTCCCAGGTGCCACAGGTTTGGTTCTCTGAGAAGAGTCTAAGATGGGCTTTAAGGGGCAGGATGTTTATTAAGGAAGGTCCTTGGGATCAACACCTGCAGAAGGGAGGGGGCGAAAGTAGGAAGGGGCAGAGGGAGAAGCTGAGCTGCGGTCCAGGTCCAGCCCCCGGGTAGCTCTGGAGCACATGTGCCCTTCAGAGGTGACCTAAGTGGGCAAATAAAGGCCTTCATATTCCCTCTTCTGTTGTCAGTGGAAATGGGCCACATAGGGTAGGGGAGAAACCTTAGCAAAGCAGCCCTTGGCAGCCGAGGCCATCCCTAAGGGCTGGCAGCATTCCCGACAGCTGGCAGCAAGGCCTTCCTGGAAGAGGGGCACTGCATCTCCTTGGCCTCCATAATTTAACATGTGGCATCACTTCCCCCACCCGCTCCAGAAGAGGCCCTGAAGGGAAGGGAACCTAGAGGCTGAGTCAGTCCTGTCTCCTTCGCCTCCCTCCTCCTACCCCAAACAACTCTCAGGCCACCATCTTGGCAAAGACCCCCAGGGCTAACCAAGTTCAAAGGGTGTCTGTAAGCTGGGGTGGGGCAAGCCCAGGCTGCAGAGCAGAGGCCACGCTGGGAGCTGAAATGTGTGGCCTGTGTGTGTGGCCTCCTGAAGCTGATGCTCAGAGAGGGCAAACTGCCCCTGGGACACCTTGCACAGGGTTGTGGGGGGGGGGGTGTTGGTTATCATGGTGATGGGGGGTGGGCAACACTGGTGAGCAGGCGTGGTCCTGCAACAAAGAACTGTCCCAGGTCCCATGGTGGTAAAACACCTGTCTGTAAGTCTCCAAGTCTAGACCTAACTCTGTTTTACACATAAACACAGAGTATTTTGTTGTATGACTTTAAAAGTACACACAATTTTCTAAGAATGTGACTGCTATGTAAATCAAGGGAAGATATGTACTTTGTTTAGTTTGGAATTTTATCAAGAAATGTTCCTCTTTCAGAAAATCATGTCATGTATTTGACTCACCAGGACAACACCCTGTATCCACCTGCATATTACCTGTCACATTCTTAGTGCTTCTATTTATAGCTAAAAGCCAGGGGTAATGAAACATTACAAGGTCTTCCTAGCAGAGTGATGCTTAAACATTACAGACTGAAATTCATTTTATTCTCTGTTTATTTCTCCCTTATATTGCAATTAAGGCAGTATATTTGTTTTTTAATTACGTTTCTGGAATAGCTGTGATATCTGTGAATTTCATTTCAGGATGGTAAAAGGGACATCCGCAAGATGTTATATTGGAAGAAGGGTGGTGGGCCTGACAGGTTAACAGCCTCTGACCTGAATGTGTGCCCTCCTCAGGGGCCCGATCTAGCTCCCAAACTCATCCTATCACCCACCTTCCCCCACCAGCCGGGTGGGGCGGTAGGCTCTGGGACCTGTGAGGGGAGGGCGCCCTCTGCAGGCCGCCATCCCCTGTCCCCAGGGAACAGGCCCACAGAAGCCCTACAAGGAGCTTTCTGGAGGGATTTTGGTGCGGTGACTATTTCCAGAACTCCCTCCAGACTCACCGTCACTGGTACCGAGCCCTCCCACCGTCCTGGGAATCTGAGTGATGGACAGAAGGGTGGCAGGGGAGGGGAGAGGGAGAGCTCATCCTCTCTCTTTCTGACCCACCCACCTTGCTCAGGGTCCGGGCCACTGAGTGTGGTGTCATTGTCCAGGTCTGCCTTCCACGATGCTTTTGCGGTTTGTGCGTAACCCCTCCACACACACACACAGTTTCCCTGCACTCGGTCACGCTGACATAATGCTGGGTCACACACAGACATGGGGACTTGGTTTCCCGGTAGGACTGCCAGATTTAGCAAAAAAAAAAAAAAGAACACCCAGCTAAATTACAATTTCAGATGAGCAAGTCATACTTCAGTATAAGTCTTTTCCAAGGATTGAATGGGGCATATTTACACTAAAAATACTACTTGTTTATCTGAAATCCAAACAAACTGGGCATCCTATATTTTATGTGCTAACCTACGCCCTAGTCCCGAGGCAACTTCCTGGTTGTCACATGTACTCTTGCCCTCTGCAGACGCACGCTGAGGACGTAGACCCCGTTAGTCGGGCCATTCTCTCTACCTCTGCCCGGGGGATGCCCTCCCTGGGCCCAGCATCACTGGCTGAAGTGTCCAGGGAAGACTCACAGGGAAGCCTGCCTTGAAGAGTGAGTGGGAATGAAACCTGGAAGGCCAGGAGAGGCCTGTCTGGTCTGACCTCCTTCACTGACTCTCCTGCCTCCCTCTTTCCCTTACAAGAGCCTTTGCATGACATTGGGCCTAATCGAACCTACTTAGATAATGCAGGGTCCTTCCCCATCTCAAGATTCTTAACCTAATTACATCTGCCCAGTCCCTTTTGCCACGTAAGCAAACATTCTCACAGGTTCTGGGGATCAGGATGTGGACATTTTGGGGAGCCATTATTTGCCTATTGTACCTAGTTTAAGGGTCAAAATGCAAAATCCAACCAGGTATCAGCCTGAGAAGGAGATGCACCGGAACCGGGAAGTGTGTATGGATAATTTGGCCTCAAGGTTGTGGGCTACTTGACCATGACATTGACACTTTTGTGTTAAGAGGTAATCTGTGGGGGTGGGGGTAGGGGTGACAGGCGCTGCTGGACCCCCTCCTGAAATGCAATGCAAAAGGAACATTATGTATATGCAGCATCTGTTTGCCTCTTTTTTTTTTTTCTTTTGGCTTTTGTTTTTCTTTTGCAGTTATTAAATCTGTGTGCATGGAATTTTAAACCTCTGCCATAAGTATATCCATCCCTGGGCATTATTACCATGTCATGTGAAGGGTTGATAGTGTCCTACAACACTCAGAATGCTGTGTTCTAGAGTTTAGTTTTGCCAGAGTTGTGTTTTTTCAGTCATTTCTTCAAGGGAAACTAAATGATTTAGTTGGAGAGAAAATAAAACCAGGTAATCTGTGCATATTGTTACTCTGTCATGCTTGTAATGCTTCCTGCCTTTATGCCTTTGTGCCTGCAGTTCCCTCCCTCCAGGGTCCCCTGACCCTCCTGGGAGCCCCTGGGGTTGTGCTCCTTCTTTTCTCCCCACGGGACAGAGAGCTCTCTGGGGGCCGGGCCTACTGCTGTCACCTTGCATTTCCTTGGCTCTGTGCAGGGCATTCTGAGGATAACCACAAGGGGGGCAGTAGACAGGCTTGTTCATGTTCTTTAGCACCTTGACAACAGCCTGCCACTGTCATCTTGACCATGGTCCCCAAGGCCAAGGGAACCCTTGGGATACCCCACTTCTGTCCAAGCCCGCCCACTAGTGGTTATATGAAGCCTGTTACACTAATGTTCACATTTTCAATGTGCCTGAACAACTGTTGTGAGAAGCTATGGAAAGTAGGCATCATCAGCCCCGTTTGTCAAGCAAGAGACTGAAGCTTAGGGAGGTGAATGACAGTTCAGTGCATCAAGCCTGGATGCATTTTGGAATCACCTGGGGAGCTTTTAGAGATGAAGTCCACATCTCTAGGTGTGGAGCTTAGGTGTCGGTGTTTTTTAAAGCTCTCCGGGCAATTCTGATACATATATAACCAAGCTTGAGACCCACTGAAGAAGCCCAAGGCCCACAGCCAGTAGGGAGCAGAGCCAACTCTAGAATCCCAAATCTTGGGGCACTGCTCTTCTTTTATCCCTAAAAGAACTGGGGAAGTTCCTGGACAACTGGTTATTTGGGGTCCCACAAGCTGGAAGGCAGTGCCAGAAGGGTGGGCTCCACAAGACAGTCTCACCTTCTGTGAGGCCAGCCTCTTCCCTCCTCATCCCTCCCTGACTCCAGAACTTGGGTCCAGACAGCCAAAGCCCAGGGGACAAGGGGTGACTCAGACGCTTCCTGTTTTCCTGGCCTCGGTGACTGGGGTTCATGGCCTAAGAGAGGGGGCCTGGAGAGAAGAGGAGGCTGGAGCTGGGGACCAGCTGCCGGGGAGCGAGCTAGCTGGTGCCACGTGGGGAGCTGACTGGCTTTGGTGGGTGGATGCACTGGATTCCAAAGGGCATGCAGGCTTGATGCACTGAACTGTACGCCAAGGTGGTTTGTTGGGTGGCCAGCTCAGCAAAGGAAGGGAGGATTTGGGGTCAGCTTTCTCTGAAAGGTGGGGATTTTCTTGAGTCCTCAGGGGCTGAAAGGAAGACCTGTGGTTGTGCCTGGATGTCTGGTTCAGGCAGCTGGGAGGCTGAGGGCGTCTGAAGGAAGAGCTCTACACAGGGAGGCAAAGGACCCAGATTACCTTGCCCCGCCCTGCGTGAATTCCCGTGTGACCCTGAGCACACCCCAGTCATCTCCGAGCCCCTGCTTCCTCTCCTATGAAACGGGGGAGAGGCTGGGTGAGCTGAGCTCTGAGAAGTCCTGGGTTCCTAAGAAAAACATAACCTCTCCCAGCCTTACAGGGGACTTTTCATTGACATGATTTTAATTTCAAGTCAGACAATAATCTTGAGAGGTAGGCAGGGAAGGTACTGTCATTACCTGATCACTGTCGCAGACGGTGATGATCAGAAGACTAAGAAAGGCGCTGGCCAAGGGTGTGTAGACATGGGGAACCCGGACACTCCATGAGGCCCAACTTGGTCGCATCCTTCCTTGGAGGGCAGCAATATATGGATATTTATGAAAAAACAAACATGTCTGAATGTTGGCCTCAATCATCTCCCTGATGGGTTCACCTTTTAGAAGTGATCCTAAATTCAGAAGTCTTATTTGACAGGAAGATGTTTACCAAACACAGCCCAGACATTCAACAATAGGAAAATATAGGCGGTAGAATGTGTATGAGTTACCTGTTTCTGAGTAACAAATTACTTTAAAACTTAGCAGCTCAACTAAAAACTGATTATCTCGGGGTTACCGTGGCCAGGAATCCAGACACAGCCTCGCTGGGTATGTGTGGGTCAAGGTCTCTGCAGAGGCTGCAGTCCAGGAGGAGAGATGGAGCTACCGTCAACTCAAAGCTTGGCTGGGGGAGGGTCCACTTCCAAGTTCACTCACACGGCTGTTGGCTGTCTCCGGTCCTTGTTTGCTCTAGAAGAAGACACGAGTCCGCCAACTGGTGGGCACCGGATAACCTCAACGTGGCAGCTGGCTTCTCTCACAGCAAGGGAGCACCCTAGAAGGCACGCAATCCTTCTGTAACCTGCACTTGGAAGTGACCTCCTCTCACTTCTGCGGTATTCTATCCCTAGAAGTGAGTCACTCCATCTAGGCCAGGTTCAAGAGGTTACAGAGGAGTGGGAATACCAGTAGGCGGGACCATAGGGGAGGGAAAAGTTTTCCTCCACCCTCTTAGGGTCTCTGCCTGGGCCTGAAAATTAAACTGACAAATACAGATTAACAGGAGAAAAGCATATAAATTTATTTAATACAAGTTGCATGTGACAGGAGGCTGTGTAAGGAAATGAGGACCCAAAGAAACAGACCTGAGTATTTTATGCTAGGTCTGGTGGAGAGTGGGCAGTTGGGCGGACACAGGGTGGGTCAGAGAATGTGAGGTACGTGTGCTGAACCAGAGGGACTCTTCTTGGTGTCCCTTTGTCTTCAGAGACAGGGTGGTCCTTTCTTCCGATTCAGGGAAGGCACCTCTCACAGGAGGGGACTGCTGAGGAGAAGGGCAGGAGAAGGTCACAGTGACCTTCTCGATGTTGCTGTTTCCTCAGACTCCTTCACCTTAAAATACTCAGTACGCCAAGATGTCATATTTAGGGATAGTGTGTCCTGAAGCCCTTCAAGATCACGGGGGGCTTTAGACGCTGCCTACCGTAGAGTGTCTGTGAAATGCTTATGATCTCAAGTGACGGGAAGACAACAGGGTGTGTACACAGAATGATCACATGCGGATAAGAAGACAGTAGGGAAAAAAGACAGGAAGAGGTTTGTTACAAATATATATACACCTAAGAACCACATGGAGCCTGCATGATAAAGCACCTTTATAAATTAGGCCTTTTGCTTTCCACCATGTATTCATTTATGCATCTTTTTTCCCCCAAATTATTTATTCACCAAATTTCAGTAACATTTCCTGGCCCCAGGGACCAAGGAAGGGGCTGGGTAGGAGGGAGTCCAGGCTCACCACCCGTCCTTGAGCCTGTCCAGCAGTGAGAATCTACACATTCTCACCAGGACAGGCCTCAGGGGTTGTGTCCCAGGTAAACCCTGACCCTCTAAGCTCACTGCCTATTTGTAGGTTTCTTGGAGTCTAAGGAGTTAGCTTTGCGTGCAGCACTGGCCAGAGAGCATTCAGGGTAGAGGGGGCCCCAAGGAGTGAAGAGATGGAGGACACGACCCAGAGAGAAGGGAGAAAGCAGTTGACACAAGGGGAAAACACCTGAAAGTCGGAGTCTTTAGCCCGAGTTTGCCAGTCACGTGACTGTGACTCTTTTAAGCCTCAGTTTCCTCATCCACAGAATGGGATGAAGATAAGTAATAATGCCCTTCCTCATTCACTAGGGTTAAGTGGGACTGATGGTGCACAGAAATACATTCTGTTAACTGGGAAGCTCTGGACCAGTGATGGTTTCCTCAGGGATTAACTAGAACCTCCCTCCTGCCCCTGAGCTGCCAACAGCCTCTCCCGAACCACAGCGACGGGTTCCCACACACTGAGCCAGTTCCCTTCGGTCTCCAGTTCTATTGGTCAGTGTTGACAGTGACTATGCTTCGGTTAAAAAGAATGGGGTTACCACTCGCGAAGGATGATTTGACAACATACAGCAAATCACAGCTGACTCGGACATTCCACCTTCCAGGGTAGATACACACGCGCAGGCATGAACTCACATGTGCAGGCACAGTCATCACAGCAGCCTTTGTGAGGGCAGAGGGTGTGAGAACGAGGTGTCCATTCTATCCACAGGGGACTGGTGGACACTATGGAACATCTGTGCAGGGCTCAGCCGTGAGAGTATGACAACGAAGGAGCCAGCGCCAGGGGCCCTGACCCAGGAGGACCTGCAGCACAGACAGGGAAAAGAGCAGGTTAGCAAACGCCAGCACCTGCTGATCCCCACTAATGCAGAACGCTGGACAAAACCACCTGCACGCACCTGATTTGTATGGAAATACAGAGGAACGCAGGGAGGAACAAGACAGCCGTCAGAAGTGGCCATCTAGGGGAGGGAGGGTGGGAGTAGGGCACAAGGGGAAAGGGCCTCACCCTTTTAACTCCATATACTTCAGGGATCGCTACCATTTCCTTGTGATGGGATGGATATTCATGTATTCTTTATGTAATTTTTCAAACTTAAATATATACATATGTACACACACACACACACACACACACACACACACACACACATATATAAGGGACTAGATAGCCCTTGAACAACATGGGTTTGAACTACACAGGTCTATTTATACACAGACTTGTTTTCAATAAATACATTGGAAACATTTTTGGAGACATAACAATTTGAAAAAACATTTTCTTTTTTCTAGCTTATTGTAAGAATACAGTATATAATACATATAACATACAAAATATGTGTTAACCAAATATTTATATTAACATTAAGGCTTCCAATCAACAGTAGGCTATGAGTACTTAAGTTTTGGGGGAGTCAAAGTTTAGTAGTTCATTTTGGGGGAGTCAAAAGTTATAGGCAGATTTTTGAAGGCACAGGAGGTTGGCGCCCCCAACCCTCACGTTGTTCAAGGGCCACTGTATAATATGTACAAGCCTTAGAATCTTTCACGGTCTTTAAAGTTAGAGATCCCTGGCTATTATTTCAGATAACTTCTGAGAAAAAAACAACCTTCATTCATTCATTCCTTAAACAAGTAGTATTCAATGGCAAATAAAAACAAACAAGATTAGTCTAGTGAAGGGACAGACCGTCATCAAACAGCCTCCTAAATAAAAATGAAACAATTCTATGATGGATGCTCTGGAAAGCAGACCCAGAGAATGTTCTGACGAGAGAAAAGCTAAGGAGGTTTTCCCCCCAGTTTTACTGAGACTCTTCCCCTCTCCCTGTCCCACGCCCTCACTCTTTCCATCCTTCAGAACTAGAACCTGAAGGCTTGGCTGGGGTCTTTGGCAGCTTGGCGCAGGGGCTCCCTCCAAGTGCAGATGCAGGGAGAAAGCACAAGGCAGGACCCAGGAAATCACTAGCAGATGAGCTCGGACTGCAGGGCTATGCTGGGGAGGTGCTGGCCGGCTTGACAGCCTAGTAGTTCCAGGCCTGTCATTATCCTCATCCCTTGTTCACAGGCACAGCCTCCAGGCACCCAAGGCCACTGTTCAGATCACCATCCCTTCCCCAACTTCTGCTCTGCAGGGATTCTGAGCAGTAAGGCCACTGCTAAGTAGCCTCTTTCGGTTTGGAATTGGTATGTTCACTGCCAATGCCAGAGTCTGGACCAAGAAAAGAATTCACGTGTGCACATGTGTGTGTGTGTGTGTGTGTGTGTGTGTATACACACATGCATACTATACACAAGGTCTGTACTCTGTGGATAGGGTGTCAATTCATTCCAGATTTACTGGAACAGCCTCAGTTTCACATATTTGGACACCACAAACCATTGAAATATCCTGAAAATTCCAATATGATTATTTATGCAGCACTCCTTCAGTCTTGTTCCAAAAAAAGGATTTTAGAACCAGCTCAAAGAGCTGTATACACTTCAACAGAATTTAAACATAACAGAAGGAGCCAGGGAGAAAGGAGAGTAAGATGGCACAGAAACACCTAAGTCAAGACCAGCGTGTGCTGGAGGCAGGCCACAAGTGTATCCCAGAATTTCCAAGCAGCCGGAGCTAAGAGGGGAACAAGATGACATGGATTCCTGCTCTTTAGACCTGTGGGAATTTCCCCAAAAAGTCCTCAAAAAGATGCAGCATGACTCAGAGTTACAAAGGAATGAATTCATGTTCCGTATCTTAATAATGTTTGGTTACACGTGACTGCATTTGTCAAAACTCACAGAACAGAGCCCTTGAGATCTGGGTATTTCACTGTAAGCAGATTTTACCTCAAAAAGAAAAGAAGCATAAACATATGCTATAATATGTTATAGGAGGTAATGATATGCCTCCTGGAGTGTTTAGGGGTAAAGTAAGTTGACATTCGCACCTTACTTTGAAATGCTTCCTCAAAAAAGCAAAGATGAGTTGCTGGGTGGGATGAGGGATGGAGGGCCTGGCAGGGGACAAAGCAAGTGTGGTAAGAGAGAGTCTTGGTAGTGGGCGTATGGTGTGAGCTGTACAACTCTTCCGACTTTTCTCTATGTTTGAACATTTTTATAATACAAGTTTAGGGGCTCCAAGAAATTAAATGGACCTTCGAAGTTACCCTCAACACCCAGAGGGGCACAGGCCCTGCGTTCGGTTCACAGAGCCAGAGCTGGCTGCAGCCTCAGTCTCTGCCAAGCCCCTCGGCTCCTTGCTCATGGGCAGAGCTCTGGCTTCACTGGGGACAGAGAGGCCTAGCTCCTGCATAGCCCCCGGCGTGGCGGGATTCTGGCATCTCCCAGACAAAGCTCTCAGATCACGGAAACCCCTTGTCAGGCCATGAGGAAGCAGCTACCCCCTGAGGCCCTGTGTCTCGCCCTGAGTACCCCTGCAAGTGGCGGAGTACTTGCCTCAACAATGTGATGGTGTTGACAGAGGGGCTTTTCTCCCTGCTGGGGACTGTATGAAGCATTTACAGCTATCATGTCATTTAATGTCAAGTGCCCCACTCTCATCCCTGCAAACCCCCCACCTCCATCCCAGCATCATCGTCAGGGCTATTCTGACCAGCTTCCCCGCCTACCACCAAACCAAAACCCAGACAGCCTGGGTGGGGAGCCTATCACCTCTTTAACAGAATCCCAGGCTTAGGAAGACTTCAGACAGCAGGTAGGTGCCACCTTAGTTTTTACAGTGGAGGAAACGAAGGCCCAGAAAGGTCCCACGGCCAGCCCAATGTCACACAGCTGCAGGACTAAACTTTGTCTCCTGGGCCCTGTCCTTAGCTCAGGGCTAGTTGGGCTGCAGGACTAGGTAGGGAGGGGACAGGGCCAAGACCCCACTGGAGAGAGAAAGACTAGCTCATAGGGTCGGGGAAGAGAATTGCTGGGCCCCACAAAGCGCCTGCTGGAGAATCCTGAAAGAGCAACTCTCGTTATATAGTTGGAGAAAGTTGGTCCCAGAGGAGCGCCTGTCACTGGGTCCCACAGCCGGTTCCGAGCTGCATAGAGGCAGGAATCTGTTTCCCTGAATCCCCACTGTCCTTCCCACTCTGGTCCCTCCATTCACTCTGAAGGGTCCCGAGGTACAGAGCAGATGGGGCTGTGCGTCTGCCATATGCACCCCCACCAAGCCCCCGTGCCTGGGACCCAGCAGTGCTCCCCGGGACTGAAGGCCAGAACTTTTGCTTCTCCCAAGAGTCCCCTCCTAAGAGTTACAGAACCCAGGTGCTGTAAGGGCTACTGGCAGAGGGCCCCCCACCTCTGCAGCCCCTTGCAGGGGGGATGAGGAGGAAGCTAGAGAGCCCCAAAGCCACACATCCCCCAAGACACCTGCTTTTCAGCCAGGCCTGACCCCAGAGACTTCAGACACCCCACCCAAGGGAAGCGTCCAGCCCTGGTTGCTCCAGGCCTCAGGCAGGACCCAAGCAGACCCTAGATTGAGGGGTGGGGGGAGGGAGGTGGTAGAGGAACACCCAGCGGTGAGGCCCCCAGCCTTCCAGCCAGAGCCAGGCGGGGAACCCATGGGAGAAGGGGGGTCAGATGTGGAGACAGGGTCTACAGACAGGCCCAAAGCAGCCGGCCATGCCAGGCTCACCAGCCCCCTCCAACTCAAACAGTGGGCCCCTGACTCTCTGGGAAAGGGGCATTTTTCAGAGATTACATCAGCTCTTAAAGTTTTATGTTTCCTGCCTACCTCAGCCCGGAGAGCAGAGCCCCAGAGCTCCTGGGCCTGTGAGCAGGCGGCAGTCCCGGTGCAGAGCGCCACGGGGCTCAGACATGCAAGGCAGTCCCCCACCACAAAGGCAGCCATGAGGGTGGCTGTCCAGCAGCCCGCTCACCCTGAGGACACAGCGCTGCCTGGGCCCTGCAGGGCAGATGCAAGAGGAAAGAAGGTAGCAGGCTCCCAGGTCCCCAATCACACCTGGGGCCTTTGCTCATGCTCCCCCTCTGGCAGTTCCCATGCCTTCCCTGCTCTGTGCCACCTGGCAAATGTCTGGGCATTGTTCAGGTGTCACGTCCACTGTCCTCTCCCCTGTGAAGTCAACCCCTGAGCCCCTGCAATGTCTTGTCCATCCTTCCATAGAACCCTGAGCACCCTGTGTGGTGTTTAGAACCAGCCCACGTTCCCTCCTGCCTCACCTCCCTTCCCCCCCAGCCCCCAGTCCCTGGACAGCACAGGCCAAGTTCCATTTCACTCTGGCAGAAATGAATGAATCAACCACAAAGGGGTCGGAGGGACCCACAGTGAGAACTCAGCCAGAGGCAGGGAAGCTGGAGGTACATGAGCCAAGCGGTGGGAAGTGGGGGACATGGTCCCCAAGAGAGCCACAGTGTAGCCAGGGTGGGGAGAAGAGGGGCTGTGCCTCCAGGGATGGTGAGCTCCAGCAGGAATTCCTGTGTGAATGAGCGAGGGAAGGAACGCATGAGTACAGACAGGAGGGAGCGTGCAAAAGCCATTACCTGCTACCGTGAATTCTAGCAGCAGGTAGGGGACAGACGTCTGCATACACTAATTCCCACCCCACCACCCCCACCTCAAGCTTCACAGGCTAAGGGGTGCTGAAGGCGGTACATCAGGCCCAGATGGGCCAGAGTTGCCCCTCTGCCCAGGCAGGGTGCTGACTGGATGCCCCGGGCCCAGGACCAAGCCACCTGGCTGCTGACTCAGGCCCCACCAGCCAGCTCAGCATTCCTGCCCACCCCACTGAATGGGGCTATTGAAGCTTTTTGTAGAGGGGTTAAGCCACTGACCACACCCCCAGCTAGAGTCTTCGGCTGCTGTAGCCGCTAAGCTGCGGGCTCTGCTCTCAGAGGACAGCACAGGCCCTGGGGTTCTGTCTGAGGGAACTCTGGCCACCAGCTGCTGCTCTGGGACAGAAGGCGATCCTAGGTAAGCAGCGAGGCTGCCACCAGAAAGGGGACCCCAGTGGGATCCTCAGCGGGAGGCCCTGGATGGCTCCCCTGCTCAGGATTCCCAGCTCCTGGGGGAGTTTGAGCCTCCGCACATGCCACAGTGCAGAGGAGAGATGCTTCTGGGGGTTGTTCTGCCTCCCCACCAGACAGCGCTTCCCTAGGCAGATATGGCACCCCCATTCAGTCCGGGCCCCTCACAGGTATGGGCTGGGTCTCCCCGATCAGACAGGGAGTCAGGGCGGTGTGGAGCCTGGCCATCAGACCCAGAGCTCCCGAGCCAGGAATGCATTTCCTCCCTGGAGTTTCCCTCGGGAATTGGACCAGCTGCCCCCAGTAGAGCCAACATGTCTCTGGATGAAGTGTCCCCATTGCGTCCTGGCCCCCTCCTTCCCTGGCCTCTCCTTCCAAGCCCCGCTCTGGCCCCCTGGCCCCCTGGCCCTGCTGTGGGAGCCTACACCTGTCAGGAGTGTCTTTTCAGGAATGGGGGCGGGCCGGGTGCCATGAAGCCAGTGTGGGTTGTTACTCTTTGGTGGGCACTGCTGCTGGTGCGCAGGCTGGGGGCCACCAGGAAGGGATACCCAGAAGAAGCCTCTTTCTACTACGGAACCTTCCCACTTGGTATGTCCATTCCTCTGTTGGTCTGTCTGTCTGTCTGCCCGTTTGTCCACCTTGATTGGCTTGCCAATGAGTTTGTTTTGCTTCCTCACAGTAGGATGGGAATGGAACCCCATACAGTTGTATTAAAATAAAGGAAGTTCTTAAAAGACTTTTTTAAAGTTATTATATAGATAGCCAATGTTAATCAGAGCTAAAATTGTGCAAATAAATGTTTTCAGTGTATTGTATCTTCTCCCAGCCCGCCCCACATGCTCCTGCTCCTGGGGAGACAGGGGCAGGCTGCTGGGGAGGGGCCAGCCCTGTGGTCCAGGAGGCACAGCCTAGAGTCCTGGCAATGGGTGGGCTGTGGGAGGGGGCCCAGGGCCCAGCATGGGGTATCTACTTGCAGGCTTCTCCTGGGGCGTGGGCAGTTCTGCCTTCCAGACCGAGGGTGCCTGGGACCAGGACGGGAAAGGGCCCAGCATCTGGGACACCTTCACGCACAGCGGGAAGGGGAAGGTGCTTGGGGATGAGACAGCAGATGTGGCTTGCGATGGCTACTACAAGGTCCAGGTGAGTGATGGGAGGGTGGGTTTGTGCACGAGTGTGTGTATTTGAGCAGGCACCTTGCTGAGAGGCGGGCAGTGACAGACTGAGGGGGCCCAAGTGGCAATGCCAATTCAGTGCTCGGCTTGACACCTCCCTCCCCAGAGCAGCCCAAAGGGGCGGGGCCAGTGGTGCTGAGATGGGCGGGATTGACAGGCGTGCAGCGAGTGGGAGGGTGGATGGAGGAGGAAAGGAAAGCAGGGCCCCACCTGAGCCAGGGCCTTAGTCCAAGTGATGGAGAGCTGAAGGGCTAATGTCGAGACCCCACAATGGCCCAAATCCCTGGTACCTGCTTGTAAATTGGCCCCCGTGGAGGGAGTGGGAATGGCTCATCCTCAGTCCCTCTGATCAGCACCCACTGTCCTCCCTGGCTGAATTCTTGGGGGATCCACTGCCCAAATTTATTAGGAATAGCTGATAGACTTCTCAAAGCGTCCCCATCTCCTGCACTTTATTGGACTCTTTTAATTTCCCTAGGAGGAAGCAGGCAAGTGGTTTCTCCCTATTATACAGATGAGCTATGGACAGGAATAAGCCTTGGCTCGAGGCCCCCAGCGTGACCCCTCCTCCCTGCCCCAGAGCCCCGGGTTACTCCAACCCGCCTCCCACCCCTGTCTGCACAGGAGGATGTCATTCTGCTGAGAGAGCTGCATGTGAGCCACTACCGGTTCTCCCTGTCTTGGCCCCGGCTCCTACCCACGGGCAGCAGAGGTGAGACAGGGCAGCCCCCCCCCAAGCCTAAGGGTGGCCCCTTGGCTTTGCAGGGGGTCCTGGGGAGGGAGAGCAGCCCATGACCACGGTTTCTCATGGCAGCAGCTCTCACAGGTTCCGCTCCTTAGACCCAGAAGGCTGGTGGCTGAGGGTGTCTTCAGGTCTGCGAAAGGCCAGGGGACCCAGGAATGCCACACCTCAGAAGGCCAAGGCCAGGGTCCCTTCTCATCAAGTCCCCTTTTATTTCACCCATCAGCTGACCGGGTGAACAAGAAGGGAATCAAATTCTACAGCGACTTCATCGACGCCCTTCTGAAGAGCAACATCACCCCCATCGTGACCTTGCACCACTGGGACCTCCCGCAGGTGAGGGTTCCTGCAGGCTCAGGAGTCCCAGGTGACCTCAGGGGTGGCCAAGGTGGGGCAAAGGCTGGCGGCTGGACAGGGACATGGGAGGAAGTGAAGTAGAGATCTCTCTGACCCACTCACGGAGAGAGGTAAGGCTGGTTTAACGGACATTTGTGACAAGTTGCAGGTTTTGATGTTTTCCAAAACATTTGGCCTAAAAAGAACAGATAAAACAATAAAGAAAGAAACATCTTTTGAGTAAGACCTGATGACATGTTATCAGTCTAGGGAAAGGAAATTCCGGGGCAAAATACCTCTAAAAACCAAAATTAGTCAAAGGGAGAAATAAAGTTTAAAACCTGTTTATTGCTCACAAACTGCAGTCCCAGGCGTCTTCTCTGCTCCAGCAGCAACCACACGGCCCTCCCCATCACCTCTCAGGTACAGATAAGCCCTCCGTTGCCCAGGTAATCATCCATTAATATGGAGATGAACTTCTCCACCTCTGAGGGAAGATGCAAATGCACTAAAGCCATACTTCTTTCCACTTCTGAATGCCTATTGATATGCAGATATACCAAAGCCAGGCGAGATATTCTGGAAATGCTACAATTTTACCCACACATGTCTAGCCTTTTGTCTTCCTAGCTTGTTTGAGCCAGCACCATATGTGCTCATGTATGAGCACACCCCTCCCAAGAAATTTCCTCAAAGTCTCAACATGCTTAAGGATGTCACTGTTAGACATCACTGTTCAAGCAGTTTGTTTCATTCATTCATTAATTCAAGGCCTCTCCGAGATCACAGCCTGGCCAGGAGAGGAGTGTGTATACAACTCTCTGTGACACGGGGCTGTAGGAGGTCAGGGGCTGGGGATGTGGTTTCAGGGAGGTGTTGGGGAGAAGATGGAGTTCCATCAGTATCCTGATGGTCTGGCCATGAGGTGGGAGGAAGGGGTGTTCTGGTTTGAGGAAGCCTGGCAAGAAGGCAGGGGTGAGGCTGAGCCAGTGATCCAGTTGGAGTTTGGGGAACGGGCAGGAGGGGAAAGGAAAGAGGCTGGAGGAGTAGCTTTGCGCCAGGCCTGGAAGGCCTTTGGTGCTGGGCTCAGGTGGCTTGGGTCTCTGCTGTGCGCGGGGCAGCCACCTGTGGCCTCTAAGCTGGGGCTGGGGCCACAGAGCTCGCTTTAGATGAACTGGAAACCACCTTCCAGCTTCCGCCCTGGATAATTGCTTTCACTAACTAACCTGCCCCTGTAGGTTCCCTCAAGCATACTAAGGAGGGCTTGGTAGGTAAACTCAATGGAACTATGACTCTTTGGGAATCTAGCCCTCATGAGCATGTGTCTTTGATTAGGAGAGAGCCCTTCCCTGAAGAAAGCAGAACCCACTCTCATAACAGGCTTCTGGGAGGTTTCTGACAGCTGCACAGCCCTCAAAATACCATTCAGAGCGTCCATGGCTGACATCCTATTTATTCCTTTAGAATTTATATTGAAGATTCTTTTCCCATTATCAGACCTCCTTCCCCTGGCAAATTTTCTTAAATATTTAATTCACGAAGTTCCTCTTAAGCATGAGTCTCAAACTTCTCTCCTGTTCATATGAGGCATGTCACACGGCTTAGCCCCACATCGCCTTTCTCTCGTGGGCCATGGCGGCCACTGTCTTCAAGTCCTAGTGCCCAGGACCCCGCAGCTCTGCTCCCCTTCCCTCTAAACACCCTCCGTAGCTGTGACCACCCAGGTTCCTCCCATAAACTTGGCCCAGCGGCTCAAGCTTTTTCTGGAAATGGGTGCCTGGGGCATCTGCTTCTCTCTCCACTCCTCTGTTCGCAGCTGCTCCAGGTCAGGTATGGCGGATGGCAGAATGTGAGCATGACCCACTACTTTAGTGATTATGCCAACCTGTGCTTTGAGGCCTTTGGGGACCGGGTGAAGCACTGGATCACTTTCAGTGACCCTCGGGTAAGCAGGGTGCCTCTGTGGGTGGGAAACCCACTTCCTGGACCAGAGTGCCCCTGCCCTTTTCACAAGTCCTGTGGGCCCCACTTGCCACCCCTGTAGACAATGGCAGAAAAAGGCTATGAGACAGGCCACCACGCACCCGGCCTGAAGCTCCATGGCACCGGCCTGTACAAGGCGGCACACCACATCATCAAGGTGAGCAAGGTCCTTCTGGGAGCGAGGCCTGGGCTCAGGGTGAAGGGACGCCCCCCATGTCAGCTCAGCCTGCCCCAGGGGTCTGAACCTGACCTCGGTCTTCTGCCACTCCACCTCCAAACCAGCCTATCCCGTAGCACCGTTGCACCTCACTTCCGGAGGGAGTACCCTGTCACCCAGTGCTGAGCTGGACACGGTGGCTGAGACAGTACAGAGGCTGCTCTCTGGAGCTTACGATCTAGCCAAAGGGATGGAGCGCATGCACATGAGAGCTGGTCACCTGGGGGAATAGTGACAGGAGGGAGGAGGTTGATAGTGAGTTAGGGGCTAAAATCTTCAATGAATGAATGAAGTTACTGGAGGTTGGTAAAGGACAACGGGAAGAAGGGGTTGGCAGTGCTCACCTGAAAGATGGATCTCAAAGGACCTGGGGTTTCAGAAGGAGGAAGGAGAAGTAGTTTGGGCGCAGTGGTAAAGAGCAAGGCAGACGTACCCTATGGTGTGTGGGTGTGAGAAAACAAACGGCCTCTGCTCTAAAGGGCTGCAAGTGGAGGAGCACAGGGGTGAGGGCACAGGGGTGAAGGAGACAGGCAGAGGGGGCGCCAACAGCGTCTCACTAGTTACAAGGCACCTGGAAAGCCTTGAGAAGAGGGGGAGGCAGCTGGGTCACAGTACAGGCCACAGAAGAGGATGTGATCATGGCCAGAAAACAGGGACATGAGGCATGACGGGGTGGCCCCAATGGACTTCCTGCAGAAGATGGGCAAACTGATCAAGCAGAAAGACAAGGGACCACTGGGTGACACACCAACCCTCAAATCCACATCTGGGAGAGGACTTTCGTTCTCCCTACATTTGGCTTATGATTTCTTAAACTATGAATATTTAAAGGGCAGCAATCTGAAGACATCAATGGGTTATGGATAGAGAATATAGAGAGGGCAGGTTGACATATTTGATTCCATTTCTCAAGACTGCTCCAGATGCCTGGTATTTTCCTAACTTCTGAGCACCTAGGAGAAAAGTACTGACTAGGTACCTACGGAGGACAAACAGGAACAGAACAATCAACTTGGCGAAATATCTTAAAAACAAGAAATAACATAAAGTGATGGTTTGTGTGTTCATGCCAGATTTAGACTAAGTTTCCTCTACAGCACAAAGGGACCGAGTGGCTCTGGAAGTCAGAAGCAAAGGAGACCACGGGTTGGGATAATCAAGGCTGGCCTCCTGAAAATGATAGGGCTTAGATCTGATCTCTAGAATTAGGAAGGAGAGAAAGGCCACCTCAGCGTGACAGGAAGGAGAAATGGGCAGGGCAGGTCCCTCTGATGAATTCTTCCTCCTTCAGGCCCATGCCCAAGCCTGGCATTCTTACAACAACATGTGGCGCAGCAAACAGCAAGGTGAGAGATCTGCTACGAAAGCCAAGGGCATGGAGGAGTGATGTCCTTCCGACCTGCCACCTGCTTTCTTTCTTTTCTTGTAAGGTCTGGTGGGGATTTCACTGAACTGTGACTGGGGGGAGCCTGTGAACATTAGTAGCCCCCGGGACATAGAAGCCGCCGAGAGATACCTGCAGTTCTGCCTGGGCTGGTTCGCCAACCCCATCTACGCTGGTGACTACCCCCGGGTCATGAAGGACCGTATTGGTGAGCCAAGTCATGTTCGTAAGCACCAGATACCGCACAACAGTCCTGAGCTCAAGCGAAATGTCCACAAGGCAAGGGGATGGGGAACTCCAGACCCCAAGGAATTGAGAACTGGTTATTGAAAGATGTGGAGCGGGGAGGGGGCAGACACCAAAACAAATCCCTAGACATGGAAACTGGAAATTCTTCAGAACCCAGGGAAAAAATGTAGCAGTTCTCCAAGCTGCCCTCTCTTGTGCTCTGCTGTCCTGTCTCCTCTCCCCTGCTCCACTCCATTCTAACTGCAGTGAAGTAGGTGAGAAAAGATCAAAGACACAGTTGCCAGCAGTGTCATTCTACTGTCAGTTCTTTCTGTCACTTGAGAAATACTTCCCAAGCTCTGGTTTTCCACAGTATCAGAAAAGAGAATACAGACAGGTAGAGCGCACCAGGCTGGATCAGTTTGGATGCTTTAAGTGCTGTGTGACAGAAAACTCCAGCTAGAATGGCCTGAGAAGCAGGAAATTTATCATCTCACCTGAGTCCAGAGAAGGGTGATTCAGGGTCGGTTAATCCAGCCTTAAAAACGCCCCCTCCAGGGATTTTGAGGACCCAGGCTCATTCTGTCTTTCTACTCCGGCCCCTTTAGAGAGCCCATCAAGCACTCCCCTCGTGGCCACAAGATGGCTACAGGAGCTCCAGGCATCACATCTTTCCACATCAACACCTAGATGCAGAATAAAGGAAATAGCTGTCATGCCTATTTTTAGGAACAAGGAAAATCTTCCCAGGAAACAAGCCTCCATCCTCAGGTGACTTCCCTCCAGGGATGCAACTACCACATGGCCCAGCATGCCCTAGACCACTGGGACTAGGGCCTCAGAGGTTGGAAGGATCCAGGACTCCCACAACAGATGCAGCCCCGTGGAAGAGGGTGAGGAAGGGAGGAAATAGGCAGGGACTATTGCGTAGGCAAAGAGCAGGGTCTGGCCATAGAAATCTAAACACAGTATCTCTGCATTTGGAGTTATCAGCCCACAACCCCCTAAAAATAATAAGAGACAAGGATGACATGGAAATATATTTCAATCTTACACAACAAGGCTATTTTCGATGTCTGACTAAGAACTGTGAACATTTCAAATTTTCCCTTTCTAAAACACCATTTATCAAACTTACCTGAAACAGGAGCAGCAGGTTCTAATCCCAGCTCAGCCACAAACCAGGAAGCGGCTCTGGGCAAGGCGCTTCACCTCTCCTCTCTGGGTGGCTGTCTTATCATCGGAAATTGAAGGATTGGCCAAAACAATCTCTCAAAATCTTTTGGCAATAACTAGTTCTGTGACATGTCTATACATATACACTCAAAATCTTGAGAATGATTTCCTCAAGGCACACAAGGAAAAAGCACTCGTGGCCGGGACAGTTCCCACATCCCTGCAGGCGGGTCCCCTCACTCACGCTTCAGTCACTCTGATCCCACCAACTGCAACTTGCTAATACTTCAGGCGGAAATCGGCCTGAAGCTTGCCTTTGTACAATGTAGAAAGCAGTTCATATTTTCTTCAGCAACGAAAGCATTGTTTGAAACCTTGTGCACAAATTACTTCCAGGTGCACCATAAGCACCTTGTGTTCACAATAAATGTATTAAAGAAAGTAATTCTAGACCAGCACTGTCCACTAGAACTTTTTGGTGCTGATGGAAACGTTCTATGTCTGTGCTAATACAATGGCCTGTAGCCATTTGTGTCTACATAAATTAAAAAATTTAAAGTATTAAAACTTCAGTCCTTCAGTGTAACTGAATTCACGATGCAGTCACACTAGCCATATTCCAAGAGCCACATGTAGTGAGTAGCTACTGATTTAGACAGTACAGTGACAATACCCTGTGGTTTTCCTCGTTACTAAATATAATGGAAAGTAATGACATGCTAACAATTCAAAGGTATTTAATATGTTTCTTACTCATTAAACCAATAGCCTTTTTGGAAAGATTTTTTTTTTGTTATATTCCAGAATAACTCATAAAATATTACTCTATTCATTTATAACTTTTTTTGCAGTTGACATGCATGTTTCAAGTTTAGGTTGAGCCTTGAACAACATGGGTTTGAACTGCACAGGTCTACTTACATGTGGATGTTTTTCAATTAATATATTGGAAATCTTTTGGAGCTATATGACAATTTGAGAAAACATATTTTTTCTTACTTTATTGTAAAAATGTAGTATATAATATATATAACATGAAATGTGTGTTAATCGACTGTTGATGTTATCAGTGAGGCTTCCTGTCAGCAGTAGGCTATTAGTAAAGTTTTTGGGGAGTCAAAAATTATATGTGGATTTTCAACTGCGGTGGGGGGTGGGGGATGTTAATGACCCTAACATCGCATTTCACAGGAACATGCAACTTTTTCTTTCCATGTTGGTGTATCATGTGCTGCCTCATAGTGTTGTCCTAACAGATACATGTAATGACGGATATGTGTGTGTATATATATCCCACCGCTTACATAACCAGTCTCTCCGGACACTTAGGTTGTTTCCAGTGATTTGCTACTCCATCTACAATGAAGATCTTTGTACATACATCCTTTTACATATTAGTAAAATGTAGGATAAACAGATTTGGATCTGGTCAGTGAATGGACAAATACTTGTACAATTTTGAAAGCTAGGACAAAATTTCCCAACCCAGGGATCGCGGCCGCACAGCACCACACAGGGCACAAACATGGCCTGTGCGCCCCCGCCACCGGCCTTCTGGTTCCCTTCCCACCGGCAACCAAACTTCCCAGTTTTTCATATAAGTAATAATATAGGACTCCAACTCCACCCCTTTCTAGATGACTACACCGTTGTCCACATACCACAGAGTAACATGAAAATATTACTTTTAAGCAATACAAACTTTAATATTTTTGGATGGTATTCAAATGTCAAAATCCTAGGTTGAAAGGCTAAAGTACATTTTCTATACAAATGAATGCCACAGCCCAGGATCTGGGTAACAGCTTTCATGTAAATATGCCAGCATCATGATTGTGAAAAAGAAAAACTTTGTTAAATTCTATTTTTCTCTCTCATAGGAAGAAAGAGCGCAGAGCAAGGCCTGGATGTGTCGAGGTTACCTGTGTTCTCACGCCAGGAGAAGAGCTATATTAAAGGCACATCTGATTTCTTGGGATTAGGTCATTTTACTACTCGCTACATCACAGAAAGGAACTACCCCTCCAGCCAGGGGCCCAGCTACCAAAACGATCGTGACTTAGTGGAACTGGTTGACCCAAACTGGCCTGATCTGGGATCTAAATGGCTATATTCTGTGCCATGGGGATTTAGGCGGCTCCTCAACTTTGCTCAGGTGATTGTAACATCAAGGTATTTAAAGGACATTTTTTACCTGAATCCATGACCTTACAGCTTAAGCTCAAGTGCCCACATTTAAAAATTAATAAAACAAAATACTCCTACCTCAGAGGCTACTAGATGGAAGCTTTAGTCTAACTTTAAGTGCTGTTGTGACTAAGTGTTTCAGTGTACCTAAAATTCTCACCTCACATTTGGCTATTTGGCTGCCCTTCTCACTTGAAATGGAATACTTGGGAAAGAGTAAGACCTTAAGTACATTTCCTCTACAAACATGATTTACTGAGAAATACACTCTTTCATATGAACTTGCCACCTGCCTACATTCATCTCTAAATAAGCATGTGAACTGGCATCTACTAAACACTAAATCCACCCAATTAGAATATGGCAGTCTTGAGTATGTGTTCCTGTATGTGTCTCAGACTCAGAAACCCACCTGTAGGTTGGAATTTTTAAGAGTCAGTACTGTGACTTACTTGCAGACGCAGTATGGTGATCCTCCCATATATGTGACAGAAAATGGAGCATCTCAAAAATTACAATGTACTCAGTTATGTGATGAGTGGAGGATTCGATACCTTAAAGGATACATAAATGAAATGTTAAAAGGTGAGTTACAAACCAAGACTGTCTTCACATATTTTTCTATTCAACTTGGACTAAGTTTGTAATATGACTAAAACTTGTTTCCAAGTTCATCGATGAAAACACTTAAGATTATCTTCACAGTATACTTTTCCTAGCAGATGAAGTATATTAAAAATGGATCAAAATGTCTCTGCAGCTATAAAAGATGGCGCTAATGTAAAAGGGTATACCGCCTGGTCTTTGTTGGATAAGTTTGAATGGGAGAAAGGCTACTCGGATAGATATGGACTCTACTATGTGGAGTTCAACAACAGAAATAAGCCACGCTATCCAAAAGCTTCAGTTCAATACTACAAGAAGATTATCACTGCCAACGGGTTTCCCAGTCCAAGAGAGGTAGGCCAGTTATCTATTGATGTTCCTTGTTCCAGGTTTCAGAAGAGCTAGGCAGCTGGGGTGCGCAGAGGTTGCCAAGCACCTCTCCTCGCTCCTCCGTGAAAGAGGACAGGGTATGTGGGCGCATGGTCCCTTGTCTTCTCCCCTAACTTGCACTACCGCTTTGTTCATTCACTTAGTTAGAATGGGGTAAATATGCCTTAAAATTTGACTGTAACTGGCAGAGCATTAGGGGACGACTAAGGTTATATAGGAGATCTGTTTGCTTTAGGTTGTGAGGTTGTGATAGTCAACAAAGACAGTTAAATGTTATTCTAAATGTGTGTTTTAATGCAAATACTGCCTGTTCATCCACATATGTGAAAAGTAAATCAAATGTAAAATGAACATTTTATTTTCACTTTTTTCCACCAGTCATTGAAATGCACTCGTTCCAAAATAAGATTTAAAATAATCACACTTAATAATCCTTTAAAACATACCAAACAGCTTCAATAATCCATACATTTTTCTGTCAGCAATCTATGTTGATATCTTTGTCAGGGAATAGACATCATCATTTAGAATGTCTTTAGCATTCTTTTAGGGTAAGCCCAGAGGAACTATAAATGGCAGTGGTAAGTGATAGCTATCAGGCATCAACTAGTCTTGCATTACTAGAAAAGCACTAGATTGCAAGCTCCTTAAGAATAAAGACTGTTTTGACTCCCTCACAAGGAGGCACATAGGTATTAATAAATATTAACTAATTTAAACTACAGGCAGATTTTTTTATCCCCCATTATTCCAAAAATGACTTCACACAACAGAAAATCAGTCTACAGCAACATTATTTAACAAGCGGATTTTTATTAGGTGGAAAGCTGGTACCTCAAAGCCTTGGAAACTTGTTCTATCAACAACCAGATGCTTGCTATAGGTGAGTGTATTTTAATTGTTCCCTTTGATAATTAAGCCACATAATTACACATATGACATTATCAAAATCTCAAAATTTGGGCCTAACTGAAATCAATCTTCCAAAACCAATTTAAAATGAATTTTTAAAAAAAATTTGAAGCAATGTCAAATTTCTACCGTACTATTTTAAAAACCATTAAGGAGAAGTATTTTATCCATCCTAGCTTTCATACTGTAAATTTATAATCTATTTTTGTTATCGTGGGCTTTGTGAAAGGAAGGGAATATTCAACCACTATACCAATGGAATGAAGAAAAGTCAAAGAATACTTGAGGAGATATTATATTTGCTCATTCAGCAAGTATTAAGCACTCACTATTAGCCAGGGGGTGTTTTAAGCTGTGGGGATATAGCAATAAACAAAACAAGGTCCCTACCCTCATAGAAGGCATCATTTTTATGCAATGGGATCTAAGAGGCTCAAAGATGTAAAGTAACAAAGATTCACCTACATATCAAATGCCAACACATATAATTTGTTACTTTGAGTTTTGTCTTTCTCTCTAAGGGCAGTCAGAGAAATACACTTTGTTTTTTAAGAAATTCATCTTTAATGTGGTATCAGTGGTGGAGTTCTAGACCAAATCCTACCAATTCAGCTATTTTTATAGGCCAACACCCCCTCCATCTAAATAACCAGGTAATAATGATGAATATGCCAATAAACTATAATAAACCTTTATTTTATCACATTAGAGACATGATGTAAAATTTACCATGAGTCTATGAATTCCATGGGCAGGGCCTGTCCCTTATTTAATTACCTCAGTAACCAGAATACCTGACACAAAACCTAAAAGCAGGTATTATAAAAATGTCCTCTACTATATTCATGTACATAAAATATGCTTATCATTTAAATCTTCAAGATGATTAACTATACAAGAATTTTACCATACAAAACTTCAATATAGAAATTTCTATACCTAAGATACACAATAACATCTCTGAAAGGTTGGAAATGTTTCCCAAGGCCTTTTCTTTCACAAATTGCCCAGTGAAAATTATAGAAACCATGGGATATGGTGGCTAATATTCTCAGATTAATTCATGGTAATAAGCACAGGCGCTGACAGACAGCTAGATTTTACTGCAGTGCCCATGGAGGAAGCAAATCTAGGCATTCTTTATCCTGTATTTCCTGAAATATTCTACAAAGCCCTCACATAATTTTTTATACTTAATTCACTAGGCTCTCTTTCATAGCAAAGGAGATTAACTGGAGCGCTTTGATGATGCCATTTTCCCTTTTTCAAGTACAGTTAAGGCTTTCAGGGTGGGGCTGTATTCATGAAGATGGAGTCATTCTCACGTGTGGGTGGTTCTCTCCCACTCAGAGCCCTTACTCAGTCACATGCGGATGGTGACGGAGATCGTGGTACCGACAGTCGGCACCCTCTGTGTGCTCATCGCTGCAGTCCTCCTGACGCTTCTCCTGCGGGGCCAGGGCTGAGACGAGGTTACCCATTTCGCAGATTCTTCTCATAGGACATCTTCAGGATCTTCCTTCTCTTTCTGTTTTGCAGGTTTATATACATTTCTGTTTTCAGGCTCTGTGATAATTACTGGTTTTGGGTTTTATTTTGTTTTGGGTTTGGGCTAGGATTTAAAAATTAGAAAATAAAAATAAGCATAAATGAATAAGTCACCTGTCAAATCAATGTTACTATTTTGCTGTGTATTACACCCATTTTCATTTTGCAAAAAAGGGATCATAGGGCACAAACTGCTTTGTTACTTGATTTTTTTCCTTTTAAAATTTGTCCAGAAATTTTAATGTAGAAATGACTGCCATCTCAGCACTGTCTTACATATGACGGACAGTCAGTCATTTATAAATAACCCTTTTGGGTTAAAAATCCAATCAGGCAACCAAGGAAAAGCTTTCTTACATTAAATTTAATTCACTTTACTGAAATAACCTCAAAGAAATACATCTAATTTATGTATCTTCTCCATAACTAGATGATTCTGCTTTTTTCAAATAAAGGTCTATTTTATTCTTAACTATGCCAGAATTAACTAATCTCCATTTATTTGGGGATAAAATACAGCTTAAGAAAAAATGGTATTAGTTATTTTATTCATTATCTGATTCTACTGAATGTTATTTTTGAAACACAAAAACAGCAAGCTAGTAGAAAATGCTACTAAATATAAATTCTTTTGATTAATACCATCTCAAATTAAACATTTAAAAAAGGGCATCTGCATTTGGGCCTTAGTGCTACAGCTGGGCTAGGGTAAAACTGTTGTGAACAAAACTCATCTTTCAATGTCAAATGAGTATGTCTTTTCAGGGTTTTCCTCTTCCATCAACGTTTTTGAAATCAAACTCTCCCACTATATGTAGAAATATAAAACATAGAAATTAGTACTCAAAAATTTTTTGTTTCTCTGGTTTTAGGATTAAACTGACCTATGAAGTTGGCTACAGAAAGTAGAAAAAAAAATTAAAGACTTGCACTGCTCAGTAACGTCTGATAAGCCGTTTATGTGACTACTGATAATCCATATTCCACATTTATGTTGTAGAAAAGAATTAAAACATGAGGCATTCGATACAAGTATTTGGAGAGAACAAAAAGCAAACACACTACCTTACAGAAGACTCCATCAGCACCCTTCACTTGAAATGCACCTGGCTGCAGGTAACCGTGTTAGTAAAGGATACCCTTTCTTCCAGGCTGCCATTTAATGTTAATTCAGGAAAATCTGTAACCAGAGAGAGATCAGAATTGCTTACCACCCTGCTGGCTGTTCTACCATACATACTGCTGAATTTTACAATAATCAAGAGGTTAATCTGAATGACATGTGTCTTCTACGTGAAGAGAATCCATTAGACAAAAACCAGCAAGACCAATTCTGTAAAATTAGCCCTCTTACTGCACTGACAATATGATTAGCAAACTAAAATATAAAGCATATTTTTAAGTTAAATATTTTTAATTGGGGAACCTACGGCTGTATTTTTTGTGCCTCATCCACCTTGGCTGAACAGCTTAATGTATTTTTCAGAAAACAATTTCTAATCTTAGGGTTGCACACATCCTTTTTTTTCTCCTGAAGACTATTGTATTTCAAAAATAAATGGTAGTTAACATTTAGATGAGATGACTTCCACTTCCTTGTGGGTCAACATTTTGGTTCCACATTCTCACCATTAGGACAACCATTTGCTGAGCACCCACTGGGTGAGCAGCGCTCTGACGGACACTGTTTTTGTTCCCCAATGATTCCAAATCATTATTCTCTTCCCATGGCAGCTAAAAGTACACTTTACTCTCAAGTCGGCCTGCTTTTGATGTTAACCATTGTACTTGAGTATCATACCATTAGGTATCTTGAAAAGCTGGTATTCAACCTAACTGCTTAGTCCAACAAAGTAGAAAGTCTAACTTCTTAAATGCGTATCTTCAGCAAAAAATAAATCATTATTGGACTTTAATATTTACAACTATGGCTTTGTTTACATAGCCCATGACTTTTATAAATGCGGTCCTCCTTCAACATTACTTTGGACTAAAGGTCACTGAATGGTTTCTAGACAAAACACATCAAGAATATATGATGAGTAGACGAGGTTATAAAGTTTGAATGCTTTTGCAAGCATGCAAATATACTTCATAAGAATTCCTTATTTTCATAGAAGGAGTCAGTGGAACAATGTATTAACAAATTGCTTTAACTAACATTCAGAACAACTTTCACTCTTTTTTGAAACAATTTGCATAAAAAGGACTACAGAAGATATATGTTCAATATACTTCACTTATTTAGCATCATTGGAAAAAGGTATTTAATCATGCATGAATTTCCTCATAACAGAGGTTTAATCTGTATGTAATAAAATTTCTTTTAAAATGGCATTTTCAAAAATGTATCTCAAATGTCCATGTCTTTAAAACTTTATTTTTAATCATAAAAGTAAAGCTTGTCTTTAAAAAAAAATGAACCTGAAACAACATATGTAGATAAAATGTTTAAATTGGCGGTGCTCAAACTAAACTGCACGATGGAATCGCCTGGAGAACTTTCCAGTGATTCTGATTTACTTGGTCAACTATTAGGACTTTAAAAGCTCCCTAGATGACTTTAATGTTCAGCCAAAGCTGAGAACTACTCCTGCCTTCCCCATTCCACACCTCAGAGTTAATATTTTGTTGTACCCTTCCAGACCTTTTTCTATGCCCCAGTCTCCATATTTTTTCTGCTCTTTTGTTACTGTAAACAATACCACAATTAATAACTTTGTTCATTGGTCTTTTTGCACAGAGCTGGTTATATGTCTATAGAATAAATTCCTACTAATGAATCTGCTTGCCCAAATATGCATGCTTTTTAAGTTTTGGTAGATACCGCCCTCCACAGAAGTTGTACAGTATTACACTTCAACTGGCAATGTGTGAGGTTGACTGCCCATTGCCCCATCTTCTTGCCAGCACTGTGACACCAAACTTTTTAATCTTTGATAATCTGACAGATAAAAGATGTTATCTATATGATGTAAATTTGCATCTCTCTTATTATAAGTGGGGTTGAGCACCTTTTATTTTGATGATGACATCTGAATTTCTTTTTTGGTAAACCGTTCATTTTACTTGCCCATTTTTCTACTGAGATATTCATATTTTTCTTACTGAGTTGAAAGTTCTTTATATACAAGGTAATGTAGCCCCTTTACTAAATATGAGCTGCAAATTTCTTTTCCTAGTTTCTCACTTGTCTGTTATTTTGCTTCTCATATTTTTTGTAATGCAGAAAATTTTCCAATTTTACATAGCTGATTTTCAATCTTTTATAACTTCCAGGTCTTATACATCATATTTAGGAAAGAAAGCATGATTTTAACTGATGGTTCACAGGAAAAAATTTTCAGTTTCTTTAGGACTTTTACAGTTCAGCCAGATGAACAGAGAAGCTTCCTTTCAAGTTGAGAGTAGTTTCCATTATGCCTGAATCAAAATACATTTTGGGGAAAGGGATAAACACTTTCTGGAAATAATTTTGCAGAGTATCAATCACTAAAATAGGACTATTTGTATTCCCAGCAGCAGTTGACTATAAGCTTTTGAAATCTTGGACTCTGTCATAAAACTATCAGATTTGATTTTTACTAGTCCTTGCAATATTTGAGTGCATCCATTTAAGATCTCTACAGATAGGAGAAAATAGCACCATATACTCCACGTGCATGAAGATTGAAGATAATAGTTGTATAGGTACTTACTGAAGGAGAAAGACTTGGTGAGCCAGCTAATTACATCAGAGGTGAAATGACATACTCTGACTGGTGTGGACATCTTTGACAGAATACTAGAAATCTCAACCCTTATTCCAGCCACAGAGAAGACATTAGGGCAGAAATGTCATCACTGTTTTAAACAGTGCACAGAAGAGTGAATTACGAGCTGGCATTCAATCTTGTATTTGTACACCTATGTCCCTATTGCTTGACCTCTTTTAATGAAAGTTCCTCTATCTAGGATAATGAGTAAAAGTACTCTTTCACCATTTTTTTCCTCCAGAATTAATGTTTTACACCTAGAGTTCAGGAAATTTATTTAAAACAGGGCACAAAGCTACAATAATGATCTTTACCAGTAAAATTTAGTTTATTTTCTACTGGAAAAATTTATCTAAATAGACTACAAACCATCTTTACCAGGTTTGTGGAAATTCAGATGGTCTACAGGTGGACTGTCACTCAGTTGCCAAATTGTTTTCACTTTTTTCTGACCACTATTTATTTCCACTTTCCACTTCTGTGGTTTCTCACTAAAGAAAGAAAAAAGATCAAAGGGATAAGAAAAAGTTATTTCCTTCTACAGTCATTTTGTGAAGTCCTTATGTGATAAGCACTGAGGAAGAAGAGATGAACAAGCCACAATTCTAAATTTCAGATTTTGAGTTTGAACCACCTATAGGACATTGAAGTTGGGGATTCACATCTAATAGGCTTTCAGAAACAAGGGTCGGAAGCTCAGGAGAAGCTGGAAATATGGGCTATAAATTATCAGTAGCCCAGAGGAATTGAAGTCTTGAGTATGACGACAACCACCCAGGGAAGACAGAAAAGAAAAAGGTGGACTTCTGTTGACAACCCACATGTAAGAAACAGGAAGAGAAAGAACCTGAAAAGAGAATTCTTCACAATTCTTGGAAGTGGGCCAGAGAGGCTGAATTAAAGTTAAGTCAGAATGCTCCGTAAAGAAGGGAAAAGGATAGGTTCAAGCAGCAGCGGTGTCAACTGCCCAACAGCCTGTGGTTGCTCACTGAGGTGCTTACTGAAGGAGAGAGAACTGGGAGGCCAGCTAATTTACACAGGGGGCTAAAAAACACTGTTTTACTAGAAAGTCTCCACTGGATCTGGTGACTGGAAGGCCACTGGAGACCTTTACCCAAGCAGTTTCAGGGGGTGATGGGGTTCGGCCAGGAGGAAACGAAGCAGAGGGAGCATATAAATAGAGTGGCTTTAGTGTGAGAGGAATTCAAGTACATTATATGCTGAGGGAAGAGCTGGGGAGACCGCCTGCGGCGACCTCAGTGCCCCATGGATGGCTGACCTGTCACCCCCGTCATCCTGGCCTCACTCTCCACCCCTCCCCTCCTCCTCTCACTCCCACAGCCACAGGCTTGACTTCACTGTCATTACTCTGATCCCTTTCCTCCAAATCTGTCATTTCCCTTTTAGCTGTATTTTTCACCCTACTTTGTGAAGCAATTGTCAGAAAAATGAAAGACTAGAGGCCAAATTACCAAAAGAGAGGAGACAAAGGCCCAGGAGAAGGAAGAGGGAGAGAACTCACTCAGACGATGGTCAGAGAGCAGGATAGAGATGGTTAAGGGTTCGGAGGTGAAACAGCTCTAGGTCATGATGTCTTCATGGAATAGATATAACAAAATTGCCTAGAATTATGGCCAAAGTATAATTTAATTATTACTTACTTTTGATACAAGTTTTTTACAGCAGTTGGTCTGACTGGCAGCTGAAAAATGTGTTGCTCATCAAGAGGATTTTGTTTGTAATATTTTATGCAGGATCTGAGAAAAAAAAGAATCTCTCTTGGAAAAAAAGTCCCTCTTGGAGATACAGGCTTTCTGGTAGTCCAAAGCTCACAAAGGAAACATTTTATTCAATACCACTAACCATAACATCAACCAAAGAATAATTTCAGGGCCATGAAAGTAAACGAACAAAAGTTGGGTTATGGTTTTTTTTTTCTTTCAAAGAAATTCTCATTCACTTTTAAAAACAGTAGACATATTTCTTATAAATATAAAATATATTTAATTTGAGCCTGAATAAAAGCTTCACTAGAGAGAAAAATGTATCAGAAAGAGAAAAATGAAAAGAGGCAAAAAAGAGACAAAGATACAGCCTCCAGGGTTTTTTGAAGTCTGGGAATTAAAGAGTTAACTCATTTATACTACTGATCTTTAATGGAAACAGAACCTTTTAGATTCTGTAAATATTAACAATTTCAAACTTTTCCCTTAACAACTGGGACAAATTCCAATTTTGGAAAATATAATGGTATATTTCCTTCCATCGGGAAAAAGAAACCCAGTTCTTCCACTGGTTGGTTTACTTATTTCCAGTTTGAGGTCTCAAAGACATGTAAGACACCAGCAATGCACGTATGAGGATTATTCCAAATTGTCCTTAGCAGGCTGATTGGCAGAATCTCTACAATTACAGCAACACTGTTGACAGAGGTTTGGTAATAATATTTGAGTCCATTCAGTTACCATATAGGTGCTTAGCAATGATTAGCTTGTCTTAAATTTATAAGGATATAAAGAAAAGAGAAGGAATATTTATTAAGCACCTATTAAGTATCAGATACTTTATACTCATTACATTAGTTAATTGTGACAATAAACACATGAGGTTACTAGATCCTTTTCACAGATGAGAAAACAAGATACAGTGAAAGGACACTTCCTCAGGAAGTCAGAAAGTGCTGGGGCCAAGTGTCAAATGTGACTCCTGACTACAAAGCCTTTGCTTGCTATGACAGTGACAGAACCTTTCTGCTCCTACAAAGATAAGGTACACAAATTCTAACCAAACTGGAAATAAAAACTGCACACATTTTGGCTGCAACTATTTCAGAACAGAATACATTTTTATGTAAGGAAATAAGAGAGAAGTACTTACTGTGTTAAAGAAAAGAGGAGCTCATGTTGAGGTTTAATGAAAAGCATGCAACTGACTACTATTTCTAGAATATGGTGGAGTTTTTGAACACGATAAACCTGTTGTTGTATATCCACTGATGGAGAAATGAAATATTCCTGGAATGAAAAACAGTACAAGCAAAACAAGGAGTTAAAGAACAAGTAGAACCTTTAGAAAGAATACAGCTATGCCTGCTAAATCTAGACCACGGCTTACCAAGAAAGGAAAGCTCAATAGGATTTACCACCTCTTACCTTTCAATACTATTCTTTAAACTAAACTGTAGGCGAAGTATTCACTGAGATGTTCTAAGCAAACCATTACACAGTCTCTGGAAAAGGCAAATCACAGAACGGCTTCACCAAGGAAGCCCAAGAGGGTAACTACCACCACCAAGCTCTCCAGATGGAACAAATGGCAAATCCACAAGATAATTCTTAACTTCAATACTCTTAATAGGTTGATGGAAGTGTCCACCTCTAAAAATAGGTAATAAATCTGCAGTACCAAAAAGTTAATCAAGTGTATTGAGAAGCTTCTGCTCCAAATATATTACTGGTAAATTGGTACAACCCTTTGAAAAAGAAATTTGGCAATGTAGGTCAAGCATCATGAAGAGCTCAGACCTTCTAATTCTATTTCTGAGAACCCATCCTTAGGAAATAAGCCACGGTCAATATGGTAGGTGGCATTCTATGATGACCCCCAAGAGTCCCAACCCCCTTGCAGTAGACATCTTGTATAGTCCATTCCCCTTGAATGAGTCCAGAACTTGAAAATAGGATGGGATGTCACTCCCATGATCAGGTCACTAATCGACTGACCTTAGAGTTACTCAAAAGGGAGATTATCACTGATAATCACTCTGACCTAATCAGAGGAGCCTTTGAAAAGAAGGTGAAGCATCACAGATGCTCCCCTGCTGGCTCTGGAGAAACAAACTGCCTGTCACATCGTGGAGGGGGCCCCAGGGCAGGGGCCCGCAAGCAACCTCTGGGCCAACAGCCAGCAAGAAAATGGGGGCCTTCCTCATAGGGCCACAAGGAAATGAGTTCTGCCAGATGAGTGCACAGCCTGCTGACACCCTAAGCAGAGGACTTCGCTAAAACGTGCCCAACTCTCGACCCTAGAAGCTGACTTAATAAATTTGTTAAGCTTAAGAAGTTAAAACTATTAAGTCAATACCTTTGGGAAAGGCTTAAGCTTCTAGGTTTGTAGTGCAGTAGCTCCCCCACATCTGCAGTTTCACTTTCCACGGTTTCAGTTACCCACAGTCAACCTCGGTTTGGAAGATGATCCTCCTTCTGATGTATCATCAGAAGGTCAGTAGTAGACCAGTGCTATGTCACAGTGCCTACGACACTCACCTCACTTCATCTCATCATGTAGGCATTTTATCATCTCACATCATCACGAAGCAGGGTGAATACAGTGAAATAAGGCATTTTGAGAGAGAGACCATGTTCACACAATTTATCACAGTATATTGTTATAATTCTTCTATTTTATTATTCGTTATTGTTGTTAATCTCCTGGTGGGCCTAATTTATAAATTAAACTTTATCATAGGTAAGTACATAAAGGGCTGGGTACTATCCACGTTTTTAGGCAGCCACTGGGGCTCTTGGAATGCTTCTCCTGCAGGTAAGGACGGACGACTGTAAATGTTTGCAGCAATAGAAAACTAATACAGATAGGGAAAAGCATCAGAGTTATTTGGAGTGTGAGATGGCTTGTTTAAAAAGACATATTCCTGACTCTAGAGCTACTGAGCCACTGGGGCCCAGGAATTAGCATTTTAATAAGCCTGAAGGTTCTCAAAGCTTAAAAACTACTGTGTCAAAAGTTTGGGGTCAAACTGTATTTTTTTAAAAAGCAGGCATATGAAATGACTAGAGGGGGATTCATGAAAATAAGGAGTACTCATATTTGGGTGATAATATTAAGGGTATATTTGCCCTGTATTTTAACTGAAAAACGTTATTACTTTCCTAAATTTAAAAAAATGTACAGAAACACCAAAGCATGCCTCTCTGGACCATGTGCATGTGTATATATAGATTTTTTTTTTCTAGAACATGTTTCCACTAAAAATAATTAACCCTTAATAAAATGTTAAAATTTAAATACCATAATTTAACCCTCAAAAGAATCTAGTTGAATCGTACTTTGCACAACAGTCACAGAGTTTTTCTGTTTAATTTTTATAAGAGATAAATGACAAAAAGTTGATACTATAGATACATTTTCTAAAAGAATCTTTCAGTGAATGTCAAGGGTCAGTACAGATGCTTCTAACCTTTCTAAATCAGTACACTAGGAAAATACAATAAAGCTCATAATTATGACATTGAAATCCAGAGGTATCTTTTGAATCAATATATTAAAGAACATAAATTTCTGGAAAATATTCTTCATGTATAATAGAAATTGGGTAGGAGAATATAGAGCAAATGCTCCTTTATAGGACCTATCAAAGAAAGGTATTAGTGAGAGTAGCGGGAGTACATGGGATTGAGCAGGATACAACTCCAAATCAGTAGCATAAATTTAAAAGAGAATGAGAATTTACATTGAATGAGCTACTTTTTTGTCTTTGCCTCATTTATCCATTTCCTAAAACATGGGGCGGAGGCTGGCACACAATAGGCACTTAATACCTACATGCAGAATGACAAAAACTAACTTTAGAATAAAAAAGTAAACTCACCAAATGATTCAAAGATGCAAGTTCCTGACCTATTAAGAAAAAACACATATATACAGATAAGCTTTAGGTATTATCAATTGTTTTTTAAGAGGCCTCAGTAAAAAAGTAAACATTTTCAGAATTCATATATAAAGCAGATGTTTAAGCTAAACAGTTCCTCAGAAATGGCCGAATTTTCTGGCACATTACACCATAAATATACACTGGCACTTATTCTAAAAATGATCATAGCTTGCCCCTTACAAAAACAACCAAGAATAACCAAGTGTTGAGTATTAACATAGCATCTCATAAAAGTTTTTATTTACTACACCAACTTCATAGAATCTCAAAATGTTTGAACTAAAAACAAAGAAAGAAAACCACAGTTTTAATGTAATACCTTTACTGAGAGGGAACTAAGGACCAAAGAATGCAAGTGCCTGTCTCACAGTGAACCAGGGGCAAAGCCAGAACTACAAATGACTCAGGACAAGTAGAGAGATAAAATCTGGAAATAACTACAGCTGACAACTGTGATGTACTTTTTAATTTTTTGAGCTGGGAAAAGGACTTACCTATGAAAAAACTGATATAATCTTTCTTTAGTTTGTCCAAACCAATTTCCAAAAGCATCTGAACTGGAATAGTCCCACTGAGAGAAACTGTGTCCATGCGTCCATGATAAGACTGATGAATGAGCTTACTTAATAAACTGTTACTCCCACTATGGAGCTGGAAATCAAGAACATTTTTATAAAACTACAAATAAAAATATAAGTAAATCCAATAAGCAAAAGTGAAGCAAACTGCATTGGTTACAAGCTGAAAATTAAAAGCTTGCATCTGTAGTCTTCTGCTACTATAAATTGTTTGAGTAAAAGTCCCTAAGTTACAAATGTCAATTTCTAAAGTGTCATTCCTACATCACTTGCTTACGTCCAAAACAAATACAAAGAGTTTAAACTTATCATCCCTAGATACATTTCCACCAAAGAGGAGACAGAGTTGGTCCTTTGAAACTTTACAATTAGGCATTTTTCTCCTGGCTGATTAAGTGCTTTGTGCATCTTTTCCAAAACTGAACATCTTCATCTACATGGAAAATCTGGGCTGCTACAGGAAAACTCTCTCTCCCTCAATAGTCCATGCATGCATCAGAAGGAACTCCTTACTGGCTACAATATCAACATACTAACTAGATCATTTGCACATTAAAAAGAGCTATGAACTTATAGATACAGCATGTGTTCCAAATACTAATTCGTTTTAAACATACCTAAGATATTTGGCATTTCCTATTACCTCTAATTTTAATGATAATCTCTTGCGTTTTTTAATAAAAACTATTTGCACATGGTAGTGATATATTTGTAAACGTCTCACCAACACAGAGACTTTCCTGAGAAAAATTAAACAGCCAAGACTAAAATAGCTACAATGACTAATGCCCAGTTAGGGGCAGAGTTTGCAGGCCTTTGCTTTGGACTGTATCTTTGTTCACACCTATGAAAGTTTCTAAGTTTCACAGTCATGAACTGGCAGCCACATTATTCAAAAGAATTCCTATTAAATGAGGACTCTTTTCATTTCTAGTTTTTTATTTAGCTTTTTTAAATCACAAAAGCACAGTGTCATTATAGAAAATACATAAAGTACAGAAATGTATAATGCACTTGGAAAAACTCATTTGTAACCTTAATACTTATAGCTGTAACTTTTTTATGGGTGATTGCTATAACTTTTTAGTACGTTTCCAGGTTTTTCTCTCCAAAAAAAATTTTTTTATGTAACAACATATAGTCCTCTTTACTGACCATTATAAACATTTCTCTACATCATCTGTCAGTATCATTTTTAGCAACTATTACATGTGCCACTATGTGGTTATATCACTGCTTACTTAATCATTCAATCAACAGGGGAAATTTAGGTCATTTACAACTTATTGCTACTGTGGGGCTTGATGACTGTTCTGATATACAAGATCTTGATGCCTACCTTCTCATACTTCTGTGTATGTAGGATGGTTCCTAACAAAAAAATCACTGATTCAGACGGCGTGATACATTTTGAGGATCTCAATACCTTAACAAAATTGCTTTTTAGAAAGCATCCCAGTATGTACTCTCATCAGTAGTATATGAGGATGATTATTCATAGCAGCAGTAACAACAATATTAGTATCTTATGAACAGTAAACACTTAATTATGAGCTAGGTGCAAGGCACTCTACATGAATTAAATTATGTAGCCCTGAACACCACCATGAGGTAGGTACTATTCCTACCCTACTTCACAAATGAGGACACTGGGGCACAGAGAAGTAAAAGAATCTGCTCAAGTTTACACAGCTAGAAAGTATCAGGGATGAAATTCAAACTCAAGAGAGTCTGTTCAGAGCCTGTGCCCCTACCTGTCCTGCCACGCTTCTGAGAAAGCTTTTGATTCTAGCACACACACCGCTACACCTACCCACGGCTGTAGCTCACCACGCCGCAGATTCTGGATGATCAATGTAAAACACTTCACCAGGTCTTGATATGAAATCACACCTTGATATGAAAACAAGTGAGTCCAACATTATTTTCATGGTATTTCTGCAGATCAAATACACCATTCATCTTAAGGATACACAAATTAGTAGAAGACAAGTGTTTCTGTACTTTATGGATGGAGAAGAGGAAAAAATTAAATGCAAAAAAAACCCTAACACATTTCTAAAGTTAAGAAATTAAAGTCATTGCCATAAAATAACACTGTAAAATATTAAGGAGTATCTTTTCCTTTTTCTAATAATTTCACTAAGGTTTATATTTTAATAAATACAGCATAAAAACCACCTCCAACTTATCCTTAAGGCAGGAGAAAACAGATTCCATGAATTGCCTTGTCTTAGTACAATTCTTGAGTATAAGGTACCAATGCATTACTAGAAATGAATTCGATAAAATAAGATCCACACTTCCACACAAGACTAGCAGTACATACTGTATTGTTGCCAAAAGACTTTTAAAAGAATAACAGAAAAATGTTTATTTCACTCTCAGGATGGACACCTACTGCTGCTCATTTTGAACCACAGCTGCTCAGCAAAGTCGAGATCACCCCGCACTGTGAAAAGACACTCAATGGAACGATCAACGGCTGCACTGTCATGCTTCACTGTCTAGAAGAGAAGCAAACATCAGAGAATACTCAATTTAAGAAAAAGTGAAATAGTTGAAGGACAATAAGCTTTTAAATGCTGCTCCAAGAAAATGTGGATTCATGAACACACACACAAAAAATATGAATGAATTTTGTAAACTTCATTCGCTGATGAGGAGATGCAAATCAAGAGTAAAAAACTGGATCCCTGGAACTCTCTTAAAATTGTGATGCCTAAAAGCAAGCATTCAACTTTCCTTCATGTAAAAATATTCAATTCAATAATCTTTGTCTCCATTTTCCTCTTTACCAAATTATAACCTATTTTGTTTCATTTAATGCCACATATGGCATATTAACATATCATCTCACAGTATGTTAATATACTATAACAATACCATCTTAAGGTAGATTAACATAGTCACTTCTTCTCTGCAGTTGAATAATAATGCATAAGTTCTCTTAAAATATATAAGTTCTTAACAAAAACAATCACTAGTGCTAACATTAAAGAAAAACAAAAAACTACCCTCAAAATGCTGCCTTGGCTGCACCAGATCCACTTGAGGTGGTATGACGTGAAAGCCAACCACAACTGCATTTTGAAAGCTACTTTAGTGTACATCTCTAACTGATGTAATAATCACTTACCTCTGTGTCTTTTTTTGTAGAATCACCAAATCCATCCAGTTTATTTAAGTCTAGAAAGTGGCAAAAACTTATTAATTCTGGATCTTATTTTTCTGCTTTCTAAATGATTTCCATCCTAGTCCTGTCTTCAAATGGTAAATGAGGACACTAGAAGTATAACCAGGGATTTCAGTAAATCACTTAACTCTCTATTGGAGATCATAATAAATAACCACCAGGCAGGGCTGGGAGGATAAAATGAGATCCAGCAAAAGCCCCTGATAAACAATGTCAGGCACATGGTAGTTATTGTTCCATTCCTCTTCTCTTATAATCTCAAATATAGTTGTGGTATATACAGTTTAAATTAAATATTATTATTTCTTAAAATTACTTAGAACTTTTACCATTAGCAATTCAGAATGAAAGCTGTCCCTCTAACCATGACAGAAGAAGGACTGACAATACGGATGCAACAATCAGGGAAAAGCAAACGTGAAGCTGAATGGAAGTTTATATTAAAATAACATAAACACATACGCCTAAACTAAAGCAAGGAAAAGGGGTTACGAAAGGTGGGAAAAGCTAGAGGAGTAATGTGAGACAGCCGCTCAACTCGAACGAGGGAACTGCCAGTCACAGAGCACGGAAGGTGGGGACAACACCTAGGGGACAGCAGGAAATGGGATTAGAAGGAATAGGGGCCAGACAGGAATAGTGATCTCTAAACCTGACAAGATTTTTTTTTTTATTTCATTGGAAGACAACAACTACTCTTGATTTTTTAGCAGGAAAATGACATAATCAAGTAGTTAAGAATTCCTGTCAGCCATCCCCAGGGTGGATTCTATGGGGGAAAGTACAATGTTTCTCAATACAAGTGATATCATCATCTACCACCAGATGGTCTTGGAAAAATGTGTGGATAATTTTTGGTGTCACAAAGACTAGGGGTACAGGAGCACTTCAAGCATTTACTTTGGTAGTGGCCAAGTATACTGTCTGTGGCCAAGGATATTATACTGTTATGTGAACAATGGTCCCAAACCACCAAGAACAGCTCTGCCCAAATGCTCATGGTGTCCCTGTTGAGAAATGATGAATGATCATTAGAGTGGCCCAGGAGGGAGGTGAAAAGGGCTGTAACTAAGATTGGGCAGTGAGAGAACATTTAAAGGAAAAAACTCACAGTTTATTCCACAGAGAGAGAGACAGAGAGAAAAGTATATGTGGAACAAGAAAAAAGCTTACCCATTTATAAAAATACAGGGGATTGAACTTGGAGAGACTATGGTCATGTGCACATCTAAGATTCTGTGAATTTATAAGGGAGATTATAACAAAGTATGGACTTTCAAGTCAGATGGATATACATGTACTTGAATGTATTTGACAGACATGTTATTTAAACCAGCTCTTCCACTACAGTTGTCAATGCCTCAGGTCAAATAACCAAACCATCTAGCATCATGTGCTGGCACAGGGAATGGCAGCTTCTAGTGGTGGTAGTGGCAGAAACAGTTCTTACTATAGTAAAATACAAGATTTCTAAATTGAAGGAATGGTAAAACCATAGACAGAAATGAGGTGGGGGGGTCTCTAAGAGGATCTAGTATTGAGATTTTCAAGTTTCATTTTGGAAATACTGAGTTGAAGCCATAGTACTCTGCTCAAGTGGAAATAATTTGGTGGATGTGGGAAAGACGGGAACTGGTATCAGCTTCAAGAAGGAAGTCTGGAGTCCCCTCGTAAAGCATTAGTTGAATCACTGACAGGACAAGCTCTCTGCCAGGGTGTGGAGAGAGACAGGCAGAGAGCTGAGAGCAGAAGCATGATGGAAGTCCACGGTGAGGGTCCTGGAAGAGGGGCTTACAAGAAAGAAAGGTGAGAAGGTAGAAAATGTACTACGTTGTGTACAAACAGGGAAATAATGATTGGTGATACAATATTAAAACTGCTTGGTACTATGCCAGATGCTGAAGGCACAACAGAGTACACTCCAGTCTAGTAGGGAAGACAGAAAGTAAATAATTGTATTTGACAAGCACTCTGACAGGAGGTGTGTGTGTGTGTGTGTGTGTGTGTTGCTCCACAGCAGAACAAAGCACTGGCAGAGAGCTCACCCAGCAAGGAGGCAGGAGAAGGGCACACCAGAAAGTGACACTGTGACAGGACGGGAGCTACCACAAGCAGGGAGATCGACGTGGTGAGGGTTTGGGTTCAGTAGGAGCAGAAGAGGGTGTGAGATTAAGCTAAAGAAGTAAGTAGGAGCCATTCAGAATATGAAAAGATCCTGAAAGTCATTAGTCACCAGGGAACTACAAATCAAAACCATGGGATACCACTTTATCCCCACTAGGACGGCTATAATAAACAAAGGACAATATCAAGCACTGGCAAGGATCTAGAGAAATTGGAACCCCCATGTACTGCTGGGTGGGAAGGTAAAATGGGGCAGCCACTTTGGAAAACGGTTAGAGTTGGGCAGGCCCTCAAAAGGTTAAACATAAAGTCACAATATGACCCAGCAACTCCACCCAAGAGATGTGAAAAACTGTCACACAAACACTTGTACACAACTGTTGGCAGCATTACTCATAATAGCCAACAAGTAAAAACAACAAATGGATGCATGGTTAAACAAAAGTGGTGTATCTATACAATGGAATGCAATTCAACAATAAAAAGGAACAAAGTAAGACAAACAGATTAGTGGCTTCCAGGGACTGGTGGGGGAGGGAGTGACCACTAATGGGCATGAGGTTTCTTTCTGGAGTGATGAAAATACTCTCAAATTAAATATGGTCACGGTTGGACAACAATACATGTAAGTACAGTAAAAAACATTGAATTGTACACTTAAAACAAGTGAATTTTATGGGATATAATTTGTATCTCAATAAAGCTGTTAAAAGAAAAAAGTCAGTAGGCCAGTGATGTAACTGGCTTTGTAGGGACATACTGGCTTTGTAGGCCAGGCAAGGACATATGGATTTCTACAGCGTTAAAATGAGGCGCTCAGTTTGTACAGTAGAGCTGAAATTACTAACACATAAAATTCCTGAAACACATGATTAATCTTTAGCATCAATCAAAAAACCAATCCAGTTATTAACAAGCAGATTATATATGTATTAAGAATAAACTGGCAATTGATTCATATGAAAACAGGGGAATCCATATGAATAAAGACCAAATACTCCCTTAGAAAAGGCAGAACTGTAGCTATTAGCTACTCAACACTCCCTTTAATTCTAAGGACAACCACCACGTAGCAAAATTAAACTGCCCTAATTGCCAAGAGTACCTAATACATAACACTCAAAAGACATTTTGAAGAACACAAAAATAACATCATTAGCAAAATTTTTTATGAAAACATGTGATTTAATGCAAGCTACAAATTCCTGAAGGATACTCACAATGAGAAATTTCAGTTCTCTGTGAAGATGATTCAAAGGACCTCTGGGTTCTCCCAATTCCACTTTAATATTCTAAAAAGTTCCAAAAAGTTTTAAAAGGTCAGTTTTCACTGGTAATCCCATCTTCTCTGCATAAGGGTCACAGTTACTTGCATTTCAAATCACTCATGCATTAAAAACTATATTTCAGAAAGTACTAATAAATTGAAAAAGTGGGGTAATGTTTCATTTAGAACTCCTTATTCAGAGATACCATAGATTCTGTCCATCCCAATACAGTAACCTAAATTCATGCCACCACAACCTCTCTCTATACCAGAATTCTACCTACGTGCAACAACTGTTCTGTCCTTTCCCACAGATGTTCCAAGAGGACAAGTAGGAAAAATATAAATAAATACATCTCAAGACCCAATGGCAAACTTAGCATTACCACACACCAAAGATAAAACCCCCTAATAAATATGTTCACTAGACTCCTCCTAACTAAACCAACAGTGTGCTGTCTTGGCCAGAGGTCAAAGTTTTACAAACCTAAAACCTTTAAAGAAAAAAAAAAGCGGTGGTGAGAGGAATGAAAGAAAAAAGCAAATGCTGTTTTATGTAAATTCCTATTCCAGGAAAAGAAAAGCATCAGGAATATAATTATCCATAATCCCACCACCTTGAGGGAACTGTCAACACTAGCTAGGCTTCTGTATACACATTTCTTAAAAACATGGTTGAGATCCTACTATATATACAATTTTGTACATTTTCTTTCCTTTCCTTTGCTTAATAATAAGTATCTCCTATTATTATTAAAGATGTTTCAAATCATGATTTTTAAACAATGGAATATATTTCATCATGGAAATCTATTTTAATCATTTCCCAGCTGAATGTTCAAGGTTTTGATTTTAACAGTATGGAAACACAGCTATTATTACTGCACTGAATATCTTTGTACACGAACTTTTATTAGCAATTGGATCAATTTTTAAAGACAGATTCCTAGAAATGTGAATATAGGGTGAAAAGGCTTGACAGCATGATTCTGATGTGTTGCCAATATCTGCACTCCTTTAAGAATAGCAGAGGTAAGTCACTTTGATGATTTCATTTGAGTCCCAACTCCAAAGACTTTAGTGATCACTGGGAAATTCTCAAGTTACATAATGGTGGTGTGTAGGCAACTGATAGGTCAGATCACCTGGCAAAACGTCCATTGACTGCCCTGGAAAGACTTGAGGGACAGGCTGAGCATTTAGGAGCTGTTTTCAAGGGCTGGGGCTAAAAGCTTCTCTGGCAACAAGCAAGGTAAACGTAAAGGCGTACTGAGTAAACTCAAGAGAAAACAGGGCTCACTCCCACCAGAGCTGCGGTTGAAGAAAGTGGAGGGACTTGAAGAATCTCATCCACAGGACTCCAGGCGATATCCAGCGTGATGGTAGTTTGTGATGCAGCAACCGTGTCGTCCAAGGCAGTGGACTTAAAGAGCTCATACTGCGCAAAGCCCCTGGATGTGACCTGAAAAGAGTGCATCCAGCACACGGTTCACTAAGCTTCACGTGGCCAGACATTAATCATCAAAACTACTTCGATTCTGTTCCCAAAAGAAGAAAAAGCAGTCCACTTTTATCCCAAATGGAAAAATAAGACAATTCCTTTTCATCACAAAGGCACGAGGACATATATTTTTAGTCATTAGCTGATATAAAAATAAACATTGTGATATGAGAGAAAAATCTCTAGTCGTATTAGGAGTTAAAAAAACTTTAAATTAGGAAACAGGTCCATAACAGATTAAAGAAAATAATGAGTAGAAGAGAAATACTTACAGTAGACAAATGATGTCTTTTCTTATGTGAATTTTTCAAGTCTTCAAGATTTACAGAATAATTTTTATCAGCTAAAGAAAATGAAAAAAAGAAAATATTTAAAGGTACAATTCAAAATCATTGTTAGCACTAAAACTTACAGTCCCTCAAATTGTGTTCTTTTTTTTAAACCTTCAAACAGAACTGATTTTATTTCCATTTTTTGGTTTCAAATGTGTATCACAGTGGTTCAACAGTCCCCATGATCAACTTATATTGTGATTGTGAATTATTGTGCCCTTATTGCCCTCCCCTTCCCCCAACACCTGTACCCGCTCCAACCCCTCCCCCTTGGTAACCACTAGTCACTTCTCAGTGTCTGAGTCTAGGCCTGTTTTGCTTTGTTCTCATATTCCACAAATACTGGATCCATCCATGTTGTTGTAAATGGCAGGATTTCTTTTCTTTTTATGGCTGAGTAACATTCCATTGTGTATATGAATCACATGTACTTTATCCATTACTCTATTGAGGAACACTTAGGTTGCTTCCATATCTTGCCTATTGCAAACATTGCACTGATAAACATAGGGGTGCATATATATCTTCAATTCCTCAAATTCTGAGGGTACCACAACTAACACTAATAATCATTGAAATTAACATTGAAATCACACATGAATAAAATGTTTATAAAAGTAGGAAAAGTGGAACAGGGGTAAATAATAATACCAAGAGTATAATTAAATGCCTACTATGCAATTGGAATTATATAGTCATTATATTCAATTTTTTTATCCTGTAGTGAAAATTTCCAAAAAGACACAATAAAAATCAAATGAAACACATCTTCCACCACATCAACAAAAAGAAGGACAAAAACCACATGATCATCTCCATAGATGCTGAAAAAACATTTGACAAAATTCAACATTCATTCATGATAAAAACTCTCAACAAAATGGGTATAGAGGGCAAGTACCTCAACATAATAAAGGCCATATATGATACACCCACAGCCAACATCATACTGAACAGCGAAAAGCTGAATGCTTTTCACCTAAGATCGGGAACAAGACAGCGATGCCCGCTCTCCCCACCGTTACTCAACATAGTACTGGAGGTCCTACCCACAGGAATCAGACAAAACAAAGAAATACAAGGCATCCAGATTGGTAAAGAAGAAGTCAAACTGTCACTATTTGCAGATGACATGATATCATACATAAAAAACCTGAAGACTCCACTCCAAAACTACTACAAATAGTATCTGAATTCAGCAAAGTTATAGGATACAAAATTAATACACAGAAATCTGTTGCTTTCCTATACACTAACGATGAATTAATAGAAAGAGAAATCAGGAAAACAATTCCATTCACAATTGCATCATAAAGAATAAAATACCTGGGAATAAACCTAACCAAGTAAGTGAAAGACCTCTAACCTGAAAACTACAAGACACTCTTAAGAGAAATTAAAGAGGACACTAACAAATGGAAACTCATCCCATGCTCTTGGCTAGGAAGAATTAATATTGTCAAAATGGCCATCCTGCCAAAAGCAATCTACAGAATCAATGCAATCCCTATCAAAATACCAACAGCATTCTTCAACAAACTGGAACGAATAGTTCTAAAATTCATATGGAACCACAAAAGACCCTGAATAGCCAAAGCAATCCTGAGAAGGAAGAATAAAGCAGGGGGGATCTCACTTCCCAACTTCAAGTTCTACTACAAAGCCACAGTAATCAAGACAATTTGGTACTGGCACAAGAACAAAGCCACAGACCAGTGGAACAGAATAGAGAGTTCAGATATTAACCCACACATATAGGGTCAATTAATATACGATAAAGGAGCCATGGACATACAATGGGGAAATGACAGTCTCTTCAACAGATGGTGCTGGCAAAACTGGACAGCTACTTGTAATAGAATGAAACTGGATCACTGTCTTACCCCATACACAAAAGTAAATTCAAAATGGATCAAAGACCTGAATGTAAGTCATGAAACCATAAAACTCTTAGAAAAAAACATAGGCAAAAATCTCTTGGACATAAACATGAGCAACTTCTTCATGAACATATCTCCCCGGGCAAGGGAAACAAAGGCAAAAATGAACAAGTGGGACTATATCAAGCTGAAAAGTTTCTGTACAGCAAAGGACACCAGCAATAGAACAAAAAGACATCCTACAGTATGGGGGAATATATTCATAAATGACAGATCCAATAAAGGCTTGACATCCAAAATACAAAAAGAGCTCATGCACCTCAACAAACAAAAAGCAAATAATCCAATTAAAAAATGGGCAGAGGATCTGAACACACAGTTCTCCAAAGAAGAAATTCAGATGGCCAACAGACACATGAAAAGATGCTCCACATCACCAATCATCAGAGAACTGCAAATAAAAACCACAATGAGATATCACCTCACACCAGTAAGGATTGCCACCATCCAAAAGACAAACAACAACAAATGTTGGTGAGATTGTGGAGAAAGGGGAACCCTCCTACACTGCTGGTGGGAATGTAAATTAGTTCAACCATTGTGGAAAGCAGTATGGAGGTTCCTCAAAGAGCTCAAAAGAGAAATACCATTTGACCCAGGAATCCCACTTCTAGGACTTTACCCTAAGAATGCAGCAGCCCAGTTTGAAAAAGACATATGCACCCCTATTTTTATCACAGCACTATTTACAATAGCCAAGAAATGGAAGCAACTTAAGTGTCCATCAGTAGATGAATGAACAAAGAAGATATACGCACAGTGGAATATTATTCAGCCATAAGAAGAAAACAAATCCTACTGTTTGCAACAACATGGATGGAGCTAGAGGTTATTACGCTCAGTGAAATAAGCCAGGTGGAAAAAGACAAGTATCAAATGATTTTACTCATATGTGGAGTATAAGAACAAAGAAAAAAAAAAACTGAAGGAACAAAACAGCAGCAGACTCACAGAACCCAAGAATGGACTAACAGTGACCAAAGGGAAAGGGACTGGGGAGGATGGGTGGGAAGGGAGGGACAAGGGGTAAAAAGGGGCATTACGATTAGCACACATGGTGGGGGGGGTGGTGGCATGGGGAGGGCTGTACAACACAGAGAAGACAAGTAGTGATTCTATAGCATCTTACTACACTTATGGACAGTGACTAATGGGGTATGTGGTGGGGAGTTGATTGGGGGAGTCTAATAACCATAATGTTGCTCATGTAATTGTAGATTACTGATACCAAAAAAAAAAAAAACAAACCAACAAATAAAAACCTAAAAAAAAAAAAAGGCAAATGAAACCCAAACAAAACAGCCATAAAGTCCGGTTCAGACTCTCAGAGATATGCTTCTGGAGTATCTCCTACATGCTGCAGTCGTACAGTAGAGTAGATTCACGGTGGCTAACAAGTTCCACTGTGTCCCCCCCTCTTAAAGAGTACATCAGTTTCCAATAAAAACCATATAACCACACAAATAAATAAATATCCACACCCCCATAAAAGTAAAAACAGTGAACGCTCACCTTTACAACTGACCATATATAAGACAATTCCTGTAATGCTGCTATTTGTTGTGATAAGCTCAGCTCCCAGCCAACAGGTACCTTCAGGATCTGAACTGTCACACCTCACCCAAAGAGGAGGAAGGGGAGTAACTGGCCGATTAATCTTCAAATGGGTCATATTAGGATTGTGAGCCATAGTGTAAAGTCCAATTAACTGCCTGGAATTCAAAAGTGGGAAAAAAATATATAAGTAGAGATTGTCAGTCAAGAGTTTTCTTTTCCGAAGATATCATGAAGGGAACTTACAATTCTAACTCTGATCCCACTTCTGATCACCAATTAATATTCTGCACCCAATTCCAATGTGTGGGGTTTTCCTCACACTAAGCAATTCTCAGACACCAGCTGGGTGTCCTGTAATTCAACTCAATTTAACACTATTAACCAGAGATAGCATCAGATCCTACAGATTAAGGGCTCAGTACCACAAGACTGCCACCCACCCCTTCAGATGCCAAAGGCAAGTCCAGGTTACCACCCATGCTTCTGACAGGCTACACGTTGGAGCTTCTGACAAACCTCTTCTTGGGTTCCATTAATTTGCTAGAGTGGCTCACAGAACTCAGGGAAACATTTCACTTATTAGATTACTGGTTTACTATAAAAGGATGTAACTCAAGCACAGCCAGGTGGAAGAGATGCACAGAGTGAGGGGTGGGGAAAGGGCGAGGAGCTTCCATGCCCTCTCCTTGCGTGCCATTCTGCCTGCATCTGCACGTGTTCACCAACCCCAACAGCTCTCCAAACCTCCTTTCAGCTTTTATGGAACCGTCACCACATAGGCAGGGTTGACTAAATCATTGGCATCGGTGGCTGGCACTCAACCATCTAACCCTCTAACCACAGGGCTCCTTCCCCTGGCAACCAGCCCCATCCTTTGGCTACTTAAGGTTTTTTGAAATGTTGCCTCATTAATATAACAAAAGACAACTTTATAGCTCTCCTCAGAGTTTTAGGAGTTCTGTGCCAGGAACAGTGGACAAAGACCAAATATGTTTCTTATTATAAATCACAAATCACAGTACCCTAGAAACAAAAATCTGGAAATTACGTGGCAAAATACATAAATATTTCACCCAGTGAAGAAGTGGGAGAAGGGCACACCAGGCAGATGAAGACACAGGCACCAGAAAGTGACACAGTGTGACAGGATCCTAGCTGCTACAAGCAGGGAGTTCCACAAGGCAGGGGTAGAGGGGCAGTGGGGGTGAAGCAGGCTGTGAGATTAAGCAAAAGACCAAGTAGGACAAGTCAGTAAAATCATAATAAAGCTAGGGACAGGGTTGTAAATGTAGAGCCAGTAACCTCCTGAAAAGATCCTTGAGGTCTTTAGGCATTAGAACACGTAAAGAAATTTGAATATAGACTGTGAACTAGATAGTAGTATTTGAACAATGTTAAATTTCCAGATTTTGATCATTGTTCTATGGTTATGTAAGAGAATGTACTTGTTCTTAGGAAATACACAGTGAAATATTTAGGGGTAAAGGAGCACAGTATCTCCAACATACTGTCAATATTTCATTAAAAAAGTATAATGTGTGTGTTATCATATAGATGTGTTAGGAACGTCAGGTAGAAAGCCAGACATGAGTAGCCGGGGAAAGGGAAGATAAGGTCCAAGGAAAAAACCCACCCAAACTCTGCCCAGGTAGGGGGTCCCAAGTGAAGACAACAAAGGCTTTGCAGGGAGAGAACTTCCTTGTCTGGTCCAAACTGGTCCCAACCAGATCCCAACCTGGGCACAATTGAACAAAACTAAGAACTCCCCAAAGCACACGCCAACACGGGAAAGGACATGTGCAAGGAGAGGGATGGCTATATAGATGGACCTGGAAGTCAGACGACCCCACCTGGTCCATCAGAGAGGCGCCCCCCCAGCCCACCTGAGGGATCAGGGCTACTACCTACCTTGGCGGGAATTCAAATAAAACTTTCACTCTGCTTCACTGCTGTGTCTCTGCCTTTCAATTCTTCGTCCGGGTGGGGACAAGAACTAGGGAGAACAAACGTGCCCCCTAACAGATGGGGGCGCAGGAAACGAGGAAGAGCACGCCCAGAGAGAACGACCAAGCAGATGCGGCACAATGTGAATCTGGGCTAAGGGTGCACACAAGTTCCCGTTCTATTCTTCTGACTTTTCTGTACACTTCAAAGTGTACCAAAATTAAAAGTTACCAAAATATGTGGCTTGAAATTTTTCAGAGATGAAAACTGAATTTATTACCAACAGATGTTCAAGAAAGGAATTTCTAAGGGATTGTACTTAAAAGGAGACACGATAATCCCAGAAGGAAGGTCTGACATGCAAGAAATGGAGAGCAAAGAAATGATAAGCATATGGATAAATCCAAACAAACACTGGCTGGAGAAAATACAAATAAATGTTTAAGTCGAGGAAGAGAAAAAAAAAAGGCCAAATATGACTTAAAATCAAGAAGTCATGAAACAAAAGACTTTGAAAGCTTCTACATAGTAAAACAAACAAAAAACCATGAAGGAAAGCCACTTTGGGAACATGGTCATTACAGTCATTATTCTCTAATACTACCTCTATGACTATATGCTCCAGAGCCCCTTGACAGGAGACTTTTTGATTTTGGAGGTGAGGGAGGCCAGGCAGAGGGAACAGCACATGGCTACACAGGGAGAGGCAGAAGCGAAGCTGGCAAGGCAGACAGGCAGGGTTTCTACCGGGGCATGCACTATTGGCATCTGGGCGGGTTAATTCCTCGCCGTGCAGCAGAGCCCCATACATTACAGGACATTTACCATCTGTGGCCCAAGCCAATAGCTCCCCTCAGTCACTGTGACAACCCAGAAGTACTCTGCATATTTCCATATGCCCACTGGGTATGGCACCCCTGGTGGGGGACCACTGGACTAGACAATGAAGGCCCGTATGCATCACTCATAAGGAAGTTGTAGTTCATCATGAGGCAACCAGAACCGCTGAAGGATCTTTAAGCAGGGGAGCCATGCTATCAGGCTTCCATTTTACAAAGATTCTTCTGGCAGCAGTGTGGAAGCAAGAATGGAGGGCAACCAGATGAGACACAAGGAAAACAGTCAAGAAGTGACACTAATAAATGGTCTAGGGGAGTGGAGAAAGGGAAGACCGGCAGTTCTTGGGCGTGTTTGGGATACTATGGGACATTCAAGTACAGCTATCCTTGGAGTTGGTATACATCTAACTAGAGGAGGAAGGAGGGAGAGAGGGAGGGATCTGAGCCAGAAGCATATATTTTTCCAAGGCTGATAAGAATGCTTCAATTTAAATCCTGCCCTCGAGCCCTACTCCTACCCTGACACTAAGAAAAACCTTACCTTGCTCTCCCAACTGGTAAAGCAAGTGGTCCAACATTCTCACCAGTAGAGAAATCAGAAATAGCAGTTTCTTCAGATTGTAGTTCTTCAACATGACTTGTTTCTTCCTTTTCTAAAGTCTTTAAAAAATGTTTTTAATTATTTAGCCAGGTAAAACAATCCTTAAGATAGTGGCGAAATCTTCACTATGCTAGAATAACATACTAATTTCTAAACCCTTAAGCACAGATGATTGGGTTATGGTACGAATCATAGCTACAAACCAGGTTGACACCAAAAAATCTTGCCATCACAAACATTTCCTCCGTCCCATAAAAACATATTGGTCTAAGTTGCTACTAATACAGGAAGCTTCTTACACTACCTGAAAAGGAAGCACTCCTACATGTACAAAATGATGGTCTGAGATAAAATCCGGAATCTGGCAAAAAAAATTCAAAGTCAAGGAAACATTAAGTGTAATACCTACCAAGTCTACAAAGTATTTATTGCCATTAGAGCTTAACGGATAAGAGCTTGAGTTTTGGATTCCATCCTCCTAGTTTCAAATGTTGGTTCTGCCAAGGGAAACCCATGGGAAACTCCCCAATTTTGTCAGATTTTTCATTCTTGAAACACAGCCCTTACTCCTTAAATCTGTTCCTCTGAGGGCTATCAGCTCTCATTTGTATACTGAGCTCTGATATCTATGTGTTTGTCATCTACTGATATTAGACAGTAAATAACTAGCTCAGTCTTGACAATAATAATTATAAGAGTTAACATTTCCTGAGCATTACTATGTACCAGCTACTGTTCTAAATTTTCTTTTATTCTTCATAGAAATTCTGAGATACACTAACCCTGTCTCATAAATGAGAAAACTGAGGTACAGAACGGCTAAATAACTTAAGCCTTGAGTGACACAGTTGCTGAGTGGCAGAACCAACATTTGAAACGAGGAGGATGGAATCCAAAACTCAGGCTCTTATCCATTAAGCTCCAATGGCAATAAATTCTTTGTGGACTTGGTAGGTATTACACTTAATTTTTGCCAGATTCCAGATTTCATTGCCTTCCAGGCCTGGCTTTCCAAATAGCTCCCAAAACTAGAGGTACACAGGAAATGTCATTTTCATCTCTGTTCTCCTTTTCAGTATCTACCTAAAACTCATGCTTTGGGCTCTACTGATCTTTGCAGAAATAAAGGCCTTTTTAATTGTTCTCCATCACAAAATGCCAGGGCCTCACTGAATCACAGGTGACTCCTCACAACTCCACATTGCATTCTCACCTGTTTCCTGACCTGGGTCTTCATGAATCCCCTCGGCTCGTCTTTCCTTTTCATGATTACTCATTTTCATCTGAGCACCTTAATTTTTTCAGCTTTTGCTCTACATGCATTTTGCCTTCTCCCCATAACAAAAGTCTAATTTCAAACACATAATTCACCTATAATTATTTTCCAAGCATTTGCCCATCACAGACATGCAACAAGTATGTGACACCCTTTCGTTAACATAAACGACAAAGTAGTTTCCCTTCTCAGAAAGGAGTCTTCCTGTATTTAAAATAGAGTTCTCTGCTGATTTATTATAATACCCATCCGGACGGCATGAGGGTCCCTAAAGCAGACAGAAGGCATTCCTTCCAAAGAAACACCTCTCCTCTGTTAGAGCCGGTTCCTTTCTACTTCAGGAAACAATGTTACCATAGGAATGGGTCCTGGCTCCAAAGCAACTGTGTAACTAACAGCTTTGTAGCACTCAACAAAAATCACCATATTGCTCTGCCAAAACAGTTACCATAATTAAAACACAAAGGTTTAAGCCTGTAATTATAAAATGATGCAAAAAATAAGAAGTTCCCTCTTGTTATATTTAACAAAAATTAAAACTTCACGAGTCATAGCCACTTACTCTGCGCTGTTCAATACAGTAGCCACTCGCCACATGTGACTACAGAGCACTTGAACTATGACCAGAAAAAACTGAGATGTAAGTGTAAAATACACACCAGATTTTGAAGATTAGTATGGAAAATAAAACTCCAAACATCTCATGAGTGGTTTTAATATTAATTAGGTATTGAATTGGTATAGATTAAATAAAAAGCATTAATTTTTTTTACAAAGTATCATTGATATACATTCTCATGAAGGTTTCACAAGAAAAACCATGTGGTTTTTACATTCACCCTTATTATCAAGTCCCTCCTATGCCCCACTGCAGTCATGTGACCCCACACACACCATATGTACTAATCATAATACCTCTCAGTCCCCTTCTCCCTCCCTCCCCACCTGCCCTCCCCCACCCCTCCCCTTTGGTAATCACTAGTCCCTTCTTGGAGTCTGTGAGTCTGCTGCTGTTTTGTTCCTTCAGTTTTGCTTTGTTGTTATACTCCACAAATGAGGGAAATCATTTGGTATTTGTCTTCCTCTGCCTGACTCTAAATAAAAAGCATTATTAAACATTATTTCATACCCAGCAATGCTATTCGTGGATATTTAAAGAAAATGCTCACACAAAAACCTATACAAAAATGATTATAGTAGCTCTATTCATAATCATTGAAGACTGAAAACAACGCAAATGTCGGGCAAAGGATGAATGGGTACATAAATGGTAGTATATCCATACCATGGACTACTTACTCAGCAATCAAAAGAAATGAACCACTGACATACAAACACAACTTGGATGAATCTCAAGAGCATTATAGTAAGTGAAAGGGGCCAGACTCAAAATGTTACACTCTGTATGACTCCATTCCTGACATTCTTCAAAGGACAAAACTACAGTGAGGGGGAAGAGATCAGGGGTGCCAGGGGTCAGGGGTTGGTGGTAGGAGAAGATTTTAAAGGGATAGCACACGGATTTTTTTGGGGTGATGGAAATGTTTTGTGTCTTGTGATGGTGATTATCACAATAAACATAGGTATCAAAATTCAGAACCGAACCAAAGAAAAAAATCAATTTTACTGAATGATAATTGATTCTCTTTTTTTTCTTAATAAGGCTACTAGAAATTTGGAATTTCATATGTGGTTCACATTTTATTTCTGTTGGACAGCATTTTATCTATTTCAAAAAAATTAGAATCCACTTTCATTAACATGCTGATAAAAAATTTATAATTTGAGATTATTTCCAAGAAATCAAATGTGACTATTAAGAATTAAACCACTACAAAGTCCAAGCACTACTTACCACTTTCTCCACAATGAATACTATGTCATTTCCATTTAGAATATTTTTCAAAGGGGTTGGTTGCCCTTTGCCAATCAATTGCACTTGGACATCAGCCTATTAAAAAAGATAATGTCAAGCAATATTTTATTTATTACAGTATCATTGATATACAATCTTATGTTGGTTTCAAATACCCAACACAGTGGTTCAACATTCACCTATATTATGAAGTTCTCACCCCTTCAGTGAGGTCACTGTCCATCAACATAGTAAGACGTTACAGAACCCTTAACTGCATTCTCCATGCTCTACTACTGTCCTGACCAAATTATATTGTGATTGTGAATTATTGTGCCCCTTAATCCTCTTCTTCCCCCTGCACCCTACCCAACCCCTCCCCTTTGGTAACCACCAGTCCCTTCTTGGTGTCTATTAGTCTCCTATTTATTCCTTCTGTTTTTGTCAAGCAATATTTTATACACACACACATACACATATACTTGTACAAATATTTAACCACAAAAAGACCAGTCCAATGCAAGTAACTAGAAAAGGGAATTTGAACAAGACCTAATATTTTAAAAGTAAGGTTTCATTTATTTTTTGCTCATGTTTTTCATGTTCAGAAAATCTAACTCATGTCTACATCATGCTTCAGGCCCACCTGAAGTGCACCCTGCCTTCTAAAGCCTTCTTTTGATTAGGATCACACTGACAGCCTCTCCCTCAAATTCCACTCTATTTACTGTTATGTACTATAAAATTAGCACTTTTTTAAACCTTATCCTTTCTTTTGATTGCACGGTGGAAGTTAGGACTTTCTCAGTTTCCAGGAGTTGCATATTTTTTCCTTCTACTTGCAAAACAGGTTTATTATAGAGAAGTTGGAAAACAGATAACTAAGAGATTTTTTTAACTCACCTATAATTCTACTGCCCAAGGTAATCACTATTGTTTGTTAATAGCTTGGTTGGTGTATATTTTGCAACATCTTTTTCTAGGCATATAATAAAATCTATTTAAGAGAAATGTATCTATTATTTAGATATATAGGCAGAGTTTTACTTAACAGAAAGAGAATATTCTAATAATTATATATCATGAACTTCTTTTCATACCATTAAATGGTCTGTCTAGCACCATGGCTCCATCATCATATAACTAGTGCCATACTGTTCAATATTTGGGTAATTTCAAGTTATTTGCTATAATAAACCATTGATAACAGACATCCTTGAATTACTTTCTTTAAAATATCTAAAATTACACTGATATTGGCAAACTGCCTTTCGAACATGTCATACCCACATATTTTCATTATTATGTCAACATATGAGTATTTTCATTATTTACCATCTTAGAGCAAAATATTGTATCTTATTATTGTTTCAGTTTTCATTTGATCATTAGTGAAGCTAAATAGATTCTAATATGCTTATTATTGACAAAGATCTCTCATTATTTGAATGTTTAATTCCTTAGTTTGGATACTGAAGCATGTATTTCAAAAAAATGCACAAATCTCAGTATACAGCTGGATGTACTTTGACATGTATATATGCTCATATAACCATCACTTAGATTAAGATATCAAACATTCAAGTTTTTCTTCTCCTTCACCTATTACGCCTTCACCAATAGACACTAAAGCATTTAGATACCAAGTTCAAAGAGCAAAGGATACCATGTTATTCTAATCTACTAGGTTCTTGAGTTTCATGTACTACTGTGGGTTTAATTTATTTCCCAAAAGATATGTTGAGTTCCTAACCCCTGGTTCCTCTGAATTTGACCTTTTATTTGGAAAATAGGATCTCTGCAAATGTAATCAAGTTAAGATAAGGATTAGCTTGGATTAAGGTGGCCCTAAATCCAATATCTGGTATACTTATAAGAGGGAGAGATTTAGAGACAGCACACAGGGAGAATGCCATGTGTCAACTGAGGCAGAGATTAGAATGGTGTCTACAAGCCAAAAAACATAAGGATTGTTGGAAACTACCAAAAACTGGGAGGAAGCAATGAAGAATCCTTTCCTAGAGCCTTCAGTGGGAGCATGGACCCGCTGACACCTTGATTTCAGACTCCTAATCTCCAGAACTACAAGAAAATTAATTTCTGATGTTTTTAGCAAACCAATTTGTCATACTTGGTTACAGTAGCCAAAGGAAACTAATACCAATATCAAGCAGCAAGAATTCAGATAGGTAGGGATTAATATTATTTACTTGGATAATTGATTCCTGAATTTGGTTCATGAGAATTCAGATAGTGAGAAAGAACTATATTTGCATTTTTCTTTCTGTGAATATTTACTTGTGTCCATTGCTTATTCTTCTCTTATTGGTTGTTTTTCTTATTGATTTTTAAGAACTTTTATATATTTTTTATATATATGGACATTAACCCTAACCACTTGGAACTATTTCCCTCCAGCTTATCTTTTACTATATAATTTGTTTGCTAATTATTTTATGGACTAAACTCTACAGAGTTTACCTATAGAACACTTGGCATATACTAGATGCTTAATAAATCCATGAATGATTATAGCAGCTTTATTTATAACTATCAAAATCTGAAACCAATGCAAGTATCCATCAACTGGTAAATGAATAACCAACTGTAGTACAGCCATACAATGGGATAATATTTTTCAAGAAAAAGGAATGAAGTACAGATACACACACAACAATGTAGGTGAATCTCAAACGCATTTTACACAATGATAGAAACCAGACCCAAAAGGCTAGTATGGTTTTATTTATTCTGAAAATTAACTCTGTTTATTTATTCTGGAAAAGGTAAAACAGAGAACAAATTAGTGGTTGCCAGTGACTGGGAGCAAGGGCAAGGGTTAACAAAACAGGACATAAGGAGATTTTTGGAGATGACAGAAATATTCTACATCTTGAATTTGGGGGTGGTGATATTACTGAATGCATTAGTAAAAACTTACAGAACTGTACTCTAAAAGGGTGAAATGTACGTAAATTAACTTCAACAAACCCAACTTTTAAAACCTCGTAATTTTAGAATTACTAAATTGTGTTTAAAAAACAAGTTTTTCATACCTCAAAGATAAATGGGTCTTTACAGATTCCTTTTTCTTCATTGAATTCCCTGAAATGCAGAACCACATGTGAAAAACAGAGCTAGAATACTGTCATGTAAACTCAGGAGTTAGTCATCATTTTAATCTCTGCACGACACCAGTAAGAAAACCAAATGCAAAGTTTTCATGGCAGTCCTAAGGCAGAGTTGGGAAGAGAGAAAAAAGCAGAAAAAGAATATTAGGTTAAAAAGGAAAGAGAAAAAAATGTGGTAGAGATTAATAGAATGCTGCCACAACTGGGTACAACTGCTTCTCAGAGGCAGCAGGAAATCAGGTTATCTACCTCCAGTATCATTTAAAACACATGACCAGTTACTATTAAAATGTGATTTACCACATGACTTTGGGAATTGACAATGACTGGACTCTGATCTGCTACTGCACCAGTGTGTAACCACGCAGAGGTTATTTAAGGGTCCCATGCCTTGGATTTCCATGGCTAAGATGGAAGCATCTGTCCCCCCTCTATGTTTATGAGCTGTTACTAAAAAATCAGTGAAGTTGATAATGGTAAACAATTTTCTTTTAAAAATGTAAGCACAAAACCCCTGCATATCATTTAATAGTTTTCATTTCATTCAAGAAATTGTTAAAATAGTGATCCCAAAGCATGTAAACTATTAAGCCCTTAATATACCAAAATGAATCTTCAGAGTCCTGAAGGAACTCAATGGACTTGTTTCAGGATATCATTTACTATTTGATCTACTCTGACTTACCGAAATAAAAACAGGAGAGCACAGCCTGTGACCGATTCACTTTTGCCATTTTGACAAGATTGTGACTTATTAAAAATGTCGGTTTTCTATGTGTAATTCAGGGATGTTATTCAGTCAATCATTCAACAATCATTTTTCAAACATGTGTACTATATGGGGAAGCACGCTTACTAGATGTCCTAGATAAAAAAACAAAAGCAGAGTCCCTGGTTCTTTTTTTTTTTAGTGGAGTCCAGAGTAAACCAATAGTTGCAATACACGGTGATGGAGTCTCCAACAGAGGCCAGTGAGGGTGCTGTGGGGGCACAACGGTGGAGATTTTGTTATTGGGTTTGAACTTTATCCCTAAAGCCAAGAGGAATTCACTAAAAGATTTTAAGTGGGAAAGATCTCTCTGACAGTAATACGGAGGGTATAAACTCGGAGGCCAGGAAAGTAATAATGTATAGCATTTCAGAGATGATGGCCTTACCAAAACAGTAGGGGTGGTGGGATAGCAAATGCACCTGGTGACTAACTGTAACAGGAAAAGCTTGGCATCTCTGCCTCCACGTTGTGTTTCCTTTGCTGCTTTAATCTTAGGGCCCCCCCCCAAAAAATGGAAAAGGGCTTCTGCTCTGCCTTGCAGCACTGCATATAGACTTGTTAATCATCAGAAGTAATTTTGCTTATAGTTTGAGAATTCTGCAAATAGCCCCTAACCCGAAGCTTGCCTCCCACTAGGAGATAAGAAAAATATAAAAATAATGATTGCCCTGTCAAAGATTTATAGGAACATCATGACCAGACCTAGGTCAACTAACCAAGGACACAGAGTGTCTCAGCTCTCCTTGGACTCTCACTGGCATCATGATGTCCGCAGCCTTCGGTGACCTCCTAACCTGCTCCCGTCTCCTCTAGCATAAAAGAATCTTGAAATTAACCCTGAGTTAAGATGGCTCTTTAGGACAGTAGTCTGTCATTTTCTCAGTTTACTGGCTTCCTGAACAAAGTTACTTTCCTTGCCCCAACATCTTGTCTCTTGACTTATTGGCCTGTCTTGCAGCAAATGGCACCAGCTTGGACTTGGTAGCATGACTAGATAGGATGGGAGTAGGGAACAGTGGAAAAGAGAAGAAAGTGAAAGCCCTGGATTTGGAACTCTTGAGAGAAACGTAATTCAAGACTAGGATGTTAGGTTGCAGGAAAAAGATGAATTCAGTTTTGCAGATACTGAGTTTGAAGTCTCATGTGGAAATTTCCAGTAGGCAGCTGGTTACACAAGCAACGTGAAGAATTCAAAAGAAGTAAAAGAGGCTTTGGGTGCCTACAAGTGGAAAGAAAGACTAACATCCATGAAATAATTGGAAAATATTAAGGGACTAAGTAAAGCTGTTATTAATGGAGGAACTGATTAAATAAACATAAGACTGCCATGGAAGGGAATATTACACAGCAGTTAAAAGCTGGGGTAGATCTATAGGCTCTCATACTGAAAGCTATCCAAGACATTGTTGGTTTAAAAAACTAGTGGTCTTCCCATAATGCCCAAAAAATTGGCTAGCATTACCACCTCTGTAAGCAGAAAATAAGCAAAAAACAATAAACAAATATGACTTTTAGAAAAAATAAGGGGTTAGATTTTATCAGTGGTTCTCAAAGTGAGGTGTCAGGCCAACGACATCGGTTCACCTGGAGTTTATTAGCATGGCCAATTCCTTGGCCCCACTCAGACTTACTAAATCAGAAACCCTGGTGGTGGGGCCCAGCAATCTGTGTTTTGACAGCCCTCCTGGTGATTCTAATGGACGCTCAGATTTGAGAACTAATGGATTAGATCTTTACGTCGGATACAGAACTAGATAGGATCCCCTTTCGTACTAATACTTCACTGACTGTAAGAATTAAAGAATAAAAGACCACTAAAATAATGATAGAGCACAGTGAAATAAAGGTATTTTGAAAGGCCAAAGACACCACGTTTTCATTCAGCTGTAGCTCATATAACTATCTTGAATAGACTATAATACCAGCAAGGTTTCACACGAGCAAGGCTTTAAACAAGTGAAGGACGCCAACATCTAGTTTTCCATATTCTGGGAGGTGCCGCTAACATCACAAGCTCATTAGAATAAATAGTTTTCCTCTTGGAAAATTTGTCACACTCCTTCTCGACTGATACGTACTGATGTTTTCTCCCAAACGAGACTACAGGGAAGTCCCCCCAGGACCAACCCCACAGAAGAGCAGGTAACGGGCCTCTCACCAACTCCCGGACCGCAGGAAAGCTGACTTAGTCTGTAACATATGCACTGCAGGGAACGCGCAGGGCGCTATTCCCAAGGCTGCGGCAAGGGGCTGGGGGCGAGGATCGAGATACCCCGAGAGAGAAGTGCTGCCTTCGCGCCCTAAGCAACGGCAGGGGCTACAACTCACTGCAAAAGACGAGCGTAAAACTCCTCGGCCGCTCGGTTCATTCGGGACCACATCCCGCCCCAGTCCAGCTGCAGATCCAAACCGCCAAACTGAACTGCGCGCCGGTGGCTGACGTCCGGTGTCATGACCCCCCGACGGAACTACTTTTACCTCCAAAAGGTCCCGTTTGTCCACAAAGTTACACTTTTGTTTTAGAGCATACATAGGTTTTTCCTATCCCAAGAGTTTTCCATTCCCGTAAGAAAAAGTTAAAATAGATTGCAGCTACTGAGGGGCACTACACAGTGTCTCGCGAGAGCTAAATACGCCCCCTTATGGATTATTCCGCGAAAAGGAGTCCCTCGTATCTAAGCGCTATTGTTGACTTTGGAAGTCAAAAAATACAGTGGTTTGACCCATATGAAGATATAATACGCTATTTTTTATTTTTGAAGAGTGATATATATATATATATTCCGTGTCTGTGTCTTGGTTCTGAGGTTGGGCAGGGTGGGGAACGAGTTGAGGGTTACATACAGAGCGGCAGTGAGAGGCACTTCCTTTTCCTGTAAGAGCCGCCGGGGTGAGAGGAGCGTGGCCCTCTCCTCTCTCCGCCATGGTGAGTGGAAGTGTCCCCGGCTGGACTTTCCCTTGCTCTCGGGGCCGGCGGGAGTGGATTGGGGGTTCAGGGCGTAAAGTCTTCAGGACAGAAAGCGATGAAAAGATGAGGACCAGAGGCGACTGTTTGTGCATGGGAGCTGGGTAGTGCTGCTGTATGGCCGCCATCTTATAGGCAACGTGGGTGTTCCGGCGCTGGATGCGCCCGAAAGCAACATAAGAGGACACCAGTTCGTTTTGGGGCCCAGAGGGACCTTTGGAATTCTAGCTTTCCTTGGATCTTAGAAGGCACGGTTCTGCTGAAGACTTTGGAAACTTTGGGGACCTGAGAACTGCATCGGGGTAAAATAGTCAATTTGGAGCTTTATCTCCCATGTGCTGCTTAGTAAGGAATAGTTACATCTTTTGAGACTGACTTTCTTAAAAAAAAAGAAAAAAAAAAACTTCCATTCTCGTCTTTGTCCAGCTTAAAAACCGCCTCTGTAAAAGCTGCTTGGTCCTTTTAAAAGTTAGTTGGCCTATTTGGTGTTTCCTAAATCTTTGAATTCCTGGCTCGTAGTATAGCTAATGCTACACGTACTGTGTAGTGTTCTGTGCCCTGGGGAGTTAAGTGAACGAAACATTTTTTAAATTAGGATGCTTGGATCGTAATTGAATTGGACAAAACACATAGTAGTGATCGATAGTAGTAACTTCCGTTGACATAGGGAAGGGGAGAGGAAGCAGCAGGGATTTAAACAGTGATCAGAGAAATCTTAGGGTGGCCTGAGGAAGGTTAGGAACAATGCTAATAGTATCTCTGGGGTGAAGACACTTGAGTAGGGAAGAGACTTTAAAAGTATGCGGAATGAAGCCGAGCAGAATGTGTAGGCCATCCTCAGTCAGGACTTCAGTTTTTCTTGAGGTGGTAAGTCTGGAGAAGGTTGAGCAAAAAGTAACATAATCAATGTTTTCATTAGTAAGTTTTGGAAGATGTCTTTAGAATGGGATGAATGGGGCAAGAATGGAAGTTTTGGAGTAGAGCCATGGTAAACAAGATTTGCTGGCATTTAGGTGGTGGCATTAAACAGCGTTTTCGAGCCTTATAGTTTAGCTTTGATTATTTTGCTTCATTTGGCCTGGTTTGAAATGAAAGTTTAATGATAAACTATTCCCTTCGAAAAATGAAAGTCATGACAGAACTTGAGGCTCTAAGTGTTCAACTATAAGAATTTACTGAAGTTAATAGACGTGGTGATGCTTTAGTAACAGCCTTTCAGTGTTGTCTAGTGTACCTCACCAGACTAGTCTCATCTGTAACTGAGCATTAAGTGGTATAGCTGCCACATAGGAAGAATGCCTCTGGCCTTGCTTGTCAGTATAAACATCTCTGCCTTTTTCCAGGCGTGTGCTCGTCCACTGATATCAGTGTACTCTGAAAAGGGGGAGTCATCTGGCAAAAATGTCACTTTGCCTGCTGTGTTCAAGGCTCCCATTCGACCAGATATTGTGAATTTTGTTCATACCAACTTGCGCAAAAACAACAGACAGCCCTATGCCGTCAGTGAATTAGCAGGTACGGATTTTAATACTGTGTGGGTTGGTGTTACAAGAACTCCTTAACAGCAGTGATGAAATTCCACTCTATTGGTCCGTGTTTCTGAACCACATGATTTTCCCTGATGTTCTGATGCTGTTGACTACAATACATGGTAGTTACAGATAGCTATAGTTGTGTGGCTTAACCTTGTATTTCTCCCCCCCAATTTCAGGTCACCAAACCAGTGCTGAGTCTTGGGGTACTGGCAGAGCTGTGGCTCGAATTCCCAGAGTTAGAGGTGGTGGGACTCACCGTTCTGGCCAGGGTGCTTTTGGAAATGTATCCTTTGTTTCACTATGTAGACTGGTCAACTCTTGTGGAATTCAGGCGACCTAGGTTTAATCATGTTCGTAGTTAGAAAATATTTCATGTCCAAAATGCTAACAGTGTCCAGGATAAACATTACTCTAGGTAGACTTGAAATCTGGAAATTTTTTCTTCGATAAAGACAACAGGGGCTTGACATTACAAAGGCTCTGCTTGCAATGATGTCGTAATTTGCGTCCTACTCTGTTCTCAGCGACAGTTGCCTGCTGTCACTAAGCTGGTTCAGAAGGGTGACGAAAATTCTCACTGAGCAAGACATAATCTTATTCCTAAAATTTGAGAGAATGTGATTCTTAACTGGGAAAATAGATGTGTCGGGGGGGACGCATGTTTGCCCCAACCAAAACCTGGCGCCGTTGGCATCGCAGAGTGAACACAACACAGAAGCGGTACGCCATCTGCTCCGCCCTGGCTGCCTCGGCCTTACCGGCACTCGTCATGTCTAAAGGTTTGTAGTATTTTGTAATACAGGAGTGGTACAAAATGCTCTTCTTTTCCTTCACTTGGATCTTTTCATTCATATTAATAGAGCCTCTGTAAATCCTGTACATCTCAGAGTGCCTGACTAAATTTCCCTCTACTAAATAACTAGTTCAGATTACCTAATAAGTCAGTTATCAGTGAGTGCTAAGTAACCAGGGAACTAATTTGAATACAGTGACAATGTATTGTTAGGATACCTTCTGCTGCCTACTCTGTTTAAAATGATGAGATTCCACTTCATTGGTCCGTGTTGCTGAAACACATGATATTTGTGGAGATTCTGATTTGACAAATTGTAAGTCCTTTTGTTTTGTGGGTTATTTAAAATGTTACCCAGTTTTTCAAAGGGCTCAGGGTAACCAGGTCAGTGTTACTTGGCATTATCAGGTCATCGTATTGAGGAAGTTCCTGAACTTCCTTTGGTGGTTGAAGATAAAGTTGAAGGCTACAAGAAGACCAAAGAGGCTGTTTTGCTCCTTAAGAAACTTAAGGCTTGGAATGATATAAAAAAGGTAGGTTTAATGAACATGTTTATAGTTTGGTGGCCCTTTAACAAAAACTTGTTATGAGAGTCTTAAGTTTCAAGATTACTGAAGGACAGTATAACAACCTCAGAGAATAGGAGAGCAAGGACTCTGGAACCACATTACTTGGGTTTGAATTCTGACTGCCATTTATGGCTGTTTGTTAATGTTAGTAAGTTAGTTGTGCCTCAGTTTCATCCTCTGTAAAATGAGTTTTTTAACTGAAGACCAGTTGCAGGGATCATTTCTTAATCAGAATACCAGACTGTCTTGCTTTGTAGGTTTATGCCTCTCAGCGAATGAGAGCTGGCAAGGGCAAAATGAGAAACCGTCGTCGTATCCAGCGCAGGGGTCCATGTATTATCTACAACGAGGACAATGGGATCATCAAGGCCTTCAGAAACATCCCTGGTAATTCTTGAACTGCGTCTGTATTTTGATTACCCATAAAATACAGGCTTACTCGGCTTTTGTTATGATGAGATTCCACTTATGGTCCGTGTTGCTGAAACACATGATTTTGTGGAACTTCTGATTCTTGGCTGAAGGAGTTCACCATTGATGGTTGCAACTTCATAATTAGTATTTAGATAGTTTTCAGGTACCTTATGTAAGCACGTAAGCCAGAAAGATGGTTTGTGTCTCTTCAGTTGAAATACAGGTTCCCTAATACTATTTTCTTTTTAAAAGGAATTACTTTGCTTAATGTAAGCAAACTGAACATTCTGAAACTTGCTCCTGGTGGGCATGTAGGACGTTTCTGCATTTGGACTGAAAGTGCTTTCCGCAAGCTAGATGATCTGTACGGCACTTGGCGTAAAGCTGCCTCCCTCAAGAGTAACTACAAGTGAGTGTGCGTCGTGTCTGTATACTGAACGCAGATGTTTATACTGTGGGTATTTTACATTCAGAATTGGTTTACATGTTTTCTAAATAATGGATTGTATTTTACTGACATACCCTTACAAACAGATGAACTAACGCTGAAACAGTGAGATGAGATGCTGAAAAGTGATAATGTTGAAATTCTGATTATATTTTTGAGGCATTTGAATGGTTAAAATTCTGTTGAGGTTCATGTTCTTCAGTCAGTTATATGAAACTTGTGAGAGTACCTTTTGTTAACATCTTTTTCAGCCTTCCCATGCACAAGATGCTCAATACAGACCTTAGCAGAATCTTGAAAAGCCCAGAGATCCAAAGAGCCCTACGAGCACCACGGTACAGTTGTGATATTTACAGTAATTCTTGCCCCAACCGCATACTATTATTTATCTCAAAAATGTGAATAATGTAAATAAAATACTTATAGAGTATCTACCTTTTTTTATAGCAAGAAGATTCATCGCAGAGTCCTGAAGAAGAATCCACTGAAAAATCTGAGAATTATGTTGAAACTAAACCCATATGCAAAGACCATGCGCCGGAACACCATCCTTCGCCAGGCCAGGAATGTAAGCAGTAATTTTTGGTTTTGCTGACATATTAAGTTTTTTGGAAGATTTGGTTCTTAGATTTTCTTCCTCATTTGTTGCAGCACAAACTCCGTTTGGATAAGGCAGCAGCAGCACTAGAAGCCAAATCAGGAGAGAAGAAGGTTCCAGGCAAGAAGAAGCCTGTAGTAGTGAAGAAGGGAAAGAAGGCAGCTGCTGTTAAGAAGCAGAAGAAGCCTTTGGTGGGAAAAAAGGCTGCAGCAACCAAGAAACCAGCAACTGAGAAGAAGCCTCCTGAAAAGAAACACACCACAGAAGAAAAGAAGCCTGCTGCCTAATTTAAATTTGTTTATTCCATAAAGGTCAAATCATGTTGGACAGCTAATTTTGAATAAAGACCTGTTCAAAGAAGCAGTGAGAAATGTGACTTGTTTTGGATGTGTTGTGTCTAAAATTTTTTGATGACGCTTTGTTCTGCATACACACTTTGAGTGAAAAAACTGATGCTCCATGAATCCTGATAAAAAGTTGTTTGCAGATTGCAGTGTCTTAAACGGATGGTTAAAACACTTGCCTCAAACATACAGAAGCTTAATTATTTAGCCTCCCTCTGGTGGTGGGGGACTTGAAAAATGGGAAAAATTCTGTGATTAGACATTTTCAGTAACCACAAGAGGGCAGAATCAACATACTTTGGGTGAAGGCAGTAAGAAGTTGATAGTCACTTGAAGTGCTCTTGGAGCAACCTTCCAGGATAGAATCCCAAGGAAATACTTGGTCACCCACTCTAATCTTTTGTTGGTATGAAGGTGCCAGCAGCATTTTTCAGAACCACTTCGGTTATTTTACAGTTCTAGGGGATGAATATGTATAGTCCGAGAGTGGTGTAGAGAAATGCACCCAAAAGATGTTTCTTATGAGGCTTTTCTTAATCTGCCATTGCATGTCTTTAAAAAAAGACCTTATGAGTTGGCTTATCCTTCCCTAGTTTTGTGTCATGTCTGGGTCGTTTTGCACCATACCCATTGGCAGTCTTAATATGGTACGACCAGGATGATAAATCCTTTTGCAGGTTGAGATGTCGGTTCCTTTGGAATACAGGCATCCATCTCCCAGTCCAAATTGACAGCAGCACTTAACCATCAATGCTCTGGATTTGGCGAAGGCCTGGGAAATACCTCTCGTGACCGGGAATCCTTGTCTGCAAAAAAGTACAGTTGGGTTCTTGTCCCGGTGTGCTAGATACCGGTGATTTTAGCCACTTGCTGCAACACCACGTTGGCGGTGCGATGCAGCGAGCACTTTAATTGTATTTGAAACTATGGCCGTTTTTATCTCCAGGCTCTATGGCTCCAACGCTATGTGCCTTAAGAATCCTGACCGCTATTAAGAGCTAGGGCTTTGCGTCCTGGCAGAGGTCGTCCGCTGCGGAACGCCAGCACGCTCGCGGCCGCGGGCGGGAAGAGCCTCGCCCCACGTGCCAGCCCCGCCCGGGCCTCCCTTCCGTTTCCGGGAATATGGAGGCCGTGCCGTCATTACCGAGCGCCGAGCCCACTCGCCGCGCTGAGAGCGGCGGGTGCGAGGAAGCGTGATGCTGAGCCGGCTTCAGGAGCTGCGCAAGGAGGAGGAGACGCTGCTCCGGTTGAAGGCCGCACTACATGACCAGCTGAACAGGCTCAAGGTGACCCCGCCATCCCCCCACGCCCCTCCACCCCGCCGCTCCCCCTAGCCCGGGCCGCCTGCCTCTACCCGAACCCCAGGCGTCTGCGGCGCCCACCTGCTGCAGGGTATCCCTTCCTCTCCCGGCCGTGCTGGCACTGACCTGGTGGTTTACAACCACAGCGGGAGCTTGTTTGAGATTAGGGGCCCGCCCCTCTCGGCATCTTGATCCTGCACATCTGGGCTGAGGCCCAGCAGCTGTACGCTTGGTGAATACACTCCCGCAGCCCAGTGTATGCGGGGGGCCCACACACGCCTCACGTTGCGAAAGAGCGATTTCCCGAAGGCTCGCCCAGGACCTTCCCAGCCCACCGATCGTTTCCAAGCTCCTCCGGCATTTGTCATCCACTTTTTACTAGCTTGTATTGGTGCTTGCAACAGCTTTAGAAGAGGCCCACAAATCCTCCCATTCTGCGAAGGCAGAGAGGTCCTGAGGAGACAAGTCGCAAAGTGGACTTCACGTTCGCTTTTCTTTCTGGAGCTGTTTACTGACACGGCTTTGACGGGAGTTGAGATCTAGGCCCACCAGGGGCATCTCCAAGACCTGTACATAATTCGCCCCCTTTAGCCCTAGTGAAAGGAGTCTGACAAGTGCTACTCAGCACCCTTTTCCAGGATCTCTAAGTCCAAGTAAGATGAGGGTTATGGCAGCCCTGTGTAAACTGAAGAGCCTTGTATAACTGTGATGTATCAAAATAAGACACTTACCCTCAGGATAGTCCTAATGGCCTACACTTATGTCCTGTACAAGTACCTAATGTGTGTGTGTTGATGACTTCCAAAGCCTAGATTCCTTTATGCTCCAGGAAACAGATTACACTGTTTTCACTTCCTCTCATGCTGACAAAAGACTTTTTACAGTATGCTCAGTAAGTGTTACTCCCATCGGTAACCCAGTGAAATACTTGGAAAATGTCCTCAACTCTTCTTTTCTAGGTTGAAGAATTGGCCCTCCAATCAATGATTAGTTCTAGAAGAGGAGATGAGATGCAATCTTCTCAGCCGCTCCCTGAACAGTCACATGATGTAAGCTTAATTGTGTGGTTAAGGAGGGAGTGCAAAGTTCCTTTTGCTCATGCTGTGTGGAGGTCAAGAATTGTTGTGAATCACATCGAGCCCAAAGGACTGTGGGAAGTACTGATAAGAATGTTCTTTGTCCGTACTACTACTACTGTTTTTAAACAGGGAACAGCCCACCTTTCTACCAGCTGATGATACATTCTTGATTAGGTACTGTTGTATTGCTTCCGCTGTCCTAGTCTTCCATCTCTCTAGTTACTCCAGTGAACCAGGGAGAGTGTGGAGATCTTTGCAGGAAAACATCAAAACTTACCCTGCTCTGTGAATAGGTGAGCTTGGAATTCGAAAATAGAGTGTAACTTCAGCTACAAAACATGCTAAAAAATGAGGTCTAGTCCTCATCATTTCCTCCTCTTACCAGATGCTTTCAGGTACATCAGTAAAATTGTCCTCTTTCTAAACATACTGTAGTTGAGCAGTACTTCTCCCATATGTGTTAAGCTATTTAAAACCACTTGAAAGCACATCTAAGCCAGCATAACTGTTATGTAAGAACCATGTCCGTAAATCAGGTAACTTTGTATCAAATCTAGGGCGTTTACTATCCCATTTTGGCAGGGTAGAATTTAGAGAAATATGAAAGTGGCCGTACCTTTTGGTGATAAATATTGGAGATGAATATGCAATTGAGATTTGATTTTAAAACATTTTTGAAGAATTTGCTGTTTTGAGGCTAATGTCTCTCCTACTAATCCATAATGTACTTTGCTAAAGCAGATGTTGGTGCATGTAGACAATGAAGCATCCATCAACCAAACTGCACTGGAGTTGACCACAAGAAGCTGTGTGTCAGAGGAGGAGGAGGAGGAGGAGGAAGAATCAGATTCCTGAAGAAGGAAGAGAGCCAGGGTTAGTTACACGAATTAAATTTCTAAGTCTTGGGAACTTTCTGTCGAGAGTTTTTCTTGCCGTGGGCCCTATGGCCTGATTTAAAAAAGAGCAAGAACTTTAGGAGGATGTTTAGTGCTGAAAATGTTTCCATCGATGACTCAGATTTCATACTGCTTTTACAAAAATAGTGTCCTACAGAAGAGCAAAGATGCAGTGTCTCAGCGTTGAGTAGTATGAGCGGTGCTGTGTCTGTGTTCTGGGCAGATTCAATAATTGTGTTCGAAACAAAAATTTCCTCTGAAATGCTATTGAGATGTCTGGCATTTGCAAAAAGGGCAGAGTTTAATTATAAGCCAGTCTTTCTAATCAACAGTGTCTCTTTTCAGAAAACCAAGTAAAGGCTGTTGGCAAGCCATTGAACCCTTCCGAGTAAAGCAAGGCCACCATCAAAGATGTTAAGGAAGTGTGCACAGAGGGTCGAGAACTTCAAGAAAATGAGCTGTTGCCACTTCTCGGCGACATCACAGCACACTGCCTACTATATAGACTGCTTTGTGTGGCTGTCATCACATCTAGCTTGAGACATCACTATGGTAAAATGTGCTTAGAAATAAATTACAGATAAATAGCCATCATGCACTTGCTGGTTTCCAGATAGCAGGGAAAATATATCCATTCCTCCTCTGGGTCAAATAGGACAGCAGGATGGTTTAAAACACCTTCCTGGACTTAACGAAATGTGCCATTAAAGGAGGAGTCACTATACTTGGGAGACTGGATTTTTTTTTAATAGAGATGACAGTTCTTTTCCACCTGATACACAGTTACGTAGTTTCTTAATTTTATGAAAGTAATTTGCTCTGCCAGGCAAGAGGCCAACCAAAAACATAAAGAACCCCCTCAAGAACTCCTTATGTAACTGTTTCAGAAGAGAACATAGATTTATTTGTTAATCAGCATTTCATTAAAGTCATTTTGAGCTACTTTCACAGGAAATAGGTGGAAACTTAAATGAACATGTTTCTTGGAAAACAGTATGAAAATAGTTTTGCAACAAAAAGCATCAAAATTAAAATTACATTTGGGAGTTAATTTAAAATATGAGTATGGGTTTTTGAGAGCTAGAAGAGCTGGCTGTGAATTCTAGATCTACTGCTAAGTGGTAAGAGGCCTTCCTGCCTCTTTCCAGCTCTCACTTTCCCATCTGTAAAATGAGGGAGTTTATATTTGCTTTAGCAATTGCCCAGGTTGCTGTGAGTTATCATTAAAAAATCCAACTACTGGTGTCTCAGTAAGAGGAAGTTTGAGGAAGGAATTTGGCATTAGGAACTCCAAACACAGCAAGACTGGTACAGGGAACATCATTCTTGAGAACAAGATCATTCTTGGTAAAAATCTTTTGGCTCAAAAAGCAACACGTTTGGATGTGAACAGGGAATATAAAGCCCCCTTCAGAAGACCCTGAGCATGAAAGCATTCAGATCCAGGTTTTAGACTCCAGGTTACATTATTCCTTCCTCCTGAGATGCAATTTGCACATTGTAATGAGATACTCTCAATAGTGGTGGCATTGTCCTCTATTAGCGAAAGACACAGGGTGTGAGGAGAGTGGGGGTCTGAATGTTTGTATGCAAAAACTGAAGACGATTACTACTGACCTTGAACAAATGTTAGTCTCACATCAAGACAAAAATGATAGACTAGCTCATTATGTAGTGTTATGTACAACACTAACTAGTTTTTTAAATCCTGGCTGGGCTCCAAGCTCTGGTAGATCTGTAGCAGAACTACCTGCTCAGGGGAGTCACCCAAGTTGTTTTTAATTTGAAAATGAAATAAGCTGTTCATTTTTAAATATGTTTTTATTTTGGTTTCTATATCCTGCCCCTTGAAGAAGGAAATGAGGGAAGAGGTGCTGACCATATAGCCTTAAATGTACCTCAAGTGCCAACAGTCACTTTTCAAAGAAAGAGCAGGCACCAGTGGCAAGTTGGGACATGGCTTTGTTTTCGGGGACTTCACTGCCACCTCACAGGCATGACAAAGCCAGTGCCAGGCACATTGCTCCTCTCCAGGAAGGTGAAACAGGAAACTTGTTCCGTGGAGCAGAGCAGCAGGAGGCTGTTCCGGGTGGAGGTGCCACCGCGAGCCAAGCGCTGTGGGCATACCACCACACCCACCGCTGCCCACTGCTTGTCCCTTGCATGGGGAGAGGGAAGGAATGGGTGGGACTTATTCACAGGTCCGTAGGAAAGGTGGTTGAAGAGTTGCAGGTAGGGGTATTTGGTGAAAAGAGTGAGACAAAATCCAAAGACTGGAATTGCAGGAAATCCGAGACCAAAGCAGTGAACTTGTCCTCGGTGTGGTATTTCCACCTTTCAGCCTCCTTTCTGTCTTTATCTTTCCCCTCATGAAACTGCGTGGCTAAATCATTTGCTTTCTTGTGTACTTAGAACCATTGAAGATCCTACCACAAAAGTTGAAATGTCTTTCATCCTTTTAACTTGATAATATATTTATTAGAATAAGAGTTTAGATTTGTTAAACATCTGGATTAAAATGGTTGAAAGGATTTTCATACAATTTTTAGGCACTATACACACTGTTGTTTACAATAGCATTGGTACTTGAATTTGGGGAAAGAGAAATCTCCTCCATTTTAATGCCTTGACCCATTTTTAACATTCAAAATGATTCCACCATTTTAGAAACACTTAAATCCAAACTTAATGAGAGACGTGTACCACTAAATATCCCACATGGTATATATTTAAAAATAAATAGAGAAATACAACCAGAAGTCTAGAGATCACCACAGCAGACAGACTGGTGAGGCCCCAGCTATTTTGGTAGTAGAGGCTCTGGCTAGATTTTGATGGAAATTGCTGAATTCAACACCAAAAGCAAAAATATATTAATAAAACAACATGATACACACGTTCTGATGCTCGCTTTCATAGCAGCAAAGCATGCTTCACATGCACTGCCTGTAAAGGATCTTACGAGGCTCCCTCCTACTTGAATAGAAAGAAGTGCGCCCCGCGAGAATGAAGTACCACCAAGTGTCCGAGTGCAGGCAGCCAGCCAGCCAGGGTGAGGGAAGAGCAGTGCGATTTTCATTTAAGAATGACTACCCACAGTCACCGAAGTTTCACTGTAATTCAACACTGTGTGTTTTGATCATAGACATACATAAAAATAGCCCCAAGCACAAAGCCAATCCACTTAGGGGAGTAACAGTAGTAATAAGAATAAAGACAATAATATTAAAAATGACATGAGTAGAATTTTGGCACATGCTGTGTTCTTCATCCTTTGTCACAGGTGAAATACACGTCTGAGCAGAGGCAGGCATGGGAAAGAGGCCTGAAGGCTACATGGCACACCACTGGGCAGGGGACTTGCTGTTTACTGCCTCCCAGGTGCTTAGACGCCAGCTGCGTGGGTTGGTGTGCTGGGCTGGTTAAGGCCAATGGTGGAGCAGAGCCAGCCTGCAAAATCCACTTCCTCAGCATCAGATCTCTTGATAAAAGCATGAACCTGCATGGGAAGAAACAGAGGAAGTGTTTAAAAACCACCAAGAAGGAAGATTCAAGAGCCCTGCATCTGGAGCTTGTGCCACAGCGGGGCCCAGGGAAGCAGGGCCAGCTGCAGGCCGAGAGCCCCACTCTGCTGGCTTCACCTGCAGTGAGGCCTTGGGCATCCGCTCACCTCCCTGAGCCCTCGCACCACAAACCGGGAGAGCAGCCCTGCCTTGGGTGCCTCGCGGGTGTCGGAACAAAGGAACTGATGGGCTTGAAGGTGTGCGTTGCTCTGTACAGGCTCCACGAGGCGTGTAAGTTCAGTTATTTACAGCATTACTTCCTTGCTCCTCCCCTAGCACTGCCACCAAACAAGAGGCGGCAGGTGGTGAGCAGCTTGGTGAGTGGAAGGTGAGTCTCCTATACTAGAAAGGCCCTGCCTCCACAAAGGGGTAGGCTCGCCCATTCTTTCCCTGGACACCCTCAGGCTGCAGGGTCAGGGTCACCCCAGCTTTTCCTCTAAACGGATGGGAGGAGAGAAGAGACTTATATTTTGTATCCTGCAGTCCCAGGGTCAGCTGCACTGCAGTGGTCAAGGCCGAGCGGGGAATGGACTCAGGAAGTCCTAGATGGATCAACTGACAGAAGAGAGATGAACAGACGGGTAGTGTAGGAATTGCAAATAAATGGACTTACCATGAGCTGCTTTAGATCTGCTCTCTCTGCAGGGTTTTTTATTAAGCTTAAAGGAATAAAGATAATGTGAGAACTATTGCCTGGTGCTGGTTCTAATTCAAATAAAGTTTGCATGCCTGTCCTCCCCACACCCTACAGGCTTGGAGGAGTGCCTGAGCCTTATTCCCTTAAGGTTCTTAGCATAATGTCCTGCCCACAGTAGGTTAAAAAATGCTTGCTGAACTAAACTAAAGTCAGAAGGCAATACACCAATCCCTGAAGAGCAAGTGCCGAAAGCGGCAGCTCTGTTACCCGCTGTTGTCGTCAGTCAGGTCACGGTACTCTCGCTCTGGGAGAAGGGAAAGAGCCATGCTCCCCACGATGGGATGGGGAACCTGACAAAACCAGGGTACCCTTCCAGAGAACAAGAAGCCAACTTACCACTTATTAACAAAATCTTGAAATTCCAGACTGAATACTCCGCTGGGCAGTTTTGGAGGAGGCTGCAAATACACATTGGGATGTAAGAGATGCCTGGCTTGCTGCTCCAGCCATCTCGTAGGTCCCCTCCCAACCCCCACCTCTGGGCAGTGCTGCCCTCATCCTGTCAAGGCAAGAAGGGGTGGGAGGCCAGCGGCCGCCTGCCGGGTCACCCTGATGGAACCACTGGCCTCATAAACCAGTTAAAACTGGGGCCAAGTCTGTTTTACCACTCACTTCTCTGGTGGTGGCTAAACAAATTACTGTTCCTCTCTGAGCCTCAGTTTACCCTTCTGTGAAATGGGAAGGACCTAATGATCTCTGGGACTCGTTCCAGCTCTGACACCAGAACTGCAGACCTTGGAGTGTGGCATGGAAACGCCCAGCAAATCCTAGGAACAACGGGGATATGCAAACCACCACCAGCATAGGCCAGCCTGGATGGCACCTATGGAAGTCAGAGAACACTAACTAGCTAAATAGTAATAAGATTTATATCCCTTTTCTGTGCCCTGAAGGAACAGAGAAGGTTAATAAAACATTAACTAGCAGAGAGCTGTGTCTGGAAGCATGTTACCTGTACACTCTCTCCAGGATCAAGACTGTCTGCAGACAGCAGAGCAAGAACACTGGCAATAGCTCATTTCCCCAGGGTGCCCGGTGGGGACCATGCAGGGCTGTACAGGACAAGGCCCTGGACCACCCGGCGCATGTGCTCCGTGCAGCTCAAAAGAAACACGACCCACCCTCACATGACCTGCACTGGAGCTGTGCACAGCTTCTTTGTGAGCTGATCCCCAGATACCGTGGGACGTCACTGCTCTGATGTGCAGCCCAAACCAACAGGTGAGTTGAGACTACATACTAAACACTGACACTACCAAAAGAGCCAGCCCAGCCCTCCTTCCCCTGATGCTATCAGAACAGCAGGTGAACAAGGCGGCCGAGGGTGCTGAACTCGTCTTGGCCCGCAGCTCCTCCAGCCCTGCCCGACCCTCCTCTGAGAAACCTTGGTGCTAAGTCCATAGCTTCCTGCTCCCTGAAAACCTAAGTTTGAGAATTGCTTATCAGTCTTCTCCTTGACTCTTTTTTCTTTTAAACATACCGGGATACACATTATGCAGACAATGTATGTTTTTCGTATTAAAGTCAGCCAATTACGATAACCAAGAAGAAACCTTTAATCAGCTGTACTCCGTCATTCAGATAACCAGTGCATCATACTACTTTCCAGACTTTATATGCACATACATGCATAGATTTTTTTAAAGAGTGGATCATACTATGCATACTATTTTATAATCTTTTTCATAACATTTACAGTGAATATTTTCCATATCTGTTTCCACAGTGTCATTTCTTATACTCATTGCTTTTTAATGGCACTTAAAAGAGAAACTCCTATATTGCAGTTATATATGCATTTGCCTTGCCTCCCCTTTACAATCTAACAGTCTTCAGGACAAGGTCTTTTGTTTTTCCATCTCTGGCTTCCCACCTCACTCCTGCCACCATCCCACAGTGCTGAGCACAGTAAGTGCACAAGAAAAGCTTGATGAACAAAGGAATAGGAATGAGCACGGTGGAGGCCCCTGAATCTGAGGAGGAGGGGCTCCTACGTGAAGGTGTTCCTAGGGAAGGGACTCCTACAGCCTCTACACTGACCACTCAGTTCCAAGAGCATGACGCACAAACCAGGGCACGTGAATCCTGGGCCCACGAAGCCCATGTTGTAGGTTTCCCAGTCAAATTCATGTCTTTTTTCTTGAGTAAATAAATCCTAAGGTTAAAGAAGCCATGCAATACTTACTTCATTGACTATATAATCCAACAACTCAAAAATTGCCATGGGAGGTCGGCTGTCCATTCCATAAGCTACAGATTGAATAAAAAGAAAAAAGAAAACAATTCTCAGAAAAACAGGAGGTTATTTGCCAGTAAGAGACTAGGGGTCAGGCATGGATCCTGGGGACCGGAACAGGGTGCTGGACAGCTGAGCCACAGGTAAGGCCTGCACAGGGGACCAGCAAAGGCCAGAGCGAAAGGCTCGCCACAGTAGGAGTCTGGGCTCCGCCACAGCTGAGGTTTGTGATCTTGGGCAAATAAGTTGATTGCTGAGCCCAGTTTTAAGCTTTATAAAGTAGAGACAGATAATTTTGTCTGCTCTTCCCTATACTGAGAAGAGCAAATAAGATAATAACTAAAGGACTCAATTTTAATTCTCCTTGAGCTTAGGTTTCTTCTTTTTATGCCCCAAAGTCCCAGGCCTGCCTCAGAGGCCACTGCCACCAGCCTGTCCAGTGACCCACCATCAGCTATCTCTGCCCCATCCGTCTCTCCCTTCAAAGATGCCTCCCCAGTGTGGACCTAGTGGAGGTAGAGACCAGGGCTCCCGGGTCAGACAGGAACACGCCGGCATGAACCACACAGTAATGATGGCTGGGCCAGGATCTCCCAAGCACCTGGTTTCCCTCACAGTATTCATGCCGCACAGCACTCCCCACCTAGAAGTCACACTTGGCCACTTACAAGTATATGTGGCCTTGGCTAGTCAAGCTCTGTGTGCCTCAGTTTCCTCATATCTGAAATGGAGATTATAAGAGTGCCCACACACAACTGCTATTAAAATTAGATCATAACAGGCAAATCCATGGAGACAAAGTTGAGCAGGAGGCAGGGGTTGGGGGAGTTCGGAATGACTGCTAATGGAGGTGGAGTTTCTTTTTGAGGTGATAGGAATGTTCTGGAATTACATAGTGATGGCTACACAACATGGAGGAATACACTAAAAACCACTGAATTGTACACTTTGATATGTGCAGTCTTTGTTACATGAATTTTACCTCAATAAGAAACTACCTTAAAAAAAAGAAAAGGCCATGATTTTTAAAAATTAGATAATGCTTATAAAGTGCAGTGCTGGGAACAGTAGGCAGTCAACAAAGGGAAGGAAGTTATTGGTAATAATTTCCAGCACCCCACCAGAGATCCCTGCTCTTCCTCCCAACCCGGGAAACCAAGTCTTGACAGAGTACAGAGAATCCCTCTAGAAACCCCCAGCAGTGAGGACCACCCTCCCCTCCACAGTCCAAGATGGGGCCAAAGCAGGCCACTCACAGCTGAGGGGCCTTCCAGGGGTCCTTGGCCTGGGTGGTGTCTCAGCCGCATCTCCTTCCACCTGGCACCCAAACATGAGCTCCAGCTCCTTGGCATCTGGAGGAGGAATGGGATACCTCCCAACCGCCATCTCAACCAGAGAGAGCCCCATGCTCCAGATGTCTGACTGCACCGAGTAGTGAGTCCCCTGGAGTCTTTCTGGCTATAGGAAAGACGGACACAGTCATGACCACCTGTGAGCTGATCTGAGCCCATGCAGAAGAGGGGTGAGCAAGTCCCCACGGACGCCCAGGGGGAGGCCTCACTCGCAGTGCAGGAGAGTGGGCTGCCCTGCTCGCCCCTGACCCTGGGTCGGCTGAAGCACTTGATCTTCTTCTGCTCTTCCCTCTCAAGAGCTCTCATTCTGTTTCAAGATCTCTACTAACTTCCATTTGCCTTCTCACCTGTCCCCAAATACCATGTTTACCAAATTCTAGCTGGCTCCATGCTCTGACCCCTCCTCACTGCTCTGTCTCCCCTGAACTAACAGTGTCCAACCCCGGATGCCCCTTTAGCTGGGGTTCCAGCTTTGCCCAGCCTGGTCACTGCCTTGCATTTGCAGGGCAGCTTGTCCAAAGTCCAGCATGACAGGCTCATCTTGTTACCTGAGTCTGAAAACGAAGCTTTTGGAACATGGGTCAGGAATGAAGTATCCAGTGGGTAGAAAGGATACTGGCCTTGAGAGGAAAGTGAGGTTCTATGATCAGCTCTGTCACTGACCCACTGACCATCCTTGGAGAACATGGAATGGTAGAAAAGGCAAAGGATCTGAGGCCAGGAGACCTGGGTTCAAGCCCAACTCAAGCTACATGATCCTGAGCCTCAGTTTCCTCATCTATAAAATGGAGCTGGTAACAACCTAACAAAATACCTATGCTACTTATTACTAGGGTTATTGAGAAGGTCCAATAAAATGAAAATGTATGTTAAATGTTGCAAAATGCTATGCAAATGTGAGTTGTTACTGGTGGGAAGAGTCAAAGAGAGATTAAAGTATGTAGTAGTATATACAAAGCATTATTTTTATTGAGCATTAACTGAAATATGTACTTCAAGAACCCTACAAAAACTTTTTATTCTGAGCATTGTATATTTATTCAGACAACAAATTCATTTCTCCCATAGGATTTTTCACTAACCCCAACACTACCATTTTGGAACTGACCACATAACCACAAAAATCCAAACCACTAAACCCTGTAAGTCCCAGGGCCTTATTATCGGTCCGTGGCCTGCTGATTTTGAACTTAGCAGATGAGTGGCCCTGAGTTGGCAGCTGGGGGGCCCAGGATGTTTGCTCAGTTTTTAGACATTTAGGGAAGCTGAATGGATTTCATGTTTCTTGAAACTGTGGGTCACTGGGGGAAGGGGAAGAGAGAGATGCGGGTCAGGACCCGGTGAGTGATGTTGACAGGGGCTAGAGTGGCAGTGAGGGTAGGGAGCAGGCAAGAAGGAATGAGGATGTGGGCATGACCTTCCATAAAGGGAGGCCTACAGCGGCTGCCCAATCCAACCAAAGAGGCAGGCATCCCCCAGCACAAGGTTCTGGCTCCACCAGGGAAGGCACCCCCTCGGCTCCTCCTCCTGACCAGTCAAGAAGCTCAAGAAACAGTATCTGCTATTCATACCGACATGTAGGACCTTGTGCCCACGAAAGAGTTGGCCATGGAGTCGATGAGCTGCCCGCTGACCCCAAAGTCACAGAGCTTGATCTCCCCACGGGAGTTCACTAGGATGTTGGAAGGCTTGACATCTGCCGGAGAGAGAACAGAGAAAAGTGGGGATTGGCACACGTAGGCTGGGGGGGTAGGTGGAGGTTGGTCACTCTACAGATACAGCCCTGACCATGAGTCCCAGGACCTACCCCTGCCCCCATCACAGCGCCAGCCCTGGGCTGCACACCCGGACCCCTTACGCCCCCTTGTTCAGGGTTCTAGAAAGGACTGCAAGGAGAGGAAAGGACAAGCTGCTGTAGAAGCAGGACTGAAGTCAGTGGATTTCCACTCTTTGAGAATTCAGTCTTGGCCAGATGACCCACAGGAAAGTCAATTATCTTGCATAATCAAGATTTAAACTCTGCTGCTTCAGGACTAGCCGTCACCAAAGGGGAGGGGTTGGCGAAAGGGGTGGGGAGGATGTGTGGGGAGGGAGGGAGAAGGGGACTAAAGGGCACTATAATCAGCACACATAATATAGGTAGGTCACGGGGGAGGCAGTACAGAACAGAGAACACAAGTGGTGATGCTATCGCACCTTAGTACCCTGAGGGACAGTGACTGCAATGGGGTGTTTGTGGGGGGACTTGATAATATGGGTGAATGTTGAAACCACAATGTTGCTCATGTGAAACCTTCATAAGATTGTATCAATGATACCTTAGTAAAAAAAAAGTTTGTTGCTGCAACCACCTTGACTGGCAGGACACAATATCTATAGTTGAATCATAAGGGAAGAAAAACACAAGTCCTGTTTGCTCGCTGAAGCTACAGACCAAAGACAAGGGGAATGGGACGGAGGCATGCATTCCTGTTCCTGACCTCGGGACCAAGCCCAGAGCATGTGAGTGTTAGGAATATGTGCCGCTGGGGTTGGGAGCTGACTTATGATCTCTTTCACTGCAGTCATTTCCCTAAGGGCCTTCACAGCTATACCGACCTTAGTCAAGAAACAGTCCCTTGCTGCCTGGGGCCAGAGAACTAGAGAGGCCTGAAAGCTGGTCCTCAGAGTCCAGGCAGTGCCCCCAGCAGCCCATCCCCCTTCCCTTCACTCAGACCCTCTCCACGTCCTGTCCCAGCTACTAATCCCCTGGCCTTTCCCTTTGCAAAGGTTTTTCTCCTGCTGTCTCCTCTGATTCAAACTGCTCTGTAATGTGGGCAGAGTACAAATATTCTCATTTACAGATGGGAAAACTGAGGCTGGGACTTGGTAAAAGTCCCCAGGCCAGGGTTTTGTGGGCAGACATCAGCAAACAATGAGAACCACACAAGAGCAGACCATATCCAGGGGCAAAATCATACACTGTGGCAGAGAATCTTTGGCAGAAGTAATATAGACACTGTAAAGAATTTCTCAAGAATTAGAGGGAAAAAAACCAAATCCCCAGAATTCCAACCTACCAAAACCACTACTACTATTATTTTTCCATTCAATATTTTCATATGAATGCATTCATTTATTCTTAAACAGATTCTAATGGATCTATTTAAGTATCTTTCCAAGAGGAAACTGAAAAAAAAAAACAATCACTCTCTCCTATCCCAGTCCTTCCCCTGCCCACCTCCTCCCAGGGGAAGGGCTCACCATACACCCCCTGGGTGGGGTGGGAACCACAACCACAGCCCCCCAGCCAGCTCTAGATTCCCTCTACCCACCATCAGCTCTGCTGGGCAGGGAGCTGTCAGCCTTACCACTGAAACTGCAGAGCCAGGATGATACCTGACACACACAAGCCGCTCCAAACGCTTGTGAATCAATGGATGTGAACTCACTGTGTGCAAAGGCATGCCCTCAGAGCCACTGGTGTGGTCTTTCTAATCTTTCGTCCGGTTACAGGACTTGAGACCTTTCCAAACCCCTTGGCAACCCACACCCCCCACACACCCGTATCTCGTACATACAGACCTCCAGAACATAAGCATGTGAAGTAGCCTCCTAGACAATATGGCTCCTCCCTCCCCTTCATAGTGGACAAGAAAAGTCTAAGGCCCAAACTTCTCTGCGGTCACATGGCAAAAACTGGGTAAAGCCGGACTCAGAACTCAGACCTCCTGATGCCTAGCCCTGTCCCCTCCCCACCACTGTGCCACTTTACTCAACTGTTTCACTCATCCACCTAACATTCGCTGAGCACTTACTACATGCCAGGCGCCATGCAGGCAACAGGGAGAGAAGGACAAGCAAACTGATTAAGCTCCCACCAACACGAAGCTTACATTTTTGTATGACGAGACAGACAAAAACAAACCAATGTGTAATGTCAGGTGGTCTTAAGTGCCACGAAGAAAACAGAAATAAAACCAAGCAGAGCACAGACAATGGGGGGGCGCTGCAGTGACAGGTGATGAGGGGGGGCCTCTGTGCAGTGATGATGCCTGAGCCAAGACCCGCACAAGTCGAGGGAATGTCATGCGGCCTCCTGGGGAATCCTTTCAAACACGTGGGGAGATTACAAACTTGAGGAGAACAGGGACTAACTTTTCTTCTGTTTCTTTCTCAAGCCTAGTACGAGGACAGGCTCCTACAGACACTTCCAAGGAGCCACAAGTCCTCATCTCCACAGTGCTGTGGTCCTTCTCAGAAGACAGATGCCTGACCCCTGGAGGTCAGCATTCAGTGTGGGGATGGTGATGCTGAGTAACAAGACAGAACAGAGGAGTGGGGCGAGTGATGGTGCTTGCAGGGCCTGGCGGGGCAAGCACATGGGGGTCTCTCTGACGTGAGCCTCTCCTCACACTTCCCACCAAATGCCACTGCCTTTCAGCCCTGGGCTTGGGCCACCAAGCCCTCATCTTCCAAATGTTCCCAAGAGCTGTCAAACCTTTAGAGCAAAAGAGCAGAACTGGCTAAAGAGACAGGAGACCTGCATTCAATCCTCACCCTGCCACCTGCCCCACAAGCGGCCTTGAGCACGTCACTCTCACTCTGCTGCTCTGGTCTGGCCTGCCCATCAGGAAACTGCGGATGATAATCACAGTTCTTGCAACCTCACCAAATGGAGAGCAGGTCCTAAGAATCTAATTAGGCCTAGAATCTAACGAAGTGTGGGCGTGTAAACAGCACACATGTTACAGGAACAAAATGAATGACAAGTTCACAGCACCAGACACCCCTGCTCCCCGACAGGAGCAGCCCCTCCCCAGGCCCGGGTGCCCTCCTCTGCTGGCTCAGACATTCCTCTCCAGGCTGCAGCTGCTGCTCAGGAGCTACTGCACTGCCTCTGTAACTGTCCTTGTATCTGATTTCTATTCACATGGCAAGCAAACCTCCCTTTTTTAAAAACTTATGTAACACCACTTTCCTCCTCCCTGGCTGTCAGTTCTTGCCTTCCCCACCCACCCCAGGGAACGAGGCTGCCTGGGAAGCTGCAGAGATCCATGGCACAGAGGGTCAGAAGGAAACCCCATGGGGTTTTTCCCTGCTTGGACCACATCTGTCCTGGGAGCCAGATGGACGACACGCGGCCCTCCTGGTGACCTGGGAGACCAGACGAGGAGTTGGAGACCTGAGCACTCTAAATCACTCAACTCCAGAGCCTGTGGCTGAAGCAGCCAGGCTGGGATGTGCTCCTGCCTGGCAGCCTCAGCCAAATCAGGCTCTTCTCTGGGGGCAGAAAGAGATTCAAGCCAGACACGGCAAGAGATTGTTTCCTCCTACTGTAGCATTAAGCATTTGCTTTCCACGATCACCAGCCCTCCCTGCCCCCTGCTCCTCCCTGTCCCCGGTCTCTTCTGCCCCCACCGCCTTCTGCAGAGCAGCCAGCACTCCTCCAGTGGGTCAGCCCAAGCACAGAATCTGCAGTCGGAGCCCCTCAGTCTGGCTTCCCAAGCCATTCACAGCTCCCTCCTGGCCTCTCCAACTTCTTGTTGCAACATATCTCCAAGTCCACCTCTCCCAGAGCAGCTGGCCCACCCCTGTAACCGTGCTGGTCCTCACATCTAGAACACCCTCCTTTCCCACTCATCCTCTCACTTCTGCTTCTAGGTGTCGCGTTCTCCTGAGTCCCCTTCCCAACGTGGAATACTGCTCTGCTCCTGGAGCCCTGGGATGTCCAATCAGGCTTCCTCCCACTTCTTTCCTAGCAGCAACCTCAAACACTGTTCAAATCACAGGCCCAGGCCCTGTACCCCCTGAGGCCTTCTCCAGGCCTTGGGTTCTCTTTCTGAGCCTGCAGTATCAAGAGGGTGAGGCAGTCCCAGCGCCTGGCAGGCCACGTTGCATTCTGGAGGAAGCATCTACCATCCACTAGGCTTCCAGGCTGACAAGATTCCCCAGGAGACCTCTAAGGTGCTGCGGTTTTATGCCCTGATCCTGCTCAGTCCCTGCAACAATGAGGATGGGTGAACCCTCCTTCAAAAACAAACAAGGACATAAAAAACCCTAAAGACTCCACTCCAAAACTACTAGAACGAATATCTGAATTCAGCAAAGTTGCAGGATACAAAATTAATACACAGAAATCTGTCGGTTCCTATACACTAATGATGAACTAGCAGAAAGAGAAATCAGGAAAATAATTCCATTTACAATTGGATCAAAAATAATAAAATACCTGGGAATAAACATAACCAAGGAAGTGAAAGACCTATACCCTGAAAACTACAAGACATTCTTAAGAGAAATTAAAGAGGACACTAATAAATGGAAACTCATCCCATGCTCTTGGCTAGGAAGAATTAATATTGTCAAAATGGCCATCCTGCCTAAGGCAATCTACAGATTCAATGCAATCCCTATCAAAATACCAACAGCATTCTTCAACAAACTGGAACGAATAGTTCTAAAATTCATATGGAACCACAAAAGACCCTGAAAAGCCAAAGCAATCCTGAGAAGGAAGAATAAAGAAGGCGAGGTCTCGCTTCCAAACTTCAAGCTCTACTACAAAGCCACAGCAATCAAGACAATTTAGTACTGACACAAGAACAGACCCAGAGACCACTGGAACAGAATAGAGAGTCCCGATATTAACCCAGACATATATGTTCAATTAATATACGATAAAGGAGCCATGGACATACAATGGGGAAATGACAGCCTCTTTAGCAGCTGGTGCTGGCAAAACTGGACAGCTACATGTAAGAGAATGAAACTGGATCACTGTCTAACCCCATACACAAAAGTAAATTCGAAATGTAAGTTATGAAACCATAAAACTCTTAGAAAAAAACGTAGGCAAAAATCTCTTGGACATAAACATGAGCAACTTCTTCATGAACATATCTCCCCATGCAAGGGAAACAAAAGAAAAAATGAACAAGTGGGACTATATCAAGCTGAAAAGCTTCTGTACAGCAAAGGACACCATTAATAGAACAAAAAGGTACCCTACAGTATGGGAGAATATATTCATAAATGACAGATCCGATAAAGGGTTGACATCCAAAATATATAAAGAGCTCACACACCTCAACAAACAAAAAGCAAATAATCCAATTAAAGAATGGGCAGAGGAGCTGAACAGACAGTTCTCCAAAGAAGAAATTCAGATGCCCAACAGGCACATGAGAAGATGCTCCACATCACTTGTCATCAGAGAAATGCAAACTAAAACCACAATGAGGGAATCACCTCACACCAGTAAGGATCACCATGCAAAAGACAAACAACAACAAATGTAGGTGAGGTTGTGGAGTAAGGGGAACCCTCCTACACTGCTGGGGGGAATGTAAATTAGTTCAACCATTGTGGAAAGCAGTATGGAGGTTCCTCAAAAAGCTCAAAATAGAAATACCATTTGACCCAGGAATCCCACTTCTAGGACTTTACCCTAAGAATGCAGCAGCCCAGTTTGAAAAAGACATATGCACCCTTATGTTTATCACAGCACTATTTACAATAGCCAAGATATGGAAGCAACCTAAGTGTCCATCAGTAGATGAATGGATAAAGAAGATGTGGTGCATATACACAATGGAATATTATTCAGCCATAAGAAGAAAACAGATCCTACCATTTGCAACAACATGGATGGAGCTAGAGGGTATTATGCTCAGGGAAATAAGCCAGGCGGAGAAAGACAAGTACCAAATGATTTCACTCATATGTGGAGTATAAGAACAAAGAAAAACTGAAGGGACAAAACAGCAGCTGGATCAAGAACCCAAGAATGGACTAACAGTTACCAAAGGGAAAGGGACTGGGGAGGATGGGAGGGAAGGGAGGGATATGGGGGGGAAGGGGGCATCACGATTAGCATGTATAATGTGGGGGGGGGCACGGGGAGGGCTGTGCAACACAGAGAAGACAAGTAGTGACTCTACAGTATCTTACTACGCTGCTGGACAGTGACTGTAATAGGGGTTGTGGGAGGCACTTGATAAAGGGGGGAACCTAGTAAACATAATGTTGCTCATGTAATTGTAGATTAATGATTCCAAAAGGAAAAGAAAAAAACAAACAAGGAGGTTTGATGAAAAACTAAATGAGAAGAAGTATTTTCTTCTCTGACATTTTGTCCTCAAAATAACCACAGGTCAAAGCCTCCTGATTTTCCCCCCAAGAATACGTGATTTTAACTTCTGAGTGTTTTCCATCACCCTAAAGCAAGGGGTTTGGATTAAACAACTCAGCAGGTCATTTGCTTATTCTATAAATACCTATAGAATGCCTGCACTGAGCTATGAGTAAAAAGGACACAGTCCCTTGACCCTGTCCCAAGGCTGATAACCACTAAGGGAGACAGAATCCAACAGAAAACAAGAACATGTGCATACGTGCAGGATGGTAAGGGCAAAGAGAGAGACACGTCAGGGCACTGTGGACTCAGATACTCTAAATTCTTCCAACCAGCCAGAATAGATGCCAGCCTGACTAGCTGGTAAGGCCCTTAGCAACAGATGAAGCAAGACAAGTATGAGCCCCCCAACCCCAGGTGCCATGTTGGAGTCTGTTTGGTTTAGGCTAATATTACAAGAAGTTGCATTACGTATTGTAGGGTGGAAGGGAGGGAATGCAACATGAAAGAGGGTAGAACATGGAGGAACACCAGGCAGAGAAGCAGGGGAGGAAATGGGGAGCACAACTGAACAGAAGAGGTAGAGGGAAGGAATGAGAGCCCCAGAGAAGCTAAGTGACACCTGGAAACCAGACTCACTCATCTGTGACGAAGGCTGAATCCAAAAGTAAGACATAAATGCTAAAGAAAAAAAAGGCAAATAAGATATGAGATTTTTAAACGGTAACTTTAGGTTCCAAATGGCCTCTTCTTAGCAACCCTGGTGGAGCCTTAATAACCCTTCTCTAAAGATGAAGAAATGGATGAAAATGTAGCTCACCCTGGTAAATCAAGTTAACATTCTCCACAGAGCCACAGTCAGTTATTCATGGCCTTGAGGAGCTAACTAAACAGCAAAGATAATTAACATTCAGAGACAAGCTCAAACCCTTCTATTAGCCATGACCTGTCACCTCTTTTTCCCATCCGCTCTTCCTCAAGAGCATTGAAAAGAGCCTCCAGCCCACCTCCAACCCCCCAAGCAAAGGAGAAGGGATGCAGCGGAAAGCCTAGGGGTGGGAGGCAGGGTGCAGACCAGCCCCACCCACCTAGGAGGACGCTGCCACAGCCTGGGTCATAACAACTCAGACTCTTGATTATCCAGAGATAATCTGAGTCTAGACAAATTGTAAACCACAGTGAGTTGTTCTCCAAGGTTTCAGAAAAGCCATTATTATTAAGTTGAGCGCAAAGGGGGTCAAAAGGCACAAATTTCCAGTTATAAGTACTGGGATGTATATACAGCAAAGAGACTACAGTTAACAATACTGTGCTGTATATCTGAAAGTCACTAACAGTAAATCTCAAAAATTTCCATCACAAGAAAAAAAAATTGTAACTGTGGTGATAGACATTAACTAGACTTACTATGGTGATCATTTCACAATCTGCACATCTATCAAATCATCCTGCTGCGCTCCTACAACTAACACTCTAGCCTCTGCCTTTAGCTCACAGTGTACAGTTTTCAGGCTGTGGTTGGGGCAGGGGGGTCACTCACATGATGGATGTAATAAGCTTTATCTGAGGATAGGATCTAATTTAGGGTAGGTTGAAATCCTTGAAATCTGGCTCTGAGAGAAAATAAATCTCTGCTCCGCTTTAGTGGGTGAGCGCTTCCTTCTCAGCTCTGGCTCATTATCCTCCGTGAAGGAACCAGAGGTTGTTTCCACCTCCTCCCGATTAACAACTGAGTTCAAAACGGAAGGGAACTTCTGGAGCAAGTGTGCCAAATCCTAACAAGCAGCTATTTTTGATCTCTCTCCACTCTTTGCAACCAAGTCTTCCAACTGCATTTAAATTTCTTTCCCCCTCCTAAGGTTCATTAGTTTTGAAATGCTTTCATTCTCTACCCTTCTGTGTCCCCTCTACAAATTCAGAGCTCATCTCCTTACCCAAAAGGCTCACAAATGTCAACAATTCAACATGAGATGAATTGTTCACCAGTTCAGAATTTGGTTTTCATTGACACAAAAAAATTTTTTAAATGGCCAAGAATTTTAAAATAAGATGTAAATGGAAGCCACAGCAAAAGGTATGGGGTTACACTGAAGAGACAGAGAGGGAAAGGAAAGGAAAAGGGGGCAGTAAAGGGAAAAGCTGATTCTGGGTTTCCTGGTTTCTCATTTCTAATGGCCCCATAATAATTTGGCAGAGCAGCCCCATTTTACAGATAGGAAATGAGGACCCAAGTAGAAGTCCTTTGCCAAAGATCCCAAAGTAACTTTTCCCGTAAAGAACCTGCCTTCCAGCAAGTATTTCCCCTTCCAGGCAATCTGCACTACTTCAGAGGACAAGCAGCAGGCAGCCCCTTGCAAAGCCCATCAGCCCCCTGCAGGCAGAAGAACCACGTGGCCTACCTGCATACTTACCATTTGCAATTCAGAAAGGGAAATGAGTTCCCTGGTTTGTTCTGCTGAAGGCTAATTTTGCTCCGCAAGAAGAGAGCAAAAAAACAACAGAGAAAGGAAAGGAAGAGATAGGCCAGAGATGTTCATTTTTAAATGGAGAGAGAATTTCAAGTCACTCACAGTACTTACGGTGACCCAGCCCCACCAGTGAGGCATCCCCACTTGCGCCTGGGTCACTGCATGATGACCAGAGAAGTTGGGAAAGGAGGTCAACAGGTCGCTCGCCCGTCATTCCTAGCTTAGCCCCTAAAGGAAAGCACTCAGAAGGCTGAGTTTGCTGATTTAAGGACAAATGAAAGCCAAATGGAATGGGCATGCCTCAGGTGGCCCACTGAGAACCCTGCCCACTACACACCCTCCTCGGGAAACATGCTCCTCCCTCACTCCAACCGACTGCTTCAGGCAGCCACTGCCAGTGGGCAGGCCCCTGACCGAGGCGGGCCACTCTCAGTCCCCTCTCCCCACACCACGGAGCCCCCAGAAGCACCGGGCGCAGGCCTGTGTCGACCTAATCAGAGGCCTTCCTCAGGATTTTCCAGCAGAAGCTGAGAAAGGCTTCTCCTCCTTTGCTAATGAGACGAAAGCCAGAGGCAACGGTTCCCAGGTGGCAGAGACGGCTGGCCTGAGAGAAGAGAAACAGCCCACTAAAGAGTCTTTCCTGACTACTCTTAGTTAAGTGTAACAGCTAATAACACTGAGTTCCTGGACACAATAACCCCTCAGGCCAGCTGCATTATCCTTCCTGGGGTTGGGTTAGCTAAGCCAGAAAACCAAAATCTCTTTTATTGTTTGAGCAAATTCATGTTCACTAAAAACAAAGAATCCTTAATATGCACTGGTTTTTATCATCAATTGGCATAAAAAACTACACTATTAAGTAGGCATATAGTGTGATGTGGAAATGGCACTACCAACTCTACAACTTCAAAGTCTGAGTCCTGGCTGCACCACTCACCAGCTGTGTGACCCCGGCCAAGTCACAGGGGCCTCTCTAAGCCTGTTCCCTCAGCTGTCGGATAGGAATAGTGATTCCCACATGATGGCACTTGGCAGGTACTAAGTGCTCAACAAACTGGAAGTACTGTGCGTGTGCACAGAATCTAGAGTTCAGTGGCTCTGGAAGCTTAGAAGAAAAATAAAAGCTAAAATTTGAGAAAAAGCATAGTAAGATAAAGAATCAGGTCCTGCTCCGTCTGGTTCCTATCGATGCTCCAAAAGGACTGCATGTTCCCCGTTTACCCCTTGCATGTTGTGTGTCTGAATCATCTGCTCTTGCTCTTTGTTCATATATGACCTACCATCCTTTCAGTCTTATTGTTTGTGGGAAAGGAAAGGAGAGAGGGCTCCCTAACTCAAAAGTATCGCCTTAATTAACCTCTTTACCTGTACACAGACGGAGCCCCACCAACCATCTGCACCGTGTAGGCTTTGCTAGGATACCCAGAGACTTGGGCTGAGAGGGTCAAGCTGAGTCTGCGCTGTGCCTGGGATGAACCTGATCACCACTGGGAGCTTGGGGGACAGTGGGAGGGCAGAGAAGCAGAGAAAACCAAGTGCAGAAGATGCAGGACAAAACAGCCTAAAGTAAAGAGAGGCCGGGACTCCAGTGGCCTTCCAACCCTGTCCTGTCTCTTTCTGAGCACTGGCTACATCTGCCCCTTGTGTTCCCCCAGGCCCCATGGGTCCTTGTAAGGAAGTCCTCTGTCTGTTTACACGGACTCAAATTGATTTCTATTACTTGTAACAAGAGACCTCATTGAAAGAACAACCAGCTCCCACCTTCTCTGTGAAGCCGCCCCAGACCACTCAACAGCCACAAGTCTCCCTTCTCCTTGGAACTCTGCAGCTTAATTTTTTCTCTGAAAAAGTCAATTCACAAAAGTAGAGAGTGTAACCATATACCCATTCCCCAGCTTCAGCAATTATTTACTTATTGCTGATCTTGCTTTATCCATAACCCTCAGCTTTTTCCTTGCAGGGTGGTAGGGAACAGAGTATTTTAAGGCAGATCCCAGACCTTATGTCAATTCTCCCCTGCATCTTACATTCAAATATTAAGGTATAATCTTGACTCTCCAACCAGGACTAGAAGCTTCTTAGGAGCCCAGCATATGCTCAGCGAGCTTTTAAATGCCGTGACTTTGATGGTGTTACAAAGTTGGGGTCTGAAAGTTTCATCTGATCTTCAGGTCCGTTCCAGGAGATAGAGAAGAAGAGAGAGTACCTCTGAGTGAATACGGAAAGCAGGGCTCAGAGATGATGAGGGACTCTGCCAGGGTCACTCAGGGTGCTGATGGCTGAGTGGAAGGAACCTTCCACAATGTTCTGTCAGAAGCCAGGAGGGAGAAGGGAGAGGAAGGCAGTGGCTGAGGCCACTTGGTGGGCGGCAGCTTTCTGGGGACTCTGCCTGCCACTGCCACCCAGTGACCGCACTGCACACACCTCACAGGTGGTGAGCACTTACCTCCAGTGAGAAATTTTGAAATGTGTTGTTTCCAAATGGAAAAGTAAATTCCCACATCTGGTTCTAATTAATTGTATCAAGCCTAATGCTGGTTCCCCCCTTAGGCTGAGATGTGCCGCTAGGCTCTACGCTGCCACTCTGTGGTGTTGGGCACTGTGGGCTCGGCTCCATCTTGCCTGGGAGGTGGGCGATGAACGCTGCCCCTGTTTGTTCACCAGACTTCCAGATCAAACCAGCTCTCCTGGGTTTTAGTCCTCCACAGGAAGTTTTCTGTAACTGAGGAGAGGGGAGACCCAGCCCAGGTTGCCCTCAGAAAGCAGGCTTTGGGATGTGGGAGGGAGCAGTGCAGCTCTCCGGGCGATCCTCTTGGCCTGGGGTAGCAGGGCCTGTCCTAAAGGTCTCAGGTACTGACTTGGGGCACAACCTTGGGCCAGGCTCTGTTCAACCTGTGGCCTCCCACCTGGGCTCCTCCCTTCACATCTATCCCTGGCAGCGCCCGCCCTTTGCTCTCCAGGGGCTTCCCAGAATAAAGCCTGACTGCATGTCCCCTTCCTGTCCCCTCCTCTCCCTTCACTCGGTCCCTGTCCTGACTCAGACCCACGTTCTCTCTTCCTGGGCCATGGCAACAGCCTCCTCACGGATCCCTCTCTCCTCTCCTGCTCATCCTGGCCACAGCAGGCAGGTCCTCCCCCTCCAGCACAGCTTGCCTTGCTCCCCTGTGCAGGAGGGGTCCTCTGCTTCCCACTGCCTGGCAAAACCCAGGTCAGGTCCTGAGCATGGCAGTGAAGACCCTCTTCAGTTGCTTCAGCTCTTCCCTCCTCAGCTCCCACCACTTGCCATCAGGAATCCTTTGTTCTACACAACTGGAATGAACAAAGCCGCTCTTTCCTGTTAAGGACATACCGGTGTTTTCCTGCCTCTGTGTCCTGACTCATGTTTCCCTCTACCTGGAATTCCTTTTCCCGACATTGCCACATGTAAACTCCTCCCTGTGCTTCAAAGCTCGGCACAAGCACCACCTCCTCCTGGATGCTTCCCTGAAGGGATCCGAGGACACGCTCTCTCCCTCCAGCGTCCCATCTGCGTCGTTTGAAGAGCTAAGAGACAAACTCATCTGGAACCATAATCCACTGCTGTGGGTCTAGCAGCTGAGGTAATTTTAGCGAGAACGTGACTCACACTTCTAACCTAGAGACAAGCATGCTGGATTCTAGCTACTGATTAGCCACTCTTGGTTTCTCTCCATCTGGAAGGTGCAGCAGTCTAGACAGAGTCCAAAGGAATCAGTTCACCCTACAAATCCACTGCCCCCTTGAGGCTGGGGAAAGAGACTGGGGGACAAAGGAAGCAGAGGTGCGGCCAGGGCCAGTTCCCTGACACCATGGGCAACCTGCAGATGGAGACACAGCAACACACAGACAGGAACTGTGCTCAGGACAGACACCTGTGTGGAGCCGCAGGGGCCAGCCTGACCGCCACTCAGGGAAGCCTGGCCGACACCAGAAAAGGCCCAGCAGTCGGGGACAGTGCCTGCACGGGTCATAGAAGCCACTCAAAAACTCATTAGGTGTGAGTCTGCTACAAACAGCTGTAAAACAACAACAAAATGAAAACAATCTTAGGCCACTTCAGATCTTGCCTACTGGTGCCAACAGCAAGTCTGACTGGCATGCAAAGAATTAAGAAATCCTGCCTGTAGCTGAGGACCCAGTTCCTCCGAAGACTATTGCTAGAACACCCTCAAGGTACTTGGGAGACCCCCATACGACACTGTGTCTCCTCAGAAGCCTTAACTCCTAAGGCCCTAAGAGCTTCCTGTTTTTACACAACTCTTTATTCTGAGCACCAAAGAACTCTACTGGAGCACATTCCAAGCAGGGTAACCCCATGGCATCAAGTACTCTAGCTCTGGATAGAGCCATCACTGGCGGCCCCAGTTAGTCTCATTACGCATCCCCTCAAAAACCTAGGCTGCCTTTCTCAGCATGCTGCAGGCCCAGGCTACTAATTCAACCCTGGCCATGAAGGTCGGGCAGCTTACACACTCCTGCAGCTGATACAAGGAAAAGAAAAACAAGTAGAGGCATAATTTGAAACTGTCCTTAGTATTTACTGACCTTCATCAGCAACTCCTAGGCAGAAATAATTCACAGACTAAACTGTATAAACTCCCTATTGATCTAAATTACATAATGCTTCCTCAGGGTCTTGATCAAAACAAGGCCTTGATAATAGGCAAGAAGAGTGGTGAGCTGGCAATGCAAACTACTGCTTTAAATACCAAGGAGCAGAGCTACATCCTAGGACCCCGTTTAACTCATAGCCAACTTGGGTCCACTTTGGATGAGCTGGACCTATAACTTCCTGCCATGGCAACTGGAAAGACTATACAGAATCCTTTGTGGCTAATTCCTTTCAGAGCTTCAGGGTAAGGGAAAAGCCCTCTCCCCTGTTTTAATGAAAACATCTATGTTTTCATAAAAAACTTAAAGTTTAATAAACTTAAAGCTAAGTTCTGTGCTTAAATTCTAAAGCTTCCTCAGTCAAGGGATTCTTCCTCCCCTTAAATCAGGGGTCAGGAAGCTTCTCCTGTAAAGGAACAGAGAGAAATATTTCTTCCTTGGAGGGCCACACAGTTGGTCTCTTTCACAAGCAACTATTCAACTTTGCCATTATAGCACAAAAGCAGCCACAGACAACACTTGAACAAGTAAGTGTGCCTGTGTTCCAATAAAACTTCATTTAGGGACACTGAAATTCAAATTCACACAATTATCACATCACAAAATTCTGAAAAACATTTTTTAGCTTACAGACCATACAAAAATAGGCAACAGGCCGCCAATATGCTCACCCTGCCTCCAATGCTTAATTAGGGTTTGATCTGCTAGCAGTTTTTGTCATTCTGACCTAATGCTTAATAGTATTTCTAGTGAAAAGAGGTTTTTTCCTGCCTAATGAGCTTTCAGCACCTGTTCCTCCCCCCAACTTCCAGTAAAACCCCTCTTTTCCATGTGGGGTATGCTCCCCCCTCAATAGCAAGTGTTTCTACTAGGGTATCAACTAAGAGGCCCCATCTACCTTGTCATGGAAATGGGCTTATAACCCAGGATGGCCAAAGAGACTACTAGCTCTAGTCCCCTGGACACAGCAATTGGTACATGAATGGGTGGGTACTCTAAGCAGAGCCAATCAGTGGTCCATGCACCGATCTGGATGCTGAGAGTAAGCAGAGCTCCTTCTCTGGAATAGGGGACCTAAGGACTAGACGCAGCTGGCACTAGTGACATCCAGGTTGTCCCCACAGAAAAACAGCTTGACCGAAAAGGAAGCCTACACCAGGAAGAGGAAAGCCAAGAGGGACCAGAATGCTGAGCCTGTCATCTCGACCTCCCAGCTATCCCTGTCTCCAGACCTCCTGGTAACCCAAGCCAATACAGTCCCTCTTTTGATTAATCCTGAGTTGGATTTCTGACACCAAAACCAAAGAAATCCTGACTAACTCTGTCACATCAAATTCTATTCGGAAGTTGGCGTGATTAAAGCATAAAAAAATGACACTGGTTGTGTTCCATCACGCATTCCGGTTATTTACAGTTATGTCTCTTTCCCCATTAGACTCTAAGCTCCTGGAGGACCTTCTGCATCATCTTTATGCCTTCTGTAGTTGATTCACCCAGTTCCTTGAACTTGGTACGTATGAGTATTTTACAAATATGCATTACTTTTATCGATAGGAAAGTGACTGTGAGGAGAAGGGCAAATAAATATAAAGGAACATGTGCATGTGTCTATCCATGACTAGTCACCAGAATGTTACCCAGAGACGTCAGAGAAAACTTACACTCCAGGGGATTTACAGATCTAAAACCTACCTGCTGGTCAACAGCTCACAAACCACATACACCAGGCTGAGCCACACAGACCGCTTCACCCTCTGAGCACCGAGGGGAAATAGAACACAATGTCTGTACAACACCAGGACAGATCACAGTGTACCCGTTCACCAAGGATGCAATCCAGGACACCTGGCCAGAGCTTCAGACAGCAGAGGTATCATCTGTTCATGTCCTGCCCAAGAAGTCCTTCTCCATGAGGGCAGAGCCAAATCCCTTCAGGAATGAGGGTGAGAACCTGCTTACCTCTAGGTTCTCATCAAGCATGGACATATTAGAAATGTAGGAAAGCTAGCCACATGCACACTCAAGGCAGTGTACCTCACTAGGACACACTTGCCCAGTCAAGGAAAGGTATTTGAAAAACTCCAAAGAGGTTACTTACTATCTAGCTGGAAAAACAGTACCTACATGGCACCTGAAAACAGTTGGTCTCCCCCAAATACCATCATGGTACTTCTTCTCACTTAAAAAGTAGCTTGTAAGTGCAGGGATGCCTGGTTTTGTACAGCTAACATAGTCCTAAGAGATGTTTCAATCAGATTGATGTAAGTTGCTTGCCTTTTGAAGATTCTTGAAAGATCTTGTAGTGAATGTTTTGAAAAAGCAAAGAACTGTCCCTGAGCAATTTGTGTCCTAAGTTATTTTTGTACATTAGTTATACTTAAGGCAGGGCATACCCAGAATCACTTTTAACCTAATAATTTAAAATCCTAAGTGTCCCCTCTGCACGCTGGAATAGGTAACAGGGTGCCAATGTGCCGCCAACACTCAGCAGGAGGGGATGAAGTCCCTTGATACATGCAAGACTGTTATGGGGGTGTATACTTCAGAGGCACTAACCCTGGGCCCCTCTGTGAGGGGACTGAGCATGCAGGCCACCCCGCAGTGAGGCTGAAAAGGGCCACCTGGCCCAGCGCCAGCAACCAGTGGTAGCCTGGACTAAGGGCAGCTACTTTTCTGCTGGCATGACCCAGCCTCCCAACCAGAGTAGCCTTGGTCCCTGTCCTGCCAAAGTCTGTGGGTTCAGCTGCTCAGAGGATTCTATGTACTTTCTAGGGGTCCTTCAAATGAATAAGTTTTGAGACACTTGAGTCGGGCTGGTTCCTGTTGCTGGCCTTTATGAAAACTTACTAATTCACCTGATAAGCAACAGCTAATATATATTAAGTGTCTACTGTATGCCAAGTGCTAGTCTAACTGCTTTGCAGGCATTATCTCAATCCTCACAACCCTCTAGGTAGGCTCAATTTCCTCCATCTTCCTGAGGTTTGAAGAAGTTAAATAACTTACCCAAGATTCGATAGTAAGTAGCACAGTCAGGATTTGAACCCTGACCTTGCATCACTGTGACAGAAGGGAAAAAAACTGGCCATAACATTTTGTAGTTCCTCCCAAAAAGAGAGAGTCTATGTCTCTACTTTTGAATCTTGGCTTGACCACACAACTTCCTATAACCAGCAGACATTAACAAGCCTGACCTAAAGAGAGGCTTAACCAGTGCTTGAGTATTGCGGGTTACCTTCTTTTACTCCTGAAACCCTAACACCATCATGGGAAGAAGCCACGGCTTTAGCCTCCCTGATTGACTGAAAACATGGGGAGAGAGACCCTGCCAACCCACTGAGTTGTAGAAAGTAATAAATTGTTGTTGTTTTAAAATCAATAAGTGTTGGGGTGTTTTACTGCACAGCAAAAGCTTTGATATAATCACTGAGATACTGCCAGCAAATCAGTATCAACAAAGAATAAATTAAAATATGAGGCAGAGAAAAATTTATTCTTGTTGTTCCCCAAGGACAAAAAGAGAAAAAAGTTTAAACTGCATCAGGAAAGAATATGTCTAGATCAGAGGAAAAACTTACTGGTGAGGAAGCCTAAAGATAGAGTCAGGGCGATTCTCCCTCTCTCTCTCTCTCAGGCTTCCAGAAATCATCCACTCATGTGCTTCCTGCTCAGGAATCAAGTTGTGCAAGAGGACCATTCCACAGGCCAGGCCTTACAATGAATTCTCTTAGGTTTCCAGAGAAGACCCACAAACACAAGAGTCTGAAAAGCTGGGCAGCCAGGCCAGGCCTGCCTGTACACACACTGTTCAATGGAGGGAAGTCCTTTTCCTGACCTCCCCTTCTGACCGGAGCAGGTAGTGAACTCTCCACCAAAAACATCTGTCTAAAGAGCTGCCTGGCTCACAAAACAGCTCTTCTTGCCAAAAAGCAGTAACTGATGGAGGCAGAAAAGAAATTCCTGGGAAAGTGGGGGCAGCACCAGGCAGCAGCGGAGAGCAAGCTAGTTACTCCAGGAATGAGCTGAAATCATCCTCTCTTTAGATGGGAAATAAGAGCTCCCCATCAAAAGCATGCAGCATGATATACAGAAGGCACATGGTAGAGAAAAAAACACAAGACTAGATTAATGACTATGTTCAGAGCCGGCAACATGGGCTTCTGACCCCCTTTCACTGTTGATTCCTGTGTGTTCTGACACAAGTTAATCACACGTCCACCACTCTAACAAACCTTTAAGGAAGAGCTATTCTCTGCTATTATGTTAGGGACTAGGGATGCAAAGGTGAATTAGTGATGTTCCCTGATTAGAAGAAACTCACAGACTAATGAGACATATAAACTCTCTGAGCTTTGGTTTCCACATCGGTAAAATAGGAAAAAATATACTAATATCAGGTTGTGGTGAACAATAAATGAAGTATCATAAAGCTCATATTACAGCCATTGGTACACAACAACTCCTCAATAAGCAGTGATCATTGTTACGTAAGAAAGGGATAGACACTGCTCCTCTGGCAGAATACAGACGCAGAGTGCTTAATCCACTTTGGGAACGGGGAGCAGGTTCATGGAGAAGCTTCTCATTAGAAGAGATGTGTGAGCTAAACAGTAACATCACTGTTAGTTAACATTAATGACCTATGAAGAAGATTTTAATTCTCACAACTATATGAAACAAGCATGGAATTTGCCGTTACTGCTTTTTGGCATGAATTACCTTGATTGTATAGATGAATAATAACTCAAGAGTTTATACACCCTGTATGTACGAGAGCTAGGATTTGAACTTTGGCTGATTCCCAAGCTTCATGTTGTACTTAAAAGAATGAGCAGACTTAGTCTGGCAAGGGTATGAGTCTGAGGGGGGTAGGGGGTGAGGACTGGAAAGTAAGCCTTCCCAGGAAAGGCAGTAATGTGAGCAAAGGTGAGAAAACACTGTGCAAAGGTACAGATCATAGAAGGAAATTAATCACACTGGGTCTCAGTTTCCTCACAAATTACATAAAGGAATAAGGAAGACAATTAGCATTTGTTAGGCCCTTCAGTGTGGAAACACTTTGCCAGTTGCTTTCCTTATGTAATTTCATGAATCCTCATATTGTATCCTCATAGCAACAGGATTCCATTTTATAGATGTAATGGCTTTGCTCTACCAGATCTTTCTACAACACTGACTTCATGGTTCCCTAAGTGAGATTACATATGTCATTTGCAGCCCTAGAACTGCTGCATGCTCAAGAAATGTTAATTCCCCCTCTCCTTTTAGCTACTCCTATTTCCTAGAAATTAATACACTAAACTAGTCTAGTCTAGACATGGAACTCAGATATCTGTAAAAAAAAAACACATAATATTACCATTTGACCCAGGAATTCCACTCCTAGGAATTTACCCTAAGAATGCAGCAGCCCAGTTTGAAAAAGACAGATGCACCCCTATGTTTATCGCAGCACTATTTACAATAGCCAAGATATGGAAGCAACCTAAGTGTCCATCGGTAGATGAATGGATAAAGAAGATGCGGTACATATACACAATGGAATATTATTCGGCTATAAGAAGAAAACAAATCCTACCATTTGCAACAACATGCATGGATGGAGGTAGAGGGTATTATGCTCAGTGAAATAAGCCAGGCAGAGACAGACAAGTATCAAATGATTTCATTCATCAGTGGAGTATAAGAACAAAGCAAAAACTGAAGGAACAAAACAGCAGCAGACTCACAGAACCCAAGAATGGACTGACAGTTACCAAAAGGAAAGGGACTGGGGAGGATGGGTGGGAAGGGAGGGAGAAGGGGAAAAGGGGGCATTACGATTATCACACATAATGTGGGTGGGGGTCACAGGAAAGGCAGTACAACACAGAGAAGACAAGTAGTGCTTCTATAGTATCTTCCTACACTGATGGACAGTGACTGTAATGGGGTTTGTGGGGGGGACTTGATAATGGGGGGAAATCTAGTAACCACAATGTTGCTCATGTAAGTGTATATTAATGATACCAAAAGAAAAAAAAACACATAATAAGGTCTTAATCCTGGAAAACTGCTCCCTCCTCAAGCCATACCACACCTTCTATTGATACTTTCTTAATTGTCATTAGAGAGAGGACAAAATGGTAGCAAGTACAGTTAGAAAGCAGAAGGCTTTCTATAGTTTTACATTTTAAATACATACTTAAGTATATACTTTGTTCATACTGTTGACAGACATTTGGGTTGTTTCTAGTTTTTAGCTATTACAAATAAAACTATGAACATTCATGTACAAGAGCTTGAATGGACATACGCTTTCGTTTCTTTAGGGAAAATCCTGGGAGTGAAAAGGCTGAATGCAGAGTAGGTATATGCTTAACATTTTATGAAACATAAGCTGTTTTCTGACATGATTCTACCATTTTATATTCCTACTAGCAGTGTCTGAGAGTTCTAGTTGCTCCATAATGTCAACATATGATTAGTCAATTTAGACATCTATTGGGTGTGTAGTGTTATCTCTTTGCAGTTTTAATTTACATTTCCCTAATAACTAATAATGTGGTGTATCTTTTCATGTGCTTATCTACCATTCACATATCTTCTCTAGAAAAGTGTTCAAATGTTTTACCCATGTTTTGAGCTGTTTATCTTTTTATTATTAAGTTGTAAGAGGTCTTTATATATTTGAGATAAGGTCCTTTCACATATATATGTGTTGCCAGTATTTTTCTGAGTCTGTGACTGGCCTTTTTCGCTTTTGTCATAGTGTCTTTTGAAAAGCAAATGTTTTTAATTTAGATGAAGTTCAATTTGTTGATTTTTCCTTCATAGTCTGTGCTTTTTGTGTCCCACTTACAAACTCTTTGCTAAAACACAGGTCACTGAGATAGTCTCCTCTTTTAGAAGTTATATAGTTTAACTCTTACAGTTTGACCTGCAATCCACTGAAAGTTAATTTTTGTATATGGTGTGAGGTAATAATAGGGGTTCATTTTTGTGCATATGGACATCCAATTGCTCCACCCACACTTCTTGAAAAGATTATTCTTCCCATATTGAACTACCTTGGAATCTTTGTCAAAACTCAATTGACTATAGCCTCAACAAACAAAAAGCAAATAACCCGATAAAAAAATGGGCAGAGGATATGAAGAGACACTTCTCCAAAGAAGAAATCCAGGTGGCCAGCAGACACATGAAAAGCTGCTCCACATCACTAATCACCAGGGAAATGCAAATTAAAACCACAATGACATATCACCTCACACCAGTAAGGATGGCCAGTATCGAAAAGACTAAGAATAACAGATGCTGGCGAGGATGCAGACAAAGGGGAACCCTCCTACACTGCTGGTGGGAATGTAAGCTAGTTCAACCATTGTGGAAAGCAATAGGGAGGTTCCTCAAAAAACTAAAAATAGAAATACCATTTGACCTCAGAATCCCACTCCTTAGAATTTACCCAAAGAATACAATTTCTCAGACTCAAAAAGACATATGCACCCCTATGTTTATCGCAGCACAATTTACAATAGCCAAGATATGGAAACAACCTAAGTGTCCATCAGTAGATGAATGGATAAAGAAGAGGTGGTACATATACACAATGGAATATTATTCAGCCATAAGAAGAAAACAAATCCGATCATTTGCAACAACATGGATGGAGCTGGAGGACATTATGCTCAGTGAAATAAGCCAGGCGGAGAAATACAAGTGCCAGATGATTTCCCTCATTTGTGGAGTATAACAACGAAGCCAAACCAAAGGAACAAAATAGCAGCAGACTCACAGACTCTAAGAAGGGACTAATGGTTGCCAAAGGGGAGGGGTGTGGGAGGGCAGGTGGGGAGGGAGGGAGAGGGGGATTGAGGGTATTATGTTTAGTACACATGGTGTCAGGGGTCAGGGCGAGAACAGTGTAGCACAGAGAAGGCAAACAGTTGCATCTTACACTGATGGACAGTGACTGCATTGGGGTATGGGTGGGGACTTGATAATAGGGGTGAATGTAGTAACCACATTGTTTTTTCATGTGAAACCTTCATAAGAGTATATATCAATAATACCTTAATAAAATATTTAAGTAAATAAATAAAAATTAAAAAAATTTTTAAATGGTAAAAAAAACCTCAATTGACTATATATGCATGTGTCTACTTCTGAATTCTTCTTTCTGTTTTATTTGATCTTTTATGTTAAATTTCTTAACAGTACAACATTCTATTGATTATTATAACTTTATAATCAAACTTAAAATCAGGAAATATAAGTTTCCCAGCTTCATTTTTCTTATTCAAAGTTGTTTCGGTTCTTCTCGGTCCTTTGCACTTTCATATAAATTTTAGACACAATTTATCAATTCTACAAAAAAGACTGCTGGGATTGTCAATGAATGGCTTTGAAACTATAGATCAACTAAAGCAAAACTGACACAGTATCAACACTGACAGTGATGGTGGTTGCCTAACAATGTGAATGTACTTAAATTTGCACACTTTTAATTTAAATGGTAAATTTCATGTATATTTTACAATTCTAAAGCTTTATTTTAAAAAACTATTTTAAAATTTGGAATCTATTATCTAATACATAGCAGCCCCATTGCACTCCACTCCTCAGCCCTCCTTACACCTGTCACTGTTACCACACTGCCACTGAAGGAACATGGTCAAAAACACTGTTTTCCTTTTTCCTTTCCTCTGGCTTTTTCCTCTTTTTTTTTTTTAATAAACTTTATTGAGATAAATAATTAATACACTATAAAATGCAGCCACTTTAATGGAAAGTTTGATTTTTGATAAATGCATATACCCATGTATCTACTAACACAATCAAGACAGAACATTTCCATCACAACAAAAAGTTCCCTCATGTCTCTGATGTTCATCTCTCCCTAGACCCTCACGGATACACAGGCAACCCCTGACCTACTTTCTGTCACTAGATCCACTGTTGTTTTCTCTATAGTTTTATATAAATGGAAACAGTTTGTACTGTTTTGTTTCAAGTTTTCATCAAGCATAAATATTTCTGAGATTCATCAAAATTACATGTATCAGTAGCCTCATTTTTTATTGCTGAGTAGGATTTGACTGTATGGATATATTATAATTTGTCTATCTTTTTGTGTGTTAGAGCACATTTTGGTCATTTCTACTAAATATGTAGCTGCTTTAAACATTCGTATCTGAGTCTATATGAACATATGGGTCCTCATTTACCTAAGAGTGGTATGGTCATACAGCAAGTGTATATGTATTACTTTAATAAAAGAAACCAGAGTTTCTTCTACAGTCAAACTCATATCCAGCCAGTGAGTCACGGCTTTGGGCCTGCCATAACCATGCACGATCTAGGCCAGTGGGCAGACAGTGACAGTGGGGTTGAGTACGTTCAAGCTGGGGCTCTGGCCTGGGCTAACTAAGTGACTATGCCTATCACAATCCCAGGTAACAGGTGTGCCACAGACAAAAAAAAAAAAAAAAAAAGAAGGTGGGAACTTATTGCTCCAGTCATCAAACTAAATAGTCAAAGACTTGTAGTAAAAATTAAATCTAGCATTAAATTTTAAATGGCTTTTACACCAAAACACAAAAGAGGATGCAATAACTTTCAGATTTCAGCTAAAATTCAAAATGTAACAACTAGCAAGCAGTATCTTACCTCTATGCATAATCTTGTGCTTCTCTCTCAGATATGTCAGGCCCTTTATTACCTAGAGGAAAGAGAATGTAAAAAGATGGGAAACAGATACCAGTGTTTAGAAAATACTCAACTCTCTATTTTAAAATGATCTAGAAAATTTATCATCTAACATCACAAATTTGCCTTCTTCCCTTATTTGATTTTTTGAAACCTTCCTTATCATCAAGAAACCATCTTTTTACAGTGCGTACAGACTATTATTTTTAAACAAAATTGATTATACAAGTTTAGATAACATTTTGAATTCATTTTTTTCTAAATCTGCAATCTTAAGAGAGGTTTTCTGATGCCACAAATGGGAATTCTTTTGGATACCCTGTCCTATTCTCAAGACACAGATTTTAATACAGAGAAAGTCACTTTTCTCGTTCTAGTGTGCACATGAGAATATTGTATCTAGAATCTAAACAGGAAAATTCTAGTGAGAAAACCCCACTTTTCTTACAAACTTTCCCTTCACTGACTTCTTTACCTTCCTTCTTTGTCCATTCCCTACCAACTTATTAGCTTATCAATCAGGGACATGGAAGAAAAACTGCATGATATACTCACAGCAATGCTAACTTTTCCTAAAATTTGTTCAGGAATTCTTCCAGCTTTCTTCAGAACCTGATCCAATGAACCCCCATCCTAAGAAGGAGAAAACCAGCACATTAGTGACAATGTGTCTAACTGCTCTTTCAAATGTTAAACTTCAGTGGGAAAGTGCATCTTACACATGGCAAGTAGAAGGGATCTTCCGGTTTGTTCCAGACATCAAATAAGACATGAATGCAAAATACTGTGGGAGGCTTCGAATAACTAGTAAATCAAATCTTATGAATAATCATTAAACAATTTACTAATTCAGTGGTCAGAAGGTTTGTTCTGGACTGACAGTACAGTTAGGAGTACAGGCTCCAAGGCAGACTATCTGAATTTGCATCCTAACTTTGCCACTCACTATTTAGGGTACTTTGACCAAGTTACTCAACTTGTAAGGTGGGGATGATAATAATTATAAGGCCATTATAATAATCATAGGGCTCTTATAAGTATTAAATAAGCTGACTGATACACATAAAGCACTCGGAACAATGTCTAGCCCATAGTATGTGCTCAATAAATGTTCGCCATTTTATCACCAACATATAAATCACCACTTGCATCTGGTATTATCCTAACAAATCACATTTAAGAAATCCAAAAAAGAAATGTCATAGAAAGTAGTAATTCATTCCACAAATCCTACCATGTGCTATGGATTGTGTTGGGTTCTATGTGGGGGGTGGATACGAAAAAGACGTAGTTCCTGTCAATAAATTTACAAACTAATAGGAGAAATATACAACGCTTGATAAGATATAACAAAACAGAATAAATGTGTAAGTGCTGTAAACATACAGAAGAAGGGAGAAGTAATTCTAACTTTACTTGAAAGACGTCATTTAAGCTGAAATCTTACTCAAAGAATGAGCATAATTTCTATACCTGGGAAAGAGGAGAAGCAGGGCAGGATATGAACTGGGTATTTTAACAAGATCAAAAGCAGAGAAGCATTCGGTGCCCCTGGGATGCCGTTTCATTGCGGGTCCATGAAGAAACGCAGTTATGGATCAGGCTGGAAATGACTGTCTGTGGCCAGATCACGGAGCCCCACCAAGGAACCAAGACTTGACCTTATGGAGATAGAAGGAAAGGAACCCAACCTGGGTGTTTTAAGATGAAAACCACAGCAGCTGAGAGAAAGAGGCAGGGGAGATCAGGGAGGAGCCGATCAGGGTGGGATGACATGAGCCTGACCCTGGGCAGAGGCGGAGAGGAGCGCACACGAGACAGTACAAGTGCAGTATGAGGCCAGCCTCTGCAGGGCTCACATGCTGAGCCTTCCCATTCATGGATTCTACATTTTAACCTGAGATCTTGAAGGAATGAATGAATCACTCCAGGAAGCCTGATGGTATCGAGGTAGAAATAGGTTCACACCTCTATGGCTTCAGGTACAGCCAATTACCACCTGCAATTAAAAATTACCCTCAGAAGCAGAATTTCTACAAACTCAGACTGACTTTCTCAGGTATCCTGTCTACACTGAGCAGTTACCTTCTTCACCCATCATGTATTAATCACCTCTGTGTAAGGAATAGGGATATGTAAAGAACTAGGGATGGAAAAAACTACAAATACAGGAAAAAACACACTACTTGGAGAGACAGAACATATTCATAAAGAGGCAAGGCACCTTAAATCCTCCTCTTAAATACAGCAGGGAACAAACAGCTGAATGAAGAAAAAAGACATTGCCACGGGTACTCAGAGGATAAAATGATTCCAGGACAAAACGCCAAAGGAAGGGCTCGCAACGGAAGCTGAGCCCTGGAGGTGGGCAAGACCCAGGTAAGCAGAGACATCCTGTTTCCAAAAACTACCCAGCCTCTTTGATGCAGCCATGGAACATAAAGTCACAGAACAATGCATAACGTGATAAAAGAAGAACAGAGCATAATACCATTTTTATGAAAACAAAAAAGTATATACTCATACAAAATCAGAACACCAAAAATGTTATCAATGGTTACTTCCAGCAACATGGTAAGGTTATCAGGGGTTTTTGTTGAATGATCTCCTCTTTGTGCTTTTGCTTACAAATTTTCTACAATGAATGTTTTCCCTTTTTAAATTATTGAACTCATTTATGAAAGTGAAGAAGTAAATCTATAAATCAATTAACAGATACTGAGCACCCATTCTGTGCAAAGGCACTGTTAGATAACACTGCCTTCTTTCTAAAGGTGATGAAAAAATAAGACTCATTTAGGGATACAGATCTCTCATAAAATATTACCTAAAACAATACTAAAAGTATATTAGCAACTTAAAAATTCTGTGCTTACAAAAGGATAGTTGGACCAATTACTTTCTGTCAGTGTCAACTCTGGATCACAGATGCTAACAGAATAAGAAAGTGGTACAGGTATGTGTTCTCAAATGCACACAAACACCCTTGAATGTGTTTGACTTCAAATCATAATAAATTCCCTAGCACAACTACCTAATGGTGGACAGTCACAGTCAACCAAGGAGCACAGCAGAGGGTTCCAAAATTCAACCTGAAATTTCAAATGTGCCATAATCTCCACACAGATATGAGAGTGGCATTATTAATCTAGAACCAAACAGAATTCTGTAAACACACTTATTTTCCAGAGCCCTTAGAAATGCTCCACCCAGGCTGTGACCCAGTATCTTGCCAATGGGTTTCAGCCCTGAGCAAGTTCACTATGGATTCAATGTGACCAAAGAAATGACAGTAGAACGTTCTTGGGGTGAAAGGGTTATACCCAACTTTATTTCTACAGTGGCAGGTCAGTCACTAAAATCTCATCCATTCAGAGCAAGTCTGCATGCAGCAAGCCAGTCTCTGCCTCTGAGCCTCTCTGCCTGCACACCCGTCCTCTGGGCCTGTCTTCAGCGCTGCCACCACTTCAGCCTCTGCTCTGCTCTCCTGCAGCCTTGCAGCCTTGCAGCCCTGCCACCATGTCGCTCAGAGCACTGGGCGGAGCTCTTTATATAGAGTCAATAACAACGTATTGCCCACATGTGTGCAGTGAGCTAGCCGACCAGGGCCAGGTGAGAATCCTGGCCACAGAAACCTTCATTTTATCCACACCCAGGCTAAGGTTTGGCTTATCCTCTGAGCCTTGCTGCCTGCACTATGCCACAGGACCCTGGTGGCCAAATCGGGACAGCACCACAGCCCAGGTAGCCACACCCAAGTCAGCAGTCTCCTATAAACGCCCTAACACCTCTCAATTTCCTTTACCAATGGGAAGTGGGACTCCAGTGCAGGAAGATTCTGATCAATTTCCATTTTGCTTCCAATTGAATGTGGTTTCAGATCCTTTGCTTCGATGGCTTTGCCTAATTATCAGGGAGGACTATACAATTAAAACTAGGTAACAAAGGCAAAATCTGATCAAATGAGGTAAGTAAGCCAGCCCTGTGGTTGTCAGGTTCCACAGCCTAGAAGAAAGAACAGCTCAGCTGTCCTGGTTTACACTTTCCCTGGAACCTTTCATAAATATTTCTATTAAAAAAGGAAGAAATCTCTACCCTTTAACCTCCTTCTGAGCTATAAGCAGAGTTATAATGTGAACAATGAAATTAGCAAGATTTAAGAAGCACGAACCACAGTTCGGATTGCCCAGAGTTGCCTGCAACTCACCTTACAACCTTTTAATTCTATTTCACTGTTGCCAAGGACTTGCCTTCAATGACTAAAACTGCTAAAATTATGCTTATTTTTAGAAGGCAATTATTAACTAAGTCAGTGGTGTTTTTGTGAAGGTTTTCTACAGAAGAGACAAATGTTTTATGAAAAAAAAAACAAGAGCTCAAAAGCTTTTACTCCTGCATAAGAACCATCAACCCTGAGTTCCCAGTTCTCTGGTTGCTCAGCTACCACCTGAGCAGGAATCTACCTCCCCCAAGGCAGCAGCATTCCTCTTCCAATCCAGGAGCATCCATTTACCCCTTGGTCTCAGAATTCAGACTGGGCAAACAGAGCTTATTTCTAAGAAAGGTCAGTCCCTGGCTCAGTGCTTTAGAAGACAGGGCTTAATAAATGCTAACTGACACAAATTTACTTTAAAATGCATTCAAAAAATGATTTGAGCAATGGATAGATGGACATTATGTGGAAAAGCAAATGTGGCAAATGATAATTGTAGAATGGAGGTGGTGGGTTTAGAATGTACATTACAGAATTCCTTCAACTTTCCATATGAAAAGTTTCATAGTAAAGTGTTAGGGGAAAATGTCAATGAAGATCATGCAAAGACCCTAACAGGGAGGACCAGAGGCCCTCAGAAGGTGGGATAACAGTAATGAACAGAGCTCTACACGACAACACCTTTGAAACGTGCAAGCTGAGGCAAAGGCGAAATCCCCAAAGGAAGTGGCAGCCAAGAGTCAGTTTTCCCATCGGGGGCAGCCAGAGGAGCAAGTCCTGGCAGGAGGGCCTCCTCAGGGACCAAGGGAGGGGTGAGAGTGTCTAGGGCTGAAGCAAAAGGCTACGGTGAGACATGGCTGCTTGGGCTTCAGGCCACAGCTGCTTCACTACAGGGTCCCATCTCTGGTAATAACTCTGAACCTCTCCACTAGTGTTAACAGACTGTTCCCAGCTGCTCTCTGGGCCTATGTGTACCCAGGAACAGAAGGGCCTACTGCCGACTCCAGGGCCTACCTCTCTCCTGCTGAGCCCCAGGCCTGACCATTCGCCCCTTGGCCCCCCGTCCTGGCCTCCCTCATTCAGTCACTCAATACATATCACCTAAGAGGTACCAGACACTGTGGCTTGGCCCTCAAAAGATTTTGACCCTTCCAGTCTTTGACAGTCAGTTTTCCAGACTCAGATTCCCCAGGACAGCTCCACAATTCAGGCACTTGTATGGAAGGACCCCACTATTCCCAGAAAGCCAAATCCATGGGAAGAAATATTGACCTGCAGATACTGGAAATGGACCAAGAGAATGGAAAGCCAACCCTTGTTCTGTCCTGTGTCTCCTCTTGGAGAGGAAGGCTGGGTGGGAAGGACAGGGCAAGGGGCACAAAGGTTGTGATCAATATCCATGAATCCAGAGTGAATAAAGAAGGATTCCAGAATGAGGAAGCCTCAAAACAGGTCAATAAAAAGGTCAAGACAAATAAAAAACTGAACTCCACCTAGCAAGAGGCCACATAGGTTAACAGAAGAGGTTCCAGCAAGTTCTGAATAAATGAATAAGCCACTGCCTGTCAATGTTTGGGGCCTAATCCTAACATCTAAAGCAAGGCTCTTAGAGGTCCAACACACTCACCCTGCAATGGCCTCCTGGTTTCTCTATTAAAGGGAGAACTCCAGGTGGCAGAGAACTTGGAGGTAACTTAGGAAAGAATTTCTGATGGTTCAGAAGACAGCAAGCATGAGATGACACATATCTGGTGCTCAGAAACGCTTATGTCCACACTGACACTCCTCACTTGAGAAGGGCCTAGAACACAGCCATCCAGCCTGTGAACAGCTGTGGGGGCGGAGATGCTGCTGTCAATGTCTCCATCCCCTCAGCAGCTTGTGTGGCACACTGCACGTAATAGGAACTAAAAACAAGTACTTGTGAAGCTTAACCCATGTTGATGAACTAATGTAAACCATAACTGGCTACAAGTGCCAGAAACCATAGAAATGCAGGATGTCCGTGTGGGGAAGGGTCCTGGAGAGGATGTGGTCTGAATATTTCTCTGCAGAGATGAGAAAATCCTGTGACAGTGTATGGCCTGCATAGTTTAATGGAAAGAATATGAACTGTAAAGAGAGCTAAGTTGTTAGGGATGCAGGTTAGAGATCAGCTCTAACACATAATTGGTTATGTGACTTGGTCTGATTACTAAACCTCTCAAGGCGTTCCTGTCTCCATCAGCTGGGGGTGGGACTGTCAACAATCCATCTCACGTGACAGGGCTAATGAATAACTTAAGAATGTGAAAAGGACCTGGCAAGTGGTGGCAGATGTGAAAGCTAGTTATGTCTAGCCATGCCGCCACCCACCGTCTATGATTCTGGCAAGACCGCAAGGAAAGAAGGCTATTCGGGCCTTTCCTGTCACTGGTTTACCACCATCACTTCCACCCTGTTCCTCTCCTAGTTTTCAAGGACCTCCACTGCCATTTACACATTCTCACCCAAAATTCTTGGGCCTGAGCTGCAAAACCAACCAAACCGTCATCAGCACAAAGAGCACAAGGTACCCAAAGGATAAGGAGCAGCCCACTCATCCCACCCTACCCTGCACAGGGGAGACCAGGGAGCAGCTGGAAATAATCAGCACCCCTGGCCTTGCTGAAGCAAGAAGGAATGAGAGCTTTCTCTGTGACCTTCAGAAGCGCGGAAGACATTTTCAGGCTCTACTTCCATCTGGCACCACAGAAGTCAGCAGATGCCTGCGACACTCTACACGGCATTTCTTGATCATTCAAATGAAGAGATGCTCAAAATAATGGGGCACCAGCAAGGACATATTTCCCAGGGAGGGTTCTTCCAGAGTCCATGAAGACCAGGCACTGGGCTCTCATTCCAGAGGTCAGGGCAGGAACGGAAAATCAGGAAGGAAGTGGAGCGGCTGCTGAGGGACACTATGCGGGATCAAAGGCACAGCAGCCACGAGGTCTGCAGACTCAGTCGCGCTCAGCCCTCATCTCTGAACTGTCGGCCCCAGGGAGAACAAGGCAGAAGCTAATGTTTGCAGGAGCCGCTCTGAGTCAGTGTGCTGGAAGACTCACGGCTGTTACTGTGTAATTCTCACTACCACAAGTCAGGTATAATAATGCCCATTTTATAGACGAGGAAACTGAGAATAAGATAAAGAAACTTGCCCAAGGTCATGAAGAGATGAAGAGACGGTGACAATCTGTAGACAAGTAATTACAGAGCACCTGCTGTGTGCCAGGACTATTCTGGGCTTTGGAGACACCATAGCAAACAAGACAAAGGGAGATAAACGTCTCAGATGCCAAAGTTCCCTGTGCCATTCTGTTTAATGGGGACACAAGAACGTAGCAGCCATGAAGCCAGCTTCTCTCTTTGCAATTCTAGTATCAGGGATGGAAACAAAGTCCAGAACATAATCCAATGGATTCAACATAGTACAGGTACTGGGGTCAGAAAGCCTTGGTTTACATTCTACCAATTTCACTTACCAGCTGCATAATCTTGGATAAATTGTTCCATTTCTCTGAGCCTAGTTCCTCACTTGTGAAAGGCAGCAATGTACCCAACCAGTAAGGTTGTTATAAAAATGCAATAAAGTATTAATTTGCTTGGGGTAGTGATTGATATAATCTACACTCAATAAATATTAGTTTACCACTATTAATATTACTAACATTATTATTGCTATTGATAGTATTATTATTACTCACAGTCACTGGGAAGAGAAGGGACTCTAGGCAGCTCACAGACACACAACCAGCCCTTGAAGGCCCTCCCACTTCGCTGACCTGCCCCAGGTGGGATTACCGCTCTGCATGCCCCAAGAACCCCTTTAGGCTGCCCTTAAAGCAGACTGCACGCTCTGGGGGCAGCGACTGTCTCACTCATCTTCATAACCCCAAAATTACGTACCTAACACACAACGTTTCATACAATAAATGAACCTCAACTATAATAACCAGATTTTACCCACATGAAAATCTCAAGGTCAAGAAAACTGGAGATATGCCCTAGGCACACCCACCACAGACACATGGTACCATCTGTCTTTGAAGAGAAGCAGGGACCTAGAAAGGAAGGCTGTCGTCTTTTGGCTATTCCCAAGTTCTACAGTCAGGATTCCCAGACGCCCAAGACAGCGACATGGATCCAGGGAGGAACAGGAGGCAGCTGGTCACCTCCCAGACCGAAGATGAGAGGAGAGCCACCCGACTCCCAGGCCATTGCTCCGAACGCTGCCAGGCTGCCGCATACCATGTGCTCCATGCAGATACTGATTTCGCCATCACTGTAGAAAGCACCGTAGAAGCCCACGATGTAGGGGGAGTTGCACTCATGCAGAACCTGCAGCTCCCTTATGATCTGGTTCCGAATTGCAGGTTTGATCTCCAGGTGAATTAGCTGCGGAAAGAAATGTGGGAGGAAGAAAGGCTTTGAAAAGATACAGATGGATGGATGCTTTTTAAAATTCTTATGCTCTTAAAGACAGGAAGAAAGAAAACAGGCAAGTTTTAACAAACAAGTTTCTGCACAACTAAAGCCCTTAGTGCCAACATACCAAGGTAGGTGTTGGCCCTGAAGGAGCAAGTAACCAGAGGAGGGCCAGCTGTGCCTCTGCTCCTGGGAGCTAAGACTGAGAAAGAGGGGCTTACCCCTCCTAAGAACAAAGCTCAGTGGAGGGTTTCCTCCAAAAGGACTTGTGAGGTTGAGAGATGAGGGGAAAGTGGCCTTGAGGACTTGGTTGAAACTCAAGCATTGTGGGAGTAGAAGGATATGAAGAACTGGATAGGATGACCTAAGCTGCCCAGAGGATTTCTCCATGACCTCAGGAATTGATGTGGCTGAGATTCAGCCAAGGCCTCAGGTGCCACTTTACATCCCCTTAATGTTGTCCCTTGTTGCAGCTGGGGAGACAGAAGACAGACACATGAAATGGCTACCAAGTAAGGCTAAGCTTCTAAAAACAGTTACAGTGAGTGTCAGAGGACATGGAGGCAGTGGCTATCAATGTGGTTGGAGCAGCTGGTGAAAAGCTAGGCAAGAGGTAGGCCTTGAAGTTGGGCACTGTTTGAAAAGAAGGAAGGAACAGCATGAGGAAAAACATGGGGACAGGAATGTAAAACATGGAAGGGTCCAACCTCAATTTGGGGCAGGGAGGCTATGTTCAGAATCAAGGGTCAACAGGAAAGGAAGTCTAGCTCGGACTGCACGCCATAGTGGGAAGTTTAGGTATTATCTCCAGGGAGGTGAAGGGGAACCCCCAGCAGGGATGAAACGTAGGGAAACAATCTGAAATCAGTGTTTTATGCATCCCTGCAGTGGACTAAATGAAAACAGCTTTTCTTGCATGTGATAAATGGCAAACAGGCACCTTAGCATTCTTTCCAGAGCACATAGGCTAAGGAAGGGTCCCTTGCTATTATTCTCCAGTCTGGGGATGAGGATAAATACACTAACAATTTAGTGTGTTTGTCTATAATCTGATAAATGAGTTCAGAATTCAAACAGAACTCAACAGTTCTGATGAAAAGTCAGGCTTCTTTCCACCCTTGCCCCAGGCCACCAGGCTCTCCCATGAGATAATCCAATCACCTGTTTACCAAGGCAAACTTGATCCAGTCCTCTTTTGTTTGTTAAAGTGGCCTCACCTTTCTGGCCATGACCAGGCCGGATGGCTTGTGGGAGACTTTGAAAACCACACCACCATTGCCAGCACCCAGCTCACTGATCTTCTCAAAGTCATCATCCTTCAGTTCCCCAACCTTCTGCTTCTGGGTGAGAAAGGCCTCAAGGCGCTTCCGCTGCTGCTCGTCAAGCTCCAGCTCCTCCAGCTTCTTCTGCAAGGCCTCCAGGTTGGTCCTATCCCAGAAAGGGGAGCAGAGGTCAATCCGGCCGAAGTGCGCTCCTGCTGGGGAGCGCCCCAGCCCTGGGACCAGGGAGAGGGCTGACGCAGGAGGCTGGTGGAGGCGGGGGGGGGGGGGGGTGTCGGTCTGCTGTGGCCCTGCCCCACACACACAATTCTCACACCTCACTTCTCAAGGCCTTGGTTCCCTCAGCTGTAAAAGAGTTAGGTCTCTGTCAATATGCTTAGGAGGAACCGAAGAATATATGAAAACCCAGAATGAGCCACCTTAGTTTGCTTTAAAACCTCAGTTTCAAAAGCCCACTAGTATTGGTTTTATTAAGTTTACACCAAATACAAAATAAAATCTATTTCCTAAAGCCACTGAACTGAAATCAAACCATCAAAACCGGCTTTACACTAAAACACAACCCTCCTTCCCAATGCGATCAGGTCAGGAGCTGGGTTAATAAAAATCAATGAATCATATAAAAAGACATACTTAAAGTTTTTATTTTTGTTTAATACATATAAATGTGCATACATCACCTATCTTTTATCATACAGCAAGGCCCTCTCTTTGAGCAAGAGTTCAATGTTAAGAGCCTCAACTTACCTTTCTTTCACAAACCAGAACATAATATCGTCTATCATTTCCAATTCCTGATATAAAGTGGAGCAAAACTGCAGACACAGAGTAATATCAGAAAAAATTGTATGAGTTTTATGATTTCCTCCAATCTTAATGCTCATCTGATTTGACAGTAATGTTTTCTAGTGACTTGGACTTCCTGAGCTCTTTCCACAGCTTTTAACTAGTGTTCATAGAGAGAACAAGGAAAGAAAACCACTTCATATGAAGTCAAATTTCATCATTTTCTGACATGCAAGTATATTACCTAGTTACAATACCAGCTACATCTGTACAAATGACTCAGGGAACAAACTAGCTCTTGGTAAGCACATAATTCAGTCAGTGGGTGCCAAAGCAAGTGGGCAAGGCAGACAGCAGCCTGCTAGCCGCGCACCCAGCATGCTGTGGACATCACTAAGTGTTTTACAGAGAGAACCGAAAGCATTCATTACTCCTGGGAGCTGGTTCCAAGGAGGGTAGGAAAGTGTGCTTCCACTGTATTTCAGTTGATTTTAGTCCCAAACAAACAACACAGGAGACAAGACAGGCCAGCGTTACACATCAGAATGTTGCCCCTCCCCACTGCCCCCCAGCCCCCCTCAGAAAACAAAAACTATACACACCACTTCTGAGCTTGAAGGGGAGGAACAAGCAGAATCTTCCACTCTTCGTTCATGCTCTAGTCCAAACCTCGAGGAGGCAGGGAGATGGACACCTAATGCCTCCCCAGGGTGTGAGCAAGACCCTACAGTGCTTTACGAATAACAGCACAGGGGCCCAAAGAGGACGCAAGGCTGACTTCACCGACTTTCCTCACAGAACCACTCTGGGGGGTGGGGGTGGGGGTGGGAGGGAAGACTGGAGCTATGAACTGAATTGTGTCCCCCCAGCCAAAGTCAGTTGTTGAAGCCCTAATCCTCAATATATCTACATTTAGAGAGAGGACTTTCAGGAGAAATTAAAGTTAAATACAGTCATATGGGTGAAGTCCTAATCAGACAGGAATGGTGGCCTTATAAGAAGAAAGGTTCTTCCCCCACCTCACCTCCAAGCACACACCAACAAAAGGCAGGTGAGAGCAGGAGAGAGGAGGTCGCTGTCTGCAGGCCAGGAAAACTTGCTTCATCAGCACCCAAGCATGCCGGCCTCCTCACCTCCAGCTTCAGGCCTCCGGAACTGTGGGAATATTAATTTCTGAAGTTTAAACCATCTAGTCTATATTTTATTATACAATCCAAGAAGACTAATTCAGCTGGTCAGTACTTTCATCCAGCTAAAAAGCTCAACTCAGTCTCAGAGCTGTCCCCAGGTGTGGGAGTCCAGAACACGTCTGGCTGGGGAAGCACAGTACACCCCCTTTGGTTGCCTCCCTCTCAGGTATCTCCACAAAGGAGTCCATGTTTGACAACATTCAGAACCATGTACTAAATGCAGACAGACCCCACAGCTAACACCAGGATCCAGTTACGGTTGCCTAGAAAGCTCAGCAGTCCATCTGGAAATGCGGGTTCCAAAAGCTTCCGTCCCCCCCACACTCACAGAATGGGCATGAGGGAGAGAGGGAAGGAGGGCTGGATGGAGGGAAAATCACTCTCCTCACAACACTGTGTGCTCTTCTGTTTTACATTTATTAACACGGTTAGCCCGAAATTACAGCAGATAGCAAACTCAAGCACAGACAGGTAAAGTAACTCATCCCAAGTCACACAGCCAGAAAATGACAGAGCCAGCACTCAAAACGAGGCAGAAAGAATCTCATCTAACCATAATTTATTACCACTTCAAAAGTTCAATACTTCCAAGGGAGGCAGCGTGCAAACATGGGTACGATCCTAGTGTCGGACATCTGACATACCAGAGCTCAATCTTACACGAAGATGGTGTATCTCTGCCTTAGGTGCAAGCTTGCCTCCCCTGCACATCAATTCTTACAATCCTTGAGAAGTTGTTAAAAAACTATTTCAGAGAATGAAAGACAAAAAATTTTATCAGAAGGTGAAAGGAAAATCCTGAATCTGAGCATTGCCTGGCAAACAACACTGGCCACAAGAAACCCCGTCCATTTGGCAAAAAGAAGAGAGGGGATGGGGGTGGGGAATATTGACTCTGCTCATTTTCCTGACTGTAGAAATAAGTAATTCTCCCACCTTCGGGCAGAAAAGCTAAATCTGTGCTTCCTCCCTCTTCTATCTCCTATGCTTTACGGCCTAACCACCTACCTCACCAGCCGAGGAACTGATTCATGCTTTCAGAAGACTGAGACTGTAAGCTGTGGTGGCAAGACTTTCCTAATAACTGGGGGTGGAAGAGCGCTGCCATATTAGCAAGTCGTTAGTACTGAGGAATCCTGGATTCTCATCAACCAGCTGTGTGACCATGTACAGGTCCTTTAACCTTGACACTTCTCAGTTTTCTCTTCTGTAAAATGAAGTGACAACTTCATGCTCAATTGACTAGGGGAGGGTCAAAATAGAAAACTAATGGGAAGAAAAACTGGAATTCTCACACAGTTCCACACTATTGTTAGGATGAGGAAGTAGAGTCAAAGCAGCAACTGCAGGATCTAGAAATTATTGCCTTTCCTTTAACAATTCTTACAACCATTGAGGAGTGTTTTTAAAACTAATCCAGAGAATGAAAGACAAAAGATTTTATCAGGTGAAAGGAAAATCCTGGCATCAAAATAGGCTTTCAGAACTCACTGTAAAGAAATCTACCAATAAGTAACAGTATTCAGTACTGCTCCCTCTCGCACAGGGCGTGAGCCATGGCCCAAAGGCTCGTTTCTGCCCTCCCAAGGAGTAAGGCTTCAAGCAAAGGAGATAGGGAGAGAGAGAATCCCTCACCATTCAACCACACCACAAACCTCCAAAACTCAGAGGGCAAGAAACTCTCTCCTTCACAATCCTTAGTTTTAACTGAAATCACCAAAATCAGGACTAGGGATTGAGAAAAGAAACTGAAGCCCAGAACAGTAAGTCTCTGAAACAAACACAGCCCTCTCCAGGGACCAGCTGTGATGTCTGACCCCGTCACGCCGCCCACTACAACACAGAGAAAGTGACACCTGATAACATGAATTGTGCACCATGGCTGTCCAGTAAACACAAGTTCATCAAGATACAAGAAGATTATAGGGTGAAAACAGGAACGCAGAGAAAAAACAAGGGTTGTCATTTGTGTTTTGAAAACACCAGAGAGGCACAATGAAGTGGGTGGGGAAAGGATGCTGCTTCAGGCAAGAACATCTCCTTCCCTCTCATCTCACCCATCTGCTAAGCCTAGTTGCACTACCACAACTGGAATCTTTCATTTGTGGCTCAGTGGTTAAAACTGAGAAGCAACATAAAATGTAGCATGAGGAGGGACCTTAAAGACCACCTGATCCAAACCATGCTACAGGTGAGGAAACTGAGGTCCAAAGCACAAGGTCACACAGTTTATTGGTAGCTAGTCTCCCAACAGCTACAGCAAAGCTCCCTTCTGGCTTTACACTGCCACCTCCAACCCTGATGGTCACTGAAATGGGAAGCTGACCTAAAGGATGATGTCCAAAGGATGTGATGTCCAGACAAAGGAATGGGTTTTTCAAACTGCCACACACAGAACAGAAATGGATCACAATTGCATGCTAAATACAGTCAATGGTCCATCACCAATCTGAGCCTTGCTCTAGCCACGGTGGCAGACCCTGCCTCTGCTAGGAGAGTGCATAGAGGTAAGAGCAGAGAATGAAAACCAATCACTCTGGTGGATGGAGAGAGGGTCCCAATGCAGGTGGGTGTCCTTACCAGAGAGCCCAGGGAATGAAGTCTCTCTCCCCTGTGGCATTTGGCAAGTAGGAATGCTACTGAGGGAGGGAAGGAAGAGGAAAGGCAAGACAGAAGACCAAGCTAAGAGTACAGCACTCAGAGACGAAGGTTACAACCCCATGATTCACACCTCCTCCCACTCCCCACCTGTGAGACCCTGGGACTGTTACCGCCCTATCTGGTCCTCAGTTTTCACACCCATTTAAAAAAAAGCATATGGGCAGGAAAGCAGGAAGAGGTGAGTCGTCTAGACATCACTGAGGTCCCAGCCTGTCAGTGTGACAGCCAGCTGAGGAAGTGAAGAATAAGGCTGACAAGGTGTAAAAGAGAAGAACTGGCATCCAGGTTCTCTGCACAGTCAAACCACGGACAGCAGGAGATGTCAGTGGTTACAAAGAGTAGTAAAACAGGAGAGACTGGGCACGAAGGAGGAAGGCAGAGGGGCCACAGGCACAGCTGACTGACTTCCAGACTCCGCCCTAGGCTGGCCCCCTCATGGGAGTGTGCAGACGTGCAGAGCAGGACCAGCCCCAGACAACGTGGTGGACAAGGAGCTCGACAGCCTCCCACACCTCAGTCCTGCAGGCCACTCTCAGAAGGGCCGGTCCACTCACTAGGTAATAAAATTCTAGGATGCAAAATACATACTATGCTGTTCCATCCAAATACAACTCAAAAAAAAAAAACTAATCTATGCAATTATAAAGGAGGAAAGTGGTCACACTTTGGGAGGGGATAATAACCAGAAGGGAACATGATGACTAATTTTATGTGTCAACTGGACTGGGCCACAGTGCTGAGATAGTTGGTCAAACGTTATTGTAGATGTTTCTGTGAAAGCGAGATATGTGGGGGGTGGCGAGTACATTTACATTGGTGGAGTCTGAGTAAAGCAGCAAATCACCCTCCATAATATGAGTGGGCTTTATCTAATCGGTTGAAGGCTTCACTGGGAACCAAGACTGACCTTCCCAAAGAAGGAAAATTTGCCAGCCAACTGCCTTTGGTCTCCAACTGCAAGTCTTCCGTGGGTTTCCAGCCACCAGCCTACCCTGCAGTATTTGTATCTTGGATGCTATGTTCTGATTTTATTTTATTTTTTTTCCCGGTAGTGTTTCAGTTTGGATGATTTCTACTGACCTGTCTTCAGTCACTGATCCTTTCCTCGGTTCTCTCCAGCCTTTTGGCCTTTGATGTCATGTCTTCAAATTTTTCTAGCATTTCTACTTGAATCTATTTTTAGGTTCCATCTCTTCAGAAAGTCTTCTTTTGTTCACGCATGTTGTTCATCTTTAACATATTAATCATGGTTATTTTAAAGTCCCTGTCTGATTATTCCAATATCTCAGTCATCTCTAACTTAACTGGTTCATCTCTGGTTCTTTTGATTGACTTATCTCTTGGTAATAGGTTGTTTTTTTCTCTCTCTCAGTTGATTTTTGTGTCTTGTAACTTTTTATTGAATGCTGGGCATTAACAGAAGAACAGAAAATGAGGCGAATGGTCTTAATGCTTGCTTTGTGTTATTGTCATGCCGCTAGTGTGTGTTAGGAGCTGAACTGGGTTTGGGCTTCCTTGTTAACACTGGTAATTTCAGTGTACCACAGGCTGCAAATTTCTCCAGAAGTAAGTTTTATCTTGTGCTTAGACTGGAACATGAGCTGCACAGTTTTTTCTCAGGGTTCCTATTACCTCTGCACTTTGAACTGTCCCTTAATGCCAGCCACAGAGTGTGGTCTTTCTCCATGCTCTTGCCCCTCGTCCAGGGTGGACTGCAATCACCTTTATTTGGTGTTAGGCTTGTGGAAGGGGTAGGGAGGTTCTCCCCTGTCCTGGTCCAGCCTCAGTCTTAAGCAGAACCTGTGAGCATGGAGACCTTCCTCTCCACAGCAACCAAACTACCTTGAATCTGTGGCAGTTCTTGAGCAGGAGAAAGTTTCTTATACCTCCTCTAGCAATAGCAGACCTCTGCTTTGTGTTGGTGTCGACCCCAGCTTTGGGCTTATATTCTCATGCAGCTGTGGAAACCATGCTTCAGTGCAGCCATTCTCTTGCATGGTTCATAATGTGCTTTGCTGAATTCAGCAGAGGTTTTTTTTCCCCCCTTTTCCTTGATGCTGGCTGCTAATGTAACTCATATCTTGGCTACCTACTCTTTTCTGCTTGCTGACAGATGTGTAGATGACAAAAGTCTCACAGTCATTGTTCTTGAAAGCAGCCCTGAGACCCACTTCTAAGATCAGTGACATATGCAGTAAATCAGTTGCTTGTGGGTCAGCACAGAGCTGGTCCTTCACAATGGGACATGAAACTACTAGAAAGAAGAAAAACATCCATGTGGCTGCCAGATACTCTTGTTTGAGAAACAGGTGCAAAGAACGGCTTTGGGCGTCAGAAGACCTGGATTCAACTCTAACAGCTATTTGGTCTGTGAAGTTGTGCAAGTCACTTTCCCTCAATTTTTCTCAAATGTTAAATAGGGGAGTTAAACTAAGCAGTCTTTAGAGTCCTTTTCTGTGCTAAAATTCCCTAATCCTAATATCAGATTCTTCCTGTAATAGTCTAAGGGTAGAACTCTGCAGCTCAGTACCAGGGTCACCCATCTTTGTAAGCACAGTGGATGGCTTCCCATACCATATGCTTTGAGGTCCTCGTCATTACTTCTTGCCCACCATAAACCATGCTGACGACTGTTATTCCATCCTCATTGCTTTTTCCTTTGAAACTAAATCAATTGTCTCATCTTCCAAAGTCTTCTCTGAGAATGCATGCACTCTGACACTGAAGGTGCTTAGTAAAATAGGACAGGAATATAGACACCTAAGGGCAGTTTAAGTCAATAATGTGATGATAAATAAAAGGTGGCTGCAGAGATTGAGAGTGTAATGTAAAAAAATGTTGTAATCATCTAAAGGGCTAAAGAAATACTTAATAATGCTGTTGTTAGCTAATTAGTTAATAACAATAACATCTGATTTGATAGTTCCTACTAATTTACTGAGTATCTGTTGTGTGTCTGGTACCTGCTAAATATGAATAAGCAACTTTAATTGCTGAACACTACAATGTGATTACCACTGTTAGTCCCATTTACCAATGAAATTTCTGCATTTTCAAGTTTTTCATCCATTAAATAATCTGAAAAAAAAAGCACAATGTAGTTAAATATTACTTTTATTGTCCTTAATTGGTTTCACCACCATTCACATAAAAAAATGATTGGGGCAAAACTGTCCCACAGTTCCCCTACTTCTCACAAGGGGCCTAGGACACAGATGGCTCTGTAATTCAGGATATGCTGGAGTAATCAGAATAAGTTTTGTAGAGATATGATTCCTTAATTCGTCTGGAACGATATATAAAATTTATCAAAAAAGGAGATAGGGTATTCTAGTAGGGTCCACTCCATAGGAAATAGAATTGGGATTCAGAATGTCATAAGCAAAGACTAAATGTTGGGCAAATACAACTTAAAAAGGAAAAAGTAAGAAAATGAGAGTTAGGACAGGTGTTTATCTTTAATGTCATTTTGATTCAAGTAGCTTTCAACCCAAGGAACAAACGTTTTTAAAGTTAAGAAAACAGGTTCAATTAGAAGAGACAAATAGTCATACTGCTATCCCTTAAAAAAAAATAAATCAACTTACACCTTCGCTTCTGAAATCATAAATTACTTTCCCACAGCACGTTTCTGCAGATAGTCACTGAAAAACACACTTATACACACACACAGAGGAACTTCTGGAGTGACAGGACCACCCACTCACACAGACTCTTCTTAAAATATTGAACAACATCCTGAATCAGAGAGGGGGTGTCATATTTTTGCTTGAAAGAACTGACAGTCTATGGTTCCTTCTGCCCCAGTGAGCAAAATTTATTTCATATTAGCCACATATGAATTAATTCCTAAAGGATCCATCTCCTGTAGAAATACAAAAGGAAAAGTGATGAAATTTGGAGGGAGAGGATAAAAAAATCAGAAGATAGAGGACAAGAAGGAATATCACCTTTACTTGATAAGGACAAGAGATGTAACAGTTTGATAAAGGATGAAATTTACATGCAGTTAAGAGATGAACTTCCTCAATGCTAGCCATGGTACACACATTAACTAATTTAATACTTACAACATTAAAAATTAGGTATGTTTGTCCCATTTTACAGATATGGAAACGGAGTCCAGAAGTAGTTAAGTAACTTCCCCAAAGCTCGGGTTGGAACTCCAATGGTTGATCTCTCACACCACGCTGAAGAGCTTGTCTGCTTCAAACAAATCACCCACCAAATCATCCCTAACACCAGGTATTTACCCATTAGTGACTTAGTCCTTTGAGGTAAAGAACTCAAAGTTCTGCTAAAAGGTACAAGTTTTTGGAAGGACAACAAATTAATTCTACCCTAAAAAGGAACTCCTTTCAGAGGAACATCCAAGGCTGATACATTCTGAATGAGGTGGGCAGGTAGGAGAATGGACACTGCCGAAGTGAAGCACAATGGTAGAAGCAGTAAAAATGTTGGTGGCCTTAAGAGTGGCAGGGGACTACTGAGGGAGGGAAAGGTGGAGAGAAGGGGACCGAGAGTGTTGAAAGGAAGCAAGCACCATAAACAAACCAGAAAATCCAATAAATATGTGGTCGCCATTAGAGAAACAAAGAGAGCCCTGAGTCTGGTGGTAACCACAGAATGGGCAAAGCTGGCTGTTCCTGAAAGGATAAGCTGGTTGGCTAAGGCCTTAAAAAGATGACGTGTTTGACCCCACCCATTCCCTGTTCTTAAGAACCTAACACGGAGACTTACTCCCACTGTAATAAAGGCCCATGCTGCTCTGTGAATCAGAGAGCAAGTTGCCCTTCAACGAGAGAAGGTACAGGACATAATGTGATCATAATCTTAGACTTCATAACCCAGAACCATGAGGGTAGTCAAGTTCCAAGGGCAAAAAGGTCCACAGCCAGTGCTCAGAAGCACAGGTAAGGGCAAGAAGATGCAGTCAGAAGAAACAAAGCACTCCAAACATTTCTCCAACATTAGTTCATGTTGAGAAATCATCAGTTCTCCAGACCTGTTTCCTCCCTCATATACACGAGTAACATGTTTGTTAAGAGCTGGGCCCTTGCTCAAAGTGCACACGACAGGAGTGAGCAAACCCCCACCTCTGAGCAAACATCCTCTCTGGGGAAAACCTCACTCCTAGATGACTCTCCAGGAGTGCTCAGGGAAGGCTGATGTCAGGTCAGGGCGAGAAGTCCATACAGGTGCTCAGCCAAGCACTCAACTTCTTAAACGAGGGAGCAGAAAATCACTAGTCAGGCCCTCAGATTAACTAATAGCAGTTGGCTTGGGAGAGTCAAAACCTCCCTGGCAGAAGTAACATCATGGACCAGAGAGAACAAAATTTAATTGCTTCTGTGTTCTGAAAGAAGGTGAAGGTTTCAGAAGTAAGTGCTTGTGCTAGCAACCCCCCTTCACAGCGGAGGCTGCCAGAAGACCAGAAGGCCTGACTAGAAGGGCTGCTCCTCAGCCTTGGCGCAGGCAGAAGAGCGCTGCACCACACACAGGGCTGGAGCTGGAGAGCTGAACTATGTTGCAGAATAAAACCAGAGAAGCTTGTTTGGGGAGTGGCTGTGAAGTAGTAAGAAAGCAAGGAAGGGATACACCATGGCAAAGTGGCAAAGATCATTTAAGAGCAAAGATATTGAAAACCACTAGATTTTATGTTGTCTTCTTTGCTAATACACCTTCAGTCCAATCTGCCAGGCACACAAATAGTTTTGTGTTTTGTTCTTAATATTGTTTGGTGGAAACCAGGGAAAAGAGACCAAATTCTAAACTGGTTCAACACACAGCAAAAAGAGTAGGAAAAACCACAGAAAGGGAAACATGAGTCCCACGGAAGCAAAAGTGACCCTGCAGAGAGAATGCAAACCTCCAGGACTGCTCCACTCCAGAGGAGGGCAGGAGATAGGAACTGGCCATCTGCTCATACCCATCTGTGCCTAGAGCTGAGGAGTGCAATGCCGATTTATTATGGAGTGCTCACTGAGTGACAGGACTCTCTATGCAGAGGCTAGAAAGGTGCAAAAGAGAAAAATACTCCCTGCCCTCACCAGGCATTCTGTGCATGTGTGAGGCAGACATATATAGGCAGGAAAGAGAAACAAACAGAGAGAAATGTAACAGTGGGGGCCAAACACAGGAACGGCTACTAACAAGAACCGCAATGGCAACAGGGTAAGGTAGATCAAAGTGCTGAAAATACAGTGGACGCGGGCACCATGGGAACACAGAAGAGACCTCCACTTCCATCTAAGATGAGGAAGGGAAAGTGGAGGTCAAAGAACATAATGCCTAAGTTTAGCCCTGAGCCACAGCAACTTTTACAGCAGAGGAAAAAGCACTCCAGGCTGGGCATCAGCAGAAACAAAAAGGCGCTGGAAGCCACGAGCCATTCTACACGGCCAGAGAGAGCAGGTGCATCGAGGAGAGATCCTGCACGAGGCTGGAGGGCAGGCTGGGGCTAGACTGCGAAGGGCACAGGACACCACACTCAAAGAATTAGGGTTTGTGAGAAGGGGGGGGAAACGGGGTTTTATGAAAGGAGGGGAAACGGGGTTTTGTGAGAAGGAAGGGGAATTAGGTTTTGTGAGGAGGGGGAAAACATTTGTCAAAGGATACAAACTTGCAATGAGAAGCTGAACAGGTTCTAAAGATCTAATGCACAACATAGTGATCATAGTCAAGCGATACGGTATGACATACTCCAAATTTTCTAGAAGACTAGATCTTAAGTGTTCTCACCATAGAAAAAGAAATAATAATTATGCATGATAGAAGTGTTAACTAATGCTACAGTGGTAGTTATACTGCAGTACATAAATGTATCAAATCAACACAGTTGTATACCTTAAACTTAACACAATATTATGTCAATTATACCTTTAATTAAAAATAAAAATCTTAATAAGAAAAAAAGAAGGGTAGCCCTAACATACCAAGACCTAGAATGCCTCAGGATGTTTAAGGTTCAGTAAAGAGCACCATGACATCTTAGCTTCTAAAACATGCCATAAGAATACTTGTTTGTATATTTAAACATCTAAACATTTAAACAGCTAAAATACATGCATATCACAATTTGACCAATGCAATTTAAGTATACAGTTTTAGGGTCAAATCACCCATAATGTGTTCTTACATAGCAGACATTGGGATAAGTGCAAAAAATTCTAGTTTGGAACCTTCACAGAAATGGTGTCAAGAGCTGCACAACTCAGGAAATACTGGCTTCCTTGAGACAGAGTGTAGAAATCTGAAGTCTAAAAACTGTGGAGCTTAGCTTTCCAAATACTTGGAAGGCCCCTTGTGACTTCTCTTTTAGATCATTAACCTCCCATTACCTGGTCCAAGGACTGACACAAAAAAGCCCCTAACAGTGCAGCCAAATCCAGTTCATTACATACACCAGCTCATACTAAAGGCAGAGGTGTTTCTTACATGCCAAACCATAGTCTGCAAGCAAAAATTCCCAAACCCAACAGTGATTTATATTATTACTATCTATGCAATAGCTTTGTAAATGATGGTTGCTTTTTCAGTGAGGCTTCAAGCTCACCAAATTCAGTTTACCTATTTAATTTCATGTATGCATTACTGAATCCCTGAGGGCTATTTTTATTTGCAAAATTGTACCCTCTCTTAATAATATGCCTCCAGTGCATAAACCACACTCTTAACAAAAGGTACCAAGATTGTGGAAATAACCCTGAACTTGGAGTCAGGAGGTCTAGAGACTTCCATCAACTCTGGTGGTAACTAGGCATCTAACTTTGAACAAGATCTCTCATCTGTATTAAATGGAAGCATACTCTTGTGCTGTATCACAAGGGACTGTTATGACCACCTGGACAGAGAATGGGTGAAAATGCATTCCAAAACAAATAAATAAGTAAAGAGATACTTAAAAAAAAACACAACAACAACACTTTATTCTAGCTTATTCTTGGTTAGAAAAGGGTGTGATTGTGGGTGACACCTCACAATAACTCTGAGTCCTCAACAGAGCATTAAAAAATACACCAATAATCAAGATTAGAAAACACAATCTACTAAGACAATACTCCACTGTATATTAAGAGTTATTGGCTGTGAAGAAAAACAAGACAACTGTAAAACCAGCATTACTGAGTATTCTTTGAACCTTGGTCACTTTTGGGTCCAAAATTCTGCAGGCTCTGCCTGGCACGCAAGAGAGACGCATGCTCCCACAACAGCAGATAAAAAGATCTGTCCGCCAAGCTCTTCCTCTCCACTTCTCCACACCCACTTCCTTTTCTTCCAAAGGAGAACTGTTCTCAATTACCCACTGGTTTGCCACATCCTGCCTCCGAAACGACTTCCTAGGAGTTGCTTGGGCTATTCTGAGAGGAGCTTTAACTCCTTCAGGCCCCAGACCATGAGTTTGTTTATCACAGCCCTACCCACCACAGTCACTGTCTGGTGACTAGACTCCACTTGACCAAATACTCACAACTTCCTTAGTGCCAGGCACTGAATTAAGCACTTTACCTACAGCACAGTCAGGCATGAGCCACATCTCTTGGTCCCATCTGGGGACTCCAACTACCCCAGCTTTGTTTAATCAGTTAAAAAAGACAAAAGGAAGAAATTATTCAAGAACAGTTATCAAGAAACTCATTGCATGTAACAGTGTATTTGCTATCAGTGAAAACCCAATAGAGCAAAGCTCCTGTCCCACATGAGCTCTGTAAGCTAACACCAACATTCATCCACTCCATTTACAGACCAGCTATACACACCAGGCATTGGGACTACACTCTTTATTGCCTCAAGCTCACAGTGTAGGTGGTGAAGCACAACAGATCTGTGTAAGATCACCCTGCCCCCCCCCACACACATACACGCACACACGCAGTGGTTTGTCTCCTGAGTAGTTCATGGATAGTCCCATGGAGCTTTTCGAAGGGAGACCAGGCAAAGTTTCATGGTCAAGATAGTATCTGACTTTAACCTTTTAAAAGGAGAGGTGGGTTCTTAAACACTGATAAAAAACTTGACAGAGAGACCCCAAATGAAACATAGTCATGGATAACATTTTACTGAGTGCTTACTATGATTTAGGTGTTGTCTTAAGGACTTTACATTTAACACTTGTAACAACCCTATAAGTAAGGTTCCATCGTAACCGCCTTACTAATAAGGAAGTTAGCGATGAGAGACCCTAAGCAACAAGTCCAATTGATCTAACTGTCTACGGGTAGAGCCAGGACCCCCATCTCAGCTGCCCTCCCCCAGGATCATTCCTGTGTCACAAAACAAGAGCCCCCAGCAAGTGCCAGAACAGAGTTTGTATCTGTGGGGAAGCTGGTCATGGTATTAGAAGAGGAGCAGGGCATAATTAGCAGCTCTTTCCCCCTTAGCGAGACTTGAAATCTTTGCAATCAAGAGAGGAGAGGACAATACAGATTTCTTAAACTATAATCAATCAACACTGACCACCTACTACATGTAAGATCCTTTGCAGAAGAAAACTGTGATCTCAGGTGTTACAACTGAACTTCCTACTATACATCACCCCAGTGCAGATCGATTGGGCCTCTGGCTATCCAGGCATGTGTGTCTCTCCCAAAGGTTCCCACATGGCAAAGAGGATACCCACCCCAGATGGGGAGGACTAAAGACCAGTGGATGGCATGCCAGTTGCTGAGCTTCCAAGAAAGACTGCCCAAGCCATTAGCAGGACAGTACAGGACACTGAAGCTTCCACGACACATGAGAAGTATTATTTTTTCAAGCTCCAGGCATGGACCTGTTGCTGTATTTTAGTAATCTTTAGCAGTCTGGACACTTGCCTTAGGATTATACATCTATCTGCCACATTTCAAACATCAAAATCTGATGATTTTTAGAGCCCAAGAGACAAAAGGTATACTGTTAAGAGAAAAATTCACAATTTTTTCTCTCCTTCCACATATTATCATCATCCTTCCCTAATTTTTAACCCTGAAAGTTAAATCCTGTCAGTCAAACTCACACAGGGTAACCCTTAAGCTGTAGTCATCTGTGCAGAAGCCTGTCAAGACTTTAATGGCTCTTACCAAAGATAAATCAAGAGAGGCTGTGAAGGTTACCAGGAAACAAATTCCCTCTGTGGTGGGAGCATGTAACAATAAACAACTGGTCACACCTTTTTCATTTAACCAAACATCTCCCTTGATAAGACAGAATCAAAGGGCAGGCAGCGGGGGTGGCAGAAAACAGGAGCCCTGCACTAGAGATGGCAGAGGCTCTGGATCTCAATTCATGGTGTCACCACCCGTGTAACAGCAGGTAAGCCATGCAGCCTCTCCAGGCTTCAATCTCCTCAAATATCCAGGAGGTTGAACTATCGAGATCTTTTCCATCTCTAGCATTTGCGGACAGATGGGTGACTATACTCAGGACAGAAGGAATGAAGGGTGCTGGTGGGGAAAAGGATGGTTAACATAATGTAATGCTATCCTGGGTCCAAAAATAGCCTGGCTTACTGCTGCATTCACTTTATCAGCCTAGATTTATTAGCGGGGGGGGGTGGGAGGGCTGGTGGGTGGGACTCACAGCCACCTACAGTAGAATTAAACCCACTTCCCGAGCTGAGGTCTGCTGAAGTGTGATTTACCCAGACAGCATTAAAAGATGTAGAGGCAGTATGAGACTGTTTCCAAAATTGTGTTATTGCACAAACTTAACTTTTCCCCATATGCAATTTGCAGAGAAGATGCAGAGCTGAGAATCCTGTCTGTGGCCATCTGTCCTATCCCAGTTCCTGGAGAGGCACTGGGGGCGAGTGTGAAAAGCCACAGGTGCTATGTATATTCAGCCACAATGTCGTATATCTGTCAAGGATTAAGTGTTCAGCTTAGAGGCGAAAGAGGCTAGCTGACCCATCTGGCCCCAATCACTCCCTGAGCCTCCCTCTGTGCTGGAAGTGGGCCTGATGGAACACCACTGAATAAGGAAGATGTCACCACAGGTAGATACTTCTCAAATGTTTCCTCTCTGGGCTAGGAAGGGTCTGTTGACTGAAAAGGCCACAGACAACCACAGCACCAGTGTGACATGCACAAGGCCTTTAACCCAAGACCCATTTTCTGTCTATTAAGCAGAGATATCACAAATCCCGCATGCCTCATGTGGTTGAATGAGGAAATAAATGGATATAAAAACAATGAAGAGTATACAGAGCCTCACAGGACCTATGATTACCACCAACACTGTGACATACTTGTGCCAAGATATTATAAACTGAAAATAATCAACCATAAAATCAGTCAGGCTTTGCAGCGATGACCTGAGACTTGACCTTGGGAAGGGAGTGTCTTCTGCCCTCAGCCTTTCCTGCCATCTCAAGGCTTAGTCATTTAAAAAACAAAATTTTACCAAACTGAGGCCAGGGAACTTGCTATGCACTGAAGATAATGATAAATAAGATCCAGTCACAGGTTTCCCCAAGTCCAGTCCAACTGGACAGTTATGCAAACAACTGAAGTGTGATGGAATACAAAAAAATTACTCTGGAAGGTGAAGAGGGAGATGATGACCTCCTGGAGTGGGGTGGAGGACAGGGCTGTGACGGATTTACAGAAGAGGCAAATTGAGCTTTGATGCAAGATTAGGGTTTTCACAAGCACTGAAGGTAGAGATGGGAATTCCCAGGAGAAGACACAGGCTGAGCAGGCCCCAGAACCCAGTGGGGAAGATGTTTGGATGAACTGGAGAAGAAAGCTAAGCTTCCTGGGTGGTGCTTGTCAGGCAGATGGCAGTCCTAGAGAGGCTGCGAGGGGTCTATACTGGGATATACTGAATGGCAGTTGTTTCCTAAGCACCTTTTGAAGCCTCCTGTTGTTTCACTGAAAATAATCCTTCTGCTTTCTGCACATCCCAAAAAATTGCAAGTATGCCTGCCTTTGTCTCTATTCTAAGTCCGTGTGGAGAGAAAACAACTGAAGCTGTTTGAGAGGTGAGAATTTTCTCACCTTCTCACCTGATAAAAGAATCTAGTCCTGGCTCTTACATTAGTCCAAAAATCAGTTTACACACAGAATGCCTACAACTCCTTTCTGCTAGGTAGGTGTTATTATGCCCACTTTACAGATGTGGAAACACACTCAAGGATATGAAAGAACCTGCCCAAGATTAGTCAGATAGTAAACGGAAGGGTCAGGATTCAAACCCATGCTTGCTGGTTCCAAGCCTTTCTCCCCTGGGCCACACACTACCTCCAGGCTATGCTTACTCCAAAGTCACACACATCATTCAAAATAAAACCTGCTGTGTGAGAACCCAACTCCTCTTTGCCCTTCTCTGTAATCTTGGATTCTTCATCTGCCAAAAGACCGGATCACAAAGATGATCTCTAAGACTGCTTTCAACAATAAAACTTAATCTACTTAGTGCTCAATGGTGACTGATATGATCATGTAGAGCTCATTATATAAACCTTGAAAGATAGGACAGTATTACCATCACCCCCACTTTGCAAAAAAGTAGGCACAAGTTAACAGCTGTACCAGGGAAAGAGCCCAGATCTCACACTGTCCCTCCACACAAGGCACTGTTATTCCAAAGCACTACAGCTTGAAAATTCTGAAGACTGCAGACTTTCTGACCCTCAAGAAGAGGGGTTAGTCTCTGGAATCAAATGAAACCCTTGGGAAAACAGAAACATGCATTCAAAATCTGACTGAGAAGCTGAGCTCCTCACTGGACTTTTAGCACCAAAAAGTGCCACTCCAAGAGGTGAACAGCATGTCCTCCTCAGGCCAGCCTGCATGTGGACTTGCTGACTCCCCAACTCTCATAAGCCTATTCCCAACATTCTAGAAATTAGAGCCTATGCTACAAAGCAAAACTTCAGGGAGCCATCTGCGTGCTTTGCTCTCCCCCTCCACACGATCTTTGGCAGGAAGACCAGACGTCAGAGCCCCCGGGAACCCCTTCCAGCTGTCCCCACCATCTTCAAAGTCCTTTCTGCCTCTGCCTTTGTGTTCTCCCACTGCCATCATTTTGACTTCTCTTTTTAATCTCTCTGAGCATATCATGCAGGTGACTTAACATTCCTTAGGAAAAAAAAACAAAGCTCATTTCTCAGTGACTGAAAGACAGCTCTCTAAACCATGAGTCTGTGAAACTGAAATCAAACATCACATTCAGGCTTCCTAAAAATATTACCCCAGTACAATGCCTCCTTTTTGTTCCCACATGCCCATCCCCCAAACACACACACACACACACATACTTTAGACTGTCATTTAGACACTGGAGTGTATAATTTAAATGTCTTTAATTGCATCTACTAAATGGACATTTGCACATGATTCTTCACTTCAAAGCTATGATCCAAACCAGACCTTTTATTGAATTTCAGGACTAATAGTTAGATACATGGACAATAAACATTAACAATTAATAAAATTCAGAAAAGAATTTAAAATGAACCTGACTTATCTATAACATTGGCATCTTTAAATTGTCAGCAAAAGTCCTTTTTGGCCATGGCTCAGCTCAGTGCCTGGTATATATTGGGCATGTACTAAATACAAGCTAAATCAATGTTAATACATCTTAATCTTCTTAACACACTAGTCAGAAATCTATTGTTGTAATTTTGGTCATAATCTAAATCTATTTGACCTTACCACAAAGCCATCTGAATCAACAGCAAATAACTAGCAGCTGCTTGCATTCAAAGTATACATACCTCTGTCATTTGAACTGTTTTGAAGTTGGCCTTGATTGGAAGACAAATGGTTAGCAGCTGCAAGTTCAATTACAAAGTGCTTGATAGGAACGAAGAGAAAGAACCAGAGGGAATCAAAGTGCTATTTCATACATTAAGAAGGAATTCCTTTCCAACAAACATCTTTCATTTCCCTGGGGGAAACTAATCCGGACAGGCCCTTTGAACTCCGAAAAACACAGGGCAGCACTTTGGGAGAAAGAATCTAGTTTGAAGGCCAGGCAAAGCTGGGAAAGTAGGAGTCACTCCTTTTGCACATCCCCACTCTGTCAACCTTTTTTAAGGGAACATGTGGAACGTGGGAAAAGCAACCAGACAACCAGTCCCAAAGGCCTGGATTCATTAGATGTATGACACCGAACAAGTTACTTCCTTCCTTTCACCCTCATTTTCTCCTTCACAAATAAAAAAGCAAAAGTAAATAAGAGGGTAAAATAGAATGACTTCTAGGTGCTTATAGAACTTTCTACAATGAGAAAGTGTTCTAATCTGTGCTCTCCAATACAGGAGCCACTATCCACATGGGCCCTTGAAATATGGCTTGTGCGACTTAATAATTTTTAAACTTGATTTAATTTTAGTTAATTTAAATGTAAATAGCTACATATGGCTAGTGGCTAGTTTTGTGTGTGCAGCTCTAAAAAGACCTCTACCTAGCATCTTATGCAATCTTTGGAAGACCATGTGGGAGAAGCATAGATGTTAAAGACAGACAGACCTGGGTTCTAAACTTAGGTCCACCATTATGCAACAACCTTGGGCAAATTACTTTACTTCCCTGAACTTCATTTTCCTTATTTGTACAATAGAATATTATGCATTTTTTTGCAAAATTTTTGTGCAAATTCAAGATAATGGATATAAATAGACCAGATAGGCCCTCAATAAATGGTATTTTTCCACTTACGATGTCAATCAGGAATAAAAGTTTGATGTCCTCTGACTTCATTCTACTGTTGTTCTTCCTGATCCGGGACCCGCACTTAATTATTACCCCACAAAGAGCTGCAGTCCTACAAATGCAGCTACAGATGCAATCCTTGTCGTTCAAGAAAACAACTTGCTCAGGAATTGTTTCAGGTCCTCATCTGTGGGCGAGCCTCCAGGAACTCTAGTCCCTGTGCCTCCGGAACCACTGATTTCCGCCTGCCCTGTACCTCCCCCACCTCATGCCAGCATTCAGGAATTCACAGAACTCTTCCCCCTGATAAGCTGAAACTTTAATGTACCCAAAACACCTGTTGGTGGTTTCTGGTACTTTTCCTCACTAACTCCCCCCTTGACTTCCCCTAACAAATATTTTGTGGCTTCTTTTTATTTACAGGACTATCTTTTATTCTGTTATTGCTCAGTGATTTAGAATACTCGGACACAGAAACTCAGTGAGCTACATTTATGCCTAACCCAGCATTAGTTACCAAAATAAAACAAGGGAAAGGAAACTATATTTTAGAAGGAGTGTTCCAATGAAATAATGTTGCAATCTAAATCTAAGTTAATGTAATGTGTTAAAGCCTGGTGCAAATATTCACTTGGTGAGTGAAACCTTCTCATGATTCCAATGGCCAGATTTTATAGCAGACATAAATGAATGCCTAAGATAAGCAGGATAAATTTTCTATTATTAATAATTATTGGAACGTTAAGCTGCTCTATTCTTCCTGTTTCCCCACTATTCCACAGAATCAGAGAAAGGGGTAGGAAGCTGACATACAGGGTGGCATTTTGGTAGGATTTCAATTTGGATTTGAGTAAGTCATTAGACAAAAGGTTTACAGTTAGCCTGGAATTCCTGCTAACTTCTGAAGGCCTCCCCCAACAAGGACATTCTTGAAGGATTGTTTACTGAAGGATGGTATGAAATCAATTAGGGCAAATAACTTCGACTCTGGACTCTCAAATGTGGTGAATATATGAGCTAATTTTTAAAACTAACCTGGATATGTAAGTTATAACTCTATAAAGAAGGAAATATAGTTAACCTGGATCCCAACAACCTGTAAGCACAATACAATTGGCTAACGAGTATGTCTTCTCCTTACAACTACCCAAATTTCAACATTTAACTGAATTTGAAACCCATGTGAATCATTCACTCATTCAACTGCTTTACTTTGAAAGGGAAACACACTCAAGAGCGTTGGAGATTCTGAACATTTCTTGGTAAGTTATACTCAAAATAGGCCAAGTCCAGAAACGTATTCATTTCAAGTGGACTTTTTTCTGTGGTTATTCTGAAAACCACTGCTTTTAAAACTGACATTATGGAGCTTAAAAATAGGTGCTCCTACTAAGGATCCTGGACTAAAATACCCTTTCCTTCCCCCATTTCCTTATTCCCATTCTCTTAAACACCAAGGAGAGTGGTAAAATAGAGGAGTACCTTTTTGAGGGCTTCATATACCTGGAAAGAGGGTTTGTTTGTTTTCTTGATTAGGATATTGAGTGAAGTTACCAAAATTCAGTTTGGGGTCAATTTGTAAGTTCCCAAACCAAGTAAGTATTCCAAACGAAAATCTGAATCAGATAAAAGCTCAACCACGTACTTCCACTACAGCTGTGTGAACTCCCAGCAAGTTCCCTCTCCTCTCTGGGTCTGGTTTCCTCATCTCGAAAATGAAGGTATGGAGTTAGAGGATCTATAGGGCCCCATCCAGCCCTAACAGGCTCTGCGTCTACAAAGTGAGGCAGCTGCTTCCTATTTTCATGGCTCCTTGGAAAGAGCATTCAAGTCCCCAGCCCAGTAGGTTCTTGGGAAGCCTTGCTATACTTAATACTATTCCCTTGAGACACAAGAACTGCTATTGATCATAATGCAAGATGAGACGTCTATAAAATATAAAAGATGTTGACAGGAAAAAAATATGTTTTGCAGATGACACTAGCAAATCTGCAATTGCACATATATTCGATCAAAAAGTTACTAGACATAAATAAATTTAACAAAGCTGCAGCACAAAAACAATTCATACAAATCAAGCCACAGTCAAGATGGAAAATGTGAATTAAAAATGTTCAATCACAACACCATTGAAATGTTAAGCATTTGAAATATTAACTCAAGACACAGGAAGAAACAGGATAAAGATAAAGAGACAAAAAAAGGAAAATGTACCCCATGTAAACTGAAAATTTTCTTTAACCCTACCAAATAAAAAAAAAAGGCTATCAAAACTACATAAGAGTGAATTAAAAAGAAATGTTTAGAATAGATCAAAATACCATAAAGATCAAAGGTAAATCCAACAATACTACAGATAAATAAATCATATTTAATAAACTGCAGTAAGATCCTAGAACTCACTGTGGAGAAAAATTAACTTAGACCCATTCCTCACACCAAACACATTAATTCCAGATGGGACAAAAGTTAACCACATAACAGAAAAGGCCACAAGAAAATGAAGCCACACACTCCTGTGAGTCGTGAAGAGATAGATGCCTAATAGTAACAACAAAACCAAAAAGACTATCTCATACAAAAGACATGCTTTTAAAGATAAAATTTTTTTCTTAATATAACATAAAAGGAAAGCATCACAATGAGACAATGTAGCAGCCAGATAATTTATAAAACTTAAAAATACACAATACACTGACCTATCACTTCAGCAAACCAGAAGACAAATAATTGTGTATGGGTTAATAAGACATGAGCTAACAAAAAAATATAAAATAAAATACAAAGCATATGAAACTATTTGGATATATCTATTTAAAAATGGTCAGAGGGGAAAAAAGTTTGCATGTGACTCTTCATAATGCCCAACAGTACCACAAAACCGTCCCACCTACCCCTCCAGCTTCATCTCCTGCGACTTGCACCTCCGCACTCAGCACACAAACTACTCGCCAGCTCGTCCACACATCCCAGGCTTTCCCACTTGTGCGAAGTTGCGTATCCTGAGCTATCTTCCGGCCATGCAGCCCCCACCCCACCCCCATTCCCATGGAAATCGTAGCCATCCTTCAAGACCCAGCTTAAATGTCATCTCCTCCATGGTGACTCTCCTAATCTCCCCCACTGGATGTGCGTTCCTCCTCTCAAATGAGCTCCAACAGTACTTTCTTTGTACCTCTGCTTTGAGGCACTTTTCTTACCCTGCAGCCATTTGTTTCCTTCCTCTTATATGAGATTTTAAGGTCTTCAGAGGAAAAGACTATCTTATTCACTTACCTATAGCTTGGAGCATAGTGAGTTACATTCAGTAAGCACTTAATAAATATTAGTTTAAACTGAACTGATGAAATACAGAAATAATTCCATTTCAAAAGTACAGCCTGGCTAACAATTAAAGTAAGGCAGATTGGCTTTTAAAGGACACCTTGTACTGCCTATTAAACTATCAAAAAATCAGTAAAGTAAAAAAAACTTCCTGAAGCTTGAGGAAACAGTTGAAATATAACTGGTTCTATGTTTTTTTGGAATATAATCTGTTAATGTTAACAGCAGTAACATAGTTCATTGCCTCCGATTCAGTATATGAATTAATCTAAAAACAAATTGGTTCAAAACATTTATGAGTATCAATATATATTAAAAACCTGGAAGCCACTTAAATAATCAACAGTTTCATTTGTGATGCCACACCCTTTCAAATTCTACTCTTCAGCCAAAAATAAATGACAAGCATGAGAATTATGTCCATGTGTAAAAACTGGGGTGGGGGGAAGGCAAGACTCATCAAGTGATCACAACTATCTATATATAAAATGGAAAAAACAAAAGTTAAACCAGAAAACTTAATGTCTCTAAGTTCTTTCTTTGAAAGGTGTTTATACATTCAATTATTTTTTTCACATTGTCCTTAAGCAGGCAAATATTCAAAGACAGGGTGGGGGAAAAGAGGTCACATCACCTTTGCCCATTTTTTCTTCAACTCCCATGTAACCTCTTCTTAATCTGAGTCCTTTGCTGACATCAAAGCAGGATGCCCTTGGGAGCTAATAGAGAAATCAGAGGCAGGATCAGCTTTTAGCTGTCAGCCACGCAACAGGATTCAGAGAACACCCGGCTATGTTAAAACAAAACGCCATTCATCCTGAGAGGAGTTAACTTAGCAAACAGGTATGTGAGCCTCCAAACAGCTCTCATGGGCTTTCAGGCAGAACCAGGACATGGGACACAAAGTAAAAACACAATCAAGTGGCAGTAAGAGACTAGGATGATATTTCAAAATTGGCAGCTTCTGGAAGGGAACAACAGAAACAAAACTGGGACCCTAAGCTTCCCTCTCAGGCTCACCTCATCTGCTTCCCAGCCTGTGGGTTCTCTGACTTTCGTTTCTCAACATGTCAGACTCACTACTATTTGACCTGTTTTCTGTACGTGGTGGAAATAACTATCAATTTATATAGTGGAAAAGAAGTTTTTTGTTGTTTTATTGAAACATTATTTTGCTTTACCCAATCTACCAACACGATTTCCTCTATCAACACTGTTGTAGACTCAGGGGTCCAAAAACATATGGTGCCTAATAATCAAATTAAAGAGAAAAACACACATAAGGAACATTTAGTGAATAAGAAAGCACTATGATTTAAAAAATGATATTGCAGGGGGCTGGGTGAAATACTGAAGAAGATAAAGAGGTTCAAATGGTAAATTGTAAAATAAGTTAGCCACAGGAATAGAAGTACAATACAGAAAATATAACCAATAATATTACAGCATCTTGGTATGGTAACAGGGGGGTAACCACACTTAATCGTGGCAAGTATCTATAAATGTATATAATTATTGAGTGACTATGTTGTACATCTGAAACCAATAATATATATCAACTTTATTCCAATAATTAAAAGTGATATTACATTTAATGTGTGTTTATTACATAATATAAATCATAAGTACCAAAGGGGAGGGAGAAAAATGTGAGTTAACACTAAAAAGGGTATAAGACAGGATGGTTTTGTTCTCTGGGTACTTTTTAAAAACCTATTATGAATTTTTTCAGACATAAAAATGAAAGTAAACCAGAGAAAGTCCTTAACTAACCAGCTAAACAACTATGAACATTTTGCCGCATTTGCTTTATTCATTATATGCAAATGTGTATTTTTTCTTAACCATTTCAAAGTTTCATGCATCATTATGAATAACATTCTCCTACATAATCATAATATTACACCTAAAAAATTAATAATAATTCTCCATTCAAATTTCCCTAATTGTCCCAATGTAGAGAACATGGAAGTTCCTATGGTCAGGATTCTCACCTGACCCTGGCTGGCTTATTCACAACATGTGGACAGTATGTTATTTTTGACTGTATATAAAGAACTCTGCCCAGTGCTCTGGGCTGCTGCACGGCTGCAGAGACTGGAATGGTGGCAGCGCCCAGGACAGAGACTGAGACTGCTACAACAGTGGAGAGACCCAGAGGCAGAGACCACTTGCTGCATGCAGACTCACTCTGAGTGGATAGGATTCTAGTGCTTGACCTGCCACTGTGGGAATAAAGTTAGTTTTAGGTATAAACTCTTTCACCCCCATGAACGTTCCACTGTCATTTTTCAGTCTCACTGAATCAAGAATGAACTTGCCCATGGCTAAAACCCATTGGCAAAACACGCAAGAATGTACTTTATTGCTATTTCATCTTTTTAATTCAGTACTCAATCAAGATTGATGCATTACACTTGGTTGGCATGCCTCCTTAGTCTCTTTATTCTAGAAGTGCACCATTTCCCCCTATTTTCCCTGTGACATTGACTTCTTAAAGACAGCAGGTCAGCTGTCTTAGAGACTATGTTTCACATCCTGGATTTCTCTGACTGTTTCCTCCTAATGTCTTTTAACTTGTTCCTTTGTCCCTGTTTTTGCTTTCAAAAGGACAAAATGGATGGAGCTGGAGGGTATTACTCTCAGTGAAATAAGCCAGGTAGAGAAAGACAAGTACCAAATGATTTCACTCATTTGTGGAGTATAACAATGAAGCAAAACTGAAGGAACAAAACAGCAGCAGACTCACAGACTCCAAGAAGGGACTAGCAGTTACCAAAGGGAAGGGGTAGGGGAGGGTGGGAGAGGAGGGAGGGAGAAGGGCATTAAGGGGTATTATAATTAGCACACATACTGTAGTGCCACGGGGAAGGCAGTATAGCACAGAGAAGACAAGTAGTGACTCTGTAGCATCTTACTATGCTGATGGACAGTGACTGCATTGGGGTGCGTGTGGGAGACTTGATAATATGGCTGAATGTAGTAACCACAATATTGCTCATGTGAAACCTTCATAAGATTGTACATCATTCAGCAAAGTTGCAGGATACAAAATTAATACACAGAAATCTGTGGCTTTCCTATACACTAACAATGAACTAACGGAAAGAGAAATCAGGAAAACAATTCCATTCACAATTGCATCAAAAAGAATAAAATATCTAGGAATAAACCAAACCAAGGAAGTGAAAAACCTATACCCCAAAAACTATAAGACACTCTTAAGAGAAATTAAGAGGACACTAACAAATGGAAACCCATCCCATGCTTTTGGCTAGGAAGAATTAATATTGTCAAAATGGCCATCCTGCCCAAAGCAAACTACAGATTCAATGTAATCCCTATCAAATTACCAACAGCATTCTTCAATGAACTGGAACAGATAGTTCAAAAATTCATATGGAACCACCAAAGACCCTGAATAGCCAAAGTAATCCTGAGAAGGAAGAATAAAGTGGGGGGAGGATCTTGCTCCCCAACTTCACGCTCTACTACAAAGCCACAGTAATCAAGACAATTTGGTACTGGCACAAGAACAGACCCACAGACCAGTGGAACAGAATAGAGACTCCAGACATTAACCCAAACATATATGGTCAATTAATATATAATAAAGGAGCTATGGACATACAATGGGGAAATGATAGTCTCTTCAACAGTTGGTGTTGGCAAAACTGAACAGCTATATGTAAGAGAATGAAACTGGATCATTGTCTAACCCCATACACAAAAGTAAATTAGAAATGGATCAAAGACCTCAATGTAAGTCATGAAACTATAAAACTCTTAGAAAAAAACATAGGCAAAAATCCCTTGGACATAAACATGAGTGACTTCTTCATGAACATATATCTCCCCAGTCAAGGGAAACAAAAGCAAAAATGAACAAGTGGGACTATATCAAGCTGAAAACCTTCTGCACAGCAAAGGACACCATTAATAGAACAAAAAGGTATCCTACAGTATGGGAGAATATATTCATAAATGACAGATCCGATAAAGGATTGACATCCAAAATATATAAAGAGGTCACGTACCTCAACAAACAAAAAGCAAGTAATCCAATTAAAAAATGGGCAGAGGAGCTGAACAGACAGTTCTCCAAAGAAGAAATTCAGATGGCCAACAGACACATGAAAAGATGCTCCACATCGCTAGTCATCAGAGAAATGCAAATTAAAACCACAATGAGATATCACCTCACACCAGTAAGGATGGCCACCATCCAAAAGACAAACAACAACAACAAATGTTGGCGAGGTTGTGGGAAAAAGGGGAACCCTCCTACACTGCTGGTGGGGATGTAAATTAGTTCAACCACTGTGGAAAGCAGTAGGGAGGTTCCTCAAAAAGCTCAAAATAGAAATACCATTTGACCCAGGAATTCCACATCTAGAAATTTACCCTAAGAATGCAGCAGCCCAGTTTGAAAAAGACAGATGCACCCCTATGTTTATCGCAGCACTATTCGCAATAGCCAAGATATGAAAGCAACCTAAGTGTCCATCAATACATGAATGGATAAAGAATATGAGGTACATATACACAATGGAATACTATTCATCCATAAAAAGAAAAGAAATCCTACCATTTGCAGCAACATGGATGGATCTAGAGGGTATTATGCTCAGTGAAATAAGCCAGGTGGAGAAAGACAAGTACCAAATCATTTCACTCATATGTGAAGTATAAGAACAAAGGAAATACTGAAGGAACAAAACAGCAGCAGAATCACAGAACCCAAGAATGGACTCACAGTTACCAAAGGCAAAGGGACTGGGGAAGATGGGTGGGAAGGGAAGGATAAGGGCAGGGACAAAGAAAGGGGGCATTATGATTAGCATGTATAATGTGAGGGGGCATGGGGAGGGCTGTGCAACACAGAGAAGACAAGCAGTGATTCTACAGTATCTTACTACATTGATGGAAAGTGACTGTAATGGAGTTTGTGGGGGGGACTTGGTGAAGGGGGGAGCCTAGTAAACATAATGTTCCTCATGTAATTGTATAATGATACCAAAATAAAAATTAAAAAAAGATTGTATATCAATGATACCTTAATAAAAAAAAAAGGAAGTTAGATTGTAAGGCTTTCTCAGATGGAGGTTTGAGTTAGACTGTTAAGGATTGATGGCATATATAATGTCGAAATCAACAGGATTTATCAACATTTGCAATTAAGTGTTAAGAATAAAAGATAAGTTTGCTTTCTGAGAAGAAATCAAAACTGGCATCATTAGTAACACTTCCCATTTGTATAGCATTCCAATAATCACTAAGTGTTTTCATATACATTATTTCAAATCATGCTCACCTGCCCTCCTTCCTTTACAGGTTTGTTACACTATCACCCTTATTTTACTGATAAGGAAAACCAAATCTCACAGAAGTTAAATTGTTAGGCAGAAAGACAGAAATGAGCGGTATGGAAAGGAGAAAGGACCCCCTAGAGATGACTAAGGGAGTTAATCAAATAGAACCAGAAAGCCAGAAATGACTCAGAGTTAATCAGATGAAGCCACAGGGTTCAAGAATGACTCAGAAAATGTCCAGGGTCCCCCCAGATAAGAAACATTAGAGGCACAGTCACAGCACAGCCCCTGTCCCCATTTCACCAATCAGAACAAGCCTAGAGAGCTGACCACTGTCAATCAAGGACCTTTCTGCCCTGCCAAAACCACATAAAAGAAGCCTCAGAATGAGCATCCACACCTGCCTGTCTTGTCTTATGCAGGCCTGCTCTGCTACTCTATGAAGAGTGTCTTAAAACTTACTTTGCTTTTTTGAGTTTGGTCTCTTGTCTCACTGTATCTGACTTCCCTCCAACACCCAGCCAAGTCCTTTCCTTCCAAAAAATATGACATGCCCACAGGCAACAGTCCAGGAGTGGTATAACTTAAGTCTGGAACCCAAGTCCTCAAATAGCAGGCAGTTACTCAGAAAAGGCTTCATGTCAATGAGCTTTTTGCTAGGTCTTAAAAGATGGGTGACATTCATTCATTCCAGGCAGTGTGCCAGATACTGAGGAAATATCAGTACACTGGGGCAGGGGAGGTCAGTAAAGGCATTAATTGGTGTGGATCATAGCAGGTGAATTAGGAAAGAGGGAAAAATCAAACTAGACAGATAAGGCAGGACCAGCAGCTACCCTACTGAAGCTTCCTCTCTTTCTTTCAAAGATTTATAAGTAAGTAAAAGTAGAATTTTGCAAGTGTTACGTTCAAACAAGGGCCCCACACAACTTGCCATGGGCTCAGTCACCTTTATGAATCCTTCTGCCATTTCTGTGTCTACTACAACAGCAGAGCTCTTCCCAAGGGTATGGGCTTCAGCTGGCCTCACTTTTCCCCTGAAGCTGCTCTAAAAAGACAGCATCAGTATTAGTACAGCAGCAGACTAGTAGAAGCATCCCAGTTCAAAACTAGTCAGTTAAAACCACTTCAAAAGCTCCTAGTTGCCATGGGGCACAGCACAGCCCCGTAAGACTCCCAAAAAGCACATCAACGTGCCGTTCTGTCACCTTCCTTAAGGACCTACATACTCTAATAGTGTGTCCCTTACAAACCTGGCAGAACTGCTGACACCATGAACTATGCTCTGAATGTAGTCAGTCTATAGTGTTTCAGGGTTACACCAAAGCAGCCCCAAATCCAAAATCTGTGGATGCCACCAAGGCCAAGCAATGCACCTCCTGTTTATTCAGCACCTTAGGTCCTTCAGAATGTTTTTATGTGTTACCTTATATGTGATACTAGTCTTTCAAGGTAAGAACAATTCCATGATTTAATCAATAGGTATCTACAGAGTATCTACTAAGGCCCAGATACTGTTTCTACTCACTGAGCAAGGAACAAGGCCAAGCCCCCAACTCTTGAAACTTACATCTTAGCGGGGGTAGGGGAAGGGCAGATAAATACTTACATACGATATAAAGTTAGCAATAAGTGCTATTAAGAAAAACAGGGCAAAATAAAGGGGTAGAGGATGACAGAGAGTACTATACTAGACAGAAGGATCAAGAATGGCCTCTGTGAAGAGACATTTGGGCAGAAATCTGAAGGAAGTGAGGAAGCATGTCATGTGGGTATTTGAGAAAAGAGCATTCCAGCCAGAGGAAAAAGCAAATGTAAAAGCAGTTGGGAATGTTTCCAACCACGGGGGAAGAGCAGAAAGAACAGTGTGGCCAGAGTGCGTGAGTAAAGGGGTCAGTGGAAGAAAACAAAGGACATGATCAGGTAGGGCCTCGTAGGCCATTAGGGTAAAGATTTTGTAAACCATTATCATCTCCAGATAAGGAAACTAAGTCAGAAAGTACAAAGGACTTGCCTAAAACAAAGAAAAAGTGAAGTCTTGGGAAGTACCCCTGCATTGCTACTGCAACTTCTACTCAGGGCTCAAGCTTCTTCCCACGGAGACCGAAAGTTTCTTTAAAAAACAAAGAAAGAGACCACGTATGTGCCTCATCATGGCAGGAGAGGCAAGGTACCCTAAAACCCAGCAACCCCCATTCTGAGTACATTCCCCAGGGAACTCTCACGAAGGGAGCTGTATACAAGGATGGTCATGGATGCACGTTTGAGGCAGCAAGAGGCTGGAAACAACAAAGTTGTCTGATGCTAATAATAAGGAATAATAAGTGGAATGTGGTACACGCACCAAGAGAAATAATAAACTAGGTGCACATATAGCATCATAGAACTCAGAAACACGGCATTTGGTTAAAAAATTAAAATAAACAAATAAAAGTTGCGGGTGTTCATTGCTTCAGTTTGAATAATCTTGGTTCTCCTCCTTCCAAGAAGGTCCCGCCCACTTTCAAAATCACTGTGGCCCTGTGATTTGCCTTGGCCAAAGGAATGAGAGCAAAAGTGAGCTGCGTCACTTCTGGCAGGAATTTTAATAGCCAGGATGTGGTTCACAAATTTCCTTCTCACATGAGTATATTTCAGAAACGGTGCTTCCATCAGCCCAGATCCCTGATGGAATCCAATTAACAGACCCTTCTACTGACCTGCAAGGGTATCAAACTACTGAGATTTTTGTGATTACCACCTCAACATAACTTAGCCTATCTCAACTAATGCAGATTTATAGCACAACAGCATTTTTAATAGAAACAATATATTTAAGGTGTACAACATAACTGGATATATGTATGCAGAGTGAAATGACTACTACTGTCAGGCTAATTAGCATATCTATCTCCTCACATAGTTACCCTTTTTGTGTGTGATGGGAGCACCTGATCTACTCGTAGCAAATTGCCAGTATTCAATACAGTAATATTGATTATAGTCACCATGATTATAGTCATCAGACCAGTAGAATTACCCTACATAACTGCAACTTTGTACCCTTTGACCAGCCTTGTTTCCCCACCTCGCTGCCCCTGGTAACCACTTATCTACTCTCTTCTATGTATTTGGCTTTTTTGATTCCACATGCAAGTGAGATCAAGAAGTATTTTTCTTTGTGTCTGGTTTATTTCACTTAGCATAATGTCCTTCAAGTTCATCCATGTTGTCAAAAATGGAAGGCTCTTCTTTTTTAAGGCTGAATAATTAGACAGTAACATTCAGCACTCTAAGCACAGAAACACACAAAACAATACTATCTACCTCCCAAAGGTACACATATCCCAACAAATAGGTGGAACTACGAGACCACTGTTAAATATCCTAGAGTGGGTGAGTGAGCACCTGTGAAAGAAAAACAAACAGAGACAGGAATGAAAGTAAAGGAAAAAATAAAAGAAAAAATAAAAGGTTAAATACATTGTACAAATATAAATTCCATTCACTCACTAATTCACTCAACAAACCTTTGTGCACTTAGTAGTGTCAGGTATTATATTATATTATTCTAGGTAGAACTTACAGAGCAATGCATCAAAAAAAAAGCATTCCTATGCTTATAGTTTATGGTGTACAGAAGAAAGATATAAAATACCCTAATAAAAATTACAGACAGTGAACAAGTGCAATTTTAAATCAGGTGACATGAGAAAGAGGGAACTACTTTCAATTGGGTGGTCTATGAATATCTCTGAAGAAATGTCATTTAGGCAGAAAGGTGAAGACTACTTCCTTCCCAGCCTGGGAAGAGGAAGGGATGATTCATTCCACACAAAAAGAACAGCATATGCAAGGTCCTGGAGGGAGTATGGACCATCCCATGGCGGAAGTGAAAGAGGACCAGCAGGAAATGTGGTTAAAGAGATGGGTGTGGGAGGGCTACAGAAGGCAGTAACTCCATCTCATAGCCCAATATAAAGAGTCTGGATTTTATCCTAACTGCAATGGAACCATGAAAACATTTTAAACAGGACAATGATACAATCTTATTTCCAATTTCTCTCATTCTAACACAATATGCTCATATGATTTTGCAAAACTTGCACAAGAAATATTTTTGCATTCTTTTTCTTCAAGAACCCCAAAACTTGCATAAATGTCTGGTCCTATATAAACCAGCTCCATCTGAATGGGCACTCAGGTAAATCCCAAGGTGCCAGGGAGCCACAGAGGAGACGCAACCTTGCCAATTTAGTTCTTTACTGTCAATGGATTTTTGCTTCAGTTTATACTGTATGATATTATATTCAGAATTGTGCTCAGGTCTAATCACAAAAATCAGAACAGCAGCTTTGCTTGAGAAACACTTTCAGAGGTGAGAGATGAGGATATATCCAACTTCCCCCAGTAGCTCCAGGAAATGCAGGGGAACAGTCCCCTGTTTGTCTCAACCAGCCTACACAAAGATGCCTCCTATTGTAACACAGCAATGAGTCATGGAGGTAGATGCCGATAGAACAGAAAAAAGCAAGGGAAAGTTGTTTATCCAGAAGCAAAGCCACCTTAACACACATATCCACCACCAAGAATAGAAATTACCTTCCAGTTTGCTTCAGCTTTCTCAATATTTACCCTCTACGAGATACCAGCAGCTAATATTTATTGAAGGTTTACTGTGTATTAGATCATTTAGTCTTCACGACTCTAAGTTCTCTCGTTAGTCCCATTTCACAGATGAGAAAACTAACCTAAGCCTTAGAGAGCCTGACAGACTTGTCCCAGGTCACAAAACCACAAGTAACAGTGCCAAGCTTCAACCTTAGCCGGACTTGAGTTCAACCTCTTATCCACTACCAAGAATCTCCCAGTCCCACCCAAATTCTTCTGCTGCCAACTCCAGAGAAGTTTCTTCTTTTCTTCCCTGTTAGTGTTTTCTTTTAATGAAATCCCTCCACTTTGCAAGAATACAGCTCTGGAATCACAATAACCAGAATGACAACAGGTATTTCCACTTATTTACCTTCCTCCAAATCAAAAAGGAGCAGGATGATCAGGCCAACATTCTGCCAGTATATGCTGTGATCAAAATTCATCCTGCCCTGCCTTCAGGGGCTTTCAGTCTGTTTTAAGGGGATAAAAATCTGTACAGTAAACCTGAACTGATGTGTACAAATCAATCCACTGACCTGCACAAGTCAGCATCATGAAAAACAGAACGCTACAGTAGTGAAAGGGTTTGTTGAGAGCAGGTGTGAGGAACCTGGCTGAGCGCACACCACAGGTCCACCACCAGCCTTGTGATCACTACAGGGATGGACAGTCACCAAGCAAATAGGTCCGTGGGCTTTTCAAATCTAGAGATAGAAAGGAAGATTACAGAAATCATGAAGGGTAGAAGAGGCAGGCCCATTCTACATTTCATCAGCTAGCTTCCTAAAGACTCCAGCAGGCAGGTAAAAGATTAAGAACCAAATCTTTTCTGGTTATTTCTCCACCAAGCCTGCTCTCCCTCCTTCATACAGTCTTATCCCTTACTCAGGATGCAAGAGTTGTGGGACCTCAGAAACACCCATAAAATAGCCTCATTGTTATTTAATGAAATAAAGTGGTCTGTGAGCAACACTGAAAGCTGCAAAAATGGAGCACCTTGTGTATGGCTTCCACGGCCATGGTGTTCATGTCTCAAGTCAGGAGTTTAGGGCTCACGGTCAAATAAGGAAAGCCAGGAAAGTCAATGGTGAGCAGTGATCTGTTAATGAATACACGGTCAGTTGAAGTCGCTCCCTTACACTCAAGAGAGTTTCCATGAAGAAGGCCAAGGACAGGGAGCCCCAACATCGGCAAGGGGAAAGCCATGGGGATACGTGTGTACACCGCCCCCCCCAGCTGCCAGGCAGCCCGCCCACAGGTGTCAGGCACTAAAGGTGATGCTGCTCGCTGGTCCCAACTCCACAGCCTAGGCCGGTCTCAGACACAGACGCGATTTTAATTCTTTGCAAGACATTTGCTCCCTTCTTCCCACAGGCCAGAATCCCAAGGGATGTGGAGAAAACAGCTGAGGAATGGCACGCGATAAACCAGTTATTTGGGGGGAAGAGGCGGAATGCCCAGTGGCCAGGGATGACTAAAAGGGTCGGGGGAGGAAAACGAGACTCTCTGGGTCCACTGACTTGTCTAGTCAGGAGAACAATCAGTGCTTAGTCACCGATACCTCGGCGGCCGGAGTTTCTCGCCCCGCCAGCCCGAGACGTACGTGACGAACCCGAGCGGAGCTCCGCGCGCCGCACACAGCCGACTCCGCTCGTGCGCCCCGGCGGGGGCCTCCCCAGCCCGGCCCTGGCGCTCGCCACCCACCCCAGACTTACTCCGCCGAGCTGGTCCCGTTGACGGCGGAGCCGTCGGGGGCCGGGTTCAGCTGGATGGGCGTCGGCTTCTTCTTAGGCATTTTGGACCCAGGGAAGGCTCTTCCAACTCCTAGGAGAGAGCGGCTCCTTTTGCTTCCTCCCTCCGCGCTGCCCCGAGCCAGCCGTGCGGGGCCGAGTCGGGGCCGCGGGCCCGGGAGCTGTCTTCTCGGGGTGCGCTCCGCGCGGTCCCGTCAGCGCCGAGGAGCCGGTGGAGGTCTCGGGGAACCACTTGCTAAGGGCTCGGCTCGCGGAAAACCGAAAGGCTTCCCGGCGTAGCGCGGCAGCCTGGGAATCCCTCCCTCTCTTCCTCAGTCAACCAGACCCTCGGGCACGAGCGGCCCCCCCGGGCGCGCACCAGAACCCAGCTGGGGATGCAGCCGGGGAAAGTGCAGCCGCCGCCGTCGCCGCGTTCCCAGCCGCTCAGCGTAGTCGACCCAGGGACCGACTGGAGGAGCAGGGAGGGGCGAAAGGGGAAGCCTCGCCCCCTACCGGGACAGCGGCGTTCTCCAGCCATTCGGCTCCGCCCCTATTACCTCCCAGACAGCCAATGGGAGCACGCCTCGGCGGCAGATGACGCGGAAATACGTCACGGGGCGAGGGCGCTGCCCTAGGGGCGGAGTCCGCTGCTGGCTCCACAGTGCCCTCTGCTGCTGCGACGCTCTCTGGGGGGCCCATCAGGAAGAGAGGCCGTGCGTCCTGTTCTCCGCAGCTAGTGGCGAGGTGGGCTTGACCGGCCAGGTGCCGCGCGTTCTCCTCCTCTGCGAAGACTAGAGCTCCCCAGGGCCGGTCACGTGGACGGAGATGAAATAATAAAATTAATAAGGAGAAGGACCCCCCCCCTTCATTTCTAGAGAGGAAGTGTAAGGGAGTAGAAAACTTGTCAAGAGACTCCTTGAGCCTAACTGTCAGATACGTATGTCATAAATATATATGTAACTGTAATACACACTACTGATGAGGGTAAAGGGAGATGGGTACTCAGTGCTAAAGAGATTGTAAAGTGGGGCAACCCTTTTTGGGGCAAATTGGTAATATTTTTTAAAGCTTTAAAAAAGCCTTTCACCTAATAATTCCAATTATATGAAACTTGAAGAAATAAGAGGAAAGAGTTTAACACAAGAGGCACAATACCTACACCCATTCAGTCCTTCTTTTCCCCTTTGCCCTTCCTAAGTATTCAGTCTGAAAGGCATTAGGTGTGCAGAAAAAAGTAAACATCTGCACCTGGTGGTCTAGAGCAGGGTGTAATCTGCCCAGCTGTCTGCAATAGAGAAAGAAAGGTACCTTTTTCATTTTGTAGCCCTTGGTACTGTTTGAATTTTTTATGTATATAGCTCGTTCAATTAAAACATCTAAAAAATTTTTTTGTTAAACATTAACATAGGAATGTAAAATAGTGCAGACACTTTAGAAAACAGGCTGGCAGTTCTTCAAGTTAAGTGTGACATAGCAATTCCAATCCTAACTATATACTCAAGGGAAATGAAAAACATATATCTACACAAAACTTGTGTACAAATGTTAATGGCTGCATTATTCATAATAGCCAAAGAATGGAAACACCCCAAATGTCCATCAACTGATGAATGGATAAATAAAATGTCGCATAGCCATGCAATGGAATATTACTCACCCATAAAAAGGAATGAAGTGCTGACTGGATGAACCCTGAAAACATGCTATGTGAAAGAAGTCAAAAAAGACCACATATTTGCAATTCCATTTATGTGAAATGTTCAAAATAGGCAACTCTATACAGACAGAAAATAGATGAGTCATTGCTTAAGGCTTGGTGGGGCAAGTAAACAAGATAGTCAGATAATACCTAATGGGTATGGGGTTTCTTTATAAAATAATGAAGATGTCCTAAAAGTGATAGTTGTACATCTCTATAAATTTATTAAAACCATTGAATTATACATTTTAAATGAGTGAATCATATGGCACATGAATTGCCTCTCAATAAAGCTGTTAGTAAAATAATAACAACAGCAAGGAAATTAAAGGGGGAAAATAAAATAGCTAAGACAATCTTGAAGAACAAAGCTGGAGGATTTACACTATCAAATACCAAGATCCATCTAAGATTACTTAAGACAGTATTCCACTGGCACGAGGAAAGGCAAACAGACCAATGGGGTAGAATAAAGAGTTTGGAAATAAATCTATGCATATTTGATAACCCATTTTATGACAAAAATTACAATACAGTGCACTAGGGGAAAGGATAGCCTTTTAGGTAAATGGTGCTAGGTCAGTTGAATATCCATATGGGGAAAAAAATGTCTTGACCCCTACATCACACCATAGATAACAAATCAACTCTAGATGGATTATAGAACTACATAAAACTTTTATAAGAAAATATTGGAGAATATGTTTATGGCATTAGCATAGGCAGAGGTTTCTTAAAACAAAAAAAATACAAATCATAAAGGGAAAATCTGATGAATTGGATTTCAATGTTAATCACCTCTGACCTTCAAAAAGGATAAAAGGACATTTTCAACACATATATTAGAACTTATATCTGTAATATATAAAAACTACTACATATTAACAAGAAAAAGACAAACAATCCAATAGAAAAACTCACAAGAGACTTGAATAGGCACTTAATAAAACAAGATATGCAAATGGTCAATAATCATGAAAGATGCTGACCTTTTTTAGTTGTCAGGAAAATACAAATTAAAACCATAATGTGAGTACTTAATGTGACTAAATTATACACTTCAAAAAAGTAAAAATGGTGAATTTCATGTATATTTTGCAACAATTAAAAAAAACAGATCACGGCATGAGACATGAGACAGAGGCTTCCTTATAAAACCGCATACAATTCGAAAATATAGTTGGTGCAACTAATCCTGACAGCAACAGGAAAGAGGATGGCGCCAGACTGCATGCACCTGGAGAAAACAGCAGACCTCAGCGAATGGGGTAACTTACCAGAGCTGTGGCTCCGCGGACTCGAGCCCCTCCCCCACCCCAGCTCACTGGCTGGAGGAAGAGAAATGGAGCCCGGAGGGAGTGGAAGGCTTGGGACTGCTGAATACCTAACTCCGGAGATCTGTGCTGGGAACACAAACCTACATTTCATGGTGCTTTCATGATACTCGCATGATTATGGGATTGGAAAACTAATTCCTGGGGAGACTGAGATTCCAGCCACTTGTAGAAAGTAGGGATACATATCTAGCTGCTCTGGAACAAAAGCTTATACCTGTGGGTCAGCCCACTGGCTCAGGCAGTGGAGACAGGCATAGCAGATGGGAAACAGGGAACAACTCTTTCCTCCCCCACAAGGCACCAATACCATTCCCCTGTGACCCCCAACATTGCTTCAGGGGCTGAGCAGCTCCAGAGAGTAGAGCTTCTGGACACCAGAGGGCTCCATATACAAATATAAAGTGCCAATGGAATCTGGTCCAAATTAAAATTAATATAACTCTGGAGAAAGATTTAAATGACATGGACCTTATGACTCTTCCTGAAAGGGAGTTCAAAATAAAAATCATCAACATGCTAACGGAGGTACAGAAAGATATCCAAGAACTCAGGAATGAATTCCAGTCGGAGATCCAATCATTGAAGAGCATGATGGAGGGTATTAAAAGCAGGTTGGATACGGTGGAGGAGATGATAAATGAAATAGAAACTAGAGAAGGGGAATACAAAGAAGCTGAGGCACAGAGACAGAACAGGATCTCTAAGAATGAAAGAATATTGAGAGAACTGTCTGACCAATCCAAATGGAACAATATTCACATTATAGGGATACCAGAAAAAGAAGAGAGAAAGGGATAGAAAGTGTCTTTGAGGAGGTAATTGCTGAAAACGTCCCCAATCTGGGGAAGGAGATGGTCTCCTAGGCCATGGAGATCCATAGATCTCCCAACACAAAGGACTCAAGGAAGACAACACCAAGACATATAGTAATAAAACTGGCAAAGATCAAGGATAAGGACAGACTGTTAAAAGCAGCCAGAAACAGAAATAAGATCACATACAAAGGAAAGCCCATCAGGCTCACATCAGACTTCTCAGCAGAAACCTTACAGGCCAGAAGGGAGTGGCATGATGTATTTAATGCAATAAAGCAGAAGGTTCTGGAAACAAGATTACTTTATCTGGCAAGATTATCATTTAAATTTGAAGGCGGGATTAAACAATTTCCAGATAAGCAAAAGCTGAGAGAATTTGCCTCCTACAAACCATCTCTACAGTCTATTTTGGAGGGACTGCTATAGATGGAAGTGTTCCTAAGGTTGAATAGCTGTCACCAGAGGTAATAAAACCACAGTAAAGAAAGTAGAATGGCTAATTACTAAGCAAATGCAAAATTAAATTAACTTTCCCCAAAGTCAATCAAGGGATATAAAAATAATACAGAATATGATAACTAATAGATAAAGAATAGAAGAGGAAGAAAAAGGAAGAGAAAAAGAAAAGAACCTTTAGATTGCATTTGTAATAGCATATTAAGTGAGTTAAGTTAGACTCTTAGATACTAAGGAAGTTAACTTTGAATGTTTGGTAACCACAAATCTAAAGCCTACAATGGCAATAAGTACATACCTATCAATAATCACCCTAAATGTAAATGATCTCAATGCACCAATAAAAAAACATAGAGTCACTGAATGGATAAAAAAACAAGACCCATCTATATGCTGCTTACAAGAGACTCACTTTAAACTTAAAGACATACACAGACTAAAAGTCAAGGGATGGAAAAAGATATTTCATGCAACTAACAGAGAGAAAAAAGCAGGAGTTGCAGTACTTGTATCAGACAAAATAGACTTCAAAACAAAGAAAGTAACAGGAGACAAAGAAGGACATTACATAATCATAAAGGGGTCAATTCAACAAGAAGATATAAACATTATAAATATCCTTGCTCCCAAGCACCCACATATGTGAAACAAATACTAACAGAATTAAAAGGGGAAATTGAATGCAATGCATTCATTCTAGGAGACTTCAACACTCCACTCACTCTGAAGGACAGATCAATTAGACAGAAGATAAGTAAGGAGGCAGAGGCACTGAACAACACAAGAAAACACATGGACCTAACAGACACACCTACGGAACTCTACACCCAGAAGCAACATAATACACATTCTTCTCAAGTGCACATGGAACATTTTCAAGAATAGATCATATACTAGGCAACAAAAAGAATCTCAGTAAATTCAGAAAGACTGAAATTGTACCAACCAGTTTCTCAGACCACAAAGCTATGAAATTAGAAATAAATTATGCAAAGAAAATGACAAATCCCACAAACACATGGAGGCTTCACAACATGCTCCTAAATAATCAATGGATCAATGACCAAATAAAAACAGAGATCAAGCAATATATGTAGACAATGACAACAATAATGCAACACCACAAAATCTGTGGGACACAGAGAAGGCCATGCTAAGAGGAAAATATATTGTCATACAGACCTACTTCAGGAAAGAAGAACAATCCCATATAAGCAGTTTAAACTCTCAATTAATGAAACTAGAAAAAGAACAACAAATGAGGCCCAAAGCCAGAAGAAGGAGGGACATAATAAAGATTAGAGCAGAAATAAATAAAATTGAGAAGAATAAAACAATAGAAAGAATCAATGAAAACAAGAGCTGCTTCTTTGGGAAAATAAACAAAATAGGTAAGCCCCCTAGCCAGACTTATTAAGAGAAAAACAGAATCAACACAGATCAACAGAATCAGAAATGAGAAAGGAAAAATCACTATAGACACCACAGATATACAAAGAATTATTAGAGAATACTCTGAAAAATTATATGCTAACAAACTGGATAATCTAGAAGTAATGGACAACTTTCTAGAAAAATACAACTTCCAAGACTGACCAAGGAAGAAACAGAAAACCTGAACACACCAATTACCAGCAATGAAATTGAATCAGTAATAAAAAATTACCCAAGAGCAAAACCTCAGGGCCAGATGGATTCACCATGGAATTTTATCAGACACACAGAGAAGACATAATACCCATTCTCCTTAAAGTTTTCCAAAAAATGGAAGAGAAGGGAATACTTCCAAATTCATTCTATGAAGTCAGCATCACTCTAATACCAAAACCAGGCAAAGACCCCACCAAAAAAGAAAAATACAGACCAATATCCCTGATGAACATAGATGCAAAACTACTCAACAAAATATTAGCAAACTGAATTCAAAAATACATCAAAAGGATCATACACCATGACCAAGTGGATTCATCCCAGGGATGCAAGGATGGTACAACATTTGAAAATCCACCAACATAATCAACCACATAAATAAAAAGAAGGACAAAAACCACATGATCATCTCCATAGATGCTGAAAAAGCATTCAACAAAATTCAACATCCATTCATGATAAAAACTCCCAACAAAATGGGTATAGAGGGCAAGCACCTCAACATAATAAAGTACATATATGATAAACCCACAGTCAATATCAAACTAAACAGAGAGAAGCTGAAAGCTTTTCCTCTAAGATCGGGAACAAGACAGGGATGCCTACTCTCCGCACTGTTATTCAACATAGTACTGGAGGTCCTAGCCATGGCAATCAGACAAAACAAAGAAATACAAGGAATCCAGACTGGTAAAGAAGAAGTCAAACTGTCACTATTTGCAGATGACATGATATTGTTCATAAAAAACCCTAAAGACTCCACTATAAAACTACTAGAACTAATATTGGAATTCAGCAAAGTTGCAGGACACAAAATTAATACACAGAAATCTGTGGCTTTCCTATACACTAACAATGAACTAACGGAAAGAGAAATCAGGAAAACAATTCCACTCACAACTGCATCAAAAAGAATAAAATACCTAGGAATAAACCTAACCAAAGAAGTGAAAGACCTATACCCTGAAAACTACAAGGCACTCTTAAGAGAAATTAAAGAGGACACTAACAAATGGAAACCCATCCTATGCTCTTGGCTAGGAAGAATTAATATTGTCAAAATGGCCATCCTGCCCAAAGCAAACTACAGATCCAATGCAATCCCTATCAAATTACCAACAGCATTCTTCAATGAACTGGAACAGATAGTTCAAAAATTCATATGAAACCACCAAAGACCCTGAATAGCCAAAGTAATCCTGAGAAGGAAGAATAAAGTGGGGGGAGGATCTTGCTCCCCAACTTCACACTCTACTACAAAGCCACAGTAATCAAGACAATTTGGTACTGGCACAAGAACAGACCCACAGACCAGTGGAACAGAATAGAGTCTCCAGACATTAACCCAAACATATATGGTCAATTAATATGTGATAAAGGAGCCATGGCCATACAATGGGGAAATAACAGCCTCTTCAACAGCTGGTGTTGGCAAAACTGGACAGCTACATGTAAGAGAATGAATCTGGATCATTGTCTAACCCCATACACGAAAGTAAATTTGAAATTGATCAAAGACCTGAATGTAAGTCATTAAACCATAAAACTCTTAGAAAAAAACATAGACAAAAATCTCTTGGACATAAACATGAGTAACCTCTTCATGAACGTATCTCCCCAGTCAAGGGAAACAAAAGCAAAAATGAACAAGTGGGACTATATCAAGCTGAAAAACTTCTGCACAGCAAAGGACACCATTAATAGAACAAAAAGGTATCCTACAGTATGGGAGAATATATTCATAAATGACAGATCCGGTAAAGGATTGACATCCAAAATATATAAAGAGGTCACGTACCTCAACAAACAAAAAGCAAGTAATCCAATTAAAAAATGGGCAGAGGAGCTGAACAGACAGTTCTCCAAAGAAGAAATTCAGATGGCCAACAGACACATGAAAAGATGCTCCACATCACTAGTTATCAGAGAAATGCAAATTAAAACCACAATGAGCTACAACGTCACACCAGTAAGGATGGCCACCATCCAAAATACAAACAACAACAAATGTTGGCAAGGTTGTGGAGAAAGGGGAACCCTCCTACACTGCTGGTGGGAATGTAAATTAGTTCGACCATTGTGGAAAGCAGTATGGAGGTTCCTCAAAAAGCTCAAAATAGAAATACCATTTGACCCTGGAATCCCACTCCTTGGAATTTACCCAAAGAATACAACTTCTCAGCTTCAAAAAGACATATACACCCCATATTTATCTCAGCACTTTTTACATAGCCAAGATATGGAAGCAACCTAAGAGGCCATCAGTAAATGAATGGATAAAGAAGATGTGGTACACATACACAATGGAATACTATTCAGCCATAAGAAAGAAACAAATCCTACCATTTGCAAGAGCATGGATGGAGCTGGAGGACATTATGCTCAGTGAAATAAGCCAGGAGGAGAAAGACAAAGGCCAAATGATTTCCCTCATTTGTGGAGTATAACAATGAAGCAAAACTGAAGTAACAAAATGGCAGCAGACTCAGAGACTCCAAGAAGGAACTAGTGGTTACCAAAGGGGAGGGGTGTGGGAGGGCGGGTGGGGAGGGAGGGAGAAGGGGATTCTGGGGTATTATGTTTAGTACACCTGCTGTGGGGGTCACGGGGAGAACAGTGTAGCACAGAGAAGGCACAGAGTGGATCTGTGGCATCTTACTACACTGATGGACAGGAACTGCATTGGGGTATGGGTGAGGACTTCATAATATGGGAAAAAGTAGTAACCACATTGTTTTTTCATGTGAAACCTTCATAAGAGTGTATATCACCCATACTTTAATAAAAAAATTTTAAAAAACTGTTTCTACACCCACTATTCTGGCTATCATTGCAAAGGATAAATGATATCACATGTTGATAAGGTGTGGAGCAATGAGGACAGGACTCTCCTACAGTGATAGTGAGAGTATAAATTTATGCAACCAATTAGAAAAACTGGCAGTATCTACTAAGTTTGAACTAACATCCACCCTATGACCCAAAGATTCTACTCCTAGGCATGTACCTTCAGAAATCAATATACATGTTCACCAGAAAACATGTACAAAATGTTCATAGTAAAACTAATTCTAATAGTTATTAGGGAAACAACCCAAATGTCCATCAACTGGAAATTGATAAGCTGTGGTAAATCAGACAATGGAATACTCTATAGAGCCATGAAAATAGACTACAGTTACTTGCAACAGTGTGAAGGAATCTCACAAATATCTTGGTGAGTAGAAGCTAAACACAAGAAAGTAATACTACTTTATAAATAAAGTTCAAAAATGGCAAATCTATGGTGGCAGAAGGTGGGATAGTGGTTACCCTTGAGGAGGAAAGTAACAGGAAGGTAAGTTGAAGGGGGCTTTTAGGGTACTGGTAATGTTTGATTTCTTGATCTGGGTGCAAGTTACACAAATGTGCTTCATTATTAATTTATGTACTGTTCTAGATGTATTGCTTTCTTCAATAGAACGATTACCAGATAAAAGAAAGAGAATTCACTCAACATTTCTAATCTTCAGGAAAATGCAAATCAAAACCACAATGAGCTATCACTTTATACCTGTTAGTTAGGATGACTACTATCCAAAAAAACCCACAAGAGATAACAAGCCTTGGCAGGGTGTGAAGAAAAGGGAACCCTGTATGCTGTTGGTAGGAAGGCAAATTAATACCATCACTATGGAAAATAGTATGGAGTTTCCTCCAAAAATATAAAAGTTAGAAATAGAACTGTATGAGGCAAAAATCCACTTCTGTGTATATAGGCAAAAGAATTGAGATCAGTATCTCGCAGAGATATCTGCACTCCCATACTCATTTCAGTATTATTCGCAATAGCCAAGATATAGAAACAACCTAAGTTCCTGTCAAGAGATGAATACATAAAGAAAATGTGATACACACACACACACACACATAATGGAATATTATTCAGCCACAAGAAAGAACGAAATCCTGCCATTTGCAGCGACATAGACAATGGAAAGTAAGATAAAGACAAACACCGTATGATACCACTTACATGTGATATCTAAAAAAGCCAAACTTAGAGAAACAGTAACTAGAATAGTGGTTACTAGTGCTTGGTGGTCTTTGGGGGGAGAAATGGAGAAATGCTGATCAAAGTGTACAAACTTCCAGTTATGATATTAAGAAGTTTGGGGAATTAATATAGTGTGTTGATTCTTGCAATAACAATGTATTATTTACCTGAATGCTGCTAAGAGAGAAAATCGTAAATGTTCTCACCACAAAAAAGAACTAAGTATGTGATTGACAGGATGGAGGTGTTAGGTAATGCTCTGGTGGTAATCACTGTGCAACATATAAATATCAAATCAACATTTGTATACCTTAAACTGACACAATGTTATAAACCTTAATATAAAAAAATTATATCTCATATCACCTCACACCAGTTAAGATGGCCAACATTGAAAAGACTAAGAACATCAAATGCTGGCAAGGATGCAGAGAAAGGGGAACCCTCCTACCCTGCTGGTGGGAATGTAAACTAGTTCAACCATTGTGGAAAGCAATATGGAGGTTCCTCAAAAAACTGAAAATAGAAATACCATTTGACCCAGGAATTCCATTCCCAGGAATTTTCCCAAAGAAAGCAAGATTTCAGATTCAAAAGGACATATGCACCCCTATATTTATTGCAGTACTATTTACAATAGCTAAGATATGGAAGCAACCTAGTGTCCATCAGTAGATGAAGGGATAAAGATGTGGTACATATACACAACGGAATACTATTCAGTCATAAGAAAGAAACAAATCCTACCATTTGCAACAACATGGATGGAGCTAGAGGGTATTATGCTCAGCGAAATAAGCCAGGCAGAGAAAGACAAATACCAAATTATTTCCCTCATTTGTGGAGTATAACAACGAAGCAAAACTGAAGGAACAAAATAGCAGCAGACTCACAGACTCCAAGAAGGGACTAGTGATTACCAAAGGGGAGGGGTGGGTGGGAGCGAGGTAGAAGGGGTTTGTGGAGTATCATGATTGGTGCACATGGTGTGTGGGGGTCACAGGGAAGACAGTGTAGCACAGAGAAGACAAGTAGGGACTCTGAGGCATCTTACTACACTGATGGACAATGACTGCAATGCGGTATGGAGGGGATGTAGCAACCACATAGTTTTTCTTGTGAAACCTTCATGAGAGTGTATATCAATGATATCTTAATAAAAAATAAACAAGTACATAAATAAATAAAATTATATTTCAATAAAGCTGGGAGGAGGGAAGAAATCATAATACTTTCTTTTTCTCAGATGACCAAAATGGATTTTTATTTGTTCTATTTTATTTTTTAGATTGAAGAATAGTATGACTTTCTCACATTAAAATATTTACATTTTCTGAGCATTTTATGGTTTTTGTTTCAAATTTCATTTCTAAAATGTTATATAACTAATACCAGCTTATTATGTGGGGGGGAAAGCTGGAAAAGCATAAAAATATAGTAAAGACCATTCGTGATACATTACTCAGTGATGACTCCTGTTTATGTTATACAGTTCCATGTTTACCTTCACCATACTCACACTTAGTCCACATTACAGGATTGATGAACCTCATGATACTGTCAATTGATGAGTTTTACTTCAGAGGCAAGTCCATATTTGCTTCTTACACATTGAGATCTTTTATTCTTTTGTTATGAAAAATTCAGTATGGAAATTTAAAATAAAAAATGTCAAGTTATTGCAAACAGAAGTTGTTTCATATGAAGAATTCCCCCTTACTTCTTTTTTTCATTTTAATAGTACATTTCTGTACTCTAGTCATGAGAGAACTCTCTTTATTCAATGCTTTTACTATCATTAAATCCCCTTGCTTATAGTTCACTGTGTTCAGGGTGGGACTGATTTTTTAAATGATTAAATAAATAGCTAAGGAATATAATCCATTATCGAGATTGTTAAAACTCCTGTGAGTTGGGCAGCTGTTCCTATGGAATAACTGAGTGAAGGGTCACAGGGTGAAGGTAACACTACCATCCCTGCCTCCTTCAGAGGAGATATATCCGCTTCCTCAGTTCCGGATGTCAGACATTCCAAATGTAATGAAACCACTGGGTTATTTTGGGAGCCAGTTTTAATGGTCAGTTGCTCTTCATTTAAAGGAAAAGATGCTTCAACAAGGTGAGGGATGATGCAATTCAATTGCTTTCTAAGGATGTGGCTTCAACTAGACAGGATGTCAAATCTGGCACCTTCTTTTGGGGAGGAGTGGGGGTAGGGGCCTCACCTGGCTTGGTATCTGAGAGGGGAGATGTGTTATTTTGCTTTTCACCCTTAGGCAGCACAGTGAAAGAAAATACACTTGGGATATACCAGCTTCCTAGAGGTCAGCTGTGAGGCAGGAAGTCTTGACTTCCTTTGGAATCTCAGTGCAGGATCCCGGATATTCTTATTTCACAAATCTGGTCTGAGGTTAAACAAATGTCTTTCCCAGGACATTCATTTGAATGCTTGTCATCACTGCTGGGGTGGGGTTTTTTTCCCATGGTTTCTTCTGCTCAATGGAAAACCCCTGCATCATCCTTTTCGTGCCAAGTGCTTTACAAAGATTACAAACAGGAAATTTAAAATGAGAGTGACTACTTGATCTACACTGATCTGGGAGCCGTGGTAAGAGCATAGAGGGCCTACACAGGGAGAGCCATTTTAACATCTGACTGTCCGTCTTTTTATAATTCATACTCTCGCTCAGAAGCCAGGTGAGCTTGCAGAGAGCTGAGACTTTGCCTGAAATGAGTTTCATCTCCAACAATAAACTCTGCATGACACATAATTGTGGGTTTATGTATATTTTAAGGTATTTTAAACTACAATTATTGATACATTAATGTGTTTTGCAGTTTTATATATTCCCAGAGAGCAAGGAATCTCTTCTCTGCAATGTGCCAGACTGTTCTAATGGTACAGCCACCTAAAATATAAAATATTGTTATTGTTATTAAAATAGCATTGTTGTGTCCTTATAATTATTGCTGTACCATACAGCTGCTTATCCTTGCTACTGTATGTGCTTTCATTGACTAGATAAATCTTCATAACCAGATCCTAGACTGGCGTTTGAGTTGTATATAGAGAATGGGAAACTGAATTCATTTTAGAATTTAGAGCTCATGGTGTCCAATCACCCCATTTTATAAATGAGAAAACTACAGCTTGGATGGTTCAGTGGCACCATAGCTAATTAGGGGTAGACCAAGGACACATATCCTGATCCCCAGAAAAACATTCTTTTAAAAACTCCTGGTACCATAACGGGGGGAATGTAGTAACCACAATGTTGTCCATGTGATTTTATATTAACGATACAAAATTTTTTTAAAGGAGGGGAAAAACAAACAAACAAACAAACAAACAAACAAGTCCTGGTACCTTGCTCAATAATAGATAGGTAAAATTAGTTTTGTTTGATAGTCATCAAGTAATTTTATTTGTCTGTGACATTTCCAAATATCTCCAATTATACAGAGTCTGAAAATCTTGACATCATAAATAATGATAACATGATTATTTTTCTTTTATGTACCATCCCTGTCTCCAATTTCAACTGGTATCAAACCATATTTGTCATAACTTCAATACATTTGGATGGATTATAATCCATACGTCTTTTGAGTTCTATTAATTTGGGGCCAAATTTAGAAACTAACAAACCTAGATATCATTCAAACTTAGATTATAAACCTGGTTTTTAGAAAAAAGACCAATTTCATGTAATGTCCATAATGCATACAGTTCAAATCTAGAAATTTATTTTAGGGAAATAAAGGCATGTACACCAAGACATGTACAACAGTGAGGTTTATTTCAGCATTAATCACAATAACAAGATGCAGACACAAATTAACTTTTCTTTTATATTCAAGTTGCTCGCTATCTTTTATTGAAGTAAAAAAATTTTTTTGAGGAAGCTATAAGAATTTGCTAAAAGTAATTGCCTTTAAAAGAAAAGACAGTGAGTGGAAGTCTTTTCATTTTCTTTCATTTTCATTTTGTATCTTTTTGTATTGTTTGATTTTTTTGGTACATGTAAATGTGCTTTTTCATTTCCTTCAAAAACACCAATAGACATTTGCTAGGGAAGAAGCTTATGGACAATTTTTGGTTTCCTTCCTTGAATTTCTCTGTAATTTATTATCTTTAAAAAAATTAATGTCCCCAAGTGCAGGATTTTTATACAGCTGCATGATGTAATTCAGTGCATAAGTTTAAAAAATCTCTTTAAAAGAGTAATGGTACTGTTCTGGGAACATGTTCTGAAAATATTAACTGAAAAAAGCATTTATAAAAAGTATGCACCTGCATACTTTAATATTAAAATACAGTATAGAGGAGGAGCCAAGATGGCGGCATGAGTAGGGCCGCAGAAATCTCCTCCCAAAACCATATATATTTTTGAAAATACAAAAAATACAACTATTCCTAAAAGAGAGACCAGAAGATAGAGTACAACAGTCAGGCTACATCTACATCTGTGAGATAAGCGCCTCATGAAAGGGGTAAGATACAAGCTGGGATGCGGCAGGACCGCAGAGCTCCCCCAGCCCCAGTCCATGGGTGGGAGGAGAGGAGTCAGAGCGGGAGGGAGAGGGAGCCCAGGACTGCTAAACACCCAACCCTAGCCACCCGCACCAGGAGCGCAGATACACAGTGCATGATGTACTGGATACTAGGGAAATGGAACAGTAAAACCTGCAAGCGGGTCCCTGCAGCAGGTGCCTCTGGTACAAAAGAAAAGCGAGTGCTTTTTGAAAGTCTTAAAGGGACAGGGGCTCCACAACTGGATGGAATTCTACCGGCACACTCGGCCCAGCAGACAGATCGGTAAAGAAGAAGTCAAACTGTCACTATTTGCAGATGACATGATATTGTACATAACAAACCCTAAAGACTCCACCCCAAAACTACTAGAACTAATGTCAGAATTCAGCAAAGTTGCAGGATACAAAATTAATACACAGAAATCTGTTGCTTTCCTATACACTAACAATAAACTAACAGAAAGAGAAATCAGGAAAACAATTCTACTCACAATTGCATCAAAAAGAATAAAATACCTAGGAATAAACCAAACCAAGGAAGTGAAAGACCTACACCCTGAAAACTACAAGACACTCTTAAGAGAAATTAAAGAGGACACTAACAAATGGAAACTCATCCTATGCTCTTGGCTAGGAAGAATTAATATCGTCAAAATGGCCATCCTGCCCAAAGAAATCTACAGACTAAATGCAATCTCTGTCAAATTACAAACAGCATTCTTCAATTAACTGGAACAAATAGCTCAAAAATTCATATGAAACCACCAAAGACCCCGAAGAGCCAAAGCAGTCCCGAGAAGGAAGAATAACATGGGGAAGATCTTGCTCCCCAACTTCAAGCTCTACTACAAAGCCACAGTAATCAAGACAATTTGGTAATGGCACAAGAACAGAGCCACAGACCAGTGGAACAGAATAGAGAGTCCAGATATTAACCAAAATATACATGGTCAATTAATATATGATAAAGGAGCCATGGCCATACAATGGGGAAATGACAGCCTCTTCAACAGCTGGTGCTGGCAAAACTGGACCATTACATCTAAGAGAATGAAACTGGATCATTGTCTAACCCCATACACAAAAGTAAATTCGAAATGGATCAAAGACCTAAATGTAAGTCATGAAACCATAAAACTCTTAGAAAAAAACATAGGCAAAAATCTCTTTGACATAAACATGAGTGACTTCTTCATGAACATAGCTCCCTGGGAAATGGAAACAAAAGCAAAAATGAACAAGTGGGACTATATCAAGCTGAAAAGCTTCTGTACAGCAAAGGAAACCATCAATAGAACAAAAAGGCATCCTACAGTATGAGAGAATAAATTCATAAATGACAGATCCGATAAAGGGTTGACATCCAAAATACATAACGAGCTCACACACCTCAACAAACAAAAAGCAAATAATCCAATTAAAAAATGGGCAGAGAAGCTGAACAGACAGTTCTTCAAAGAAGAAATTCAGATGGCCAACAGACACATGAAAAGATGCTCCACATCACTAGTTATCAGAGAAATGCAGATTAAAAGCACAATGAGATATCACATCACACCAGTAAGGATCACCACCATCCAAAAGACAAATAACAAATTTTGGTGAGGTTGTGGAGTAAGGGGAACCCTCCTACACTGCTGGTGGGAATGTAAACTAGTTCAACCATTGTGGAAAGCAGTATGGAGGTTCCTCAAAAAGCTCAAAATAGAAATACCATTTGACCCAGGAATTCCACTTCTAGGAATTTACCCTAAGAATGCAGCAGCCCAGTCTGAAAAAGACATATGAACCCCTATGTTTATCACAGCACTATTTACAATAGCTAAAAAATGGAAGCAACCTAAGTGTCCATCAGTAGATGAATGGATAAAGAAGATGTGGTACATATACACAATGGAGTATTATTCAGCCATAAGAAGAAAACAAATCCTACCATTTGCAACAACATGGATGGAGCTAGAAGGTACTATGTTCAGTGAAATAAGCCAGGTGGAGAAAGACAAGTATCAAATGATTTCACTCATCTGTAGAGTATAAGAACAAAGAAAAGACTGAAGGAGTGAAACAGCAGCAGACTCACAGAACCCAAGAGTGGACTAACAGTTACCAAAGGGAAAAGGGACTGGGAAGGATGGGTTGGAAGGGAGGGATAAGGGGGTACAGGGGGGAAGAAAGGGGGCATTATGGTCAGCATGTATAATGTGTAGGGGGGGCATGGGGAGGGCTGTGCAACACAGAAAAGACAGGTAATGATTCTACAGCATCTTACTACACTGATGGACAGTGACTGTAATAGGGTTTGTGGGGGGGACTTGGTGATGGGGGGAGTCTAGTAAACATAATGTTCCTCATGTAATTATAGATTAGTTGTACCAAAAAAAATACAGTATAAATATATATGACAGAAAGAGATGCGGTTGGAAGGTTGGGTTGGGCTTTCATTTGTTCTCTTCATCAGAGATGGGTCTGCCTTTAAGTCTATCTCCCAAACATAAGAATCCTAACTGCCACTCTGCTTTCCCTCTGGCCTCCTAAGAATCCATTCTCCAGAAAGCAGCTAGAGGATCTTAAAAACAAACAAACATTAGTATACTGCTAGATGAATGGATAAAGAAGATTTGGTACACATCCACAGTGGAATACTATTCAGCCATAAGAAAGAAACAAACTCTACCGTTTGCAACAACATGGAAGGAGCTGGAGGACATTATGCTCAGTGAGATAAGCCAGGAGGAGAAAGACAAAGGCCAAATGATTTCCCTCATTTGTGGAGTATAACAATGAAGCAAAACTGAGGGAATAAAATGGCAGCAGCCTCAGAGACTCCAAAGTGAACTAGTGGTCACCAAAGGGGAGGGGTGTGGGAGGGTGGGTGGGGAGGGAGGGAGAAGGGGATTGAGGGGTATTATGATTAGTACACATGGTGTGGGGGGTCACAGGGAGAACAGTGTAGCACAGAGAAGGCACATGATGAATCTGTGGCATCTTGCTGCACTGATGGACACTGACTGCATTGGGGTATGGGTGGGACTTGATAATATGGGTAAATGTAGTAGCCACATTGTTTTTTCATGTGAAACTTTTCTAAGAGTGTGTATCAATTATACCTTAATTAAAAAAACATTAGTCTACTGCTTACGGCCCACCAATGGATCCATCTCTAAAACCCTTAGCAGAACTTTCCAGTCCTGCCTTCTCACATCCCACCCACCTACTTTCCCCCTTAGTCCCCAGACTCTAGACACCCTGACTTTCGCCTGACTCTGAACACACCTGTTCCCATCTCAGGCCCTTCAGGCTTCCTGCTTACTCAGCTCAGAGCAGCCTTCCCTTAGCCTTTTGCTTGGCTGCCTATTTCTTGCCATAAGGCTCTGTCAAATATCACTTCCTCATCCTTACTACACTGTCCCTCTAGCCCATGCCCTGTCACATTATCATTTTATTTCCCCTCCCTCCCTCCCTCCCTTCCTTCCTTCCTTCCTTCCTTCCTTTTCTTTCTTTCTTTCCTTATTTTCTGGTTGGAAGAGACAGACCTCACCTGTCTTGTTTGCCATTTCATCACTGGCTCTGAGAATCATACTAGCATGCAAAGAATAAATATCTCTCTTTTTGATCAGATCCTGTAAACAGTATCTTGAGGTACGTAAGTAGTATGATCCAGCGTGATCTCTATTTTATAGAAGATAACGTTAGCCAGAAAAGTTTGGGTTATACCATAAATCAGTAGCAAATATTGGACAGGATCCAGATCTAGTATAGCACCAGTCCCAGGCTCTTTCCATACCAATACGTTACCTTCCTGAAAGCTCACTGAAACCAAAGAATCCATCCTTCTCATCTTTTTTTTTTAATTGAGTATGTATTTACTTTGTCATCCTTTTTTTATACTCTTTGTAAAAATGTCTATTGAACTGTACATCTTAAAGAAGGAAAAAAGCCTCAATGATTTTCTTAAAAAAACTGCAACAATGCCATCATATAGAAAATAAACATTCCTTGGCTTTCACTTAAAAACTTTTATTCATAATTTTCCTGCCCTCATCAACACTAAAAAAGAGGCATTTTTTCATATGAAATTACTTTGTTTTACTTCAAGACAGTTAGCAGGTTTACAATGTAAACATGAAAAGAAGCATTCCCACCTTGTAGGATTAAGACCCTTGGAGAAAACAATTAAGAAATGAAATAATCAGCTAATTCACACGGTCCTTTTTATTCCCCCCCAACAATGATTGTACTTCTTTTATTCATTTGGTTTTTGGTTTGGTTTGGTTTTGCTTGTATTTTAATACAAAAAAAAATTAAAAAGAAGAAAAAGAAAGTGATTACTCCCTCAGTTCCTGTAAGGCAATGTCCCAAATTCAGTGATACCATAGATAACTGCAAACACCATAAATATAATCGAATTACTTTAAATACTATTGAAGGAATTGTCTTCCATATTTTAAAAATATCTCATACTTTGAATCTCTTTTACAGATCTATTGAGATCTAGTCACACAAGATAGGTGGCACACATTGAAAATATAAAATTTCAACAGTTTTGACACATGTGGAGAAACCGTTATGACAATCAAGATAATGAACACATCCATCATCCCCCTTGTGGTCCTTCAGATTTCCTCCCTCATCCCTCAACAGCCCCCACTACAGTTGACATCTCCTATGATTTTATATAAATGGAATTGTACTTAAAAAGAATTTTTTTATTAAGGCATTATTGATATACACTCTTATGAAGGCTTCACATGAAAAAACAATGTGGTTACTACATTTACCATATTATCAAGTCCCCACCCATACCCCAATGCAGTCACTGTCCATCAGTGTAATAAAATGCCACAGATTCACTATTTGCCTTCTCTGTGCTACACTGTTTTCCCTGTGATCCCCCACACCATGTGTACTAAACAATATACCCCTCAATCCCCTTCTCCTTCCTCCCTCCCCTCCCATTTGGTAACCACTAGTTCATTCTTGGAGTCTCTGAGTCCACTGCTATTTTGTTCCTTCAGTTTTGCTTCGTTGTTACACTCCACAAATGAGGGAAATCATTTGGCACTTGTCTTTCTCTGCCTGGCTTATTTCACTGAGCATAATGTCCTCCAGGTCCATCCATGTTGTTGCAAATGGTAGGATTTGTTTCTTTCTTATGGCTGAATAGTATTCCACTGTGTTTATGTACTACATCTTCTTTATCCATTCACCTACTGATGGACACTTAGGTTGCTTTCATATCTTGGCTATTGTAAAAAGTGGTGTGATAAACATAGGGGTGCATATGTCTTTTTGAATTTGAGAAGTTGAATTCTTTGGGTAAATTCCAAGGAGTGGGATTCTGGGGTCAAATGGCATTTCTATTTTTAGTTTTTTGAGGAATCTCCAGATTGCTTTCCACAATGGTTGAACTAGCTTACATTCCCACCAGGAGTGTAGGAGGGTTCCCCTTTCTCTGCATCCTCACCAGGATTTGTTGTTCTTAGTTTTTTCGATGCTCGCCATCCTTACTGCTGTGAGGTGATATCTCATTGTGGTTTTAATTTGCATTTCCCTGATGATTAGTGATGTGGAGCATCTTTTCATGTGTCTGTTGGGCATCTGAATTTCTTCTTTGGAGAACTGTCTCTTCATATCCTCCGCCTATTTTTTAATCAGGTTATTTGCTTTTTGGGTATTGAGGCATGTGTATTCTTTATATATTTTGGATGTTAACCCCTTGTCGGCTATGTCATTTACAAATATATTCTCCCGTACTGTAGGATGCCTTTTTGTTCTGTTGATGGTGTCCTTTGCTGTACAGAAGCTTTTTAGTTTGATGTAGTCCCATGTGTTCATTTTTACTTTTGCTTCCCTTGCTCGAGGAGATATGTTCAGGAAAAAGTTGCCTGTGTTTATATTAAAGAGATTTGGGCCTATGTTGTCTTTTAAGAGTTTTATGGTCTCATGATTTACATTCAGGTCGTTGATCCATTTCGAGTTTACTTTTACATATGGGGTTAAACAATAACCAGTTTCATTCTCTTGCATGTAGCTGTCCAGTTTTGCCAACACCAGCCATTGAAGAGGCTGTCATTTCCCCATTGTATGTCCATGGCTCCTTTATCATATATTAATTGACCATTTCTGCTTGGGTTTATAACAAGGCTCTTTAGTCTGTTCCATTGTTCTATGGGTCTTTTCTTGTGCCAGTACCAAATTGTCTTGATTACTGTGGCTTTGTACTGGATCTTGACATTGGGGAGCATAATCCTCCCAGCTTTATTCTTCCTTCTCAGGATTGCTTTGGCTATTCGGGTTCTTTTGTGGTTCCATATGAATTTTAGAACTATTTGCCCTATTTTGTTGAAGAATGCTGTTGGTATTTTGATAGGAATTGCATTGAAGCTCTAGACTGCTTATGCAGGATGACTGTTTGACAATATTAATTCTTTCTATCCATGAGCATGGGATGTGTTTCCATTTATTGGTGTATTTAATTTCTCTCATGAGTTTCCTGTAGTTTTCAGAGTATAGGTCTTTCACTTCCTTGGTTAGATTTATTCCTAGGTATTTTATTCTTTTTGATGCAACTGTGGATGGAATTGGTTTCCTGATTTCTCTCTCTGCTAGTTCATTGTTAATGTATAGGAATGCCACAGATTTCTGTGTTTTAATTTTGTATACTGCAACTTTGCTGAATTAAGATATTATATCTAGTAGTTTTGGAGTGGATTCTTTTGGGTTTTTTATGTACAATATCATGTCATCTGCAAACAGGGACAATTTAACTTCTTCCTTGCCAATCTGGATGCCTTTTATTTCTTTGTGTTGTATGACCTGTATTTTCTAATGTGCTCTTTTTTTTGTCTCGCTTCTTTCACTCAGCTTAATTACTTAGGTGCATCCAAGTTGTTGTGTATGTCAGTATTCAACTGATTGCTGAGTTCTATGCCTGCTTATGGCTACATCACAATTTGCTTATTCTTTTGATGGGCATTTGCATTGTTTCTAGTTTTTTGATGATTACAAAAAAAGCTGCTGTGAACATCTGTGTACAAGTCTTTACATGGATACTGTACTAAGTATTACACTTTACTAAGAGTGAATTGGGTGGGTCACATTGCAGGTGTGTTTAACTTTTAAAGAAATTTCTGGAGTATTTTCCAAAGCATTTAAATTGGTTTCCATTCCCATCAGCAGTGTAGGAGAGTTCCAGTTGTCCCGCATATTTTCCAGTATCTGCTATAATCAGTCTTTTTAAGTTGTAGCCATTCTAGTAGATATATGGTGGTATTTGGTTGTGATTTTAATTTGCACTCCCCTACTGACTGTTACCAGGCATCTTTTTACATGCTTATTTGACATCCATGTATCTTCTTTTGTGAAATGAATGTTTATATCTTTTGCCCATTTTGAATTGCATTGTCTTATTAGTGAGCTGTAAGAGTTCTTTATATACTGTAGATACAAGTCTTTTGCCAAATATATGATTTGCAATGATTTTCTCCCTGTCTGTGGTTTGTCTTCTCGTTTTCTTTGAAGAGCAAAAGTTTTAAATTTTGATGAAGTCCAGTTTATTGATCTTTTCCTTTGTGGCAGGTTTTTTTGTGTCCTATCTAAGAAGCTTTTGCCATTTGAGCCATTAGGGAAACTTTTTTTCACATTTTGAGTAATATCTCCTAAAGTTTGAATCTTTAGAATATGCTTCTTAGTCAAGGAAACACTTAAAGAACAGCTCCCTCACCTGGTGAGAGTGCTCTTGTAAAAACATTTGAATGTAAAATAATTAAAAATTATGAAAGGGTCAAAAATAACCCAATCTTTTTCTTTTGGCAAATAGTTTCAGAATTGCAAAATATCTTACTATTGGAAACGCAGAAGAAATAACTTGAAAATGTGAGACATGAAAATCTAATAGTGCTAATCTCATTCTGTCAGATGCCTGAGTGCTTGCTTCTACTCCATCCCACCTTGAGAATACTTTTTTATCATTCTATGTAAAAGCACTTTGATAAATTAAAAAGTTACATACCTCTTCCCTCCACCTCCTCAAAAAAGGCCTAGAGCAGAAGCTCTAAGGGTTTGAATTTTAGTTCCGTCATGTGCTACTTGGTGACCTTTTAACTCTGCTTCAGTTTCCTCATTATTAAATAATAGCTCCTACTTCATAGGGTTATGAAAAGGATTAAATGATAGTACTTAATATTACATGTTATTATCCAAGTACTTTTTAGAACGTTTAATCCTTTGAGAAAATGTAAAACTTCGATAAGTAATTGTCTGTGGATCCATGTGAATATAACTACCACAGTTGTAAGGCACTGATGTATTATTGTCAAAAGCTAATTGTCTTTTTTTTTCTTTCATATGTGAGGAATACTAGAAATATATTTTCCTTAGCAGTTTCACCAGAGATACAAATATAGCTTTCCCATAGGCCATGTCATTTAAACTCTTCTAAAGCAGTTTAATGTTCTAAAAAGTGAATAGTATTAAAGAAAAAAGCAGACTATTAAAGACCAAAGATTGAGTTGGGGTATCAAGGTTTTTCTGGCAAGCAGAGAATCCAGTACAGAGATGACATTTGAAAGAGAAATGGAGTATATTTCTTAAAACCCAAAGACCATGAACTATGTCTGGCCCACATCTAAAAAGCAAAGTTCCTAAGTGTTGTTGATTGGTTGGTGTTTTTGGTTTTATCACTTGAGTAGGTGCTATGCATGCTGGTGGCAGTGGTCTGCTGTGTACTTGAGAACTCTGTCTCAAGACTATAGCACCTACTTGCCTCGGCCTCCTACATGAACTGCCCCAGTTGGGATATCAGCCAGTCTGGTTGGCAGCAGCATAAGCAATCCAGGTGGTCAGGCCAGAAATTATGAATTATTATCTAGCTCAGCTACAAATAATAGAAAAAACTAAAATAATGATAAACAAGATAGAAAGTTTGTCTCACATACAAGAAGTCTGGAAGTAGTCTGTCCATAGTTGGTATGGTGCTGCATGGTATTAGGAATCCAGTCTCCTATCTTCTTGCTTTACCATGCGAGTATTCCATTCCATTCTCAAGTTCACCTCATTGTCCAAGATGACTTGGAGAACTACAACTACATTCTGGCCAGCAGGAATGAGGAAAGAGTAGCACATTCTAAGAACATTTCCTAGATATTGGAATGGTTACATCCCAATATCCAGAATGTAATCACACAGCTGCAAAGGAGGCTGGGAATATACTCTATTCTTGGTGGTCATGGCCCAGTAAATGTATTGCAAACAGTACTCATCCTCGTGGTTTGTCAAATTTTGATGGTATGTTTGCTACAGATAACTTGTATTTTGAATAGTTAATACATTTATACGTTCATAAAAGTGTAGTTAAGTCCCAATCCAGCCCTGTCATATATGCTCAGTTCCCATCCCTGCAGGTATTGGTTATATATTTACTTTGCCTATACAAGCAAATACAACTATATTTGGATGCACTTTACAAAAAAAAAATTAAAGGTAACAACTTTTTCATGTTCTTCTTTCTATCTACACTTCTAACACCTAACTCCGTACCACCTCTTCTCTCAGCTCATTATTCAATAAACAGTGAAAGTTAAATGTTAAAGGAATTGTTATTAACTCTGCCAGTATCTCATTCACCTGTTTTCCTCTATTTTTTCCACTCCATGCACATCCAGTTTTCTAAAAAACTTACACCTATTTCTAAAGTCTAAAGTGTCTAGAATTTAACAAACATGAACTTCATGCAACTTGTTAGCTTAACGCCTCTGAGGAATTCAGGAGGGCGGAAGTGGTGAGGCGGGGAGCCACGGGATAGGCGGGACCCGGAAATGGCCAGGACGGACGTTGGGGGGCGGGACCTTGGGGAGGTGGATCCAGCCGGCTCCGCCCGGGTCGTGCGTAAATTTGGCGCCAAATGCCGTGAGTACTTCCTGTGGCGGGAGCTCCAGAATCTCGCGAGGAATACGATTTGCCCGCCTCGCCAATCCCTTCGGTGGTGCGGCTGCTGTGTACCTGAGGTGAGAGCGAGCGGGCGGGCGGGCGGGCGAGGGGAGTTTTTGAGGGGAAAGACGGCTGAGGGAATCAGAAGTGGGTGCGGGGCGGGCGTCAGGGAACGGGCGGGAGGCTGGAGGGCGTGACTGAGACGGACTTGGGCCGAGCCGACTGGAGCGGAGAGGAGGCCTGAACGCCCGCCACCTGTGGGGAGAGGAGGTCGGTGGGGAAGACGGGGGCCCGTTTCCCCGTTTGTTTCGCGTCTTCCTCACACCAAACCGAGGCTTTGTGCGGGAGGCAGGGTGTATCAGATGCATCTTTACGCCGCCAGCATCTGTATGGGATTTTCTAAACGTAGAAGGCGTCCTGTGGTTGTGGAATGACCGACGTTGGGGAGACAATAGGCGGGAGTGAGGATGAGAAGGTTGGAGAAGAGGGACGGGGTCGGGAGTTAGTGTTTACAGAGGTGGTGAGCAAAGGGGGGCGTCGAGTCAGCCTGGTAGGACTTCCCTTTTGACCGGGGTTCTGTCTTGGTAACTTGGAAAAAGATGGACATGGGACACCTAAAGGTCTAGGGACAAACTAGTTTGGATGTTAAATTTCGTTGTCCCCTTCACTTCACTGGGAATTTGAAGACTACAGGAAGAATTTAAGGGAATTTCATCAGCGTTTAGAAAGACAGTATGCAACCATCGTCAAGAAATGAAAGAGTTACCTTATTTACTACCAGCTTACTGACAAGCCCCAGCGTGCTTCGCCGATTCCTTACGTTGCATCTTGCTACACTCAAAATAGTTTGTGCCCTGTCATCAAACTCAGAGCTTGCAGTTGGCCTCAAGGGTGTGTGAATCCTGTTTCTCCCAGAGGGTTTACTGCAGTGGGGCTAAATACGCTTACCTTAGATAGGAGGCCACGTTAGATGACACGACCTCTAACTGTCTGTCCAATTTTGAAGATCTTTGTCTTTGAACCTTACTTAAGGATACAGTACGTCATCTTCGGGAGTGAGTACATTGTTTCGTTTTATGTGCTTGTCGTTGAAATATAGAATTTGAGAGACTTTAGAGATCATCTAGCTCCAGTAGTATTACAGTTTTGGGGAAGCTTCGGCGTTCTTCGTTCCTTCAACAAGTATTTATTGAGCATCTGCTGTGTGCTGGCTTTGGGGGTAAGTGGTGGAGGACAAAGCTACAGTCCAATATGGGAGACAAACATTAATAATGCTTAAACAGTCACAAATAGAACCAAATATTGGAACTGGGTAAGTTCTATGAAACTCATACTTGACACTTTGAATGTTTATTATAGGAGGATTTCATTTAGGGAACTAGGGGTAACCTTTTTGAGGAGGTGACAGTTTAAATCTGGAAGAGATTAGCAGTTTGGGGAAGACTTCAAAATAGGAAACAGACTTTGCCAAAGGTCTAGTGGCCTGAGGGATAAGGTGCTTTTAAGGAACTGAAAGAAAATATGGCGAGTGGTATGAAGGGAGGCTGGAGAAGTAGGAAGGCGCCATACCATGTAGGTCCTTGGAGTTTTATCATCTTAAGGGCATTAGAAGACAGTGAAATATTTAAGCCAAGTGGTAATTTGATTGGCTTTACACTTCTAAAAGTGTATGGAGAATGGAAGTCAAGTGGAAAGGATATGTACGGTGGGGTAAGGAGGTGTCAGGGATGATCTGTACATTTCTAACTTGAATAGCTGGATAGATGTCATTCACTGAATTGGGAAAATTTAGAAGTTCAGTTTTGTACATAATGAGTTATATATAGGTGGTGCCTTTGAAAAATTAAAGAACTGTAAAATGAGTAGGGATCTGGTGCTCAGATTTGATGCCTGGGCTGGAGACTAAATTAGTCATTTATAAATGATTATTAAAGCCATGTGCATACGTGAGTGAGGAGAGCCTAGGATAGAGTCTATGTACTGATGAAGTTAGAGGAAGATAAATCTGCAAAGAACCAGAAGGAATGCCCAGAAAGAGAGGAAAATCAGGTGAGTACTATGTTGGAGATTCAGTGAAAACACTCCCAGAAAAAGGCATTGACAAAAAATGTCAAATGTTGCCGAGAGATCAAGTAAGATGGTACTGAAAAGCATTCTTTCAGGTTACCAACCTGAAGATTATTTTCCTTTCTTCAAAAGAAACCTACCTAGAAGACCAACATGTAAACTTTTTTTTCTTAAAGCTACTCTGGTTGAAGTGGGGTAAGGTACATACACCCTGCCTATTACATACCCATTTGGATGACAGTTTAAAATCCTCTGAAAAGTCAAGTCATCATTTTATGATAGGGGAAACTCAACAGTTGAGGTAAAATGATTTGCTCAATATCATGAAGTTATGTAGTGATAGAATGCATGACAACTCCGCTGGGATTTCTAGCCCAGTTCTTCCATGACTTATCTTCATTTTTCATGATGTGTGAGTTTGAAATATGGTTTAATTAACTGAAATACGTGGGTTTTACAGCAGGTGGAACTTAACTGCTTAATAGCAAGACTACTTGGAAGAATAAACATGTTTACTTTTTTTCCGCCTAGAGGAAAAGATGCTGGAACCCCAGGAGAGTGGCTTGGTTGACCTGCCACCTTATGAGCATATAGAAGATGAAATTTTTCCTCCTTTCCCACCTCCAGATACTCCAGGGATAGAAGATGGTGAAGGAGCTGAACCTTATGGTCTGTACAGAGTTCCAAAAAAGTGTCCACATTCAGTTATCCATCTGTCAGCTTAAAAATGATATATTCTATAGATGAGGCTTAAATTATTTAAGTAATCTTAAGTCTTGGTATATTTCACCAGAGTCAGGGAGAGAAGCACCTGTTCCTGTACCTCCAAAGAGAACAGTTAAAAGGAATATACCCAAGCTGGATGCTCAGAGGTACATTTACTATTTATTACTTTTTCTTTAGATCATTTTTTCTTATGTTATAAGCTTTTGGTTGGGATGATTTGGAGATCAGATACTTCTAAACACTTTTTTTTTTTTCAGTTCAGGTAAAACTTTTTCTTATGTTCTTGGTTTGACCTTGATAGCTCTGGATAACTTGAAATTCAAAACATATTTCTATTCACAGATTAATTTCAGAAAGAGGGCTTCCAGCATTAAGGCATGTGTTTGATAACGTTAAATTCAAAGGTAAAGGTCATGAGGTAAGAAATGTCTGGTTTTTATTTTAGACCATTGTCTTTTAAAATATCAAAACTGTCGGCCCATTATCATGTTCTTAGGAATCTTAGAATTTTTCACAGATACTATCATTCATCATCATGTCTCTTAAGAAACAGTGATATAGCAGAAAGGGCACTGTTCGAAGAATCAGAAAGCATGTCTTGTAATCTCATTTTTGCCTGTGTGGCTGTATGAAAATCACATCTGAGTTTATAAACCTAAATTGGTACTTTATAGTTTTGAGGAATAAAATTGACTTTGTCCTCCTCAAAGAGTGATTTTTAAGCTTTGTGACAGCAATGATACTTTGCCTGTACTGATCACTTAATGTGTCTCCAAGATATGGCACAGTGCCTGGTTCATAATATTCAAGTTAAGTTTTGTTGAAAAATGAAAATATATAAGAATTGTCAATCACTATACAAATATAAATTTTTTAAGTCTCTTTTTAAATTGTTACTTCTATTATTTTGAAATTGCATAGAGACAGTTTTTTGCAGATGTTATCTTTGTAGAACTTAGCAGCTTATGAAGCTTTCAAATGTATCATTAACTCTCAACCTGTGGTATGCAGGATGATTGAAAGAGAGAAGAGGCTGTTGCATTACTAGGGAAACAGGATGAAAATAGCTTAGATAGGGTAGTAGCAGAGAGTTGAACATGTAATACTTGTAGGTGACTGGATATAGAGAGCTAAAAAAGGAGTAAAAGATAATCCCAGTATTTCAAACCTAGAGGACTGAAAAATTGTAGTACTTTTGCTCAGTTTCAGTGGACAGGAAAAGAGAATATAAGCCTGTGATCTATTTTGCCACAAAACGAAACATAAATTAGAATATTTTAAAACCATACCCACTCAGTTCATTTCCCTTGTGAAATTTTCAAGGAGTAATGATGAATTGGTGCTTTGAATTTATGAAGTCTTCATCTTTTTCATAGTAAGTCTTTCACTGAAATAAATATTTTGTGTTTCTTCACTGGGTGAGGGTGGGCTCTGAAGGAGTTTACTTTGATCTTCTGTGCTTCTGGTCTTGGAATTCTTACTATTTTCTCACACAGTTGAATCCTTACTGCTTTTTTCTCCATGTATGACTTAGGACTTCCCACTGTACTTAGGTATTTCTTTTCTTGTGTCCTTTGAGTCTAGTATGTCATTGTGAGGTGACTGGACCAGCTACCCCCAACAACTGGAAAATGTTCTTAGGTGATTTAATTTTTAATTTTTAAAATAGCTTTCATTTTCATTATCAGAATGAGAATGATAAGACATTGTGCCCCCAGTATTATATATTTAATTATTGGTAGAGTTAATTATCTTGACCGTTGGCTTGGACAAGATCAAATGACAACAGTAACTCAACATTTGAGTACTTACTTTGTGTTAGGCACTTTACTTATATTGCTTAATCTCCATAATGACTCTGAGGTATGTATATTATTCTCATTTTATACTTGAAGTAAAAGGCACAGAGCAATAAAGTGATTTGTTGAGTCACACAGCTATTAAGTGGTAGAATTGAGATTTGAATCTATGCAGTTTCATCCAGGGCCTGTGCCTTTAACCACCCTCCTATGTTAAAATCTGTTAAGAATAAAATATTTTACAGTAAAACCAGGAATTAGGAACTTTTCTCATTTATGGTCTAGTTAGGTAAACTTTGATTTTCCATTTTAATAAAAAAAATTAATGTTAAGTTGAAATTTCAAATTAGAGAGGTATTGTCGTTTGAGAATGTTTATTCTTGCTAGTCTTTGTGACTTTGCCCTTCAGATTTCTGAATGTATTTTCAGCATTGGATTCTTAATGCTTTCTTCTCTTTATGTGATTTAGGGACCTGTCACTTTGTTTAGTTATTCCTAAAAGATACCTTGACATATTTTGTTAAAGCTTATTTTCAAGTATTACACTTCTGAAAAGGCACATGTGATTATCTTTTTAATTTTTTATCAAGTTTTTATACTGGGTATTTTTTCCCCTCTAATTAAAAAAATCTGTATCCAGTATATTTTTAGACTGCAGTCCTCTACGCCTTTAAATATTTTTCTTCAAAGTTTCTTCAGAAATTTCTTACCTTATAAATGACACCAGTGACTTTGGTATTACTATTTAAAATCTGCTGACAAGGTCAGTTGTGAGAATGAGTCTCCTATTTAGCATTTTTATTTTTATGTGCCAGGCTGAGGACCTAAAGACGCTAATCAGACACATGGAGCACTGGGCACATAGGCTATTCCCTAAACTGCAATTTGAGGATTTTATTGACAGAGTTGAATACCTGGGAAATAAAAAGGAAGTTCAGGTAAGTGTTGAAACTATGAATATCATTCACAATGCTGAGTAGTACAAGGACAGATTTAGTTGAGCTCAGTAGCTGTTCTGGGGGGAGTCTTCATTTCGAAATCTGTCATAGTAGAGAAAAGGAAAATTAATAATTGCTGTTTGAAGAAAAACTCTTTTGAAACCAAGCATTGAATAAATGACCATTTTCTCCTAAATGTTATTGGTAAAATTGTAAAAATATCTCTTCATTTTCAGACCTGTTTAAAACGAATTCGACTTGATCTCCCTATTTTACATGAAGATTTTATTAGCAATAATGGTAAGACTGAATTCATCTATTTTATAATTTTGCTTTCAGAAGTGGATCTGGTTGGGATAGGAAGTAGTACAGGACTGGGTTCTTAGTCTATATTGAGTATATAAGTAAAGTACAGTAAATAGGAATGAGTTAAAATGCCTTGGTATATCTGGAATGTTCTGTATGTCATTTGATTCTTAAAGACATGGCTGCAGTGCCACCAAGAGATGTAAAAATATATTTAGCCACAGAACATGAGCTTTTGAGAATTCTGGTGGTAACTCATTGATCATCTATAGTGCAGAAAATTTGATAGAAATATTTCCATTTCAAGAAACACTTCACTCAAGAGTATAGATCCTGTATATAAGACTTTAGTTAAGACCTACGTGACTGTTCTTGGTATAGATTGCATTTGTTAGTTGTACAATGCAGTCATAGGCAGTCACATACATAAAATATGGTTCCTGCCGACAGGGTCTGTATAGTTATCAGATTTTCTGTGCGATGGCTCCATACATGTTTGTTTCTGGTTTTTTGTTTTCCAGACTTTTAATAGGTGTGGTAGAAAATCCAGGCTCCATGTAAAATTCCCTTATTATAAATTGCTTTTAAAAGTGTGAAGGATTGTGATTTAAATAATCCAAGATTTAATTTTTTGGTAAGAAACAGTGTGTACCGATGGCATTGGAATTTAGTATATGGAATTAGTTATTAGAGTACTAATTCCCACAAACTATATCCCTGGGTTAGTTTATTCAGCAGCACTTTTTTAGCAGTGTACTATGTGCTAAAGATTCAGGGATAAAGATGAATAAGGTCAGTCCCCTTGCTTCACAGGCTAACAGACTAGTGAATGAGTCAAACATATAACCTTGCCAGTAGCTGATAGGTGCAATTATCAGAGATATGAACAAGGCTCAGGGTAGAGTGCAAAGGAAAGCATAGTTGCTTTTACCTAGGGGAGGGGAACGCTTCACAGAAGACATGTTATGAGTACTTTGAAAGAACATTCTTCAAAACTTTTGGATCAGGTACCACAACAGTAAAAATGTTTTGAGCATTTTATTATTTTCTAATGTATGTACTTAAACTGATAAATATACATTTTTTTCCTCTCCAAAACATTACTGTATACAGTTTTAAAGCGAGGACAATATGATTGAATAGTCCACTGAATTTTTTTTAAATCTTGGGCTAATACTTTTTTTGTCAGTGATTTACAGGGCTGATCGTAGATTAAGGTTTTTCTCTTCCAGTCACGGTTTTACCTTTATGAGATACCAAGTCCAAATGGAAGTAGAGCATCATTAACTGCACTTTTAATAAATCTTGATTTTCATCACTTTAATAAATCTTGATTTTCATTTTTCAGTCCCATTCCCTGATGCAGGGTTTTTGTTTACTAGCAAATTTTCATCTACTTTTTCTCAATCAAATGTTTTTCTTAAAATGTAATCAGGGGTTATATTTTTATATTTTTAGCAAATGTGTAGTTACATCACTCTTCTGTTCAAAGCTCTGTAGTGGCTCCTTATTTCACTCAAAAGCTAAAATCCTTATAATGCCCTACCTGGCCCTACAGAATGTGTTTCTGTCTTCACCCGATCCACCTTGCCTCTTTGGCTGTATCTTTTACTATTCCCCACTTACACTGCTTCAGCCACACTTGCTTCCTTGCTGTTCCTTGAACCTTCCGTATTTCTGTCTTAAGGCTTTTGCACTCTTACACTCCACCTTGAACACATCCTCGTCTTCCCTGCAACCCCCAAATCTGCATGGCTAATTTCTTAACCCTCTTCAAACTGCTCAAAAGTCGACTCAGTGAACTCTGACCACAGTTAGAATTGTACCCCCACCTGCATTCCTGATTCCTCCATGCTTTTTTTATAGCACTTCTCATTATTGTAGCATTTCTTGTCTAGTAGTTAATGTCATTTAGATGTCAAAATCATAGCATCGTGTAACACATTGAATATTTCTAGCTTTAGCTTTTTTGCCACAATAGCTTCCCTATGAATGTTGCAGTGAATGAATTTCATGTGGCATTCTAATTTTTTTTAATCCCATTTTTATCCTCATTAAAGCTCCATCAGTAGTTTCATTCACATTGTTTCTTTATAAAACATTGTATTAAAGTAATTTACTATCGAACAGGTCTTTCATGACTTGCAAAAAAGTGGCTCTTTATTTCATTACTACTAATTCAAATCCTGTAAGCCCTGGAAGATGAAGCATATCAGAAACCCTAGATATTGCATAATTGTTTCTAATACTTGTTTCCTACATGTACTCTATTAATATTTCTTGACAAAGGAATGTATTATAGTTTCTTGCCACATTTCTTTCCATGTCAGGAAGGAAAAGTGTATGACTTATGATCTTTGACTCTTAAAGAACAAACCTCAAAGGATTGTAAAAGGCTGGATTAAATACATGATTTTTAAACTTTATTGGAATAATTCTAAAGGTTGTCTTCATGTTTTCAATGTTTTGCTAGTTGTGATGTTTTTTACTATTAATACCTAATACCTCAAGGCACAGTATATTTATATATAGGACAAGGATAGTATATATAAATTCACATTTCATATGGTGGTCTTGGTGATAATTTTTTTGCCTACTTGTCAGATCTGACATGGTTACCATTTTTTTTGACCCCATTATGTGAATGATACAGACAGGAGATGAAGTGTTATCTTTGCCATTTTGTTAGTGTTTGCTTGTGCTTCTGTTATCTTCTACCTATAGGCATTTTGTTATTTTGCAAAAATCTTTTGAAGCTACCATTTGTGCATTTTGTTGGGATTGTTTTGGTTAAAAACTACATAGTCTGTCATACTATGTAAGTGAACATTCAGAGTCAGCTGTATGTCAGAATATGCTGAAATTTAAAAATGAGTGAGGGCGCAGTTCTCCCACTTTCTGCAGGGTGGAGCTGCCTGTATGGAAGCTTTCAGACTAGATAATAATGTCCATATGGAGAAGTGCTAGTTTGTCACTGCCAGTCCTTATTTTAAATATAAGCTAGTAAAATTTAATTTGTTTTAATTTTTAAATGAAGTATAAATGGAAGATCTAATATTTACTTTCCATACCACTATGGATCATTTTAAGGGCATCCTGTTTTGAGATAACTGGTGTACAGGGCTTTAAGAATTTATTAAGACCCGTAATGTAGAGAACACTGAAGTTTTAAAAAAATTATCTTGGAAATATGTCCACACACCTCTAAATTTCTCCTTTTTCACTTTCTGTCTGGCGTTTACCTTAGTTTAAAAAAAAAGGCTAATAAAAAATGATTATGTATGATATAGATACTACAGCAAGCTATTAAAGTGTTTTTGTTTAATGTAAAACAATATGCTTTGGATTCTTTAAGCTCTTTTATTAGGCATAAAATATTTCTAATTAAAATTCAGTTGGGTGACCTCTTTATATACTTTGGATGTCAACCCTTTATCAGATCTGTCATTTATGAATATATTCTCCTATACTGTAGTGTGCCTTTCTGTTCTCTTGGTGGTGTCCTTTGCTGTACAGAAGCTCTTCAGCTTGATATAGTCCCACTTGTTCATTTTTGCTTTTGTTTCCCTTGCCTGGGGAGATTTGTTCATGAAGACTTGCTCATGTTTATGTCCAAGAGAATTTTACCTATGTTTTTTTCTAAGAGTTTTATGGTTTCATGACTTACATTCAGGTCTTTGATCAATTTTGAATTTACTTTTGTGTGTGGGGTTAGACAGTGATTCTGTTTCATTCTCTTACATGTAGCTGTATATATCAATTGACCATATATGTTTGGGCTAATATCTGGACTCTCTGTTCTGTTCCACTGGTCTGTGGGTCTGTTCTTGTGCCAGTACCAAATTAGTACCAAATTGTCTTGATTACTGTGGCTTTGTAGTAGAGCTTGAAGTTGGGAAGTGAGATGCCCCCTGCTTTATTCTTCCTTCTCAGGATTGCTTTGGCTTTTTGGGGTCTTTTGTGGTTCCATATGAATTTTGAAACTATTTGTTCCAGTTCATTGAAGAATATTGGTGGTATTTTGATAGGCATTGCATTGAATCTGTAGATTGCTTTAGGCAAGATGGCCATTTTGACAATATTAATTCTTCCTAGCTAAGAGCATGGAATGAGTTTCCATTTGTTAGTGTCCTCTTCAATTTCTCTTAAGAGTGTCTTGTAGTTTTCAGGGTATAGGTCTTTCCCTTCCTTGGTTAGGTTTATTCCTAGGTATTTTATTCTTTTTGATGCGATTGTGAATGGAATTGTTTTCCTGATTTCTCTTTCTGTTAATGTTAGTGTATAGGACTGCAACAGATTTCTGTGTATTAATTTTGTATCCTGCAACTTTGCTGAATTCAGATATTAGTTCTAGTAGTTTTGGAATGCATCTGTGTTCATCAGGGATATTAGTCTGTTGTTTTCATTTTTTGTGGTGTCTTTGCCTGATTATAGTATTAGAGTGATGCTTCATAGAATGAGTTTGGAAGCATTCCCTCCTCTTCTATTTTTTGGAAAACTTTAAGGAGAATGGGTATTATGTCTTCTCTGAATGTCTGATAAAATTCAGCGGTGAATCCATCTGACTGCGGGATTTTGTTCTTGGGTAGTTTTTTGATTACCGATTCAATTTTGTTGCTGGTAATTGGTCTGTTTAGATTTTTCTGTTCCTTCCTTGGTCAGTCTTGGAAGGTTGGATTTTTCTAGGAAGTTGTCCATTTCTTGTAGGTTTTCCAGCTTGTTAGCATATAGATTTTCATAGTATTCTCTAATAATTCTTTGTATTTCTGTGGGGTCCGTTGCGATTTTTCTGTTCTCATTTCTGATTCTGTTGATGTGTGTAGATTCTCTTTTTCTCTTAATAAGTCTGGCTAGGGGCTTATCTATTTTATTTTCTCAAAGAACCAGCTCTTGGTTTCATTGATTTTTTTCTATTGTTTTATTCTTCTCAATTTTATTTATTTCTTCTCTGATCTTTATTATGTCCCTCCTTCTGCTGACTTTGTTCTTCTTTTTCCAATTTTAATAATTGTGACTTTAGAGTATTCATTTGGAATTGTTCTTCCTTCTTTAAATAGGCCTGGATTGCTATATACTTTCCTCTTAGAAAAGCCTTCATATGTCTCACAGAAGTTGGGGCTTTATGCTGTTGTTGTCATTTGTCTCCATATATTGATTGATCTCTATTTTTATTTGGTCATTGATCCATTGATTATTTAGGAGCATGCTGTTAAGCCTCCATGTGTTTGTGAGCCTTTTTGTTTTCTTTGTACAATTTATTTCTAGTTTTATACCTTTGTGGTCTGAGAAGTTGGTTGGTAGAATTTCAGTCTTTTTGAATTTACTGAAGCTCTTTTTGTGGCCTAATATGTGGTCTATTTTGGAAAATGTTCCACGTGCACTTGAGAAGAATGTGTATCCTGCTGCTTTTGGGTGTAGAGTTCTGTAGATGTTTGTTCGGTCCATCTGTTCTAATGTGTTGTTCAGTGCCTCTGTGTCCTTACTTATCTTCTGTCTGGTTGATCTGTCCTTCAGAGTGAGTGGAGTATTGAAGTCTCCTAGAATGAATGCATTGCATTCTATTTCCCCTTTTAATTCTGTTAGTATTTGTTTCACATAGGTAGGTGCTCCTGTGTTGGAAGCATAGATATTTATAATGGTTATATCTTCTTGTTGGATTGACCCCTTTATCATTATGTAATGTCCTTTATCTCTTCTGACTTTCTTTGTTTTGAAGTCTATTTTGTCTGATACTAGTACTGCAATACCTGCTTTTTCCTCCCTGTTGTTTGCATGAAATATCCTTTTCCATCCCTTGACTTTTAGTCTGTGTATGTCTTTGGGTTTGAGGTGAGTCTCTTGTAAGCAGCATATAGATGGGTCTTGCTTTTTTATCCATTCTAGTACTCTGTGTCTTCTGATTGGTGCATTCAGTCCATTTACGTTTAGGGAGATTATTGAAAGATACGTACTTACTACCTTTGCAGGCTTTAGATTCGTGCTTAGCAAAGGTTCAAGGTAGCTTCTTTACTATATTTCCAACTTAACTTGCTTATTAAGCTATTATAAACACAGTCTGATGATTCTTTATTTCTCTCCCTTCTTATTCCCCCTCCTCCATTCTTTATATGTTAGGTGTTTTATTCTGTACTCTTTTGTGTTTCCTTTGAGTGCTTTTGTAAAGAGTTGATTTTATTTTTTGCCTTTAGTTAGTATTTGGTTGGTCTGCTTTCTTTAGTGTGATTTTATTTTCTCTAGTGACATCTATTCAGCCTTAGGAGTGCTTCCATCTAGAGCAATCCCTTTAAAATATAGAGGTGGTTTGTGGGAGGCAAAACTTTTGCTTGTCTGGGATTTGTTTAATCCCTCCTTCATATTTAAGCGATAATCGTGCTGGATACAGTATTCTTGGTTCAAGGCCCTTCTGTTTCATTGCATTACATATATCATGCCATTCTCTTCCTGCATGTAAGGTTTCTGCTGAGAAGTCTGATGATAGCCTGGTGGGTTTTCCTTTATATGTGATCTTTTTTCTCTCCCTGGCTGCTTTTACTACTCTGTCCTTGATCTTTGCCATTTTAATTCTTACATGTCTTGGTGTTGTCTTTGTTGGGTCCCTGGTGTTTGGAAATCTGTGCACTTCCACGACCTGAGAGACATTTCCTTCCCCAGATTGGGGAAGTTTTCAGCAATTATTTCCTCAAAGAGATTTTCTATTCCTTTTTCTCTCTCCTTCTGGCAACACTGTTCCTCTTGCAAAGTCCTCCACTAGAGGGCGTGCACTGCCCAGCCCTGCGAAGCTGCATCATCTTAATATTCTTAAGGCGAATATTGTTCCATCTGGATTGGTTGCAAAGTTGTGCTATTATTCTTTAATTCCTAGAGACCCTTTTTTCTCTCTGTGTCCCAGCTTCTTTGTATTCCTGTTCTCTAATTTCTGTTCCATTGATCGCTTCCTCTACCTCTTCTAATCTGCTTTTAAATCCCTCCATTGTATGTTTCATTTCAGATACTGTGTTTTTCAAAGTTTGTCTCTTTCTTGAAGTTGTCCCTGAGATCTTGACTGTTTTTCTGTAGCTCTGTGAGCATGTTTATTTTTGTTTTGAAATCTTTATCAAGAATATTGGTGATTTCAGTTTTACTGAGCCCTCTTTGTGGTGTTTGAGAGATTTGGTCTGAAGAAGTTTCTTTTGCTGCTTCATATTGCTAATGAATAATATGGAATAATAACTTTGTGCAGGCAGCCCCTTCTAGTGCCCAGAAGCTCCACTCACTGGAGCTGCCCAACACCTGGAGCAATGGTGGGGGTCGCAGGTGAGCGGCACCGATACCTGCTGGGAGGAAGGAGCTCTTTCCTGCTTCCTGTCTACAGTGCCTGCTTCCTGCCAGGGCCAGTTGGCTGAGCATGCAGGGAGGAGCTTCTGCATTACACCCCTGTAGCTACAGTAGGCAGGGCTGCTGTACAGCTGGCCTGGTGTGATGGCAGGGGCAGCAGGTTAGTGAGCAGGTGCCAGTCAGGAGGAAGCAGCGGCAGGCTCTGTATTGCTGTTGGGGGCCTTGAGGCTGCATTGCCAGCCGGGGGATGAAGTGCCTGAAGCTCCTGAAAGTTCCCAACCTGCTGGGCTGAGTGTGCTAGGACGATTTTGTCCACCTGCCCGTTCTCCTGAACAGCAAGCTCTGTGTAATCCTTGCCCCTTTAGCAGCCCTCCCACTGTTGGGAAGTCTTTCAAAGCACCCGCGTTTCTTTTGTGCCAGAGTGGCCAGTTGTGGGTACCTGTTCTCCACAAGCGGCTGGAATCTCACTCTCAGTATTCTGCCTGTCTTTGCTTTCCAACCCCTCTAATCTCCAGAGCACTATGTGATGTGGGTTCATGCTCCCAGAGTAGATCTCCAGGGGTGGGTATTTAGCAATCCTGGGCCTCTACTTCTGCCCCACTCCATTCTCTCCCTCCTGCCAGTGAGCTGGGGTAGGGGGAGTGCTTGGGTCCCGCCAGATCTAGGCTTTGCTACTTTACCCTTTTCTGTGAAGTCTTCTCTTTTCTCCAGATGTAAATCATCTGTTGCAGTGTTCTTTCTGGTCAGTTTCAGGATTAGTTGTATTTGCTATATTTTCGTGTTCTATGTGGTTTTGGGAGAAGACTTCTGTCTCATTTCTCATGCTGCCATCTTTTTCCCCTCCCAGGTCTTTGATTCAAGTTTATTTTATGTATGTAGTTAGACAATAATTCTTTCATTCTCTTACATGTAGCTGTCCAGTTTTGCCAACACCATTTGTTGATGAGGCTGTCATTTTCCCATTGTATATCCATGGCTCCTTTATTGTATACTAATTGGCTATATACGTGTGGGTTTACATCTGGGCTCTCTATTCTGTTCCATCGATCTGTGGGTCTGTTCTTGTGCCAGTATCAAATTGTTTGATTACTGTGGCTTTGTAGTAGAGTTTGACGTTAGGGAGCATAATCCCCCTAGCTTTATTCTTCCTTCTCAGGATTGCTTTGGCTATTTGGGGTATTTTGTGGTTCCATATGAATTTTAGAACTATTTATTCTAGTTTATTGAAGAATGCTGTTGGTATTTTGATAGGGATTGCATTGAATCTTAAAATGTCTCTTTAAGGTGATTTGTAAATATTTCTTTTACTTGTTTGAATCAAGCATGTATTTTTAATGTTCTCATGCCTCACAAATTGTTTCTTCAGTTCTCGCACCTTGTTACTTTAAACTAGTTTTCAATTAATAGTTACATAAGCTCTTTTTTTCTAACTAGTTAACCCTACAGTTGTACTTTTCTTTCCTACTGCAGATGAAGAAGGGGAAAATAGTGGCCATGATGTAACTGCTACCAAATTAGAACCCTTTTTGACAAATTCATCAGAAAGTGAGAAGTTTGCTTCTGAGTCAAGTAGTAGAAGCCTAACAGAAGAACAATGTCAAAGAATTGAAAGAAATAAACAACTGGCTTTGGAAAGACGTCTGGCAAAGCTACTGAGTAATAGTCAGTCCCTACAAAATGGTAAGTTTTATTCTGGGTTTTAAGTGCTGCCATTAATTTATCAAGGGCATGTTAGAAAATTGAACCCTTCAAATAAAATACTCTAGGAATAGAAAAATACAGTATATTAAGTTTATGTCTATTTGAGAGAGTGTGTTAGCTATTTGGAATCCTCAAAGAAATTTAAATGAGCCCAAACGGTTTTCTGGAAAGCTGAGTACCTCCTAAAAAGTGACTTTAATTAGTCTTTCAAAATCATACTCTCCTGGCTCCTTAGAACATGATACAAAATTTTATCTTTAGGATCATAATTATGACCATCAATTATGGTACTTCCCTGAACACCTAAATGTCTTCTGCACCCATTGAGGATTTTAGAGCCATTTGCTATGACATCAATAGGTCCTAAAATGCTTTTAGTCACATACATCACTTCTGTTGTGCTTTTTTGTTGCATTCCCTTCTCTTTTAAAACTGCATTAAAATTTCCTGTTTTTAAAACGAAGTGGGTTTGAAAACAGACCAACTTTGTTAAAGCTATATTTAAAAATAATTGCAAATTGGTTTTGAATGAAGCAGGATTGCAAGACTTGCTCAGTTTCCTGTCTAGTTATTCCTTTTGAAATAGGAAAATAATAACTATTTAAATAGAGAAGATACCATGTTATAAAACAATTTTTACCCAATAATAAAAATTAATAAAAATAGAATTAAAAATAAAATTTTCAAATGAAAATCATTTAGTATGATTGTTATCTTGATTTGTTGCCAGTTAAAATGAATTTAAATTTCAATTTTGCAAATGGATGTTTTATTACTACCATGTGAAAAATTACAGATACTACTGTTGATAGCACTGTCTTCCTTACTGTCATTACCAAAGTATACTTGGCAGTAAGCATCTTACTGCTGATCTTCTTTAATATACAACTTTAAAATTGCCCAAATGGAAATAAGGATCTTAAGTTTACTATAGATCACTTTGACATACAGCTGTTAAGAGCATTTGATTTTTAAAAACTTCTGCCTAATAGTTGTGATTTTTGAATGGGAACAAATGGATTTGGCTGATTTAGTGCCTTTCAAGGTTTTGCATTTTTGTATCAGCTTTATACAGTATGTAAAAATGGCTTTATTTGGAAGAAAGTGATAAAGTTAATGCTAACTAAAAGCAATCATGGATTTTGTTTCTAAGCTTGTGAAAAGATTGGTGTATCAGGTAAGGCTGGATCGCATACTTAATCCTAACGACTTCTCTTTCAGACTTGTTAGAGGACACCCCCAGGGCACAGACGGTTGAAGAGGTTAATCCAGGTGAGGACGAAGAGGAGTCCTCGGACGGACTTAACATGGACCTAGACAGTCCACTGAATGATGCTGCTGACCATACTATAAATGAAGAAGAGGCGTTAAAATTAGAGAAAACACAACTGGACCAATCCTTTAAAGATGCCCAGTAGTAACTTTATGCTTCATCTAGAAATGTCACTGAGGTTGGATAGGCCTCAACTAAGAGAAAAATCTATATTTGCTATCCAAGTTTGAGATGACTATATATTTAACTTTACAGACTCCTGTCTAAAATCTCATATTTGTAGTTGTTTCTTTAGTGTTTATAGATAATGACCACAAAAATGATTAGTAGTTAATAAGCAGTTTCTGCTTCTAGTGTGCTATTAAATGTCTTTTTCACTAAATTGCGTGGTGGTTTAAGATGTAAATATTGAATAAATATTAAAGTCCACTTTTAAAAAGAAATAAAAATCTTACTGTCTCTAGAGGCTATATAAAAGTTTCTCATTGCTATTTCTGCAATTTACACTTCTAATAAAATATCTTAAGACTTTTTTTATATGTGTGTACATGTACTTTGAGAAGTCACTGACACGAAAGGCCTGCTTTGGTGCTAGGGAGGTTCTAATGCTCTTTTGTACCTCGCTGACCAGTTGGAGAGAAACCTGCTGAGTACTGTGGGGAACACAGCACCTAGGGAGCATTCATAGGAGACCTTTGAGTTGGAAGAGATTCCAAGGATTGGGAAGAACATGTATGATAATGATATAGAAATGAAAATCCAGGAAGTAAGATTTGGGAATGGTGAGTATGAGTCTAGAAGTGTTAGGGCCAGATGGTGAGAAGACCTGATTGGAGTTTTTCCTGTCTGAGTTTATCAACTTGGTGGAGGGATAATTACAGCTAAGAAAGTACCACCTTGATAACCAAGTTTAAAAAAGGTCTATCTAGTTCTTGGCGGGAGATTCCCATGTGGGAGAGGGAAAGACAAATCTAGTTTTACAAACTGATGGGAAGTTTGCTTTCTGTGAGGACTGGTAGGGTGGTGGTGCTAAAGTGGCTTCTAGCCATGAAGCTGGGACAGGCAGGCATCTTGTTCTCTTCAGGCTTTCAGAGTTCAGGTAGGGATGGAGAGTGTCAACAGGGTTGGTTGAAAGGCCAGGAAGGTGAGCACAAGAACATATGGGTGGGAGCGTAATGGGGGCTCTGTAGGCTTGCGGGGACTGGCATAGTGAAGGGCCATGAGGTGCTAAGCCTGAGGATTGTGGCTTATTGCTGCCAGTACAGATCAGCTAGAAAATGGAGCCCAGTCTCTTAAAATGCTGTCAGTGCCTAAAGAAACTGCTTCCTCTGAATGGCCTATTCTGGCTTTTACCCACCTTTACAAATTGAATTTTGGAGGATATGACCAAGAGAAGTTATTTTTTTAGTGGTAGGATTTGCTGGCAAAATAACAAGTCTCCAACAAGAGCAAAGCCCATGCAACTCACCATGTGAGGAGTGCTCAGCAAAAAAGTGGAGAGGGATGCTGGGGAGAAGAGACCTTACCTGTGTGCCCCAGCCCACTCCCTGTACCCAGTCCCCATCTGCTGCTGGGGACAGCAGGAGAGGCTTAAGTCAAATATGAAATAGGGCTTTTAGAATGAATAGGTGGACAGGCCTAAGTCATCTGAAAGTGACTGAAAAGTTAATCTGACAGGTGTCAGAGGGGGTCCTGTGACACAAATGGCCCAGTGTAGCAATTATTAGAAAAATTAACTTTGAAACTCCTGTTTGAGACAAGCTAACAAAAATTAATTGTGGGTTTATTAAAAAGACTGGCAACCTGACTTGACCAGCAGTCATCACTGTTCATTTCTGAAAAATCAACTTCCATAGTGACCTAATTGCATGTATTTAATGCAACTTTAATTAATAACGAGTAAATATTTCACATGTGAAATACCTACCCAGTCCCAATTATCTAGAACTTTGGGTGACACCGATAATTAGATGTTAATGTTGAAAAGAAGGTAAAACATTCACATAAGACAAAAGCCCTTTTAATGAAGTAAAAAGTGTACTTCACACTCCATAACTGTTTGAGACATCTAGGAGAGCCAGGTCCCTTATTTCCTCTAGAAGAGTATAAAGGCTTCTTCCCTTTGTTTGGCAGTATTTTTGGTCGTCTTCCTGAATGACGTTTACTTTGACTTCTTGGGCAAGCTGAGCCTCCTCCACAGATCTCGTCACTTCTTTCACTAAGTCATTCTTTAGCAAGAGGGAACTCTGACGAAAAAGGTCTGTATCTGGCATCATGTATGGTTTGTTTCTTATTATCTCAAGCCTGATTGTATCAGAGTGACAACGTGAGGCCTGTACAGATATTCTCACCTGTCAGGAGAAAATGCGTATTACTAAATCACTTCCTTTGTTCTTTACATTGGAAGCAGTACTTAATGTAAATACAGACTTACTGTTACGTGATCAAACAAATGGAATGTAACAGATTCCCCTCCTGTTGTGGTAGAGGTGATTTTGTTTTGAAATCGTTGAAGGGATCCTGATTTCCATTCAGAACAGCTATCTGGGCCACATGAGATCACCAGACCATCTTTATTTTTTAGATAAGCAGCACCTTTAATCCCAAACCTGCCAGAATAAAAATCCAGAGATCTTGTGTTCTTAGTGTGCAGATCTTATATATTTATCTAGAATGCTAGTTTTTCTTACAAATTAAAAACTTCTGATTTACCTCCACTGAGTAAATACTTCACTGAGCAGATAAACAAAATATTTTGTTAAATAAGTAAAATCCTATCTGAAGACTGAAACAGATGTACTACATTCCAGCCATATTTTATACTTAGTTATATATTACATTATGTATATATAGTAACTACAAAAAGTTACTAAAATAAATCATAAATGAGGTAATACACTGTGTTCTACACTTTCAGCTTAGGATTTCCAAGCTATTATGTTAGATGTAACATACCTTGGTATAAATACGAGCACACCATTTGTCCTAATGGAATAAATAACCCCATCAGATATGCAACGCTCCTCAGTTTCTGGGTCTTTGTCTTTAAAGTACATGCACTGGAAGAGCTCAGTAGACTGCTTCTGGGAATTCTGTGCTGCCTGCAAGAAGCACAACCCCAGCATTATGACAGACTTCCCTGATGTTTCCAGGAGAAATGTGGGATTCATTCCCACAGAAAGAACATCTTTAAAAGGGTAGATTCTAGGAAACTATTAATATGAATATTTCCTATCATGAATTAAATCAATTTTTGTGGGAACCTAATCATCCAGTATCATTCCCTCAAAAATGTCTTAGAAAATCAATTTTTAAAGAAAGTCTGTGACTTAGAACCTATTTATAATAGTTCATTTATGTATGGGAAAAGTATCATATCTATGTCTTACTTTTACTTTCAAGTCCGTCCTACCAAAATGTTGGTGCAAGTATAAATACTAGTATTCTGGCGGGCAATTTAATAGTATGTATCAAGGTTTTATTTGTGCACATGTTTTGACTCAGGAATTCATTATTACCTGGAATTTAGGCAATAATCTGAGAAGTCTGTAAAAGTGTATACACAAGGATAGTTGTAAACTGGACTGCCTAGAACAGTGCTGCCCAACCACTTTTTGCAATGACAGAAATGTTCTATATCTACACTGCCCCATAGGTAGTAGCTACTAGTCACACCTCTATTGAGCATGTGAAATGGTGGCTAGTGTAACTGAGAAATTAAGTTTTACTTAAAAATGTTTTTAAATTTACACAGCCAACATGGCAAGTGGCTATAATGCATAGAACAGAACCAGAACATTGGATACAGAAAATTATATTGAACATTTATGTAGTTTCCAATTTTCTGTATCACCATAGTTCCGTGCTGTGCAATATTGTAGACACTAGCAACAACATGAAATAGAATACAAAGCAGCTTCTAAATGATGTAACTATATTGACATGGTTTGCTACCAACAGATATATTAAGTGAAAAATACAGATTTGACACAGGTATGGTATGTTATTTTTATAAATAAAAAACATTGTCTAGAATTGTTGATGGTTATTTTTGGGTGGTAAAAAAGATGATCTTTTACATTTCTACATTTTGAGGAAAATATCTAACCTAATGTTAAATCTTCCAAATTGACACTAAACTACTTCAGAAGATTTATAAATGGTTTGAGAGCTACCCAACAAACTTTGTAATTTTTCATGTTATTTCACTGGTTACAAAATTTTATAATTTAATATGCTAGAATATATGGTATTTCATTCCACTACCCAGTAAAACTGATATTCTCTTAGTAAAAGAGGTGATGGGGAAGAGAATTAAAAATCCCATCTTACTCGGTTTCTGTTGTTGATGTGTCTGCATAATTCCTCAAGGTCTTTGTTGCTGAGCAAACCTTCCTTAATTTCCATTTTCTTATCTTTTGAAATAGCTGCCATTAGCAACCGGTGTACTATAATATCTGAGTATCTTCTTATTGGAGAAGTAAAGTGAGTATATTTATCTAATGCAAGACCTTCAAAAAGAAATCAAAAGGTTGAAGTAAAAAAATACACCTTTTAAACAACTTCCTCAAGGCTAGGGCCACACAAAGGAAAATTTTATCATTCACCGTAATGATGGAATTCTTCCTCTGTGAACGATCCAGTGGAGAAATACAGTGCATTAGACATGGCCTGCGTAGCCATAGATCTAAGCAACCTGTTCACAATGGGATCGTTGGGGTCATTCGCATTATCCAGAGAATCAGCCAGAGTTTTATTGGACCTGAAAAACAATGGAAAAACTTGTACTTAGTCCTCAGCAATAATTTACAAGTCAATACTGAGGGAACCCTTCACTCATCAGGCTGAATACTTTCATCTGCCAATAAAATTTATTTTGGACACATTTCAGAAGCAAGTCTCTTCAATTGCAGAAATCTAGTATAAACAAAGAAAGTGTCAGAATTTACATTTCCTAAGTAGTAACGTGCTGTTACCTACAAGGTTAAGTTAATGCTTGGCACACAGCAGGTAGACAAATATTTGTTGAATTTCTAACATCCTATATACCTTAAACATCCTGTATAGGTCAAATAACGGACTTTTTCTTTTTTTAAAATATTTATTGAGCCAGAGGAGATTAAAAAACTGAACTAAACTGAGATGTACAAGTAAAAGAAACAATTATTTTTCTTAAAGAGAAAGAAGAGCCCTTCTATTTACTCTGCAATAATTATAAAGAACCCAGAAAATACAAAATTATATTAAAAATTAAATTTATAATACAGTATATTATTCAGATCTGTTTTGTAGAGAAGAGGGGGAGGAAAAAGATGGGAGAAATGAGGAGAAAGGGAAGATGGAGAAAAATGAAAAGAGGCGTGGTATGAGAGTGGGTACTGATGGGAGCCTTCAAGTTTGACAGACTTGAATCCCGGCTCTGCCCTGACCAGCCCTTAAATTATAGGCAAGTTACTTAACCTCTCCAGATTTAATTTATCCATCTGTAAAATAAGAATGATTTTTTTTGTCTGGAGGCTCCTACTACATGTGCCTGGCACACATTCAGACTCAGACACCAAACCAAGAAAAATACTATCCTCCTAAAGATGAAGGCAAAAATAACTATTTTGATAAATATATTTCAATTGAAATAAATATTTTCCTAGTTCAAGCAAAATACTGAAAAATTCCTTTTTATACATAGTTTTTAACAGGGTAAATCTTTTATACTGGCGGTGGGGAAGGTGTATGTATTTGCCGTTGGTATGTCTTAGGATACTGACAGATATGCTACATTTTAAAAGTATTGAAATAAACAGGATTACTTCTTGGTATTTGCCTAAAGGGTAGATGAAGTTCAATCAAGGTTAACAGGTTCTTTACTTCTGTATTATAAACTGTAGATGGTCAAAATGATGCCTAAATAAACTTATTTTAATTTTAAGTCTACCTACATTATATATATTATATATTAAATGAGAGCCAGTAAGTTTTCTATTTTTGGTTAAAGATAGGGCGGTCACATTTTAAGAACTACTGTAAGATAAATAAATGCATACAGCACTTATTTTCCTGCCTTCCGTTAGTCTGTGCCCCAAAAAAGAGTTACCGTGTATCTATAAAGAAGCCTTTTGCTTTAGCACATTCTCGCAGTTCAGAAAAAAACTCCTGGTGTGGAGGAGGGTGTCGGCGCAGCAAAGCCTGATGGGGGAGGCTCTCCCAGATCTTCTTGGCCACCCAGTGGTTGGCCAGGATCATGCACTCGGCCACCGTCTCATGGACTTCCAGAGGCTGCTTGGGGATGAGGTCATGGATGTTCTTCTGCTCATCCAGCTGCACACGGACCTCTACTCCTTCCAGCTCCAGGGCGCCGCACCGGTCTCGTTTAGCGCGGACGTGGCGTGCTATGTCGGTCAACTTTCCAATTGCCCACACCAACTCCTCTAGCTTGGCTTGTCTGCTTTTCTCACCCAAGTCTCTGAATTCTGGAAAATCATGAACGATGCTGAAGTTTCCATCCAGTAATTCCTGGGCTGCTTCATAGCACAGCTTGTATGCTGACTGAACAATGGTTCTGCCATACCACACTTTCTTGATTTCATAGGAGGTTTTATCCAATTCCCACATGACACTTACAGCATACCTACAAAACCAGTAACACCGACGTCATTATTCAGTTCTTCCATTTTTGAAGCAAGCAGAACTAGACCCTAAATGTAACTTGAAGGAAATGACATAGCTACAGGTTTTTGGTCCAACGTCTCAATCCAAATAATCTGCCACTAAATCAAAAATACTTAAAACAACAGCCAGGCGAGGTTCTGTTGAGCTCTGAGCCAATCTGAAATGAGTTCACATTTAATGTTATAGACGCTCCCTGACAGTCTCTGTTTTGACTAGAATAGTGAGTGTAGCATTGATAAAGTCAAGTCTACTGTGCTCACTAGTAAAGAAGAGCAAAGCTTTTCAAATCCCATAGATTCCACTCAACTATGACATCAGTCTTTATGATAGGTTAATTAGCAAAAAGTTCATTTAGTAAATAACTACTTTGCCCCCAAATCTATTTAGAAACATGTACAACAGTTACAACGCATAGAAAGGGCTAATTTTAATAATATGTAAAGAGCTCTTATAACTCAACTATTAATAGATCAAGAACTAAAAAAAAAATGGGAAAGGTACAAGAAATTGTTCACAGAAAAGGATATATAAATGACTGTTAAACATACAAAAATGCTTAACTCATAGTAGGAAAAATGCTAATTAAAGCCACTTTAAGATACCATTTTCATCTATCAAATTGGCAAAGATTGAAAAAATACAACATATTATGTTGGCAAGACTATCAGGAAACAAGCATTCTCGTACACTGATGGCGGGAATGTAATTGATGTGACCTCTGTGGAGTGCAATTTGATTATCTAAACACAAACACATACACTCTTTGACACAAAAATTCCACTTCTAGATATGTATCTTCCAGATACACCATACTTCTAAAAATGTGATTTATGTTCCAAGTAATTCAGTACAGTTTTATTTGTAATAGCAAAAGACTAGAAATAATCCAAATTTCCATTGACAAGCAACTGTTATGAATATGGAATGAACTCTCATGGTTAAGCAAAAAAACAAGGTGCTTTACAGTATATATATATATATATATATATATATATATATATATATATATATATATATATATATATAGTGCCACCATTTGTGTAGAAAAGAAATCCATGTCTGTATTTCTCTGTTATTACATCTAGGAAAACGTGAGAAATTGGTAACTAAGGGAAAGAGGGCAGGAGAGAACTGTGCACTAAATATCTTTTGAAACCTACGAACTTTTAACTATATGGTTTTATTAACCATTCAAAGATAGACATAAACTTAACTACAATAAATAAACAAAAAAACTTCCTAAGTTCATGATCCTCATACAAAACACCCTCAACCAGGGAATACATGTGAACAAAGCTGTGCACATTTGCTCCCAGGCTTTAATGATGAAAAAAAACAACAACAGAGGGAGAAGCAGCCTCACAGCTACAGAGAGAGAAGAGGAGAGGAGAGGAAGGGAAGGTTGGAGAAACGAAGCCGCCTCGAAATAAATGCTGCAGAGGAGCGTGGGGGGCAGAGGGGAAAGCAGGGGTGGGTGGAGGCAGGAAGAGCCCGTTAGAATGAACGGGAGAGGGGCCAGAAGCAAGAAAGAGCGCAGGCACCACAGACAAAAACTGAACAAACTCACCTATCAACGCCCCCCAGGAGGGAGCACAAATCAGCGCTGAGGACGGAGGGTAGCATGTCATAGCGACGATCTGCTAAGTAATAAGTGGTGGCCCTGTGGATGACACATAGGCAGGTGGGTGACCTTCAGCCGCACGAGGCAGAACTGCCGGCGGCATGGGCTGCAGTGAGGTACACGGCCAACATCGCAGCACAAATTCCCCGAGGCTGTTGCTTTTTCATAAAGTGCAGCAGACTGGGTAATAAAGCTATTCCCCTGTTCCTACTTTTCTAAGTGATACTGCTTTAGGCTGAATATCCTCCACTGATATAAAAAAGAAAGAAAGAATGACATGAATCTTAGCTGTATGAGAAAAATTAGAGTGCAATGATCCAGTATTTTATATAAAAGACTCTATCACTACATGAAAAATTTAACCCTTTTCAATATAGAAGGAAGTGAGGAGTGGAAAGGTTCTGTTAGAAAAGTAAAGGTAAATTGATCAAGGTACTATTTTTCTAAAGAAAAAGGGGAAGGGGACCTCAGTCTTTTTTTCTGGAACGGATTCTCAGAATTACACAGAATTTTGAAATCTTTTTTTTGAAAATATGAAACTAGCATATAGTTACATAGTATGTTATAGTCACACATAATCATAGTGATTTCAAATAACACTACCTTGTTCTAGCTTCAATATCAATGTACGAATCTGGCGCCACAAAGTGTGTTACATCTGCAATGTGGACCCCAAGTTCCAGGTTGCCATTATTTAAGGTTCTGACTGAGAGTGTGTCATCCACATCTTCACATCCTTCGGGGTCAATGCTGAATACCAGATGGGTTTTCCTCAAGTCTTTACGATCTCGTTCCTCTTCAGGACTCACCTTCCAGGGACACTCTGGTGTGTTTACTGGCATCTCACACATCTGCACATCAAGAAGCCAAATATTCAGCAATTTACACCCCAAAAATTTCCTGTTAAAATATATTCTCTAACATTCTCAGTGCACCCTCATAGAAATCCCATTGACTCCCCCATTAACTTTTGAATTAACCTATTTACTGCTTTTGGTCAATAATTATGTATTCGGTGCCTAGCTGGTATGAGTCAGGAACTGTGCTGGGCTCTGGAAAGTCCGGAGGCAGCAGGAGAGATGCAGTCCCTGCCCTTGAGGACCCTGTACTCTGAAAGGAAATGTCCCACAACTTTAACCAGTCTCTTTAGTTACATAGGGCTGGAGTGATAAAAAACAGATGGCTTTTTAAAGAGTTCAACATCTGCCCCATTTTCAAATAATCTATTTGTTTATATGTAGTTGAGCTTGTAATTCAAGTCAAGCTCTGAAAAAAATCCAACATGTCCCAAATATTAAAAGCTCAGTCCTTAAAGATAATTTAAGCAGGACCAATCTAGGCAGGCATTTTCTCTCCATTATTACCTGTTTAAGCCATCAATTTGTAGTTAAGTAGGCTAACGGGGAACAGAGAATTCTAGTTCTGTGAAGTCCAATCCATCCTTTATTTTATTCTAACATTTTCACTAAGAGCTGTCAAAGCAAATCAACAAATAATTTCCAGAATAATGTTTAACATAAAAATTTAATGTGAAATATTCTAAAATATTTTACTATTATAGCTACTGCTCTGTCAAAAACTATAATGAAAATAAGAACACCCATATGCTCTTGATAGCAATGCAAACGGGTCCAATTTTTCTGGAGAACGATCTGCCAATACATAATAAAAGTTATTTAAATTTTTTATGCCCTTTGACTTGGTAATCGCACTTTAAGGATTACATTCCAAGGAATATTTTTTTTAAAAAGAGCAATATTTATTAAAATGTTTGAAGTAGCATTTTTTTAACACTGAAAAATTAAACAGGCCAAATGCCTAACAATCAAGGAATGCTTAGGCAAAATAGAGTACATCAATATACAGTAATTTGCCGTAACTATTAAAAATAAGTAGGTTATGTCAATATATGGAAATAATTTTAAGTGAAAGAATAAAATAGTATGCGCACACCATGAATATAGTTATGCAAGAATATAAACAAGATTCATGAGGATTTTAAAAGATCATAAAGTGATGGAAATAGCTAATGTTTTATGTTCATGGCATTTCTGTTTTCTGTAAAGGTTATAAAAACTGTTTTGTAATGAGCATAATTTTTTGACCCTTGGGTCAGAGATGTATGGAATCCAAGGAGCTGCCCCCTGCAGCTTTATGCAGGCCTCCGGTTGAATGACTGTGACAGGGAGTGGAGCCCAGCTGGGTCTGCAGCTAGGTATCCTTGCAGTTGCTGGGGATGGATATATACTGCCTCTAAGACAATGACATATCATTTTTACGCACAGTTGGAAAACGTAAAAATTTGAGAGCTATGAGCCTGTACTTGAAGCTGACTTCAGTCCGGTCTATACACAGACAGAAGAGGAGTGAGATTTTTCCATTGTCCAGCCTTAGACAGTGGGTTGTCCCACAGTGCACAGTTTTCTTCCTAATGATGAATCAAACTGCAAAAGCAAAAAGAAAAGGTACAAAATGTCCTTCAACCAGACCAACAGACTCGGGGAAGTCTGACCTGAGCTTCGGAGAAAGGGATGACTGAAATGCTGTTTTCCACGAGGATGGTTGCAATTTCCCCTTCCAGATCTCCTATTCTTCCTAAAACGCGCACAAAATGTCCATTTGGATACACAGATGTCGACTCCCAGGAATCGATGCGCACAACCACCCTGAAGTCCTGCACAAAAGGAGAAAAGACCCACGAGCCCAGCACCAGGAGTTTAGTGGGTCAGTTAGAAGCACCAAACAAAAAGAGACAACAGCATCAAGCTTCAAAGAGAGTGGCCAATTTGCAAACAGTGCTTTGGGTACTGTTTCGGTTCTTCCTGTGGTACTAAATTGCCAGGTGGTACGTAAATTGCCGGTGCTTTGAGAGGAGGTGTTACCTCTTTACATCCAATTCGTGGGCTAGAAACTAGTCTGTTGAAGAAAGCGAACTGTAACACTAAGAAAAACCCAATTGTGCACAACCCAAATTAAGTTTCAAAACAAAAATCTCCAACTTTTTGTGTGTGGGAGTTATTTTCTGATGTCTTTGAAGTTACTTTCTAATTTCTTAAGATATCTTTTCGTGGGGAAGAAGGTATCAGTGTGAACTGAACCCTACTGCCCCCCAAATTCCAGTAAACCATGGATATGGAATGCAATAGGTATAAGTGGCCTCAGAGAACCTGCATAAGGCTTCAAGATGTAAAGGTACACAGTGACTAGGTAGGTTACTGGCTGGGGACATCCTGCTTCCACGTCTCATTTACAAACTGCAAAACACCAGGCAAATCAAATCAGAGCAAGGCTTGCACTCTGCAACAGTAAAGGTTGATTACTAACTTTCTGGTTTAGGTCTTCTCTCCACTGCTATATCCTTTATGGATAATCGATGCTGTGAAGTACCACTATATCATCCCTACAGGGCAGCGCGATCGTATTTCTATATCGCTGGCTGAAAGAAAGCTTGTTAGTGTTGGCAAAGTGTATCAATTGAAAGTTTCTGTGTTGGACAGTTAGATAATGTATGTTCTCTCTAGTTGTCCTACACAGCTCTTTCTAGGCTGGTTTCTCTCTGGCCTTCATTTATTAACCAAGGACTACTTAATAGATGGCTGTATATATTTAGAACTCTTTAAAAAACAGGATTTCAGAGTGCCAGATGCCATCAATAACTCAGGCCTTCTTATGCTAAGGAATTAACTGTGGTTCCCGGTAATGCAGGAAGGCTGGCAAAAGCAGGGGGACAACAGCGGAAACACAATGGCAGCTACCTGGAGGGCTTCTGCTTGCTGAGTGCTGATTCGGATTTTGGGAATTCTGTAATCCCAAGGGGTAACTAGGATTTTCTGAGCATTTTTTCCCTGGGATTGGACCTCTTCTCTGGATGGAAATGTCACCACATAATCCCGCCAGTTCTTCTGAAGGATGCCCACCACTCTGCCTTTAGGAAAACAAAACAAAGCCTTAACTGGTGAGATGTTCCCTGTCTGGACTCAGACTAGTTCAGAAATGAGGAAGAAAACAGGAACCACAACATCCCAGTTTTTCAAGCACACCCACACAAACCACGCAAGCAAAAGAGATGCTTAAATATTTGCCTTCCTAGCCTTTTATTAGGAACATGGAGAATTTTGTCAAGATAATTTTTTTGTAACATTGTCAGTATGCCCTTTCTTCTGTGAGGCCTACTGTGGCATTGAGAATCCATGAGTCACACTTCCTCTTTCACCCTTACCTTATTAATCTCAGGTTTAGGTATACTGGGAAAAGTCAATGATTTTTACTTTTTTTAACCCATGCCCTCTACTGTGCAAGTTCACTGTCTTTCTTGCGTTGTCCCAGCAGCCACAATCATTTGGTCCAACATTATACAAAGAAAAGTATGCAAAACATAATAAGTCTGATATACAACACCTTGAAACATCACTGACTGCACTGCAGTCAAGAAAAAACAAACTTTAATAGTTAAGAGTGCTACCTTTTATTTTCACAAATGTACACTGAACCCCTACTAGGTAGGAGGCCCTGTTCTAGGTACATCAAATATAGCGCAACAAAGTCCTTGATTTCTTGGTTAAGTTAGCATTCTAGTATGGGTGCCTGTGGGGGTGGAAACAGACAATACAAATACACATATGAGAGGTAGTAATGGCTGTCAAGAAAGATGCAAAGTAGGGTACAATGACCAAGAGTAATGAAGGATCAGAAGTAGCAGCTACTTTAAACAGTGACATTGGAATGGAGACTTGAAGTGAGGAAAGGAGGCATGACAGCGTTTGGAAACAGCGTGTTTCTGGTGGCGGAAACGACAAAGTTGGTCAGCGTGGCAGGAGTGGGGTGATGAAGAGGGCATGACAGAAGGCAGCCCGAGCTGCTGGGGCCACATAGGCCACAGGAGAAGTTTGGGTTTTATCCTGAGAGAAATGGGAAGCAGCCACTGGCAGACACTTGACAGGACCCAAAGACTTTTAAAAGGATCATCGCGGCTCCTGTGTGAAGACCGTCTGGGAACAAGGGTGGGAGCAGGGAGACCAGCGAGGAGGCCGTTGGGATAATCTTACCAAAAGGTTCTAGGGGCCGAAGCAGGGGGGAGGTGGTGGCGTGTGGGAGTGGCTGGTGTGTGCAAGAAGTTGCAGATAATTCCAAGGTCGTTGGGTTGACCAACTGTCAGAATGAACTTGCCATTTATTGAGATAAATGGGGAACACCCAGGAAGAAGCAGGTTTGGGGATGAAGACAGGAGTTATTAGGCATGTGAAGTTTGAGATGTCCACTAGCCACTCAGGGGAAGATGCCAAATGGACAAATGAGTAGATAAAACTGGAGGCTGAGGAAGGAGTGGGCTGAGCAATAAAGCAGAGGACTGAACGGGATCTCCTAGGGAGAAAGTTCAGAGAAAGAGATGCAGAGGAGCACCGGGGTGTCCAAGGGCACCACAGATGGGGGGCCAGCAAAGGAACTGGGTGAGAAGGTGCAACCGGCAGGGAGGAAAACCCAGAAGCCAAAGGTGACGCAGTCGTCTGCTGGCCAAATGCTGCTGACACATGACAGATGCTAAGCACGGCTGGCAATAGGTCACCAGTGACCTTGAGAAGAGGTCAAGGGTTTCTTTGGAGGTGTGCCTGAATGTAGTAGCTTCAGCAGAGATTGGATAAAGAGGATGTAGAGAGAAGGCAAAGTTAATTGTTTCAGTGAGTTTGCCAGAAACGGAAGCAGAGGAAAGGGCAGTAGCTGGAGACAAGGGACCTAAGAGGGTTTTTGTTTTGAGATGGGAGATATTCCAGCATTATTTGGGTGCTGATAAGAAAAGGATAAACTTGCAAAGAGGGAACCTGATGATGTAGGAAAGGAGACCATGTCGTATATCAGTAATAGTAGTATTTCTGAGTTGTTAAGGAAGGGAAAAATAAACAGTGCACAAGAATGGGTCAAGCTGGGTGGCTTTGCAGCTACTCACCTGTGGGCATGGGCTCACTCGGGGACTCTCCCGACACCTTGTCATCACTGTCGTTTTCACACAGGGCAGCGGTTCTTCCTTTCCATTCGTTTTTAGGGAGCAGTTCCACAACCACCACGTCCCCATGGATGGAGCGGTTCCGAGCCTTCATCCCGTGGATTAGGATGTCACTGACTAAGCCTGTGTTTGGGGTGGCACAGAGAGCCCCCATAGAGCCAGGGGGATGCCACACGAGTGAGGCATTTCAGGCACATTATATCTGAGGTCTAATCAGCACTCCTGCAACTAGAAGCTTCTTCCTCTCAAAGGTATAAGTCAAAGTCTGTTCCAGAAGTTAGGGATGAAGAAACACGGCCACCCTGTCATACCGTAGAAGGTGTGTTCCTAAGGGCCACCCTCAGCCATCTCTTCAGTTAGGTACCAGTTCCCCACATGAGACTCTCTAAGTCTGCCCTGGAACTCTGCACGCCCCGTCCGCCCGCAGCCAGGGAGTGGTCAGCAGACTGAGGATCTGCAGACACTGCGGAAGTGACGGGGGTCAGTCTGACCGGCAGAAGCCGGAGAAAGCCACTGCTTCCCCTTTTCCTTCAACCCAGTCCTGCTCCTAAGGGTTTTTTCATTGTAGAACTAAGAACTACACTCTATTATGATACAACATTTTTTTTCATTTGTATTACTTTTTTAAATGATTCCAGTAAGGCAGTACAGCACACCAAGGCAGTATATGGTAATATCTTAAAAATCTCGGCCGGGTTCATCCCCACCAGGTCCCAGTTTGTGATCTTGGACGAGGTACTTTGCTTCTCTGTATTTTAGTTTCCACGTGTGGAACCTTGTGTATCCTCACGTATAAAAAGTGGAAAACAACAATACCTACATTAAGTGCTTAGAACCTGATATGTAGTAGGCACTCAAGAAAATATTAGCTATTCTTGTTTTTTAAAGTTTATTTCAATTAAATCAGAAATTACAGACAAAAAGCTAGGGGGAACCGACCGTGACCTGGCACAGACAGTGCGTGTGTGGGTATCTGACTTGGCATGTATCATGTGCAAATTTCAACTCTGCTTTCTTCATTGTGTAACATCAGAATAAGAAAGAAGCATTGACACTTATGTAAAGGTTTATACTAAACCTGAATCTTTACTGCTGGCTCCTTGAAGTCGAACAAAGGCTTCTATTTGTGCTCTGTGTTTGTTGACGCTCAGAGTTCCCTAAAATTGTAATAAAAATCAATGTAAAAAATTTATTTTCTGCCTGCTTTACCTCCAAAAGGTAAGCTTTTAAAAATTATATGGAAATACCTCCAGAACATTATAAGGTTTGTGATCCCTTTCTTAAGGAATGCTATTCACCGCTCAGGTTTCTTTTCTCCAGAGAACATACAATCACTTGAACTACCCTGGGTATATCAAGGGTTGCAAAGTGCCAGGATCTATCTTACCTTAGTGATGAGTGTCTTTAAAAACTCTTCTCCCTCAAAATTATCTTTGCAGGAATGCCGTCAATTTTACTTCCAAATTGGAAGCATCAGCTGTTGTTCTAAGCACATTTATCTAAAATACCCACCCTTTCGGGAGGGACTTTAATGTGGCATTCTCAAACTTTGGCCTATATAAAAATCATCTCAGTTGCTTGTTAAAAATGCCAAATCCATGATGGAACAATTCTGTATCTTCACTGTGATGGTAGATACACAAATCTACAGACGTGATAAAAATGGCACACACACACACACACACAGTACATGTGAAACTGTTGAAATCAGAATAATTTATCTGATTCCTTCTCAAGACCCTGATAGCATCTGGGTCCTGGGGGAATCAGAAAAGGGCCTGTAAAAGGGGTGGGAAAATGGCAAAAGAGTAAAGAAGCCAAATTTCACAAATTTTACAGTTTTGCCAAACCTCCAAACCTTGATTCAAAAATATGTTCTCTTTCCCAAAGCCAGGGGGCATTTTCAAGGCTGCTACTGTGACCTCGCTTTGTAACCCTTTGAAACATCACAGAGTAGCTCCAGACAGGACAGCCACGTCCACAGGAAGGTGACTCCCAAACCACCTTAAACATCGATAGCTCTGCCTGACTCCTGCCCATCTTGTTCACAGCCTTTAAAATTAGAGGCCTGTGACAGGGAGCAAGTGGAGAAGAGAGGAGTACCAGCTGGCTGGTCCCGAAGCCGATTCCTCACTAGCGCCCTTGCCTGGGTGTAGCGTCCGGATTTAATGCCGGCTTCCAAGACTTCCAGGGGGAGATGTTCTGGGTACTCCTTTCCGTGGCTCTCCTGACTCTCGTTCTCTCTTTCCCGTCGAGATTGAAGGATGGACTCACAAAGCTCATGGGCAGCCTTTAAATCAGGCCAAAAATTGTCCAGGTAATTCTGCATTTAACAAAGGCACAAGAGAAACATGGTCAGAAGATAATGATTCTTCATTATGGTCACATTGCAGGAAGCCCAGAACGGGAACTACAAGAGCATCCCCTCCCCACGCCTCACACTGCACGCCCATTTCTACCCTCTCATCAATCCCTGATGCCTTGCCAAATGAACCCAAGGGGGGCCCTTCCCGCCGTAGAGGCTCCTGTCTTCAACTACTTTGCTCTCTGTAATTCCCACTCCCTGCTACACACACGTGCACACACACACGTACACATCCAGTCTGCCTGCCTTTACATGTATCTCATTGCTGCAGACAATGGCCTGGACTGATTGGAGAGGAAAAGCTTCTACATATGCTTGTTGGTCTTTTTTTTTTTCACATTTTAAAATTTATAAGAAACTTCAGTACACATATAGAAATGGCCAGGAATAAAGTATCCAAGGAAATGTCTCCCATTCCTCAACCCAGTGGCAATGTCAAATGAGCGGAGAGGCGGAAAGTAAAGATGTTTCTCTTCGTTGGTGGGAGATTTCCCCCCTCATAAGTTCCCAGGGACTGACCCTTCTTCTCTGACTGCCCACAGATGTGCTGACATTCCTCGGGTAAGGGACACAGTGCTGCTATTAGCGTGAGGCTCATATGAACAACTTTGAAACCAGTGGTCAGAGGCAGTGAATACTACTGCACTTCTTGCCGTTCTTCCAGAGGGGCCCTAAACAAACCCCAAGGGAGCCCCCACCAGAGGACAGCGGGGGGAGGTTGGCTGTGCTCCGTCAGCTCCCTGTGTCCAGAGCACACACCTTCAAGGAGTTGACTCTAATTAAATAAAACCAAATCTATATGTGATTTTAACTCAGCTTTAAGTCTAAGGTAGAGTCTAGCACATTCTCTTTTCTCAAATTAAAAAGAAAAGAAATGATCCCTATTGCCAGCTCAAGCATTTCTCCCACTGATTTTAGGGTCCCACTCAATCTGCTTCCTTTCTTTCACTAGTCCCTCCAGAAATTCTGTCCGTGCCAACATGGGCTTATGGTCACTTATCACTTATCATCACCAAGCTTTTGCCACTATGAACGAGCTCTTCAAGAGGGATTTGTTGTCTTAGCCCTTCCCCATCTAACTTCAAGCACCAGAAGAAAACTCCAGGCTTCCTTCTCATCTGCACTTTACACTATCTTTTTTTTCTGCTATCATTCACCTCTATGAAGCCCTCAGTCACACAGTTTGCTTGGGAAATGCTATGCACAATAAAATTGTACTACACTACTGAACCACAAAGAAAAGTAATTTTCACAAAAAGTAGAAAAATGTAATTTTAGTCAACTGTCCTCTGCAGGAACAAGACATGATATATTGCAACAGAAAAAACAAGTGACACTGCCATTAATATCCAGCGCCCTGGAATTCTCTGGCATGCTGGAATACTTTTTTATAGAAGGGCCAAGAAAATTCTATTGGCAATTCTAGCAATACAAGCACCTGGGAACTCTTATAGAATCTACAATTCAAAATCCAACTAGACTTTCTGTAAAATGACAGGGGTAATGGAGAGCCTCATTCTAGTTTTTGAATCTAAACATGGTATCAACCACTGGAACCTGATTGACCAACGGGGCAGAGAGCAGAGAATAGTAATCTGTTGAGAGATTAATAATCATCCTAGTTTCCCAAAAGGTATCTAAGAAATAGGAGAATCATGTTGCCAAGACAGCCCAAGAAACCAGAACCGATAATGTTGCTCCTGTCTATGATCTGTACTCCAAACCCATCTGACAGCCTTCAGATAAACAGTACAACATCTCGCGATTCCTATATCCCCATGCACAGTCACAAGTGGGGAAGTGTGGGGTACAGTGGAAAAACACGGCTGGCCTTTAGAACTGTGTTTTGTTTATGTATTCAGAAAAATCATTTGGCAGGCTGTAGAGCATATAAACGGTTGGAAATACCTTAAAAGAGATCACAAATACTCCTTCTGTCTCACTTCCATACTGCTGAATTGCCTCTTCATCTTCTGTCACCATAACGATTGGCATCTTATCCTGGCAGTGGTGATAGTACCAAACAGCTGCACTGTATATGCTCCTGGAAGAGCCAAGGGCCTGGTGAGCTCTCCCAAGGCAGACAAACACAAACTACTGTTTAGAACTGTACCCCTGGCTTTTAACCTGAAATCCTTTGGTTTATACAGACAACCATTGTTCACTCATTCATTCAACAAGTACTTCCTGAGCACCCATTATAAAGTGCCCTGAGTTGGGTACTCTGGTAGATAGAAAGATGAATTAGAAAGCGTTTGACATCTTTTCCCTAAGACATCCAACCACCTCACCAACCTCTTTCACTTCTTGATATGGTCTAGGAGCCAGGAGGCTCTGCCATCTTTTAACACCTTTTAATTGCAGGACTGAGCCACATGGAACCACATAGATGACAAACTAAGCTATCTGAGGCTTAAAAGATAAGGAAACACGGCTGGTTAGCCAGAGACGGGTAAGATTCCTCAAGGGAGGAACAACCTAAGACAGGCACAGTCGCAGGGGGGCCATCAGGTGAGAAATTGGGGGTCAACAGAGGTGAGGCTTAGAACCTCACCCCCCGTTTTGAAAGAAATCTTCTGCATCCGTGGATGTTTTGCTGCCCTTGTCTAGCTTGGATCAATACTTAGTCTATAGGCACACACCTGATCATCTACATTTGCCCTCTTACAGCACTAACTTACGCTTTCTATCTTTATCTTGCATCTACCTACCACTTCAGCATTTTATTTAAAAAAAAAATAAGGGAGAAATGTGGGATTCACATATAAATCAAGTATAAAAATCAAATGAATAATCATATATGACCTGATTGTTTATAGTCCATGATGCGTGATCAAAACCGAAAGTTTCTGTGATGACTGCCCTTGCACTGTTCACCATGTAAGAACTTATTCACTATGTAAGAACTTGTTCACCATGTAAGAAGTTGTTTGTTATACTTCAGAAGATTGGAGACTGTTGAGAGTTAGGCTTGGGGTTGATTAATGATTGTGCATTGAGTCCCCTATACAGAATTTTATTGCTGTAAACAACCATTTGATCAATAAATATGAGAGGTGCCCTAAAAAGATAAGGAAACAAGTGTTTGGCTAAGAGGAAACTAGGCTGCAAGTCACTGAGGATCATGATCAAATAAGGTCAGAAAAGGAACCAAATGAAATGTCTGAACATCTTCCAAAAAATAACCTGAATTGGAAAACAGAGTTCAGGTCTGGAAAAGACTGGATTATGCTTCCAATGACGTGTATAAACTTGGACAGTCCATTTATGTAAGCATCTGTTTCTCTTTCTGCAAATTAAGAACCTATGTAAGGTTTCTTTAGCAATAGTATTAAAAAAAAAAAAAAAACCCAGCCAGCATACAGAGTATCTGCTATGAGCAAGACTGTGCAGTTGGTGTGTGTGATCATTCTGAGTCCTCACATGGGACTCAGTCCGGAGAAAGATTTGCTTCCCCTTTCTGGTATTGAGCCCTGTGGGAACTTGTGGACTATAATTATGGACTCAGTATTTATCAGTGTTTATTTTGCTTTAGAGATTTTAAATATTTAATGGCTATATAGATGTAGAATTACAAGGAAAAAGACAATTAAAATGTTTTGTTTGGATAAGACATTTCAAGGCTTACGGTCTCTTTTGCCCTCCATGGAAGAGCAGCAGAGGCTACGGCACCCAGGGCCCGTGCCCTAGGCCCACCTCCAGCTTCTGCTGCAACTGGGTGGCAGTTCCATTCTACCTCCGGGGGCCTCTGAGTGGAGTTAACACCCCTGGGGAGTGACCTTCAGCTACAGGGGTAACTAACCGAATGCCTTAGCCTCCGCCCTTCGAGTGGCCTGTGAGGCACACTCTACATGGCTTCTCAGAGGCTCCTGGCAGGACTGGGCCTCAGTTTCCCACAGTAGTAACAGATCCTTCACTGCTTCCCCTCCTTCCCTGTCTCAGTCTCCCTGCTTCCTCACTGCTGTTTCTGGGAATCACTTCCCAGGTAAACAGCCCACACCCAGGTCCTTGCTTCAGGCTCTGCTTTTAGGTGGATCTGAAGTATGATACTGCACTTCCTAAAACAGCTTTATCAGAATTACTCTACCAGTTTCAGTTTAATAAGACTGACTGGGATATTACAGAGCAACCTATACCAGGAATATTGAAATGCTCGTAACTTAAAAGAAGGACCCTTCTCAACCTCCCAACACACTGAAGTTATGACTTCTAGATCACTGGAATGGTCCTGTTAGCCATTAGGGTCTGGGCAAACTTACTCTGAGTACCTATACTTTCCTAATTGCGATTTCTAAAATATATCAGTTACATATTCCAATGACATATCTAAAATACTGACACGACACATTAAACATTAAGCAGTTCAGTATTAATCACAGTTCCTGAATAACTGTTGTTTTGTTCTAGCATACTATTTAGATCAACTCCCAAAATAGCCAATGAAAAAGAAATTTAAAAAGATGAGCATGTGAAAATTCACAGCAGTTCAGTGCCATACCTGGTCTGCCACTTTTCCATGGATTCTCCCCCCTCCCGAGGGCGATAGCAGCACTGCTGGAATTCATTAGCAAAGAGAATGCAGTCATGACGCGCATCCTTCAGGAGGTTTCGCAATTTGTTATACTGTCTGTGACACAGAAGAGAAAAATAAATCTAACATAGCAGGTACTCATCTACTGCCAGCTCTTGCTAAGGATCAAAAAAGAAGAGGTATTTTAGGACAAAAGATTGATTATTTAAAACCTGAGAGACACTTAACTTACATTGGCTTTAGTGTGCAGTACTGTTGGGCTACTGTTTCTCAAGTTTGCCCGTTAGCATGTGCTTGGCAGGGCCTCATTGATTAGTCTGGGGATCAATCAAATCCCTCTTCTCCACTTTGCCCTTCCCAGACTCCTGGCCATTTATTATATAATTATGGGACCCTGCTCCACACCGCCCCCTCTTCAGAGGCTCACAGAGGACACAAGAAGCAAGCACGCTTTAGCACTTTATTTTTGTACCTTACTTTATTTTGTAAGTGGCATTAGTACATGTTACTTTTGCTGGCAGGCCTAGAAAAGGACATGTAAGGTAAATAAGTTTGGGAATTTATCCGTGAATTTTATTTATGAAGCCACCTCATTTACACAAATGAGGACTGGCTTCATTTGTCAGACAACTAAGACAACTTTTTCCCATCAGAAGATCCTTCTAATAATACCAGCCAAAGTCTCACATCAAATATGAAGTCTCATATGGGTCATTTTCTAAGAAGGTGCTTTTCGATGGTCTAGGTAATATAAAATTCAGAAAACACTAACAGTTACCTTAAAGGAAGTCAATTGTTTATTTAAAAATGGACTGATATTAAACCAGATGTTTAATTAATACATAAATTATCCAAGGTAGATAACTGGCATTTAACATGTGTTTTAACATAATAAAATCTGTGTCCTTCCATTTCCTCCACCTCCAGCCTGTCACCATGGATTAAAAAAAACAAGCCTTTTCATTAAAGCAAAGGCAGAACTTTCCAACTTCTCCTGTCTAAATAAATGCTAACCAACAATATCTGTGTAGTCTCAACACATAATCAGAAAACAAGAAACACTGATTTGATTTTCTTAGTAATTCTAATTTCCAGCCATCTTAAAAATCATCAAGTAATAGAACTTACAAAATTTCATAATAAATGAAAGGACCCGGTTTCATTTCTGTGAATGGCAGCTTTCCCCAACAGAATTCCACTTGTGCAAACAACAGCTGCCCTACCATGAAATGCCTCGAACATATTAAACTGGTAATTTTCCCACCCTCACAAAGATACATTTAAAATTATTTTAGAAATCTCTTAGAATATGCATGAAGAGTCTACACCACCCTGTTAATATAGACTGTGCTGCAGTGTTAAGGCAGACTTTCACTTTCTGCTTTACACATTTCTGTAGTGCTTTAATTTTTTTAAGTGAGCACTTATTTGTTAAGCAATAAAAAAGATTCTAGAGGAGACTACATCAATACGTGTCATTTATTACTTCAGAGATGAGATTAAAAACTAACTGCCTCTTTTACCCAATCTTATCATCCGTAGTTTTGCTCCCTTTATTTAGCATCGTATATTTTATACACTCCAACTAAAGCACCTGACCTGAGTGGTTATTCACAAATCATCTCCCTATATATCACAAAACATCCTTCAGCTAGCAAATATTTGCTGCACACCTATGTGTCAGGTCTGTTTCTCCACTGAATGCCCACAGGGGACACTAGCTAGATATGCCACTGCTGTCCTTCTTCTCCAGCAGCCCTGTTCATGGTGAACACAACAGAACCACCCATTCCTCAGAAAAACCAAAACTAGAACTACCATTTGATGAAGCAATCCCACTTCTGGGTCTATATACCAAAGAACTGAAGGCAAGGTCTCAAGATATTCATACATACTTGTTCAAAGCAGCATGATTCACAAATAGCCAAAAAGTGGAAGCAACCTAAGTGTCCACTGACAGATAAATGGATAAACAGAATGTAGTATATCCACAATGGAATATTACTCAGCCTTTAAAAGGAGGTAAATTCTGATACATATTACAAGGTGGATGAACTCTAATGACATGCTAAGTGAAATAAGCCAGTCATAAAAGGACAAATACAGTATGATCCCTTTTATACAAATTTCCTTAAGGAGTCAAATTCATAGAGACACAAAGCAGAATGGTGGTTGCCAGGAGCTCCAGGGAGGGGGAAACGGGGAGTTAGTGTTTAATGGGTACAGAGTTATGGTTTAGGAAGATGAACAACATTTCGGAAATATATGGTAGTGATGGTTGCACAATAATGTGAATGTACTCAAGGCCACTGAGCTATACATTTAAAAATGGTTAAACTGGTAAGTTCATGTTATATACATTTTACCACAATTTAAAAAAATAGCTATGCTAACTGGCAAAACAAAATAAAACAAAAAACAAAACCACCCATTTCAGTGGGTAAGGGCTGTGAAAGGAAAATGCAGGCAGGATGTGACAAGAATATGGGAGGGATGGGAAGACATCTGAGAGGAGCCGTCACCTGAGATCTGAAGGATGGATGAGAGCCCGACAAAGACCCAAGGAAGGAGAGAGGGGTCCGAATGTTTAAGAGAGCAGACAGCATGGGTCATCTCTGTATCTTCAGTGCTTAACCCACAGCGTGGACCAATAAATGTTTTCCAGATGAATAAGTGGACTCACAATCCTTTGTGATAAGTGACTCAAATGTAAGACAATGCCTCAGAACAAACCCTGACATGTTCAGAGCCCAGTGACTGTTCTGCTAGGCTGCACGCACATCACTGCATTTGTTATCACATCTACAAGTCAGACCCAGAGATTCTCGAACCCTGTCCTCCCCACATACTGATGTTTCACAGGTTGGACCCAGGGGAGTTACCACCAAATTAGAGTAATGAGAATCCTTCTGAGCATTTGGAAAAATACATAACTTAAGAAAAATAATTTTCTCAGTTTTAACTCTCACTCCCATACATTTTCCTTAGACTTTTAGTACGTGCTTCCATTTGTCAGCTACCTATCAGCCAGATAAGACAAATGAACAAATAGCACAAGAATATTAATGGGGAAAGCTGGAAACAGTGAGTCACTCTGAGTGTGACAGTCGGGTTTTCTCGTAGGCATGCAGGCTTATGGTTATAATTTAATAGTGCATACATATGATACAGTCATATTTTTTGCTAGTTGGGCTGGTAGTGCATACAATGGAATTAGATATATGAGTATTCTGCACGGAGCCAGCAGAGAGCATCATGGTACCTTGAACAGGGTTGGCCTGAGTGACAGGAGAACAATAGTTTCAGATGGTCAAGTACAATAAAATTACCTTAAGTTTTTAAAATTCCAGTCTCAGGGAAAAATTCTAGTTTCTCTGGATCAGCTTAGGTGTTTCCCAAGACTCCATTAGCTCAACATTTTAAACCATTTTCTTAGGGGAACAACTAAACTTACCTTCTTCAGGTAGATGGTTTTACTATTTTTATTCAATGGTGACCTCACTGACAGATGCAGAATCCCCTCCCCCTGCTGACTACAGTCTCTGGGAACTAGAAGTGGGCTCCCCACAGCCAGTGGGGTGAGGAGCTAGGAAGGGAGCTCTGTACTTCACGTTGGGTTTCTTCAACCAGTTTTTGAAGAACCCTGGTAGGGTCTCATGGACTTACTTTCAGAGGTCCCTGAGTTTTCTACAAGAATTTTAAAGGTTTATGTTTCAATCCATATTACTTAGTACTCTTAAAACATTTTTAATGGGGTACATTTTGAACCATCTGAATGACCTCTAACTGCATCGTCCTTTGGTGTCTAGGGCCACCCTCTCGGAAGCCCCAAGGACCCCTCGGACTCCCAACCTCTACCCCTCTCCCTTAAACCTCCTCCAGGGCTTCCTCTCTCTATCTGGTGATGTAGGCCAGATGCCCTGGAGTCATCCTGACACCCCTCCCCCACCAAACATCGCAGATCTAAATCCTTTATTAAGGTCTGTAGAGTAAAAATAAATAAATAAATAACAGCTTTATTGGGACATAATTCACATACCATAAAGACATATAATTTATAGAGTGTACAGTCAGAGTTAGGCAACCATCACCACTATCTAATTCCAGAACATTTCCATCATCCCAAAAAGAAATGTATATAACAAAAGATATAACTAAAGCATGTAACTAAAAGAACTGAAAACACATGCACACAAAAATTTGTACACAAACGTTCCTAACACCCCTCCAGTCATTCTCCATTACAGTCATGCCCCACCCGCACTGACTCCCAGCCTCTGGCAACCACCGATCTACTTTTTGTCTCTTGGATTCACCTATTCTAGGCAGGTGATATAAATAGATTCATACAACACATGCTTTTTCTGCAGCTGGCTTCTTTCACTTAGTATAATACGCTCGAGGTTCACCCATGTTGTAGTATGTATTCATACTTCACTCCTTTTTATGGCTGAATAATATTTCATTGTATGACTAAGCCGCATTTTGTGTAACTACTGCCAGCTGATAGATATTTGGACTGTTTCCATTTTGAGGATTATTGTGAATAGAGCTGTTATGAACGTTTGTGTACAAATTTTTGTGTGGATGTGTTTTCAGTTCTTTTAGTTATATACTTAGAAAGTTCTACAGATTTTTACCTACTAAACAGCTCATGGAAATCTCTATTTATCTCCATCTCTAATCTGAACTAAAGCAATAGTCTCCTTTTCTCCATGCCTCTTCTCCCCAGCCCAGCAATCTTTTCAAAAGAGCAATGTGATCACATTATACCACCCTGCTTAAAACTCTGCACTGACGCCCCTGAGGCCACAAGGCCTACCATCCAACCCAGGGCCTTCCTGGGTTCCTTGCGTATGCCACAAGGCCGTGCACAGCAGTCTCCTCTCCTCGAAAGAGGTTCTTTCTTTGCCTGGTCTATTCCTACTCATCCCTTAGAGCTCGGCGTCGGAACCTCCCTCAGGAAAGCGATTCCTCGCCGCCCGGACTAGTTTGGGAGTCCTGGAGCCCAGCACCTGTTCCCTCCGTGCGCCAACCACACTGGTAATTTCCCTCTGTGTGATGATCTGATGACTGCCTGGCTCCCCAAGTCAGTGTCCTCTTTTGTTCACCACTGTACCCTCAATGTCAGTGCAGCTTCTGGCGCACAGTCTCTCAAGTATCTGTTGAATAAGCAGATGAATACCTGAGTATGTGAACGAATGTGGTAGACAAGACAGCCTTACAGCATTATCTAATGACCTCTCGTTAAGTAAGCATTTGAGGGTTGTTAGACGGCCAAATGTGTGATTATCCCGAACAATCAACAACTTGACATGTTTTCACAATGTTTTGTATAATATACTTATGAGAATAGGCACTTTCTGCACGGATATTATTGAGATCAAAATACAAAATCATATTAATACAGATCCAGCTTAGAGGCTATATCTTTCTATTGTTAAACCCAACTCTGTTGATTTCATTTCAGTAAAACAACGTCATCTGTCACATTAAATTAATGTTCATTTGCAGTTCTCTTATTCTGTAGCTTTGTTTATTTAATTTAAAGTTCAGATTTGGGTTTAGGGTTATATTAAGCACTTAAACATGAGGACTTTTGTTCAAACACATTTAAGTAACAATAAAAAAAATTAAAAATAACCCTAGGTGCCCACGAGAATTTTTTCTTTTAGAAACAAAGTCAATAACATTACTCATATTGAGTAACACTAGTATAGTGGACGGAGAGTTAGATTGTGTTGACCTCTCAGATCCTCTCTAATTATAATATTCTATGATTCCAATCTGATGTTATATCCTGAGAAACTAAGGCACCAAACTATTGAACTCGAGCTGTACAGAAAGAATTCAGGAAGGGGTCAAAAGGAGAAAACAAGGCATCCTTACCCCAGACACTACAGCAGACGAGGTATTTTTAACTGACAAAGCTTTCCTAAGCAATAATGTTCCTAAAGGCTTATCAACCAGAGTGAATTATTTACTAGCACTTCAAAAATCTCCAAGAAGAGCTGAAAAACAAACTGTTTTCCAACATTAACTGAAGCAAAATACCAGAGAGCCTCTGCTAGGCCACATTTGGCTCAATATAAAAAGTCAAATTACTTACACTTAACACTTATGAAGGCCAAATTAATAAAGCAATCCCCTGGATCTTCTATATTCCATGGCTAGCATCAATTCTACATTTAGCTTTTAACATATGACACTCTCCAGGGCCTCGGTCATTTTGGTCATTTAGCTGGTTGCTGAACAGGTAAACAAAGCACCAAGCCCCAAACTTGCTGAGTCCTTTTCCTGCCTCTTCTTCCTCCTCACCAGTCATGCTTATTATCCCTGCTTCAAGACCAGCCTCAAACCTACTTCCTTGAGAGGGTTTTCTCATCTAATTCTCATATTCCGAATTTACTTCTCACTTTGCATAATCCACATTAAGTTATCCTGCATGTGTCTAAGGTGTGTCATAATCACCTTTTTGCTTTTTGTATCTAACCCCAACATGACAACAGGTTTGTGGAGAGAGGGACTAAGACTTATTTCTGTGCTCCAGGAGGCCTGGGACTAGGAGCTCAAAATTGCTTACCTAATGGGAAGACCAGGATGTTTTCATGTAAGTCTACTCCACCACTTCTTATCTTATGTTTTCACATGTGGTATATTCAGAAATACGGTAAAGCAGCAGAAAACCAATCTTTTTTCATCAAGTTAACTACTTTCAAAATGTTCAAGAGAGAAGACATTTAAATTCCGATTCTTTGCTTTTGAATGTTCTAGGAATTGGTTTTTAAAACATCCTTAATATTAAAAATATTTTAGAAAACAGAAGTTGAAAAGGCTCCGCAGTGTGTCAGCAATCCAAATGATAACAACAAATTGATTTTAGTAGCAGAAATTGAAATATGACACCTGGAGCAGCTTTTAAACCTGGATATATATAAACATCTATGTCTTTGTGTCTGCACCAAACCAACTTCAAGCTCATTTAAAAATATTCTATCTGAAAAATCTGCACGCAGTCTAGTTAATGCATTTTTTTAACTGAGCATATAATAAGGACAACTTATCATTTTCATATATAAATAAACATACTTCATCTTTTACTACCATGGTCTGAAGAAACCACAACATTTAAAAAAGAATAAATACATAGTTTCTGCTCTTTAAGTAACCTAGGGTGTTAAGACATTGGATATATAATTCAAGTATGCTGTTTTCATACCGTCTTCACGTTCAAATCATAAATCTTTTCCCAATGTTAAAGGAAGCAAAACCATTTTTTTAGAGTATTTGTTTGAAAGGTGAACAACTGTTCGCCATTTAGGTACCAGGCAAGCATTTTAAGGCAAATACAATTACTACGCCTGGTACTTACAGTAGTAATCTAAAATTAAAACAAGTTATTTCTGGTTTCATTGAATAAATCACTACGAGTACAATTTGCATCTACAATAAAGGAGCCTAAAATTTAAAGTACTCTAAAGATAAAAAAAAAATTGAAGCTTCTGAAACAATAGATCTAAAAAATATATGCAAACCAAAAGCCAAGAATCTTGAAGACCCACATACTGGCGACACTGCAGTTCACTGATCTACAGTCAGATCTTTTCGCCAGGGGTTGAAGCAGAAATATAAAATAATGTTACTGCATTCCTCACTGGCAAAGAGAATACCAAATTAGTTCAAAAGTGTTCTGACAAAATAATGAATTCCTCTTCTTCCCCTCCAACAAAGGGACCTTTTCTAAAGGGGAACAGAAATCTACGCCATAAATAAATATATAATGCAAAACAGATACCTCCGGCCTCTTTGATGCTGCACAGTTTGACAAGCCGTTTGCATGAAAATAATTCCCTTCAATTCAGGAAACTCAAGGATCTCAAGGTAATCTTGAACAACTTTCCAATCCGGGATCATGTAATGAGTCACATCACTAGACAAGAGTTTCCCATCTGAAGCATAATTCAAAAGGTAAGAGACGTGACAACAGTTTCAAACCCTGTTTATTACTATTTCAATGTCATGGTGTGCAAAATAACTTCCAATCTTCACTACACCAGAAAGTTTTTAAAAGACAAAACAAATCTCCTTCGGTAGAGGTCCAAAATTCAGGTAAATTCAGCATCTTCATTTTTCTGAAGTAGTGATAAATAAAAGCTCAATGTGGTTTATGGTGTTGCCAGTGGTGCAAAAAATGACTGTTTTTAAAAAACAAGCAAGCTAATCTTCAGCACAACCTGAATATTGGTTAACTCATTGACAAACACTCACATTCAAAAGGGGCACCCCAAATATACATGCTAACCACTTGTTTATGCCCAGCAGTTTCAAGTCGGGGCTGTCTCAAGCTTGCGAGAACATGCTCAGTAGTCTCTACGGGCCAGAAACACTGAATTGACCGAGAAAAATGCTCTGTGCAAGCAAGGTCCCCACCCTGCCCATACCACAGGGAGCTGGTTAGCCAAGCTGTAACTGCAATATGCACCTTAACCGTACACTGAGGATTCCAAATTTTCTTGGAAATTTCTTGGAAAAAAAAGAAACGCTCCTCTCCCACCAGAGGGAAAAGAACCAGTAACCTTCCTTGTTAGATCATCCATCCTTGCAGCATGGAAACCAGGTCAGGGAAGGTCTGACGTACACGAGTCCCAAACCCAATTTCCCCACGACCTTCCTCCACTATGAGGAATTCACAAACTCCCAAGTTCTGCAGTGAAGAGGGTTCTTCACTGGATAAATGCCTGAGGGAGGCATCTGTGCTGGCAGTTCAGCAAATTTGTGGGGAACCAAGAAATGTACGATAAGCGGCAGCAAGAGCTCTCGGCGAAGAGCCAGCAGCTCAGGACCGTCCCATTTCCCCAGCGCACGGCCCTGCGCGGGCAGCAGGAGGCCCCTCCGAAGATCACCGGGCCTCCGGGCTGCGGGCGCCGGTCCCTCGGCCCTTCCGTGTTACAGAGCGAGCAGTCGGGAGCCGCGGGTGGGGCTGCCCGGAGGCGGCGGAGCAGGGCGTGTGCGGTTCTGAGGCCGGCGGCCTCCCGCTCCGCAGCCGCGGCCGCGCGCGGGCCCCGAAGCCCTGGGGCGGTGGAGGCCCGGGGGCCTAGGACTCCGCGCCGCCGCGGCCTCGCGCTCCGCCTCCGGGCAGCGCCCTTCCGCCCCCGGGCGGACGCTCGACCCGACCCCGCCGTCCCGGGCCCCCGTGTGGCCGCCTCACCACCCTCGCTCCCGCCCCGGCCGCCCTCGCTCCCGCCCGGCCCCGACCGTTGCGACAGGCGGCGGGCTGCGGGCAGAGCGGGCTGTTGCAGGGCACGCTGGGCCGCAGGTAATGCTCCCGCACGATCCGCAGCGTCCGGCCGCGGAAGGTCCTCAGGAGCAGCACTTTCTCCCGCTTCTGCAGCATGGCGGGAGCGCCCGGCCCGGCAGGGCTCCGCTTCCCGAGAGGCCGGCCCGACCGAGCGGCGGGAGCGGCGCGGCGCCGGCGGAGGCGAGGCCGAGGCTCGGGGCCCGCCCCCTGGCCGCGCAGGCCTGGCCCACGCGGGGCTCCCGGCCGGCCGGCCGGCCCTCTCGGCGGCTGCCCGAGGCTCGGGGGGCCCCGAAGGCGCAGTGGGGGCCCCGTCCGGGTGTTGGGGGCAGGGGGCCCGGGGGACGGGTGCAAAAGCCGGGCAGGCAGGCTCCCCGCAATCCCGCCTCAGTTTCCCACCTCCTCACGACTGCCCGGGGGCGGAGCGAAGTGGAAAGCACCCGAAAAACTTCAGGGAGATAACGATAATATATGCAAACTAGGAAGAAAGATTGGGTGCAGCTATAAGGGATTATTATACTTTGTTTCTATCCCCACGTTGTTTCCGGTCCGTAAGGTAATGGAGCTGCCGTGCACAGACGGGTAATTATCAGCGTCTTCTGTTACTTACTCCTGCTGTCCCGCCCTGAAAGAGCCAAAAGCTTTAGCAAACAGGCCAGCAACCCTGCCAGTCCAACATTTTTTGCCCTTAAAGAAATTGTATTTCTTTTTAATTCGTGTGTTTTTAATCCATATAAAATTCAAACAGTGCAGGCAGAATGAAAACCAATCCAGTCCCCTGAGGTAGACACTATCTATCAAACCCGAACTTTATAGCGTTTGCAGCCGCTGGCAAAGGAGTTATCTAAACTTGATGCAACCTCAAGCACCGTCTCTTCTGAAACCACACATTCCTGTTAGACTAGAAGCCAGTCAAAGGGAGAAATGAAGTTTAAAACCCGTTTATTGTTTACAAGGAGTCATCCAGCGTCCCTCCCTCTCCTGCTGCAGCAGAAGAGAGCAGGTACTACCAACCTCTCAGGTCCAGATGCGCCCTTGCTGGCCCTTGTAATGACCCATTGATAGGGAGAGGGACTTCTCTCCACCTCTTGGAAATGCCTGTTGATATGGAGGTGCCCTAAAGCCAGGCGAGAGATTCTGGAAATACTGCGATTTACCCACACCACTCTTCTTCCAACCACCCAACAAAGACTTTTGAGCTGTACCAGAAGCTCTACATACAAGTGTCACATAATTTCCACAACAAGCCCATGGTTTGGGGCCTTATCCCCATTTTACAGGCATGAAACAGGATTAGGGAGGTTGTAGCTGAGGTTACCCCGTTATTAAGTGGTCAAGTCAGAATCTGGCTGAACCCAAAGCAGGCTCTTAACTACTTAATGTGCTATTCACAGGTAAATAAAAACATAGCTCATATATCTAAGGAATTTAGCATGTACTTGAACAGCTCAACCAGCTAGCTGGGAACCTTAGAGGTTCCTACTGTTAAAAATTAAAATTGAACCAAGTAAATTTCAGTATCAAATTAGCTTTCCTCAGTGATTCAGGCAGCATCCTATCTAGCAAATGGAAAAGAGCTCCAAGGAGCTGTGCAAATGGAAAGCGTTTGGCGGCTTTTTCTAAGAAAGTTTCTAACAGAGTAGATTGTTTCAGGCAAAGTTACCTTCCTTTTAGTGGGGGTCCTCACTAGTACAGATTACCTCATGAGTGCTAATCAGGTCATTCCAGATTAACTGGCTAAAGGTCATAGGTGTGGGAGGGGCTGAAACTGCAATTAAGTCTTCATTTGCTGTTGTTGGGGCAAGTGACTCCATTTTGTGCCTATTAATTCCTTTCTTTTAGTTTAACATAATGCTGAAGTGAGCAGAACTGGGGTGTCCTTTGAATCTCTTATTTTACTTCAGGGGAACATATTAAAAAGAGTCATGGTCTCTCACTCACCATGAGTATTTTTATGTCAACTTGTCTGCAGTGCGGGCAATGTGAGTGAGAACCCAGAGGGAATTGCTTAAGTTAGGAAACCATTACAGTGCTGGTCCACAGGCCTTACTAGGAGGGCCCGTAAGGCAAAGAACCAACAGTGGAGGAGACCCTCCCTAATTCAGGAGGTCAGTTCTAGAGATCTGGGGGGGCAGGCAAGTAGCCAAGTTTGTGCCCTGCATAAAAATGCTTCAGGCAGCTGCCCACAATTACCTCCTAAACTCTCCTATTTTCATTTTTTTTTTTAAATTTCTTACTATATGTCCTTAGTATTTCTTTTTAGCATTTTGTAACTTTAAATTTTATCTAAGTTGGGACTAATGATCTTCTAAGAATGTGTCTTGAGGCTCTATTGAAAGTTGGTTGTATCAATATTTAAAAAAATTTTTTTATTAAGGTATGATTGATATACACTCTAATGAAGGTTTCACATGAAAAAACAATGTGGTTACTACATTTACCCATATTATCAAGTCCCCACCCATACCCCTATGCAGTCACTGTCCATCAGTGCAGCAAGATGCCACAGATTCACTTTTGCCTTCTCTGTGCTACACTGTTCTCCCTGTGACCCCCCACACCATGTGTACTAAACATAATAATACCCCTCAATCCCCTTCTCCCTCCCTCTCCACAGTCCCACACCCCTCCCCTTTGGTAACCACTAGTTCATTCTTGGAGTCTCTGAGTCTGCTGCCATTTAGTTCCTTCAGTTTTGCTTCATTGTTATACTCCACAAATGAGGGAAATCATTTGGCACTTGTCTTTCTCTGCCTGGCTTATTTCACTGAGCATAATGTCCTCCAGCTCCATCCATGTTGTTGCAAATGGTAGGATTTGTTTTCTTCTTATGGCTGAATAGTATTCCATTGTGTATATGTACCACATCTTCTTTATCCATTCATCTACTGATGGGCACTTAGGTTGCTTCCATATCTTGGCTATGTAAAAAGTGGTGCAATAAACATAGGGGTGCATATGTCTTTTTGAATCTGAGCAGTTGTATTCTTCGGGTAAATTCCATGAAGTGAGATTCCAGAGTCAAATGGTATTTCTATTTTTAGCTTTTTGAGGAACCTCCATATTGCTTTCCACAATGGTTGAACTAGCTTCCATACCCACCAGCAAGCAGTGTAGGAGGGTTCCCCTTTCTCTGCATCCTCGTCAGCATTTGTTGTTCTTAGTCTTTTCCATGCTGGCCATCCTAACTGGCGTGAGGTGATATCTCATTGTGGTTTTAATTTGCATTTCCCTGGTGATTAGTAATGTGGAGCATCTTTTCATGTGCCTGTTGGCCATCTGGATTTCTTCTTTGGGGACCTGTCTCTTCATATCCTCTGCCCATTTTTTTATCGGGTTATTTGCTTTTTGGGTGTTGAGGCATGTAAGTTCTTTATATATTTTGGATGTTAACCCCTTGTCAGATATGTCATTTACAAATATATTCTCCCATACTGTAGATGCCTTTTTGTTCTGTTGAAGGTGTCCTTTGCTGTACAGAAACTTTTTAGTTTGATGTAGTCCCATGAGTTTATTTTTGCTTTTGTTTCCTTGCTCGAGGAGATGGGTTCAGGAAGAAGTTGCTGATGCTTATATTCAGGAGATGTTTGCCTGTGTTGTCTTCTAAGAATTTTATGGTTTCATGACTTACATTCAAGTCTTTAATCCATTTTGAGTGGTTGTATCAGTATTTAAAATTATCCAGTACCCACCAAGCATTGCTTGCATTGAGGCAATAATGTACAAATTATGTTCTGAAATGTACAAGCCCTTATGTCCTTGGAATGGATTATCTAAAATGGACAAGAAAGCCTTTTTGCTGGTTTGTTCATAGACCATCTGTAAGTCCGGGGAGAGGAAATCCCGGGGCAGAATACCTCTAAAAACCAAAATCACTCAAAGGGAGAAATAAAGTTTAAAACCCATTTATTGCTTACAAAATGCAATCCAGCACCGTCTCTTTCCCCTGCTCTGGAAGAAAGCAAAACTGGCCCTCCCCTCACCTCTCAGGTACAGTTAGGCCCTCCTTGCCCAGGTAATTACCCACTGATATGGAGATGAACTTCCCTCACCCCTGAGGAATGATGCAAATGCACTAAAGCCATACTTTCACCTCTGAATGCCCATTGATATGCAGATATACTAAAGCCAGGTTGAGATATTCTGGAAATGCTACAGTTTTACCCACACTGTCTGATGCCTTCTGTCTGACGGAATAAATTAGGTCATGCTGCAGTAATATACATCAGAAATCCTAGGACTTAACAATAACAAGATGTTACATGGGTGCCTGGAAACCTCTACTTGGTGTTTTCTCCAGGACCCAGGTGGATGGAGCCCATCCTTTCTGGAATACTGTTTGTTGTTCATTGGCAGAGGGAAAAGATCCTTCTAGACAGCCCTATGCCAGAAATGAAAAGCTAAGTGCAGAAGTCACACATGTCACTTCTGCCTCTTCTCCAGAACAAGTCATATGACCCCACAACCCAACAATTGGGGAGGGGCATAAGATGATAGAGGTTGGGGCATAGGAGGGTGGGGAGGTAGGAAGGACATTCCTACCTTGTGGCCTGAAGGCAGAGCGCTGAAACCTCTTGTTAAGCAACATTTGTGGCTCTGGTAAGTGCTCCCAACTCAAACCCTTAGCCCTAAGTCAGCCTTAACCCTGGTGCTTGTGACTGCTGCAGCTTAGCCCACTGTGTCTCTGCAGGGGCATTGTACTGCGTACCTCTTTTTACATCCTTACCCCCTTCCCCAATAGCCAAAGAGCCAAGTCTGGGTAAAATTGTAATACTTCCAGAATATCTCACCTGGCTTTAGTACATCTGCATATCAACAGGCGCTCAAGGGTGAAGAGAAGTATGGCGTTAGTACATTTGCATCATTCCTCAGGGGTGGAGAGAAGTTCATCTCCATATCAGTGGGTAATTACCTGGGCAAGGAGGGCTTGTCTGTACCTGAGAGGTGAGGGGGAGGACCGGTTTTGCTTCTGCTGGAGCAGGAAAGAGAGAAGGCACCAGACTGCAGTTTGTAAGCAATAAACGGGTTTTAAACTTTATTTCTCCCTTTGACTGATTTCAGTTTTTAGAGGTATTTTGCCCCAGGATTTCCTCTCCCTGGACTTACATCTGGCAGTAGTTGACAGGATTCCTCTGAACCTGAAATTTGGTATAAAGGGTGCGACCTTTGGGAGGGCTGTCCCTAGAAATGATGGGGAGAGGGGCACTTGCGCCGAGGGACATGTGTCTACACTTGTGTGGTCGTGGAGCCACCACCACTGCTGCTGGCCGCACCGACCCCAGCCCGTGGCCCAAGCTTAAGGCTACTGCCTCTGCCACTGCTGCTGCTCCTGCTGCCGGCTGACACCTGGTCACAACTATGGAAAGGAGCAGAGGTCCGAGTCACCTTGATAGAGAAGCAACTGGCTGCTGTGTACCACGCCTTGCTGGCTACAGAGCCCATTGCCAGAAAAGATCTGGCCAAGGTAATAACCACCTATGCCATTGAGGGGTGGGTGTGAGACTGGACCCAAAGGCCATGGAGTGGCATGGCACAGATACCTACCATATGTCATGTGACTAGCCATTTGCCTTTGACATCCCCAGGGAATAACAAAGCAGATGCATTGGCCCAGGTGTGCTGGCTAGAAGGAAAGCCTGCCTCTGATGTGGCTGAATGGCTACATCAGCGTTTGTTGCACGTGGGGCAAAAGACAATGTGGGCTCTAGCCAGTGGGTTGACCTTTGAAGAAGTCAGCCGAGCCTGGAAGGAGTGCCCTGCATGTTGTGCAGATCAGCAAACCACCAAGAGAGGCCTAGAGCGTTTCTTTGCAGCCTGTGGCTGGTCACCAGTGATTGAGAGCAATCAAGGCACCTACTTTATTGGACACACATTGCAAGGATGGGTGCAGCAATTAGGAATAGAATGGACATGGCCCTGGACATTTTGACACATGGACCCACAATGGCTGGCTCTTCTGGCACCTTGGGGAAAAGGCCCGGAAGCTGGCCTCCTGTGTGTTTTGGGAATAACAGCAAAGTGGCTCCCCAAAATCATGGTTATTTGCTTCTACAGTCCTTGTGTCCTGGATATGCCCTCTGGCTGCAGCTGCCTCATGGTGGCTGGAATGGACGAGCTTTGGACTTAATCTACATGGGACTTTGAACCTAGCTGAATCCTCTGGCTTGAGAATTATCATGATTGTGTTGTTGTCAAGAAAAAAATGCTTAAAGAGAGGCTTGACTTTGTCTAATGTTCAGTAAAAGTTTTGTGAGTAATCTAACGTGGTTGTTAGGAATGAATAAACAAGTGTAGAAACATATTTTGTGCTTAGTGAGAGATTGTGCTATAAAGTACAGTTACTTAATCTGCATAAACTGAATCCTCTGGCTTGAGGATTATCATGATTTTTTTTATTAGTTTTATTTTGGTATCATTAATCTACAATTACATGAAGGACATTATGTTTACTAGGCTCCCCCCTTCACCAAGTCCCCCCCACATACCGGTTCACAGTCGAGGATTATCATGATTTTATTTCTGTTGCTGTTGTATGTCATTAGTTTGGTCGGAAGAGGGGAAACCAGTAAATTGTAAGGCGAGATTTCTGGAGGGGTGGCCTATGGATAAAATTGTAATATTTCCAGAATATCTCATCTGGCTTTAGTACATCTGCATATGCTCAAGGGTGGAGAGAAGTATAGCTTTAGAGCATTTGCATCCTTCCTCAGGGGTGGATAGAAGTTCATCTCCATATCAATGGAAAATTACCAGGGCAAGGAGGGCTTATCTGTACCTGAGAGGTGAGAAGGGCCAGTTTTGCTTCTGCTAGAGCAGGAAAGAGAGAAGGCCCTGGACCACAGTTTGGAAGCAATAAATGGGTTTTAAACTTTATTTCTCCCTTTGAGTGATTTTGGTTTTTAGAGGTATTTTGCCCCAGGATTTCCTTTCCCTGGACTTAGACCAAGCATACATCACCACATCATCTTTAATGTTTATCATAATCCTTCAAGGTAAATATGTGATATGTGGCAGAGACTGGCTCTCTGTTTACCTAATCCATGTCCTCTTTTTCTCTGGGCCCACAGTTGAACCACACTTCCCAGTAGCCCTTGCACATAGATAGGTATGGCCACAGAATGTACTGAAGCTCGGTTTCCCTGGTGCATGACTGCAGTCTTCTTTACGCTGAGCACCAGTGTACTTACACTGCAGGAGTTTGCAGCTTTTGCATACCTTTTGCATATGTGCTCTGGGAGTGCAGACATCAGCAACCACTGGATTATAAACAAAATCTCCAGGCTCGACACATAAAAATCTCCCATGAATGCTCCTCTTTCTTGTTCCACTAGCTGGATGCCAAAGCCTAGGGGATCTTGGATGCAAGTTTTGAAGAAAGCAGACCCCTTCCTCCATCTACTTGGGTCCCAGAAGGATTGTGTGCAGAGCAGAGTCCTACCTCCCCAACCCAGCAGCATCCATAGGGAACTCTTGTAAGGGAGAAATAAACTTTTGTTATAGCAGCTAGTGTTACAGTAACATACACCCGCACTTTACAAAGAGTTGCCTATTTATTTAAAACCCCAGATATTAAATACATGATGAATCCGCTCAAGGATTCTATAGCAGTTCTAAACTCTACAGTCCCCTAGGAGGTGAGAGGGCAGCAATGGTCTTTGGTGCTCTGGTTTGGTCTGGCCTAAGGTGCCCATAGTATTACCACACTGGGAAGGATGCTTGGATGCTTGCTTTGCTTTTTAGGTTTCCCTTTCCTTGTCCATCAAAGTGCAGATGGACAACCTGGTGCCAGAGAGCAGAATGCTGACAGCTTTCAGCACTCTACTGCTGATGAAAATCTGACTGTGGCTCGGTTTCCCTGGTGCATGACCGCCGTCTTCTTCAGGCTGAGCACCAGTGTACTTACACTGCAGGAGTTTGCAGCTTTTGCATGCCTTTTGCAGATGTGCTCTGGGAGTGCAGACATCAGCAACCACTGGATTATAATCAAAAGGTCTCAGCAAAGGGTCAGCCTAGAGAGGGTGGGGCATCTTTACAAAGGGCCACGAGAACAGGGAGGTTAAATGTATAAAAGTAACTCTGGAAGGTGAGCTCGGAGGGCTAGAGTGGATTACTGAAGCAGGATTTGAAATATTCTGTCTGTATTTATTTATTTGAAATTACAACATGCTTATTGCAACACATTTCAACCATACTGAGGTATGCCAAGTAAAAACGTTCCATATGCATCCAAAGTCTACCCCCAAGTGATTTCCCATTGTTGATAGTTGGTATTCATTCCAGAAGTCTTGAAATGTGACCCAAAGTTTGCAGTTTTTTGAAATTTGTCCATCTATGCAGTATCAGCTAATTACAGTTAATGTTTATTTCATTATTTTATTAGGTGATAGGCACTGCTCTAAACATTTTTTGTGTGTTTTCTCACTTAATCCTCAAAACAATGCCTTGACTGTGATACTGTTACAACTGCCTTTTACAGGTGAGGAAACTGAAATATGGAAGGATTAATTGTCTCAGGTCACACACTCATTGTATGGCAAAGCCAGACTTGGAACCCAAGCAGTTTGGCTATAGAGCTCATGCAGTAATGACTCAGCCATGCCACCTTACAGCTAGTAACAGCAAGAGTTACAGAATAGGATACATTCTATATAGTGAACCATGGATGAACCCAGTTATTTTAGGTTTAGGGAATTGAAAACAGTGACATTCAAATATTGACCCTGCTACTTCCTTACCTTCTGTGCGCCTTGGTGATTTTAACTGCAAAATACAGCCAGCAGGACAGATGGTACTAGGTATTGATATTGAGTCGATGATTCTAAAGGGTCATGTAAGTGTCTGAAATTACCCCATTTATCTGAAGAATCAGTTTACTTTAATTTGTGCTCCATCTCAGAAGAGTCATTGGAGTACGAATGGCTGCTGAGATTACTCTGCTACTTGTATTAAGGATAATTTAATTTCCTATAGGTTAAAGGCTATTAATCCTTGATTTTCACTTTTCCCAGCAGATACAATCGCTCCCTTTTGGCTTTCAAAACACCCTGTGAATCCCCATAATCCACTTTGCAGTGATTACTCTAAAGTGCTTTGCTTAACTCTTTATAATTTTTTAAAGAGAAAATTATTTTGTGCTTAACAATGTGTATCTCAGCAAGATTTTTATTGTATTGTTAACCTACTGACAATTTTGTCCTTTTACCACTAAGGGACGCTGTTACATTTTTTTTTTCTGGAGGCGGGGATGGGGGTGGGTGGTAGGTGTATGCGTCAGACAAAGTCCCTCAGGACTGGTATCTGAGTATTTCAAACTTGGCCTTTCACACACTACCATTAAAATGCATCCAATTATTTGAGACAAAAAAAAAACCCAAACAGAAAACCTTAGTATTAAACAATACTTTATCTAAGAAGCAAAAAGGTCCAGATGCTTCAAAATTAATTAGAAACTAAGCTTCATTGATTAATACCGAGAAGAAACAGAAAATCCTTTATGTCTTTAAGCAGACTAAAAGAAAATTCAGTTATATGGATAGCCATTTGTAATTTTAAAAATGGAAACATGACTATTTGTCATTTAATTTTTTTGTATTGATGTTATTTGATAAATTTAAATTTTCATCCATCTTGTAGGCTTATTATTACCAGTGGAATACCAGTCAGAGTATGTAGTTATTTCATTGGTTAAATTTATTACAAGGAGCTTTCTTGTTTATCTTACTATTTTGTTACTGCATATATTTGAATTTGGGAAAATTAATTCCACTTTATATCTTATAATAATGGCCTATGAATTCTAAAAGCTCATAATTACAATGGAAAGGTTGTAAAAAAATGGAAAAGAGAATAAAGAGAACTTGACTTCTAGGAAGTCTTCCGGGTTTTGGATAATATAAACAAATTATTAAATTTTTCAATTTAACTTTTATTACTTAATAAAGAAAAGTCATATTAAGCTACGCTTTTCTATCTGGTTCTAAAGAAGAAGAATGAGGGCTAAATATTAAAACTGCATTTATATTTAACTTTCTGTACATTTCAGGCCAGAGTAAGCATGCTATACTGGCTTATATTAGATTTCTATTTTTGGGGTAACAAATGACAACAGACTAGAGATTTAAAACATACTCATTTATTATCTCACAGTGTCTGTAGATCAGAAGTCAGGGCATGGCTGAATCAGGTTCTCTGCTCAGGGCCTCCCGAGACTGAAATCAAGGTGTCAGCTAGGCTGATTCCTTTCTGGAGGTGGGGGTCTTTCAGGCCCACATGGTTGCTGGCAGAATTCAGTTCCTTGCTGTTGTAGGGCTGAGACCCCTGTTCTCTTGCTGGCTGTCAGGCTGGTGTTGCTCTAAGCTTCCTTGCCACACGGTCCCTTCCATACGCCCTCACACTTCCAATTTCTGACCAGGAGAACCCAGTCCCTTCAAGGGCTCACTTCATTAGATCAGGCCCACTGAGGATAATCTTTTATTTTAAGGTCAACTGATTTGGGAATGTAATTGCATCTGCAAAATCCCTGCACAGCAGCATCTAGGTTAGTGTTTGGATAATGTGAAGAAGGTATGTGTACATCAGGGCAGGAATTTTGGAGTCCATCTCAGAATCCTGCCTACCTGTCTTCATCAGTTTGGGGTGCTATAACAAAATATCAGACTGGGTGGCTTAGGGACAACAGAAACTTATTTCTTACAGTTCTGGAGGTTGAAAGTCTGGGATCATGGTGCCAGCCAGGTCGGGTAAGGGCCCTCTCCTGGGATGCAGAATTCATGTATCCTCATATGGCAGAAGAAGGCTCTGGAGCTTTTTATAGAGCACTAATTCCATTCATTAGGGCTCCACACTTAACGATTTAAATACCTCCCTCAAAGCCCCACCTCTAACACCATCACCTTTGAGGGTTTGAATTTCAACATGTGAGTTTTGGGGTAACACAAACTTTCAGAACATCACACTACCATGATGACTTATAATGAATATTTGAACTCAATAAATTATATTTAAAACTATGATATTTATGAAGTACCTGAGAGTAATGTAAATGATGTTCTTAAAAAAGGAAAGAGAGCCAGTAATCCAGAGGCTATCCAAAAATAAATGAGAGATAGTACTGCCTTGGCTAGTTCAAGCTGAGGAGGAGAATACCCTACGAACCCACATTCTATAAATCTTAAGTAGCACTGATTGACATTGGGCCCAGGACCCACTCAGGAATCACTGCGTAGAGTCCAGCCACTTTTGCTAATGCAGGATCAACTTGGAAGGGCAGTGTGTCTGGCACAATTTTGTGGGTGAGAACCATCTTCTTTTGTTTCACTCTTCACTCCTAAGAGGAGTGATAGCGTCCCCCAGATTAGGATCCTCTCTCAAAACCCCACTGTGTCAGGTGATAGGAGGCCCTAGCATTTTTTGATGATTTGAATTTTTAATCTGAACTGTCATCATCATCATAGGCATCCTTTATTGTGTGGCTGGCTGCTGCCATCAAACCCTGGAGAGTGGGAGGCTGCTGGTATTTGCTGCCTATCTTCCATGGAGAATTGTGATGGGGTCAGAGCCATGATTAAGGAAGCCTCTCTGACTGCACTGTTTGGGTGGGGGAAAGAGGAGGATCTTTCTCTTCATTCGTTTCTATTAAATCTGACATTTTAAGAGTTGTCATTAAGAATATTCTCCCAAGAAGAGAAAATGCTTGGATCTTTGATGTATCTCACAGAAACTATAAGACTCTTGTTGCTTAACATTTTAGCCTTCAAGGCCTTATCTTTTCCGACTTGGAGAACTGAAGGCATTTTGATCGTCTTCTAGTTCTACAATGTTCTTTAATCAGCTTGAGGCATCACTGTTGATCAGAGAAAAGCACTTGCTAAACCCCCTACCCAAAAGCAAGAGAGCAGGGCTGTTCTTTGAGCCTACAGAGCACAGTTATTTCAAATGCACATGAAACTCATAGAAAATAAAACCTGAAACCCACTGTCTTATTAATAGAAATGTACATTAGAGTAGCATTTATAGACTTTAAAGTTAGGCCGGGGACCAACATATCCACCAAACATATTAATTTATGGCTAGTGTGACACTTGTGATATTGAAAACACAGTATTTCATTCCTACTGGCATTAGGTTCACCATCTTAGTGAAAATGTAAAACAAAAAATGACTAAATGAGAAGTACAAGTGTATTGTTATTGTTGATTAATACTGAGCAGGCTGTATTGAAAACCACACTTTTTCAAGCTACTTGTTTAAAGCTTTCTTCAATTTCAGAAGAATAGGGTATATATATATATATATATATATATATATATATATATATATATATATATATATATATATATATATATATATATATATATATATCCATCATATAGATGATATATACATTACTGATATATAAATCTTATGTATGTATGCAAAATCAGTTACGACTGTCTGGGTTATGCTGCAGTAACAGAGCCCTCAAATGACAGTGGTTTAAAACAACAAAGGTTTATTTCTTGCTCACACCTTATGTGCCTCTGCTCTGCGTCATCCTTACTAAGAGGCCCAGACCTCCTGCTACTGCTTCACCAGTTGCCTGGCAGGAGAAACAGAAGGAGACAAATTGTGAACTTGCTCTTAAAGCTTCCCGTTGAAAATGGTGCAACTTCTGTTCACATATCACTAGCCAAAGGAAGTCACTTGGTCACACCCAACTCCAAGGGCAGGAGATAGAGAATGGAATGTTTGGTGGATGGAACTAATGACAGATAGACAGACAGACACACAGTTCAATGTGTAGATTGAAAAGTGGGGAAATAACTTCAGCTGTAACCAAATGAAGAGAGTCAACTTTGATTTATCATTGTAATATCACATCAGTAAGTTTAGAATCACTGAAAACAGTGACATAAGCTATGTTCATAGTGTACTACAGTCAATAAAAAGGACAAGTCAGATCTTTATGTACACACGTGTAAATATTCCCAAGAAATACTGAATTTAAAAAAGAGGAAGTAGCAGAGTACTATGATCTCATTTAGTTTAAAACATTTAGGTGTATACATCTGTGTGTGTGTGTGCGTGTGTGTGTGTGTGTGTGTGTGTGTGTGTGTGTGTGTGTGTGTGAAGTGTATAGGAAAAGGCCTAGAAGGCTCATTACGAGTTACTGTTCATGGGGAATACAGCCGGATGTGTGTGGCATAGAGGGGACTATCACCCTTTTTACTTTACATAATCCTGTATTGTTTCAATTAATTACATCCTTTTATTCATGCATTACTTGTTGTTTTAGTTTCCTAGGGCTGCTGTAACAAATTACCACACTCTTAGAAAAATAGAAATTTATTCTTTCACAGTTCTGGAGGCCAGAAATCTGAAATCTGCCATGACCATGCTTCCCTCCAAAGGCTCTAGGAGAGAGTTGCCTCCCCCAGTTGCTGGCGGCTACCAGCCCCCCTTGACTTAGGGCCACATGGCTCCAGCCTCTGCCTCCCTGGTTGCATTGCTTTCTCCTCTTCCCTGTGTCTCCTCTGTGTCTCTGATAAGACATTTGTCGTTGGATTTACAGCCACCCAGATAAACCAGGATGATCTTCTCATCTCAAGATCCTTAAGACTCTTTTTCCAAGTAAGTTCATAATCACAGGTTCCAGAGATTAGAATGCAGACATATTTTGGGGGGAGAGTGTGGGAGAGGAGAGCATCATTCAACTTAATCACTTGTGTAATGTGAAAAAATTTAGAAAGGAAAGGAATGAAATGAAAAGAAGTCATTATGAACAGCGATTGCTCTAGAGGGAAAAAATTCCAAGTTTTCTATAGTGAACTTATGTAATTTATAATATATATATGTACATTTATGATCAGTAAAAACAGATAAAATAATAGAGCAATAATAACAGTGACCACATTAACTAAAGCAACAGATAGGTAGGTCTTAACTTATACATTCTCTATTAATAAATGAACCTGACACACCAGAAAGATGTGGAAAGGTCCTGTCTTCAGACTCAGTGATGGGGCTGGGTGGGATGGGCTTAGATTTACGGCCAGGGCCCTCTATCAGAACCCAGAGACATTAGCCTTCTTTCATGCAAGGTACAGCTTTAATCTGGGCTAGTGCCCAGCAAAAGCCACTCACCTGACAGAAGAGGGAAAATACTTCCCTGGTGTGTTAGCTTGTAAAAATTAAAATGCTTTCCCCCCAAAGAAGCAACATTGTTGAATGGAGGTTGCTGGCATGGGCCAGTTCCAGCCCGCCTGTGTGTCTTGTTTCATCTGCACTGTGTAGGAAACTTTTTCAAATTAGTTGCCAACTGCTGTCACATAAAATTTTGTTTTTTGGCTTCTGATTTGCTGGAGAAGGATTGGGCCCACATTCTCCCATGGCAGCCATTCACTGGAGCTGGGGAGCGGCTGCCCCCTTTAGATGGGGCATGCACAGCACAGTCCCTATTCATTCCGTATTTTCCTGACCAGACTCACATTGTCCACCTGGTTACTACAGCCATTTGAGTTTGTAAACCCCTTATGACTAGAAAAACAGTTGCATTGTGGTGTTACAGAGCAGTACGTTATGGGTTAAGTGGGCTTGTGCACACTCTTGCTTCCAGGGAAAAACGTGTTCTAGTTCCAAATAGCCAACAAATGAACTTGAAGCACGCAACCTGTTCATAAATTGGCGACTCCTCTACAGTGATGTTTTATAGTCTCCCTAAACAAGTAATGGAAAATGCATATCCATATATGCACTCAAATATCAGAAATTCAATTCCACGGGCTATTTTGGAATGAAGTTTCAAAATTCTGCTAAGGGTGATTATGTCATCTTGTCTGAGTCTGCGCACAGGCAGGCGTGTGTGAGTCCCCGGGAGTACCAACAAGCTTTTACTCCACTTGGCCAGAGTCTGGCCTCCTAACCCCGCCTGTGGGGACTGTGAAGTCATGAGCCAAATTAGCCTCATCATTATTGGGTTAGAACGAGGGAACTCTACAGAATTTTCTCACTGGGATCTGCACGGACTTGTGGCAGGTATTTCCTTTGAAGCTCTTGAATTTTAGTTTGAGATGACTGTGGAGGTGATGGGAAAAGGGTTATAGGGAGTGTTGCCTCAACTGGGGCTGGAGCCATTTTAGAAGGCAGTCTTTTTTCTGTAATTTCCAGAACAGAATCCTGACTTCTGAAAGCTCTGTGGAGAAAAATATTCTTAAGGTTTTCCTCATCTAAATTGGTGAGTATTTGGTGATCACCTACTATGTTCAGAGCTCTAGGCTAGGGCAGCAAAAAATTTAAGATGAGGACTGTGCGTGCAGACCAAGGAGTTTTCAACCTGATCAGGAAGTGGAGGCACAATATCATGTCAAACAGATGAGATGCCACAGGCAACGAGCCATGAATTGCTGATCAGGTAGCAGAGACTCTAAGCGTGCTGTCTGTATCTTCAGGGAAGAGAAATATCATTTCAGGCCAGGGAGTGGCCAAGCAGTGGAGGTTGTGGTCGACCTGCGTCTAAGCAGAGCAGAAGGTGAAACACCAAGCAGATACGCGGCAATGGGAAAATGGAATGTGGATTTGGCCATCAGATAGTTAGGTCAGAAAGGTTAAGACAGCAGGACTGTGGGGAGGGTTGAATGACGGGATACCCAATCCTGGGCTTTGTTGCATAAGCAATGGGGAATCCTGGGAAGTTTTTGAGCATACGAATGGTGTGCTCCAACCAGTTATTAGAAGATCGATTTGGAGGTGATATCAGTATGGTTTGGGGGAAGAAGACAATGAGAGCGAGGGGGAGACCAGGAGAGAAGCTTCCATGGAGGAAAAAATGGCTTAAACTTGCATACGCCAGAGGGGCTTCAAAAGAAGGAATAAGAGGTGAATTGTCTTAAAGGACTTGGTGGCAGACAGAGTGCAATGAACAGGCAGGAGGAGGAGCCGCAGCAGCATGGTGAGTGGGACGATTCTAGGGGTGGAGCCAGAAACTAAGATGATGGTGGGGCCACCGGCTACAAGAGCCAAGCGTAATCACGGAAGGTCCCCTGGAGAGTAGCAAGAAGAGCGGACTGATCTGAGTTCTGCTTTGAGGACCTGATGGGCCACCCGGATGCAGTGATCCCGCTCTGGTCCCGCGTTCTCAGCAGCTCACTGCTGGTTTCCACCTGCCTGTGTTCATCTCTGTACTCACACCCTATGGGCGTGACATGGGACAGGACCTATCGTAGATGTTGAAACCACTTAGTAGATATCCGAGCCCCTCGTGCCTCCTTCAGCCAATGGTCAGTGGTCTCAGATCCAGCAGATTACCCACCACATAAGTGTTTTGTACCTGAATGATTTGACAGACATGCAGGGGTTATTCTAGCCCTGAGCACCACCTTCAGGAAGACCCCCTGCCTCTGAAATGCAACAAGCCCTTCTGACAATATTCCAGGGCTCACCACTCCCCCACTAACAGAAAATCCTTCCTGTGCTTTCACATTGCTCACACTGAGCTTTGACCTTCGCAGTGGAGTTCCAGTGTGCCCCCCTTTTTTCAACCAGACTCTCTTAAAGTCTATAGCTCATGTGTACGTGGGGGGAGTAACTCATTTTAAGGAAATATCAGCAGTGACCTTATTATGTTTCTGCTGAATACTCCTTAATTACTGCAATGCCTTCACCAGAACAGGGAAAAGCAAAGAAATTGGCACCCTGACTGTTTTGCGATTGTTGCTAAATGAGAAGACAAAGCCACTGAGCGAAGCCTGTACTTAGGTACAATTGAGGATACAGTGTTCGACAGAATTCTGAGTAAACCAGTCCTTGTTCCTTTTTATTCTTCCTTTCCTTTGTCCTCTTCAATTTTCCCTTGTCGGGCATCAAGCCCTTTTCCTCTGCCCTTTGTGCCCCCTCCACTTCGATCCAAGTCTCCTTTCTTTGCCCCGCAACCAGTCTGCATTGATATTCATTCCAAAAAAATTACCCAGCCCATTTTGTGGTGGGAAGCCGAGACTGGTGACTACTGCGACTGTTGGAATATGTAAACATGACTCTTTTTCAGGTAACATCTAAGACGCCAGTCTTAGCAGCCTCATTTGAAAAACTATTTATAGTCACAAAAGTCTATAATAGCATTTTTATTGTGTATGCCTGTGATTTCGGTGCATTTTTTTTCTATGCCAGTTTCTTATTATCGTTTAACACTGACTACAGCCTTAAATGATAATGAAAACAGAAACACTCTTTTTAAAAGGCGATGACTGCTTTCCATGTCCTTTAGTATAAGAATGCTCCCCTGCCCAAAGGGGCCTGCTTAGTGTTTAAACCATCCACACCCGACTCCCTCAGAACTTAAGTTCATATCCTTGCAGCATTGACTCAGTCTTTTATTCTTCTGCAGAGAATAAATTGAATAACAGGCTATTTCATGTGTGGGTGTCTTTCAGATGAGATCTTAAAACACTTAAAAGTAGTTAAGTATATGGTCACTGGGGATGTTGGGGTTCCTGTCCTGCTGTCATCGCCCTGGCTTCCAGAACCTGGGCTGGCTCCAGATGTCACACACTCGCCTTCGAAGAGAAATGTTTATTTGGGCCTTTCTTCCCTCAGTTCCTGCTGTTTCTTTGCTTCCATGAAGTGACCTGCCCCTCTCACCCCTTAGTTTTCCAGTGTTTTTAAAAAGTAACAAAACAGTTTCCCTCAAAGTGCTACAAATATAAGCTATCTGCAGTCCATTATTACAAATACCTCACCAACTCTCATGCCATGTGGGTGATTGACCTGCAGCCATGTATTGTGTTACACAGCAGCTCTGAATGGTATTCTCTCCTGGCTGCTCCTTACACCAAGCCTGGAACCCCTGGGTCACATGAAGAAGGGTGGAATTTATAGACTCCACCCTATCATTGTTATTACTATTATTTTTTACCCCAAGCCTAGATATTGGATCTGTAATTACTGATGTGATAATACCTTCCATTTGCCATTTTACACCTTTTCAAAAAAGCTTTACATGTTCTTGCAATCGATTCTCAGAAAAAATGCTTTGGCACCAGTGGTGCAGATATTATGGACTCACTTTATAAGGAAACAAAAGTGAGGTTAAATGACCTTCCTGGGTTCTTCCAGCAAGTCTAAGTTGGACTGGGTGCTGGGACTAGATTTCATGATTTCAAGGTGTGTGGCTTTCCCATGGCCACTGCCTTTGTCACTCAAGGCAACTGTTTCTACATACAAGGTTTCATTTGATCCTGTGATGACCTAACGAAGGGTGAGCAGGTATTATTATCCTAATCTTCCACATCAGGAATAAAAGCTCAGAGAGACTGAGTTACCACAGCAATCTAGTGATAAACAAAAGGCAGAATTTGACCTCCAAGCCCACTGCTCTTGGCAACATTTTGGTGTCTGATTAGTAACGATACCATTCATTTAGTGGCCTTGGTCAAACAGTTTCACCCTTGACTCCTTTTTTCTCTTAGCTCATATCTGAGCCATCAGCAAATCTTACTGTGGCTACCTTCAAAATATATTCCAAATGCATCCATTTCTTACCACCTCCACTACTATTATCCTGATCTAAGCCTTTGTTTTTACTGCTGCAATAACCTCCCCATTAGTCTCCAAAGATGGTTGCCAGGGAGTCAGGCCTTCGGGGGGTCATACCTCTCTGGTTAAATCTGGGCTGGCCCATGACTCGTTTTAATCAATAGAACATGGAAGATGTGATTTCTGGCTTAAGTGTCAAGACGGCCTTTGTACTGAGAGCCCTGAGCCATCTGTGAGAAGTCCAGCTCCTCTGCTGGAGGCACTCAGTGAAGAGACCACATGGAGGCCCTGTGAAGGGGCAGAGGCCCTGAGGCTGCATGGAGAGAGAGAATGGGCCACAGTCAGGGTCCAGGCTGAGCCCAGCTGCTTCATTGCCCCCACAGAGATTGCCAAGCCGTGGGCGAGCCTCGTGGACGTTTCAGCCAGTTGTATCCTCATACAACTGCAGCCCAAACTCTTTTCACAGGGAGCAGAAGAACCAGCCAGCTGAGCCCAAGTGACTTGCAGAATCATGACAGATGATAAAATCGTGACAGATTCAAGCTACTAAGTTTTGGGTTGGTTGTTATGTAGCAATAAGAGAACTGACCCATCTAAGGGGTCTCCCTGCTTCTACCCTTACTTGCCACCAGTCTTTTTTCCACACAAGTTTTTTTTATTTTTATTAAGGTATGATTGATATACATTCTTATGAAGGTTTCACATGAAAAAACAATGTAGTTACTACATTTACCCATATTATCAAGTCCCCACCCATAACCCAGTGCAGACACTGTCCATCAGTGTAGTAAGATGCCACAGGTTCACTATTTGCCTTCTCTGTGCTACACTGTTTTCCCCAGCCACACAAGTTTTTTTAATTGGCGTAAAATACACATATGATAAAAGTCACCATTTTACGTGTACATTTCAGTAGTGGAATACATTCAAATTGTTGTGCAACCGATATCCACAATTCTTTTCATCTTACAAAACTGAAGCCCTCTATCCCTTAAACAACAACTCACCATTTCCCTCTCTCTCCAGCCCCTGGCAACCACTGTTCTACTTTCTGTCTATATGAATATGAATCTTCTAGATGCCTCATGTATGTGGTATGTGTCTTTTTGTGCCTGGCTGATTTCACTTAACATGATGTCCTCAAGGTTTATCCATGTTGCAACATGTGCCAGAATTTCCTTCCTTGGGTTGCTTCTACCTTTTAGCTATTGTGAATAATGCTGCTATGAACATGGGTGGATAAATATCTTTTCAAGATCCTGCTTTCAATTCTCTTGGTTACATACCTAGAAGTGGAATTGTTGGGTTACATGGTAATCCTATTTTTAACTTTTTGAGGCATCACCATACACAGGTGATTTTAAAACATAAATTTGTCACTCCCTTTCTCAGAACCCTCTGTTGACTTCTCATTACTCTTGGAATAATATCCAACATACTCTGGCAGGCACGGGCTGATGGAACCAGCCCCTGGCCACCTCACCAGCCTCACTTCCTGCCGTTTTTCTCCTCCCGCTGCATCAGCCATTCTTAGTGTCTTGCTGATCCTTGTCACCCCGCATGATCCCATAGCTGAGATTCGCCCTCGCCGTTTTCTCTGCCTCCAGGGCTATTCCCTGGCTGCTGATGCGGCTCACACCCTCACCTCCTTCAGGTCTCAGTCCAAATGTCCCCATCCTCCAGAGAGACCTGCTCTGCCCACCCATTTAAAAATGCACCCCCATAATCTCTGTCTTTATTTTTAATTCATCATTTTATCTCTACCTGATAAGTAAGGAATTTGTATTAATGGCCCACATATATAATACTATGTACCTTGCGCTATTTTAAACACTTTATATATATTAACATAACTGATCCTAACAACAACCTCGTGAATTAGATAGTGTTATTATTTACAGTCGAGAAAACTGAGATACCAGCTGTTAAACAACTTCCCTAAGGTTCTATGGCTGGTAATTGATAGAGGCAGGATTAAACCCAGGCAGTTGGGATACAGAATGCACTGTGTTATACTCGTCTCATTGTAAATGTATGTGTGTGAGGTGGGTGTGTATCAGGTGTGTGCGTGCTGATCATCTGTCTCTCCCATGGGGTGTAAGCGCCATGAGGACAGGAGATTTATTTTGTTCACTCTTCCCCAGGGCCTAGAAAAATGTCTGGCACATACTAGGTTTACACCAAATGAGTGAATGAATGGGTCCTTTGTATATTAAAAAATGGGTTCTTTGTAATAGATGGCCGTGGGCACTTGTGAATGCTCTCATTACTGAAAGATGTATGTAGATAAAATTTACTATGGTGTGGATCTTGGTTTTTAAAGTGGGTGCAAGGATTTGTAAAACTCTCAGCTGTTTTGCCCCATGAATTTTGCTGTGTCTGAAAAGCACCATTAGCTAAATAGACCAGTGACATACAGTAAAAGTTCAATAATTATTCATTCGGTGAATGGTTTGTGAGTTCTTTGAGGATAGAGACCTGTGTCTGTTTTCTCTGTTGCCCCCACAGCGCCTGGCCCACTGCTGGGCTGCCCAACCCTTGTTGCGGTGGTGGAAGAGCAGAATTCACCAAGTGAACCTAGCTTACTGTGTGTTGCAGAGGGTAGAGGCACCGTTTTCCCAAAGCAGCTACAAGGGAACCTGTGTGCAAGTCCCAGGCCATAAGCCTATCTGGAAAAGATACCATTTTCCAAATCTTTTAATTTTTTTCAGCTCTACACGTCAAGAATATCATTTTTCATAGGACTTTGTGTCAGCTTGTTTAGAGACGAAAACAAGTTTCTAAAACTGTTTCTAAAATACAGTGTTTCAGAAAATACCCACGATTCCCTTTGCCATTCTCCTCCTCTTAAGAAATTCCATAATGTGAAATACGCGTTCTCTTCTCAGCTTTTGGAAGAGCCAGGACTTCAGAGGCCTGCCTGGTGCCTTGCATGAAGAAATTGCTCCATAAATGGATGCTGACTTAATTAATTATTTAATCAATTGTTCTCTTTAGAAATAGCTATGAGAACTCACTTCCACAATTGGCCAGCTTTCAATTGGGATCCAGCTGTGGTTCAACAGATAATTTTTCCTCTCTAGTTTCAAATATACTTAGGAGAGTCCTTCCAGCAACTTTTTCACCAGATTGTCATCAAAATGCAAGGCAGAAGTGAAGACCAACATCTATTGAAGAGTGGCATCAATGCATTAAAAGGTACCCTGGTGGCCTTAAAGACTTAATGCAGCTTTTAAAAATGGCTCATTTATACACTGGGCTACTCCAGCTCACCCTAGTGCACTGGATCACATTATGCAGAAAAGTAGATGAAACACACTTATAATAGGCGATGGCTGGGCTCAGTTACGACCTTATTTTCACAGATAAAGACAAATCTCATAATTCACTGGTAACAATGTCAGTCTTTTATCTTTCCCTGGACTCATGAGAATACAAGTCACATCCGCTGAGCCTGCTCTGTGTGTGACAAGCAAACTCAGGCAGCCAATCATTGCAAAGGTGATTCATTCATTTGCATTCAGAAATTCTGTTGGTTAAAAAACAATAAAAGTGTTTGGGGCTTTTTTTTTCCTCCACTCTATAAAAAGTGGCTCGCTGGTGAAATATACGCCTTCACCCATCTCACAGAGCTGCTGTACAAAATAACACTTGGCAATGGGAAGTGGGACTTTTGCTTGAGGAACTAATGTGTACATATAATATTTACACATTTGTTAGATGGCCATGGACACTTGTGGATGCTTCTGTGTTCCAAAGACTAGTATGGATAAAATTTGCTCTAGTGTGGGTCTTGCTTTTCAAAGTGTATGTGAGGATTTTAAAGTGTGAGGCTGCAGAATGAAGTGGCAAGAGAAACGAGGGAGGACAGCAGCAGAAGGATGGCCACGTTGAGTGACATATTTAATTTGACTCCCATGCCACTCATGAAAACACACTGCTGTCTTCCCTTCACACTCCCTGCCTGCTTGAGCTCCATTTTGGTCCCGGTTGTCTACATCTGCTTCTGGCCTCTGCCCTGTTCTTTGAGCCCTGACTTTGGCCACAGAGGCCAGGTGAGGGCCAAGCAACCTAGACAAGGCCTCGGAACTCTGAGCAGATTCCAGAAGACTGAAAGTTGCTCAAGGAAAATGAAGAAAAACAGCGTCCATGAGGTGGAGGGTGGCGTGGGGTGTTTCTGTGTTGCTGAGGGCTGATTCCCCCTGCTGGGACATAAATCCAGTAGGGGAGCCTACATGTTGATTTTCAAAGCAGGAACTGCATCTTCTTTTATGCTCTGTGCTGGGCTAAGTACAATTTTGGTGCTGGATAAATGTTAAGAACAGCAGCCGTAATGATGACGACAATAACAATGGGATTACCCCACCTCCTGCATGCCAAGGGTGTTAGGAGGTTGAGCCATTTATTATGACTGATGTTAATCTACTCAGGGATAGAAAGAACCCTTTCCTTGTCTGGCAGGCCCTAACCCCCTGGTATTTTCCCTGTTCTCCCATCTGCTTGGAAAGATTCAAGGGAGGTAGGAAAGAGGTCCCAGAGACCAGGCTTCCTGCAAAATCCTCTTCCGAACAGCCACTCTGGGAATGAGCAAATGTCCCTCGTGCGTTTTGTGTGCCAATCAGACCCCACTGTCCACTGAGACCCTCTAAAAAATAATGGTGCCTTCATTTAAATTATTCTCTTTTTCGGTCCCTCTTCCGGATTGTGCCTTTTAAACAAGCTACACCAGAATTTCTTCCTTCTCATTTTCATCGTAATTAAGGAGGGTGGGGGGTATCCTTTGGTCTTATTCTCTTATAATTTTAATTACACTGATCTGGGCCTAAAACAGGATCCATTTAAGTGCTGAGAAGATGTGTATTTTCTGCTTCCATGGTGTTTATTTCCCTTCCATGCCTCTTAGAAGAGGACATAGTTGCGAGATGGACCTTCTCTGAGCACCAACTCTAGCTAAGCTTGCCTTGCCCTGCGTGCAGTACAAGGAGCCCTGGTGGGGACTCCAGCTGCTGCAGGAGGGCCCTGTACCCTTGCAGGACTTGCATTTTGCCCTAAGGACCAGCCGTCATGGTGGGATGTCAGTTACAGGAAATGTGCCAAGGGAATAAACTGGTGGCTGCTGCTAAAGCTAAATGATCTACTAGTTGCTTCTCCCTGTCCTCACAGCACCCAGCCCCGGTGCGCTCAGGACAGTCATGCTGCCATTTCCCTTTCCAACCTGGTCTAGCATGGCCTTCTTGCTGCACTGCCACTCTCTGCCTCCTGGAGTCCACGTGACTTGATGGTAAAAGACTGTGCGCAATGGAGGCCAAGACCACGGTTTGAATCCCAGCTGAGCCAAAACTGGTGGTGTAGTCTTGAAGAATCGTTTTCCCACTGAGCCCTGTGATCCTCTTCCTAAAAGGGGGTGTGAATGGCATCTGATTGGCAGGCAAGATGCATGAGGGGCATTTGCTCGTTCTCTACTTTGCAGCGTGGTCCTGGAAGATGCATATAGTAATAAATGCCAAGTGAAGAATGCCTCACAAAAATTCTAAACCATAATATAAGTTGGTCATGGGGGTGGTAGTACAGCATGGAGGAATATAGTCAATGATTCTGTAACATCTTCCTATGTTCACAGATAGTAACTGCACTAGTGGGGCTGAGGGTTTGGTAATATGGGTAACTGCTGAACTACTGTGATGCATATTTGAAACCAATGTAAGATTGTATATCAATGATACTTCAATTAAAGAAAAAAAGAACTTGTATGCTAGCCAATAAAACTTTGTGTGTGAAAAAAAAAATGTCCCCCTGGCAAGAGGTAGGTGCACCATATATGTTTTTTACCCCTTCCTTTGTCAGATAGATATGGTCAAGTACTTGAAAGAGTGGACATATATTTGCAGTTCTGCATAATACAGATAGTGATTCCTGACATACACACACACGCACAATGTCTATCTTGTCCTCTCTGCCTGTCCCCATCCCACCCCCTTCTCATGCCCTTTTTATTTTTCACTTACAAAGTTTACTCTGATTATTTCCAGCCTACAGTGATCCCTGCCCGACCTTTTTTACTTATTGCCACAACCATACAAATTAACAGTTCATTCTAAACTGTCATAGTTTATATGTTATGATCTTCTCTTTCTGACAAGGTAAGCTCCTTGGGAAGGGACTAAGCATGATTCTTTTTCCCGTGTCTGCAGCACCCAACCAAGTGCCAGGCATGCAGTAAATGTTTAGTAAATGAGTATTAAGTTCAGTGCCATTATTAGTCCTACCTGAGGGTAGACTGAATTTTATGTGTTTTTTTCTGTCTCCATAGTAGTTTGCCCAGTGCTAAGCATCTAGACACTCACAGGTACTCAATAAACATTTGTCAGATTAAAATGACTTTTCCTTTGAGGGATGGGTTGGAGGGGTGGTTGATGTGATGGTGGTTTTCATTGATATGAAAAGGTTAGCAAGAGAGCTGGGAAGTAAAAGTGGAATCTACAAACGGTCCTGAAATGCCTGGCATTTGGGGAAGCCCTATCTTCCTTTAAAACACTTTACAAATCATGTCCTGGCAGGGCAGAAAGAGCACTGCACAGGGAGTGTGGCGACTTGGCTTCTGGTCTCAACTGGGACAGTTTATCTGACAATGGCCTCATGGTCCACGTCTGGAACCAGGTAGCTCCCTGGCTTTCAGTAAAAAGTAAGTTTCCTTTTGACTCAGGAGCCCTTTGGAATCTTGTCACCTCTCAGGGACCCTATTGACAGCTCCCAGTTTCTTCTGATAAGTTTGATCTTGGCCTATAATCCTTAAATAGACAAAACTTCCAAGAAAGCCAATTTGCATTGGATTGAAAGTCAATCATGCTGCCGCAAGAATATGAAATTAGGCCTCATGGGGAGGAAAGGCAGACATCTTTCAATTATCTGCAGTTCAGAGGCAGCAGTGGGGCTGCTTACCCTTGAGTCACCCCGAGAAGGTGATCCTCTGCATTCCCTCAGTGTGATGGGGAAGCTCAGCAGGACCTCTCCAGGCTGCTGTCTGTCCCCTACCCTGTCATGAGGCTCACTGTCCTTCCATGTGTGTGCACAGCCCCGGCTCCATCTCCTTCCAGGGCCCTGGCTGAGGGACCCTGCAGTGATGGCCAACACGTTCCCCGACCTCAAGAGCTCAGTTCTCTAGGCCTTTGTGCCCTTAAGTGTCCACTTCACAGCAGACAGTACAGGGACTCTGAGATTTAGCCTCATAGGCTACACAACCCAGCAGTGACACAACCCAGCGAAGGCACAGCCCGCAGTTTTGACCCTAAGCTGGCTTCATGCTGCTCTGGTAGCAGCAAGCAGGGGCGGCCTCAGGTACACAGAACCAGGGGCAGGGTGAGCCCTACTTTGTTGTCGGTTCACACAGCCTTTCATTTCTTTCAGCGTCCTTTGCACTACCCCAACGTGAAGCGCAGGACACCGTCCCAGCCAAGCCTGATGAGCCTCCCAGGGCAGCAAAGGAACTGTCCTGGAGAGGGCCCTCCGAGTGCACACCTGTATGCTTCCATTAATTCACAAAGCGCTCTCCTTGAGGGAGCCAGGCAAGCAGCATTATTATTATCATCGATCACCCCGCACTGAAGAAACTGAGGCAGCTGAGGGAGAGGTGGGCTGCCCAGACGCTCCTCGAAGGGGAAGAGGAGGAGGCAGTGAAGGCCTGGGCAGACTCGGTCTGGTTCTCCTTGACGAGGGGCTCAGAGGGGAAGAAGGGGAGGGATAACTGCCTGCAGAAGCCACGTTGCAAATCGGGTACCCAACCACGGCAGGTTTCTTTTCTCTTTTCAGGTCCCTAAATTGAATACGTTTTGATTCAATTTGGATGTTCTGGTTTAGTGGAAGGGAACGAGGTTTAACAGAGGTCAGCTCCATTACTCAGTGTTATTAATGATGTTGTCGGCTGTTAAAATCTCAAAAAACTAGGGAACGAATAAATTTTACATATTGAGAAATCACAGATGGATCAGGCAAATGGATAAATTTTTTAAAGTATTTAATATCTGTTAAGAGGACAGAATGATAAATTCAATATTGAAAACCAATATCAGATTCACAATTACAGGCCATTTATCATAACCAACTGCATGGACAGCATCTTATTGCAGGGAGCCTAGCGTGATTCATAAGCAGAGACCCGGAACAAGTCCATATGAAATGAGAAATAAATCTGCTTTACATATTGGAAACTTATTTCTACTTCCTATCTTTATTGCCAACAATAACGTTAGCTTTCAAAAACAAATTGTTGCACATTAAACCCATGCATAATGAGCCCAATTGAGTAAAAAAACTTCCCTAAAAAGAGCTTTAAATTATTCTAAATTGGGTTATTAGCTTTAACTCTAGTCCCTCTGAGAGGGTCCACCTATTTTATAGTAAGTTTCAATTCTTAACCAGACAGGTGGTTTCCCAGGTTGGGACCCAACGTTCTGGATTTTTTAATTCTTCTTCCCACACCTCCCCTGGAGAATTAACACTGTCAGCCTAAAGAATAAACACCATAGTATTGAAAAGAAGTGTTAATTAAACAAACTGCAAGAACATTGCAATTTATGTTTTTGATTTTAAGATGAACTATTCTGCTTTCTTTGAATATTCGAGTATCTATGAGTAAATGAAATGATTTGAGTTCAGACCCTTGCATGTCAACCTGGACAGGATATCAGCTCAGCCAGTATTTTGATCTCCAGACATCCTAGGATCCAGTGGCAGGGAGGTGATTTGGCTATGATATCTCTCATGTCACTGGCTGCCCAGGCTGACCCAAGTGACATGACTCTAATCAAGACACAGGATGGATTTTTCTTTTAACTTTATTTTTTCCTGGTTTCAAGAATGTCCAAATGCAGAAAATTTGGCATGTGCAGGGGTGAAAAAATCTGAATCCCCTCACAGTGGCCACTAACTACCTTTTGACATGTGTCTTTTTAATTTGGAGGTCTTTTTGTCGTTGTGTATTTTTTCTTGACACAGTTGAGATTACATTTTCTATCCTATGCAATCATAATTTTAACGGTCATAGAATACTCCATCATTTAGAATTAACCCTTTTCCTGATGTTGAGTATTCAGGTTGCTTCCAACGTTTCTCTGTTAGAAATAATACTGCAACAATCATCTTGGTGCGTGCATCTTGGGTGGACTTCTGATTATTTCTTTAAGATTTGTTCTCAGAAATCTCATTACTGGGTTAAACGTTATAATATTTTATGACTTTTGATATACATGAACACTAAAAAAGAGAATTTTACGTGAACCGCTCATTTATGAGTTTGTTAGTTGCACAGGCGACAACTACAGCCGAGAGGTTAAAACTGTGGATTTTTGAGTCAGACCTGTCTGCATTCAAGTTCCAGGTCTGTTATAGACTAAATGGGAGACTTAACCACTTGGAACCTCCTTTGCCACATCCGTAAAATGGTCATCATGATACCTACATCTCAGGGTTGTTGCGAAGATAAAATGTGACAATGCCTATCAGGTGCTTAGCACAGCAATCGCTGACACATAGTCAGCACTCCATGAAAGGCAGATGGTATTCGTCTCTATGTATTTTTTGTGACAGAATATTATAACTATAGCCTTATAACATGTATGACATATACATAAAGGCATCATATAATTTAAAAACCTTGAAGCTTTAATAATATTTTCCATTACCTCTAGAATAAAATTCTAACCTGTCAATCAACATCCTTCACCATCAGAGCCTGACTCACCTTTCCAACTTTTTTTTTTCTTCCCTCTGGAGTTACATTTGCTCCAGGCGCCTACAGTGTGTATCTTTCATAATTATGCCATATGCCTCCTGCCACTGTCCATGTCACTTCTTTCTGTAGCCTGTCCTTTGCCTTCTTTTCACTGTTTGTCAAACTCTACTCATAGATTAAAGTGTGGCTCAGGCATCGCCACTTCAACAAGCCTTCCGGATAGCCCCACAGGCAAAATGAATATGCTTGTCCTCTGTGTCCCCATAGCACCTTGAATATACTTTAGTCTGCATTTCTCAGTCGCACGTATTGTGGTAGGTAAGGTATGTTTCAGTCTTTCCCACTAAACTGAGAGCTCTTTAAAGGTCAAGATCATGTCTTATTAATCTTGGTTTTCTTTAGCACCTACTACAGTGCCTGATGCAGTAGGATGCAATAAAAGTTTGTTAAATGTAACACAGGTGGTGGGTATGACCAAAGAAACCCACAACGGCATTTAAAGACATACTGATTTTCAACTGAACTGAATGCTGATTTTAATTTTACTTATTTTTCATGGGCTTCAATTTTTTTTTTAAAATTCATTTTATTATCATTAATCTGCAATTACATGAAGAACATTATGGTTACTAGACTCCCCCTTCACCAAGTCCCACCCCACAAACCCCATTACAATCACTGTCCATCTGCGTAGTAAGATCTGTAGACTCACTACTTGTCTTCTCTGTGTTGCACAGCCCTCCCCGTGCCCCCCGCTACATTATACATGCTAATCGTAATGCCCCCTTTCTTTTTCACTGCCCTTCTCCCTCCCTTCCCACCCCTCCTGCCCAGTCCCTTTCCCTTTGGCAACCGTTAGTCCATTCTTGAGTTCTGTGATTCTGCTGCTGTTTTGTTCCTTCAGTTTTTTTTTGTTCTTATACTCCACATATGAGTGAAATCATTTGGTACTTGTCTTTCTCTGCCTGGCTTATTTCACTGAGCATAATACCCTCTAGCTCCATCCATGTTGTTGCCAAGTAGGATTTGTTTTCTTCTTATGGCTGAATAATATTCCATTGTGTATATGTACCACATCTTCTTTATCCATTCATCTACTGATGGACACAGGTTGCTTCCATTTCTTGGCTATTGTAAATAATGCTGTGATAAACATAGGGGTGCATCTGTCTTTTTCAAACTGGGCTGCTGCATTCTTAGGGTAGATTCCTAGAAGTGGAATTCCTGGCTCAAATGGTATTTCTATTTTGAGCTTTTTGAGGAACCTCCATACTGCTTTCCACAATGGTTGAACTAATTTGCATTCCCACCAGCAGTGAAGGAGGGTTCCCCTTTCTCGCAACCTCGCTAACATTTGTTGTTGTTTGTCTTTTGGATGGTGGTGATCCTTACTGGTGTGAGGTGATATCTCATTGTGGTTTTACTTTGCATTTCTGTGATGACAAGCGATGTGGAGCATCTTTTCATGTGTCTGTTGGCCATCTGAATTTCTTCTTTGGAGAACTGTCTATTCAGCTCCTCTGCCCATTTTTTAATTGGATAGTTCACCTTTTGTTTGTTGAGGTGCATGAGCTCTTTATATATTTTGGATGTCAATCCTTTATCGGATCTGTCATTTATGAACATGGGCTTCAATTTTTTATTTATCATGGGCTCTTAAAAACAAATGCACTTTGTGCAGTAGTGAAGTGTTTTCTAAGTCTTGAAATGATGCTATTTGCAAAGCATTTCTAGGAAAATTATTGAGATTTAAAAATGTGCAAGGAATTTCAAAGGACCCTGTACAAACATATATCAAAATATTTCATGAGAGACTACAGGACATGTCCTTATAGAGGTAGGGACACTGAAGCCCAGGAAAGAGACACTATTGAGTTATTGGGACCCTGAATTTCCTGCCGAACTTAAGTAATATTATGGTTAAAGCTAAAGTTTAAAACAGTCTTCATATTGACTCTGTATACCACTTAACTAGCCTGGTAAAATATAGGGGTCATGTCTAATTGACAAGCATTACCATTATCTTTATTTTTGTCTGTTTGGCTCAGTGCTGGATCTTCAGTACCTAGAACAGTGTTTGGCACCCCATAGGCACTCAATCAATATTTGCCAAATGACCAAATGAATCAGCAATCACATTTGGTAGGACCCAATCTGCATCCACTTGGGGTTGTTAGTTCAACTTGACAAATCTTTATAGAGTGCTTTCTATGTTCCAGACACTTTGCCAAGGAGCTGAGGGCATGAAGATGAATAACATATGGTTCCTGTCTTCACAATCTCCAAGTCCAATGTGGGAAGCAGATATAATAGATAAATGCAGGGTGCTGCGGTTAGTGACAGCAGTGGCCTATGCCCAGGGCACCAGGGAACTCAGAGGAAGGATGTTTAGCCCAGCTCTGGGGCTTCAGGGGAGATTTTCTTGGGGAGAATATGCCTGAACTGTCTCCCTGGATGAGTAAGAGTAGATAGAAGAAAGATGGAAGGGCATTCCAAACAGAGGAGATACAACTAGCAAAGACAAAGGCACGATCTCATTCATTAATTCATCTAAGAAACATTCACCAATGACTTACTGCGTTCCAGGTGTTATAGGTGCTGCGCACATGGTGGCAAATGAAGCAACGCCCTGTTCTCATGGAGAGTCTGTTGTAATGGACGCAGGGCCCACAAACCTTTCAGCATTGCTGGAGAGCCAAGTGCAGAACAGGGGGTGGTGGCAGGGGAGGCTGAAGAGGAGGGCAGCTTGTTCTATGCATGAGAGTTGACCTGATTATCTATCTATTTCTACAAAAGACTTGAGGCACTTACAAAAAGCTAAGGATTTGCCAAATCAAGTTACCACTAGGCAGGGGTCCCAGACCCCCTCCTGAGGAGGAGATTCTTGGGCTTCCCTCAAAGTCTCTTGGTAGCTGCAGGGAAACTGCTAACAGTGCTGGAGAAAAGAGGCTGCCCCTGGATTCTGGGTGCTTCTAGAAATCCCCATGCATGGATTCAGTAATTTGGGTTGTGACCCAAGGCAATGAGGGAGAGCCTGGCATATAGTAAGAACTTCATAAATGTTTATAGAAAGAAAACATGAGGGTGATGACTTATCTGTCAAACAGTGACCAATCCCTTGGGGCTTTGACTTGAGTCTATAAATGAGTAGCATTATGAGCTTCCCGGAAAGTAAGATAGCTCCTACACCTACACCCTGCTCAACTCAAGTCAACGCATAAAAAGCCAAAAATAAAACCCATGTGCCTTTATTTTCAAGTCCATCCACCCATCCATCCATCCATCCATCCATCCATCCATCCATCCATCCACCCATCCAACAATAAGCCAGGCACTGTGCAAGACATTCAAGGTATTGAAAAAACTTTACGGAATTCACCATCCAGTGGGGCCGGTAGAACCTGTAAAAAGATAATCAAATGACAGTGAGAAAAGTGCTAATTGAGGTAGGTAAACAGGCAGGCAAAGGGGGCCAAGAAAGGCCTTGTCAAATGAACAGAATTTTAAAGAATGAGACTGGAGTTTTCCAAGCTTGAAGGAGGATGGTAAGGGCATTCAGGCTCTGAGAACAGCAGAAATAAAACCAGGGAATCCAGAGCACTATAGTGGATTCAGTACATGCAGGTAAACAAACTGGCATGGCTATCAGGTAGGATGTAAAAGTTGGCAGATTATTGAAGATGGGGAGGGGGAAGTGTTCAGAGGTATATTTTTTCCAATTATCTGTTGTAAATAAAATGAAAATAGTATCTAAGAAGTATGACTACACTGACTTGAGGCACAGGCTTACCTTCCACCTAATGGTTTTGTTATCCTTCCTATTGTTTTGGTGGGGGTCATTTACATTTGCTTTTGACCCCAAATCAAAGCAAATCCGAATATGACAAAGGTGAGTCAGTGAGATGAGTTATTTGATGAGAGTGCATTTGCTTTCTTTTGTGAGTAAGCAGTTTATATCCTGCTGGGCTGCAGCCTGCTGCGGCATAAGGACTATTTCCAATGATTTAACTTTGGCCCCTAACAAACTACATTTTATAATTACTTATTACCCAGAGTGCATCATTAATATAACTGGAACTTAGGTAAAATCTGCACATGTAGATATGCTAAGTTCATTCATTAATTTTCAGAACTTCAAATCCTCTAAGGACTTTCACAGACCATGATGCCTATGAACGCTGTGTTTTGCATCTGATTCTTTTATTTCTGTAAAAAAGATTCAGAAATTCATGTTGCTTGTTGCCAGTTCACAAAGCAGAGTTCCTTCTCTTGGACAAATTGGTCTGGACAAAGTACCACATAAATTGCTTCCAGATCATCTTGTGCCTGTAGGAGGACTAAGGACATAAGATGCATTTCACAGTATCATATTTGGTTCCTTTTCCTGGTAAAAGTGAAAAAAAGAGAACAAGAGACACAATCCAAGTTTGCCTGGATGTAAGGAAATTCAACATCTAAATGCCACATTTCCTGAGACTGTGTAATACTCTATAAGAGCAGAGCATCGTAACAAATAATAGTGTAATAATGTCATGATGATGACCTGTAATTGAAATAAACCCATGAAAATGTAAAATGGAGAGATCTCCAGCACTAGCTTGTGGGACTGAGCCACAAACTCAATTCTCAGTTCAAATCAATCGGCACTTTTGACGTTTATATGTAAATAGATCTCTACCAATCTCATTAGATATTCAGTCCATATTCAAAGTTATTAAATATTGAACATGATCTGATAAATACAACCAAGTTAATCAAGACTTGGATTGGTGGTTGCAGGTTCACAAAAAGGCTTGTGAAGAGTCATTCTGCTTTGGTTTTGTCCTACTACTCCACTTCTCTCCCTTTCTTTTAAGTGAGTGCAGGAATTGTGGTATATGCACGTGTAGGCACTTTGAGGTGTGTTGCTGTATATGTAGGGGTGCTGCGTTGTTATCTCTTAGTAATTTGTGTATTGGGCAGGATTGTTATTAGTGGGTATATCTGAGGATGGGTTGGGGCGTCCACGTCAGTGTGTGTTATGTGAGCAGATTTAACACTGGTGAGTTGCCCTGGATCCTGTCTGCTCAATGGTTTCTTCTCTGCACCTCGTCAGATAGCTAGGACACATGGATCGCACAGCCCCCTGTAGTTCTCTGGAGGGGACGTGGAAGTTTTTCCTCAGGGTGTGCAAGTGCAGAGTTTGCACCTAATAATGTGTGCCTCCTTATGTTTTGCCCCAGGCCCTTTGTTTGCCTTACCCCAGTCCCAGCCCTACAGCTCAAGACACTAGCATCAGGAAAGAGCTTTGAGCAGGCTTGAGTTTGCCTTTGGGTTGTGTCACTCGCTGGCTAGGTGGCTTTGGGGAAGCTACCTTTGGACCCTTGGTTTCCCCCTCTGTGAAAGGGGGGGTGATAATGCCTGCTGTCTAGAATTGTTGGGAGGCTTATTACTTATACCTTCTTAATAAATTGTAGATATTTTACTTATTCTCTTAACAAGCAAAGCCCTATGGTAGGCTTTGTAATAGACACAAAGGTAAGGAAGACCCCAAACGCCTTAGAGTCTGGTGGGAAAAGAGACATTCTCTCAAGCACTCTAATACTTCAGGTTTCACTTGAGGAGTTTAAAAGGTCCTACAAGTTCTAAAATCTTTCTGTCACTCAACAAACTCCAGTCATCCTTGGTGCGTGCTCTGTGGATATTCTTCCCTGAGTCAGGGCTCTGCAGAAAGATGGGGGGTGGGGGAAGGTGATGCTTCAGCAAGGAAAGGACAAGGGGAATTTCCTGTATACCTGAGTGAAGAAAAGGTGTGGCCCTTCATGGTCTGTATCCTGCACAGGCAGTCCAGCATCCTAGCCTCTGGTCATTTATTTTTAAGAAGGAGAAGGCCCCCCCACCTTGGTCACCAGAGCTTCGGCCTCTTCACTGTCCACCTCCATCCAGGCTGAAGCATGCAGAGGTGGAAATGAGCCAGGTTTCAGATGCCATTTTGTAAAGAGGTAATTCTGGGGAGCCCTGGAGAAAGAAGGGTGGAGAGGCTAAAGGGGGAAGGTAGAGGGTGGGGACAAGGGCTATAAAGTCAGTTTGACTTCAGCTCTACTTTCTGTGTAACCTTGAGCCAGGTAGTTCTCTCTGAGCCTCAGTTTCCTTCTCTGTAAGGTAGGGATCATAGTACTGCTTATCTCATTGGCATTTCTATTTTGCAGATGAGAACATGTAAGTAGCTCAAGTTCACAGGTGACGGAGCCAGGATTTGAACCCGAGTGTCTGCTTCTGGGGTCCCTGCTATCAATCAACCTCATTCTACTCCTATTTTACAGTCTTCTTGCCCCAGTTAGAGTATAAGCTTTTTGAGGACAGGGATTGTAGCTCAGCATAGTGGACTTTTGTCTCAGATTATGCCTTACATGAGTAGCCTGGTCTTCAATGTTACCATAACTTCCAAAATAAACTTGTTGCAGCTTGGTTGAATATACACACAGCAGTGGGATCTGCAAAGCAGCCCTCCCATAAGCAGGCTCTCAGGGACTAGCAAATGATGGATCACGGCTCCAACATGACCCCAAGCTGACTCCAAGATGTTTGCTGAAAGTGTTCCTGGCTCTGTTGGGACATGTGTCCTTGGAGACCTGCCATGTGGGTGGAGAAGGGGCAGCTTTAGAGATCCGTGCGGCTTTTTAGAGTATGGCAGAAAACCAGGCAATCCCCAGCCCAGGGTGGAGCGGGCCAGCTACCCCCCAGCAACACAATTTTTACCTGTCAATGCAGGAGTATGTGAGAGGAAAATGGGGAGCTGGTTGCTTCCTGAGCACTTGCTTGTTGAGACAGGGTGGAGTGGCTATCTGGGAAGACCTGTCTACATCCCCAAACCTATTAGAACTGCGGTTTGAAAATTATAAATGGATGGCTACCACACGGAGGTGAGGGTGGGGTCTTGGTAGGAGCTGGAATTCATAATCCAAAAGGGAATGTGACAATGAAGAACACATATGCAAACAACTCCCTTGCACAGTATTAACTGCCACCAGTTTCAAGTGCTACTATGTGCATTATTCGGCTTAATCCTCATGGGGCTCCCAGTACTGAGCCATTTTACTGATAGGGAAACTAAGGTTACAAGAGGTTAAGTGGCTGCCCAGAGTCACAAACAGAAAGTGGTGGAGCTGGAATCCAAACCTAGCAAGTGAGAACCCATTCTCCTAACCTGTGGCATCTCTGATCTCCACTGACTGCAGAAAATCAGAGCTGGGGAAATCTTAGACAACATCTATTTTAGCCTCTTCATAGTCGGGTGGGGACACTGAAGGCGAGAGAGGTGCAGAGATGGACTAAGTAAACAGGAGTGGTCAGGAACAGCTCTAAGACCTGACTGCAGGGTCAGGGTTCGGAGAGGCAGGAAGACTCCCAGGGTGCAGGATTTAAGGGGGCGCTCATTCTCCAATGGTGATCTGCACTTGTGCACCGGATAGTGAACGCCTCCTTAAATTAGTGCCTAGGTGCCTCTCCTGCCTCATCCTTGTCCCAGCCTTGACTAGCTCCTTCTTCTGGTTCCGTGGTGTGAGCAACAGAGGCCCAGGCAGGGGGCTCTTTATTTGATTTGGTGTCCCAAGGTAGGAAACTCAATGGGATACATGTTTGGGGTTTTGCCAAAATCCCAAAGTAGGTTTCCATTCCCGGGCTCTGTGGAGGGTCTGCTTCTGGTTGGTAATGTGGAAGGGATAGTCCTGAAGGGGAACAAACTCTGGCCCCAGCAATTAGGGGGTGACACAAGGAGAATCATGATCTTGCCTTGACAAAGCAGGGGCTGCAGAATGAGATCCCTGGGAAGCAGAACCTTACATCTCTTCTCTGGATCCCACTGGGCTGAAAAAGCTTCTAGGGTGAGACGGGCTGCATCAGGCTCAGAATGAAGTTGATTATCAGTGGTTGATTTGGAAGAGCTAGGTGCTCAAACACATGTACAGATACTCAGTTCTCAAAGCCCCAGACAATGTGCCCTGTTAGTCTCCCCCCGCAAAAAAAAAAAAAATCCCTCCCCTGAGGTGTGTTCAGCACCTTTCCCCAAGTCTGTGACTTCCTGCTCTTTAGTTCAAGGAGAAAAGAAGACCAACTACAGAAGCAAAACACCGTGCTGCTCCTCCATCCCCGGTAAGCAGGAGAGCGTTGGTCAGTCCCGCAGTGCTTGGAGAACGGGGGAGGAGAGAAAGGCTTTCTTTTGCCACATTGGATCCGGTCTCCCACCCATCGGGCTCAGCCCCCTGCTTGTGTTCTGGGCTGTGAGGAACCCAAGGTGCTGTGGAGAAGGGAGGAGGTTTCCTCCTTCGGAGCCTGGGGCTTGGGACAGGCAGAGAAGCTGGAACGAGCGGTGGGTCTGTGGCACCCTCCCGGGCCGGACGAGGGGCCTGCTTTGCGCCGAGGAGCCGTGGCGGTCTGGGCTCTGCCTCTGGGGCCGACCTCGCGAGGGAAGCCCCTTGCTCCCTTGTCTCTAGGTCCCGGTTTCCGAGCTCACTAGGCGGGCGCAGCCAGTTTGCCCAGGGGCCCGACACTGAGTTCTTGGCCTTTCCCCCAGCCGGCTGGGACGTTGCTCCAGCCCTGGTCCCCCCTGTCGGTCCCCAAGCCTGTTACCAGCGCGGGTGGGATGGGGTCGCTCCCGGTCCCTCTCGACCCCCCACCCCCAGCGGACACCTCCCATTCGGTTCAAAGAAAAGGAGGCAGCAGGAAGGCCACTGTGCCCCACTCTGAGGGAGATGGGGAGTAGGGATGAGAAGGGAAATGAAGACAGGAAAAGGTTAAAGGAAGAGAGAATACTAAAGAGAAATAGAGGGGAGTTAGAGAAAGAGGGTCCGAGGAAACGAGAAGAACGCAAAGCCGGCTTGTCTGTGGGGGGGGGGGCGGGGCGCAGGGAGATGAGAGAGATGCTGGGAAAGGTTGAATCATGAAAAGGAACCCAAAAGAAAGCTAGAGAGAGACTGAAAGGAGAAAGGAAGCTAGCGTGCTGGAGAGAGCGGGGTCTGAAAGGACCGAAGCAGGGAAAAGAGAGAAAAAAAGGGGTGGGGGGAGCGAAGGGAGGGAGCCGAGAGCAAGGGGGCGGGAGGGGAGGGAGGGACCGCGGCGCGGAGGGGCGGGGCTGGCTTGGCGGCAGCAGCCGGGGCTCGAGTCGCCCGCCGGCTCGCTCACCAGCTCGCGGGGCCCGCCGCCCGCCGCCCGGCTCTGGGCCGCTCGCAGCTCCGGCGCTCCGGCGCTGTTCAGGCTCCGGAGGACAGACCGAGGGACCGGCCGGCCGAGCCCAGGGCCGCCTGCGGAAGCAGGTAGGTGGCGGGGCGGGGACAGAGGACGCGGAACCTCGCAGCGCTGGGGGCACGGGGACATCGGGGCACGGGGGCTGGGGTTTCCGGCCCCGGGGAGCGTGTTCTGCAGCTCGCGACTAACTTTCCACCGGTGCCGTGGATCCATCCCCTCTGCCCCGCTCGGGTCCGGGCTGCGGAAGTCGAGTTTGGCGCGGGGAGGTGGTGGATGCCAGGGCTTGGGAAAACGCCGGGGGGTCTGGGCTGAACGTGGGGCGCCCCGGCGCGGGCCCTCTGGCCGCAGTCGGGAAGCAGCGCCCGGGGCGGTAAGACCCGAGCGCAACAGTGCGGCGCGGTTGTCCTCGGGAGAGCCCCCCGCCCGCCCCCCCACGGTCTGGGGACTCCCACCCCCGGAGCCGCCCATGGCGCGCCGTCTGCGCGCTGTCCCACGGGTGCCCTCCCTGCGGGGGTCGGGGCACATAGCCTGCAGGGCGCGGCCAGGTTCCCTGCCGTGGCCCGCCGAGCGCCTCTCTGCCCTCAAGCCCCAAGCCCGTACCATGCGCAGTTTTGCGCCAAACGGAACGTACCCCCTTTCATCTTTTCACGCCGTCTTCCCGATTCTCTCCGGGGAGGTCCGGGACACCAGACAACCCTGTGGGTTGGCTTCCCGGACGTCCCTCCTGCCCTCGGCGGCGACCCTCGCTCAAGAAGTTGAAAGAGAAGCGAGTCATTCCCAGTGCGCTCCTGGAGCGCGGTCCGTAAGTTCCCAACTTCTCGCCCGGCCCGGGGCCGCAGTGCTGGAGGTGGGTTACCTGGGTGGTCGTCGTGGCCCGCCGGGGCTACAGAGTGCAGCCGCCTTTCTCCCGCACTAGGTTTATTGTCCTAATCTGTTAGAAAAAAGACGACTTAGAAAGATGGAAAATCGTTTCCTGCGGGAGTCAAGGTCCTTGAGTGGCACGGAGTCATTACCCGCGAGCCTGGGAGCGCAGAGTCGGGGCTTGACTATTCCCGGAGCCCCCGAACCTTGGCTGCTTTCTCCCGGACCTGAATTCCCGGGCTCCTCTTTACGGTAGCCGCTGCTCGCTATCCGTCCGCTCTAGCCCGTGCGCTACGAGGCTGGTCGGCTTCGCTCCCGCGTCGTCCTGTTCTCTAGAAAAATATTTCCAAGTGGCTCCGCTCCAGGATCTTCCACTCCGTCCCTGCGGGAGCGGATAGAACAGGGCCTCCGGCAGGCTGGCGGAAGCCTTTCGGTGGTTTGGGATCCCAGCCAGCTCAGCTCGCTCGGGCAAGTGTACTTGGGCCGCGGCAGCAGCGCCCCTCCCGCGCTTTGCTGGGGAAGCAGGGGTTAATTACCGCGCCAGGTGGCAGCGAGCGGGGGCTAGTCTGGGCTGACGGAGCCAGCTGGGGGCGCGGGTCTGCTGGCTCCCGGAGTCCCGGATTCGCCTTCCAGTGCGGCTTCTTCGGAGCTGGAGGAACCTGGCCTCGCAACCCTCCTTGTTGGAGAGGTTCTAGAGAAAGGTTCAAAGCAGGTTTAGTGGGACCGAGAGCTGGGGACTTTGTGGAGGGGGCCCTCTACCCCTGTCCCTTGCAGTTTGGGCGGGGTCCCTGAAGGGTGTTGAACCGACCGGCCGGAGCGCTGCATCCTCAGCTCCTTTGGCGGGCTTTGGCAGGTGCACTGCACGCACCGCTCTCTCCGTTACTCTTATATTGTTTAAGCCGTAGCAATTCAAGGGTCCACAACTGAAATCTCTACCTCATCTCACAGATCAGCAAATTGAGGCCCAAAGAAGTGAAAGGACTAACCTTTTGCACTTAAGGGTGGAAAGGAACGTAAACCAGGTCTCCTGAGTCCTATAGGGTTCAGGGCTTTTTCTACTGCTCTATGCAGACGTGACCGCCTTCTTAGCACAGGCCAAGTGTTCCAGGCAGGCCATAGCCTGTTCTTGGCAGGCTTTGAAGGTTGAATGTGAGGTTAGAGGCAGAGGATTGGTCTCTGGATTCTCTTGTTGGGCGCTGTTATTCTCAGGATAAATCACTTAGGTGACAGTTTGTTGCATACCTGTCCTGTGCCTGCATCAAAATCGCAGGGTAAAGGGAGCCCTTAGACCTAGCCCAGCCCCATAAAGTGCAACCCACAGGAAACAGCAATCCTTGTGTTGTACCCAAGGAAGCGAGTATAGGTAGTCTCAGGTGAAATCCCTTTGGGAGGGGATAGGGTTAGGGATGGTTTCTGGGGAAGGGAGGATTTGCAATTGAGCCTTGGGTAGATTACCAGTTAGGAAAGGAGGAGGACTGTGCATCAGGCCTGAGTACTAAGAGAGAGGCAGGACAGCTCACTTGTTAAGTGGCTGGTCAAAGGACAGCAGAGTCAGGGCCAATGAGAATTTGGCCTTTGAGAGAGAAGCACAAGGACAGGTGAGGTGCCAGCTGCTCAGAACTCAAGCTTTGAACCTGACCCCAGAGGTCTTTAGTTTCAGATCTAGGGTGAGCAATTGGCTGGGAAGTCAGCACCCTGTGAGCCCAAGGCTATGGCTCCAGCTGGGAAATATTCAGGCTTCTAATTTTGCTTTTCCGTTTTTCCTTCGCTGAGGTTTCAAAGGGTGTCTTTATCCCTTTTCAACCGTAACTTCTAGAATTTAGATATTTGAAGACTTGAGGGCTTGGACCTACTATTGGACCTCTGATGGGCAGGGCATTTACTGTGCTAGGAGTAGTTAGCCAACAAATAGCTCCTGAGCTCCTGCACTGTGCCAGGCACCAGTCTTGGCCTTGGGGATACAGCAATGAACCAGACAGGCAGCATCCCATACCTCATGATGCTAACATTCTAGGCTTCCATCCTCCACAAGCTTAAAGTCTAGTTGTAGTATGGAGGCAAATACACAAAAGACATCTGAAGAAGTGCTGAAATGGGACCACAGAACAAAGAGAATCCTGCGCCTCTCCTCTAGTGGTTCAAGGCTCTGAGGTAAAAAGGCTTGAAGCTGTTGGCTATGAGATTTGGAGAGTCTGTGGGCTTCTATGATCCCAGCTCCTAGTTGCCAGGGGTAACCCACTGGTAGCTGCATTGATGACCTTAGATATGGCATTGGAGAACTGCTCTGCAGAGCTTCTGCCAGTCAGGTATGGCAGGAGGGAGCTGGTGAGTGTTGGCAGCTGTGATCTTGCTAGGTATCCATAGAGATTGGTGCCAGGTAACCATGGGCTTCTTCAATTCCAGCATCCGCAGCTACTTGGTGAACTCTGTAGCCCGATTGCCCTGATGGGTAAATGGAGCCTGCACTCTGCCGATTGAGTCTAGGTATCCCCGATCTCTGATTCAATTTAAAATGATGCTCCCTTTCCTATTTTGTAATCATTGATTCTCAAACTTCAGCACCGAAAGCTTGTTTGAACACAGATTGCTAGGCTCCACCCAGAGTTTCTGATTCGGTGAGTCCTGAGTGGGCCCGGTAATTTGAATTTTGAACAAGTTCCCAGGTGATACTGATGCTCTGGGTCCTGGGACCACTCTTAGAGAAGACCACTCTTGTGATAGAACAAAGGAAAGTGAGTGATTTTCTTTAGATTATGCAGTGGGGCAGTCTGAAGCAAAGCCTGTGATTTAGCACTGGGAACTATCAGTATTTGCCTATGTACAATCCCCTCTCCCTCCCCCGCAGGAGGCCATAGAATTAAAAAGAATATTTTATCTTCATCAGTACACACACAGAGAGAATATGTTGCCATATAATTAGAGAATAAATAGGTGTCCTGTGTTGGATGTACACTCCATGCCGTGTGGCTCTGTGGGGGGTTATTTTAGCAGTGTTATAATTGAAAAGGTGTCATCCACTGTGAGAGCCCTTCATGAAACTTTCATGGCCTGGGTGGTGATTGTCCAAAAAGGTAAGTCGTCTTCATTTATAAGAAAGAGAGAGAGATTGCTTCTCCTGCTAATGGGACTATCTGTGTTTCATTTGACAGTAACTATACAATGTGTTCTTAGGGGAGAGAGAAAAAAATTGAATAGCCAGTGTGAACAGGGAGGAGTTGGAGGAAGTCCACATCACAGGTTTGCAGATCCATTTGTTGAACATTTGGAATGTTTTGAAACTCTGTTAGTCTGTTTCACCTATATTTCTGATGTGAAGCTGTATCTCAGCAGGAAGAAAGGAAAGTTTGTGTTTCAGCTTAGCTCGTTGGGTAAATATAACAGCACACTTTATCCCCAATGTGTTAATTAGACCCCAAAGAAAAGAACTGTAAAAGAGTTGTTCTCCTAAATGCTGGCATTTTTCATCTGGATCTTATTTATTGATTATTTTACTGTTGAGAAGGAGCAAAAATCCATGTTTTTATAGCAAATGAAGCTGGCTGCAGTAATTATGCAGGCTCAACATGTCTGTTCTGGAGCAGGAAGTTGGAATTCAGCCTGACTCTCAAACATTTGGGTGAGATTTAATTGAGAAAGACATTTCAAAGAACAAATATTTAGGAATGCAGAGTTTCACCGATGGTCTCTTTGGGCCAAGCCCAAGTATCTTGCTTTGAGCCTCAGAGATAGGGAGAAGCGATGGGGAGGGATCTGGTTAGCAACGTTGAGACCAGTCAAATGGTGAGGCTGAAACTTAGAGGTAATCAATTAAACTTAGAGTAAAGGAAAGAAAGATGCTTTCAGGGAATATAGCCCACCCCTGTAACTGGAGTGCAAGCAGAGGTAGATCGAACACTTTTTGAATATCCAATCTTGGGATAGGCTCGGTGAGGACAGGGACCAGGACTTATACTTGTTATATATCTCTTATACTGCTTGGCTCAGGTATCTATTGTGACAAGAACCCTTGGATGAAGCCGGTGACAGAAAATTTGAATTCAACTGGCTGAAACAATAAGGAACTTAGTGTCTCCCGTTGTAGGAGGTGAGGGCTATTCTGCACATGCTCGGTTTTTCAGTGGTTCAACAGCATATGAAAGTTCTAGATTCTTTTTATCTTTCCTTTTTCTCAAGGTCACAAGATGGCTGCAGCATTTCCAGGTATTACACTCTTAACAGTAATGTACAGAGGCAGAAAAGGCAGGAGGGAAACCTTTCCCAGAAGCCCCTCTGGAGACCTTTCCTAATGTCTCATTGGCTGGAATCATGAATCACATGTCCATGTTGAAACCAAACACAGGGAAGGGGAGGAGGCCATGGTAATTGGCCTACAACAATCTTGATTTATGTGTTGGATGGATCTCAGAGAGAAACAAAATTAGGATGCTTTTAGAAAGAAGAAAAGAGCAACCAACCACGTCTGCTGTACAATTTAAGGCCTGGGTGTGAATTCTCTTTATATTCCTTGTTAGCCCTGTGGCCCTGGGCAAAGTATTTCACGTCTTTGTGCCTCAGTTTACTCATCTGTGCAATGGGGATTTATTGGGAAGATAAATCTAAATTAACCCAATAATTACACTTGATTCCATACAAGAAGTAGATTATCTGAAGATTTGATTTCTGACACCAAAGAATTACAATCTAGTGTAGGAGACATGTGAGGACTAGACCATGTCGACTACCAAATACTCAAAATAGAGAGTAAATAAATAATTATGATTTGCAGACCCACCGTGGTAGAAGGAGCGTGTCAGTGGGAGTCACAGTAGTTATGGAAGGCTTCCTGGGGGAGGAGGTTCACAGTGCATTCTGGAACTCTAGCATTTAGGTGTGGATGGGTATGAGCTCCTTCTGCCCAACTTATGCCCTCATGCTTTTCTTTTATCAGTGGTAAAATGGAACTGTTAGGCCAAAATGAGATCTCTCTACAATCATAGTGTCTTTGACAGTCTAAATGTAGCTGGTTGCGGTTCTGGGAGGCAAATCATGGTAGCTTCTTTGCAGTCTTGGATTCTATTCCTGGATTACCCATTAATCTCCACTTCTCATACTATATTTCAGTGATGATTAGATATTATTATTATTATTATTATTATTATTATTATTATTATTATTATTTGGATGTCTGGCTGCCATCATAAAATCTACATGCCTAAAATGAAATTTAATGTCTTCCCATCTCTCAAGCCATCTGCCCTTCTGGATTCTTCATTTTTGCTGTTGGCAGCACAGATGCTTGGGTTCCAAACCGTAGCAACACTTTTGATGCCCATCTCCTTCTATTTCCAATATGCAAGCACTGATTTTCTTTTGTTTTCACTATGTTTCTTTGAAATAAGTCCACCTTTCTAACATGAGACATCCCCTTTGTCCAGGTTCTTTCCACCTCGCAGGGTGATCGCACTAATCTCCTACTGTGATCTCTCATCCTTGAGACATAGTGCATGGGGTACATGGGGACACATGCTTCTAGAAGTTGTCTGTAGGGCTCTGCAAATAGGGTAGTTTGGAATTCTAGAGTAGAGGTGGCAATGAGTCTGGAATTTGTGGCTGTAGACATAATGTTGCTCGGATGCCATGTCCCAGACTCCCATCTCACTTTCCTTCAAGTCACCCTAAAGCATCATTTTTTACCTACCTGTTACCTTACATTTTTTACCCCATAGTATTCAGTGGTTGAAGCCTAAACTCCTCAAACATGTTTGCAAGCTTCCACAACCTACCATGTCCTGTCTCCCCATCTTTACCTGCTGGGACTCACCATCTCTGCCTCCCGTTCTGCTTTCTCTGTGTTTCTCTGCTTTTCCTTCCAGGGCAGTGTTAGAGCTGCATCCTCATTAGACCTTCCCTGACCCCCAGAGCCCTCAGTGATCTCAAAGCATCGATCTTTCCTTCCCCTGAACTTCTGTAGCAATTATTGCTTACACCACAGAGCCAGTGCTTACTAAGATGCAGCTGGTGCCCCGGCTCAGCGTTTTCTTTGGAATGCTCCTTGTCTTCCCGATTGGAAGCAGGACCATTGAGGTCCGAGATGGCATGGGGGTGGATTCTTCTTGGTATCCAGCATTGTGGCCAGGAAGCACATGGCACCTCAGGGCATATTAATAAATTATAAATAAATTGTTTATTTAAATAAATTATTGTTAGATGAATAAATCACAGGAATAGGGGAAATAAGACTATTTACCTGAAAAGTCAGCTAATCTTTTCCCTTTTTTAAATCTTAACCTCAATTTGGGGAAGAGACGACGTTTGATGAATGCCTGCTCTATCATTACTTTAGGTGATTTATTGAAGGAACTGTTTTAATTCAAGCCTTATGACAACCCCGTGAAGTTGGGGTCACTGTCGTCATTTTTCTGAAGAGGAAGTGGCGGCTGGGAGACGTTAGGTGGTTTGCCAAGCCCACTAAGCCGGCAGGAGGCAGAGTGAAAGGCAAGGTCAGTTCTTTCCTCCAGGCTCTGTTTCGTACATCCTCTTGAGGTCTCCCGACCCTGTTGGGGCCCTGTTCACCCAGTCTCTTTTTCTCCATTTGCTGTGTCCCCTGCCTCCTTCTGTCTCCTGTCTCTGATGAGACTCAGGCCCTCTTTTGTCCCGAGAGTATGTCTGGGGGCTTTTTAAACTCCAATGTTTTCTGTGACCTCTACTTGAGGACCTCTCCCTCCTGGTGGGCTGTGGCTCATAGTGATTGACGCACCTTTTTACCTTGACCATCTTTCTTGCCACCCTGAAGCGTGGGGCCAGAGAGTCCTTTTAGAGCATAAAACATTCTGCTAGTGGAATCAAGCTGGGTCTGAGCCAGGTTTTCTGAAATCTTCTGCCGGCCCTTTTCCCCCCATTTGACCATTTGTATCCATCCACCCTCCCCTGCCACCCTTCCTACTAAGTGTCTCTGGTGTCTTACCTGTGGAAGAGAGACACTGCTGACTTAACAGGAAGGTGGTCTCTTGGCGGTCTGCCAGCTCCAAGAGCTATGACTGGTGTTCTTCCAACTTCTACAGCATACTTCCTTCCTCTCATTCATTCATTTTATAGATACTGAACATTGACCACATACTCAGTGTAACATGCAGCGTGCATTGAAGTGAGGGGAGGCAGATGGTAAGAACAGACACATTATATAATATACTTTGTAATGGTTACAATGAAGAAAAAAGCAGGATAAAGGGGTATTATGGTGATGGAATGCTGCTGTTTTACACAGTGTAGTCAGGAAAGGCCTCAGATGGTGATGTTTGAGCAGAGACTGAGAGGAAGGATGCCATGTGGTATCTGGGTCAGAGGGAATAGTAAGTGCAAAGGCCCTGAGGTGAGAAATGACCTGGTAAGTGTGAGAATCAGCAAGAAGGTAGCCGTGGAGAGAAGGAGGGGAGCTTGGTAGGAGGTGAAGCTCATCTTCAGCCTCTTCGTTGTCTCAGAAACATGGTCACCCTTCTTGCAGCTGTGTGCCCCTGGCTGAAAGGCCATTCCCCTCTGCTCAGCCAGGTCCTACTCCATCTTCACAGTTCAGCTCAGGTTCCCCGCCTTGTAGAGGGCTTCCATCTCTGCCATCTCTCATCAGTCCACCTCTCCTTTGAGTTCCTACAACTGTCTCCTCTTCACTAAACAGCAGAGCCCTCAAACGCATACTGGCTGGTTTCCCTTCCCCTGCACTTGGCCTGCCTCCGCAGATCTCACCTCCCTAATGAACCAACTTCCCGAAACCAGTTTATTCCCCTCCCTGAGACCCTGCACAGAGCTGGCTGGGCTCAGTGTGCACCTTTTGGTGATGCTAGTTTCAGAGGTGGGGAAGAGGTAGGCTCTGCAGATATCTGTGGGTGGAACCTTTTTCACAAGATGCCCATTGTCCCTTCACAATAGACAGGAAATCTTTTATTCCAGACATTCTTGGAGTACTTTGAGCTGGGAAGAGGAATCCACCTTTCTCAACAACTTGTGCAACTTTGGCTCTGCTAGGGGAGGGAGAATAGTTAGGATGTGAAGAAGCTCCTTTATTAGCCTTTTATTGCCCACTCAACAAGGGATAAGATATTCCAGAAGCAGAGGAGGAAGGAATTCACCCAAGATTGCTGAGACCTTGCTGCCATCCAAGGGAGGATTCTGGGTGTGGAGGTTGTTCTGTGAATGACCTTGGGCAAGTCATTTAACCTTCACATCCATTCTATGGCATTTTCTTCTCAGCCAAACCTGCTCTTTCCTATCCATTGTAGAAGAAAATGACCAATAAATCTGATTTTAGGGACCCGAACTACTCCCCAGGTTGGTCTTTGCATTAGTTTTGAGACCAATGGTTTTAAAACTTGTGAAATGTACAGATGGTTCCATTTTCAGAGGGGAAGAAGCTTCCCACAGACTTCCAGTATTGTCTTAAATTATTAATTTAATACCATTTGAATATATATAAACACAAAACTTGGCATAAACAACTTATGCTTTATAACCTTACACATTCTTAAATCCCAAACAAGTTTATAAATTAAAATGCAAACTACAAAGCCAATAACATTCAGATTAACAATATTAATTTAATGTGATAGATGATGTTGTTCCACTGAGACTAATCACCCCTTGCTATGTAATCGTGGTTTTGGCTGCATGGAGCATTTTGGTTACTTCCTCTACCATGTGCCCCGTGGTGACTCAGCTCTTCCCGCTGCTTTTCTCAACTGGAATGACTGTGAAACTTTGTTCATGCAACCTGCTGAGGGGGTCATTTGGCCAGCATGTACCCAAAAGCATTTGTGTATTAGGCTGTGGCTTTTTTCTCATTAACCCACACAATTAAAGGAGTGCTATTTAATTCTACACCCTGGTGCAAAGCTGGGCATTGAGACTGAGTATCGATGCTTGGTCCCAGAAATAAAAACACAACAGTAATTTTTACAGAGTCCGAGGAACCCCTGTTTGAGAACAGCTGTTGAGCTCTTTAAAATAGCGCCCCCAGTGGTCTGAAAGAGTTCATGCTGGAACTGCTGCTTATATTCTGCAATCGCAGTGCTAGAGACCATGTTTTGAACCTTTGTAATGCACCATTATTTCAAGAGGTAGGTAGAATTGAGGAAGGTGTTATTCCCACTGTGCAGATGAGAGTGACAAGGTTCCGTCTGTCATTGGTAGCATCTAGGTTCCACCCAGGTCTGCAGGACTCAGAGCCCAGGAACTTCCTTCCAGGCTTCACTGTCTCCCTCTCTGCAGACCCTCACCAGGCTTCAGGGTGCTTTGAATGATGAGTGTCCCGGGACTTGGAGTAATCTGGGAACCTCTAGATTCTCACAGCAGACTCGAGCTTTCTGGTGGAGCAGTTAAGACATGTTCTTTAGTCCAGAAAAGAGGAGTGAAGCCAGTGAAGAGGACAGAACTGAGGCACAGTCCTCAGATCCTGAGGTGGCAGTGGCAGGGATGGCGCCTTCTCTGAAGGCATCTGGGAGGGGGATGCTGGTTACCACCACAGAGCTACCTTGACAACTGGCACCTTTATTAGGGCTTCAAACGAGCAAGCACTTTTTTGGTGCATTTACTTTCAGGTTTGTGGGGTTTTTACATTTTTTATTTTTATTATGGTAAAATACACATAACATAAAATTTACCGTCTTAGCCATTTCTGAATACATTTCAGTAGTAGTAAATACATTCATAATGTTGTATGACCATCACTGCCGTTCATCTCCATAGCGCTCTAGTTTGTGTTTTACAACAACCTTGGCAAAGCAGGTCACCATCCTCAGAAATAGGCTCAGGCAGTTCAAGTAAGTTGCCCAAAATCATACCCCAAACCTGGTGCCTGCCTCTCAATGGTGACCTTGAGTGACAGTGGCAGGCTTGGTTTCCCAGAGGCTCGTGTGGGGACATTTGAGGTGGCCAGGCTTCCTGAGGTTGGGCCTATCTCAGGAATCTGGGGTGATCTCAGAGGGCTGTTCTGGAATTGGTTTTTGGCGGGTCAGGGGAGGGGTGACTTACTCCTGTGTATCTAGGACCCACTTTGCCTCACAGCAAAAATTATTTGAAACCCACTCTTGCCCTTGGAAGTGCCCTTCCCCTGCCTGACCTGTCTGATTTATCATCCAAGCTTAGAATAAATACAATAATTAAAAACACCCCCAAATTTTTTTATCCTGCAGTAGATGAGCAACAGTCTACGTATGCAAATAAATGGCATGTCAGTTTCCATGAATATTAATTTGGAATGAGAGTCTGAAGCCCTAAAATACACTCAAAACCAACATTTTGACATTTTGCAACTCCTCTGACTTGCTCTGATTATATTTTAAGGTTCCCTGCTCCCAGTTGACCTCCCTTCCTGACCTCTCGAGGTTACCAGGGGTGACCTCTCAGGTCAGCAGGCCAGAGGCTGGGGGTGATGGGTGACTCCTGACCCTGGGCTGTGTCTGATCTTGTCCTCCCCTAAGGGGTCCAGGCCTTAGCATCTCCCAGATCCCAGCATTAGCAATGAGTCTCCAAGGCCAGGGGACAGTTCTGGGGAACACTGAGGGACACCTGTCAGCCTCAGGCTCTTGTCCTATCCGGGAGAGGGAAAGTGGGAGTTTGAAGGACCTTGGAAATCAGCTTGTCTTCCCTTTCCAGGCAGATCAGGAAACTGAGACCCTAGGATGGGGGCGACTTACTCAAGATTACACAGTGACTTAATGGCAGGAAGCGAGAAACCTTATTCATTCTTTGCCCTGAAAAGCACATTTCTTTTTCAGTGTGTGTGTAGGAAGGGGTGGGCAGAGTAGCATTTGAAGTTTGTATACTTTTGGGAAAGAGTCATTCTTCTAGGGTGAACATTCTCTCAGAGATAGACAGTGACTGGAAATCCTGCCTTGTATCCCATATGACTTGAAAGAAATGATTTCCTCCTCCCCCAGTACATTTCTAGAATTAATGTGAGGTTGCATCATAGACCACCCCCTAGCCAAAGCGTTGGAAGGGCAGGACTGCCTCTGAGCAAACCAGATGGGGTTAACAACTGGCCAGAGGACCAGCAAGGGGACAAAGAGGGAAGTGACAGTGATTCCTGGGTCCCACCACATGGGGAGGGCTCCACTGGGGAGGGAGGATTTTGCAGCCCCGTGTCCCTGCAGAAGTTGGGTCCTGCTGCTTACCGGGTTAGCTTGGGCTACCAGTTCTCCTCTGCGACTCCTTTTCCTTTTCAGTAAATATTGGATTATCACCCTCACTTTATGTTGCTTTGTGAAGATTAAACGAGGATTTAAAGTTCCAACATCATGGCCCCCCACAGTAGGTATTCAGTACATCTAGATTTCTTTCTTTTCCAGGTAGGTTTATCTGACTGACTGCAATGGGTCAGTGTGGATATGTGTACACCTGTGTTCATGATGCTGTATGGGTCTCTCTGTCTTTGTTGGTATGTTTCTACATGTGTTTGTGTGTGTATCTGCTGTCATGCATGTGTTGGTTTTTGAGTGTGTGGTGGAGTGGAGAAGTGAGTGTGTCTATGTGTGTTTGTGAGTGGCTGTTGGTGTCAGTGTTTCCATGACCGTATGTGCGCACTTGAATGCGATGTTGTGTGGTGACAATGGTCATGTGTGTGAGTGTGTGCACAGGTGTGTGTGTAATGCAGGGCTGGTGTGGGAAGAGCTGGGTGGGATGGGGAAGGTTTATGGTGCACAAAGAGCCCTGCACCTGGGGTCTTCTCTAAGGTCTCCCACCCACTCACCCAAGTCCCTGACCCCAGGTCCCTGGAGCGCTTCCAAATTGCCCTAGGTCCACTTTCCTCTACATCCCTGTGGGCACCTCAGCTGGCTGGCCCCTGGTTCATTTGCATTTATGGTTGCATATCACATGCATATCATTTGCACTGTCTACATAGACTGCTTTCAGTTCTGCAGTTTTCAAGGTAAAATGTAGTTGCTTTTCCTGAAGGTCATTAAAAATTGCTGCTTTTTCTTTTATTCTTTCTGGTCCAGAGCTCCCTCTCTGAATTGAGGGCTGGGAGGGAAGGAAGCCCAGAAACCTGTTGTGCAGAAGGACTGGTTCCATGGGTAGAGGCCCTGGGACTCTGTCAGGAGCACTTTGGGGGAGAAGACTTTCTTATTCCATGGGTAGTTACTATGTCGTGTCAAACCAGGGGCAAATACAGTCCACCTTGCGTCCTGTCTCCTAGTTCTCAAGCTCCCACTAACTTACTCCCGTGGGGATGAAAAGGAAGGGCCACCTCAGATGTCTTAGCACCTCTGTAACTATCCCTGGCTGGGAAGGGACTGTGAGGCCAGGTCTGGCTTTATGGGAAACCAAGGAGCAAAGGATGTCTTGTCTTTTCCAACACCTAACGCATAATTGATGATATTCTAACACTACAGAAAATACCAACCTAAAAAGCTTCTCCAGGAGGGCTGTGCCCAAAAAGTATCTTCCTTACAGGCCGTCACTGTGTTCAACATAACCTCCAATACGGGTCTCAGTTCTGGCTGCGTGGATTCTGGCAAGTTACCTAACCTGTCTGGGTGCCCATTTTTCTCATCTGTAAAGGGGGAATAGTAATTGTAGTTGATGCTAATAATAGTGCCTAGGGTTGTTGTGACCATTAAATGAACTGTGCAGATAAAGGGCTTAGCTTAGTGCATGGAACACAGTAAAGACGCAGTAAATATTAGCATTGCCAGTCCCCATGGGCTCCATTAGGAAAGAGAGGTTCCCTGGTATGTCTTTGACATGTTAGTATAAATCGTTCTTCAGAGGTTCTTCAGACTAGCAACAGGCAGCAGGCTTGACTCCCTTCAGTGCCTTCCAGGAAGTGAAGCCCCCAGGGAACTTGGGCTGCCTTTGCCTCCCACTGGGTGCCACCGCTTGCAGAGGAAGTGTGGGAAGCAGAAGATTCCTTGGACGTGTTGTCAGGGACTCAGGTCCTCACTCTTGCCTGGTCAGGGGTCAGCAGCATCTTGTTTCTTTCTCAGAGTCAAGTCATTCATTTTCTCCTGTGTGTCTTTGCTCTGAGCAAGGCCTGCTGGGCATCAAGGGCCCATCTCCAGCTCAGCAGGCTTGGGTTCCCCAGAAAACAGAGCTTGAGGCAAAACTTGGTGCTGGTGCTTTACTGGGGGTAGGGGTGTCATTTCAGGCAAGGAGAGTGAGAGGAAAAGGAAAGGAGGGAAAGCAAACGTCAGCCAGCCTCAGCGTCGTGAGGAAAGAAGCTGGTCGCTCAGTCATGAGGCATGTCTGCAGTTAGGTGGAGTGGGGCGCGTGACGCAGAGTGGTCACTGAGTGTACAAGGGAGAAAGTTCATCTGATAGCATCTTGGCCTCTCAGTGGTCCAGGTTTTTCCTGTGGGGCATTTACTCCCCTGCACGTGTGGGCCCTGTCACGTGGAGAAGCCACTGGAGAAGCCCAAACCCCATGGCCTGTGGCATGGCGCCTCTGCTGAGCCGGAAGTGGCAAGAAAAGCCAGCACCTCTGGTGGGCCCTACCTGGGCGCTGGAGCGGCCACAGCTCCTGTGGTGCGTGCAGTGGAGGCTGTTCCAGAGCCTGGCCCTCACCCCAGGGGAGGCTGAGACAGCTGGTGGTGTCAGATGAGACCAGGCCATGGTGGCCGCCTGGCTGTCCATGGAGAAGGTAGTGGACAGTCTAAGAGGTGGGTGGGGCCAAGCAAATCGGGGAAGGCACCAAATAGGGTCTCATCCAACCACTGTTAGTAGTTAATTAATGCAGTGTTGAGACCAGGCGCTGGAGTCCGGACCTTACCTTGCAGGCTGTGGGGAGCTATCAGCATTCCTGAGCAGGCGAGAGATCCACTCGGCAGTGACGGGGTCTGTTAGTCAGCTCAGGCTGCTGCAACGGAAGACCACAGCCTGCGTGGCTCCAAACACAGACGTTTATTTTCTCACGGTGCTGGAGGCTGGAAGTCCAAGATCAAGATTCTGGGTGATCTGGTGTCTGGTGAGAACGCCTCCTGGCCTGCAGGTGGCTGCCAGAGGAACAGAGAAGGCGCATGCGGGGGACACGAGAGAGCAAGCTTCCGGTGTCTCTTGTGATAAGGACCCTAATCCTACCAGGTCAGGGCCTCACCCTTATGACCTCACTTGACCTTAATTACTTCCTTATCCAAATAGAGCCACACTGGGGGTTATTAGAGCTTCAACATATGAATATTGGGGGAACACAAACATTCAGTCACTAACATAACACAGGGGTTGTTTGGAGAGGGTCCGTTTTCTGGTCTGCTTGTCCTTGCCCACAAAGAGGCAGACGTGAGCCGTTTACAGAAGCCCTGGCACTCCCAGCTCGGAGCGAGGGGACAGACAAGCCTCAGAGGCTGTGGCTGGCCATGGAGTTCCATTCATCATGGTAAGGCGCGGCCCCCTGATAGCACCCATGCATGTCTTAGTCACAGAGGAAAATTCCCTTCTTGAGTGAGGTGTGGTGATTCAAAGCACTGTGTCAGGGACCAGAGTGCCTGTGGTTTGAACCCCAGACTTGCCATTTTAAAAGCTGGGTGACCTTGGGCAGGTGACTGAACCTCTACATACTTAATAGCTGTGTACTGAGCACTTCCTATGTACTGGGCCTGTTTTAGCTGCTGGGGCTACAGCAGTGAATGATACACGACAGACTAAAATCCCTCCCTTGTGGAGGATAGCAGTGGCTCTTGAAGGTGACAAGCAACATGGAGAAAAGCAGGAAAAGTGGAGAGGGAGTGATAGGGTGGGGAGGGGTTGGAGTTAAAACTGAGTGGCTAGGCAAGGTCTCAATAAAAATATATGACACCTAAGTAATAGCACAAGAGAGGGGAGGGAGTGAGCAATGTTGATGTCTAGGGCCGTCTCTCTGAGCCTCAGTTTCCTCACCTGTACAATGGGATAGCACCTACCACACAGAGCTGCTCTGACAGTTAAATGAGTTAATCCATGCTGTGGGCTTAGACCCCGCCCGGAACACAGTAAACACTGGTAATGGCACCACCATTCAGGTGGGAGCCTGTCCCCGCTGCCTCTGGGGCTCCCTGGGGCTTCCTACGACAGGGTTTTCTGTGGCCTTCATCTCCCCAGGAGTGGGAGAAGCTCTGCTCCAGCCCTCCCACCCCCTCATTAAAACGGACGCACAGCCCGCAGTTTGAGAAGCAACACATGCATTTTCTTTCTACTTGGGCGGTTAACTCCCAGAGGGAATTGCAGAAGAGCCTTTAGCAAAACCCAGGTTTAGGAAGCAGCTTTGAGCCTTTCTCTGGAACATCTGCTGGCAGAGGGGGCCAGGCGTTTCTGGCCCAGCTCAGGGCTGGGTGCTGGGAGGGGTTGCCCACCTGGAAAACCAGACGCCAGAAGTTGGGGTGTGGGCCCTACTCTGCTTTCCCCTTCCTGGCTGGGTGGCTGCCCTGCTCTCATCAGCAGGCACTGAGAGTCCCTTCAGCAATTGGGACACCATTATTTACTATCTCAGAGATTTTGTGGCTGTAATTTACCACCACTGCGAAGCCTCGGGACCTGAATCCCAGTAGCCCTCTGTATAGATATTGCATCTAATCAATCCTCTATTACTATGCAAATACATCCTATAGGCTACTGATGTCTTTTCCTTTCAAACACTTAATACATAATTAATGATACCTCTAATGCCACAGAAGACACCAACCCAAAACGCTTCCTGCTATAATTTATACCCATCCAGACCAAAAGATCGGTTTATTGGTTCACTTATCATTCAGGAGTATGCCTCTCTCCCTGCCCTCCCATGGAGTCTATGGAGGCGGGACGCCCTGGGCGAGCAGCCTGCCCTCCAGACAGCATTGAGCCACGCAGGGCAATGACTGTGCGTGGGAGGGTGCTGTGTGCCAGCTTCTTTGTGGATTATCTCATTCAGTCCTTTCAGACCACTGTGAGGGAGGGCCTCCTATTATCCCACTTTCCAGATGAAGAAACTGAGGCCAGAGTGGTAACTCAACCAGAGGTCACACTTGGGCCTCCCTGCGTGGCAGAGGACTTCTCAGGAGGGCTGGGAGGTTTGACTTGGACTGTGAGCGGTGTGACTTGGGCAAGTGGTTTAGCTTTTCTGAGTCTCAGTTTCTGAACCAGTAGAATGGCAGCCGCAGTCCTACTCTGCAGGATTATTTGAGAAGCAGAGCTAATGGCACGTGTCAGGCATTGAAATCATGCTTGCTCGTTTCCTTATTTGGAGGTGACGCAGTGAGGACATTGCTTCTGCGGGGTGTGGGGGTATTGTTTTGGCAGCTGATGGTCATTTTTGGCTGGGGAGGGCGTGGTTTCAAAGGAGATAAGGCGTCAAGCTTCTGTTGTCTGGAAACACACCTTCTCCGGGCAGACTGGGCACCGCAGGAAAGAAAGCCCATCATAGGGCCACACGGGAGGTTTCTCCCACTAGGCTTCAAGCAGCACCAGGCTTAGGAATGAAGGAACCGTGGTCCCTGTCCTTGAAGCCCTGCCTCAGCGGAAATGAACCTGTGTGATGAGGCGTGATGGAGGTCAGCACACAGGTGCTAGAACCCCGACAGTGAGGGGCACCTGGATAGTGGTGTCAGTGGACAAAGGACGGGGAGCCTGGTGATGGGTGGGAGGTGGCCCACACACAGCACATGGAGACGCCTGAGAATGAGGATTGAGGTGAATTTCCAGTATGAGATGGTGGGCACCACATGGGGGGTGGGGTGAGCTGCCCATCTCGGCCTGGCCCTTGCACCTCCATTCTCATGTGGCCAGGAAATGGACTGCAGACAGGCAGAACCTCCTCCCTACCTGGGCGAGAAGAGGAGGCTGAGCAGAGGTAGGGGGGGACTAGGAGTAAGGGGAAGGCTGCCTGCACACAGCCACTGTGGCCTGGCGGATGCAGAGCCTCCGAGAGGACTCCTCATGGACCAAAGGCCTGGGCTTTGAGCTGCTTTCCTTCCCTCCAGCACAGCCCTTTCCGTACCCCCATGGGGCCCCCAGGCCATGGCCCCTCCCTCTTCCTAACCTTGAATGGTATTGAGGGCACACATAGCTGATGCCCCCCGACCGAAAAGCTGCTCCCCGCTCAGGAGCCCTCTGACTTGCCTTGAACCCTGTCGCCTTTTGCCTGGGACGCCTCCCTCCTCTCCTGTCGCTCCCAGTCCTACTCCCCATGACAGGCAGAGGGATTTTCTAAAGTGCAGAGTGGACCATATCCCTGTCCTGTCAGAAACCCTTTAATGGTTCCCCATTGCCCTTGGGATAGAGTCAAAACTCATTAGCACAGCAGTCAAGGCCCGGCTGCCTCTCCTTGTCCTCTCTCCACTGTCCACCCTGTACTTTATGCTCTGGTAGCAATGACCTGCTTCCAGTCTCCCCTCCCCCAGGTGTGTCACACCTCTGTGCCTTGCTTATGCTCTTTTCTGTTGCAGTGATCCTGCCTATTTCCTTAGTCTGGCTGACTCTTACTCATCCTTCACATTTCAGCCCAGACACCACCTCCTCCAGGAAGCCTTCCCTAACTTCCCCTCCCTCCACTGGGCTAAGTGATCTGTGTTTCTGTTCCCCTGGTGCTCTACTTATTACAATCTTATAACTTCAAACTGACAGTGAGAGCCTCAGGAGCAGGGGTCTGGTCAAATAGGGACCCAGTACGCAGTCATCTCTGACACACAGTCCGGCTAAAGATGCATTGTTATTATTAAACCAGGATAAAACCTTGCCCTTGATTTGAGACCATGATACCTGCTTGTGACTATCCCTGACCTGCAGGGAAAAGGTGGGATTTGGCAGCCAATTTTGGGGTGGACTGTAAGATGTGGGAACCTCAGAGCCTTGAGACCTGACCAGGGTTTTGTTAGGAGGATGCAGGCTCTGCTGGATTTTAGAGATCATCGGTGTTCTGAGTACCTGGAGGGTCCTGGGGAGTGTTGGGGTGAATGATGTACAGGTGGCCTCAGAGACTTGAGAAATGAGGATGATCCCGAACAGTTGAGACACGTAGATGGTAAAGTCATTTCGTACATTTCGTTTTCCCTCCTGGTCATGTCTCTAGATGCGTTACATATTTTAGCGTTTGAATTGCTTTAATCAGCTCCCTACTTTTTGTCCCCTCCCACTACATGTGTAACAAAAGGGATTTAAGAAGAGGAAAATATTCAAAAAGTAGGAGACTGAAATGGGTTTTCAGGGACACAGTGGTGCCTCCTTTCCTGCTTTCTGCTGAGCCGGGGTCGAGAAGTGTGGAAGTGTGGGGAAGAGCCCCTTGTTTCTTCGCTGTGGGGGAGGACGATGCAATGACATCACCGGATCCTGAGCTCTGAAGGTGGGAAGGGCAGGGAGGACCTGGTTTGGGGCCAGGAATTGCTCTGGGGCTCCCCAGTGGAGGCTCTGTGTCCTTCTGGGTAATTTCCATCTTTAATTTCTTAGCGGTTTATGAACAGGGAGTAAATCAGGATCCTGCACTGACTGCTTCATGTAAAGATTAATAAACCGGAGATTTATGGGGCAGTGGCAGAGGAAGGCAGTGGAAATGGAGAATGAAATGAGACTTGGTTCCCAAGGGGCAGGGCCTGGCTCCAGGATCTTACCTCCATTGTGGCTAATGTGCTCAGGGTCCTTGCTGGGATCCTGGTCTTTCAGGGCTTGAAGTCATGGTTGGGTGGGGAGGCTGGGACTGGGCCCTGGCCTGTGTTTTCTGCCTAGGATTGAATCAGGTCAAGGTCAAGAGGACAAATCCATTCCTAGGACTGTCTAGGTTGACATCCTAACATCCAATCTTTAGAGTGGCATAAAATACAAGTTCTGGGCCTGGATTCAAGCAATCTAGTTTTGAGTCTAGAGCCAAAGAAATGGAAGTTCACATTTCCTTTGGCTTTATCAGTTAGGTAGCAAGTATCAGAAAATCCTGACACCAAAAGCTTAAGCTACAAGAATCCAGGTCCTTCCCACCTCTCTGGATGCTCTCCTTAGCATGTTGGCTCATCCTCATGCTAGCATGTTAGCACCTCATGGTGGTGAGATGGCTGCTGTAGTTCCGGTCATCACATTCAGAGATGACAATGTCCAGTGGAAGAAGGGGGTGCCTGGCTCTCACTGGGTATCAACTTTTATGAGCAAGGAAACTTTTCCCAGAAGCCTTCCTGCAGGCTTTCCTCATGCCTGATTGGCTTAAACTGGGTCACATGTTCCTTCCTAGACCTGCATGCTTGCCTGAGTCATGTTGGAGAGGAGTGGGCACCTGGACAAAATGGTGCACTCTGGGAATGAAGAAGGGAGCATGGCTGCTGGACAGGCATTTACTGCAGTGACTTTGGGTAATTGGTTTTAGCTTGTAAACCTTAATTTCCCCCTCTGTAAAGTGACGATTAAATGTGATAATGCACACTAAGTGCTTAGCAGGTTACCTGACACATAATGTGTGCTGAGTTAGGTGTCAGTACTAGTAACAGCTGAGTGAACCTGAGCACTCTTCATCCTGTTTGTGTGTCAGCACTGTGTAAAATGGAGGTGCTATTATCCCCTCCCTGGTCACACCTGCCTTTGTAAGCACTAGAGGTGGTGCTGTTACCGTTGTAGCACTATGGTATCCTTATACAGTGGGCTTTAGAGTCAGGCTGGAGTCCTCCACTGACCTGTGGTGTGGCTTTGGTGAAGTCAGTCACCTTTCTGAGCCTCAGTTTCCTCATCTGTAAAATGGTGATACATTACCTGGTAAGGTAGCTGGGTGGGTTAAGTAAATAGGCCAGGAAGTATGGCATCTCGATGGCATAAGGCCTGGCACACAGCAGGCCTTATTTTAGAACTCCCTGCCCTTCCTTACCCATCCTGGGTGCCCTTTTTCATTGGAGCAAGACCCTAACCAGGTGTAAGGATCAGGGTCTGTACCCTTGGGGTGGTAAGGTGAAGTGGGTTATATTAGTCAGAGTTCAGGTCCCCAAAGGTTTGGGGTGCCAGGCAGTTATCAAGTATTTTAGAGGGGACTAACAGACCAGGGGCAAAGGGAAGGCCAGGGCTCAGATGGCACGAGGTTGTCCAGAGCTCCCTGGGGACTTTGGATGCTGAATCTCTGACAGCGCAGCTAATTCTAGCTCCTGCTGTCTGCCCTTACCAGGGTTGGTCCAGCTGCAGGTCAAGGCCTCTCAGGTGGTGAGGACTGGGGATGGGAGTGTGGACAGAGGCAGATGGACAAACAAATGGGCCTGGGAAATTGCTGGGTTGCCAGAGATGGTCTCTACAGCCTGGGGGTCCTGGTGCACCCAGGCTGGCAGCCCCGGGCCATCCTAGACTCTCAAGACCTGCCATTGGGAGAAGTTAGCTCTGCAGGGGGACTGCCTGCTGAGGGACGCAGCTTAGTGGAGTGGTTCTAAGCAGGACCTCTAGGCTCCCCTTGCCTGGGTTCAAAGCTCAGTTCTATCACTCATCATGTAGATGACATGGGCCAATTCTTTTGGCACTGTGTACCTTTGTTTGCCTATCTGTAAAGTAGGATGTAAAACAGACCCTCCCTCCTGGGATTGTTGTGGGGATTGTACACAGGTAACAGTGCCCAGCACACAGGAAGTGCTCAGTGAGGATTAGTGTTTGAGGATAATAAGCAGATGCATTTCCAGCTTTCACAAAGCAAGTCGTATTCTCTCTTACTTGCTCTTCTACAGCCAAGGCCTCACTACTGAGGGCAGAAGGGTGGAGAGGAAGATGGAAAAACCCGTGCTTCATTAGTGATTAAGCATCAATATAGCTGCCCAAAGGGCCAGTGAGACTGCCAGAGAGGCTGGTGTGAGCACAAAAGGGTCCAGGCGGTGGATTAGCAAGGAAGGCGGGGAGGGAGCTTGAATCAGCAGCTCAGGTCATGGCTCAGGAGAGGGTCGGCGCATCTGTTCCTGTAGAGGGCTCGGGGGCAGCCCGGGCAGGAAAAGCAACCCTTCTCCCTCTGAAATAAAGCTTCATGAGGCCCTGACATAATTGGGGAGCCTGGAGGGCCAAATCCGGGGAAGATCTCTTGTGCCTTCTTGGCTTCGTTGACAACTCCTGTTCTGACTCAGCCATTAACTAGAGGCCTTCTCATACCTGTAATTGTCCCCCACTGTCCTGGCAGGTTATGTTTGTCCTTCTGTCACCTGGCACTTTGCACATACCCAGCAGGGCTCATCTGTAGCATACCCCTTCACACAGTTTTTACATGGCCAGGGTGCTGATCTCCGGAAAGCCCTGCTCTGGGGGCTGGCAGGGGTCATGGTGCATAATAGGGCTCTTCTGTGTCTGTGGCTCTGATATGGCTCAGTGTTTCCCAGCTGTGTTCTAGGGAAACACTGGGTCTACAGAATGCTCTCAAAGGCTCTGATAAGTCCTGCAGGAAATGACCCTGAAGGCTTTGTTTAACCCCTTGTTAAACTTATTTAACCACAGGATTTTAGTCTCCATAAAACTCTTCTGGCTTTCCAAAGAAATGGGTCCACTTTGGGCAACAATGTCTTAGGGAAGATACCATTCAACAAGGAGCAGAGTGCCACTTCCTTAGTCGCAGCTCTGTGGGTCTGCACAAACCGAGCGGAGCCAGCCAGTCCCCCTCTCTGGGCTTGTTTTTCAGCTTCAGAAAAATACAGGTGATGCTAATGCCTTTTCCTTTACTTACATACTAGCATGTTTTTAAAAGACTCTTTAGAATGGAATATTTCAAACTGACCCCTCATGTGCACTCCGCTCCTTCTTCAGCTATAACTTGGATTTCTCCTCACTTGTTCCATCCATCCACTCCCCCCAGTTTTTTATAAGGGTGATTTTGAAGATACAAAATTAAGTCCGTGGAAGTGCTTTGCAAACTTCAAAGTGCTGTACAAAATGTAAGACATCTATTAGTGCTATTATGAGGTTTATTATTTCATATTCCTAAAGTTCAAAGTGATGCATAAATGTAAGGCATCTGTTGTCATTATTATTATACTTCTCAATTCTTATTACTATCCAGTCACATCACCCGAAATACCCTATAATGTGGATATTTATGGAACTCCATTTGTGAGAAGTTGGGCTGAGCCCTGGGGGATGTAAAGCTTGAAGTCCAGCCCTGCTGCAAGGGGTCTTACGACCTAGTGGCGAGGTAAGACGGAAGATCTGAAAAACAGCCTTGCAATCTCTGGGTGCCTGGGCAGTGCCATATGAGGGAATTCTGGGGAGAGTTCTGGAGCAATTCAAGGAAGAAAAGAAGCAGAAGGCTGAGGAATGTGTAGCTGGAAGCCTTTTCTCATTGGAGAGGTTTTCCTCTGCTCAGCAAGGTTGGGCACTTACCTGGGCCTGGAGGCAGCTGCAGGGATAAGATGCCCGTTCTGGGACATAGCACCCTAGGGCCCGGTGATTGATGGGCCTGAAGGAGGGCAGTGCTGGGCCTTGGGGAGTGACTCTGATCTTCCTCTCTCCAGTGAGCTAAAGGTGCTGCTATCACCTTCCCCATGAGGATGGAAAATAGATGGAGCTCTGTTCCCTTTTAGGTGGAGCTCAGCGCAGCCTCAGTACACAGAGCCTGGTAACGAACAAACACACCCAAAACAACCCACATCTTTCTGAGGCCAGTTCACTGTCCAGTGGGTCCCCCACTTCTAATCACCTCAATCCAGTTCCCCTTCTTGGCTGGCTCCCTGTCCCTGACCTGGGACTTGACCTCTCTGCTGTCTGCCTCTCCCTACAGTCTGGGCGTTACTGAGGGCCTCCCCACTGGAGGACTCTGGCTGGCCCCCTCCTCCCCAAGGCGGAGACTCAGGGATTTGGGGTATGCAGCCACAGCAGGGCCCCCCAAGCTGTCATCCCTACATAGAGTTTTCTACGTAGAAGATGAAATTTCAGGGTCAGAACGTAACTCATAGGGGAACAAACAACTCTCTGTTGGCTGTAGATGCATTTGGCTTGCATTTTGCTTTTACAGCACATGAGCCAAGAGAAGATTTCACGTACAAATATGTATTTCCAATTTCCTTTGAATAACTAGAAAAATCTAGGCCCATATTCCTGCCTGGCAACAGTGCAGGGAGCTGAGTGGTGGCCTCTTGTTCTGCCAGGGTGTGTGATGTCCCCGTGGCCACGGCCCCCTGGGAGTCCTGGACTCATTGACCTTCCTGGCTGGGTCCTAGTGGGCATTTGGGCTGGCAGCCCCCCCCCACAGAGCCCCGCTGTGCTGAGAAGCCGCAGGGCCAGATAACCGCAAAGCTGTTGCTGCCTGACTTTGTTGTTTCTGGTCATGATGATTTTGTGCCCCTTGAGTGTTGCCTGTCACTCACTTCTCCTTGAGTGACTACTGGGGTCCTGGCAGGTGGCACAGTCAAGCTGGGTATCTGATGAGAGCTTAATAAAGGGACTGTTTATAACGGTGTGGGCAGAGTTTAGGGAAATCAACAAAGGGCAGTGCAGCACCCTGAGGCTGACAACTGTGGGGAGCAGTTAGCACCCTCGGGCCATGGGGACCTGGAGAGGGTGCTGCGTGGAGAGGCTGCCCGGCAGGGATGTGCCATCAGCAGGGATCTGGCTCACTCTCCTCCTCTGATTCTCAGCCGGCTGCCCTGTTAGCTGAACCCAGCTGGGAGCCGGAGATCAGGGAGCCTCCGTCGGGGTCCATCCCGCTCAGCCACCTGGGGCCCAGAGCAGAGGGGAGATCTGCAGGAACGCATGGAAAACGTCCAGCACAGGCAACATTATACAAATTCTGACCCCTCGGCTGGCTGTGTAGGAGGTGGTTCCCTCTGTATGGGGAAGCTGGCCTGATAATGGGGAGCAGTCCCCGCTTTGGGGTGGGGGCTATTATTTCCGGGGGCGGGGGTGGAGCTCCTCCCCACAGGCCTGGCCTGGTTTTACACTCTATTGGGTCTGCCTCCCCTCCAGTCAGTGTGTGTGTGTGTGTGTGTGTGTGTGTGTGCACGTGCAAGTGGGTGAGCACCCCCGCCCCCCTTCCCAGCTGCACCTTTCTCTGGAGCTCCACAGGCCTCCACACAGAGCTCTGAGGGCACCCTGGAGTAGGAGGAGGAGCAGGTCTGGCTGTGAGGGCTCGTGTGGTGGTGGTGGGACCGCCTTGCACTGAGCCTTCGGGTAGGGCAGCGCTTGCACACCCTCTGCGTGGGGCATCTTTTGAAGAGCCTTCCTGCCGTGGTGTGTTTTAAAAAGCTCCCACACCCCAAATTGCTTTCTCTACTAGCCTGCCTTGGATTCTGAGATACTATGCAGCATCCTAGCATCAGAGAACGTCAGAGCTTGAAGGACCTTCCCATTTAGCAGAGAGCAGCGTGAGGCCCAGAGAACGTGATGGGCCTACAGGGTGACATAGGGCGAGAGTGGGAGCAGGAACCGGGACTAGCTCCTGGGCCTGGGGGCTTGGGCCTCCACCCCAACTACCCTGCTGGGTGTTTCGCGGGTTGAGTCTGGTGGGAAGGCAGGGGCAGCCCAGGGGCTGTGTGGCTAGCCCAGGTGGTCTTAGGAGAGGAGAGTTTAAAGCCTAAAAGGATCTGCTGCCAAACTGGCCCAGCCCTGGGGACCTCAGGCAGAATGGAGTGAAGGAATTGAGATAAGAGCTATTTCAGATTATGTCCCGAACAGCAGGACCGGGACCACGTCCGCGCGGTGAGCTGGGGAAGGAAGGCACCGTCTGCTCCTTTTTTGCTCCTCTGCCTGCTGCCTTTTCTGCAGGGAGATGTTGAAAAGCAGGGAGAAGCTCAAAATGTGGGGCCAGGTAGGGAGACGCAGGCCCTGGGTGGGTGGTGGGCCTGGGGAAGTGGAAGGAATTCCCTGGAGGTAGAAGGCCTGGGTCTAGTTCCGCCGCTGCCGATGTGATCTCGGGCACAAATCATCTAAGGGCTGGGCTTTTGTTTTCAGCAAGGAAAGTAATACCTCACAGGATTGCTGTAGGATTTATTGTTATTAATACCCAATATTAATAATGCCAAGGATAAAAGCTATCATTTATTGAGGCTATCTGTGTAGCAGGCACTGGGCTCAGCAGTTTCCATGCATTATCTCATTTAACCCGTGAGGCAACTCCATGGGGACCCTGAGGCGCGAGGTGATTTGGCGAGTTAGTCCAGCGTGAGTTTGATGAGATAATATAGGAGACATTCTCTATAAACTGCCAAATCCCAGCATGTTTTCTGTAACCCTAAGAAAGCGTATCCCACCACCATCAGCATTACTGCCACGGGCTGTGGACCTGCTTGGAGACCTCATCCAGAATGGAGGTTCCCAGAGGCTGCTGCAGATCTGTGGGTCAGCCACTCCTCACACCACCTCCCTGGGAATCCTGCACAGGTACTGATGCTCTGAAGGAAGGCGAGAGCCTGGTACACAGGAAAACAGTCTTCTAATTCTGACCATTGGCCCTTTGCAACCTGTGCTTTCAACCGAGGCTGGGCTCCTGGAGGGCTGAGGGGCTGCCTCTGGGAGTGTGTGAGTATATGCATGTGTGATTATGTAAGTGTGGGGATGGGTGTGGGTATGAATGCGTGCATACGAGCATGTTTGCTCGTGTATGAGTGTGTCTGTGTCTGTGTATGTAAGCTGTTGAGTGCATGTGTGTATGATAGCATATTGTGTGAATGTGTGTATATGTGTATGTGCACAAGTGGGGCGGTATGTGTGTATCTGTGGGTATATAGGTCTGTGAGGTATTATGGGAGTGTGTGCTTAAATGTGTGTGACCATATGTGAGTGAGGGCTTGCAGAGGTGAGCCTGGGTGTGAGTGTATGTACATCAGATGTGAGCGGACAGGTCAAGCCAACTGGATCCCTGCCTCTAAGAGGTGGTCACTGGGGAAGCACTTGAATTATCCAGTCCTGCTGATGTGCCTGGTGGGATGCAGGATGGCATTACCCATGCAGTGCTGGTCTCCCACTCCTCACTGGGTGCATAAAAGCCATGTTGCCTACTGAACAGCTCCCTCAGCCATCACCTTCCCGGGGAGAGAGTTGGTTTTTATGGCTGTTCTTAAGCAAAATGGAATGTTGCTGATGGGCAAGCATGCTGAAGAGGCCTGTTTGGGGCAGGGCCCCTTGCCTCTCCCCCATGATGGGAAATGGCTCCTGCAGGCTGGACCTTGGCGCTTCTCCCCAGTAGGCACTCGGGAGAGGTGCTGGGCTGTGACCAGGCGTGAATCCATGCCAGGCCACTCACTGCGGCTGGGGGAGCAGATGGCAGGGCCAGGCCTTTCTGGCTGGCTGCCCCGCTGTCCTGGGCGCCTCCCTCACGCACACCTGCCTCTTGTCTCCGGGTCCTGAGGATGGCCAGGATCTCGCATCCTCTAGCACTCAAACGAGCAAAGACCCTATGCCACGAGAGACGAGGGATTGGCATCCTGCAGCTGAAAGGAGAATGGCTTGGGGAAGAAGCCCAGGGAAAAATGGGTGCTGGGATGTGCTGACTGAGATGAAGGTGAATTACAGAAGACTTGCTCGTCACTGAACCAGTTCATGAGATTCACGCCCCCATCTTGGGAAATGGTCTAGCTAATCCTTGTATAGCACATATAGTATGACAGGTACTTTATATTAACTGAGTCCATTCACACAGCAGCCTTATGAGGTAATAGTGTTATCACTTCATTTTACAGATGACAAACCCAAGGCTCAGAGAGGTGAAGAAACTTGTCTAAGATCACACAGCTGATAATAGGCAGAGCTGAAACTTGATACTCAACAGTCTTGTTCTAGAGACTGCTCTTAACTGCTGCGCTGTTACATCTCCAAGAAGCAGGCTGTCCTGTTGTTGATTAAATGTACCCTGTGTTGACTGATTCAAAGAAAGAGGTCAGTCACTGTCCTGGGCCAAGCAGGGAGCCGACATCTCAAGGGGAGATGTAATAGTGGACGAAGAATGCTTCCCACGAAATAACCCTGAGTAGAGAGGTGTCCGGGTCTCAGGATGTTGGGGCTTGAGCCTTTTTGTGCTCCTCCCACCCATGCATAGTAAGTACCCAACAGGTGATGATTTTTTTAATAAAAAAAGTTTCAGTAACAGCTTTATTGGAAATGTAATCTACATGCCATACAATTCACCATTTAAAAGTGCACCAAAGATTTTTAGTGTATTACTGTAATTCAGTGGTATTTAGTTTATTTGCAGAGTTGTACAGCTGCCACCACAACCAATTTGTAGTGTGACCACCACAATCATCCCCAAAAGAAACAACATGTCCTTTTGTAGTCACTCCCCTGCCTCCTGCCAGCCCCGGGCAACTACTCATCTCCGTTCTGTTCTCATGGATTTGCCTGTTTCGGACATTCGATATCAATGGAGTCATAAAATATGTGGTATTTTGTAACTGACTTTTTTCACTTAGCATAATGTTTTCAAGATTCATCCCTATTGTAGCATGGACCAGTACTTCATCCCTTTTTATTGCAGAATAATAGCCCACTGTATGGCTATATCACATTTTATTTAGGCATTCATCAGTGGATGGATATTTGGATTGTTTCTACTTTTTGGCCACTATATAAATAATGCTGCTATAAGTTTATATTCAAGGTTTTGCATGGATGTATGTTTTCATTTATTTTGGGTATATAGGTAGGAGTGGAATTGCTGGGTCAAATGGCAACTCTGTGTCTGACATCTGAGGAACTGCCAGGCTGCTCTCCAAAGTGGCCTTACCATTTCACGTTCCCACTAGCAGTGTGTAAGGGTTCCAGTTTCTTCACCACCTCATCAACCCTTGTTATTTTTCTTTTCTTTGTATATTTGCCATCTTGGTGGGTGTAAGGTAGTATGTCACTGCAGTTTTGATTTGCATTTCTCTGATGATTAGTGATGCTGAGCATTTTTTCACGTGCTTATTGGCTGTTTATCTTCTCTGGCCATGTGTCTATTGAGATCCCTTGCCCATTTTTTAACTGGGTTCCAGCAAGTTTGTGAAAGGAACAGTGAAGGAGTAAGTGAGTGAGCCAGCCTCCCACATGTCAGGCACTGGGGCTGCCAAGATAAAGAGGACCTCATCCTTGTCTCAGGGGGCTCTCAGCCTAGAGCTGAAGATAAACATGCAATTGAGGAATCAGTTCTGCTAAGTGCTTGGACAGCAGTAGATGCAAGAGGCAGGGTCAAGTAAGGAAGGCTTCCTGAAAGAGGAGCCATTTGTGCTGGTTCTTCAAGGGAGATAGAGAGAGCAGGGATGAGGAAAGGCCATTCAGGGGGAAGAACAGGCTCTTGGAGGAGGAGGCACAGATGTAGGGGAGCAGCCAGGAAATCAAGAGTTAGGGGAAGGGAAAGGTAGGGCTGGGCTAGGCATCTGGATGCTGGTTTTGGATCCAAGGAGAAAGTGCCCGTGTGGCTGAGGGGTGTGGAGTGGCAGAAGCTCAAGGTGGGTTTAAATTTGCCATCAGAAACCTGCTTGTCCTCAAGCCCTCCTGACAGAATTGCTGAAGCTGCTGCTGTGGTACCAAGTGGGTCCTTTTATGTTTTAGTAATTATCCTGTCACCCACCAAAAATAATTTCATCCCAGGAAGAAGGCAGGTTCGGCAGTATTGAGAACCGCTGCCGCGTATGTGCAAGTGGCCTAATTGGGGTTCATAAATCTACTTCTTAACAAGCACAATTAGGAATACTTATTGCAGGCCAGCTTGAGGAAATCAGGAAAGTGCTGTGAGCAGGAGCATCTTTTATGGGGCTTTATTTAATGTGACGGAAGACTTAGTTTGATCCTGGCATCCCAATTAGGCCCGAGAGGAGGAAGACACAACTTAAAAGTGGAATTTTACTCCAAAGTTTAATTCTGTGTAGTTTACTAGGCAGTATTATAATGGGAAGAGGGGTCGTCTAGATTGTTCTTTAGGGGGAAAATGGCAAATCCCATAAGTTTGTGAAAAGATAAGAGAGATTCTCCCATAAATCAGACTAGTAATATGGGCAAACACTCACATAAAGAGAGCTATTCCACCCCCACTTAAAAAAATTTTTTTTTTTCTCTGCTTTCTATCCACTCAGCTACTATGCCAGGTGCTGTGGGGAGGGCAGTGGTCTGTTGAACTAAGGCTCATGATGTTGTGAAATCATGTGAGATCTGGAGGTATTGGGGGGAATGGAGGGTAGACGTAGCAGTGGTTGATGAAGATACCCTGGTGGGCTAGAATAATCTGGAAAGCTTTCCAGCGAGAGCTTTAAGCTGGGGCTGGACTAATGGTCAGGGTTTAGGAGTGTGGAAGGGAAGAGGGAGTGCCGGGCCCCCTGTGAGCCCTGACCCAGGCAGCCTTCCCCGCAGGACGCAGGTAGGGCTACCGTGTGGGGCCCATGCAGGTGTGGCTGGACCTGAGCTGGGAGGCCAGGAGGCTGGTGCTGGCCCTGCCACTGCCTCACTGTGGGACTCGAGGAAAGTGCCTCGAGGGTCCTCTAAAAGGCTAAGGGTCCTTCCAGCCTTGACACTCTGGGATATGGGCACACTGGCTCTGTGTAGAGCTGGGGGAGCTGTGGGAGGGATGGAGAGGGTGAGGTTGAGAAGGGATGCGGTGTTATTGCCAAAGGATGCTCCAGTGAATTCAGGTGGCAACACACAATGAAGTATGAGAGAGTTGAACCTTTTGGAGATGTAAAGTAGAGAGACATCCAAAGATGCTCACATGTGGGGGTCAAAACACTCATATTGTCAATTCAGGAAAACCCCATGGAGAAAAGGGATTTCCAATTGTTCCATGATAAAAATAGATGGATGGATGGATGGATGGATGGATGGATGGATGGATGGATGGGAATATGATGGGCTTTGTGGTTGGTGTGAAGGAAAGATCCCTTCTATGGAGTCAGGAAGGCTTTGGATCATTGGATATGTTACTTAACCTTTCTGAACTGAGGCTTTTCATCTGAAAAATGGAGATTAAATAACACTTATTATTTTGCTGTAATCAAATAAAATAAAGTGCTTTGCACATAGTAGGTGGTTAATCATGTTGGTTCCTTTCTTTCTTCCCTGTTCCTCCCCAACCTCCCCAACGTACAATGCTTTCCATTTGGAAAATTGGGGTTCTTATACCTGCTATGCCTCCAGCTAGGTCTTGTTGGGTCAAAGGAGGTACAACACATGGGCAAACAGTACTTGGTGACCTGTGCTTGGCAGCCATAGAGTTGTAACTTGGTTTTTGCCAGACCACTGGGAATGGTAGCTGGGGGAGGGCAGGGAGATGGGTAAATGAGGTCTTGGAGCAGGGGTAAATTATATGCTGTGCCCTCTTAGCTTGGCGGGCTGAGTGGCAGGGAACTTTGCAGTGTGTGGCCAGGGCTACTGGAGGAGGTGTTGTTTGCGGTGCAGCCAGCCCTTCTGTGGGTCCAGGTGATGAGATCTGGAAGACCAGATTTCCACAGGAGCCTACGTTCTCGGGAGAACTTTGACCTTGAAGAGTGGAATCAAATACAATGGCAGATCTAGGAAACACACTGCTGGAGTTGCGCTAGTTGGGATAAAGATCAGAATTGAGATTCACTCAGCACTATCCATGTTCTAGCTGTGGCTTCAGATGTTTTTTTTTTTTTTAAGGTATTATTGATATACACTCTTATGAAGGTTTCACATAAAAAACAATGTGGTTACTATATTCACCCATATTATCATGTCCCCACCCATGCCCCATTGCAGTCACTGTCCATCAGTGTAGTAAGATGCCACAGAGTCACTATTTGCCTTCTCTGTGCTACACTGTCTTCCCTGTGATCCCCCACACCATGTGTACTAAACATAATACCCCTCAATCCCCTTCTCCCTCTCTCCCCACCCACCCTCCCACACCCCTCCCCTTTGGTAACCACTAGTCCTTCTTGGAGTCTGTGAGGCTGCTACTGTTTTGTTCCTTCAGTTTCCTTCATTGTTATACTCCACAAATTAGGGAAATCATTTGGTACTTATCTTTCTCCACCTGGCTTATATCACTGAGCATAATATCCTCTAGCTCCATCCATGTTGTAACAAACGGTAGGATTTGTTTCTTTCTTATGGCTGAATAATATTCCATTGTGTATGTATATGTACCACATCTCCTTTATCCATTCATCTACTGATGGGCACTTAGGTTGCTCCCATATCTTGGCTATTTATTAAGGTATTACTGATATACACTCTTATAAAGTATAGTAAATAGTGCTGCAATAAACATAGGGGTGCATATGTCTTTTTGAATCTGAGATCTTGCTTTCTTGGGGTAAATTCCTAGAAGTGGAATTCCTGGATCAAATGGTATTTCTATTTTGAGCATTTTGAGGAACCTCCATAATGCTTTCCACAATGGTTGAACTAGCTTACATTCCCTCAAGCAGTGTAGGAGGGTTCCCCTTTCTCAGCATCCTCGCCAGCATTTGTTGTTCTTAGTCTTTTCAATGCTGGCCATCCTAACTGGTGTGAGGTGATATATTATGGTTTTAACTTGCATTTCCCTGATAATTAGTGATACGGAGCATCTTTTCATGTGCCTGTTGGCCATCTGAATTTCTTCTTTGGAGAATTGTCTGCTCATATCCTCTGCCCATTTTTTAATAGGGTTATTTGCTTTTTGGTTGTTGAGGCATGTGAGTTCTTTATATATTTTGGATGTTAACCCCTTGTCAGATATGTCATTTACAAATATATTCTCTCATACTGTGGGATGCCTTCTTGTTCTGTTGATTGTGTCCTTTGCTGTACAGAAGCTTTTTAGCTTGATGTAGTCCCATGTGTTCATTTTTACTTTTGTTTCCCTTGCTCGAGGAGATGTGTTCAGGAAAAAGTTGCTCATGTTTATATTCAAGAGATTTTTGCCTATGTTGTCTTTTAAGAGTTTTATGGTCTCATGACTTACATTCAGGTCTTTGATCCATTTCGAGTTTACTCAATAATCCAGTTAGACAATAATCCAGTCTCATTCTCTTGCATGTAGCTGTCCAGTTTTGCCAACACCAGTTGTTGAAGAGGCTGTCATTTCCCCATTGTATGTCCATGGCTCCTTTATCATATATTAATTGACCATTTATGCTTGGGCTTATATCTGGGCTCTCTAGTCTGTTCCACTGGTCTATGGGTCTGTTCTTGTGCCAGTACCAAATTGCCTTGATTACTGTGGCTTTGTAGTAGATCTTGATGTTGGGGAGCATAATCCCCCTGCTTTCCTCTTCCTTCTGAGGATTGCTTTGGCTATTTGGGGTCTTTTGTGGTTCCATATGAATTTTAGAACTCTTTGCTCTAGTTTGTTGAAGAATGCTGTAGGTATTTTGATAGGGATTGCATTGAATCTGTAGATTGCTTTAGGCAGGATGACCATTTTGACAATATGAATTCTTCCTATCCATTAGCATGGGATGTGTTTCCATTTATTGCTATCTTCTTTAATTATGACTGTGTCATGAGTGTCTTGTAGTTTTCAGGGTATAGGTCTTTCACTTCCTTGTTTAGGTTTATTTGTAGGTATTTTATTCTTTTTGATGCAGTTGTGAATGGAATTGTTTTCCTGATTTGTCTTTCTGCTAGTTCATCATTAGTGTATAGGAATGCAACAGATTTCTGTGTATTAATTTTGTATCCTGCAACTTTGCTGAATTCAGATATTAGATCTAGTAGTTTTGGAGTGGAGTCTTTAGGCTTTTTTATGCACAATATATCATGTCATCTGCAAACAGTGACAGTTTCACTTCTTCCTTGCCTGTCTGGATGCCTTTTATTTGTTTGTGTTGCCTGATTGCCATGGCTGGGACCTCCAGAACTATGTTGAATAAAAGTGGGGAGAGTGGGCATCCTCGTCTTGTTCCTGATCTTAAAGGAAAAGCTTTCAGCTTCTCGCTGTTCAGTATGATGTTGGCTGTGGGTTTGTCATATATGGCCTTTATTATGTTGAGGTACTTGCCCTCTATACCCATTTTGTTGAGAGTTTTTATCATGAATGGATGTTGAATTTTGTTGATTGCTTTTTTGGCATCTATGGAAATGATCATGTGGGTTTTGCCCTTCTTTTTGTTGATGTGGTGGATGATGCTGATGGATTTTCTAATATTGTCCCATCCTTGCATCCCTGGGATGAATGCTACTTAATCATGCTGGATGATCTTTTTGATGTATTTTTCAGATGCTTTTATACACACTATCCCATATGTATTATGTGCAACTTGTCATTACTCCTATATGAAAATTATATGCATCAGGAACGTGAGGCTCAGAGAAGTGACTTGCCCAAAGCTACAGAGTTGGTAAGTGGAGGGGCTAAAATGCTAGCCTGGCTTTGTCTACCTCCAGAACTTGCTGGGACTCAACGTTGAATCGTAGCATTTTTTTCTTTATACCTGTAAGACATATTGAATCCTCCCAACACCCCTTTTTAAAATCTTTTTATTTTGAAATAATTTGAGGCTCCCATGGCAGTTGCAGAAATAGTAGAGAGTTCTCAGGTATTCTTCACCTGGCTTCCCCAGTGAAAACATCTTATGTAACCTTAGTATAAATAGGAAAACCAGGAATTGACGTTGCCACCACACTATCAACTAAATTACAGATCTTATTTGAACTTCACCAGCTTTTACATGAACTCACTTTGTGTGTGTGTTGATCCCTGTGAGTTTTGTCATATGTATAGATTCATGGAACCATTACCACAATCAGGATACAGAACCTTTTAATCGGTCCCAGACTCTTTGAAATCACTTTCAAAACTCCCTTGGGTTACCCGCTACAGCCCTACACTTCCTTCCCCGCTCCCCTGGTGACCACTGATCTGGTTTCCATCACTTTAATTTTGTCATTTTGAGAATGTCATATAAATGGAATCACACAGTATGTAACCTTTCGAGATTGGCTTTTTTTCACTTGCGTCATTCTCTGGAGATTCATCCAGGTCGTTGCATGTATCAATTTGCTGTTTTTTATTGCTGAGTGGATCCCACGGTGAGTTGGTTTCCCTGGGCTTCGGTAACAAAGAACCACCAACGAGGTGGCTTAAAGCCACAGAAATTTATTCTCTCACAGTTCTGGAGGACGGAAGTCTGAAATCCAGGTGTCAGAAGGGCCACACTCCCTTGGAAGGCTCTATAGGGAAGAATCTTTCCTTGGTTCTCCCTAGATTCTGTAGACTGTCAGCAACCCTTGGTGTTCCTAGCTTGTAGGTGCATCACTGCAATCTCTGCCTCTGACCCCACAGGGCCACCGCATGAGGACACCTGTCATTGGACTTAGGGCTCACTTTAATTCAATATGACCTCATCTTAACTGATTTTATCTGCAAAGAACCTATTTTCAAATAAGGCCATATTCTGAGGTTGTGGGTGGGCATGAGTTTTGCGGATCACTATTCAACACTATTTATACATGTGGTTGGGTGTCCTACCATGTGTTTAACCATTCACCTATTGAAGGACGTCTGGGTTGTACCCAGGTTTTGGCTGTTACAAATAAAGCTGCTATAAACATTCATGTGTAGGTTTTTGTGCAAACATAAGTTTTTTTTTTCTGTGATAAGTGCCCAGAAGTATAGTTTCTGGGTGATGGGGTAGTTGCATTTTTAGTTTTCTAAGAGACTGCCTAACTGTTTTCCAGAGTAGCTGTACCATTTTAAATTCCTACAGCAATGTGTGAATGATCCAGTTTTTCTACATCCTTGCCAGCATTTGGTGTTATTGCTAATTTTTATTTTAGCTATTCTGATATGAGATTTTGAATGATATCTCATTGTGGTTTTAATGTTCATTCTCATAATGGCCAACAATGTAGAACATCTTTCCATGTGCTAATTATTGCCATCTGTATATCCTCTTTGGTGCGAGGTATTTCAAGTATTTTACCCATTTTTTTTTGTTGTTGTTATCATCAATCTACAATTACATGAAGAACATTATGTTTACTAGGGCTCCCCCTTCACCAAGTCCCTCCCACAAACCCCATTACAGTCACTGTCCATCAGCATAGTAAGATGTTGTAGAATCACTACTTGTCTTCTCTGTGTTGCACAGCCCTCCCCATGCCACCCCCCACATTATACATGCTAATCATAATGCCCCCTTTCTTCTTCCCCACCCTTATCCCTCCCTTCCCTCCCATTCGCTCCAGTCCCTTTCCCTTTGGTAACTGTGAGTCCATTCTTGGGTTCTGTGAGTCTGCTGCTGTTTTGTTCCTTCAGTTTTTCTTTGTTCTTATACTCCACATATGAGTGAAATCATTTGGTACTTGTCTTTCTCCGCTTGGCTTATTTCACTGAGCATAATACCCTCTAGATCCATCCATGTTGTTGCAAATGGTAGGATCTGTTTTCTTCTTATGGCTGAATAATATTCCATTGTGTATATGTACCACATCTTCTTTATCCATTCATCTACTGATGGACACTTAGGTTGCTTCCATTTCTTGGCTATTGTAAATAGTGCTGCGATAAACATAGGGGTGCATCTGTCTTTTTCAAACTGGGCTGCTGCATTCTTAGGGTAATATTTTACCCATTTTTAAATTGGATTGCTGATTTCTTACTGTTGAGTATAGAGTTTTTCATATGTTCTATGGATACAAGTCCTTTGTTGGATATCTGATTTCAAATATTTTCTCCTACTCTAACATGACTTTCCATTCTCCTATCTTTTGCAGAACAAAAGGATTTAATTTGGTGAAGTCTAATTTATCGATTTTTCCTCTGTGGATCGTGCATTTGGAGTCCTAAGAACTCTTCACCCTAGGAGATTTTTTTCTCCTATGTTTTCTTCTAAAAGATTTTACATTCAATGTTTAAATCTATCCCTTTTGAGTTCAGAATATGTATCTCTGCATTTCTCTTCATAGCTATATCTACACCTGTATCTATATGTCTAGATAAGGTTTAGGTCAAGGTTGACTTGGATATCACATTGTTCTGACAGTCTGTGTTAAAAAGTCTGTCTTTCTGTTCCACCACTGTGAAGCTTCAGTGTGGTGGGATGAAGGCTGCTTTGCTGCTGAGGACGCCAGAAGCCAGCACGAAGGACCAGCTGGGAATAATGTAGCAAGCTGTCCGAGCAGGACGTACACACTGCCATTTTATGAGGTTCTATATCTCCATTTTAAAGATGAGAAAACTCAGGCTAGTTAGTGGCAAAACACTCCCTGGCTTCCCCCAGGGGCCACCTTTTATAAAGTAAGCAGACAGAATATAAAACCAAAAGGTGACCACTTTGGTGATATAACCTCTGACCCCCATCCTACACCTTTGCCCTCTGACCCCCATCCTACACTTTCCCCGTCAGGGGTTGGTGGGGTGGGGCTGGGTGGGGTGAGGGTGTGTGTGTGTGTGTGTGTGTGTGAGTGAGATGAGAGAGAGAGAGAGAGAGAGATTGGCTGTCAGCAGGGATCTGACAAGTTGGTCTTAAATGGCAGACACAGGTTCAGGTGCAGATTCCGGAGATTCCCTCCTCCTTAGCTTTGAGAGCCTCTGAATCTTGCAGGAAAGCCCTGACTCGGAGAGCTGGTGTGCTGGCAGTGTCTGGGAACGATCTCCATGGCCCTGAGAGCAGGCTTTTAGTTTAATTGAACTGAGTGTCTTAAAATGGTAACTCATCCGTCAGCTTTTGTTTTGTTCCTTTTGTTTAATTGTGTTTTCCTCATTTACCAAATCAATGAAAATGCTGGGCGATTCTGTTATGTTTCCTTTCCACTTTTAAATTTTGGGGGCACATAGACAGCTGATTGTCAGCTGCAATAACCCAGCTGAGAAGGATGAAAGTATCTCTTTCCTTAGTTGTCACAGGCTCCCAATAAATCTTATAAAACGGCAGTGTGTGTGTCCCGCTCTGAGAAGGATGCTGGAGAGATGCAGGGAGAGGGGGAGCGTGTTTTCAGCTTAAGGGCCCGCAGAATGACAGAGTGAAAGCAGGGGTGAGTAGGGGCTGGGAAGTGACCTTTCTCAATTACTCATCAAGGGCCTGCGCCTTCTTGTGGGGAGGGGTGCTCTGGGCTGTGCCTTCCGGGAGGGTTCCTGGCGTGGTGCGGAGCCAGCAGGCCTGAGATCTAGGCCAGTTCGGCCAAGGACTGGCCATGTGGACAGAGGCAAGTCTCGGCCTTTGGCTCTGACATGAGGGACTAGACCAGATAAGAGATCTCATGTCACTTCAAAGTATGTGGCCCCTGCCACATCAAGCTTGTCTCTCTTGTGCCCTCAGTATCAACACCTGTGCGGGGGGAAGGCAGTGAAGTGAGGCCAAGGGAGAGACTGGGCCACGATGCAGTCACAACAAAGGCCCCGCCATCCGTAGGGAACTCGGCGGCAGGGACGGATGGCAGATTGTTTCACCTGGAAGCAAGGCCAGGTCTTTACAACCACTCTCCCTTTGGCCATCTACCCAGGCATTGGATGTAGCTGCCCCCCAGTTTGGGGCATGTCCTTGGGCCAGGCGGCTTTCTCTCGCTAAGGGCAATTTCCAGAGTGGGACTTGGGAATGAATATCTCAGTCCTGAAGGGGGTATTTGGACTTCAGCACATGCCCTTTCTGGCCTCCCTCTCTAGGTACCCCAGCCTGAGGTACATCAGTCTCTGGCGTGGAAAACCTAGATTTCTGCCCTTCTGACTATCAGCTGTCTCTGGCCTGGACCAGGGTCTGAACAGAATGGAGTTCTAATTTGCCCTGTCCCCCACCTCCCCTCTGCAACTCCCCTGGGACCAGGGCTATGTCAGACAAGGACAAAGTTGGGGTGTCCGCTCAGCAGGGCCTGAGAAGATGGGCAGCATCTTGTCTGGTCTCCCACAAGTGTTGCTGAGACCTAGTTTGGTGCCGCGTGCACGTTGTGTTAGTGTGGGAGGTGTGGGGGGTCTGGGTGTGACATGAATGTTCTGTGCCTCACTGTCTCCTCCTTGGGAGATGAAGTGTCTTTTAGAACCAAAGCCATGCCCTTGGTATATGACTCCCACCCCATACAGTACATGGATTTTAACTGGGATCTACTGTCCTTCCCCAAAGTCCCCACCTGGCCAACTGCTGCCATTGCATAGATGGAAATTCTCATTTCTAGACCGTGGTTTTGGAGAAACTTTGTGACAGAAGCTATCAATCTTTGCATTTCAAATTTATTTTCTTTTGTTTTTCCGGCCTGGGTACCTGTTCTACTGTGAATGCTGTCTAATCAGCTTCAGGGAGTTGAAGGAGAGTGGGTATCCCCTTGATCTGGGGTTTTATGTGCATAATTCCCTTTAATTCATCTCAGACGGGGCTTGGAGAGCTGGGGTTGGGAGTGATTTTCAAAGTCTCTTTCTGGAGTTCAAAGATGCATCTCTCCTGCCAGACCAGGAAATTATAGGAGCAATTTGCCATGAATTTCCCATGTGGAGCAATTCCCAGGTCTTCTCAGGGTGGCAGCCCTCCTTGCCTCTTTCCTTCCCCTGGCGGAGGGGAGGACACGGGTTCTGTTGTGTCGGGGGGCTTCCATCCTCCTCATGCTGCGTGGATCCCATGTACCCCAACCTGCTGGCCTTTGCTGGCTCTGATCCCACAGAGCCTCCTGCTCCCCATTCCAATCTTGATTGGAACCTGTGCTGATGCTTGATTTGTTGGGGGGACTCCATTGCAGTTGTGCACTCCTGGGGCTGACAAAACTTTTATCCTAAGTATATGTCTTCATTTTATTTGCCTGTATGATAAATGCAATGTCTGTATCAAGACTATCAGTCATTTTGGGATGCGATCCGTGTAGCTCTGCTTGAATTGAATCAACTCCTGTATTATTGTGACAGTTTATTTGACTAAAAAAAATGAAGTAAGATGTGTAAATTAGAGTGGAGGTATGCTTGAGGTAATGTGGAGGTTCCAGGGGCCTGGGGCCTCTGCTGGAGCAGTCCCATTCTCCCTACTCCGTGCACTGGGCTGCCAGCTCCACTGACCTGTGAACACAGGAAAGTGACCTATGCAGGAACACAAATGAAAGTGAGAAAGTCAGATTCTGGGGTATGTCAAGAGACAAGCAGAGGAAAAGTCAAGATTCCTTGACAGGAGAACTCAGGCTTAGCACTATAGTGTTAATGCAAAGGGCCTGGGGTGGAGAGACAGAGAGAGGGAGAGGGCCTGAAGGTGAGGGAGAGAGAAGGCATTATAGCTTGAAACTGGAGGTTAAGGTAGACAGGCCATTGGGACCCTTTTCCTGGATTCTCTGTACGTCCCCTGCTGCTCCTCAGCCCCAGACAAGCAGGACTGTTGCTGACCAAGGGTGGCAGTCCATTTCTTTTCCCTCTTCTCTTCCCTTCTCCTTCCCTACATGCTCATTTTGCACCAACTCTGAGCTGGGCCTTGGGCATGGTGGTGCTGGAGGACAGGGGCAGTCCTGCACATGCCACCTACGTAGGAAGGATGCCCATAGCATCACGAACTCCTCTGAGGAGATGCCGGGCTAGGGGGCCATATGGCAAGTAAGCAGACACAGCACAGGGCAGTGAGGAGGAGGGTGTGGGGCAGTTTGGAGGAGAGGGGAGGTCACTCTGCGTGAGAAGTCCTTTGGCAGCAGGGGGTTCTACCTGGCCAGCTTTACATACAGAAGTAGGTGTAATGAGCAAAGCTGCCATTTCTCCCCTCCCTGAGGCCCGCCCCTTTTCCTTCTGCTGTGTCATTTCCAGTTGCAGGACTAGGAGCCAGGAAAAAAGGGCCTGTCTCCAGCACAAGACCCCCAGAGCACATTACAAGAATGCATGCCCCCTGCAGCGTGAGGACCAGAACTGGGAGGGGTCAGGCCCTGCTCTCCAGGGAGAACCTGCCTGAAGCCAGGCACAGGCAAAGTTCTGCCCCCGAAGGAGGCAGCTCAGGCTCAGTCTGCCCCATGGACATATCCAACTGCTTCTGAGTCTCCGCAAGATGCGTGGGTCAGGGGCCGTTTTCTCCGTCTTGGACAGTGATGGGGGCACCCTGGAGCCTCTGAATACCATGGGACATCACTGATAGCATCTCCCTGGGTCGGGGAGCTGGTCTGCTTAGCTACTGACAGAGTGGACACCGAACTTACTGAACAGGGTTCTCTAAAATAGCACTGGCCTGTGTTGTAGCTACTAGCCAAATCTGGTTGTTAAAAGTAATGAAAAATAAATAAAATTAATGATTCAGTTCTTGGATGGAAAAAGATACACCATGCAAACATTTATCAGCAGAGAGCTTGAGTGGCTGTATTAATATCAGACAAAGTCCACTTCAGAGCAAAGAAAATTACCAGGGATGGAGAGGAACATTATGTACTGATAAAAGGGTGAGTCCATCATGAAGAAACAGCAATCCTAAATATTATGCACCAATCAGAACTCAAAATACACGAAGCAAAAATCCTGTCCTTTGGTCACACTGCCACATTTCAACTGCTCAAAAGCCCCTGGTAGCTAGAGGCTGCTGTATTGGACAGCGAGATGTAGAACATTTTCTTTACCATAGTAAGTTCTGTTGGGAAGCATTGCTCTAAATCTTAGCTCTGTGTCTGTTTTGTTTGCTGCTGCATCCCACAATCTAGAAGAGTCAGTCCCCAGCACATGGTAGGTGCTCAAGATTTGGAAGTTTGAAGAGTTCTGGCCACCACGTTGCCGTGTGACTGTTGACATGTTGCTTCACCTCTCTGGGTCTCTTTATCCATAAATCAAAGGGTTGGCCTTGTCTCTGAGATCCCTTCCAGCTTTAATGAGCTGTGATTTTAAGTATTGAGTTGGTTGATTTCATTTATTTTATTCACAGGAGGGGTCAGAGAGAGCAGGAGAGGATAAGGGGGCAAGTCTGAGTTTTAATTCCAGGTCTGAGTTAGCTGTAGCTCCCCGGGACTCCCCCAGTAGAGGGACTCAAAGGCTTCACCTCCTGGTACTTGTCCTTCCTGCCCTTTCTTGTTCTATAGTTTTCTGGTATCACCAAACAGCTTCTTGATCCTCCCCAGATCTGCCTTAAACCCCAAGTAGATCCTCAGGGCTGGGAAGCCAGCATGGGTGGAAGGGCGCTCACCCCACTCTCACCCAGTTGGCCTTCCCTGGCTGTGGCTCCCCGAGCCTGCAGTTTCTCTCCTTCTGGACACCTCCTGCCTTCCCGCTTGAGGTAACCTGCCCAGACCTCGGCTTTGGTCCACACTGCAGTGCTCCCTGGGGGGCCCAGGGGAGGCCCTGGCAGGGGGATTCTGTGCCGACTGCTGCCTCAGTACATGTGCCAGCCAACCTCTGGGGACAGGCTCCGCTGGGTTTGCGGGTGGAAACCAGGCAAAGAGCCGGCAGTGGGGGGTGGGGGAAATGCACCCCTGAGTTGTTGGGGGACAGTGTGCCACAAGGAGGAAAAGAAATGTAATTACCTTCGGTGCCGGTCTCCTGGCAGAGTGAAGGGCCAAGCCAGCCTGGGTCTAGGACTCTGCAGCTAAGGGTTTGGCTGTGTTAAGAGAGGCCTTCCTCTACTGTCTCCCTTTCCTGGGGCTTAGGGCAAGGACAGAGGCAGGAAGGGCACCCTGGCTTCCCTTTTGCAGGTGGGGCAGGAGAACCCGAGGACAGCTGTGAGATGGTGCGAGGGAGTCCTGCAGTGCGCTCCAGGCCTGCCGTGCTGGGCCTGTGTGTGATGGGGGGGCTCTGGCCCTTTGGGCCTGTGAGCGCCTCTCTGTGCCTCTTGGATGGCCACTTGGGCCTCCCCACCCCCACCCCGCCCAGCAACCATCTCTGCCCCTCTGTGCTCCGGAGAAGCTTGCTTTTGCCTGCGCCCCTTGCTCTTTGCCTTCTGACTGTGTTTCAATGGGAGGCCCGCGTGGGAGCTTGGAAGGCAGGAGAAGTTGGTTGTTTTTTTTTCCCAGATCCCTCCCTGCACTGGGCTTCTGTCAGGGGCTGCCTCACTCCATAGCTATATCCCCCCCTCCTCAGCTCCAGCCTTCGGGGGCTTCTGGCAGTCACCTGTCACCTGACTCCCCAGTCACCTGACCTCACTTCACCCTTTCAGGACTTGGGTGGTAACATCTTCCCACCACTGCAAATCCCCGAGTATTTAAGTATTGCTTGGGGTCCCTTAATCCTGCCCACGCCTCTGTAAATAGTCCCCTTCAATAAACTCTGCCCAATGGAACACTTGAGTGCAATCGGACGGTCTCTTTGAGTCTAGCATGTCCTGGGATGTGTGATTTTGTTGCGTTAGGTGTGGGCCGTGGGTCTGTATTAGGGATTTGGGTCCTTAGAGCAACAAGTCAGTGTGTTTTTCTCTGACTTCTCTGGTAGGGGGAGCTACGTAGGGAAGGGGACCTATCCTGGCATTTTGAATATACCCAGAGGAGGGCGAGGAGCTGCTTCCAAGGGGTTCTCTCATGCACCCTTTGGGTCAGGGGAGTGTTTACCCAGCATCAGAGTCAAAGTGTTTGACAGCACATCGTGAGCACCATCCAATCAGGAGGAGGCATTGACCAACGGGACCAACGCGACCAGGCTCCTGGCAGAGTCCAGGACGGACCCTGGGCCTTAACACAGCTGCTGGGACTGGGTCAGTGGGAACTGCGGATGACCCTTCCGGCAATGTGTCTCGGCTTTGCTCTCCTTCCTGTAAAATGGGGTCGAGTGGCATACTTGGCAAAATGCTGCTTATATTGGTTCATACAGTGGTCACAGGAAAGATATGTCCAAAGAGATACAAAGGGACACAAGATGGCACAGAAAGTCACCCCATTATCCCCACAGACACCCTAGGGTCTAGCGTCCCTAGGGTTGGGATATGCAGAGAGAAAGATCAAGATTGCTCAGTGCCTCAAAGGGTGACAGCGAAAGTGACCTTTCTTCTCTCTGTTTAGCCAACATTTCTAATTCCCCCAAAAGGATATCTTAGTCCTGGTCTCTAGAAAACAGGATCTGAGGTGAAAACTTATGGATACTTTATGGAGAAGGGCAGTCCTGGGGAAGCAGGGGTGGGGGAAAAGGAGTATGGACTGCAAGGAGGGAGAGCAAATACAAGCTGTGCATTCCTGCAGGGGGTTAAGCCCAGTGTGCCCTGGCTTGTCTGTGGCGAGACCACACAAACTCCTGCAGCGGGGGGAGAGAGGAGAGTTTGACCCCAGTGTCTCCATGGGTGTCACCTCCCCATATTTCTGTGTTGCCCATGTGTGGGTATCTTACCTCAGTGGCAACAGGGAAGCCCCAGGGCACGAGGAGAGCTCATAGGAGGGCCATGAAGTAAGGAACCAGAGATTCTGCCCACGTGGGATTAGCAGAGTCTGGGCAGAGCCCACACAAAGCTGGCGGCAGCTGGGGGAACTTGTGGCCCAGAGCTCTGAAGACAGACAGGTGAGGCCAGGAGGGTGGGAGGTGGCAATTAGAGGTGTCTCGTACAAAGGGGATCTGACTGGGCTGGTGACCCACCTCTCACCCTCTCACCTGGGTGTGTCCCCCCTGAGTGGGGAGTGCTGGCTGCCTGTGAGACCCTTTATTTCCTGGAGTGCAGCTCACATAGGATGGTTTCCTTTCTTGCACAGCTTGTATTTGCTCTCCCTCCTTGCAGTCCATACTCCTTTTCCCCCACCCCTGCTTCCCCAGGACTGCCCTTCTCCATAAAGTATCCATAAGTTTTCACCTCAGATCCTGTTTTCTAGAGACCAGGACTAAGATATCCTTTTGGGGGAATTAGAAATGTTGGCTAAACAGAGAGAAGAAAGGTCACTTTCGCTGTCACCCTTTGAGGCACTGAGCAATCTTGATCTTTCTCTCTGCATATCCCAACCCTAGGGACGCTAGACCCTAGGGTGTCTAGCGTCCAATGGCAGAGGCTTATCTTAGAGGAAAAAAAAGCCAAAGAGAGCAATTTTTGTGTGTATAGTGCCTCCAAGGGGATGGACAGTGGCAGCGGGAGAGGTGCCGAGGAGATTGCTGGAACAGGGCTGGCAGAGCTCACACCATACACACACTCCAGTGTCATCCTTGAGGGCCAATTCTCACCATCTGTGACTTGCCCTTTCCCTTGTTTGGGGGATTCAAGTCCAGTTCTTTCTGGAGATGTTTGTTGCTGGGAATTATTTGGAAGGCAGAGATGTTGCCATGTTTGCCCATCAGTCTTATGTGCTTCCTGCTCAGGAGAAGAGGATATGGTATTGTGGCTAGAATCCCAGCCAGGAATCTAGCTATGGGGCCGTGGGAGAGTGACCCCTCCTCTTGGGCCTCAGTTTCTCCATATATAAAGCCCCGTGATCTTGAAAGTCCCTCCCCTATTTAAAATTCTATCTCTATGGAATGCACGTGGTTCCCTTTGAGTGTAGTGTATCGTCGCACAGATACTTCCTTACCTGGCATCTCCCATAGAGCCAAAGCTGGGTGTTGCAAGATACTTGGCCTGGGGTGGTTGAGAGGTGGTGCTGTGGAACATCGTGATGATTTGCAGACCCCTCAGGGATCAAACTGTGGTTGTCTGGTTCCAGAATTCTCCATGTGGACCTGAGAAGCCATCATTCCCAGGCAGGGCTGGGACAAGAGTGAGGCAAGTGAGACACTTGGGTTCAGCGCTTAAGGAGGCCTTCACTCTCGGGTGCCCACCGTGCACTTGCACGATTCTGAAAGTAAGCACCTCCTTACATTTTTCTAAATTCTATTTTGAGATATTTGGAGATTCACATACATCTGTAAGAAATATATTTTACCCAGTTTCCTCCAATGATAACATCTTGTAAAAGTATAGTACAATATCACAACAAATATCAAGGATAGTGACATCAGTACAGTCAAGATACAGAACATTTCCAACCACAAGGATCCCTCATGTTGCTCTCATGGCCACACCTACTTCCCTCCCACTCTATCCCTCATTTATCCCAGTAATGCCTAATCTGTTTTTCATTTCTATAATTTTGTTATTTCATGAATGTTATAAATGGAACCCTATGGTATGCAATCTTTTGTGATTGGCTTTTGTCATGCAGTGTTATTCTCTGGAGAGACATCCGTGTTGTTACAGTTATCCATAGTTTGTTCCTTTTTATTGTTTAGTAATATTCCATGGAATGAAGATACCACAGTTTAACTATTCACCCATTGAAGGACATCTGGGTTGTTTCCAGTTTTTGGCTAATAAATAAAACTGCTATAAACATTCTTGTATAATTTTAGGGTGAACATCTTCCATTCTCTGGGATAAATGCTCAAGAGTGTAGTTCATATGGTAGTTGCACGTTTTTAAAGAAACTGCCAAACTGCTTTCCAGAATGGCTATATCCTTTTATATTCCCACAAGCAATGTATTAATTACACAGTTTCTCCACATCCTTGTAAGCATTGTGTGTTGTCACTATTTTTTATTTTAGCCACTGTAGTTGGGGCATGTTTTTAAATCACTCTGCCAATCTCAGTCTACCCCTGTTCCCTTTGGTTTTCTTCAACTTTTCTTTTAATTGGTATATTTAGGCCATTTACATTTAATGTTATTATTGATATGTTAAGTCTTCAGTCTACCATTTTATTTTTGTTTTTTTTGTTTTCTTTCTGCTTTCCACTTCTCTGTTTTCTTTTTCCTGCCCTTCTGGGGGTTACTTATATATTTTTTAGAAATCCATTTTGATATATCTATACTATTTGGGGGAGTATATCTTTATATTACTTTTTTAGGAGTTCCTCTAGGTATTTCATCATATATACATAACATTACAGTTTTCTGATATTGTCATTTTACCAGTTTGAATAAAATATAAAACCTTACCTCCCTTTACATCTTTGTAGCCTTCAATTTATAATATATTTAATATCAATTTAATTTCAATAGCATATAAAACTTTGCTCCTAAAAGCTCCATTCCCTCCCTCTCCTTTGCGCTCTTGTCAAATTACATCTTTATACATTGTGTGCCCATCAATATGGATTTAAAATTACTGCTTTATGCAGAAGTTACAAAAAAATAGATTTAAATGGTTTTAAAATCCAGGGAATTCACCATCATGTGAGGTCTTGAGGTCCCTAGTTGGTTTGCTTCCTTCTGTTGCACCTTCCACAGTCTTCTTATGATTGTTTTATGTATAATGTCTGGGGTTTTTGTACTTAGCAAGAAAAATAGAGGAAAGCACATTTATGTTATCTTCTGGGAAGCTGACATCCTTGAATTTTGCATGCCACGGCCTCCTGTTAGATTCACCTCTTACCAAGTAGGGGAGATGCAGAGAAAGGACAATAATGAATGTTTATTGAGGTCCCACTGGGTGTTATGTGCTTCCTTATGTAAAAGTTCATCGAGTTCTTAATGACTTGGTCAGGATGGTTTTATTATTCCTACTTTACAGGTAAGAAAAACCTGAGGCTCAAAGAAAATAGGTTTGGGCAGATAGGAGGGACTGGGCTGGCCTTGAATCCAGGACTTCTCTGAAGCCCTTTCTACTAGAAGTCACTCAGCAAATAAACTCTGGGTTTGCCACTGGTAACACAAGGCCTGGGAGCATTCTTTGTGAATTTCTCCCTCCTTTTAAAAGTGTTTGTTTTTTTTATTTGTTTTTTGTTTTAACTTTTTATTATGAAAATCTTCTAAGGCATGGAAAAGTAGAAAGGACAGTACAATAAAACCCATATACCATCACCAACATTCAACAGCTGGTAACGTTTTTCCATATTTGTTTCATCTATTATCTTTTCACATGACCGTTTTAAAGTAAATTACAACATCATGATATTCACTCCTAATCGGTCAACATACATGTTCAAAAAATAATAAACACATTTTCCTACATAATCACAAGAACATTGCTACCACTAACAAAATCAATAATTTCCTGATATCTTCTAATACCCAGTCCATGTTAAAGTTTTCTCTATTTTTCTCCAAATGTTTCTTACAGCTGTTTCCCCCCACCCAAACCAAGCTCCAATTAGGAATCACGCATCATTGTATGATTCTTGGTCTCTCTGTCCTATTTAATCCGGGCAATTGTTTCTAACCTCTAAAGAGTCTCATTTTGGTTAATCTGGGTGGGGTAAGGCGGACAGGGCAGAGGTATTTGGGGTCAGAGCTGGGACTGTCTGACTGTTTTCCTCTGGGGCAGAGTTCTCTTTGGGATCATGCTTTTGTAAGCAGGCAAGCTGTGGCCCAGAAGGGGGTCTGAGAGGCACCCCTCATGTGCTCACAGCGTACGTTCAGGACAGCTCAGGCCTTGGACTAGCTCCTGCACTGGGAACCCCGAGGCTAACCCGAATGCCCAAGACCCCCCTTCCTCCCTCATTTGCTGGTTCCAAATGAAAGAATAAAAGTTGGCTTGTGCTGCCTCTTGAGAAACCAGACAGTGGTACGTGTGATTCAAAGTGACTTTTTCCTTCTGCGGCAGAGGATTTATCACAGTCCATAAATACCAGGCAGTGGCCTGAATGTGAGGCAGGCCTGCAGAACCAGCGGAGCGATGCTCTGATCTCCACGAAGGTCTCAGCTGCCGCCCCACCTGGGGGCTGGCGGGGGCTAAGGTGTGTGGGAGCTGGGGCTCAGGGTTGGGAGTGAGGGCTCCTGGCGCCCGTCTCCCTGAGGATGGCGCTTTCTCCAGCTAAAAGTGTGCGCTAGGGCTGGGGTGGGGGAATAGCAGCTGGTGCACATGGCCAGAAGCCTCAGGTCAGTTCCTTTAGGCCTTTGAGGGTAGAAGGACCAGGTCAGCAAGGCTGAAAGATGGAGTGGTACCTCTCTCTATGTGCCCTTCGTATGTCTGCATTGGTGCCTTTGACAGGACACTCACCTCCCCTTGGGGACAGAGCTCGAGGAGAGGGGGGCACAGCCTTGCCTGGCAGTCAGTCCTGAAGGAAACCCAGCCACAGACAAAGTAAAGCTTCCAGAAAGAGAAGAACTTCAGAATTCTGTGCTGGATGGATGGTTGGGGACTGGGGATGTTGGAGGGAAGATGAAGGATAGGGTGGGTAGGATGTGGGGGAAGCTGGAGGCAGTGCTCCCTTGAGGAGGTAGATTGGGGAGCAGTCTGCCAGGCCTCTAAAGGGACAGGAGCGCTCCCCACTTCCTCACTCTGGCTGAGGGGCTGGTACCGAGGAGAATGGAACTTGACCTTGCGTGGAGGGCCTTAGTGACCACTCACCATGGGCATGACTGCTGTTCATTGACAATAAATATTTCATTATAAAAAGAGAGGGGTCCAAATGGGCTGCCAAGTCAGCACTGGGCATTGATTGCTCTATTGGCTGATGGCTATGTGGAGGGCATGTGTATGTACGTGTGCGTGTGTGTACATGTGTGGTCTGTATGCACATATATGTGTACATGTGTGAAGTATGCACATGTGCATGCTTATGTGATGTGTGTCTCCAATGTGTGTATGCTTGTCTAAGACGTGTGTGCATGTGCCTCAGGGTCTCAGCACTTACCGTGGCTGTGGCCCTTATCTTCCATTCCTTTTTCTGGACGCTGGGGGAAAGCCCCCGCTCCCCCTCACTGGGGTAATGACAACGTCTGGATGCAGGTTTAACCCATATGAAACATTTTAGGGTGTTAAACACATCATTTGGAAATAGTGTCTGGGCAGGGAGGGTTCGCGTACACTGCGGAGTAACGTTAGTTCTCCTGTTAGCCTTCCCCACCCTTGTCTACCCATGGTTTTTGCAGCTCTGCATGTCACCCTGATCCTGGCAACCCCCCTGCACATCTCCCTTTGGCCTCAGCGCCCATGCACCCCAGCGTGCCGTCACCTGCGCTTGCTTTCTTTGATGTCTCCTACCCTCTCTGGGTTCCGGAGGGCAGGGCTCCCTGCTCAGCCCCGGGTCAGCCTGGAGGCAGAGGAAGGGCCGGGAAGATGCTGCTAAAGGAACTGGGCTGTGTCACTGAGGGGAAGGGGGCCGGGTGGGCCTGGTGGGTGGGTGAGTGAGAAGTGTGGGCCTCACTGGGACCCAGGGAGCTGTGTGTGTGGATCCCGCAGGTGCAGAGGCTTCCTTCCACCTCTCACTGGGCATCAGGTGCTGCCCCTTCAGAGACTCTCCTTCTGACCTGAATGGTAGGAGGACACTGGTCCTGACCTGGAGGAGGTGTGTGTGCAGGGGCGGCTCAGCCAGCTGGCCTCGGGTTTGTGTCTTAACACTTCTGTTTGGCAGTGGGGAGGTTCAAGGGTGCTTGGATCCTGGCAGCAGTAACCCCTACAGACGAGACCCCATCAGGACTCTGTAGAGGCACCCTGGCATCTTGGAGCTGCAAAGAGCTGCCAAGCAGGCCAGCTCTTACCCGTCCCACTCCTGACGCCCAGAGAAAGAAGTCTCCCCACATCAGGGTATAACCACCAGGCTGAAAGGAAAGTTCTGCCCTATGTCTAACCTTACTAGTGGTGTTATAGCCCCTTTTTTGGTCTGGACGGCAGTGGAGGTGGGGGTTGGCTGCTGTGTCACGGTCCCCTTGCTAGCTCATTGGGCTCAGTCACTAATGTTCCTGGAGGCCCTGGAACTCAGAGTGGGGGACAGTGACTGATGCAAAGAGGTCAGATCCCTGAATTCCTGGGGAGAGCAACTACCCAGGAAAAGTAACACCATTTCTCTGGGACAAACAATACCTGATTACCCCCTAGAGGTTTTCACTAGTGTAAAAAATGTTGTAAGCAAGCAGGAATGAGTACATGCAGTTCAGATTTTCCAGACAGTCTTTAGATTCACAGCATAAACTTTCACGAAAAAAACATTGTTTGGTTCTGATTTTATTTTTGTAAATATAAAAGTAAAACTTGTTCTAGAAAACTAGAAAAACCCAGAAATGTATAAAGCAGAAAACCTAAATCAGCCATGACCCCATAAATCAGGGCTTAGCTTGATGCCAGACACATCAGGAGTGCCCGCGGGTATTTGTTGAATCGGTGAATGAAGGCAGAGAAAGCCTCTAGGAACATTTTGGTATATTTCCTTCTAGGCCTTTTTTCCTATGCATATCCACATATTCATAGTTGACATCGTACTTTTTTTAAAGGAAGTGATGTAAAATATGATGTGTCTCCTAGAATCTGACCAATGGCCAGTTTTCACTCACAAAGTTTATACACTCAAACCCAGTGATCAGAGGAGCCAATTTTCATTCTGAAAAATTACGGTTTTTTTTTTTTTGCCCTTGATGATATACATGGAAATTGAGATTGTCTTGGAAAACTCAGTCTGTGAATCAGAGCTTGCATGTGTCTTACATCTTAGCTGAATAATGTCTTCTGACCTGGTTTTCTTATTTTTTTAACTGAGATATGATTGCCACACAACCTTGCATTAGTTTTAGGTGTACAACATAATGATATATGTATATATTATGAAATGATTAGCACAATAAGTAGTGAACATCTATCACCATATACAGCTGCAAATTTTTTCTTAGGAAGAACTTTTAAGATCTACTCTCAACAACTTTCAAATACATAATACAGAGTTGTTAACTATAGTCACCATGTTGCACATTATATCCCCAGGATTTATTTGTCATGTAACTGAATCGTTTGTACCATTAGACCATTTTCACCCGTTTCACCCTTCTTCTGACCTCTGGCAACCCCAGTGGTAACCGTAAGTTGTCCTCTGTATGTAGGAGTTTGGTGTTTGGTTTTGTTTTGTTTTAGATTCCACTTATAAGTGAGATTGTACAGTATTTGTCTTTCTCTGTCTGACTTATTTTACTTAGTATGATACCCCAAAGGTTTGTCCATGGGGTCACAAATGGCAGGATTTCCTTCCTTTTTTATGGCTGAATATTACTCCCCACTATATTATATATACTACATCTTCTTTATCCATTCATCCATTGATGGATGCCTAGGTTGTTTCCATGTCTTGGCTATTGTCAATGATGTTGCAATGAACATAGGGGTGCAGATATCTTTTCAAGTTAGTGTTTTTGTTTCCTTTGGATAAATACCCTGGAGTAGTGGACTTACTGGGTTGCATGGTAGTTCTGTTTTTAATTTCGTGAGGACTCTATACTGCTTTCCATAGTGGCTGTACCAATTTGCATTCCCACCAACAGTGCACAAGAGTTTTCCACATCTTTGCCAATACTTGTTATTTCTTGTCTTTTTAATAGCCATTCTGATAGGTGTGAGGTGATATCTCATTGTGGGTTTGACTTGTATTTCCCTGATGACTTAGTGATATTGAGCACCTTTTCATGTGCCTGCTGGCCATTTGTATGTCTTTGGAGAGATTACACTTGGCCCAGATACCGAGGTCTGCTTTTGTACTTGACCTTAACATGAGGAAACTTGAGGACTTTCCCATGTTGTTAAAGGTTTCTGGAGAATGTAATTTTTAATGACTATATAATGGACGATCTTGTAGATATACCATCTTTTTTTCCCCAAAACCTACTGGTAGTTACTTAGACTGTGTCTAATTTGGACTACGTTATATAACATTTCAAGGACATTTTTACATTGTTGGTAGGTCCTGACTACACCATTACCCATGTAAGTGGAGGCCTGGGGCTTTGGGCTGGGCTGTGAGCTCAGGAACTGGGTCTGTGTGTGTGAACCTCAAGCTGGCCTGGGGAGCAGGGTGCAGGCCTCTGAAACACCAAGTCCAGGAGACCAGGTGGAGAGCAAGCCAGGGGTCTGAAGCAGTTAGCAACAAGTGGGATTTGAGGGAGGTGCTAGCTAGAAAAATACCTGGGGTGATAGGACTGGGGGTGGGAGGAGGGAAGGGATAGGGAATGGGGAGAATATTTTCAGCAATGGCATTTACATTTTTTGGATTATCTAGTTTCAAGACAATCTTTACAAAAAAAAAGTTTTGAGCTTCATTCCAACATATGTGAATTTATTAATAAAATATATACATGTACTGCTTGTCAATGCCCATTAAGTATTTAATAAAAGTATTTTTCTCCATTTAGATAAAGTAATACAAACAGGAGATTTAAGTTTTTTACCCCCTTGCATGCCACACATCCTTGTAAATGCCCCTTTGGAGAACACCCACGGAAGAGGGGTGAGAAACTGAGCCTGGGGCCACACAGAGGGTTGCTGGGGCCTGAAGCCATTAGAAGGATGATCAGGTGGAAAGAAAAGGGCCCATAGGTGGATGACACCTGAGATGGTTATTTAACATTTTTACGTGTGATTTGAAAGTCAGTGCTCATGGGGAGCTTCAGGCTTGCTGATGACATTAAGATCATGTGGGTGGTGAGGTATTAAAGTGGGAGCAAATAAACTATGGGGAAAGTTAAAGAGCTTTGTGAACATCAGGGCAGTGGTAGATGAGGAACAAAGTTAATGAGAATAAAGGACTAGAGAGAGCGAGCAGTGGTTTCCAGCAGAGGGTCTCTGTAAGAAGTATTTCCAAAATTACTCCTCCTCCCTTCCCCCGTTGAACATTTATCCATGTGAAGAGACCGTTTTTCTCTGCTTTTATCTGAAATGCTGTCAAGTTCACATGGGTGGTAGTTTCATGCTGGTCAGAAGCTCTTGGCTCATAGTTGTGAACGTCTTTGATTAAAGTTGGAAAATGTTTTAATTATTTCTTGGCAAATGTAACTTGTTCTATGGGCAAGGTTTCTTGAAACCCAGGGGCCTTGTTGAGGGGAAGGGACTCAGAATTAATAAAAGGGGTCCTTCCTAGAGAAAACATTGAACTCCTTCTGGGCTGGCAGGATGTGAGATTCTGAGCTACCCATTTGGACAAAGTCAAGGACAAAGGAATTTTGGAGACTTTATAGATGTAGTTGGAGCCTAAAAACATCAGCTCTGTGAGAAACAATGGCCCAAAAGGCAGAGAAAATTTGCATATAATGAACCTTGATATGCAACTGCATATATTGTCCTCCTGAGATGACATAAAACATTGAATTCTCAAATCAGACACTCATAAATCAGAGACCTTACTCAGTATCAGGATTTATGAATGATTTCAAGAATACAGATGCCCAAGTGAAGCAGGCAGAGGTCCAGGACCACTGAAGCAGCCCACCAAGTCCTTTTTCACCACATCAGGACTTGCTCTGCCCAGGTTTACACATGGAGTCTCTAGGGATTGTATGTGACTACATTACTTCCACAGAAGGGAGCTATTTTGGTTTTGAAACATCTCTACTTTATACTCAGGTAGCTACATAGCTTCTGTGACAAAAGGGACCCATGCTCCAGAAATTCGTGTATTTCCATATTTACTTATCATAAGCAATCCAGAGACCCAGGTAAGCCAGGTCTGCTGGCTAAAAGCATTCCATAGATGAGGACTCCTTTTAGCAAACACCATGGGCTTATTGCCAGAGATCTGTCATTAGCATATTTGGCAGGAGATCTGACCAGTCATCTTCTTCTCCCAGGAGGTATTCCCTCTCCTCCTTGATCATTTCCTTCCCAGGAAACCATTTCCAAACCACATCCATCTCTGGTTGCCACAGGCAATAGTTCAATACTTTTCACTCTTAGTCACCTTCATTCCTAGTTGAAAGAGGTGGGATGAATGCTACACTTCAGGAAAATCACAAAATAGCCCTTTTTTCCACCCCAAACCTGTCTCTACCATGTGGGCAAACTTTTAAAACACAAATCTGTTATAGGTCTCTCCCACCCTGCTTAAAACCCTTCAATAGCTCCCATTCCCTCTTAGGATAATGATTCAGATCCTTAACATGGCCCTTAATATGCATTGTCTGGCATCTGCCTGCCTCCCCAGCCTCATCTCCCACCACTGGTCTCCCCGTGAACTCCAGCTACACTGGCCTTTTTGTGTTCTGAATGCTGTATGTCCTCTCTGGCCTCAGGGCCTTTGCACATACTATTTCCTCCGAAAGCTCTTCCTGCCACTTACCTTTCACTGGTTAACTCCCACTCATGCTGCACTTCACAGCTTGTGTGAACACCTCTTGGGCCTCACTTTTCACCCTCTCATTCCCCATCTTTCTTTAGCCCTACTGTGGCAACCAGTTCCAGGCAGGCTTTGACTAGATAGAATCTGACAGGATCTCACCTTGACCCATTCCACATACCTCTTTTCTTTTCCCACACTTTTCTGACCTTGAGGTGAGAGACCCTCAAGGGAACTCAGATGCAGTGTGGAAATGCACGGGAGTTAACACCAGCACGGCCATCCCTAACCAGTGGAGACAACAGTGATGGATAAATGTTTCCCCATTTTGCTGTGGACATTTAGGAGTTCTGGAGAATAAACCCTGCTCCCCATAGCATTGGCCAACTCAACAGTGAGTCCCTGTGTTGGCTCTCTCCCCTCTGTATGACTTCTTTTGTCCCTGTCTCCTACCCTCTGGAATCTCCTCCCAGATAAACTACCTGCACACATGCCTCTGTCTCTGGCTCTGCCTTTGGGATACCCAGGCTAAGGCACATCACTTCCTCAGAGAGGCCTTCAACCCCCCAGGTAAGTCAGGTCCCTGCTGTCTGGTCTCACTGTAATATGCCTCTGAACTCTTATTTCTTACAATATTGTAATCAGCTGGATTGATCTCCCCTAAGTTGATATGAAGTCCTAACCCCCAGTTCTTTAGAATGTGACCGTATTTGGAGCTGGGGCCTTTAAAGAGGCGGTGAAGGTAAAATGTGGTCATGTAGGTAGGTTCTAAACCAATCTGACTGGAGATGCGTGTCCTACAGGGAGCTTCCTGTGGCAGGGGCTGCATCTCCCCATCAGACAAGGAGTTCCCTGGAATGGGGTCTGTGGGTCTCCCTGATGGGTGTCCCTGGTGGGGCAAGGCTGTCTCTTCTGCGAAATGGATCCAGTTGTTGGTGGTGACTGGTTCACACCACTGTCCTTTCATGGGGATGTGAAAAACAGGGATGTTCATTTCCAAAGCCAACTCTCTCCTGGGTGAGAGAAGCTGTGAGCCTTTTAATTATTTCCAGAAGCAGCATGTTTTCACCTTTGGGTCTTTCTTTGGCTCAAGAAGCAGAGGAGAAAACAAGCAGAGGTTCACGGCCGCCTTTGGAAGCAGAGGGCTCCAGATGGGCTTCTGCAGGCAGGTTGTCGGGTGCAGGGCGGGGGCCTTAGTTCTGCACCAGCAGAAGCATGCTAGAAGGTAGCCCAGCGCTTTCCTGCTCAAGCGGAGAGAGGTTAGGATCACAGTCACTCAGAGGGATGGAAAATGGTCTGCTGAGCCAGGGTGGGGAGTTGGGGCCGCTCACTGACGGAGCCGGAAGTGTTCCTGAACCTGGTGGGGTGACGGATGTCACACTGCAGTCTTTTCTGTACTTTTTCTCCCTGTATAAATTTACTTGTTTCTCTCCTGTGGTCTCAGGGCTCTGCTTTGTACGTCAAAATCCTTTTACACGTTATCCTTGGAGGTCAAGGGACAGGAGGTATTCCCCATTTTGCAGATGAGGAAACTGAGGGTCAGGGAGATACAGTGACTTGTCCTCTGGTTTACACAGCTAGGAAGTGGCAGAGCAGGGATCAGAACACGGTCTTCCTGAAGCAGCACCCAGACCCTTTCTCCATTATGCCTCCTTCAAATACCATCTTGCCAGCTGAATACCTAGTACCAAGTCATAGACTCATTTGATATTTGTAACATTTAAAGAGGCAGGATGGTGTAGCGAAAAGGACTCCACACTAAGAATCAGAAGATTTTACTTACTAGCCAGTGATCTTAGGTGACTCGGCTTCCTTGCCTCTAACAGAGTTGGTCTCCTTGCTTTACAGGGAAGTTTACCTGGGTATATGGGAGAGGCTTACCTGGTATCCTGTGGTGGTTGGGAGCCCTGCAGGCTGGAGGGGAAATCCCAGCTCTCTTACCTTCTAGCCATGTGACGTTGGGCCAATCATGTGGCTCTTCTGAACCTCAGTTTTCTCCTCTATAAATTAGGGTAGTTATGAAACCTATACCCTAGGACTGTTATGCAAATTTTAGTATAGTGCCTTTTCCAGAGAAGGTCCTCAACGTTTGTTGAGCCACTGTTTAGCAGGTCTTCTTATTAAATGTAATAGAGGCACTTGATGGGGTCCAATAGGTGCTGGTGACTAGGTAAGAGATGCTTAAATGCCTTCCAGTGCTCTTGGGAATTGGCAGTGGCGCAGGGGTCATCTGTGTTGTACTGAAGGTTCAATGTGAAGCCATTTAACACCAGCGACTGTCATCCCTCGTCAGTCCCAGGCCTCCTCCCACCTTGCCTTCCTTTCTTCTGGAAGGAGTAAAGCTGAGGACTTCCCCGTGTGGCCCTCTCCCCAGGGCCCCCTCTCTGTGGCACAGCTCCATGGTGCCCCTTCTGTGGTTGCCTGGCTTCTGTGCTCTCAGACCCTCAGGGTCCACGTCCCCCAAGCAGCATATCAAAGGCTTCTCTTCCCCTAGAGGCAGTTCCGCCGCTGAGAGGAATTCAGGTGCCAGCTGTTAAGATAATGGATTTTTCCACTCAACTATGTGATGCAAAAGCCTCCATTGAAGCCCCAGTGTAAGAGCTGAGAGTCAGGAGGGACCTTCAAAGATGACTGAATCCTTTGCTTTCGCCCTGACAGTGTGTCTATCATAAATTGACCATTTTGAAGAGAAGGCCCTCCTCCATCCTGGGCTCAGACAGGACTCTGGTCCCTGCTGCAGGACAGGACAGCAGAACAGGGTTTTATGTTTTGAGGGGTAACTTCTCTGGTCTCCTAAGGCAGCCCTCCATCTTCCCCTTGGCCCAATTTAGGGTAGAAAACTATTTCTGTATCCCCCGATGGCGAGCCAGGCTGTGTCTTCACGCCCCAGCAGGCCATCTCTAGCCTGCAGTGTTAAAATCTCCCCCGTGAACATGCCTGATGTTAGGTTGGAATACAATTACAGCAGGAGGGACAATAAATAAACCAATTTATTTTATCTCACCTGCTTGGAGTTGGGGTCTTTCTTGAATTGAAACAAGCAAATGAATGCAAATGACATGCAGATTAGACCCTTTCTGGATTAACAGAAAGGAAATTGAAGCTCTGGGTAGTGCCCAGGGCTGGCACTGCATAGAGTGTATTCGTGAATCACAGTGTGCCATGCGGGGTGGGTAAATGGAGTCATCCTGGGGATGGTGTGCAGATCCAGAGGTCCGGAGTGGTGTGGGTGCTGTCATGTCATCTGGAGTGTCCCTCTGGAAGTCTCAAGTGGGCCAGCATGTCTGACAGGTCACTATCTGGCATTTTGAAAGGTGCTGCCTCACAGTCACCCACAACCCCTCTAACTCCTTCTACCAACCAGGGACCTTGCTTGGTCTGGCTGCATACATGTCAAGAGAAGCCCTCTAGGAGGCCCCTCTTTTCTTTTTCTGCTTCCTTCCTTAGTCACAAAGGGCTCGTTTCTGCTCTTACCAATCCCCATAAAGGGACATTCTACATCTTCCCTTGCATCTGCCTCCTAGAGCCCTTTAGAAAGCCCCGCATAGGATTTACCCTGAATCCTTGCAGCTGCAGAGTAATCTATGTCTTCACGTTATATTCTAAATGGAGGCAGATTAGCATGAACGTCCTTGACTGTGACTGCACGCTGGAACCACCCAGAGAGCCCTGAGCATACGGAGATTCTGATTTGATTGCTCAGAGGACCCGCGTGCGCTTCGGGAATTTTAAGTTTCCCGATGATTCCAATGTGCTCCTGATTGAGAATGACTGACCAAGTTGGTCCCCGGAGTATGGAGAGTTAGTGCCTCTTGTCTTCCCCAGTTGCTCGTTGGCCATATAAGCCCCCTTCATTGAACATCTGCTATGTGCCACCTACTAGGTGCCTTAGATACACTGCCTCCCACAGCCCTCTCCGTATTCCTGAGAGGCAAGTATCATCCTCCACTTCCCCATGAGGAAATCGGCCCAGGGAGGTAAGATCACTTGGCCGGCAGGCAGCAGAGGCAGGACCAGAACCCCGTCAGTCTGACTCCAAAAGCCCCTGCTCCTACTGTCCCCTCCTGTTGTCCTGGTGGAGGTTGTCCAGCAGTGCAGGGACGGGGAAGGAGCCTCGGCAGACCTTCGTGCTGGCGCACGGGGCTCCAGGCCCGGGTTTACTGCTTATTAGCTTTGTGACCTTGAGCCTGAACTTTCCTGATCTTAGCTTCTCCATGTGTACAATGGGAATAACAAAGGCCCTTGGGTGGCTGTGAGGATTAAATGAAAATAAGAAAGTGCTTTCTAAACCATAAAATGGAACAGATACCCACATTAATTATGTTTCTCACACTTCCCTTCTCGCTGTCATCTGTGCCATGCCCACCTCTCAGCGCCCCCAGTACACAGGTGTTTTGAAACATTGATTCTCCTGGTTGCCCTTCCCTGGTGCTTGAGGATTCTGCTTAATCCTATCCGATCAACAGAACACAAGCTATTGTCTCCCCTGGAGCTTTGGGTGGTAATTACGTTAAATAATTTAAAGTAACTTTTAGTTTTTAAATAATTTTAATTTGCATTTGTGTGAATTACTTTTCCTCTCTGCCCATCCCTCCACCCCCTTTTCTCTGCCTTCCTTGTCTTGGTTGGTTGGTTATTTATTTATTTAAAACTTTGGGGGCATTTTGTCCCTGGATAACCAATTTGCTTCTAATGGCAGCTAGCCAGTTTGACTCAGAATAATCACAGATTGTAAGGCGAAGGCAGGAGGCAGAATTTGCTGACTTGGAAATATCTGAAAGGCAACTTTGCCCAGCCCAGCAAGCCCCCTGGGGAAAAAAGGCTGAAGAAAAAACGTGCATTCCGTTAACTTTCGATTTTCTGCCGAGGAGTCCACAGGGAGCTGGTGGAGGCTGGGAGAAGCCTGGTGTGCACAGAGGCTGCCTGGAGAGCAAGGGTGCGGAGGCGAGGGGCCAGGGCGGAGTGCGTGCCTGGGGCCAGTGAGCCTCTCCCTCTGGGCCTCAGGCTCCCCAGCTGTCCCCGGGGCCTAGCAGCGCCTTCCTTACGGGCAGGAGGCCTCAGGAAGCACGCCGTGCTTGGAAGGTCCTGCAGGGAGCACTCCCGGCTGGGGGACCCATAACCTGTCAGCAGAGGGGCTTGGGGCCTTGGGGACCAAGACCTGGCCTGGTTTTTCTCTTCCTTTTCTTTTTTTAGATTGTAAGTGCTCATCGAATTTCATTTTTTAAAGATTTTTATATTTAAATTATTTCAAACTTACAGGAAAGTTACAGAAATCAAGGTTATTTTACCACATTTGCTTTCATTCTCAACAGGAAGCAATTTTGCCCCCATTTCACAGTTCTGGAGACAATTTTTTGTTTCACTTGAGTTGGGGGGATGGTGATACTGAGTTGGGGGAGCATCTTGTGGGCAGAGCCAGGGATGCTGCTAAGCATCCCAGGATGCACAGGACAGCAACCTGCCCACCCCCCATAAGGAATGATCCAGCCCACACTGTCAGTAGTGCTGAGGCCCAGAAACCCAGCCCTGTGTGTGAGTGTGTGTCTGTGTGTGTGTGTGTGTGGGGGAACTGTTTGATAGTTGCAGACATGATGCTCCTTCATCCCTAAATGTTTCAATGTGTGTTTCCTAAAAGTGAGAACATTCATTGCCTTCCATAACTGCAGCTCAGTTAGCAAAGTGTTGTGGAATCGGCATTGGTACCAGGGGTCCCCAGCGAGCATGTGGAACTCGGGGTAAAGGATGCTGGAATCAGCCATGGAATGGACGGAAGCCTGGCCTCTGGTCTGTTGAGGTCAAGCCCCGCCGCCCTGGACAGTCTTTTGTGATTTCCCTCCCTGCCAGATGGGGCTGATAATTGCTCCATTGTCCCCCTCCCAGCACTGTGGGTGAGATGCAATGAGCAACAAATGGGAGAGGAAGTGCTTTGCAGGTGAGTACACAAGCCTCCTGTAATGTCACCAACTCCACTTGGGAGCTCCTGCTTGAATCGGAGGGTGGGTGCGAGGGGGCAGCCCCCATCGCCGCTGGGCCCTGCTCGCAAAACTCCAGCTGTGGCCAGTCTTGGGTTGTTGACAGACTTCCACCCTCAGGGGCGCACCTGGGCTCAGCCACTGGACCCGGCAGAGCAGGAGGTTGTGCCGCAGCCTTCCCCGTGGAAGGAGGTGACAAGGACCTGGAAGGGCCTGCTCTATCTGCTCTGTTGCAGAAAGGGACAGAGGCAGGGAGGGAGGGGAGAGAAGGAGCTGCATCGCCCTGGTGGCTGAAGACAGAGGAGTGCTTGGCTAGACATGTTCCTAGATCCCACTTTCTCTCTAGAATGTGCATCGTTTTTCTCTGAAAAGTCCTTCATGACCTCTGTGTTGGAACTGTCCCAAGACAATATGTTTTAGGATTTGGAATTGGAAAGAAGAAACAAACATTTAATAACTGCTTTCCATGTACTCTCACTTCCATATATTTCATCTTTTTTCATTCTCCCCACAACTGGTGAGACAGACAGTAAGTAATGCACTTATAGGAGAGGAAAGCGGGGCTCAGAGAGGTTAAGTAACTCAGCCCATGTCACAGATAGTTGGTAGGTGGCAGAGCTAGGATTAAAATGTACGAGGGATTTACTTCCAAGCTAGTGTTGCCTCTGGGTAAGCCTGGCCTTGCCATCACCAGCTCTGCGGCCTTGGGCAAGATCCTTAACCTCTTTGAGCCCCAGTGTCCTCTTTTATAGAATGGTGGTCATCATTCTGCCTTAGCTGCCGAGTAGGTCAGAGAGAATGTGCTTTATAAACTGTCCGTCAGTTAGCATTTTGTTATTAGCACAGGGGAGCTCACCTTGGGGTTTCATTTCTCTTCCGCTCAAGTGAGTGGGTGGAGGCTCAGCAAGGTAACTGGTTGAGCAGGGTCAGCACCACTCAGTGACAGACAGGGTTCCCAAGTGATGGGCACAGTACACCTGTGCCTACACACGTGTCCACGTGTCTGGGGGGCCATCTCTTTTCTCGAGGATGAGCTCCCACTATGCATAGCGACCTGGCCTGCTCCCTGTCCCCCGTTGTCCTTTCTGGAAGCCACCTTTGGTGACTGTAGGCTTGCAGAGAGTGATGCCGGTTCCTTTACCAAGAGGCCGATTCTGATGGTTGTGGCAGGGAAGGGATGCCTCCAGCCTCACCACCGGCCTTCGTGCCCCAGCTTTGGGGAGAAAGGCTGCTCTGCAGCCCAGGGGCAGAGGGGAGAGAATCCACTGCTGGCGGCTCAGGTGTCCGTGCTCCTCCTCCGAGAACTCCGGGACCTGGGGCCATGCTACAGACCTCAGGGCAGCTCACCACGAGTCCCTCTCTCTGCTTCCAGAGGGTCTGTGCTGTGAAATTCCTTCCCTTCCCCTGTAACATTTCAAGGGATGGAGAAGCCTGAGAATGACAGGGGCTTGTCAGCTGGGTCTAGGGCTCCTACACACCTCACTCATTTCCATGTCCCCTCTGGTAAGGCCGAGCGGAGCTTCCAAAATAAGGTCCAGAGGGCCGCCTCCCGCCTCCCCCGAGTAGCTGCTGAGGCGGTCCTGACATGTGGCTAGCAGTTGGGCTGGGGTGCTAATGGGGGGGCATGCTGTGGCAGAGAGCAGAGCCGGGGCGGCGGCAGCTGGGGCTACTTGGGTTTAGTCTGGGCCCTCTCGACTGGCTGGTGAGCCACCCCTCCAAGCCTTGCCTGGCCCTGCCTCTTTAATTCCTGGAGTTCTTCAGGAGGTCTGCTGCCTTGCTCTGCTTCCAGGGAGCTGGTCTGTCTGGTACCTGGCTGCTGCCCCCTGACCTTTGCTCGCTGGGAGGCCCCATTTCTCTCCTGGTGTCTCTGCTGACTGACCCCTCCCTTATCACTGGCCTCTCTTTGGGGTGGCCTCCTCTTGTCTCCTGAGCCAGCCCTGGGCTGGGATCAAATCCGGGCTTGGCCGCCTTACCTCCTCAGGCCAGTGAGCCTGCCTCACCCGAGGGGACTTTGGGCCCAAATTGTCCTCTGAAACTTATCTTCCTACACTCAAGGCATTGCCAGAGTTTGGGATACAACCCCAGAAAGGAAATGATTATATCCAAACACAGCAGTGTTGAAATTATGGAAAGAAAAAAGCCCACAAAATCAAGTGTGCTGTTTACTTTATGCAAAGTGTGCTTTGCGAGGAAAGTGAAGATCAGGTTGGACGTGGGGGGAGTTTTCAGAGTCACCTGTGCTCCTGATGGGCAGTGGGCCCCCGCGTACTGGGGGTTCATCTCCGTAGAACTTGGGGCAGCAGAGGCTGGCAGAGGGCAGTGCGGACGGGAGAGGGCATCCTAGGAATGCCTCTGCCTAGGGATGGCCAAAGGTCTTTTTGGAAGGTTCACTAAGCATTCAACAAATGAGTATTTATGGAGCCCCTCTTGTGTGTCAGGCACTGTGTTTGGTGCTGGGCATAGAGGTGAGCAAAATAGATGGGGCGCCCCTCCCAGGGCTGAGTGTGCCGTGGAGGAGACAAGCATGAATCAAGTGCTCATACTGATGAATGCATGGTGACAGGCTGGAGGGCCTGCTTGGAGGGAAAAGGCCACGGCTCTAGGGAAGCGTGGAGCGAAGGAGCCTGGGCTCCGGGTGGTCAGGGAGGCTCTGGGGGAAGGGACACCTGGGCAGGGCCTCCAGGACCTTCACCAGGCAAGAGGGGTGGGGAGGCAGTCGGGGAATGAGTGTGATAGATCCAGAGTGGGTGGAAAGGCGGTGCTTTGGGAGAACTAAAAGCAAGTCAGCCTGGAGAGTGAGAGGAGAGGTGTGCTGGGGGTGGGGAGCAGTAGACCCCCCACCCCTACCACCCCTACCTCTCTGGGCAAGTGTGCCTTTGGCGTTTACACCCTTCCGTCTGGAAAGCTTCCAGGTGGTGGTGGGAGGAGGGGGAATGAATGCAGGAGGAGCACCCGGGTGGAGTCAGGGCCCAGATTCCTAAGCAGGCCTGGGTGAGTTGGGAGTCCCGGGCCTCGGGTGAAGCTGTGGAGACAAAGGCATGGGTTCCAGCCACGGAGAGCACTGGGTAGCTCAAAACTGCTCCAGTCATTTACCCTAAGAATACAGCAGCCCAGTTTGAAAAAGACATATGCACCCCTATGTTTATTGCAGCATTATTTACAATAGCCAAGAAATGGAAGCAACCTAAGTGTCCATCAGTAGATGAATGGATAAAGAAGATGGGGTACATATACACAATGGAATATTATTCAGCCTTAAGAGAAAACAAACCCTACCATTTGCAACAACATGGATGAAGCTAGAGGGTATTATGCTCAGTGAAATAAGCCAGGCGGAGAAAGACAAGTACCAAATGATATGTGGAGTGTAAGAACAAAGAAAAAACGGAGGGAACAAAACAGCAGCAGAATCACAGAACCCAAGAATGGACTAACAGTTACCAAAGGGAAAGGGACTGGGGAGGATGGGTGGGAAGGGAGGGATAAGGGGGGGAAAGAAAGGGGCCATTAAGATTAGCAAGTACAATGTGGGGGGGCGCATGGGGAGGGCTGTGCAACACAGAGAAGACAAGCAGTGATTCTACAGCATCTTACTACGCTGATGGACAGTGACTGTAATGGGGTTTGTGGGGGGGACTTGGTGAAGGGGGGAGCCTAGTAAACATAATGTCATAATATTCTTCATGTAATTGTATATTAATGATACAAAAAAAAAACACAACTGTTCCAGTCAGCTTAAAGTGCAAACAGCATCTTCAGTGTGACATGGGCGGAGGGACACAGATCCTTTTTTGTTTGTTTTCAGTTTTGTTGAGGTATATTAATCGCCCTTACTTGATGTGTACAATTTGATGAGTTTTGACATGTGTGTACACCTAGAAAACCATCACCATAACCAAGACAGGGAATATATCCATTATTCCCAATGTTCCCTCTGTGATCATCCATCCCTACAGCACCACATCCAGGCAACCCCTGGTCTGCCTTCTGTCAGGCATTAGTATGCATGTTCTAGAAGTTTATATAAACGGAAGCATACATTATGATAATGCACTCTTTTTTGTCTGTCATTTTTCATGCAGCATAATTATTTTGAAATTTATCCCTATTGGACATGTAGACTTTAACTGGGACTTAGCTGCTCATTTGTTACCTGGGGTGAATCTCTGTAGCTCTTGCAGTTTGGACTGAGGGCTCTAGACCAGCGTCTGCATCACCCGGGAGCTTGTTAGCAATGCAGAGCCTCAGGCCCACCCAGCCCTACTGACTCAGAACCTTCATCTTTAACAAAATCCCAGGAACGTTTGTATGCACAGTAAACTTTGAAAAGCACTGTTATAAGCTCTCTGGACCTGTTTGTTTTCTTTCCTTGGTTGTGGACGGCAGGTGCAGGGAGTTGAGTTAATTGCATTCAGCTAAGAGCTCATTGTCATCATCGTCCTTGCATGGCCTTTCTGTTGGTTTGTGGCATCCATCTTCCCTGCATCCTCTCTCATACCCTCTCCCAGAGTCGCCTAGTCTGTGTTTGGAATATGTTCTGCAATACGCATGTATCATTGTAAAATATGTAGTGTCATTCTTTAGGAGTATGTGCTTTAAATTTACATACATTTTCTTGTGCAACAAACTTCCATTCCCAATTTTCCTCACACACTATCACGTCTTTGGATCTACAACATTGCTCTGTATGGTGAGTACATGGTTTCTGACTGATGCTGAGTTTTCTGCAGTGTTTCTACCATCTGTCACTCATCCGTTCTCAAGGATGTCTCCAGCTCCCCTACCACAAATAACTTCATCCTTGTAGGCTGAAGCTGAGTCCCCATCTTTGTAAAAGAATTGCCTTTGACAGAATGGCCCAAGTTGTCTGCAGCTCTGACTGGGGTTGCTTATTTTGCCCGATCTCGGTGAGTTTGCAGGCCTCCAAACTGTCAGGCAGAAGATCTGAATAATTATGTTTTCCTTTGAGTTAAGTTTCCAGCTGACACCGTCCACAGTCTGAAATCCTTTGATAGTCAGAGTCCCTGAGACCTTTTCTTTTCCCCTGAGCTCGTGAAGTGCCTTGACTTCTGAATTTTTTTCCCTGTGAATAATACACCAGCTGCTCCAGGGAGCTGACTGTGGCACCAGTTTGCAGCTCTGTTTAAAATCCCAATTCTGCAAACTCCTCAGAAGGGAGTGACAGTTTCTACTCCTGTGTAATCATTTATAGATCAGGTAATGATTTCCCTCTTGGCTTAATGACAGTTCTATCCTCAGGAGAGCTGGTCAGCTTGTCAAATACTGCTGATGGTCCCTCTGGTGTGTACCTGGTGGATCAAGTACTGTGGCTCTATCTGCCATTCCTTCTCATTCTTGGCGTCTACAATGCATGGGAACAGTCACTTCTTTCAAAGGAATCTCAAGACCAGTGAGAGTGTGGGGGGCAGGCTTATAGCTGGGTAGGGGTGTGGGGGGCATGAGGAATGGCAAACTCCATTTGCTTTTGATTCTGAGGTCATTGAAAGCTGGTTGTCCTTAGAGGGGCTGCCTTGCAGAAGAGGATGCTGGGAATATCAGGATGGGTTCCTCTGTGGATGAGGAGCCTGCCCAGTGACTTTTTGGTGGAATTCAGCAACTGTTAAGTGAGACTGCCATGTGCCAGGCTCTGCTGGTTTCATGGGGCCCAAGGTAGGAAGCCTGGCTTGTTACCCCACAGGACTTTTTTCTAGGAGAACTTTAGTGGAACTCCACCTTGTGTGGGGGCAAACAGGTCAGCACTGGAGGAACCCAAAGGACATGAGGTCAGTTCTTCTGGACTGTTGTGAAACTGAGCTCTGCTCTCAGTCACCTGGGCTGAAGGACAGCAAGCAAAGACAGCACCCAGCATCATCCCCAAATAAACATTTCGTTATGAAAAATCAGTCTTTGCCAGTGGTGCACAAGTGTGGTGTGTGGACCTGTGCTAGACTGTGACCAAGTTTTTACAGGAGATTGGGAAAATGAGAACAATGTAGCGAGTTGTTTGTGAAACTAAACTTATTCACTATTAAAGGATTATATTTTAAGATAGTCATCCTATATCCCTGGTGTTCATGAAATTGGGGTGATAGAAATTATAGACGGTAATAGAAGACTGTAAGCCCTTATGTGGCTAAATAAAAAGTTGGCACATCTCTGCCAGGCCCTCCACTGTGCGCGTGCGTGTATGTGTGTGTACACGTGCAGCTGCGCATAAATTTTTCTTGTCTGTGAACCTCCAAAGCCTGAGAACCACGTGCAACTCTGGAATCAGATATACTTTGAATCTTAGCTTGTCCCCAAATGATTGTCTAACACATTGTGTCCAATTTGTGCCTAAGAGATTTTATTTTGCTTCTAATAATAACAATGTTTGTTAAGATCAAAATCTTACCTTTGCAAAAGGAGCAAACTCCACAAATTAGCAAACATTTACATTTTAATGAGTATGTGCTGTTAAAGATCGCCTAAGCTAAAATGTAAATGAGCAGCTGCCTGAGGAGCTGAGGTGTGGTCAGCTGAGGGTAACTGAGATTCACAGGGTCTCCTGTGGGTGTGCGGTCACTATGACCAGCTGCCACTGGGCAGGGGCTGGGACCAGGGAGCCTCCTTGGGGCCCAGTCCCCCACTGTCTTTAAATGGAGAATCAAAGTGAGAGCATAATCAAATTGTGGTCATAGAGCTAGACAACTTAACTAGAGCCCCCACATGCTACATGCTCCAGAATTTAATTTTCCAAATAAACTCAGTGTGGCTTTGATGCCCAGGGAGGATCAATAGAATGGAAATTGCTTGCAGTTTCCCCTAAAGTGTTGCAATGGATTACTGCTCTCACATTTCCCCTTCATGCTCCTTTTTTCTGCCAGAGAGAACCTGGTATTCATTCTGGGCACATACTGTTTGAGGAAACAGAAAAAAATAAATGAATAAAAAAGGAAACTGCAAGCAACTCTGAAGAGGGGGAGACCGTGTCCTCCTCCCGCCTGCGGGGTGAGGTCCGGGGTCACTGTGACAGGAAAGGTCAGTGTGAAGGAGAAAAGCATCTCCACTGGGCCCTGTGGGGCTTGGGGAGGGCCTTGTGTGCCACTCAGGTGCTCTGAGGGGGGACATGGAGAGGCTGCCTGCTGTGGGCCACCTTCCTGAGGAGGCCACGCAGGAAGGTAGGCCGAGGAGGGTGCCGCTGCCTGGCTCACTGCGCGCAGGATTCGCTCTGGAGTCCTGGGGAGTGTCCTCCCTCCTTCACGTCCTCTCCGATAGCCGCGTCAGGGAGAGGTTCCCAGCTGACATGGGCCTACCTGTTCCTCTGGGCTCAGCTTGTGGAAGATGCCTGCAATGCACAGACTATCTGGACTTTTAATCTGAAATTCTCAACTGTGGAGCTAATTTACTGGGTCAAGTCTCACGTCCTTTTTTGCTGCTCTAGGGGGACACCAATGAGCTTGTACAGTTGGCAGGGAGAAGGAACTCTAAGGAGTGAGGTTCCTGGGTCATGGAAATCACCACCAGTGAGGGCTTGGAGACCCTTCCCTAGCCCAGTGGTGGCAGCCAGGCTGGGACTGGGAGCCAGAGGCCACGGCACAATCCGGAAGACCTTTACTGGAGACGTTTTGTGTGTAAAACGGAGTTTGTTAGACACTGTGCATTGGTGGGGAGTTGGTGGGCAGAAATGAATAAGACTCAATCCTTGCCCCTCAAGGAGTTTATAGATTAGACAGGTACCCACATGGCTTTAATACTTGGCAGAGTAATGTGAGTTCAGGAATCCAAAACCAGATTGAATACACTATCCTTATTTTGCATTTGGGGAAACTGAGGCAGGGAGGAGGTTTTTAGAACACACAGTTCTGTGTTCCAGCATGTTGCTTTTTGGCTGGAAGAGGTGTAGGGATATGGCAGCAGGACAGGTCAGAATTGGGGAGCCTGGTGCTGCAGCTCCCTGAGCTTGCTGTGGGCTCCTGTGCTCCCCTCTGCTCCAGGGTGGCAGAGGTTCCAAAACCACCAACCCCCAACCCCTACAGCAGGTGCTGGCAGTGCCTCCTGGGGCTGACAGATTGGCCATGTTTTGAAATATCCAGAGACTGAAAGTTCCAGAAAATTAATTAGTGGCAGTAGACACTGGCTACCCAAGGGCTGCAGAAATTTATGGGGGTTTGGTTTCTTTTTTGTCATGGAATAAGTTATCAGCATGTGTGTTGATTGATTTCTTACTAAATTCCTCTCTGTCTTAAAAAAGAAAACACTTGCAGTTTGGAGTCCCTTGAAGCATTTTAATGAACTCGCTTCCTGAGAGACTCGCCCTTCTTGATGCTGAATCCCCCTGCCCACCTTCTCTCTCCAGGTTCTGACTCCCAGACCTCCAATGGGTTGGTCTTTCTGAAGGGCCAGGACCTGGAGAGGCAGGCAAACCACCTGGGGCTGAACGATTTAAGGAGGCGCTGGGTCTCAAGGTCTGTGAGTGCAGGGCTGGCACCTGAGATTCAGTGCCTCCTTAAATTTTTATGCCCTAGGTGCCTTGCTGGTGCACTTAGGTCTTGGCCTTGCTCTCCTGACTGCTGTCCGCTCCTTCACATTGAGACAGAAGCAAAGGGGAGGCCCATGAGTTCAGACACAGAGGCCTCATAGACCGAACAAACAGAATCAGAGAATCATGGGGATCTAAATAGACTAGGGTGGGGCACACCCCAAAGAGATGTTAATAGGAAGTGTGAGTCCCTCTGTGGAGGTCTCCTGTCCAGCAGGGACAGGGATGGGGTAGGACAGTTGCTCAGCGCCTGCTTCTCTGGCTTGTTAGGTTCCTGAGGCACATGTTGTCCTTGGAGAAAAACCCTCCAGAAGGCCGCTGAGTTGGGCAGACAGGGCACCCCATGTTGCTTTTTGGAGCTCACGATATTTACAGGACATCAGTGGAGGTGCAATTAAAAACAAAACAAAACAAAACACACAGCTGTTACTAATTTAAAATCTGACATTACCCTCATCTCACCATCCCCCCTAGAACCGGAGGAGAGGAATTATTGAATATGTGGCAAAGGAGGAGAAAGATTACTATGCATATTAAGCAAGGAAAAGAGTGATTGCTGAATACATGATGTAAAAGGAGATAGTCGCCACAAAATTAAATACAAAAAAATTCAGTGAAAAATAATTATTGTCTATACATTATAGGCTTGACATATGGTAAGTTTTCTACTTTTAAAAACCTCCTGTAATTTCTGGATAACCCATTTAGCTGTCTGACTCCCACTATCCCCCCACCCCCCAGGCTTCTATGCTACCAGAGAAGTTATTTTCTTGGCTTTTAACCCATTGTGGGGATTTTCCCAGCCATATATGTGAATAATTTCTGAGATGATGAGGATCCCAAAATGATCTCTGGGTTTTCTTAGCTCCTTTTAGTCACATCAGTCAAAAGCTCTCAAATCCTGGGACCCCCTAAGATGTCCTCTGGCTCTTTCTCCTCTATCCACCTCCACCCAAGGTTTAGTATCCTTGAACAGTGGGAATTAGCAAGGGATGGATCAAGTGGGGAGGGATAAGGTGGCTGCTAAGGGCTGGCTGGTGGTCATTGTCATTCCTTGAAGCTTAATGTCTGTGAGGAGCTTCTCTGTGGTACTGGGTGAATGTTAGCTTGACTGTGGCCTTCTCCGGATCTGGTGGGTGACTGAAGTGTCCAGGGCCATCTCTCAGGCAGACAGGAACCCCCATCCCATGGTCATTTGCAGCCAAACTCCATTCTAGGATCCTCTCCAGAGCAGAGGACTGGAGAAAGTGGGCTGGCTCTGCAGCAGGAAGGAATTAGGGAAGCACAAGAAAGCACTTGGTAAAAACAGAGGGTCGCTTCTAGACCAGTACTGTCCAAGACAACTTCCTGCAGAGATGGAAATGTTCTGTATCCGCACTGTCCCACAGGGTAGCCACTAGCCAAGTACTTGAAATGTGGCTAGTGTGACTGAGGATCGGAGTTCTAAATTTTATTTGACTGTGATTAACTGAGATGTAAATAGCCACATGTGGCGAAGAGTGCAGTTCTAGATAATTTAGGCTTGAAAAAGGATGGCCTAGAGAAGGGAGGGAGGCTGGGAGCTTTGACTCCTTTTGAGATGAGCTGTGCCAGTTCCTCCCAGGGCAGCTTCTTCCAACAGCCAAGGCAGGCCCCGGGGTGGGGCTGGGCTGGCCTTCCTCCCTGTGGCTCTATTTCAGGAAGGGCATTCCGGAATTCTGGTTGTCTAGAGTGTAACACCAAGGTTTAGCCTAGTGTTTTTCCTTCTCCCTGGAAAAATGCACAGTCACACCACTTACAGCCGTACGGTTACCTGATCCAAGCCCTCCTTTCACAGCAGAGGCCCGGGTGTGGAAGGGCTCAGGGGCAGGCATGGGTAAAGAGTCAGGTTTCCTGATCTCTAGCCCAGAGGCTTCCCGTACACCATGCCTCAGTCACTGGGGCCAGTTTTCTCTTGATTAGGTCCCAGGCACACACTTCATTCCCCTTCTGGGAGGCCTGGGGTGTAGCAGTTCTCAGAGGTTTGTGATAGAGCAACCCTACCTCTCTCTCCCGTCAGCCCCTTTCAGATCTCTGGCCTCCCTCTGACCTTTGGGTAGCCTTTTTGGGTGATTGCCTTGTACATCTCAAGGTGGCAATGGAAACAGGATTTGCTGATGACTTTTGGACTTGGGCCAGGCAATGTGAACTTGGCAGTTTCCTTTGGTTCCCAATCCCTGTGGAACTGAGACCAAGCCAGGAGGAGGTGCCAAGAATAGACCACAAAGCCTTGAGTGGGTGACCTGTGACAGAGTGCCATGAAGCCCAGGGAGGGGATCCTGTCTCGGAGAGAGTGTGCATGCACACATGTATCTCAGGCCATAGGTGAGGACCTGGCGAGCCCCTGGAGGGACTGTTCTGCAGCAGAGGCCCCTGGCAATCAGAGGAAACACTGACTGTATCTGCTGGGTGGCCTGTTGATTTGTGGCAAGCTGTCCAAGTGTGGTCTCTGCAAGATGTAGGTGGCCAGGGTCTTCCCCATGCATGAGGGACCCTGAGGCTCTTCGTAGGAAGGTGGATGTTGGCACTGCTGAACAGCTCCTAGGGCTTGGAGTTGCCCCTCTCGACCTTGCTGGTCTCTTTCTTACAGGGAAGGGGAGAAGACACTCATTCATCCTCTGCTTTGTAGATCTTATTTCCTTCCATTGGTTACAGTGGGTTGTTTCCATCTCCCACTAGACTAACTCCAGGGCTGAGCCTAATCCCTGGCCTGTAATAGAAGCAGAAGCAGAAATTTTTTGAGTGATTGTCTTCTGTAATGAAGGACTTAACATAAAAAGAGTGACTTTGGTGGAAATGTGGACTCCCCCAGTCTGCGGATTTGATTGGGATTGTGGCATTTTCAATAGAAGGCATGCTGTTGCCTGAGTTCTTCCAATATAAAGATTGGAGGAAAAGTGTCCCAGGCCACAAAGCAGCTGGAGGCGGTGTCAGACCATCTGAAAGGTGCTGGGGAGGCGAGGGCTGGTATAGGGTTGATGTCACTCTTGCTGGGAGGGGCAGTTCCGTGAGCCCCGGTGGCACTTTAAACTTGCCCCTCCCAGTGGAGCCCAGATAAAAATAGCTGAGTACTGCGGTTAGGCAGGGATGGAAAAGGAGTCCGGAATAGTCAGGTGGGCCAAATCTTACTAGACACAGTGAGAAGACCTGAGTTCTGGAGCCAGCCCTTCCATGACCTCACTGTGTGACCTAGAGCAAGCCCGGGTCCTCTCTGAGCCTCCGTTTCTCCATGGTGAGATGAGGCGTACGGTTGGGGTTCAGACGGGGTTCTAGCAGGAAGCAGGTGGCATTCTCAGGTTGAGTGATTTGAGGAGGGTTGACAAAGGTGTGGGCAGATCCGAGGGAAAGTGCAAGGGATGGGTAACAGTGGGTCTGAAGGGGCCAGGAAAGGAGTGCGGACAGAGAGAAGCATGGGAGAGACAGTCACCTGATGGGGCCAGGACCTTGAGGACACAGCCAGCCTAAGGCAGCCTGAAGGAAGGGGCCAGTCCAGTCAGCCTCTTCCTTCCCATGGGCTGCTGGGGCACCCCACTGGCTGGACACTCGCAGAGGCAGAGAGCGCTTGCCCTCTGAGGCTGTCCATGCGGGTCTGCCTCCCAGGCCACAGAGCAGGCCGGAGAGGGACTGTGGGGAGGGAGCGGGCGGCGTTCAGCCTGTGAGGGCTTGGGGAGGGTGGCCTTGGCTCTGGGACAGTCAGAAGGAGGTGGGGCCAGGCGGGGGGCAGGCATTTCTTGATTCCTGCTGATGTCTTGGGCCTCTGCTCTTACACGACAGTGCCTCCCCTGCCTGCCTGGACAAGGGTGGCAGGCATTCTCCCGCTGAGCAAACTTCTGACTCCAGCCTGGTCGCGGAGGAGACAGAGGGCCATCTCCCGTGCCGCGCCGTCCGCCGCCACCATCCGTCACTCTGCCAGCCACATGAGCCAATGATAGATTCATGCACATTAGGCCTCCCATCCTGCAGGCCTAAAAGCCGGGGGTTTTCCAATCAGTGAGGGACGAAGCAGTGTGAGGTGAGCAGGGCTCTGTGCAGGGAGCTGGAGGCGCCGGGAATTAATAAGCACTTGGAGACGGCAGGGATATTGAACTCATTCCTTAAATCAATCCTTAACCAAGAAGGATGAGGGAATGAAATTTTGGACAATTAGTGGGTAATGACGACCTTGTGAAAAGAGCTATAGACAAAGGGTGTGAGGGTGGGTGGTCAGTGGAGGACCGAAGGAAGTGCAAACGGTAGTGAACCTGCAGGGCATGACTCCCCAGAGGGGAGTGGGTTGGGATGGGGCGCCCCGGATTGGGTTTGGGGGCTTGGTTCAGTGTGGCCTTAATCTTGAGTTAGAAAGGAGACTCAGTAGAGAGTGTCTGCAGACTTGGACAGGGTAACCCAGAACCAGTGCCGTCGCTCCGCCTCCTGCCACCTCTCCATCCCCTTCTCCAGGGACCTTCACCCCATGTGCAGGTCCGGGCAGTGCAGGGGTAGGGTCCCTGCATCCTGGATAGACCCCAGCCTCATTTCTGGCGAGGGACTCTCCGCTCTCTCTGTCCTTGGAATCCCAGGAGGCCTTGTGGCAGGGGGCCCTCTCACCATCCTGCATCTGCTCTGGTTACAGGAACTGGGCCAGGGGCCCCGAGGTGAGGGCTTTGTGCCCTTCACTGGCGGGAGCCCAGCCCTCCTCCCAGCCCTGGCTTTTCTGCTCCTCTCATCTTTCTGGCTGCTTCTCCAGCTGAGTGGGTATCTGTCCAGCCTGGGCCGAGGGGTCTGGCAGAAGCACAAGCGGTCTTCCCTCCCCACTGCACCTCTGCTCTGCGTCCTGTCTCAGCCCTGTGGTCCACCATGACTTAATGGTAGCCATAGCAGCACCAGAGGCATTTGCTTTGAAGAAGGCCTCTTCAGCTGCTTCCGCAGAAAGCAGAGCATGAGACAGGGATTCAGAACAGGTGATTCATTCTTAGGGGGCTCTTCAGAAAGAAACCTGAGAAGGAGGGAAACAGGGTAGGGAAGGTGGGGGACAAGCTGAACCAGGATGTGCCCTCGGGTTCACATGTGGCCTGTCCCTTGGTGGAAGGTTCTGGAATCTGAACCAGAATTCAGAGTGATCGCCAGGTGGGAGTGGGCCAGCCTTTTGTATTACTCAGTTGGTGACTGACTGTCAGGAAGGGGAACTTGTACCCTCCTGGGCAGGTGGGCGCTAGTCAGCTGAGGATAGTTGTTGAGGGTTGGGAGGTGGGGAGGGAGGGCAGCGAGCCTTCAGCAGCTCACCCTCCCAGCAGATGGAGGCAGGGTCCCCAGGGTGTCCTCTGCAAAGGCTTTCAGAGCCCCTGTGGCCACCCCCTCTCATTCTTTGGGTATGATGATAATTAGAATCCCTTACATTTATATAGCACTTTACAAACTACTGGATGCTTTAAAAAAATTATCTCATTTTATTCTTGCAGCTCAACTCTGCAAGAAAGGTTTGATCTCCAATTTTATAGACAGGGAGCTGAAGCCCAGAGAGGTTAAACAATATGCCCAAAGATCACCCTTCTAGGAGGCAAGGCCCTGAGCCACTGGAGTCCCTGTGGTGATGCAGTTCAGGGTGTCTGTCATCCAAGCCTTCTCTCCTAGAGACTCTGCTCTCTTAATGGGAGGAAGAAATGACCCTAAGTAGAGCATGTCATTAGTGTCTTGCCCACATCGCCCAGTCTGCCTGCCTACCTGCCTTCTTAGCCAGTCTCCTTTGCAAAATTCAGGAACCTGAGAGCTTTCCTCTTCCAGATGAGCCCCCCACAGGCAGGGAGGCATCATCTCAGTGTGTTTTCTCTCCCCAGGATTTCCTCCATTTCTCGATAGCCCACCCTAGGTCTTGGCTCCAGCCTTACTACTGCTGTGATTATTATTGTGATTATAAGAGGGAGGCCTTTGCATCTTTAATGTAGCCTTTTAGATAGAAAGATGATCAAAAGGAGCCGCACAACTTAAAATGACAGGTCAGGTTTCCTTCTGGATTTTTTTTTTTTTTTTTTTTTTTTGCAGATGAGATGAGCTTAGTAAATCACATCGGACAACCCAAAATAAATTGTGCCCAAGATTTATGCTTTCTGTGGGCTTGCAGAGCCCAGTTCATGAGATAGTAGGGTGAAGGGAGCCTTGAGGACAGGCTAATTGCAAAAATCATCTGGGTGTGACTTACCCAGATGGGCGGGACGCTGCCGTCGCTCCTGTTCCGCTTGGGGGTGGGGACCTGTGGGACAGCGCTGCAGTTTTGCCAACAATATGGAGTCGGGATGGAGCTCCTGTGGTCTGGGACGCCTACTTCTCAGACATTAACCACAGAAGATAAAATGTAACAAAACGGGGCAGGGAGCTTTAGATAAGGAACCAGGGATGTGGCATCTTTGAAAGTCTTCCCAAAGGATGTCAGTGTTAGCTGAGACCGCTAGAATTTACTTTAGCTATTACTATGGATGAATAATTACGGGCAAGCCAGCAAGTGCTGGGTTCACGGCAGGTTAATTGGGAATAATGGGTTCCATTCCAGACTGTGAGAAATGATATTTCAGAGAGAAAGAGAGAGAGAGAGAGAGAGAGAGAGAGAGAGAGAGAGAGAGGCAGAGAGAGAGAGGCTTTGCTTGCCCTCACTGAGTGCCAGGGCTGTCCTTCCCTTGCACATTGAGCTCTGTTGTCCCAGCCAAGCCTCCAGAGTCCAGACATCTGGGCCTGAGTTTTTGCTGGGCAGAGGGTGTGGGGGGTGTGGGATGGGGGCTGAAGCCAGAGAGAACAGGTGGCTTTTTCACATCACTTCCCCTTCCTGAAATTACAAATGATTTTTGAGTGCCTGTGATGGGTGAGACTTCAGGCAAGGCACCAGGCCCAGGGCACCTCCATGAGTGGTGAGTGGGAGAGGCACGGAGGTGTGGGCAGGCATTGACTAGATCCCTGCAGTCTCACACGTGCAATGCCAGCCACATATGTAGTGTTACGTGTTCTAGTAGCCTCATTGAAAGTAAAAAGAACAAGTGATATTAATTTTAATAATGTATCTTATTTAACCCAGTATCTCCAAAATATTATCATTTCAGCATATAATCAATATAAAAATTATTAATGAGGCATTTTATACTTAGAGCACATTTCAAGTCATACTAGTCACATTTTAAGCACTCTATAGTACATCTGGCTGCTGGCTCCTGTGTTGGAGGGTGCAGGATCAGATCATGACTAATCACGTGCACACACGCATGTACACACGCATGTACATACACATACACGCACACACACAGCTCTGGCAAGAGCTGGGAAGGAGAGTCGCACAGGGCACTGAGCAGGCAAGCCTGACAATCAGGCCAGGGCTGGGAGGGCCCGAGAACTAGCCATTTGGGCTGCTGTCTGAAGGATAGGAAGCAGTTACTAAGGTGAGAGGGTTAAGGAAAAAGCATTCCAGGCCGGGTGAACTGCATGTGCAAAGGCCGTGTTGAGGGAGGTGAAGGAGCTGAGAAGGCCACGTGGCCACCATGTGGTGAAAAAGGGGAAGAACAGTGGAGGTGAGGCTGCAGGAGGCAAGAGCCTGCCGGGCCTTACAGGCAACCTCAAGATTTGGGTCTTACTGTTGGAAGGAAGCTGAGGAGGAGTTGTAAGCAGACCTGTGTCTGAAGTTCATTCTGGCTGCTGGGAGGAGCCTGGCTCAGGGGGTTGCAGGAGGTCTGTCAGGCAGCCCTGCAGCATTGCTGCCCGGATGGTCGGGGCCCTGGGGGGCTCCAGAGGGCAAGAGGCTGCATCCCTCAGAGGCTGGGCCAGTCATGGGCTTGTCAGGGCTGCAGCCCACCCCTCCCACTCCACCCTCAGAAGCAGGCTGAGAGGCACCAGTGTGGGGAAAGCTTACCCACGTTTGGAGCTGGGGCTGGGAGGCAGAGTCCATGTGAGGACAGAAGGTACCCCTCAGACCTCTGCATTGGCAGCAACCACAGGGTCCATGACCAAGTGCAGTGTGTCCAGTGGAGGTGGGATGGTATGGCAGGGAACCGGAAAGCCGCATCCTGAGGAACAGTTTTGCCTGCCCCTGCTGTGTTCTCTTAATTTGCAGCTGTAAGTGCACCTTTCACTTAAACATTCATTCAGCAGATATTTATCTGGGATTGCTTTGCGCTACATGGCATGCCAGTTGCTGGAGATGCTGGGGTGAGTGGGGACAGGGTCAGGGAAAGCATCTTGGAGGAGATGACTTAAATGATGAGAAGGAGGCAGACATAGGGAAATCTTAGGAATGAGCTTTCTAGGCAGAAAGGACTGCATGTGCAAAGGCCCTGAGGTAGGAATGAGCCTGGCTTGCTGGAGGAACAGATGGCAGGTGCATCAGGCTGAAGCAAAGCGAACAGGGAGGGGGTGATTTGAGATGAAGCCAGAGAGATGGGCAGGAGCTGGATCATGGGGAGCCTCCCAGGCCTAGGAAGGAATTTGGATTTTATTCCAACTGTGAATGGAAGACACCGTTGGTGGAAGAGGGTTTTAAATAGTGGAGAAGTGTGATCTGATTTGTATTTTTAAAAGCTCTCCCTGGCTACTGAGTGGGGAGTAGGCTGAATGGGGGAAGCAGCAGGCCAGTTAGGAAGCCTCTGTAGGGAGATGGTGGTGCCCTGCTGGGGCGGGGAGCAGTGGTAGGCTTCTGGATGTATTCTGCAGGCCACAGGGTTTGTCGCTGGACGGGATGTGGAGGAAGAAGAGATAGGAAGGAGTCAGTGTAACTGAGCATCAGTGTGAATGGTGGTGTCCCTCCCCAGGCGGCAAACCCTGGGGCAGCAGCGAGCAGGGAGGGGAGGGCCGGGTTCTGTTTTGTTCATGTTGAGTTTGAGAGGCCCGTTAGCCGTCTGAGGGAAGATGCCAAGCAGGCATTTAGCGGTTATTGGTCTGAAATTCAGGGGCTAGGGCGCTGCTGCTGTAAATCTGGGTGCTGTCACCATACTGATGGTGTTTAAAGCCCACGATGGACCAGATCACCCTGGGAACGGCTACATGGAGAGCTGGAGGGCCTCCTCTGGCTGTGCCAGGCAGCAGCACCCCTGGCACCTGAGGCAGTTTTGCTGAAGGCACTGCCCTGGGTTCCCACAGCGCCTCTTTCCCGGGCACAGGGGTCTACGGCCCTTCCTGGGCTGAGCCTGGGCACCGCGTCTCTGGCCTGGCAGGACAGAGTGTGGAGGGGGAGAAATCACTTCTTTGGTCCTCTGAGCCCCAACCACACTTCTTTCATCATTGCAGGGGCTGCCCCAGCCTCCTGCTGCTGTGACCTGGGAGGCAGGACACCCAGGGAGAGGAAAAAGGAAAGGAGATAGAGAAGGGACTGGGGGGAGGGCTCCAGGGGACCAGGAGGGGACAGAGGACATCTGGAGGGAGCTGGGGAGGACAGAAGTATAGGAGAGGGGAGGGGAAGGAAAGGACAGAGTTAAAAAAAAAAGTTCCTTTTTCTGTGCTGCTGTTGGTCACTAGTTACCTTTTAAAGGCCATCTCTAATCTCATAATTAAAGTGTTTTGAAGGTTTTTGACAAGGTCAGCTGCCATGTGGCCACCCACCTTAAGCCAGGAGCTTGACCTACCCTCTCAGCTCCACTCCACCAGGCAAGCAGGTGACAACTGCATTTCACATACAGCAGACCTGAAGCTGAGGGGGGCTTCTTGAATCTGCCCAGGATCCCAGGAATTTGGGGTGGTGGGTGTGGGATTCAAACCTACATCTGCCAGATGCCGAGTCCAGGCCCTTGCACCACCCCTGTGCTTCAGCATGATGCACCCCTTTTAGTTTATTTTTCCTAGCAGCTGAGCCCAAATTCTTGAAAAATTATGATTTTAAAAAAAATGCTGTTTCTAAAGTGCCGTGCAGGGGAGGCCAGAGGTGTTGCCCTGGTTTGAGATGACAAACCTGCACGCGCTCAGAGAGGGTGACCAGCTCTCCTGGAGTCTCCCAGTCAGCTGGAGATGTAGTCTGCCAGGAAAGCCTGCCGTGCTCCGCCGCCCCTCCTGGCCCAGACCCTCTCTCTGGGGGGCACAGCTGCTGGCAGCCGCAGTTACCTGCCTGGGACTGGCAAACAGATGGCCCTGGGTTTCTGGGACAGTTCCAATTTCAAATGTTCTCTCTCATTGTCAGACAAATGTACTGCTTTTTAGTTCATAAATTATGGAGCACCTTATGCATGGCTATAAATCCCATCAGCTCTTGTACATTCTATCCCAGAAAGGTGTGGCCTCTAGAAAGGCAGGATAGTAATTTTTAAAGGCTGCTAAGAACTGGGATTGGGACTCTGGTAGTGTCATTGGTAGAAGCTGCCCTCTGTCCAGAACTCCACAAAGCCCATGGGAGACAAGCCATACTTGGTGAGAAAGATCCAGCCGGACAGAAGTCATTGTCCCCATTTTACAGAGAAGTGGTGCACTTGCCCAGGGCCCTTAGCTAATCAGAGATGAAGCTAGAACTTGAACCCAGGTACCCTAACTCTCCACTATCCCATCCTTAAAAAGAAAGACCTGATATAGGTCTAGCAGGACTGTCATGTACAGCCATTCAGGCTGTGCACTGTGTAATTCCATTCACATTGGTCTTGCTAGGAAAGATGGCTGCAAAGTTGTGTGGTGTAACAAGTCCGGGTCCAGGGCAGTCCGGCCCTCTCTGTCCATCCATTGTACTTCTTCCTTCAGTCCTTCCTGGCACTACAATAGAAGACATAGGAAGTGTGTCCACTCCCAGCCTCTGGTAGGTGTGATAGCCCCACCTTGGTGTTCTTAGCCTTGTTTAGGCACATGGGGCCCTTACCCTGGTCTAACAGCTCTGCTCCCAGGTATATAGTCCTTTCTCATTTGCTCACTCAACACCATTAGCTTAGGAAGGGACTGGAGGGAGGTGGGTTTGGGGGCTCTGCAAGGAGGTGAGCCCGGCTGAAGGCCCCGTTTAAGGCTGTGTTCTCACCCTCACACCCCTGTGCACATCCCTGGAATTAAAACTATAGCGTGGGCTCTTCTTAAATATAACACATCTGTTCCTCCGGTTCAGGGAGGGAGAATTTATAGGTGAGAAACCAGTAGACCATCTTCCCTCTGCTCCGGTGGTCAGGCCGTTGCTGATTGATGTTCCGTGTTCTGCGCTGCCTGGATGGCTCCTTTTATAGGCTCCGCCCGCCTGCCCATAACTCAGGAGGGCGGCTGTAAATCCTCAGGGCGGCAGAGCAATCCTCTACTAGGACAGCCACCTGGAATTCCTGGCAGGTCCCTTGCGCCAGCTCCACATCTCATTGGCAAGGCAGCTGTGAGCTGAGGGGACATGCCCAGGATGGGAGCCAGGAGATCTGGCTGGCTCAGAAGCTCCAGGCTGGAAGGGCCCTGTTAAGGTCACCTGGTCTGGCACGTGTTCAGCCTGTATGCTCCCTCTGCTGATGGGGAACTCACCACCTACCAGGCCACCCATCTACAGAGAGTTTGTCCACTTCAGTCACAAACTTTTTCTTTTAAGCTAGAATCCTTCTTCGTAGTGTTTCCATCTTATTTCTCTTCCTTTGGGCCAAACAGAAGGAATCTAAAGAGAGAGGAATGGCTATGTTTAACCTCTCTGCTAGCTTTAGAACCCAGCTTATTTAATTCTCACTACAACAAACAAATCAATTTTATATAGCCAAGCATGTTATGGGGGCTTCATATGAAAACAGAATTGAACAAGCCTGGATGGGTGGGCAGAGCTCTCCAGATTTTTCCCTCCCTCCCCTGCTCCCCACACGACGTGACAGTTACTGGAAAGATGGATGGCTGCAGGCTCTGGCCTCGGTGCCTCAACAGTCCCTTTGTTCTAGCCTTTGACGAACCTTGTGTTTTCAAATGTTAGAATGTCGAAGCATTAGTGACAGGATTGTATATACCCGTATATATGAACCTTCATGGGTGATTTAAGAGATTTGCAAGGGTAATCTTGGCTCTATCTAATGTTTCCCTTATGTGCTGACTTTTGAACTTAATCTTTATGCAACAAGTGATTTGATCATGCTTCTCTTTTTTTCCCCATTTCCTTTCCTTTTAAAAGATCTTTCCTTTCCCTTTTCCTTCCTTTCTATCAAGGTATAACTTACAAACAGTAAAGTGTATGAATCTTAAGCACACAACTCAGTGGATTTTTACAAATAGATACACCTGTGGTACCCACTCAAATCAAGATCCTGAACATTTTAAACACCCTGGATGGTGAACATGCTCCTTCCTAGTCAACACCATGTCACCTCCCAGAGGTGACCCTTACTTTTTGGCTTCTATTGCTGTAGATTGGCTTTGCTGTTCTTGAACCTCATATACACAGAATCATGCAGAAAGCACTCCGAGTCTGGCTTCTTGTGCTCAGCATGTTGCTGCATGTGACAGTAATTCCTTTTACAGTGCTGCGTAGTGTTCCTGAAGCCACACAACTCTACATTATTTAAAGACAGCACTTGTGGGCCAATTTCTCGCTTTCTTAAGTCTAAATAACTTTTTTGTTGTGGTAAAAATTGCATAAAATGTACTGTTTTAACCACTTATAAGTGTGCAGTTTGGTGGCATTAAATACATTCACATTGTGCAGCCATCAGCCCTGTCAGGCCAGTCTCTTTTGAAAAACCGTCTGGTTATCTCCTAGCCCCATTTCTGGTCTCAAACCTTACTTCTCAGTGTGGACAACCCTGACCCCTGACCTTGCTCCCCTAGCACCCTGTCTGTTCCATGTGGTGGCACTTACCACGGCGTAGTTCAGTGCTTCCCACATTGAGGGTGGCAAGCTGTGATGGGTCATCACATCAATTCAGTGGACCCCAGCTCACATTTTAAAAAGAGGAAAATGGAAAACATTAGATCACCTCAATGCGTAGTAAAGGTAAATGAAACTTCGTGGAGTTTTTGTCTCAGTTTGACACATATATGCATATACATATTTGTGTGTAGTGGTTCATGATGTCAGGTGCACTTATTGTGGCTTGTTTTCTAAAGTGCGAAAGCCACTGGTGGTGTAAGTGCCGGTCTGATGGTCTGTGAGGGCTCTTTTGTATTCCCAGAACCAGCCACAGTGTTTGCTGTGAAAGTGCCCACCAAATGCCCATGGGTAAGAGAGTGGGTGCGTGCCCTTCTGAGCATCCACGTCTCCAGCTCCTTGGGTCCCTCCTCAGAGAGGCCGGCTCAGAGCTCCTCCTAGCCTCACGTCCCCAAGCAGATTTCAGCCTGTCTGTGCCTTTTTGGCTTGGACTCTGGCTTTCAGACCCATGCAGAGGGAGTGGGACTGCCACCCTCACTTAAAACATCCATTAAGAAGTAGATGGAGGTGGTCTTGTTAGTTTTTCAAGTGAACACATCCTTCTGTTGAATTTCCTGCTGTGGAACACTCCTGGGCTTCACTCACATGACTGCCATGTGTTTCCCCATCTAGGGCTGTTCTGTTGATATTTTGCATAAAGTATAGTCCTGTGCATTTATCCCTGTTAGGTTTCATCTATCTTCTCCCATTCATTTCACTGCTTCAGCCTGTCAAGATCTTTTCAGTGCCTCATCCCATTACATCAGCTTTTATATTTATTACTCAAGCATCCTGTGAGCCTGTACTCCAGGTGTTTATCCAAGTCATTGAGAATGAAGCTGAGGAGCCTAGCCCTGTGACGTGGTGCCGCCGGCCTACTGCCAGGGTGGCAGCGCTCCTTGTCAGTAGGTGCAGGCTGCTCTGTCCTTGGCCTGGCGTGCTCCTCCTCTAACACCTGCAGGCCCGCCCTCTTGCCTTCTTCAAGCCTGTGCTCAAACACCATCTTTTCAGTGAGGTCTTCCAGACCCTCTACTTCAAGGTGCAACCCCTTTTTCAATCCCCGTGTTCCATAAACCCCTTCTTGCTTAAACTTTTGCCATAGCACTTACCACTGTGTAACGCATGCATCATTTACTTATTTATCCTCTTAATCATCTCCTCCTCCCCACTAGAATATAGATGCCTCTAGGGAAGAATTGTATGTGTGTGTGTGTGCATGCATGCATGCACATGTGTAAGTGTCCTTTTACTGCCTGGCGTGTAGTAGGCACTCAACAAATATGTGTTGAATGACTGAGTGAATGATATTAGTTATTATATTTCTGTCTTACCTGCATGATGTTATCTTAGCAGAGTTCAGCTGCAAGTGAGGGAAAACTCCCCTCAGAGTATTTCAAACTAACAGAGGTATTTATTTCTCACATAGCAAGATTCCTGGAGGTGAGTATCCGATGCTGGCAAAGTGGTTCCACAGTCAGTGAAGAGCTTGGCTTTTTTTTTTTTTTTTTATGTCCTTTGACTGCTGTCCTTTGCATGTTGGCTTGTTGCCTCATGTTTAGAAAGTGGCTGCTGTCCCTTCAGGTATCACATCCACATTCCAGGCAGGAAGTGGGGTGAGAAGGAGAACTGCTCCTCAGGAGGCTCTGTCCTTTCATTTAGGGAAGAAAGTTCTCCCTAGCTGACTTCTCAATGTACTTTATCACCCAAACAGTGACATATGCTGTTCCACACATGAGGCAACCACCCTTACACCAACTACTAGCCAAGGGAGATGAGATCACCAAGCTTAACTCATCCTTCGGGGCTGATGTTCCCCTTGAGGGTAAAGGTCTCCATCTATCGTACAAATTGGAGTTCCATTAACAAAGACAAGGAGAGAGAAGGAATGACTAGATCATGAAAGATATTGCATATCCTTCAGAAGATTCATTATGCTATTTCCTACCTTTTCCTACTGGAAGAATTATGGTGAGTCTGACTTGCCTTGTCTGCAGGGATCCTGTGTCCGGTCCTGGTGAGCACCACACCCTCTCCTAGGGCCTCAGGAGCTGCCCTTGACTAACCCTCTGGAATCCAGTCCTGGAGAGAGGTCCTGCTAATCCTTTCTGCCAAAGCCCTCCCCCTGTATCCTCAGGGTGCCGCTTCCCCTAAAGGTCCCCAGGGGGTACTACTACTGCACCAAGACCATATCCTAAAGTCTCTCCCTGGGTCAGCATAGTGTCACTGTGGTCCCTCTAGCCTTAGTGCTGAGGCCTGAATCTCCCTTCTCCTGGGTGCTGTGAGGTCACTGAGGGTCCGACTGTGGGTGGAAATGGTGGCTGGGCATGCAGAAGGAGTGTCTGAAGTGTGGCCCAGGTCAGGGTGCTGAAAAACCTGAAAGGATTTCCCCTCCAAACTCCAAAAAATGGATTCAAAGCATCTTAAATGGCCCCAGGCCTTAGGACTGGGGGTGGGTCATTCATTCCCATGGCTTCTTGGTCCTTCCTGGGCTCTGGGGCCGGCCCAGCTCTGGGCGGTGGGGGAGGATGGGAAGAAAGTGTTTTGGGACAGGCAGGATGGGTGCCAGCACAGCATGGCGTTGGCGATCAGGTGGGAAACAGGACCCGCTGGGCCCTGGGTGTGTCACTCATTCGTCAGCCCCCTGCTGCCCCCATTACTGCCCCCTCAGTGCTGATGCTCTCCTGGGCTCCCTGCCACAGGAAATATTTGAGGAGCAGTGATTTTTCCACTGTTTATGTTCAGGGCTGACGAGGCCCATGTTGCCCAAGCCTGGCTCCTCTTTAGGACCCCGGAGAAGCTTGAAATTCTGGCTTCCTGGGCTCTAGCCTTGGAGATTCCGGTCAGTGGGGCTGGTGGGGGCCTGTATCTTTTAAAGTCTCCTGTCCCCTATGCTGCCCCGGGGTGATTCTGATATGCAGCCATTGGGACCCTGATCCAGAGGTGGGGTACGAAGGGTTGTCTGTGCTCAAGGCTAGCAGCTGTCGCTGGAATCTTGTCCTCAGCCCAGGGGCAGAGTAGGCAGGCTTTAAGGAAGCTGCTTTAAGGCTGGGTCCAGATGGTTCCATCTGATGGGAAGAGGGGGCTGTGTTTGTGTGAAGTCTGCCTTTGGAGAAGGAGGACTTTAAAATGGTTATCCACAGGTAAACCAAATTGTATTAGCTTTCCACACGAGGCTTCTTCTATGGACTTGGTGCACAAGGAGAGGAATGCCGGTGGGTGACACCAACTCAGGCAGCTGTTCCCAGCAGTTCTTAGGGTTAGGGGGATAAAAACGGTGCAGGACTTAAAAAGGACAGTTTAAATATTTAGTTTCTTTCCCGGCAACATATTTATCAAAAATGGATCTTTGGAATCTACAGTCACCTGCATTTTCAGCTCACTTGCAAAACTGTTCACGTGAGCATTTCATCAGAACAAACGGGAACCGTCATGTCTCACCCAGAGAGCAAAATGTCAGAGGGTCCACAGTGGGAGGGGTGTCTGGATTAATTTAAAATAAAATCCTATTCCCAAGTTGCCATTACCCCCTCCCCCAGAGGTTGATGTGTATATACAACCTCACACCCCTCTTTCATTTAAAATAAAAAAAAAAACATACTTTGCAGCAAAACTTTAACCTTCCCTTTAGAAATTGGCCCAAAAGGTCAGAGCTGTGCTCCTTTAGATTTCCTGGGCTCAGCTGGGAACTGATCAAAGCTGCCAGCCCTGGCTTGTCAGCTTTGTCAGAGACAACTATATAAATTCTTTGTTATTCCCTTTGCTGTGTATTATAAATATATTTATCTTCCTCTGTCAGGCGTCTGCAGGACAGGTGCTTGGGGCCGGGAGTCCTGCTTAAGGGCTTCCAACAATGTCCTCGCTTAGTGACATTAGTGCAGGGATGGGGCAAAGATGGCAGGAAATTCTGGACTTGGAGCTGCCTCGGGCCGTGGGTGGTGGTCCTGGTGGCGCCAGAGAGAACACCTTGCCGGAAGCCTTGTGTGTAGCAGGTGCTCCTCTCGCGGGACTTGATTTCCTCTGGCCGGATCGGTGGGATCTGGTGGATCGCGTAGCCTCCGTGATTCACATACGGGGCGTGGGAGGTGACGTTGGTGGGACTGGACCCTTGTGTCTCTTCATTTACTTTGACTAAAGCGGAGTTGTTTTTGTTTTTGTTTCTCATTTAAGCCTTTATACCATTCTGCCGTCGGTGCCCAGAAAAGTGGAGAGTGGATGGGATGGCTCCCCTGGGGGAGGGAGGAGGTGGGATGGCAGCGTTTGGCCGTGGACATGGGGGGCTGCGTATGAGAGAGATACCTCATCCGTGTACGATGTGTACGTACCCCTTATGTTCTGATTCGGGAGCTGTGAGCTTCTGGTACATCTATGATCCCATTTATTCCTCTCTAGAATCTGTGAGCAAGGTGTGGGCCCCATTTCTACAGTTGGGGGTTTGTGAGGCTCCAGGAGATGAAATGACTCTAACACAGTCACAGTGTCCCCCCCGGGTGGGTATCTGGCTCAAGGTCTGGGCGTCCCTCTGTGGTGTGGCATGTGAGGAAGCACGAGAACCTTGAGATGCAGGAGCTCATGCTGGAAGTGTCTGGCTCACGATTCTGAGGCCTTGTGGGCAGGGATGGGGCTGGAGCTTAGAGGGGAGTTGCCTGGTTCAGTGACCTTGGGCAGGTCATTTGCTCTTGCTGAGCTCTATTCACTGAGTACAGAGGGACCTGGACTTGACGGTGAGATGCTCTTAGCTTGGATATCACGCATGTTGGGGTGCCCTGGCTTTGTCAGAGGTGGGCCCAGGATCAGGCCCTAGAGGCTGGTATGGCCACTGTGAGCCACTTGGACCAGGGAAGCCTTGCATTTCCTGTTTTAGTCGATGGCTGGGTTAACAAAGGCAGAGGGCACTGGAAGGGGACAAGGATGGGGTGCATAGCCATAGGGGCCATAAGGCTCCCAGGGTCTGTGATGCAGGGGGCACCATCTTCTCTGTCCCCTTGGAGGAGATGGCAGAGCCCAGGGGCACAGCCCAGGCCACAGCTCTGTCTCTGTGAGAGCCTGGGACATACAAGGCTCTTGAAGGGGGCCTTCGGAGCCAAGAGCTCACAAAGGGCTGAGGCAAGGTCGCTGGCTGCTCTGATTCTGCACTTTGAGGCCCCCGGCAGAGGCCGCGTGAGAGAAGGGGACCGATGTTCAGAACATTCCATGGAAAGGTTCTGGGAGCTCCCAGACCCGCTGTGCCATGGGACACCCTGGCAGTGGAGGTGTCTGAGCCAAGGCTGCAGGGTCCCTCCAGGGCTGCTGGGAGATTTACCCCATGGTAAATGGTGGTGCAGGGCCTCTGGGCTCCCTTTCAGTCAGGAGACTTGGGGAGTCTGGGCCACTAATGCTGAAGGGACCAGATGTATCCCCAAATGCAGGCATAGGCATCAAGACCTTTGATCCATCAACACTTCCTTCCCTGAAGACTGACCCAGCAGCTACCCCACAGGGTCCCAGGAGGGAAGAGGCGAGTCATGGCCCAGGTGGTGGGTACCATTCAGATCACCTTCACCCTTTCCCACCGTTTGCGCAGGAGAGCTGTGATCTCCGTGAAAGCAAGTCAGAGTCAAGGGCAAGGCCAAACACAGGGACACCCGTGAGGAGGCTCTTGCTAGGTAGCGGATGATGTGGCCGGGCCCAGGGTGGGAGCAGTGAAGGCCGGGAGGAGAAATCAGATTGGGGATATATTTTGAAGGCAGAGCCAAGAGAATTTGCTGAGAGGTGGGATGAGGTGTGTGAGAGAAAGAATCAAGGATGACTCTTCAGTAGGAGGGACAGGATTTTGCAGGGAGATCGGGTGGGGGCATGTTAAATTTTGAGATGTCTCTTGGACATCCATGCAGAGAGATTGAGTAGGAAGGTCGAAACACAAGTCTGGAGTTCATGGGCAAAGCTCAGGCTGAAATGATAAATTTGGGAGTGATTTATGTGTGTAGATGTTAAGCAAGCCCATGAGACCGGAGGAAATCAGTTGTGAGTATCTGACTCCCAACCCCTTAACCTGTGTTTGCATCCTATCCTGAATACAGGGTGTGCCTTCTTCCTAGGCACAAGCCTGCTGTCGTAGGGTCTGCCCCAGACTGTTTCCTGCCCCCTCTCCCTGCTCCCACCCCAAGGCAGACACGGACAAATTCTTCAGCCGAGGGGCCCTCCCTTTGCGGTCCTGCCTCTGAGCAATTACCCAAAATGGACAAGAGGGCATCCCTGGCTGTACCACCCACCTGATTACTGCCCAGTGCAGTGACCTGTGACCCCAGGGCTTGGCTCCAGTGACAGAGCTGTACAGTGGGCACTGAGAGGGCCAGTGTGCCATCCAGGATTTTCCTTTAGTCTCAGAGTGACCACAGGCAGCCTGTTTCCACATCAGCCACCCAAGGGTTGGTTAAGATTATCTCAGTGATCCCTTCCAGCTCTAACATCCTGACTGTGATTCTTATTTGGTTCTTGGTTTCCCCTGTACAGGATCTCATCCAAATTCTCTGTTGGCTCTCAGAGAATGTGATGGTTCCCTGGGGAAGGATAGGGAGTTTCTGCTGGAGTGACCAGGGCAGGTGTGTGTGTGTGTGTGTGTGTGTGTATGCGTGCGCGTGTGTGTGCGTGTAATGGTTGTTAAAATATTGATCCACTTCCATACTGTTTAGTAATTAGATGAGCTGTTCCCAGGTCCCCTGTGGGCTGCCTCTGCCACCCCAGGCTCTTCCCTGGGACCCGCCCCACTGAGACCACGAGATCCATCAACTTCAAGGGGTGCCTCCTGGCCCAAAGGAGGGCGATTGGGCAGTTCCTCTGCCCCACCAGTAGTTAAAGATTTTGACTATCACCCCAACTGTGTGTGTCTTTCTCTGGCAGGTCCCCAGCAGACAGATGACATTTTAGAAGTGCCTCTGTCTCTTACGTCCCTCCAGTGCTTTGCTTCTCATTCTAGGAAAATAAATATGATCCCAGTAAATAAAAATTAATAACTGCATCTTTATGACAGGGAGTCAGAGGCAGTCTAACGTTGGAATCTCTGTCAGATTCCCGGATTATTTATAATGCAGATGTTGGCAGATGCTGGGTCATGTCTTTAAGCCTCTTCTCTGAGGACCCCATTGCCGATTAAGTCTGCAGCCTCTTGGCCCTTGGAGCAGATACTGTTTGCCAGCTCCAGAAGACATGGCTCAGCCCAGGGCTGACTTCAGTGCAGCAGGAAGGAGAGAGAGAGAGCGCGGCGGGTGGGGGAGACAAAGGCGCGCGGCAGCAGTTCAGGTGTTAAACTACTGGGGTGGAAAATTGCTCTGACAGTTATGATGTTGTTGTTTCAGGTAGCAAGGGTTACACTATCATTTACCTCAGCCATGCCTGCTGGCACAGCCGGGCTGCCTGTCTCAGCAGAGCTGCTCACTGGTGGGTATCAGAGCAGGGGTTTTCACCCGTCTTTGGAGGAGCAGGCCACTGGGGAGTTGGTGGCCAGCCTGGCTCCTGGGGCAGCCATCCTTGGGGAACCGGGGTTGGCAAATACCTTGGGCATCGCTTCCCCGAGCTGCTGAATCTGGGGCCTGGATTGGAACCTAGAGCCAGCCAGTGGGAGGATGTGGGGAGCTGGCCTTGAGGGAGCACCCTCATGGGCCAGGCCCTGTGCCAGGTACTGAATGCGCACGAGCTTTTCATTCCCGTGACCCTGTCTGCCACCCTGCCAGTGAGGTGGCGGAGGCCTGGAGAGACTGCTCAGGGGCACCGCAGGAAAATGGAACTGGAGCTTGAGCCCTTGCGGCCCGATTCCAAGGCCCCAGACCCATTCCTTCTCCATGCTCCAGGTGCTTCCTGAAGAGCAAGGGGAAGTGGCCCCTCGGTGCCTGGGGGAGCCTGGGGGTCTGTCTGGCTGGCCAAAGGGAGTGGGAAGTGCTTCCTCGGATCACACGATGAGTTGGAGCAGGTTTCTTTCATGGACATTTCATCAAAGAGAACTTGCCTTACCCTTTCCAGTAGCCCGGCCACTAAAGAGCTTTTATCAGTCACCTATTTGGTTGCCCCCGGGATGGCAGTGCTGTGGGGACTGTGGGGGCCACGTAAACCAGTGCCCTTTTCCCTAGGGAACTGAGAGCCAAGGAGTGAGTGTGAAAGGACAGTCTGGCATGCTAGAGGTTCTCTGTCAGTGGGGATGTGGGGTGAAAGGGACTGAGGGCTGGAAAAGGTGTCCTGGAGGAGAAGGGCTGGGGAGAAACAGAGTGAAAGAACAGGGCATTGCTGCATTGCTGCACAGTGGTGTGTGCATGCACAGAAGATGTGCCTGTGAGCAGGATGGCGGCGTCAGCTGAGGGAGCAGCTTCCTTAGCACCCTGGAACCCTTGCTGTGGCCTGGTCCTGCGGGGCACACTCCCTGGGCTCTGAGTCACTGCTGCTAGTAATGCAGGCTGGCCCCTGAGATGTGTGCTGGTCGCCACTGCCATCTGCTGTGGGCGCAGGCAGGCTGGCTCTGACTGCTGCCCTGAGGGCCATGTGCACCCACATGTGCAGCCACAGTGGGGTGCCCTAATGACAGGCATGTGCCCCCTGTCAAGGGAGGGGAAGTTTCAGAACTTACTGCTCTTTGTGGAGACTTCAAACACAGGAATAGTCCAGAGAGAAGCACGGTCAGCCCACCCCGGGCTGAGGGGCGAGGGTTTGGGGAGGATGAGCCCTGCCATGTCCTCAGAGGATCCTAAGCAGGACCTGTCAGGTGTCAGGGGTCAGCCTGGGCTTCTGGGTAACCAAGCTACAGAATAGTTCCTATTTCCTCCGCCTTGGAGGGTAACGCTGGAAGGTGACTTCCACAGCAGAGAGAAGTCCCCAATTGGTTGGAGGTAGAGGAAGGAGGAAGGAGAAGCCTGGGTTCCAGGCCTGGCTACTTCCCTGAGCTGTTGATGCTTTTTGTGTCTTTATTTTGTCTCTGAAAAATGCAAACCCTCTTTCTAGCCCTTCCTACCCCATGGGAACACTAAAGGTGCATCGCAGGGAAAGGTGTGACTTGAAACCAAAGTGGGTTTTTATTGAACAAGTGGGGGCACTGAGACACAGGAGTGTGCTCCCCTTCCCTGGTGAGAGGCCTGTGTTTCCTTGGGGTGCTGGCAGGACCCAAGCTGGGCAGGATCTGGGGGAATGGCTGGACGAGGTAGTGCTGCAGATCTGGGCCTCCTGCAGCAAAAATCCAGGAAGCAGTCAGGGCCTTCCAGGGTTGGGCCTTGGAACCTAGAGATGGTGCATGGGATGGGGGACGGTGTCAGGCAGCAGCATCTGCCTCCGCTGTCCTCAGCCTGCCCTGTGTCAGGTCATCGTGCCACTCAGTGCCTGGGATTGCTCTTTGCACGGGAGCCAGGCGCTGAGTAGTCGTCTAGGCCGCCACGGGATGGGGAGGTGGTGACCCCATCTCCCCTTCTTGTCCTACCCTCCCTCTGCCCTGCTGTGAATGGAGCCGGGAGCTCTGCTCCTGGCCCCCAGGAGAAGGGGGAAATGCGGCTGCAGCTCCCTGACCCGGGTCACTCTCCCACAGCTCCTGGGAGCTCTTCTCTACTGAAACAACCTCTAATGACCTGTTCTCTCTGGCAGAGGTATTTGCTGTAGGAAGTAAGGAATTCCTAGGGCGGTAGGAGGGGAAACTGAGGACTTCTTAGAAGATTAGGAAGCTGTGATTTCTCCCATCAGTTCAGAATCCAGGGATATCAGGCTGGAAGGAAGTGATCATCTGGGGTGGTGAGCTCTCTGGACAGATTAAAAACCCAGACCTAAAGAGGGGAGTGATTTACCTATGACTGGTGGCAGAGCAGGACCTGAAGCCAGTATCCTGAACCCTGATCCAGGGCTTGTGCCCTGTGTCCCTGCCTCCCCTCTGGTGGGGCTTTGGAGAAGCAGCCCCCACATCCCAACCAGCTCCCCCTTTCATGTACTCTGGGGACACAAGGCTTTTCTGATCCCTTTGCAAACTGTGGTCCCCCCAGCCCTGAGGCCTGTGGGTCCTGAGGCCTTGGTGCTCCTGGGGAACTCAGCCCCAGGCCATGCAGGGAGAAGACAGGGATGGTTGGTGGGTGCTGAGGAGGAGGGAGGTGTTGGCTCCTGTCTTTTCCGTCCTCCCTTCTGAACTTGGGAGGAGCCTGAGAGGCAGGAGATCTTTCTCTGGGGACTCTGGTCAGGGCTCTGCCATTTCCTGGCTTACAGCCTGTGTTTTGGGGGCTGTCTCAGCTGACCAGGACATTCCAGTCCCACTCCGGTGATTCCAAGTAGGTCAGAGGTGTGAGGCTGGACACTCCTGAAATATGCCCACCTTGTTTCAAGGCAAAAGGTTACCTTCCCAACCCCCAAGACTTTCCTTCTTTGTGCCTTGACTCTTTCCTAACGTCCACCAAAGCTAAGCAGGGTGACAGCGGTGCAGAGGAGATGGGTCTGATGGTCTGATGTCTGAGTTTTCATTCAGCTTAGTCACTAATGAGGAGTGTGGCTTTAGAAAGTCCCTTCCTCTCTTTGAGCTTCAGTTGCTCATTTGAAAAAAAAAGGGTGACTGGATTATGATGCCAAGTGTACTTGCTCCTAAGATTCTAGCAGACGGTCAGGTGGACTTCTTCCTTCATTCATCCATTCTTTCATTCAGCTAACAAGTCTTAGTAACATGCCTCCTATGTGTTAGTCACCCTCTTCTTAAGGGAGAGGTCTGCCCACCCATGGACAAGGAGGGTGGGCTTCCTGAGGTTACTAAGTCACCACAACTAGAGAGAAAACCCTTCCCTCCCAGGCTCTGCGACTCCTCAACGAATATTAATTATTCTCCAAGGAAGTCTTCATTCGGAGTTGGTCCCTTTCTCTGGTAATTAACATTACATGTCATTAACAGTCAGGGAACATCGTATGATCAAAGACGGCATAATTCGTAGGAAGATTTCTGAGGAATAGCACAATATTTATTAATTACGTTATTGATTCCTATGGTCTGGAATGCCCTAGTTATTTCCAATCCCAACTGGATCCCACAGTGCCCTCCAGGCTGGCTTTGAACTGCTGTCCTCTCCTGGGTGGTCCGGCCCCCTGCTCTGGGGCTGGTGGGACCCCAGTTTTCAAAGGGGTCAGAGAAGCCTTGTGTCTCCAGAGCCACATGATGAAAGGGGGAGCTGGTTGAGACATGGGGGCTGCTTCTCCCAGGCTCCCGCTGCAACTCCAACTAGGCGACAAGTGAAGTGTAACGTCTCGCTTTAATTAGCCAGATGCTATTGGTTGACTTCTTGAGGGTTCCAGCAGGCACCGCTTCCAGGGAGCAGCAGAATGGGTGTCCTTCTGAGCCCAGGGCCACTGGCTGCTTCTGAAGAAGGAGGCATGGGCAGTGTCCCAGAAGGCTGGCGGCGCAGGGACACCTCTGGGGTTGGGGTCTCTGGGGAACTTCCCTGCCTGGCTCTGAAACTGCTCGGTGGAATGGTGAATGGTGGATTTCTATCAGTGGCATGATTACAAAGTGATGCTTGTTTCTTAATCATCTGTACTTACGAGTGGGCCAAGTTCCCTCCTTCTTGTTGAATCTTGCAATTAACCTTTGTAATTGTGTGACAGTTGGCTTCCCAGGGATAAGTTTGTCTGAATCCCAGTGGGCTGCATTCTGAGTGATGCTAATGGGGGTGGGTGTGGTCTGTCCAGCTCAGAATGGTGCCTGGGGCTGGGGACAGTGGTGGAAAGATAAGACTTAGCCTGAAGAGATCCATGGACACCACCAACAAAAATAATAACAAATAACTCCTCCTCACAATGACCTCACCTATTAAAATAAGTACCCACTTTACAGATGGGGAAACCAAGGATGAGAGAGATCAGGTGACTGTCAAGGTCACATGACCAGGCAGAATCGGGATTCAAGCCCATCTAGACCATCTGGCATTACAAATGCCATGCTACGGACGGTTTTTCCTTAGTGGCTTTTGGGACATTTCCAGAGAGTTTACTGGTGGACTGATCAACTGTCTGTGGACCCTGTCTGTGGAGCTCCAGGGTGCCTGCCTCTGTGGTTGTGGGTATTTGGGAAAGGGAGATGAGGGGCGGAGAGGATCTGTGAGTGAGTGCTAAGGGCAGAGGGCAACGGAAGGGGCTGGGAGAGCTACTGCCTTCAGGCACGGACACTTGGGACCCTTGACTTCATTGTGTCCTTGGTATCCGCCTTCTTTTTCTTGCCTGGTCCTTGCAGCACCTCCTTGTAGCTCTGGAGACTGAGGCCCTGAGCGGTGAGGCGGCCTGAGCAGACTCCTCCCAACCCATGGCAGAGCCATGTCCAGGAACAAGCCATTATCTACCAGGACTGTGGGGGCATGGACCAGTGGGATAGAGAGTTCCTTCCTCAAGCAGCCTGTGCTCCAAAGGGATGTCAGGTCATGGGATTCCTACAGGGAGGGAAGGCGACCAGAGGCCTGGCACCAGACCTGCCCACTCCTCCTCCCCCCTCCAGTCCCACCCTCAACAGCTGGGACGGGGTATTGCGGAGGGGCTGCCCAGTCTGCTGCGGGCGGGGTGGCAGGGTGAGGTACAGGGGGCATGTTGAGTGGGCTGAGCCCAACCCCAGGGGCAGACATGGGCTCAGCTGCTGTGGTCTGGAGGTTTGGCCACACGGGTCATGGTGCCCCAGACCCACTCTAGCAGCCCCTTTGCCCCCATTCTGCCTGCCCCAGTCCTGCACCATCTGACCCCTTCTCTCATATCTCAGCCAGTGGGGAGTTGCTTATTTCTCTTTTTACATCCTGGGGCCCCCACCAGGCGCCCCGAGAAGGGACACGGTCAGAGGAAGAAGCAGATAAGCTGAGACCTGAAGGTCTCCACAGAAATAATTTCACATAATCGTGATCATATCATACTTGTTTTTTCAGCTTATTCTTTGAAAATTTTTTTTCTTTAATTTGCCCATCTTCTCCCTTTCCCCTGCATCATGCCCTTCCCCCCAGGCCACTCCGGAAATCCCTCCCAACATCCCACTTCACATCCTTCCATATCATATAACTCTAACCATCTGTAAACATGTATGTGTGATTGCAGATTTTTTGCTTTAGAAAAACAGGATTATGCTGTCTTGCCTGGACTTTGCCCTTCCCAGTACCTCCTGGCAGTCCTTCCAGCTCAACTGGAGTTGCTCTTATTCATTCCTTTAAATGGCCGCTGAATATTCCATGGTGGGGAGAGCCATCTGCCTTTAAAAAAAAAAATTATTTCCCTATTAATGAGCATTCACTTTCTTTCTCCTTTATTCATTTATTTATTTATTTAAGTCAGAAAAGGATCTTTTGAAAATACAGTCTCTGGCCAAATAGATCCCCTACTTAAAATCTTCCAATGATGGCTCATTTATCTTGGGACGAGTCTGTGGCTCACAAGGTGAGTTGTGTTCTGGGCCTGACCCCTCTCCAGTTCAGGAAGCACTACCGCTGTCTCAAACTCTTCTCCAGCCAGAATGAGAAAGTTTTATTTCCTCAAATGTACCTACTCTTTCTCCCTCTGCCCAGAACACTTCTGCCCGACTTGGCTAACTCCTTGGCTTCCTTCAGGTCTCAGCATATATGCCCCTTCTTCTGCCCAGTGCCCTTATTTAGGTACCTTGAAAATGGTCTTGGAGTTGAGTCTTCTCACAGGTACTGGAAATTCCTGGTTATATGTTGTTCTCTCTCCCATTAGCATTTGAATTGACATGTTATATATCCAGGGCCTTGCTTAACGTCTGGCACTAGCTGTGTACTTCTGTGCTGATGAATGATTGGGTGCGAGGCAAGGCTTCAGTCCCTAGGGGGAGACTGGCAAGAACCTTGGGCCACCATATAATTTGCAGGTTGGAGAGGGCAGATTGGTGAGTCAGAATTTAGGAGCAAGGACCAGGGCAGAAGCCAGACTAAGGCCTAGGCCTTCATGGGAGGCAGGAGGCTGGGGAGGAGTTAGGCTGGGCTTTGGAACAGGTAAGAGGCCTGAGCTTCACCTTTAGGTTTTATTGGAAGCCAGAGAGACCAGGGGACAGTCCAGGGACCTAGCAGCTATGACCTGGCCACCATCTACCCCTGCTCCCAGGTCAGGAAGGGTCTCAAAAGGTATGGCTTCGGGAGCTGGGGCTTTTCAGTGAATTTTCAGGTAGAGCATTATGGGAATCCATAGGAAGTAGTTAGAGAAAACAGAGGCAAAGGACATGTGCAAAGAGGGGACAAGTAGGTGATCCCTGAGAAGGTGCTGATCTTTGTAAATGCAGGATCAGGGGCCAAGAACCCTGGCTAGTTCCTCTGCTTCCTCTGCCTTCCAGCTACTTCAAGTGTGCTCCAAGGACTGATGCCAGCCCACGAACTGTTGGGTCTATAGTGAGGTAAGTACAGAAATTGAGAGAAAGCACTAAAAACTTGACAGCAACTTGACATTGATGCAGTCAGTGGATTCCTTTTATTGGGTGGGGTAGAGACCAGTGTGGGAGGTGGGAATGGTGAGTCATGCACGGTAGGACCACATATCAGTCCTGTCTTACTGGGAATTAAAAACAAACTGTTTTAGACCATAATGAACTCCCACCCAAACAGCGACCATTGGCTTGTCTCTATCTCTCCTGAGGGGCAAGCAAGAAGACATGCATCTTCTCAGCAGCCAGTAGGAGGGACTTCAAACAGACATCTGTAGACTTTATAAGTTGTAGTTGTTGTCTTTGTTGTCTGGAAGAAATGTAGACTCATCCTCTGAGGCCTAGAGAGAGACTGCCCCTTGCTGCCTGGGGAGGGGAGGTCAACCATGGTATCTGGAATGGCCTTCATGCTGGACAATGATAATTCCCTGCACCTGTGTCATTTATTATACCTTTAAAAGCACTTTCATTCACATTATCTTTTTTATCTTTACGACCTCCCTCCAGATAGATGAAAACAGGAATTATCATCCTCAGTTTATAGGATAGACAGTTAAGAATCAGAGAGGTTAAGTCCATTGCCCAAAGTAACCCAGCAAATAATTTAAAAAAAGATGAGACGATGCCCAGGGTTTTAAAAAAATCAGTGGCAGTGAATGGGGTGATGGGGGATTGAAAGAGATAGCAGTGTAAACTGTTTCCTGGGTGTCCAATAATGCTAGCAGCTATATTTGTTGAGTTCTTATGGTGATACTGTGTATAATTACCTCATTTAATTTTCACAATGGATACAGTTATCATCACCATTTGCAGATGAGGAAACAGCCTCTGCCAGATTAAGTCATTTGTCCAAAGTCACTCAGCTATTAATTAACAGAACAGGTTCTTGACTGGGACTAGCTGACTCCCAAGAACCTTTTCTCGTACATCATAAGCCAGACAACACATGAGCCTCCCAGGGACCCAGCACAGCACGTGTGCCCTTGCCAACCTCCCAGATAGAGAGACTCTGAGGCTTGGTCACCTTAGGGACTTGTCCCAGAACCTCACACCTAGTGGAGTTCAATCTCATCTAGGCTGGGGTTCAAGGTGAACCTTGCTGATTCCCAAGCCTTGCTCTTCTGGCAAATCCCACAGTCTCATGGCCACAACTGTGCCCCAGGGCCCACAGGTAGGCAGACTGTGCGATGTTGGCCCATGCATTGGACCTAGTGTACCTTCTCTCTCTCTCCACATAGTGAGGACTGGAAAGTCAAATGCATTCAGTTCAGCACCTGGCAATTGCTAATTATTAACGCCTGAACCACTGGCAGCTCCTCGTTATGTCACGTCACACAGAAGATTTATGGCCACTTTGAAAGTGGCTTTGAAATGAGACAAAACTCAATATTGAATTTTTTTCGTCTCCTTCTCCCTTTGGGGTTTCAGGGCATATGATATCAGCTTCTTTCCCATTAGCATATTTCTAACAAGCGCTTATTAAGGCGAATTTCATTGCAGCTCTCCGAATTTTCATTAGAGAAGGGAGTGGGAGGGAGGGCAAGATGAAGGCAGGTGCAGGGACCTCAGGGCTCTGGGACCCGGGCCTGGGCTTGGCTCCAGCCCCCTTTAAGTGAGCTCTGCTCCCCCATCCATCCACTCAGGAGGGCTCCATTGCTTTCCACTGTGGGTTGAGCAAAAAGAAAGGCCCACTTTCACAGCAGGCTCACAGTGCTGAAGGGCCTGAGCTGGCTTGGCCAATGCCCAGTGATGAGCTGGCCATTTCTCTTCTCTGAGCCTCAGTCGCCTCTCCTGTACAGTGAGGATACAGTACCTGCCACGTGGCTAAGCTCTGTGGTGGTGAGAAACGGAGTCTACTTTTTTCACTGCTGTGTTCTCAGTGCCTGGCACCTCAGAGGTACTCAGTCAACAATGGTGGAGGAGATAGATGGGTGGAGAAAAGAATGACAAGGCTCTCCCAAATATGGGGGTGGCCGTGGATGCCAGGGCACCTGCCTATGGGGGTGCTGGTAGAGGTTTGCTCATTCACCACCTATGGTTGGGCTTGGGCCATGTTAACTGGTGTCCCAGGGCTCTTGTCCCAGCTCTGGGATGGGTGGAGGAGCTGTAAGCCCCTCTGCATTGTGTCAGCTGCAGGGGAGGGGTAAACGGGCATTCCTGTTACAGCAACTTTGCTCTCCCCTTTCACCTGGCCTGGCCGGCTTCTTGGAGGTAGCAGGCAACTTCACTAATGGCACTAATGGCTTAGCAAATCCCTCCTTCTGCCACCCAATGTCACTTTGATGGGGTAGGGGTGCCCTGTGAGTCTAGGGCAGGATCCTGGCAGGAAGGGGGACACAGGCTAGGTACCTATGCTCTGGGGTGAGAAGAGAAAAAGAGACAGAGAAAGGACAAGGTCACCTCCTCAGGAGGCGTTCATCTCCACGAGGGTCCTGGTCCTCAGGGAGTCCTACTGGGTGGTTCTCAGCCCTTGCTGCCTACGAAAATCATCCAGGGAGCTTGATTGAAAAATGCTGATGTCCAAGCTCCACCCACAGAAATTCAGTTCTAACTGGCCTAGAGTGAGGTCCTAAGCACGAGTATTTAAAAATGTTCCTAGATGATTCTCATGTGCAGCCAGGGTGGGTGCCGCTGCTTAATGTGTGTATGGGGGATGGGGGAAGAGTTAGATGTCCTGCCTGGCAAGTGACTTCCCCCCTTAATCCCCCCCCCCACACACACAATGAGGTGCCTATTGCCACCTCTGGATAAGTGTCAGCCTTCTGGACATGTGCCCCCCAGTCCCCACTCTACCAGTGAAACTTTGGGCCCCTCCTCACTCCCCTGAGTCCCCCCTCAGGAACCTCATCTCTGACGAGCCCTTCCAGAATCAAATGAGACAGTAGGTGAGGACGTGCTCTGTAAAAAGCCCATGAGAAGGCGGGCGAGGGATTGTTAGGACTGGGGAGAGCCTGCAGAAGCTGTCCACCAATCCTGGTGAAAGTTTCTGAGGGTCCTGGGAAAGCAGGCCAGAGACAAAATGGAGCAGGCTGTGACTTTGAGCAGAGGCTTCTGGGGAGCAGAAAGTTACATTCTAGAAGCTTCCTAGTTAGTTGTCCCCTCTGTGCCCATCTATGGAGGAGGAAAACCTGCAAGAAAGGCTGAAAGGGGTGGTAGGGAGAGATGGCAGCCAGCCACCAGCGGTCCTCTGTGCACCCGAGCAGCGGAAGGCCTTCTCAGGACAAGGGCTTGGTGAACGGGCTGGAAAGGCAGCCGACGCTGCGGCCGACTGAAGGGCTGGTAGACTTGAGATGCCCACAATCCAGTGTATCCCCAGAGAAATCACACCATCCTCCAGTCCTCAGGCTCCCTAGGCCTTGCCCATGCCCGCTGAGGCTCTGCTGAAGGGCCTCCCTCCCTTTCCCGGCAGCTAGTGGAGTTGGTGCAAGCAGGGAGGCAGGGGCACTGGATTTGAGGTTAGCTCTGTCTGTATTAGCTGTGTGACCTTGGGCAAGTCTCTTTCCTCTCAGTCTCAGCTCTCATGCAAGACCTAGTCATTGATTCAGTGATCCAGTCGTTGGCTCGTTACCAAAGGCTGACTGAGCCCGGCTGTGCCAGGGGCTGAGAGCCCTGGGAGGGAAGACCCTCCCCCTGTCATCTGCTCCTCCTGCAGAGAATTGTTGTAAAACTTTTTAGAGCTGAAAGGGACCTTAGCTAGGGCCCAGGTTTGGCTCTAAAATTACAGGACTGCCAATGTCCTCTTATAAATGGGGAAACTGAGGCCTAGAGAAGCTGTGAGGGTCTTCGCATAGTCACATGGCTGGTGGGTCATGCTGGAAAGCCCAGACTCAGGCCTTTAAGCCCACGTCCTCTCCTCAGGTAAGGCCACCCACTTGAGAAGTGATTCCAACTCCTTCTCAGGAAACAGCCCAGAGAGGTACAGTGACTCATTCAGGACCATGTAGGCGGGCACTGGCTTATCTGGGGCCAGAGACCTGAGGATGGGTTTCTCTGTCCCTGGCCTGTCTACCCAGGCCCTTGGTGGGGGTCCTTAGCTCAGGCCTTCCTCGGAGTCTCTCAGTAGATTCTGTGCCCTTACAGGCGCTCCCCACAGCACCTGCGCCAGACTGGGGGCCCCACTCGTTCACCGGCTCTTCCTCTATATATGCACCACGACGCATACATGCACAGCGCTACCATTTGGCCTTACTGATGGCTCCACAGCGGGTGAAACTGGTTTGAAATAAATGTCTCCTCTGCCTTCCTCCCTCGGGGTGATTTTATCCTTATCTCTGCTTTGTGGAGTGGTCCAGATCGTGGCATGTGCCTGTTCTGTCTAGATACGTCCTTTCTGATGCAAAGTTGTTGCTGTGGCTACTACTGAGCCGGATGCTTCTTGAGAGCCATACTGAGGTGGCTGCAGAGTCCCACAAGGTGCCCATTGGCCCCTCTGGCTAAGTGTCAGCCTTCTGGACATGTGCCCCCGGTCCCCACTCTACCATGTGAACATGTAGGGGCTTCACCATCCGAGCTGAAAGTTAAGAAGGGCTGGGAGTGCCCTCACTTCTTAAGGTGTTAGAATATTTTCAGGTGGGGGGGGGTGCCAGAACAGGGTGGGCCCTGCTTACTCCCCGGGGACGAACCACCACTCTGCCTTGCTGGGCACTGGCCCCTTTTGTAATAAAGTAAATTCCACATCCTCTGGGAGCAGGGGAGGTACAAGGAAGTCATGTGGTCAGTTACTGATCCCATTCAGATCTCGTTCTGGCTGTTGCTTGCCTCCTCCTGACCCCAAAGCCAGTCTAATGGTAGAGAGTAAGGCGTAGGGCTTGTCCCCTTAAAGGCCTGTCTCCAACTTCTCCCTGGATTCCTCAAAGCAGAGCTGAGATGAGATTGGCACATTTAAAGAAGGCACATAAGCGAAGGGATGACATAAGGGAAATTCACACAGGGGACCCGGCAAACTAAGATCCTCTGGTCTGGGGTCCTTGTCCGCTGTGCTCAGGAAAGTCACCCTGCCTACTTCCTGTAGTGGAGGCATGCAGCCTCTCCCCCTGTCTCCCCATAGCAGAGCCACAGTGACCTTAAAGTCCATCTGGTATTTTCTCAGCCAGGTTCAAGAAAGAGTCAGCCCTGTTGCCCTATGATGCCCGCTGAATGTAATGGATCGGCTTTTCTCCTGTGCATCCAGAGCGGTGGACATCATGTACCATCCTCGGGAGAGTTGAAAAAATGTCACTGAAATGATTTCCTGGATTCTGTGGTTCAGCTGAGGAACTCTGGCTAAGAATGGCTTCCTCTCAGCTTGTGGCGAAGCACCAGGGAGGCAGGGGTCTTGCCCAAGGTCACACCACTAGCCCAGCCAGTCCTGTCCTTGCCTCAGGAGAGCAGTGTCTCCCCTTGCTCTGCTCAAATCTAGTGAGCATGGAAGAAGCCCTGATCCAAGGACAACCCATCCTTCTCCCAGTATACCGTGCACGGCACACACGCACATGTACACACATACACGTACACACAGGCTCCTGAGCCTGAAGGGCAAAGACACCCAGAAGCATAGTTACGAATACACAGGTAGACCTGAGTTCAGATCTTAGTTCATCCACTTCCAAACCAGGAGCCTGTGTTTCGCCGCCATGGAGATCATAATGCCTCCCTCGGAGAGCACTGCGAGGGCCGAGCGAGATGGGCCAGGGGCCTGGCACGGTGCCCGCACAGGGCCGGCTCTCGGGAGCCCTTCCTTTCCTGCTTTCCTCTGGCACTCAGTAAGCGGCTCCCTGGCTGCTGAGCGAACGGAATGTCCACTGTTTGACTCAGTCTACATGCAGCTTCTCACCCAAAAAGGGTTATTAACAGAGTAGTCTTAGTAAGCACCCTCAAGGTGCCGAATATGGCTTAGGCACCTATGCTCAAATGTTCAGCCTGGGCCCCCAGGCCCCAGCCCCCACCAACCTTTTTCTTTGCTCTCTTCTTGGCACCAAACTGCTATGTGTCAGAGGTTTAGAAGCTTCTGGCCTGCCTCCAGTTCTTCCTACCCCACTGAGTCCCTGTGTGTGTTACGGCAAATTTAGAAATTTGTGGGCACACCACAGGAGTAGAACGTGGGGGAAGCATGGTTTGGACTTGGCAGAAGCTTCCAATTTCCTCAGATTGGTGATTCAGCATATTGAAGGTTGGCACCTTGAGTGTCAGGCCTGGCTGGGGAGAGGGCAGAAAGCAACCAGAGAAGTTAGAGCGAGAGGGGAAACCTACCCATGCCTCCATGCGGCCTTGAGGAATGTGCAGTTCACTTTTCTGATTTCTTGTTGAGCTGGAAGCTCAGCTGAGAAGGCCTTTCTCTGGTTCCAAGGCCTGCTACCCAAACCCTTTTGCAATTGTGTGCTTTTCCCTTCCTGCCTTGGTGTTGTGATAAGTGGGAATACATCTCTTTGGATCCCTTGGAACTTTGCATGATTTCAGGGCCATCGTTCCTGAAAGCCTTGTCCTTGTTCAGGAGTGGGTATGAAGTGAGGGGAAATGAAACTGAGTAAGGCAGTAGGATGGAAGCTACCCCTGGAAACTGCTCTTCAGGAGAGAAAAGCAGACCTCCCTGGCTCTGGGGTAGAAATACGCTGGTGAGAACCAAGCCTGACTGGTACCAGAGGGCATGGCCAGCTGCTGTGGTGGCTTCCAGTTAGTGGAGGTCTGGCTTCTTGGACGCTGGTGCTCAGGACAGCTTGGGCCCCACTGGGCCTTACCTGGTGGCAGGGCTCTGATCGTCCTCATTTCCTCCTCACAACCTGCCTTACGTCTCTCAGGTCTAAATGCCTGTGTAGGCATTGTTCCATGGAACCCTCAGAAGAAAACTGCTCTGACATGTTAGGCTTTTTAATTTAGCACACACCGAGCGTATATGCCCCCAGACAAAACAGAATTGATTTATAATTCTCTTAATGGAAGCACAGGCTTTAGTTGCTCCAGAAATAGATCGTTACCTCTGCCACCTTTTGTAATCTTTTCCTCCCATTTTTTTTTTTTAACACCATGGTGGTCTAAAAATATGATGTTTCATTTTATTAGCCTTCTGTCATAATCCACTAAATGCCAGGTATTTCTTTAAGTGATAGCATGTTTGTTCGGTTTCACTTCATTAATTAATGTTCTTCCCAGGCCTCCATGCCAGTCTTTGTGTAATGCTCTCTTCCAGTAAACAGGTGCTTTTACCCTTAATGAACAATTTCCTGGAAAATGCTGAAATCAACATGAATAATCAGGCCAGAAACACGATGGATCTGGGAGTTGTGTGCCATTCTGCAAATTAAACCTGGGAGACAAGGGACAGATTGTTATCTGCTCCCGTGCTGGTGTACTGGCACCTGCCTTTGTGAGAGGTGCTGAAGTTCTAGAAGGTGTGTGAGCTTCTTGCTCCTCCAGGAAACGGGAGTCCAGAGGAACTGTTTAGCACAACTGTGGAGTGGCTGTGGAGATGGTTGTTAGACATAGCCTAAGCCAGCAACAACGTCAAATCCAGAAAAGTGAACTGCCAAGTTCCAGACTTGGACTCATCTCTAGCTTAGACTGTGCGTCCGCAGGCCCTGGACTGGGCCAGATTGCAAACTTATTGAAATTCTCCTTCGGTCCTTTTCTCTCCGTTTTGGCAGACTGGTCCAAGGAGGCAATTCTTATTGGGCCCAGGGCCCTAATAAACTCAGTCTCTGCCTGCGCACACCCCCCTGGAATACTTGCGCTGCATCCCCCTTTGCTGCAGCAAGAGGGCAGTGACCATATTTTACCCAGTGTGCTGTCTGTAGGCCCTCCTCATTAGCCTCATTTCTTTGGCGTCTCATGACCCTGTGTCAGATTTTTTTTACCATTCCTACTTTGCAGAGGAGGAAGCTGGGAGTCTCAGAGGTTTAAGTGACCTGCCCAAAGTCACACAGCTGGTCAAAGGTAGATCCGGAACTGGGACCCAGGAACTGAGATTCTAGGGCTCCATGTGCTTGCCACCCCTGGAGGAACAGAGTCTGTGGGGGCGCAGAGGATCGAGGTGAAGCGCCCCCGGCTGACCTGACCGGGCTGTGAGCCAGAACCCATCAGTGTCATGGACAAAGAGCTGCAATAAATTTCTTTGAAAATCGGAATACCTGATTCATTTGTTATACTGGAGAGCTGACAGAATCGTACATTATCTATGCATTTTCCTGTTTCGTAAGATCATTTTGGGTCTTTGAAATGGCATAATGTTTTTAATCACAGCATGACTACAACCATAGCATGGCCACAATTTCCCCCATGCCCGATGGCTCCAAGGGCTGCTTGGTGAGCTCCACCAGGGTCCTGTGTCCCTAGGCGACGCAGGCTTAGGGCTCAATGAACTCTGCTCTTTGTGGAGGGGCACCCCACGGAGCAGGTGGGAGAATCTGGGTGTGGATGAAGGGAACCTGCAGAAGGACACCCTAAAGAATCACCTCTTTGTTTTCAAAACAAGGATGGCTGTAGTGTGGTGCTCAAATTTTAAAATTGAGACCAGCTCATTGTAGAAAATTATAAAGACACCCAAAAGTATAGAGAAGAAAGTAAGTTGCCCAAAATATCAGTAACACAGATGTCCTTGTTATTATTTTTAACATCCTTCAGGACATCTTTCTGTTCTTGCTCACTTTTGGCACACGCATCACACACATACATGTAACATTTTATGTAAGTATGATCATAATGTTCATGCTGTTTTCAACCTGTGTTTTTCACGTGGTGATATATCAAGGTCATCTTTCCATGTCAGTGAACTTGTGTATATTATCTTAAAATATCTTTGCTTTTGTGATTATAGGGATATCAATGTTCATTGTAAAAAGCCCTAATACAACAAAAATGGCTTAGAAGCACAAGTCCTCTGATATTGCTCTGTTTCCTTTAATCCCTGTGAAAGATGATCCCTATCAATGCTCTAGTGTGTAGGCTTCCATATTTTTCAGACATGAGTGTTTTTAATGTTTGCATAATATTTTGTTAGGTAGAAATGGTGAAATTTATTTAGCATGGACCCCACTGACTTAGACATTTAGGTTGTTTCAATGCTGCAACAAACATCTCTTTATTAAGAGATGATGCAACATTCTTGAACCTATCCTTGGCTTTAGTCAATTTTTAAAAATCAAGTTGCAGAAATGGAGTGATGGGTTAAAGATACACCTTAAAACATGTTTTATGTATCGCCAAACTGCTTCCCAGAGCATGCTGGTGAACATTTCTACTACCAGTGCATGAGCGTAGGACCACTCAGCCTTTTGGGACAGTTTGTGTCTGAATTCAGAATTTCCTGGCTTAGGTACGTACAGAAAGTTCCAGAAGGAAACGTGGAGAAGCTGCCCTATCTGATGCCCATGTCGGCAGACTGGCAGGCATTCCTGTTCAGCTCTTGACTGGGGAGAGTGGGCACCCGAGGTGGGAGGGGCAGAGCCTGGAATGGAGCGCAGGACCAGAAGCCTGTCTTCGAAAGGGTGCTGAGGCTGGACAGAGATGTGGGCAGGAGCAAAGGGTCCCAGCCATCACTGAGGTGCATGCATTTCCAGGACTTGGGCTGCAGTGTACTCCTCCTGAGGAGCTGTTTTTCTCATCCTTCCTGTGTAGTCAGGAAAAGGAGGCTCAGAGCAGTGAAATGAGTTCTCCAGGATCCAAGACCAGAATGCACTTCTCCTGCCTCCTCTGCTCATCTCCTTACTCTGGGAGGTGGGCAAACCCCGGGCTGGGAGGTGGGAAGAGAGAACAAGATGTGGGGAGGGAAAGGACAAGGAAAGGAAACACATTGCATGTGAACTTGTACAGCTGGAAGGATCCAAGAGGTGATGCAGTCTGGGACGAGCAGAATGTAGCTCAGAGAGGGAAAGCAACATTTCCTGGGTCACACAGCAATGTAGAGGGGAAGAACAGGCTCTGTGGAAAGCTGAGATGCTCCTGAGCAGAGCTGTAATTCCCAGGGAAGACCCAAGGGAGAGGGTAAGTGTGGCTACTGTGAGCCCTGGCAGAGTGGAGCTGCTCTAACTTCAGGCGAGGCAGGCTTGATCAAGAGTAGATTCAGAGGCAACTGGAATGGAGATGGGCTGGATTCAATGTGTGGGGGCCCTTGTGAGGATGTTAAGCATCATCTCTGTAAAGGTCTCTGATATCCCATCCCACTTGCCTGAGGCTTCCTGCCGGGGAGAGGCCTCAGTGCTTTGAATTAAGCCACACCCCGGGTCTCCAGCCCTCTCATGGCCATTCCCACACGCCTCCAGCAGGTTTTGGGGTCTTGGAGCGGGGGCCTGCCTGAGTTATCTTTGTGTCCACAGTGACTGCAAGTGTTCAGTAAGTGTTTGCTGAATGGCTGGATGAAGGATGAGATCTGTCTTGGTAGCTGTACAGTGAATGCTGACCCAGAAGTCACCAAATATATATAGCCAAGCCTAGATTTTCTAGCAGAGGAGTTTTCCATCAATATCTTTTTATCCCCCCAGCTCCTTAGAAATTCTAGAAGTCAAACTTACAGGGTTAGGAGGATCTTTTGAGGTGGAGGAATATGGGTTGGGAGGAAACTAATATTTTACTAGGCCCTCTCTCTGTGGCAGACCTTAGGCCAAGTACTGTACCTGCTCACTTTTTTTAACATCCTAACAGCCCCTTGAGGTTGGTCTTACCTAATGGGATCAATGTGAAACACAGCCCAGGGCAGGTAAATGATTTTTTTTTTATTAATGTTTCACATGAAAACATTGTGGTTACCACATTCACCCATATTATCAGGTCTCTTCACTTGCAGTCACTGTCTATCAGCTTAGTAAGATGCCACAGAGTCACTACTTGTTTTCTCTGTGCTGTACTGCCTTCCCCTGACCCCCACCACAGGCAGGTAAATGATTTTATCCCAGGTTATGTAGCCAGTAACATGGAGTCAGGATTCGAACACATGTCAGTGTGACTCCGCCATGCCCTTCACCTGAGCTTTGCCACCAATGTATCATGTGACCTTGAGCCAGTCTCCTGGGGGCAGGTTCCCCTCCTGTGGGACAAGGTGTTGGACAGCGGACGCTCGCAGGTCTGTCCCACTGCCAGTTCTGATACCATGAACCTTACTGTCCAGCCCATCACCCTCATAGCTCAGTCCAGGTGGGAGACTTGACCTTCCAGTGATGGGTGAGCCTCCTGAATTCTGTCCTTTAGCCTTTTCACATCTGGGCACTTGTGGTTGCGTCTTGCAGTCTGAGAAATGTTTTCATCAGTAGGCAGGAATGGAGACTGATCCAATGGGATGGGATGGCCCTGAGTGACCGATTCGTCTGGGGGATGTGTGGGTGTACCCATGATTAATGCCAGGGCATAAGGGACGTCCGCAGTTCCAAGAACCCCACAGCTCGGGAGGGTGTAGAGAGGGAGGCAGAGCAGGCTGGGTAGGCTGGGTTGTGGGGGGGCAACAGGAGGCCTTGGGGTCGGCCAGGCCAGCGGAGTGGGTCTTGATTTGCAGAGAAATGGGAAGATGAAGATAACTGCTTTGTGAGGAATGGAACACAGATAAGTTTTCTCCCTTCAGGTCTTTGGAGGGGCCAGAGCTGGTGGCGCAGTGCTGCCTGCTTGGGACTGGGGTGGTTGAGGGCCCAGAACCTGGAGGCTATATGGAATAGGGGAGGGAGGCAGGCGGCTTTATTAGTTTGGCAGTTTCTACACCCCCACGGTCCCCTCTTGGAAAAAGCTGTGATATCCTTCTGAGCCTCACTAAAGTCAGGGCCACTAGGTCTCCGTAGGGCTTGAGGGCACAGGGGGCACAGGTCTTTTGACCCTAGTTAATGGGCACTATGGGCCTCTGTGGTGCCATTTTCAGGATTTGCAGCCTAAGGCATCCTGGGCAAGGCGAAAGCAGAATTCATTAGGGTGCTGGCGCAGGGACTGGAGGAGGCCATTTAAGATGTTCCCGGAGGTGACTCCAATCTCCGCTGATTTACCCCAGTGGGCAGGCACCCGGCAGGGCCTCCACACTGGCAATGGGAATTTCTGCTGCACTCTTGCTGTCAGGGAATCACTTTTTTGGAGTTAAGAGCTGTGGATTTTTTTTTTTTAACGCAGGGAGATTAGAAAGCGTTCATCATAAACCAGGCCCCTGGTGGGATTGCTGGAGGGCAGGAGGCTTCATCAAGGCAAAGGGTGAAGCCTCTTAATTATGGGCTTTTCTTTCTTCTCACATTCTCCAGACCCCAGGAAGGCCAGTAAACAGAGAGGGGCTTAGGCACAGGGAGTCCTGGGGAGCGGATGAAGGGGAAGAGCCTCGAGACAGAATGTAACCTTGGCATTTGCTTCATTCAGTGCAAACTTGGCTTTTTTGTTTTATTCAGAAAAAAATAGAGAAGCGTGTGTGTGTGGTCTTCTATAAATAGAAGATAGAAATCTCTCTCTCCCCCCCACATGCTGGGAGGAATGTGAGGCGTTTGCTTTATGAGTCTTTGTCTGGGATTTGCTTTCTGCCGCTCCCAAGCCTGAAAGCACCTTTTCATGAGGCACTTGGAACACCAGTCAGTAGTCCCCAGTTGCAGCCTGAGCTTTTGAGTGGACTTCAATGCCCACCTTGTGCTGGTTCTTGGAGCAGACGTACCCTGGTGCTGGCAGGGCAGCCCAGGCAGGCATCTGCTGTCAGGGTGTCACGGGACTCAGTGTATCCATCGCTGGCAGATTGGTGTCTCCACGGTGCAATGTTATCACAGTGTGGAGCGCCCCATGCAGTATGACCTGCTGTCGGGACAGGTCTCTGATGGCCTCTGTCAGGCCAGACACAAGCAATGTGGCTGATCCTGAGGCTTGGGATGCTGAGAGGCTGGGGGAGGTGGTTGGCTGTGGAGTCAATCAGCTGACAAGATGTATTGAGGCCCCACTATGTGCAGGTGGTGCTCTGGGTGCTGGGGACAGCAGTGAATAAAACAGAGCAAACCCCCTGCCCTCATGACGTATGTTCTGGTGGAGTGATACCAAGGGATAGAAAACGACGTGTAAGTTCTAAGGCCCAGGGGAAGAGCTGAGGCTACATCTAGGTGGTTTATATAGAAAAGAAGCCATTTCTGAAGTTAATAACAGTTCAGCAGTGTAGGACAGGGGCAATGAGCCCATGGCACCTGTGTGTTCCTCTGCCACCCAGTACCCATGACAGGCATTACTAGTCAATCATGGCACCCTTGCCTATTCAGCCCCAGCTTCTTAGCATTGAGTCCCAAGGAACTACTACCAATTGATCCCCAGTGTTGTGTGAGTGGAAACCTCGCAAGGCCCACACAATAGTGTCTGACTACTGCATTTAGTGCAAATTTGTTGAGAAGGCAGGCCTTCCTGGAAGAGACTGGGATGGAGAGAGAGCAAGTATCAGGTACATGGACCAGGTTCTAGTGCCCAAGATTTTGGCACAGTCAGGAGGACTAGGCAGGTGGTGGAAGCAAAGCAGGTGGGGAAGGATTTTTGCACAGATGGACTGTGAGGTCAGAACAAGTGATCCCAGGGCAGAGGCCATCTGCTTGTCTGTCTGCCCCCTGCCCTAGTTTTATGCATCTTGGTTGATGTGAGCAGCTGGTGTCTGGCCAGGTATGTGCTGCCCCCAGAGAGACAGGCCAGACTGTTCAGGTGCTGGTGATGGTGGGGCCCCAGCAGAAGGTGTGGGCCTCCAGAAGATGCCACCATCTCTAAGTTCTGCTCAGCCTGCAGGGCCAAAGAAGGACAGAACAAAGGCCTGGGCTAGGAGATGGGATCCTTTGCTTTGATGTCTGTGGCTGCTAAGTTATCCAGTGGCAGATTCTCTTTAAAACCATGTGCCAGGCACCAAAGGCCCTCAAGTGTTAGAATAAGTGAATGAATATGAATGCCAAAGACTCACAGAGATTGACAGGAGCAGTCCTTCCTTCACACTTTACCTTGATGGAGGGGAGCACAGTTTTCCAAACAGGTATCCTGAAGACCTCTGCTCCTGATGCCATGACTAAAAAGAGTTCTATGGGAAACAAAGTAAAACAAATTGCTTTGCTTGGGATCTTCTCAGAGCGTAAGGTATGCTAAGACAGTCTGTGAATATTTAACATAAGGACAGAGCATGCAGCCTTTTCTGAATTTACTCACTCATGGAAACCTTTGGGGGATTCTATCAATATCTCATGGGACTGGTGTTCCCAAGAACCCAGTTTGGGAAAGTGTCTCCCAAAGTTTCCCACGTTGCCCACTACTCTGCAGTGTGCCGCTCCGCCACTGCCCCTCCAGTGCCGCCTGCATAGTCTTGCCCACATGCACTTGCTTATGCTGTCCCTGCCCCTACAATGCTTTTTCTTTGCCTTCTACCTTTTCATATTCAGTCCATCTTAAGTCCCATTCACTTGAAAGTCTTCCACAGGCCCCCCAGGGAGTCCTAACCACCTGCTGCTTTAGTCTCTTCAAATAGGTGGAGCTGATATGTGTTAATTTTTGTGTGCATGGCGTGGCCCGGGTCCGGGCAGGTGGCGCCCCTGGAGGGCTCGATTTATGAGTTCAGCCTGTAGCAGGAGTGCCGACTGACCCCACGTCATGGGCGGATATGAGAGACTCACTTCCTGGCCACCTTCTCTCCCCTTCCTCACCCCTGCCTGGCTCATCAGGAGTAAAGCAGCCACACCCCCAGCAGGAGAGAAATGTCTCCACCTTTGGAGCGTGGCTCCCTTCCTTGCTCCTTCATATGCAGGGAGCATAGTCGAGAGGGAAGGAACCAGCTGATCTATTCACAGGTCTGTTCCTCAGAAGGGAAACCAGGGGCATTTTCTTATTTAATTATTAATGCCCTAAATCAGATGTTGTCCGATATGTTAACCTCTGTCACTCTGAATGGAGTCGGCCAATAACCACTGTGGTGGCATCGATTTCCCCTCAGTTGTCTTGCAAGCACGTGTCTTTGGGATCCATCCTCTGCGAGAGAGCCGGGGAAGCCCCGTTAAAGTTCATGGCAACGAGTTGTCCCCATGTGCAGACGGCTCCATTCTGGCTGCTCTTCCATCTGCCTCAGTGAAGAGTCTGAGACAAGCAGAAATACTTTTTCTAAGACTGGTTCCCGAAAGGAACTGACTTACTCGGCCTAGGATGCGGCCCCACCTTCGAGTCTTATAGACACATTGGAGAGATAAAGTAAACATACTGGAAAAGGTGTCAGTACAAGATGGGAAGTGCTGAGTGCTGGGCCATGTGGCCCGGATCGTAAGCTACACGAGTGTAGGGAGCCTGGCGCCCCGAGGAGCCAGTCCCTGCGGGGGGCCTCTGGGCGCCTGAGCTGGACCTCGCGTGGATGGTCCTGGGATACGCAGAGTCCATGAAAATGGTGTTTGGAGCAATGGGCGAGGGGCAATGTGAGCAAGGCTTGGCGGTGAGAAAGAATAGGAGAGAAGTCCAGCCTGACCCACAGGGGGCGGATGGGGGATAAGGTCACATCTTTTGGATTGATTGAATTCCAAAGAAAAAGTCTGCATGCTAAGGGGGCGGAGGACGGGGCCTTCTCTTCTGTTCTCAGTCTGAATGTCCTTTTCCCCATCACACTTTCACAGAGACAGACCTGGCCTCAGGTGGGGAGCTTTGTGAACTGGGGGCTGTTCAAGGCTTGTGTGTGAATCCCGGGCCCCCCCCACCTCCGCTCTCTGGAAGCTAAAACACCATCATACTAATGAGGGAGTGGGGCCTCAGACCATCAGTTTAAATGCCACCTTGCTGGCTGTGCCTTATGGAACGCTGTCCATCTCTGCTTGCTGTGCGCTCATCCAAACCCCCGCCATCCTCTCTGTGCCCTGGTGTCCAGGTATCTCACTGCCAGTGGGAGTCAGCTCAACTGTCCTGTCCAGATCCGACTCAGAGAGAAAAAGGATTTCATGAAAACTGAAAAAGATCTCCCAAATTCTAGCAATGACCCAAGTTACCCGTGTCTCCCACCCTCTCCTATAGCCATGGATCAACAGGGGCCAGAGAAACAATCTCCTCTAGCCTAGCAGCCTCATCCTTTGATATTCTAAACTTATTAAATTGGAAGATGCAGTCGGGGGTCCTCTTGGGAGAATGCTGGACATTACAGGAGCCGCCCAGGTGATGAGACAGGGCGCAGGGAGAACTGCAATGAGGCATTCTCTGCTGTTGCCATTCAGACTGTGCCTCCCAGAGGTGGGTGTCCCTTTGATGTAGTTGATTTATTTGATGCCTCGTCAGCCCAAACCTCACCTAGAAGAAGATGCCCCACCTACTCTTGGGCCTCCTCAAAAGCGGATGCCATGTCCTGGGCGGGCCCTTTCTCACCCTGCCTGTGTCTCCTGTTGGAAGAGAATGGGCTGGAATACGGTGCAGCACTAGTACTGTATGCGCTCTGTGCCTGGCAGTCCCTGGAGGGGCCGATTAGTTCTCTGGGGCCCAGGGGTGGGATAAGCGGGCTGGGGAGATAGGTGGCTGTGGCTGTGTGCTCCTGGGCTACAAATTGAACATAAATAGCAAAATCGATTTTCTTCCCTAACCGATTTTCAAAACACATTTTAGCCAGCTTATTTCCATATCTCAAATAGAAAAACCTCATTAATCATTAATTTGGACCCCCACAGTTATTCAGAATTTGTGACAATTTGTTTATCTTTGAAGATGCTGCTACAAAGGAGTTTAATGAGGGAATTCTTGGGAATGGGGAGGAGGGCATTTAACCTTTCATGAAGACAGGAGCCTCATTTAGCTTCCCTCTGGTTACAGGGGGTACATCTGCAACATCCATGCCACCCTTCTCTGTCCCCAGATAGAGTGAGCGCCCCCTCATCTGTATGCTCAGGGCCAGTGAGCAGCAGACCCTCAACCTTTCCAATGTCCAGATTTTTTCTATACCATCTCCACTCCCAGTTATTAGAAGTCACATTTTTCAGTGTGGCTGTTGAGAAGAAAAGCTACTCTGAATTCAGTAAAGCTTTAAAGCAAATCATGATAGCATCTATGTACACATGAGAAATAGTGCTGTCTTTCTGAGCCCTAGTGTTCATGCATCTGTAGCCAATGTCTGGGCCTCTATGAATTCCCCACAGATGCCCCCCTGCAGGTAGAACCCTTGGACAGCTCTCTTAAGTCTGTAGGACCATGGAGCCCTGCGATGCCAGGCCAGGAAGGAGCCTGGGGGTCTTTCAGCCTCTCCCACCTTGCTCTCTGCCTCTATGAGGAGCTCTTTTTTGGGTGAATGCTCAGTTTAGGGGACCAAGGGGGTTGGCGCCTGTATACACACAATGCCTGCCACAGGCTGTCACTTCAGGGGCCTAGATCAGACTCTACAAGCTGCTTCCTCCACGGCCCCTGCCGGGCTGTCCACGCCCTTCATCCCCCGGTGGGTGCGGTGTGTGCAGAGACTCACATCACCCCCTGGGCTGCCCATCGCTAATGGCCCATAGTGTTCCAAGGAGGAAGGCCCAGCTTCTGGGTGAGCTCCAAGGGTTTTCTCAGCTCAGCTTCCCGAAGGGTCATGGCAGACACCTTCCTTCTCTCTCTTCACGGTGGGAAGGAGTAGTGTGAGGAAGCGGATGGGCAAAGCACGTCAGAGACGAGGGAGAAGGGACAGAGGGAGGGTGTTGCCTTTGAAGTAGTCCAGGTCGGGGGTCTCGGTCCAAGCATGGGCTCGGGCCTGAGGACACCCTGAAATTATAGCTAAATGTGCATGTGGGCATTTTCTACGGAGAAGTTCTCTGACTTCCATTCGATTCCCAAAGCAGGTCCATGAACCAGAAAACTTACAGAAGCCCTGGAATTTGGACTTCTCCCTGACTCAGGCTTCCCACTCCATGGTTACCATGTTAGTCTAAGCCTGCAAATGCTCATTATGATGATGATGGGAAGCAGTCTGCTTAGCACGTCTGTGCTGCCTCATGTGAGAAGTCTCAGCACCGACAGATGCCTGGGAAGACGTTCTGATCAATGACCTGCCTCCTCTGTTGGGTGTCCCTTTGATTTAGTTGTTTCTCCCACACAGGGCCCAGGATGGCGCTCTCAGAAGCAGCATTCATTGTCTTCTCCCTCCTGCAAGCCGTCTTCTCTCTGAACCCTGAAGACCCCAATGTATGCAGCCACTGGGAGAGGTAAGCTGTGGGTGTCAGGTGGCCAGGGGCTTCCTGGGGGCCTCATCCTGGGCTTGGCCCTGTTGGGACAAAAGCAGAGTCAGGAGTTGCCTGCCAAGGGCCTGCAGTTCTGCAGGGGACCCAGCACAGATGCTGAAGAACAGGATGAAGCAGGATAGATTCCGTCTGAGACTAGGTGCCGTGGGAAGTCAGGGTGGAGAGAATTGAATGACAGTTGAGTGACAGCAACTTAAATGACACATTCTGGTAGTTGACAATGTGTTTGTGTCCCTGCATTTGCACTTCCCAGCCATTTTGCAGACAAGGAAGTAGAGGCCCAGAAGGGCTCAGTGCCTGTGCATGGACAGGTGGGGTGCAGGGAGAGACTGTGGTCCGGATGTGGTATTCTCTAATGCTGATGCCTTCCCTCGTCCCCCAGGACTGGTAGCAGTACAGCAGCCTGCCCTGAGGAGGATGGCTGAGGGACCCTGCAGCTTCCATTCCAGGGGAGGGGTAGGAGGGCTGCCAAGGGGAGGACAGCTGAGGGCTACTGCAGAAGAGCCGGCTGCTTTCTGGCTGCAGCACTGGGTCCAGGGGGACTGGGATGGGGCCCTGCAGACTGCCTGACTTTGAAGCATAAGGTTAAAGTATTGATTTGGGTGAGCCGAAAGACAGTGACCAGAGACCCAATCAGGAAAAACCGAATTAAACCCTGGAATTGATTGGTGGTACTGACCAGGATGACTCTGCCACTTAGATGTTAATAAATCAAATGAATAAAATTCAGATGAGGGCCTGATGGGGGAAGTGGATAGTGGAGGTGGACAGCCGGTGGGGTGGTCCATGCTCCTTGCCGGAGAGGGTGTACATCCCACCCCACAGTCAGGAAAGTCACCTCACCCAGGCAGCCCTGGGCCCTGGAGGGACTGGCTGGGGAGGCAGAGGGACAGTGGGACTGGGGACCACAATCTCCAGTGACTGGGCGCTCTGTGAGAATCCATACAGAGTTGGGGCTGGAGCAGAAGACAGTGCTATGAGCAGAGGGCAGAGGAACAGATCTGTGATGAGGACCTTGGTTCATTCCAGATTTTCCACCTGCTGGCTCTGTGACTTTGGGGAAGTCTCTGAACCACTCTGAGCCTACTTTTGTAGGCTCTGTCAAGTAGGAAAAATTACCCCTGCCTCACAGGCTTGTTAGAAGATCAGGGTACCAGTTTCATGAAAGTGCTTTGAGGACCATGAAGCCCAATTCTTGTCTTTTCTTGCTGACAGCTCTGCTTTGCAGGAACTGGTTATCAGAGACTTTAATGCGAACCAGGCTCACTGGGAGTGTGGGTGAAAAACAGAGTCTTTTGGGTCCCAGCCACAGAGATTCTGATTCCATAGGTCTGGGGTAGAGCCTGGGAATGTACAATTTCCATGCGTTTTCCTCATGATTCTGAGGTTATCGTAGGCCCTGGCCCCTTCTGGTTTTGGTGAATTTAAACCTTAATTTCCAGAGAGTGAGAGAGCTATCGGGTGGAATTTCACCTTAGTCTCTGCTTGGCAGACTCTAATCTCAGCAACCCCTCTCCCCTTGGACCCCTGTCCTGGCTTAGATGGCAGTTGTTTCTCGCCCATGTCTGTGCTGTATCCCAGCCCTTGGAATGCCTCCTTCCCCCTGCTCATCTCTGCCATTCCCAGTGCCTCTACAGAGGTCCCTCTCCTCCAGGGAGCCTTCCCTGATGGCAGGGCCAATCTGACTTCTCTCTTTGAGTCCTGTTTGTACCAGTGGATCAACTCAAACTCAAACCAAACTCTAATTTTCTATACCTATGTCCAACACAAATAAATTTGGAATATTTGGAATATGAATACTTTGAACCGAGCCTGCATTAAGCTGGCCTTTCAGGCTGATTGGGTTGTCAGCTGAGGTTATTGTTTGATGGGAAGACAAGGAGTGACCCTAATAGTTTAAATGAGGTCTGGGGATGCCCTGGGCTTCTCCAGCCGCTCGGGAGGAGACCTTGCAGGTGATCCCATATGACACCAGGTGCCTCCGTCTTGGCTCTTCCAGCTGAGCTCTCCTGCCAGTTACATGTGGTCCAGTCTGTGGCATTCCAGAAAAACACACTCTGGTCCCCAGAAACCACTCAGGGAAAATTTTCTAGCTGAATTAGTGCTTCTGGCAGGCTCCTTGTTAATTATGCCCCTCTACCATAAAACACAGTGGAAGGACCTCCCCTGGCTAGTAAAGTCCAGTTCTACAAGATTAATCTGGCCCCTCATTAGCATGTTGGCAAGTGAGCGTGTTAAACCACCCAGCCATGAAACTGCACACTTCGCCCGGAGACTTGGAGTCAGTTTAGGGTCTCACTGCCAGACACACTCGGCCCAGGGCACCCCAGCAAAGCCAGGCCTGTCCCCGGGGACCCTCTCCCCGCCTGCTGCCTTGGGCTGATGCTTTCTCTCTGAGCACCCACTGTTGCTCCCCGTGCCAGAAGGGGTCCCTGAGAGCTTACCAAAGGTGGAGAGTCTGTTCTGTGTGGAGTCTTTCTCCTCTCCCCCAGCCATGGTCAGGGAAGAAATATCCTCAGTGCCTAGCACAGGAAGTGAATCATTGCCCTTCAGATAATAATGATGGCCAGCCTCTATGAGACACTCCCTGTGTACTCGGTAAGCATTTCACATGTATTATTATTGTGTTGAGTATTTTACCTATATTACCTTGCTTTATTTTCTTACCACCCTGAGAGGTAGATATTTTATTGCCTTCCTTAATCCTCACAATAACGGCATGAAGTCCCTGGGAGTATTTGTCGTAGATTTACAGGTGAGGAAGCAGAGGCTAATACGAGTTAAATAACATGTCTAAGGACATGCTGCTAACAAGTGTCAGAATTCAAAGCTGACCCAGAGACTGTGCACTCTTATCCATTCATTCACCTGTCTCTAAGTGAGGTGCTCAGTGGACGTGTCAGAGCTCAGGATCGTCGAATTTCAGAGTTAGCAGGACTTCGGGAAGCCAGGTGTGTGTGCCAAACTGCCTCAATTTCCCCAAGTCTATGGATTTGGGCTGTGTCTGCATAGATGTCCCTCTGATGTGTGGGCTGGTAGAGGCTCCTTACATCCTCAGCACTTCTAAGAAACAGTCTCTCACCTCCCTGAGTCTCTGTGCATCGCTGACTGCTCCTGGCCTCCTCTTTCTGAATTCTAGACCTTTGACCTTTCAGGCATCAGAGAGCCTGCTGAGGACCCACTTGCTATGGCCTTTCTACCTGCCTGACCCTGGATATGGCCTGCCCAGCCCCCTTGCCAGTAAACCAACAGTCTCCTCAGGCAAAGTGGATGGGCTTTTATAGCCTGGACCCGGCCATCTGGCCTTCTGGGGGAAAACACTGATACCAATCTACACAAAAATGAACTCCTCCAGTCTCAGCCAGGTCTCTCTAGTCTGCACAGGAAGTGTGAGTCCTTGCTTCAGCATCCTGGCTTGACTGTCTTCCATATGACCCTGGCCAGGGTCAGGCAGGTAGAAAGGCTTATTTTAGTTAAGTTAGGATCTGCCTCCCTGTGGCTGCCACCCATTGATTCAGGTTTACAGCTAACAAGGAGAATAATAAGATACCACTTTGATCAGGAGGTCTGGGGGCATGTCCCCAATGCACTGTCAGCTGTGCTAGAGACACAGAGCAGCAGGTAACTGGGTGACCTTGAGGAAGTCATTTCTCCTCTCATGCTCAATTTTCACCTACCTCAGGAGACTGTGTGAGGATTAAAAGGATTAAAACACTTAGCACTAGGTACTCAATAAATATTAGCAGTTATTGGTATCAGCTGTGTGACCTGGGCAGGCCAACTCCGAGCCTTAGTTTCTTCATCTGTAAATGAGACTCACTTCAAAGAGTTGCTGCAAAGATCAGCTTCCATGCATGTGCTTTGAAAACCCTAAGGATCTGAACAAACCAAGTATTTTAAAATTTGGTTCTGCTTTCCAGAACCACATAGAATAAACCTAAAACATTCTTTATTCATTCTTTGTCAGATGAACTAGAATTTCAGAAAACAAGCTGGGCCAAAGAGCAGTAAAGGGCATGTCTTGCATCCAACCTAGCATCAGGGGGATTTGATTACTGAGGGTATCCAGGTAGGAGGAAGATACTGGGGTGAGGGGTGGTTGGAGCCCCTGGACACTTGGCTGTGGGTGTGACTCTCCGGGGGATGGAGACTCCATCCTGAATCTCAGCTAAGCCTCCCAAGTGCTGACCATCGCTTCCATCTCCTGTCTGGTTCTCAGCTACGCCGTGACTGTCCAGGAATCGTACGCACACCCCTTCGACCAGATCTACTACACGCGATGCACAGACATCCTCAATTGGTTCAAGTGCACCAGGCACCGGTGAGTCCCTCTGTCAGATGACGGGGCAGTGAGAAAGTGCTGAGCCCCCAGGTCTTACCTTTGTGCAAGTTTGTAAAAGGCCCCTGTAGCAGATGCAGCCAGTGCACTGCCTCTGTCCTCTTGATGCGCACTCTTTACACTAAAGACCTGAGATGCTGGGCCGAGGGCTTCATCCTGGCTGGAGAAGCTTACAGGCAGGGCAGGCCAAAGTGCTAGGGAATGACTGCCCGTGGGGGCACCCCTCACCCAGTGGCAGATGGGGAACTGCCGCATCAACACCCCAGCTTCCTTACTCTCAGAGTAGAGGGGACAACTCTGGGGCATGTTGCACCCATATCTCGGCGGTCCCCAAGGGGAAGGAACCCCAGTCACCCATAGCTGTAGCCTGCTCAACAGCTCACCCTCAGTGGCTCCTTTACTTCCCTGTCTCATTTTTCCACTCCCCTCCTGGTGCTTGGTAGGATTACCTCCCAAATAAACTGCCTGTCTTCAAATCCTTGCATCAGGGTTAGTTGCTGGGGGGAAATTCAACTGAAGATGGGCCCCTCAGAGCAGATACAGCCCCCAGGTCAGGGCACTGACTTAGAGAACAGAGTAGAGGGTAGAATTTGGCTCCTTGGCCAGGCTGCCCTTGGGAAATGCTCCATCTGAGCAATTGCACATAGGAACCCTGCTCCCTTGTCTGCAGCCCTCCACAAATCATGGTGTTCTTTCACGTCACTGGCCGGGGAGAGGAGAGGAAGGCAGAGAGAACATGCTTTGTTGGGCGACCCTGGGCAAGTCACTTTATTTTGGGATTCCCAGTGTACTTATCAAATATAATGATCCTTGCCCTTCCTACCTACCTGCAGGGTCCAGTGAAGTCAGGGATGTGGAAATACTTTAAAAAGTGCAGGAGAAAATGGAGAAAAAAGAGGTATTAGATGCAGGCAAAGTGGCACTATTTTTTAAGGGATGAAGAAACCAGCAGATGAAGGGTAAGTGAGGGGAAGAGGGAGAGGCTGCCTGGGGGGCCCACTCCCTAGTTGCTGAGCATCTATGCTGGTTCTAGATTTCTTTTGCCCTTCAGGCTCCTTGTGGGCTCAGTCCCCCTTTGCAGTTTATGCAGGAATCTTGGGAGGTAGCAATGTGGATGGGAAACTTGCTCTATGCTGAAAAACCAAAGTCCTGGTGTTCTTTGAAGTTCCGCTAGTAATTTGCGGTGAGACACTGAGCACAGATATAATACCTGCTTTAAAATCCTTGTCTGTTAATTCCAGCATCTGGGTTGTCTCAAGGTTGGTCTTTATTGATCGCCTTTTCTCTTATATAGGTAATATTTTTAATTTCTTTATATGTCGTGTAATTTTGGGTTATATTCTGGGCACTGTGAGCAAGTGACTGTGGAGACTGAACTTTTTTGTTCCTCCAGAGAGTATTGATTTGTTGTTGTTGTTGTTGTTTGTTTCCACACCCAGTGAATTTGGCTAAACTCAATTTCCAAACTCTGGAAGTTCGGTCTTTTTAGTCTTAGCTTGACTGCTTGGATCCTGCCCTCCGTACACGTAATTCAGGGGACAGAAGTTTGGGCAGAGATTTTACAAAGAATATGGGGCTTCCTCTTTGTGGCTCTTTCTTTTCTGGAGTTTCCCTTTTCACTTTGTGGTTACAGGCACTCCCTGGACTTGTCCTGTGGTTCTTCAGGCCGGTAAGGCTGCGTGTCTTCTCTCTGAATTTTAGTCGCCTGGAGTATTGCTAACTGGGGTCTGCCCTTGGGCTGACCTTCCCAGTGTCATTCCTTCCTCCCAGTGTCTACTTGCCTCCAGTATCTGCATTTGTTCTCTCTCTAGTGCTTTCAAACAGTTTTTTATGTTCCCCAGCTTGCATAGGTGTTTGCAGGAGGGTTGGTCCAATAGGAGCTGTGCATCGCCTTCCTGTAGCCCTTGTTGGTGAACTGAGGAGATGGGACCAAATAACTCCCCTAATTGTGCCAAGTTAGCTGTCTGTGGTCCTGGTCAAAGGCAGAGGCAGAAATAGAAGTCCTGCCCCTTCATGAGCCCTGTCAGGCCCTGTGCCAGAGCCAGGTTTGCTTGGAGGTGTGGCTTTCTTGGGCACTCGGAGGCCTGGGCTACTGTCCATCACGACTAAGGAAGAGTGAGTAGGTGGCTGCTTATTAAATAGGCTGCATTCCTGGAACATGAATTATTATTTTGCTAAATTACGGAGTCGCCTTGTAGCTTTCCTGACGCCCCGGAGTGTGCATGCTGACAGCAGCACCATTGGTGTGCGTCAGTGCGGGATGGCTTGCTTGACTGTGGCATCCTTCTCCCGGCTGCCGGCCCCTTCCCTCCCCTGTTTCCCACCCTCATGCCAGGAGCAGTCAGGGATATCTGTCTGCTGGGGGGGCTTTACTGATGCTGAGACCACCTCTCCATTGGAAGGGCTTGGGGCTAGTGCTGTTGGGAGGAATGGACTGCATGACCTCTGAGTCACCCTGAGTCATTCTTTATCTGAGAGGCTTACGTAACCCCTGCGATTGCCAGGGGCCTTCCTGTGCCGGTGAAGTAGCTTCACTTTGAGGCCAGCTTACCTTCCATTATGGGTTTTTGACAAAGTAGAATGACTTTAGTTTATGACATTCCCAAATATCACAGATTTCCCTGGAGTCCCACACTGTCATTTGTCATAAAGGGTGGGCTGTAACTGGGGGGCTGGCCTGTGTGGGAGGATGCCCTTCCCAAGCTGGCCTGACCCGCTGTGGAAAGGGGGCCGTAGGAGTCTCCAGTGCCCCACCCGGCTGCTCTGCCCCAAGAAGAGCAGTCCACGGAGCAGGCTCCCCTGGGGTCCCGGTGGGGAAGCAGAAGGGCTCTGGTTTCAAAGCTCGAGGGCTTGCAGTTGAGTCCTAGTTAACACCGTGACCTCATCTCTCTGGTCTTTAATGGCCGCTTCACATCTCTTCCATTTTGACCTATGTGTGAGGAAGGGGCTTTGCCCATCAATACCCCATTTTGAGCCCCTTCTAAGGACTCAGTCCTCACATCGTCCATTTCGCTTGTCTTATTCCTTCACTATGGCCATTGCATAAGCCCAGCAAACCACCTGTAGGAATTGACATGGGGCAGCAGGTTAATCCTAGTGGCTTCGACATTAAAGTGACTTGGGTTTCAGTCCTGGCTCCCAAACTTATTAGCTGTGTGACCTCGATTAAGTCATTAATGTCTGTGAATCTCAGTTTTCTCATCCATAAAACAAAAGGAGGGGCACATAAAATAAAGAATAAAGGCTCCAAAAAAGAAAATAAAGGGAGCATAATAATGCTGCCTGCCTCAGGCAGAGAATGGAATGGGATTTTGCCTTTCAGTCTCTCTGGCTCAGGGTGAGGTCTCAATACCCTGGTCAGCCTAAGAACAGGAAACTGGTCTTTAACTTCTGGTCCAGAGCTGCTGCTTCTCCCTGGGCCTTAGCTGCTTCCCCTGCAGAGCCAGGGGTCAGTGCTCAAGGGGTGGCAAGTGAGGCTCTTCGCCAGTAGTGTTATTTTTGGTGAGAGGGAGGTTAATCCACCCTCTGGGACTGAGTCATACTCAGAGAGTCTCTTGCTGACTCTGCTTCAGTTCTGCATGTGGGTGGACCAGTTCCTGGGGAGCCACAAGCAGCCCGCTTATTGGGGTGCTGGCAGTAGGCATAGACGCTCCAGGGCCCAAGTCCTGTCCTGGTCACCCCATGGGCTCCTCCAGCCCAGGGTCTGGAAGCTTTAAGGAGCCCTTGGTTGCCCTCCACAATGTCACCCCAGAAAGTATCTTCCCCTTCTAAGTATCTCTCTGCAGGGACTGGGGACAAGTCAGCAGGTGTAACAGCAGCAGTGTCAGAACTACATTCTGCATCTCAATGGCCCACAGCCTGCCATCGATTTTTCTTTATTGTGTGTTCCTTCATATTACAAGTCACCATGCATTTTAAAGTAATTATTGAATGGCATCCTCGATATAGCTTAACACAAATATCATTCTAACGGGAGTGATTGATTTTCAATGCTTTCAAGTAGTTCTCTCCCTTGTGCCTTAGGATCAGTTACAAGACGGCGTATCGGCGTGGTCTCCGGACCATGTACCGGCGGAGGTCCCAGTGCTGCCCTGGCTACTACGAGAGCGGAGACTTCTGCATACGTACGTAGGGGCTGCCTCTGTTCTGGCCTCTGGAGTTGGGGGAGCAGATGGAGGGGGACAAGGAGGAAGGGAGGTAGGGCTGTCATCCAGGCCCTGGGCAGCAGGCCTCAGCTGACCTGAGGGCTCCACAAGTTCCTGCCTGCTGCCGGCTCTGATGGGTTAGTGGGTCTGGTGCAAACAGGTCAGCACAGATGCGTCCATCAGAAGACCCTCCTAACAGGTCAGTGCTAGGCTTTGCTGGGGTCAGAAGAGAAGTGGATGCTTCTGGCCTAGGTGCTCTGAGGAACAATGGGAAGAAGCGCTGTGTGCCTGGCACAGAGCTGAGGTGCTTCAAAAGGCTTCAGGGGTGGAAGGAGGGATAGATGGACGGAAGAGAGGAAGGAAGGAAGGCTGGATCATTGGTTGGCAAGATCATTGTACCTAGAAGGAGGATGACAAGAGTAGGACAGAACATAAGGGGCCAGTTCCAGGAAGTGGGAGGGTTTCTATGAAGGACTGGGAGACACCGAAGAAAAGGCGGATGCATGAAAGACACATGTTACCTCTGTCCCTATTTGTCTGTAGTGGCTCAGAAAACTGAAGCCTTAGTGTCCCCAGAGAGGCTAGGGCTGAGCTCTGGCAGCTGAGGGCCTCTGGGCGGGGGTGCCATGTGGTACAGTGGAAGACACCCTGGAGCCTGCAAAACTGGCTCTGGTCCCAGTCCTCCAGGTGTGTGGCTTTGGGAAAGTCGTGTAACTCCTGCAGGAGAATGACTGCAGGACCCTGGTAGAGGGTCACTCACCTCTGGCCAGGGGAATGGGACCAGTACAGTGTTTTCTGGGGGGCACTGAGGGTGCCCTTGAGAAGCTGGGAGCCCCTGTTGAATGACTGAGAGGAGAGCGCACCCCCAGAGCTCCTGCCTCCTCCTTCGGGGGCAGCTTTGCAGAGTGGTTTTCCTTGTTCGCGTTCTCCTTGCCGTTCGGGCGGGTGGAGCGAGCCAGCCCCCCAGAGAGTCTGGGCAGGGTGGGCGTGCTGATGTTGGGAATGAAATGACAATTTTCCCCTACTGATGTTCTGTCTCTCCTAATGCTGGAGAAACTCGATTCTAATTGCGTTACAGGAATGAATGAAAAATGCTCCTGCAAATGGGTTCAATAGCGACGGTTTTGCAGGAAATACAAAGTTACTCGCCCAAAGCAAACCCCACAAGGCTGTTTCTCAGGAGCAGGGCTGAGGGCTGGTGACCTGGGGTGGGGTGACTATGAGACCCAGGTGTGGAAGTGAGATCAAGGCTTTGCTGTTCCCGCTCTATCTGCCTGACGTGGAGCGAGAGTCGGGCGTGGGATGGGACACAGGACTCATAAAGCCCAAGCAGGATGCATGTGAACAGCTCTTTGCAGCTCAGAGCACAGTGATAGACTCAGGGAAATGATAAAGGGAGTTTGGACGTCAGCGCAGGGCTCCGGGAATGGATGGGCACATCCCCTTCCTAATTGCCATTTGTGGATGTTGGTAAAGCTCCTGGCAAATGAAGAGCAGGGCAGAAGCACTAAGTGTCCTGATTGTACAGGCTCATTGCTGACCAGGAAGGGCAGCTTCTGTCCTCCCACGTGCTCCTTATGTAATGGCAGGTGCTGCCTGCTGAGCTGGTGGCCACAGGCCAACCCACTTTCAGAAGCCAAGCTAGCAAAGCCACCTTGAGAAGGGAAGGTGTTTCCTAGAAGGCACAGGAGAGTATCAGCAAAGAGACAGGGCCCTGAGGCATGTCGGGTGCTGGTAGTGATGACACAGAGGCTGGGTTTGAGTCACACACAGGCCTAGGTTTGAGCCTCAGCTCTGCCCCTGACACATTCCTCCCCTTAATCTCATTGCCCTGGTCTTCAGAGTACACAGCCCATGCCAGGCACCTTTCACTTTTACATACAACTCCTCACATTAGCCCTCTGAAGTAGGTACCCTTATTTCCCCCATTTTATTGATAGAGAAACTGAGTCACAGAATGATTAAGTAACTTGGCCAAGGTCACACAGCTAGAAAGTGGTCGAGCTGGGATTTGAGCCTAGGCTGCCTGGCTCCACAGTCTGCTCTGAACCAGCAGGACAGGCTACTTCTCTGTTCATGAGCCTAGGCAAGATGCCACTGTTCTGACCCGTTTCCGCTCATGGAAAGCGGGGATAGTAGTATATACACCACCAGGCACAGCATAGGGACTTAATGTTAGGGCCCACTCGATGGATGTGGATCTTAACATTTTTTCTGTCTTGGTTTTTATTTTAATATCTCAGTGCTCCATGGACCCTCTCCCTGGGAAAATGCACATTACATGTATAAACCTACACATATGCACAGTCCTTTGTATACAGTTTCAGTGGGTTCATGACTCCCTTGAAATGTACAGAGTCCTCGCACCCATGGTAAGTAGGTTCTTCCATGTGCTCGTGTTTATTCATTCAGCTTGTACTGGTTGCTTCCTATTATGCAAGTGCCGGGGAAGAGATGCACAGGAGATATGGCTGCTGCCTTGAGGAGCTTGTAGCCTAGTGGAAGTACACAAATACAGGACACAGAGTGTATAGGCGCTGTCGTGGCATCTTCATAAAGACGGGCAGGAGTAGAGAGAGGCTGCCGGCAGCGACACCCACTTACCAGGTGTCCGTAAGAAACCAGCTCCAGACAGCAGAGCGAAGGGGGACACCCTCCAAGGGTGTTTCAGCCTGATGTTTATTAGCAACGGCTGTGGCCCACCCACGGTGCTGTGCTGCAATTCAGAAATAGCCCCTGCCTTCCAGGAACATGGGCCTGCTGGGAAGACGGGACAACATGCAGGAAAATGATTAGATAGCAGCCTGGAGAAGAACATGAGAAGGACCAGACAGAAACCGGGCATAGGCAAGGGGGGGCTGTGACCTGCGGGCTCACGGAGGCTTCGTGGGGCTTTGGGACAGATGGAATGGCATCTTGGGGGTGGCTGGAAAGGGACCCATCAGCAAAGACCTGGAGGCAGGCCTGAGCACAGTGGGTGGATATGGGCTGGGAGGAGTAGTGTGACGCTGGCTGGGTGGGGTGTTCATTTCCTAAGGCTGCCGTTACACCACAGCCTGGGTGGCTGAAACAACCCTGAGCTTACTGCCTCACAGTTCTGGGGCTAGAAGTCCAAAATCTAGGTGTCAGCTGGTCCCTTCTGAGGGCTGTGATGGGGGATCTGTTCCAGGTCTCCCTTCTGGCTTCTGGTCATTCCTTGGCTTGTGGCACCCCAGCTCCACTCTGCACATGGCATTCTCCCCATATGTGTGTCTGTCTGCACATGTCCTTGTTATAAGGACAGCAGCCCAGTTGGATTAGGGTCCACCCTCATGACCGCATTTTAACTTGATTTACCTTTGCAAGACCTGATCTCCGACTAAGGTCACCTTCTGAAGAATTAGGGGCTAGGACATCAACATATGAATTTTAGGGGACACAATTCAGCCCCAAACAGGTGGGTATCAGCCATTACCCAGTATTCTTTTTCCTGCTTATTGTGGTGGGTGTAAAGAGTGGGGGCAGCCACCCACCTCCCGCCTACCTGTCCATGAGGGAGTGGTGGCCCCAGAGTCACTAATGAGAGGGAGAAATGGTAGTGATGGTTGGAGGATTGTACCCAGGGTGCTGGGTGCCATAGGAGAAGCTTGCAAACCTGGGAGCCTCCTGAAGGAGCCCAGGCCCGGCAGCCCCTGCCCCTCCCCCTCCTCCGAGGTGTGGTCAGACAATCTCCAAGTTCACCAGAACCTGGCAGGAACCTGTCTGATGCCCAGAGACCTCAGAACCCTACTTGAGAACCTCACCCATGCTCTGGGAAGGAGCAGGGGGACACTGACCTCCCTCCAAAACCACCTTCCTGGAGCCTAGTTCTCAGCAGATGTTAGAAGGACACTGGCTTGGGACTGAAAGCTTTGCCTGCCTCTGCCACTGACTTGCTGTGCAGTCTTGGGCAAGTCCCTTTGCCTCTCTGGACCCACTGTGGAATAGGGAGGGTCATTTCTGTGTGTGGAAGGAGGACAGATGAAGCAGTGAGCTGGAGTGCCCCGGAAGTCATAGGGCTCCATACAAAAGCAGGGTGGCACTATTTTTCTCCTCTTTGTAGCATTTCCTCTGTCCCAGAACTGCCATCCTCGTCCTGGAGCAGCCCACCTAGAACCATCTACATCCTTTCGAGCCACCCCCTCTAGGGAAAATGGAAGTTCCATGACTGGGATCCTCACCTGACCCTGGTCTGCTCTCCCGCTGCACGTGTGCAGTGCTGGCAGAAACAGGCTTGTGCACGCGTTGGCAACGAGCAATTATTGACTCTATATGAAGAGCTGTGCCCAGTGCTCTGGGGTTGGGAGGTGGTGGACCAGGAGAGAGATGGACTTGCTATATGCAGACTTGCCCTGGAGGCAGACATGATTCTAGTGCTAGACCTGCCATCACAGGAATAAAGCTAAGCGTAAGGCCTTTTACCCCAAAAATGTTCTGCTGTCATTTTTCGGTCTCACAGAATCCAGAATGAACTTGCCAGGGGCTGAAGCCCTCAGGAGAGACACCCCCCCTCCTGCCAGCTCTGAGTACAGCTGAGGCCTGGACTGCCTTGGTTGCCCAGACATCAAAGATTTCCCAAGGATCACCGGGCGTAAACATATGTCTGTCTTTCCCCTTTCTTGAGAAATAGGGCAGTGGGCATCTTGCCTCCTAAGATGGAGTTACTTTTAATTCACTTTGGTAGTGGGGTCTGAGGCATTTTGAGAAACTCTGCTCTTTGAAAACATTAGTCTGTAATATTTCTGACTGGATGGGCTGGGTTATGCTACAGTAACAAATAACATCCAAATCCCAGGGGCTTAAAACAATAGTATTATTTCTTATTCATATGGCATGTCTGTCACAGGCTGGCTGGGGCCTGCTCCCTGTCAGCCTCACCCAGGACCCAGGCTGCAATGTGCTGGTGGCCGTGGCAGAGAGGGGAGGGCTCTGACGGGCCTGTCTGGAAGGCAGAGGGCCAGAAGTATTTAGTGAGCAGTACTAACACTTATCACAAGTGCTGTGCAGATGCCACAGTAATCACGATTCATGGTTCAGTCAAATGTATGATCAGCACCCAGTAACCTAATATGAGAATCCCCCCGCCAGCCCGAGTCTTGGGTTCAGAAGATTTGGGGTGGTGTTGGAGGAGTTTCTAGCAAGCTTCCAGGTGATGCTTGCTGCTGGATTTGGAACCACATTTTAAAGGCCCCTGTGTGCCTTATGATAAATACGGTTGCCAGCGGGTTGCCTAACAGTCCCTTGGTGTTCAGGGCCTCTGGTGGGCAATGGGGAGAGCACATGCCAGCAGCGAGGAGCGCTTATTTACCCCATCTCCCTGTCTCCTTCTTCCTGTTGGTAAGAGTTTCTTCCTTGGGGGAGGTAAAGCCCCAGACTTCCAGGTGGTCATCTGGAATGTTCGTTGGCTGCTTGGAATGCCAGGGCCCAGCCCCCCACAGGGTGGTTTTCATACAGATCCAGAAGCTCCAGGTATGTGGCTGATGGGCCAGGCTGTGGCCTAGGAAGTGGGTGAGGCCCCTAGTCGGGTTGGGCCTGAAGAGGGACTGCTCAGGCCCGGTGGGGTCACGAGGGTGGCAGTGGGGGAACCAGCAGCCAAAGGTCTGGGCAGTTGGCTGTCCTGAGAGAACCTGGGGACGCCTCAGCTTTAACTCGAGTAAACTCATGCCGATTTTGGGATTTAGATACTCGTGTTTTATTATTGCAGTTTCGTGGAGTCGATGTTACTTAAATATCACTCCTAAGTTTACTGATTCATTGTTCCTCCTCCATCCTCCTTTGAGGCTCGGCCTCATTTTTGAAGGTCATCTTTAGTAGCTCTTCCCAGGAGGGCCTAGGAGTGATCACCTGTCCTGTGCTTTACTTGCCTGAAGATGCCTTTATGTCACCCTCACTCCTGAATGCTGCTTCGGCTGCCTGTGAAATTCCAGGTTTCAGCAGTTTGAGGCTGTTCTGTTCTGAACTTTGCCCCTGCAGCGCTCTGCAGTTTCCCCAGCATGTGGCCGGGCATGGACTTATATTTATTTATAATCTTTGCTCCTGCAAGGTATACATCTTCTTTAAGCGAGGGATTCATGTCCTTTATCAGTTCTGGAAAATTCTCAGCCATATCTCTTCAAATATCTCCCTTCATTTTCTCAATTCTCTCTGATTAGAGCTCCAAAATGTTGGACTCTCTCGTGCCATCCTCTATCTCTCCTAGGCTCTCTCTCATTTTTCATCTCTTTATCTCTCCATGCTGTATCTCTCCATGCTGTATCTTGGAAATTTTCCTCAGACCCATTTTTCAAATCCTTTAGCTCTGCTAATTAACCCGTCTGTTGAGGTCTTACTCTCGATGACGGCATGTTTCATTTCTAGGAGTTCCATTGGTTCATTTTCAGATCCGCATTTTTTTCTTAGTGTCCTTTCCTTTCATTATTAATTCTTATCCTTCTTTTATTGCTTTAATTATTTTAAGCATATCTCTTTTATAGTCTCTTTCAGAGAGTTCTTTCTTGAGCTATTAGTTCTATTAGCTCAAGTTCCCAGCATATCAATTCTCCTGTCTGTGGAGCCTGCTGATTCGTCTTACAGTGGTGTTGTTTCCTGTGATAAGTTGCACCTTTCTTTTTTCTGGCTGTGAACCCTGTAGACTTCCTGCTGCACCCCCACCCCCACCCACCCCTCTGCCCTGGGGTGTGCAAGAGCCCTACACACTAGTTTTGCATTTGCTTAGTAGGCACACTATTGGTTTCACTGGCTCATGACCAGTCTTTGCACTGGTAACTTGGTTTGGGATTGCATGCCACGTGTGGTGAAGGCTTAGGGTTTTTCCTTTTTCCTTTTTTAAAAAACTGATGTGAAATTCCTGTAATATAATATTAACCATTTTGAAGTGTAGAATCCAGTGGCATTTAGTGTATTCACAGTGTTGTACAACCCTCACCTCTACGTTGTTCTAAAACATTTTCATCACTCCTAAAGGACACCCTGTGCCCATTAAGTCACCGCTTCCCATTCCCCCCTCCTAGTTTTATGTTTCTCATGGAAATACTTTTCCTTATCCAGAATCCCTTGATTTTTCCCTAGGCTGGTGGGCAGCATTTTCAAGACCCCCCCTCATGGCGCTGGCAACTCCCAGGGCCAAGCGTGCCCCTGTGTGGGTGTTAAGCCCCAGGCTCCCAGCTGGGATAGTGGGAGGGGCAGGAGCTCCCCAGGGGTCTGTTCCCTGGGCGGCCTCAGCTTTAGCACCTGACCTTCGGCAACTCCTATAAACGCCTCCTGCTTTTTCTCTCACTTAAGGTTTATCTTTCTGTCGTTGGAGCTCAGCTATATATTTAAAAATACTTTTATTATATTTTTGGAGTATTTTTGTAGCAGGAGGGGCCTGCATTAACATTTTCTGCCCCGTCACTGGAACTGCCCCTATTTTATAGTAAGTGGTGGAGTGGGGGTGCTTTATAATGATCCTGTGACATCAAATTTTAATGCTTTCTTGGACCAATTTGCTCACCTCCAACAACTGTAAAACAGGAATGTAGCATCTGGTGGTTTATGCCACACTTTCCCGTACAGACACCCCTTGCTCTTTACAGGCAGGAGAAGTGTGTGTTATTCTTCCTGTCCTTGTTCCCAGAGGACTCTGGAGTCGAAGAGGCCGAGTGACTTGTCCGCGTGGATAAGCACGGCCCAGGCATTGAGATCGGGGCACCTTCCAGTCCAGGACTGTGGGTTTTCATTCAGCAGGAGGGACCTGTGGCCAGAAGAGAGGAGGAATGTCAGATAGGAGGACAGGCGAAGAGGTTTGTGGGTAAAGGAAGGGACTGAAAACAAACCAGTTTGATCTCACATCTTGCTAAGGAGGGTCCCGATAGGTGCCAGAATCAAGGTAGAGAGCCGGGGCCGGCTGTGTGTGCAGAGCTGAGGCTGTTGTCTGAAACCTGGCCACTCCACCAGGTTGCTAGGGAGCGTGAGTCCCTGCTGGGCCTCCAGGAGGCCTCCCGGGGAGTCCCGCCTGTTGCCGTCACCAGGAACAGAGCTGCTGCTGCTCCCGTGAGCCACCAACTCCTGGCGCTGAGCTCTGCTGCCTAGAACAACAGCCATCCTTCCCTCTGTTTGTCCATCCATCAACATTTATTAGATACCTGTGCCTTGAAGGCATTGCTGAGGCCTGGGGATGGTGAGATGAATAAGAAGCATGTGGTCTAGTCAGAGAAATGGTTTCATATGTGTATATGACATATATGTATATGTGTAACTTAAAAAATTATAACACAGTATGATAAACACACTTGAAGCGAACAAGGAAACAGAGGGTGTCACCAGGCTGGTGGTGGGGAAGGAGTGGCTGCCTGGCTGCCCTGACGGGTCCTTGCTGAGGGGCCAGAGTCAGCGTAGTCACCGCGGTCCTGTCCCCAGTCTTGTGGGCTTAGAACACTGGTTTAGGATGCCCAGGGCGCCTGAGAGCCAGTTCATGCTTTGTAATGATCAAACTGAAAAATACTGGTGCTTAACCCTGCTGCCAATTAATTCATTTACAATGAGAAATCTACCAAAAATTTGCTCTTGTGCACTTGTTTGTGCTTTTCAGGCCTTCAGCAAATAATTGTTGAGTGAATACGTTCAAGGTCCAGGCACCCCCAAGGCCCAGTGGGTTCTCTGGGCACCTGTCCTGTTAGCAGCTATATTCAGTTCCTCCTGTTTCACTCTAGGGCACCACCTATTTGGGAGCCCCGTGGCCGTTGGTTCTAGGTGCTCTATGCCCACACCGCCTGGGCCCCGTCTGTCACTGTGTCCCGCTGGTTGTGATACTGTCCCACTTGGCCATCCATCCCATTCAGAAGTGAGTTTCTGAAGCAGAGGAACCATGTCTTCTACATGGGTTACTCCAGGGCCAGTCACAGTGCCCAGCATTTAGTGCTGAATAATTAATGAATGAGTGAGCGGGGGAGTGAATGAATGAAATAGAAGTAAACCCCAAATACTGATAAACTACTTAGGGAGAAGCTACTGCCTCTGTCCGGGGAATCAAAGGGCAGGGGCATCAAAGAAGACTCCTTGAAGAAGGTTAGTTTTTCTTTTTTTAGCTGAAGTACATATAATAAAATGCACAGAGTAGAGCTTGATGAACTTTGACATGTATATACTCATGTAACCATCACCCAGATCAAGATATCAGTCAGTCTCACTGTTTTTCCCCCTTTCACCTATTTCAGCCATCCCCACACCCTGAAGGAGGTTAGTTTTGGGCTGAGTCTGAAAGATGAGTAAGCTTGCCAGGACAAGAGGTATGCAATGGTTAAGACAAAGCACAAGTTTTGAAGCCTGCCTCTTCCCGTGTGTGACCCTGAGCACATGACCTCACCTCTCTGTGCCTCGGTTTTCCCATCTGTAAAAGAAGATGGGGCTGTAGTAAGTACCCACCCCGCTGGGCTGTCATGAGGATTAAATGAGTTACCACAAAGACAGTATTTAGTTCACGGACTGCCACATAGTAAGAGCTGGGTAATGTTACTTACTGCTGTTTGTATTATTTGTGTGTGTCGGGGGGGGCATTCTCTAGCAGAGGTGAGAGGTGGGAAAGAGCAGACAGGATCGGGACACTGACGACAGGCGCCTGTGGCCAGAGCATGGGGAGAATGGGGGAAAAGTGGTAGGCAAAGGGGCTGCAGGGGGGCTGGGGCTGGACCCTCCTCACCACACCAAGGAACCTGGAAAACCTCACGAGGTCACTGAGGTGACATGCTCACAGTGGGATCAGGGAGCCATTGGGGCAGCAGCATGGAGGACCCTAGGAGGGGTGAAAGGCAAGTTGGGAGGCCAGGGTAGGGGTGAGTGAGCTGTGGGCGGCCGTGCTAGGCACTGTGGTCAAGGGGACACAGCAGCTTTGGGGCCTGGCTGGCTGTGTTTTGCTGGCCTAGCCCTCAGTTTCCCTGCGAGGCCTTTCCCCACCTGCAGCAGGGGCCAGCAGGCTCCTGTGTGCTGACACAGGCAGGGAAGGAGCTAGGCACCGCTTCTTAATTACCACCTGCAGCTATAATTAAACCTCTGCTCTCCCGACTGGACTGGGCAGCCTCAGAAGGGAAGCCTTTATTAGTGTCAGAGCAGTCAGGCATTTACGTAAGTCCGCTTCCCAGATGTCCTGGGCCAGGGAAAGCCTGTGAAGTAGCTAACCTGTCTGCAGCCTAACTCCCTGTATCTCTGTGGAAATTCCCAAATGCTCCCACCTTCCATCTTCTGAATTCCCCCCATGCCTATGGGATACCACCTCGGCTTGCCATTCTTGGAAATTCTCACCGTGCTGCAGGCCCCACGGGGTCTGGCCCTGGCTCATGCTGCGACCCATCCCCCATCTCTCCCTCTCCCATGCTCCTTCCCCTCCTTGCTCCTTCTGTGTGTGCTCGTGCTCCCACCTCAGGGCACAGGAGGACTTGGGTGCTGTTCCCTCTGCCCGAATGCTCTTCCCCCAGATATCCCCTTATTTCCCTCGGTCTCTTCTCCAATGTCATTATCAGAGAGTCTTTCCTGACCACCCATCTGAAACAGCAGTCCCCTCAACATCTTTCTGTGCCCCTCCGTGTTCTGTTGGGTTTTTTTTTAATTAGCACTATCACTACCTGACATGGAGATAGAATATATAAATTTTCATTTTCTCTCTCCCCAGCTAGAACATATGCCCAATAGAGACAAAGGACTTTGATTTGTTTCTAGTTGATACTTTTACTCCTAGAACAGTACCTGGCATAGAGGAGGTGTTTAATAAATGATGAATGAAAGAATGAGCAAACAAATGAACTGTGAGCGCCTAAGGGCAGGAGCCCCCTTTTCAAAAACATATTGCTGTGTGGTCTACACTGGCTCACAACCTGCGGGCACATAGTAGGGGCGCAGAAAGTATAGTCGTCAGGTACCTTTTGTTCCCCGATCTGCCTTGCCTCCTCTCGTATTTTTGACCCTTCCCTCCCATGCCCCCCCTGCTGCTACTCCAAGTGCTGTGCCGCAGGCTTCTCCATGCAGAGCCTGGTCATTCTGCCTCGCTTCCCAGGGTCCCACTGGGGTCTGCTGACCCTCTATGCCCACCCAGGCATAGAGAGCTGAATTCTCCAGGCTCTCTCTCTCTCTGGGACTTCATATGGGCTGCGTCCGCTTCCTAGAACCCTTGGTCCTGCTTTTCAGTATCTGCCTAGTGGCTCAGAGACTCAGTGCACAGCTGCCTGGTCTCTGAAAAACCCCACACCAGCCCACCCTCTCCCCTCCCAGTCCTGATCTCAGCCCCTTTCACCCCCACCTGCCCTTACAATTGTCAGCCTATTTATTCTCTCTCCTCCAGACTGTGAGCAACTTGAGACCCAAGGCTGAGAAGCCTCTGTATCCCTAGCACCCGGCAAAGGGCCCACCAGGGGCACATGCTTTGTGCAGTCTTATTGACTGGAAGGACCTGTGGGCTGGCTTTTCCTGGGGACCTGCAAAGGATACCCAAAGGAGTGGCCTTTGGGCAGGTCCCTGAGACCCTGGAGTAAAGGGTGGTCTGCCTCAGATAAAGTTGTTTTCCCTATTTCCCCTGCCCCTTGGGTTCCCAGAGCCCCTCCCAGAGTTCTGGTGTCTGTACCCAGTGTCACATGTGTATGAAGGATCTGGGGACCCCTGTCCTTAGGACTCTGAGCCCACTGCCCTCTGGGTTGGAGCTAAGCTTCCAGGTCATTCCTCAGGTAATGCTTCCTGGTTTGTCAGCCTCCCTCCCTCCTGGCCTTTGAGTGGAGAGGTCTCCGAAGGTGGCCATTAGTGGAGTTTGCGGACCATGGACATGTCGGTCCCCAAGTCTATTCCACTGTTTGCTCTTTGATTAAGGGAAGCTGCCCGGCTTCAGTGAGGTGGGAAATGACTCAGCCTCCCTCTGCCTTCCAATGGCCACTTCAGTACTCTTGTCTTTGTGAGCCCTGATCAGCCTCCCAGCAAGTGGGTGGGGTGGGGACCCCCTGGGGGAGCTACCCACCCCCTCATACTATGCTGGCTGGGTGTCAGCCAAGACTCATGGGGGTTCTGGGAGCCAGATCCCCTCACCTTGTTGCAGGCACACATCCCACTGTCTCCATCTTGTCCACACCAAGGGGTAAGAATGAAAACATTTACCTACAGGTGTGACACCCCCTACCAATAGATTAGAATGAAATAGAGTCCTAGAGACCTGGTGTGGTGTCAGGGGTTAAGCCTATGACTGGGAGAGGGGCAGGCACTGACCAACCAGAGCAGTATTTGAATGTTTCAATATTCAGTTACCTTCTCCCCAGTCTATGTCTGGGCTTGAACCAGGTCTCATTTGACCCTGGAGGTGTGCTATGCCTGGACATCTGAGGAAGGCACATCCCAGCTTGAGCATCTGGCTGTGTGTACATGTGTGTGTGGCATTGTGGGTCGGAAGGTGTGCACACTGCTCCCAGCCCAACTAGAGGGCTCTCTGTGTGGCATGTGCCAATCAAAGTAAAGGTCAAGAGCAGATTCCAGAACCCAACTGCTGTGTCCTGCCTGTGTGACTATGGACAAATTATTTAACTTCTCTGCGCCTCAGTCTGCTCAGTTGCAACAGCACCTTCCTCATGAGGTTGTTATGAGAATTAAGTAAGTGAATATATATGTAAACCAAACACATGATAAGTGCTGTGGAAATACCGGCTTTTATTATTACATAAGCACACATATATTCATGAGTATGAGGTTTGCTGTGTGTGAAGAGCCCCCCTTTATGTGTTGTGTGTATACATGCATGCTCTCTGAGTGTGTACTGCTGTAGGTGTATGTTGCATGTCTGCCCATGAAGAGGGCCCCCATAACCCGTAAGGCGAGTGCAGATCCACACATTTGTGTGTTTTGTGTCTGTGTGTTCATGTCTCCCTCGGTTCTCTTGAGTCACCCTCCCCATCACCCTGTCCCACTTCGCTTTCTCCTTCTCCTTTTCAAGCACCCAGTGGTGCTGAATTGTCACCAAGGGAGTTAGAATCCCATCTTTGCTCTGGATGGAGTGGGTAGCGGGAGACAAACGATGCCATCGGTCTCATTCTGGGATGGAGGTAGACCTGCAGTCAAGGGCAAAGGCCAAGGAGCCCTCCTCCTGCCCCTGGACAACACAGCCCTATCCATCTTGACTCTGGGCTGTGCTGGGCCAGAGGGCAAGGGAAAGCCCCAGATCCGGGAGCTGGGGGGGAGCAGCCAGGCAGAGGGACCAAGGCCTTGGCCTCTGTTTATCCACAAGCTTCTATCCACCAAACAAACTGTGGAGGCCTGACAGTAAATCAGCAGCATGTGATTTAGGACTCTGTTTGCTCAGCTAAGCTCTTGGCAAGGTAAATGCATAAGCTGCCGAAAATCTCTTTGAAAGAGCCGCAGGGCCCAACCGCCCTTCAGTCCTTCATAAAAGATTCTCAAAATTATATGGACTAGATTAGTATCTCTATTACATAAAACCACTTGAATGCCTGCTCAAGGCTTTGAGAATAGAGTCACCAGACAGACCTTTTATTGCTCTGCCCCAACCGCGCATGGTAATTGAAGATTTCCCTTTAAAAGTGTGTCAGGTGGAAAGAGCTCCTAATTTACTAAGTGGAGGGGCCTTTGTGAGGGAGACTGATGCTTTGTTCTGCCTGTCCCTTTTCATCTTGTTTTTTGCACAATGGACTTACATAAAGTACTACAGACGTTTTGATTCTGGGGAGGGAGGAAGCGCAGGGCCAGGCAGGGCCTCCTTTCCCTCTTCCATCAGCCTCTCTTCCTCCTTATCTTGCTTTGCCCTTTCTTCTTCGGGGCTCCTGCCTTTCTCCCAGGGGGCAGGTACAAGCCCGGGGATGTATCTGTGGCTTCCAGGCAGTGGCCACCTTGTCTCTTTCTAATTAGAGCACACCCGCCTCCCTTTTTAATTGCCTCTCTGTATGCAAAACCCAGAGGCAGGATCCAGGTTTGGGGCTACAGTCTCTGCTGGTTGCCAGGTTTGAATCTAGCTGAGGCCTTCCGCCCCAGAGTCACATGCCATCTGGCGCCTGATGGGATGGTTTTGGTTGGAGGGCCTCCACAGGCCTGGGGCGCTAAGCATTTGCTGTCTGAGAGGCCTCCCGGCACTGGTTTCTGGTTCCCAGGAGGAGTTTGCAGAAACCTGGTTGAGAGGACTGGGGTTTTGTCTCTAGCCAGGAGCCACCCCCTGGGGGCCAAGGCCACATGGCAGGCCAGGCTCTCTGCGATGGGGCTCTCACTACCCCTCAGCCATCCCCTTGCTCTGCTGACTAGGGGCCGGACAGCCCCTCTCTGGCCTTAGCTTCCTCCTCTGTCACGTGAGAAGGCCTCTGAGGTCTGAATTTCCATGAAATATATGAGTTCGATGATGGTGACTGTGAGGCAGAGGCTTTTCTCATTTTGAACTCAGAGGACAAAGTTAACAGAAGTTCAGGAGCTCCTCAAGGGCGAAGGGGCTGACCCTGACCTTCACAGTTTCTCCTAAAGACTTAACTACCTGGCCACAGGGCTGGGGAGAGGGGAAGGAGGGGCTGACGGTGCCCCACACTCAGGAAGCCTGTTTGGGTACCTAAAGCCATTGGCAAGCGTCCTCCGTGATGCCCTCCTCTGGGTGACAGCCTCCTCCACAAAGAGAGGGACTCACATTTTTGGTGTTAGGCCTTCACATACATTTTCTCATTTTATCCTGAAGATGACTTTCCAGGAACTATTCCTCTCTTTACGCATGCAAAACTGAGACTCAGAAGTGCTGAATGCTTTGCACAAGGCCCATAGCTAGTCAGGGGCGGAGCTGGGTTTCCCGTGAGGCAGCCTGGGCTGAGAGTCCATGGGAATCTTAAGTTGAAAAGAATGGGGCCCCATCCCTGGCTGGGGGCTCCTTGCCATCAGTGCTCAGGCTCTGTGCACTAGAGCGGCCTGCTCTGGCTCAGGGTCAGGAGCCTGGGTTGCAGCCCTACTGTGTGCCTTAACTCAGACATGTCATCCCCCTCCTGACTTTCTCTTACCTAATAGGAGTATCAACTCCGTCATACAGACAATGTGATGGGGCTTTGTAATCACCAGCCACTGTTGACACCAGCCTAGCCCACCTGGCAACAGAAATAACAATCTTCTCCTCCCCGCCTCCTCCTTTATCATCATCACAGCTAACACAGTCCCACAAACCAGAGGCTAGGCCTCATTTCTGTATAAATGCCTTTAATCCTCACAACACCCCTAGGCAACAGGTACTATCAACCTTTTCATTTTATAGATGAGGAAATGGAGGCACAGAATAGTTACATAACCTGCCCCAGGTCACACAGCGATGAAGCAATTTAGCTGGAAGTCAAACCCAGGCACCTGGGGTCAGTTCCATGCTCATAACCATTCATGGCTGCCAGTGGCCTAGAGTCTCAGTTATTGCGAGGTCACACTGGGAAGCTTCAGTGTCTTGTATCCCTGGAGGTGGAGGGTAGGTGGTAGTTACCTGATAGGATGGTCACTCCACTGCCCAGGCCGCTGCTCCTGCTCAGTTCACATTTCCTGGTGAGATGAAGCTTGGTTCATGTTTCCTAGTGGGTACTATTCTCTGTGGCCCACTTTCCTCATCTGTGTAATGGGGATGATGACAACTCCCACTTATGCTTGTGAGCATTAGGTGAGTAAATTCACGTAAAATGTGTGAAACTGTCTGGTACACAGTGAGTGCTTAGTAAGTGTCAGCTCTTCTTACCCAGCATGGCAGGATAATATAGCGAGAGCTTCCTTGCCAGAAGGACAGAAGGACAGAAGGACAGAAGGAATTGTGTTTTTCAAATCTGGGAAGCAGTCCCAGGTATATAACCGTAGGGTTGGGAGGTGGGGCACACAGGCCCCTTCCCCTGGCTTCCTAAAGAAAATGCTTGAAACTGTCAGGAAGAATAGCAGATAAATGCGGTGGAGCTCCTGGTGTGCATCTCAGGGTTGGGTGGAGCCATCAAGTGTGCGGATCAGCTTTGTAAATGGTGAGGCCCAGGTGTGGCTCTGCTTGCTCCAGGACAGTCCGTAGGTGGCGGCCTTCCCGCCTAGAGAGCAAAGAAAAGGTCAGCATCTGCGGCACCAGGGCCCTGGGGTTCAGCTGTGCTGTCCCAGAGAGAAACAATGCTTTGGAACCCCAGCAATGGGCTTGTGGCCTCAGCTTGCCAGGGACAGGAAGCGTCTCTGCCTGCTGAGCTCTTTATTTTCCAAGGAGGTCAGCGCTTCCCTAATCACAAGCTAGTCCTAAAGGTCTCTGTTAATAAATGTACAACTCAAATGGTGAAAAGGTGTCAACAGGTTTGTCTGTCTCCATCTGCCTGTGCTCTGTCAAAGGGTGGACAGTAGGACCTCAGAAGGTCACTTCCATCCCGGAACTCCGGGACATGTCTGGATGGGGTAAGGGCAAGCCCCTCCTACGATGCACAGAGGAATGGCCAGCCGGCTTCTGGGCAGCCTCTCCCTCTGAATCTGTGATGGGAGACGCGCCCTTGGAGTAGAAGGCAAAGCTGCCATGCCTCGCCCACCTGTATGCTTTGAAACACCACTCTGACATGTGTACAAACCACGCAGGGGCAAGGCGGACCCCTCAGCTGGAGGTCTTAATTACCTGCTAAGAACAAGAGACGATTCTAAGATGTGGGAAGCTGCCCGCGGCAAGTGGCTCGTTTCCCAAGGCAGGGTGCTGCGCAAGAGGAGCCAGATGGCCCAGCGGTGGAACAGCTGTCTCTTGAGAAGGAGCAATTTGGGAGCTTCCACCATCTGGGTGAATTACGAGACTTGCAATTTTCATGCATATGTTGCAGCAACCCGCCAACACAGCAGTCAAGTGGGTGGATGATGGATAGAGATAGAATGTCCCCATGCTCTGTGGCCCGCTGCATGGCCATTCATCCCCAGAAACCCTGACTCAGAGGCTATCTCCTTGCTGGGCTGCCCTGGCCAGGGCGAGTCTCTGAGTTCGTGTGGGCCGGTGCTCTGCCAGCTCCCCTGGAATCCCTACCGCCCACACTGGCAGATGGGCCTCCCACTTCCTCCAGAAAATATCTATGTCATTCCTTTAACTGTGGTTGCCTCCTGCCTCTCTGGCAGAGCTGGGAAAATCTAGTTGAAGAGTGCTTAGTGTTTTGGGGCTGTTATATTTTCTCTGCTCTATGATCCGTGTTAGGTTAAAAGGGCCAGAGTGGCTTTTCCTTCCCAGAGAAGATAATTCAACCTGGACAGGCTCCCTCTGGGAGAATTAAAGGTGCTGAGGGACTTCCGGTTGGCTGGAAGTGTTAATATCCTTCCCCCAAAGTGGCCCTCTCCTGTCCCCAGCTCCCCAGCTAGTTGGAATGATGAATATATTCCAGTGCGTTCTCATTCCAAACGATGGCTCTTTTCCTTTGTACATGCAATGTAACCAGGGCGGCGGGAGAATCACGTGGCAGGGCAGGGGTGTGCAGGCACCTGATGGGGGCGCCTCCTCCCACCTTCCAGCAGTGCTTTGCAGTGGGCCGCGTTATTCCCGATTCACAGATGAAGAAGCAGAAGCACAGAGAGGTCAAGTAACTGGCCAGAGGTCCATCAGCTCAGAACAGGAAAAGAGGATTCAAACTTGGGTCTGTCTGACTCCAAAGCCAAGGCCCTTTCCTAGAGAATGCCAGACCGGGACTGGGTCAGATCTGCTAAAGCAGTGTTAGCTGAGGGCACACTTCTTGGAAAAATGGCATCACACCCGATTGCTGTGTCTCAGGGACTCTCCGTATCTCTCCCAGTGACGAGCCGAGGATTTTCATGTTAGATTCTCCTGTGTGATTTCCTGGTCTGCAGAAGATTCCTGTTAAAATGTAGCTGTTATCTGAGGAGGTGCCAATCTCCATGCTCCCCAGGATGGAGAGAGGCTGATGGAGGTGAGAGGGGAGGGGAGACACAGTGGAGGATAGTAGTGTCTTCTGCCCTTTGAAACTTGATTGGCAGCCAGCTCTGCCCCCATCTTGGTCACCCCATGCCTCCTGTTATGAGGATACCCCAACTTGAGACTGTGCAGTTAGCATTGTAGCTGATCTAGGCTCATTGGCCGTAGGGTGACTGCCCAAGTCCATTGCCAGGGCACCCAGCAGGAAGGGAGCATGGCCTGTGGCCCCGTCCATGTCCCTCACCCCTGACTTGTGGGTATGGGGCACAGCGTTAATCCAGAAAAGCGTGCTGTCCCCAGAAGCCCAGGGAGGCTGTGCTCTCTGTGCAGTGTCATTGTCACCTGTCTCCCGCCCCTTGGGGAAGTTGCCCTGGAAGCCCACCTGGCAGGGTTTGGGTGTGACCGTCTCTGTCTCCATGGGCTAACAGGCAGTTAAAAGGGTTTTCAACATCTGCCAGGAGAGCACTTTGGGGAAATCACAGTAGTTCCTTCCCAAAGAGGCTGGGGGCCTTGCTCAATAAGCTCCAGCAGCAGAAGGGTTGATCTGGCTTTTAGGGGCCACTTTCTTCTGGTTCCTCCACCCCAAAGACAGTGAGGCTCAGCCCTGGGGGTGGGCGAGCAGATCCAAGCCCACTGCACCTTTTGTTCTGGTCTCAGTGTGGCAACGGCCATGGAGCTGTAAAGCCAGAGAGGCTGGAAACGCCGCCTTCTTTCCTGTCTGGCTCCCCTCTGCCTCTCCTCGTCCTTCCCCTTCACGAATCTCCCTTTCCCTCGGGTGGAGGCCGTTTGAGAGCTCTGTGACCACCGCGAGGGGAGGACCACAGGCACCAGCAGCTGCTGGGGGAGGTGGGGACACCTGGGAGATGGCCCCCCTGGGAGGGGACCGTCCCTGCAACAGGGCTGACCTTGGGGGTTGTGTGTGAAGGAGACTGTGCCGAAATGGTGGAGGGCAAGATGCACCAAGGAGACAGTGGGCATCAAAGAACCCACTTGGGGTGAAGGTTCACTTTTCTGGTCCCCAGCAAAGTCCTATTTTGGGAGAGCAAGGGCCTAAAGGGAAATGGAGTAGCTGAGGCTTGGAGCTGAGTTTAACTGTCTGGTCCAGAACCCCAGGCTTCATGTCCCAAGGAGCTGAAGGCTCAAAACCTGGAGACATGGCGGTCCTTCCTGATCCTTCTTCTCACCTAGATCAGGGGATCACACATTCTGAGGTTAGGTGGGGCTCTGCCAGGCCACTGACCCTAGGCACACCTCTGTAGATGTTAACCTTCCTGGGTCTGCGGGCCATCTTTTACACTCTTGACATGTAAACAGAGTCCCAGGTTGCTGCACATCACAGAGGCCCTGCTGCTCGCACAGCTAGTGATGGTGTTCAGGGTTTTGATTACCTTGGCTGACAAGGAACTCTCCTGTCTCCTAAGGGAGCCAAAGTTGGTTTGGACTGCTCTCAGTGGGTGAAAAGTATTTCTTTTGGGCCCAGAACAAGTCTCTTCTATGTAACAGCTTTTTAGATGTTTGAGAAACTCTCTCCTCTCCCTGCCCACCATTTTCTCTTCCACGCTAAATATCGTTTGTTGATTTCACAACTGATTTTCAAGTACCTCCTATGTGCCAGGTTCTGGGCTCTGTGATGGGGAAACAGCAATCAATAAAACAGACATGATCCTTCTCTCAAGGAGCTCACAGCCCACTGAGACATAATTTCCAGACTTCTCTACCCTCTTCTTGACTGTAGTAAGGGCTGCAGGTGTGGTTTGATCAGGGCAGAAATGACAGCTCTGCTTTGCTCTCCATACTGCCGTTAATGTCTTTGTGAAGCTGCGTAGATTGCCTCCCTGGGCACCATCCTGAGGATAGCAGCATTTGCCTACCTACCTCACAAGGTTAATGCACCAGATCTGATGTGAATCTGATTGTAACTTTGTTACACACAAATGCAAGGTGGTATTTATATCCAATCCCATAGAGGCATCAGGTGGAGTGGGCAGGCAGGAAAAGAGAAGTGTTCATTTTGGTAGTGTCCTTACGACAGTAATTACTGCACCTTTTCAGACAAGAGGGTCATCTGTTTAGCAAACACGTTTTGTGAGCCTATTCAAATGGCTAAACAGTGCATTCATTTACTTCTGATTCAGGCAAGTGAATTGGGTGCTTTCTGTACTCGGCGCTGGGGCCAGGGCTAGACAGTCAAGAGTCAACAGAAGAGGTGCGGTGTCCACCCCCATGAAGCTGATCCCAATGAGAGACAGGCTATTGATGATTGTGCCCCAAATAAATGGGGAATGACATTTTCAGCAAGTGCCTTGAAGGAAAAGATGATGAGAGCCAGTATTATCAGGGAGACCCCCTTCAGAGGGAGGCTAGGAAAACCAGGGAAGAGGATATGGGGCTGAGACCTGACGGTGAGTAAGGAGGCCTGGGGGTGGGGAGAAATGGGGCCAGATCCTGCTGGGCTCCCATGGCCATGGAACCCTTGGCTTTGCCATCACCTGGAGCTGGACTGGAGCCTGTGCCGATGGGCCCGGAGCAGCTTGGGAGTGCGGAGGCACCATCGCTGCTGCGGGGAGGAATGCTCTGCCCTGACACTGCCAGGCCACCTGAGCTGGGGAGAGGCAGCCCTGCCCTGGGTACCCTCACAGGGCTGGGCTCAGAGCTTCCTTTCTTGGGGGCAGGACTCATGCTGCGGGGCAGGCGATGCACTGTTGACCTCTGGCTCCCTCTTTAGATGTGACTTTTCCAGGGCATTCGGGTACCCCTGTGCCCAGCACAGTGCCCAGCTGAACCAGGCTTTGCTGGACTGGCTGTGGCTGCGACTGCTGTTGAGATGTTGTGTGACTCTAGCCAAGCCACCTGCCTCCTCTGAGCCACTTGAGGTTCTCATCCATCGGCACCTGACAGATAATTCTGACTGAACTGCCAGTAGGAAGGGGGCAGAAATACATGTGCCATCACGGGCAAGGAGGGTCTTTGCAAACTGTACAGTGCTAGAAAGTGTAAGGTTGCTCTGGTAACAGAGACCTGGCCTCAGGGCAGCATTACTTGTCACTTTTCCTGTATTTTTCTGCCCCCAGAGGAAAATAAGTGTCCTGCGCTTTCAGGCTCTCTGGCCTTCCGTTTCAGCTCCTTGTGCCAAGGCTCAGGCTGCCTGTTCCTATAGTGCCTGCCAGCTGCTTGTTCTTACAGCCCTGTGGGGAAACAAGGCAGTTAAGTGAGTCACCCTAGTAACCAGCTAGTTGCCTCCCTAGTAAGTGGTAGAGTCAAAATTTGACTGCAGGAACCCAGCTGTAGGGCCCACAACCTATCGCTATGCTGTCCTAACCATACCTTGTGTTGGCAGCAGAACACTCATCATTCTGTCTGAGAGCCTTGCGGCAAGGGAGTCGTCATCATTTTCCAGATGAGAACACGGGCTCACAGAAGCCTAGCCTCCTGAAGCTTGCCTTCCAGGAGGCTGGAGCAGGGCCCAGGGGAACCTGGGTGGGTGTCTGGAGGCTGCCTTTGCACGTGGGTGTGTAGCGAGCCCTGGAGGCCTGCAGGCTGCAGCCCTGACTGGTGCCTTCTGAGGCCTTGTCGGACTCCATGGCAACACACACACCGCACTCTGGACCTGAAGCTGTTTCTTGTTGTTTTGGTAAAATATTTTGTTGAGTGCATGCCGTTTGTGCCCTCTGTAGGTGCTCTGGGATAGGGGACGGAAGAAACAACATTATTTATCTGTTTAAAGGGCAGCATTAATTGTCACTTTTCCTGTATTTTTCTGCCCCCAGGGGAAAATAAGTGTCCTGCCTTTTCAGGCTCTCTGGTTTCTGGAAGCATGTGTTCTCAGACACTAGGAGAGCCAGCAGCGCTGTAGGCCCACTTCCCGCACTGTGAGGCATGGGCTCCCGGTCCCCTTCCCTGCACAGCTCCCTGCGCCCCACCTTGCAGTAGGGCCTGCATTACAGCCTTCAGCGACCATCAAGTGTCCCCTGGCCACCGTCCACTGCCAGCTCTGGGCGAGGTCTGTGCACTGAAAACAACATCAGACAGGGGTCTCTGCCCTCCAGTGGCTGATCGCCCAGCCTGCAAGATGAGGTCCCTACTTGCAAGGCAACGTGGAATCATGATGCCAGCTATCCTAGATCAGGCCAAGAGAATGCTACAGTGGAGAGGCTGTGCCATGTGCTGGGGTGTGGAGCTGGCAGCTCTGGGCTCTCATCCTTCTCAGGCATGGGTGGCCCTGGGCAAATGCCTTCCTGTCTTTGAGCCTCACTGTCCCCACCTGTAAGGCGGGTTTAGGATCAGACCTGTCCTGACTACTTTTAGGGGAGTAGAGAAAGCAAATGAAATGGTAAGCATAAATGTGCTTTAGGAATTATAAAGTGCCAGATGAACAGTAACTATCATATGCTCAGAAAATCCAGAGACAGAAACCTGTTTTATCTTTCTTCAATTCCTCCTTCCCTCCTTTTCTTCCTTCCAGCCTTCTCTCCATCCTTTTCTCCCTTCCTGTCTGCAAATACCTGCCAGATTTCTTCTCTTTGTAAAAGCTGTGCTACGTCATAGCTTTTTCGAAGAGAGCAGGGCACAGGAAAGGAAGACCTGGTTCTACCTTGTCAGGAGCGTGAAGTGGTTAGGAGCCAGGTGTCACCAGAACTGTGATACAAAGTAGAGGTGCCACCTCCCTGCCAGCTGGAGTTCCTGGTAGGATGCCTCAAGAGCAGGGGCATGGCTGAATCTGGTGAAGAAGTAGAAGGAGGCTGCCCAGCAAGAAGGGAAGGGTAGTTCAGCCTTCCAAGAGGGAGTTTGCTCCACCACATGGTGTGGAGAGAAAGGGGTGCAGGGACCCAAACAAGATGCTCAGTGCCTGCATGCTGGTCTCGGCTGGGGCCACGCATTCTCTCCAGGGGGGGTGCTGACAAGCTGGGGCCCCCTCAGCTTCCTTCCCTGCAGGAGGGCTGTGACTGGAAATGACAGGGCCAGCCGGGCACATGCTGCAGCCTCTGCTCTCTTGCTTCCCCCCTCCCTTCCCTTTGTCCCAGCGTAACCCCCAAAGGGCCCTAGTGCCTGGGTCCAGGTGACCAGGCTGTCACTGAAACGGAAGGAAGGAAGCGGTGACATCTGGTCCTGGGCAGAGGCTTAGAGCAGGGCTGGGAGTTAATTAATTAAGAAAGAAAGCTGGGGGGTCTGGGTGAGAGGAGGAATGAAAGGAGTGGAGAGAAGGAGAAAACCGAAAAAGAAGGAAGGAGAAGGGGACGGACGGGAGAAGGGGACGGGAGAAGGCAGGCATCTGACAGGTGAGGCTCAAGAAAGTTGGAACGAGGGGCTAGAAGGACCTCACTGGAGAGAATCAGCACAGCTCCCCGTGCGATGCTGGAGTCAGCCTCAGCCTGGGGAATCTGTGGTTGTGTTTTATGGGGTCTCATGGTGTGCGGAGACCAGCAGCCCAGCAGCCGCGGGAAATGGGTGCAGGTGCCGCCCTTGCTGCTGGCCCACCCCTCTCCCAGGCATGGTGGGGGCCCCAGGGAGCCTGCTGGTGTACAAGACTTGGGGGGACAGAGGCCAGGTTATTGCCAGAGAGGGGATGTCTCACTTAGGTCAGCAGCAGAGCTGACCTGCAGGCAGTTCTTAGCCTCTTGACTCAAATAAACCTTCCTCAAAATTTACCGGTCCTGAGTCCCAGTCCCTCGGGCCCCTCGGGCCCCACTACTGTGAGAGCTGCTCTTGCTTGGGACTAGTAGGTTTGACACTAATGTATTTCCTTTCTCAAAGATTCTCTTGAATATTAACAAAGGCCCTTTGTAGACTGTGCTTTATTTGGGAGCTTTAGTGGTATTTAGTTTCTGCACAGATAACATATTCTCCTGGCTCAATATTTAACAGATACAAGAGGGGATGCAACCAAAAGCCTTTCTCCCAGTTCCCCCTTCCTGGAGGAAACCAGTGGTACTAGTTTTTGTGCATCTTTCCAGAGATATTTTGTGTGTATTTAAGGAAATATACATATGTGTTCTTTCCCGACACTTTTTCCCTCTTACTCCAATAGGAGCGCATTCTAAACTCTGCTCTGCCCTTACTGTACTCACTGGACCTCTAGCTTCGTGTGTGTTACGAGTACTCAAACAGCTTTCTGATTCCTTCTTATGGCAGCATAGTATTTCATGGTTGGCTATACCATAATTTCTCTCTCCTTTCCTTTATGGATGGACATTTAGTTTCCAAGCTTTTGCTTTCACAGACAGTGGTACAGTACATGACTTTGCACATGATCCTTTTCTCAAGTCCAAGCATATTGAGGTAATGCTTTTCCCTAAAAATATAGAGACAGGCATGTGAGTGAAATATTTAGGAGAGAACAGAGTGCCTGCCAATTCTCATCTCAGCTGTTTCTCTGCATAGTTTAGGGCTGCTGTGCAGGGCAAGGTGAGGGGAGTGGGGGAGCAGAGAGTGGGGAGGGGCTGGGAAAAGGGGCATCCTGCAGAGTGAGCCAGGCAGGGTCAGGGCAGGAGGGCAAGATAGGATGCCCCCTGCCCTCACCCCAAGTCACCAGGGCCAGGTTGACGCATATCCTTTTTCCTGGAACAGTGAGAGAAGTGACCCTGCTCTGACCGCTGGAGTCAGAGGAGAGAGCCAGTCCGGACTGTGTGTTTCCAAGCCCTAGGTCTGCCTAGGTGAGGGTGCGTCATGCGCCCCACTGGGGACCTCCTCCTCCCTTGGGGCGCTTTCCCTGCCCACCCGGCCCGTGTGCCAGCATCGCTCCACTCCTTTTTCCGGCAGCCCTGAGGCTTCAGTCTGCTGGAGAGGCCACATGGGAGGATGGAGAGGGGCACAGCTCTGGGCCCACAGAGCCCTGGCTTGAGTCCTGGCTGTGCCACTGGGCAGCTGTGGGACAGGTGATGGTGATTTTAAAAATAAAATGGTTATTTAAAAATAACATTTCTGCCCAGTTACTAAAGTATTAAATGTTCAAGTAGGATTATTTGGAATGTAAGGAGACATTTTGGGATGGGGCCTGGGTCAGGGGAAGGTTGGGGGCAGAGGGATGGAAATGAACTTCTCTAAACTTGAGTGCAGGGAGGACTACAGTTCCTGCTCAGCATCAGGCCCTACAGGCTCCGAGAGCCTCTCGTCCGGCCGCCTCTGGTGGTGTTCAGGCAGCGGGGCTGAAGGGGCCACATGGCAAATTAACCACAGAACTAGGGCATAGTCAGAGGCCGCTAGACTCTCAGGCCAGGGAGTTAAATGACGTTTCAAAGAGGAGAAACATTAAGTCCTGAACTGTCAGGAAATTCCTGAACAACTCAGCAAGAAACAACTACAGCCTAGGCTGTCCAGGGATGTGACTGTGATAAGGACTGATTCATAAAAGCACTACCTCCCATTTGTGGGGCTGCAAGGAAATTTAGGGGTCCCAGGCTGGGCAAAAATGCCAGTAGAGAAGACAGGAACAGGGTGGGAGGAGCAGCTGATAGTGACCTTCACAGCTGCCTTCCCCATCCGTTTTGCATTATTTTTATTAAAGCCCTAAATCAGTGGTACTAAGTAGCTCCTGTTTTAGCTTCTCCACAGGAATGAGATTTAAAATCAGCAGGACCACGGGCAGCTTGCCGCTCATAAACCTTGGGGTGGACTTTATCGTGCCAGTGGGTGGCAGCAGCCTGGCCCCAGTACCTGGGACAGAAGACTGACTGACAGAAAGAAGGACCCTTCCCCACCGGCAGGCACAGCCAGCCCCAGCCCCGCCCCGCCCAGAGGCTGTGGGTTCCTGTCACTCGGTTTCCAATCTGCTTCAGTCCCAGTAGAGAAAAGCGCCCTGAAGGCTGGTTATATAAAATCAGGACGAAACACAGGTTGAGGGACAGGAACGGCAAGTCAGCACCAACACGGCAAGTTCTGAGGAGGCAGAAGCTCCATGAAATAAAAGGCTTTCTAGTGATCAGAGCTTCATAAATAGAAGGGGCCTCGTAAGCAGAAGGGATTCCGTTCATCTATGCAGTCACCACATGTGTATTATACTTCTGCTCTGCAGTACTGAGCGGGACCCTGAGGATCGGGGGGACTCTGTCTTGGCCATGGGAAGAGGCCAGCTGCTCAGGGAAGGTGCATCTCAAGGCAGACGGGGCTGGTTTTTCAATCAGAGTATTAAAAAAATGCCCAACAAGCCTCATGTTTTGCTTTCCTTGTAGATGGTGAGGATCAATTTCCCAAAGAAAAAAAATCAATCAGTTGGAATGTGTCTTTCTGGAGAAAGCCTGACATCTGTCAAATGGGGAAAAAAAAAGACCCAGAAAAAATTTTCCCTGGGTTGTATGCTGGGGGTTGCTGACTCAGGCCTTATGCTCCCACATCATTAACACGTTGAAAAGCTATTGCTGCTTGCAGGAATGCGGGATTGGTGGTTTGAACAGCTCGGCCGGGAAAATCGTTTAGAAAGTAAGGAAGGCTGAGGGTACCAGGAGAGTCCGCAAGCAGATGCGGGCCCGCGGGATCCATGAAGGGAATTGACTGCAACGCTGGGGCTTTTACCAGGCCCACTGGTTAGGCGTGATTACTTCACATGGACTACTGATACGGACGTTTTGACTAGTTGGCAGTTCTCATTGATAAACAATTACTAACGGTTAAGCCATGTTGAGGTGAACCATGAAAGGCAGGCTAAATCTTGGGGTGGCTGGTAGAGACACAAGAGCGGTCCCCAGGAAATTTTGGGATCTGACCCTGGCATGTGATGATAGATGATGGCCCCCAGGGCCCCAGGCTAGAACAAGGAGGCCCCAAACCCAGACTGAATCCTTCTAGTTGGATTTGGCTGGAACAGTTCTTGTCTGTGAGCAGAAGAATTGCTGGAATTTTTCTAAAGAGCATTTTACTGTCACTGGCCCAGCACAGGGAGATTGTCTCAAACTGTCTCGAACCCAGCACTTGGTGTTGTCTTGGTCTTTAAGTTGAATTGCATACTCAACCCCAACCAGACAGGCATGGTCCCCATTAGAGATAGGACTGCATGAAGGAAGAGGGGTGATTTCCTTTGCAGATTCAGATTCAACATATATTTACTGAGCACCTGCCACGTGCCAAGTGCCGTGTTAGGTGTGAGATATAAGGATGAACTACAGAGGCCCATTCTTTGCCTTCATGGAGCTTGTGGTAGGACAGACACATAGCACAGAAAAGTCAGTGCTGTGGCCTGTGGGACAAACCTGATGCTGTGGGAGTGGGGAGAGGACCAACTTGGGGTTGAGGGTGGGCAGTGCAGTCAGGGGAAGCTTCCTGGAAGAAGTGGCATCCAAGTTATTGTGAAGGATAAGCAGAAGTAAGTGGTGAGAGAGCCAGAGAGCTGGATTGTAGGTGAAGTTTCAGACTATTTGATGGCCCAGGGTAGGGAGGGTTGGGGCTCATTTAGACCTAGAAATTCCATGTGCCATAGAGGAGAGGGCTGGAGGGAGTGCTGAGGCTGGAGAAGTGAGCAGGCTAGAAGAAGGAAGGTAAAGGAAGATTTCTTCCAGCAGAAAACCCTAAAAGGCAAAAGTGTCCATGGCCTCTGGGAGTGAGAAGGCTGATACAGTATCTGGCACATGGTCAGTGCTCAGTACATGTATTCAGAATGTCTATTGCACATCCCCTCTATGAAACCTTTCCCTTGTCTGTCACTGTACAGAAGAGTTGCCTACCTTCTCTCGGGGCCCATCCTGTACTCTGAACTCAGCCAGTTTTTAGCACATTTTGGTGCCCTGGCTCTCTGGCTCACTCACCCACCGGCCCGCTCGCCCACTCACTCAGGTGCTGTCTCCCTGTCCCACTATCCTGCTGTGGAAGTAGGGACTGTAGCCTACTTGTGGTATTCCTAGCACCCAGCACCGTGTCTGGCACATGTAAGTGCTTAGTAAATGCTTTTGGAGTGGGTCACTGCTCAGAATTAGGGGGATGGAAAGATGACCTTGAAAAAATATTAGCTAGGTTCCCTGTTTTATGCAGTTTAGAGGTGTTGAAGGTTTTACTTTTCAACAACTTTATGAGGTGGAAGACCACCAGCCCCCATTGTGTTTTTTCTTCATACACAACAATAGCAGTATTCACAGCAGTAATTGTATAGCTCCTTTTGGGTTCCTGGGCCTGATTCTGGGTGGTGGTGGTGTGGGAGGAAGTCTTCCCACACACACAACACCTAGCAGTTCTGGAACACCAGCAGGGTGTCCGAGAACTCAATCCTGACTATCTGCCCAGAGACAGCACCAGATTCCCTAGGTTAAGGGCTCCATCCTACAAGACTGACCCCCAACCCCCACTCCAGGTGTCAGTCACAAGCCCCAGGCAGTTCCCTGGGCTTCTGACCTATGGACTACAGAGGGGAGGTTCCAACAACCTGCCTCTTAGGTTTGCCATATCTGCTCACAGAACTCAGGAAAACACATTTACCAGTTTAATAAAGGATACAAGTTAGCAGCCAGATGAAGAGATACACAGGGCCTGCCCCCAAATAGAGGAGCTCTATCCGAGTGGAGCTTGGGGCCTGGCTTGGTGACGGGTGGATGCATTCTGGTTCCCAGGGAGAAGCAGGATGCTAGCGGGAGATACACGCCTCTGGGTTTGTGGGAGGGCTCACAGCATAGTCATGACTGACTAAATCACTGGCCATTGGCTGGTTCACCCTCCAGCCCCCACCCTTGGGTGGTCCTGAAAGTCTCTCATTAACGTGACAAGACACCCATTTCACTTTTAAGGCTCTAAAGTGTTTTTAGGAACTGTGGATCAAGACCAAATATACCTGGGAAATATATATTTGGTCCTCATTATATAGTACCCATTTTCAAGATGAGAAAACTGAGGCCCAGAGAAGTACAGTAACTTGTCTGAGGATGGCCAGGAAGTGGTAGAACCAAAAGTTGAACACAGCCCAGCTCCCAAGAGTCCTGGAGTCCTGGCCCATGGGAATCTGAGGGCAACCCTTGTCCCTCTGCTCACAACTCTCTGAAGGGGGCTCTTTGGGGGAAAGGGGTCAAAATCAGGCTGGAGTCCCAAGGGCAGGGAAGGCCAACCCGTTTGTATGTTTTAGCCTTCTCTCCATAATCCGTGCCCAGCCAGTGCTGCGTGAACACTTGTCTGGCGGATGCACGTGTGGGCGGGTATTTTCATGAGGAAGCAGAGGGCGCCAGAAAACCAAGGAGGATGCTGGGCTGCAGGTGACCCTGCCAAGGCCGCGTTTTCCCCTAGAAATAAAACCCATGGTTCTTCTCCAGGGACAGGGGCTGGCAGCCAGACTGTGGCCTCCTTTTGTTCCGTGCTCCTCTTCTCTGAGAAAACAGAGGAGGAAAGGGGTGTGCACAGCACAGGCAAATTACAGTTCGCCAATGAGCTGAACTTGGACTGTGTCTCCTCCTTCCCTGTACCTCCAGGGTTCCCAGTGCCAGGCACTCTTCTCCCTGCTCCACTCCTCTCTGGGCAATGAACAATCCTTTCCAGGTCTCATTCAGGCAGTTTTGCTACCACTGAAGCTGGACATGAGTCTAAGAATATTCTGAGGCCACAGCACCCCAGCTCCACTGGCCAATCCTGAAAAGAGGAATGTTGATAACAATAGCTTAAAACATAGCAACAACAAGCAAGCATGCCTCGGTTCTAGGTACTTTGCGTGGAGTCACCTGTTTATTCTTTCTCATAATTAAGTCCACAGCCATTTTATAAATGAGGACACTGAAGACAAGACAGGTTGCTCAAGGACATGCAGGTAACCAAGTGGCAGAAAAGCGACCCAGGTTCTAGATAATGCTAGACTGTCAAAGACTAAAACTCAGCAAGGGTACCACCGAGTTAAGATGAGTGCTTATGGGTCAGCTGAGCAGGCCTGGGGTGGCAATCCCTGGTTATCCATCTCAGAGGCCAGTGTGAGCCTCCCCAGGACCCCCACTGGGAAGGAGGAGGACCTGCCAGGCCTGCAGGCCCCAGCCCAGGAGAGGATTTGGCTCTTAATGTCCTTGCATCCTATCAGCCCTGCAGGTGTGCTTCCTTTTTAAAAAATTGACCATTCATGTCTTGGGGCCAGATGTGACTACAGTAATTTAAAGACAACTCTAGATGTGCTGAGAGGAAGGGCCGGCTGTTTTGGCTCTTCCTGGCTGTGGAGGGGACACAGGACTGGTAAATATAAAGGAAAGAATGATACACATCTGATGAATTATTTTAGAATGGCCCTTGGTGACTCCCCGTCACAGAACACACCCCCTCACACACACCCCCTACATGCCATGTGACCTTGGGCATGGCAGAATCGCTCATGTTAAGCATGTCACTTTGGAATTGTGGGTACCTGGGCCCACTTGGATGTAGGTCATCTTATTTCCAAGCAGAATAAAATGACAGCCTGATCTAAGCCTCCTGCCAAGAATGCTAATGGGGACTGATCCACGTGCCTTGGCGCACTGGAGAACCTGGGGTCAGGGGAGGCTCCAGAAGCCAGAAGCTACAGAATTCTGGAAGGCTACTGCCTCCTTTCCCTGACTCCCAAGCCGCCTTTTGTCCTAGCTGGGTATCAAAACTAGTTAGCCATGGAGCATGGAAGTTGTCTTTATTTATCTTGACCTTTTCATGTAAGTAATTTTTATAGTTCCATTAACTACTAAGACCATTTGCAAACCGCCAGGCAAAATGTATTACTGAGAACACCTCAGGGACTTGTGGGTCATCTTGGTGGAATGCTAATAGGATTGAGGATTGATTCAAAGGGCTCACCACGAGCAGGCATAGCAGGCTGGGTGCCTCGGTCAGGGCAGGGCCAGTGTGGTCTCAGCGGTTTGTTTGCAGAGGAGACCCTGCAATGACTCTGGTCAGGGGAACGTCCCATCCTGAAAACAAGGTTGAGCAACATCCATCTAGCGCCGACTCTTGGCAGCTATGGGGATTTGCACAAGTTATTTAGTCCTTTCTGTGGTAGATTCCCATCTGTAAATGGAGTAGTGTTAGTACCTGCTCAAGGCTGAAAGGGCGAGGATTTTCAGTGCCCATCAAGGAGGAAGGACCTGGCCTCTTTCTCACTCACTGCAGTTACTTGTGTCTACCCGAGCAAGACCATCCATTGCAACATGAGTGGTCATCCGTATTCCTTGTCCCCAGACCCCGGGGGGAAAGAAAGCGCTGAAATAAAGTGCCAGGTGAACATATGTGGCTGCTGAAGGTTCTGCTTCCCAGTTTGACAGCCCCTTGTTCCTTCAGGTGGACCCAGAGTGCCTCTTTAGAAAGGAGGCTGGGCGTCACCCACTATTTCCTAAGGACCTCTTGGGCGTTGTTTTACCATTTGTTCATACCGGGGAGTGAGTAAATGATAGACTAAAAGAGGAAAAGAGAAATAGAAACAGGCAGCCAGTGGGATTTGGCCCAAGAGCCATAGTTTCCCTGCTGTCTCCTGCCCTCCAGCACTGTAGGTCCTCTGTGCCCTGCCTGAGTGTTCCCAGGGATGCGCTGCTCTCTACCCACAGAAAGGGCCCTTTGAACTGCCGAACCCATTGGGATGTTAGGAAGTCTGACCTTAGGTTGGGCTGAAATCTGCTCCTTTCTCAGGTGTACCCTGGGTCTCTCTTCTGTCTGGAACAGAGTAGATCCCCCTTCCGTTTAACAGCTCTTTAGCCTGTCAGCTGACTGTGACCTGCCTCCCACGCATACTTCCTTCTCCAGGCTAAACACCCTCCAACCCACTCAAGTCCCAACCTTCACCTGACCCCCACAGGCCCCTGTCCACACCCGCCATGCTGTTCCTTCTCTCTGGCTTGTTGCTTTGCCTTGCAAGGCACAGGTCCTCAGAAGAGTCCCCAGCAGCCACACATGGAGTATCTCTAAGGCATGGCCCGTGGGGAGATCTGGGGGTGTTTCAGACTTGGGATTTACCCTCCAGAAGCTCACAGCCTAGTTGGGGAGACCAGATGGCACCGTGCTAAAGAGGGAAATGGCAAGAGGCCAAGAGTGCTGTGCACCCCCAAATGGATGTCCCCCTCCCCTTCCTGGAGTGCCCTGGGACTGGGCTTCTGGGACTGGGCTGGGCAGGGGGAACCTCAGGTGGATGCGGCGGTTCTGGTGGGGAAGTAGTTCACCTTCCAAAAATGTGCAAGCTGGAGTGGCTGAAGCCTTCCTAGCTTCTCAGCAGACCCGGATGGCTGAGGCCATCCCTGGCCTTGGTGACCCCAGGCTGGGGAGCCTGGTGGAAGCATTTTAAGCTTCCAGCTGCTGTAAGGTGACAGGGTGGAGCCGGAACACCCATAGAAGCATCGAGGGGGGTCAGCAGGAGGAGGAGCTTTAAGGGTGATGTGTTCTAATGCCCTTGGTTTATAGACGAGAGAGTGAGTGAGCCACCTGCCCAGAGTCACATGCCAGGTGGTACAAAGCCTGAATTCACACCTGGGTCTCCTGGCTCCTAATCCAGTGCTGTTTCTAAAGGCATGGAGGACAGAAACCCAGGGGTCACTGGGACGTAGGAGTAGGGGTTTACTAGGCCACAGAAAGGAGATGGTGCCCGAAAGCCAGGAAGTGGGACCAGGGCAGTGGCAGCAATCTGGGCATTGCCTGGACGGGCTGGGGAGGATGACAGCTCATGGTGACTCTAAGCTGAGCAGGGCTTTAGGGTTCTTCTGGCCTAATCTTGATTATAGATGTAGTTGCAGGGCCTGGTGAAGAAAGCAAGTTGCCTGGTATCCCTGAGACAGATGCTGTTAGTCGCAAAGCCAGGTGTCCTTAGGCCCATGGTGGGGCTTGTTCTGCAACCCCCACCATCAGCCCTCGAGACCGCCAGTCCCCTGGCCTCACAGGGCTAGAAACAGCCTGAGCTAAGAGGCAGGGTCCAGAGATCTGGTGACGTCTCTGTGTCTGACCTCTGCAGCCTGGCTTAGGGAACACCATGCCCTCCCCAAGCATTTGTAGTTGGGTGGGTGAAATAATAAGAGCAGCTCGTGCTCTCTGAGCACTTCCTGTGTGCCAGGCACTGGTCTAAGCACTTTATGTGTATTGTTGCATTAAGTCTTTGCAACAAACCATGAGGTAGTCCAAGCCCTCAGTGAGGGAAAGAGCGAGGGAAAGAGCGAGGGAGACAGTCTGTGCGTGAAAGGAGCTGAGGCATCGCCAGGACCCTGTCTCAGGTCTGAGGACACCCTGCTGTACCAACAGTGACTTGTTCAGCACTTTCTCTACTACAGGCACTGCTCTGGGTACTTTGTCAGGTCCCATTAGCCTCACACAAAGCCTGAGGCCCATCCTGTCCCCATCCTCTATTGAACAGATGGGGACTGACACACAGAGATGGCAGTAACTTGCTCGAGGTCTAGAGCTCCTAAGTGACATCGCTGGGTCCAGACCTGGCTTCCTGGGTGCAGTCTGTGCTCTTAACCTCTGTGCTGGGCTGCTTCTCACTAAACATGCCCCTAGCGGCCAGGAGGTTGGAAGCAGCGCAGAGGCAGGACTGTAGGTGGGGGGAAGCTGAGAGCAGAGGTTCATATTTCTCCGTGGGGCTGGGAAGGAGAGGGGAAGTGGCTGTGCACATAGCGGGTCACGTCAGGGCCAGCCTGACTCCCCATCCATGACAGCAGATGGGTGTGCGGCAGCGGAAAGAGGGACTTGACAGCATGTCCCCGCTTAGAGTCATGGCAGCCAGAGAAGAGGGAGGCCAGGCTTGTAAAACCCTTACTCAGCCCCTCCTATTGGGTCAGCTGACATGGGAACTGGGGACAGAAAGAACTTAGGGGACCTGCATGTTTCAGGAGTGGCTGCTATGTAAACCCCAGCGCTCTGCAGAGGGGCTCCCCACCACTGGGCTACACCAGAGTTCGGGGTGAGAGTCAGTGGCCAGGGAGGGTCATGACTAACCTCTGTTCCTCCTCAGGAGACTCTCCTCCCAGCACCCCCATCCTGTCCCCCTCCCACCAGGTACACAAACACACAGTGGCCCAATTGCCAAATATGGCCATCTGAGCTTTGGATGTTTGCTATCAATATTTTATGTTCAAACAACACTGTCTAAATAGCACCTATGACATACAAATGGATTGAGGTTTTGACAAGCAAATAGCCCAACATGATACTGGGGCGATGAAGGGAGAGGGGCAGTGAGGTCTGGAGGGACCCCAGGCACAGCAGCCACCCCCCTGGAGTCAGGCCCCGGGTCTGGCGGACTCCACGTGCAGTCACCGGGAGCCAGTGTGCTGCGTACAGGGCTGAGCTGGGGAGGTGCCCCCCGACTGTCCTAGGTGTCCCTGGGCCTCTGGGGAGAGACCAGGGGAAAAGGCAGTGTGGAGCGTGCTCAGAGCCACTGAGGGCCCCTTCCCTCCCTGCTGGGAAGATGCTGTAGGCGGTAGGCCAGTGGTCAGGCCTCTAGGGTCAGAAGGGCCGAGGCAGGGGTTGGCAGGGCACTCGCCAGGTGGTCTCCACCATTCTTCCTTCCCATGTGAGCTGCTCTGAGCCCCCTGCCCAGCCCCCCTGCCTACAGGGTGCTCAGTGTGTTGAAGCACTCCTCTGCCCTCTGTCGCCAGCTGTCACCCTCCTGGGGTCAACCACAGCACCCCTGTGCTGTCCCTCTGGACTGGCACCCCAGCCCCAGAGCCATCTGAGCAGGGAAGGACACCTGGCCAGGGTGAGAGGTGAAGGCCTGGTCTTGGGCACCTCTCACCTCCCTTTGGCCTCAGAGGCCTCTGTCTCCCGGAGCCTCATCCCCAAGCTCCTTCCTTCCTTACCAAGAGACCTCACGTTGTCCATAAGGTCATGAACTAGTGGGTCTCAGTTTCTCCATGTACAAAATGAAGGGGTTGGACATGATTTTCTCTGAGGACTCTTCCAGCCCTGGCCCTGGGCAGGTTGACGGTTCCCTGCCTGCCTTTACCGCCCCCAGCAAAACCCCCAGGGATCAAGGTGTTGCTGTCTGCAGGCAGAAAGCAGGTGCAGGTGTCATGAGCCAGTCTGACAAGCTGATGGGAGGGGTCCACAGGAAGGCAGAGCGGCCCAGCTGTGGAGCATGCTGGGACCTCAGCTGATGGGAAGGCAGAGGGTGGGGAAAAGAAGTGGTTGAAGCCAGGGCTGGGAGCTGGCTGGGGAGCCAGGGGATAGACACCTGGTGTCCAATGTGTCCTGGAGACACTGACCCATTTGTGCTTGTTTGGAAAGTCTGGTGGTGGAGGGGGGCCAGGGCAGCAGGGGTGACCAGCTGAGGTCTTATTAGCAGCTGGGTGAGCAGCTCACCGTGGTTCTAAGTGGAGCTGGTCACAGGGGTCAGGGTCCAGCCAGGTTCCCCAGTGAGAACAGGGTTGGCTGTTAGGTCCTGGGTGCTCCCTAGAGCAGGCAGGCTGACGGTAGACCACTGACCAGTGGGGCATCTGAAATGGCTTTCCTGGCTGTGCCTTGCCGGGAGCCTGGGCAAAGTCAAGGCAACAGCTTCAGGGTTAGCATCTGTGGTTAGAGAGGCCAGGACCCCATGCCAACCATAAAATGGGCTTTGTCGTGCCATCCAACAGCACCTGCTTCCTGGGCAGGCAGGCCTGGTAGTGGGCATGGCGTCAGGGTGGGTGTTTGGAGGTCAGTGGCTGCCCCTTGCAACTCACCATTTGGAGCCCCCTTCTCCCCCAGCCCAGGCCAGTTCCAGGCAGAGAGAACTGGCCCCTCATTGCTTGTCAGGAAAAAAGCGCTTCACCTAGAAGCCTAAGAAATTGACAGGGTTGATGGTAGCTGCTGGTTTCCCGAGCCTACAAAATTGGCAGGGATGGCAAATGGGGCTTTTCTGTAATCCTTCACTGATGGGTTAGATGGTAGGGCAGATCTCTCAGGAGCAAAGGATGACCTTGAGAAAATGTGGATGTCAAAGGAAGAGAGAACTAATCCCCCTTCCTCAAAGTGCTGCCAAGTCAGCCTCCCCGGCGCTGCAGTAAGTTGATGGGGACTTTGCGGCCTTTGCCTCCCAACTCAGGAGGCTGTAGCATTTGACTGCGTGATAAGAAATTGCCAGGCTCTTTTAATTACAATTATCATCACTGTGGATGTCTCTCTTAATTACTTTCTTATAATTAGCTGTTGCTTTTTCCTCAGCATTTGTGTTCTTTGCAGATTTGCTGACATTTGAGAGCCCCAAAATAGGGACATCTGGGAAGGAGGGCAGAAAGGTGGGGGAAAGGGAGGGGAGCCTGTTCTTTTCAGGCAGCCTGATAAATTTGGGGGCCTTTGCAGAAAGATATTGGGGAAAGCAAAAGATGGACGTGATGATCCTTTCCTGGGCTGATGGAGAAGAGAGCAGGAAGTGGGGGTGTAGGGCTTGGGGCTTGCAGCTCTCCACGTGTTAAGTTTTACAGGAAATATTCTTGAAAAGCTCCCATATCTCGGGCTGGGGTTTCCTTTTAGGAAATGGGGGTTGGAGGAAGCATATTCTTATTGGACCCACTTTGGAGTTAATTAAATGACTCAGGTCTAGAGTAGCTTGATTTCCCCAAAGCCAGTGATGCACTCTGAGCATCCCTGGGCCCCAGGGAATCATTACAAAGTGGTTTCTCTCCTTGACCAGGTGGCTGGTTCTCACTGTCTGTTCCTGTTCTTTCTCCTTTTCTCCCGGCCCCCTGCAGCCCTGTGCACCGAGGAGTGTGTGCATGGCCGCTGTGTTTCCCCGGACACCTGCCACTGTGAGCCTGGCTGGGGAGGGCCCGACTGCTCTAGCGGTGAGTCTTGGGGGGTCTTGGGGGGTGGAGTGGCCCTCTGGCTCTGGCTGGGGAGGGTCCATGCTGCATTTGTCGTGTTGGTCTGTGGCTGCCCAGGCGAGCATGGGCATCAGGGAGGAGGTGTACCTGCAGTTTACCATGTGACGTTGCTCGGGTGGAAGGCGTTAGAGGGGTGTGGGGGTAATGGTCTGTGGAGGTCTGGAGGAGCAGAGTGTGTTGTGGGTATAGTAGGGACTTGTGGTGGTCAGCTGTACAACTCTGACTTCTCATAAAACACCTCTAAGTTCGGTTTTTAAGGATTGAAGTGAAATTGAAATGCCACCCAAAGGTGCAGACCCGGAAGGTCAAGACCTGCTCCTCGGCTTTGCCGGTCCAAAGGCTCACTCAGTTTTGTGGGTGCTCACAGAGACTCAAGGGACTGAGTCATGAGACTGGTGGGCACTGGGGTGCCTCTGAGTCCCCACAGGCAGGAGAGCAGGACACCTGTCGGGGTAGGTCACTGTGCTCCTACATTTCCTGAAGTAGACAGTTCACATTCTCCAGGAAAGGCTTCCTATTCAGCACAGACTGGGCAGGTGCTCCTGGGACTGACCGAGGGACCCCCGCAGTACGGGGCACTGTACCCACTGTGGGGCTGGCCCCGAAAGGGCAGGGTACACCCAGCTGTTGCTCAGGGAATTTTCTGTTAAAAGCCCAGATAAAAACTCCTCCTTCTCCTCTGGCTCATTTCCCTGACTGTATACTCTGTGTACTGCTATATCCAGACCCCCTCTCCGTTGGCACACATCACAGTCAATGGTTGGTTCACGGTACAGTCTTACTTTGTTTTCAAAGAGGCCTTGATTAGTGTAAAGCCCACTTTTCTTCCTTCTGTGAGCAGGGATCGACTATTGCTGTATTGTGGCTTACCTGTGACTTGAGTAGATAACACAGCTAGGCTGATCCTGGAGGGGTCTCACTCCATTGTTTACCTATTTTGGGGAGCCACCTCCCTATTCGCTGTCCCGCAGTGTCTAGAGCGGGCATGAAAACTTGCAGAGGGGAAAGGTGGGCCCATTGGCCCAATGTGGTGCCCTTTCCCATTCTCTCTGCTGGGATGGAAACATCTGTGGTCCTTCTTTCCAAAGGCCTTGACTGGAGCCTCCCTGGCTGCCCAGGGCATGAGAATACACCGGCCAAAGAAAGCTATTGGATGTGGTTTTGTTTTGAGCCTGGGTGGTTATCTTGGCTTAGAGAGTCCAGGATCTGTCTGGGGTGCTTGAGAGACGCTCTCCAGGGCAGTGGGGCCTCTGGTGACCACGTGGCCTCCTCCTACTCACTTTGCTGCTTCGAGGTCGGCCCTGCTGAGAAACGGGTCCAGGGACTCTGCACAATGAAAAGGAAACCTGAGGGACCCGTGAGTTTAATGGAATGTCTTTCTGTGAACTACAGGAAACGTGCTGAAATGTCTGAGAGCATTGTGCCCTGTGTCCGTGTTTGGTTTTGTGTAACTTTGCGCACAACCAATCTTCGATAAGAACTACCTAACTTGGATTCGCCGAGCCCTTGCTGGGACGGTCTGCTTCCTGCTGCTGGGTTATCGTGTTGAGGGCAGCCTGTTGGAGGGTGACATGTAGCCTGAGTCCTGGGGTCTCTGAGTGAGTACAAATTGCCAATCAGTGCAAATAGGTTTGGTGCTCACTATACAGTGGTCGTGCTGGGCAGGGGCAGGCCCTGGAGGGTCTCTCGGACCCGGTCTGCATCTCCCAGAGTTCCGGTCTGGTGAAAGGATAGAAGGAAGGTGGCAGTCCTTGAAAGGGACTAGGCAGTTTAGAGAAAATCTTTCCCCTAGTGTGAATTTACCAAGCATGCAGGGAGCTGGCCTTGTTACTTTGTAGCACAAAGCTGGGCTGTCTCATTTCCCCACCCCGGATTCAGTCATCAGACTTGGTGCTGAGCAACTCACAAGCTGTTTCCTTAATTAAATCCACCCTCCTGGGTTAAAGAGCCACCCCCCCTAGGTTTACTCAAACGCATGTACTACCCAACCCTTAGGAAGTTCTAAAATGAGTTCCCACCCTGTTTTGAGGGATAGCAACATTAAGTTAAGGGAATCCCCAGACTCTCACTTTCACAATCAGAGCATTGACTGTTTAAATGCCTGCCAAGAGCTTTCCAATCTCTGCTTCAGTCTGTCCATTAGCAGGGGGCTTCCTGCCTCCTATGGAAGCACATTCTGACTGTTGGAAAGTTTCCCCTTTGGTTGAGTGGAAATTTGTCTCCAGCCTCTACCAGTTGGTTCTCACTCATGATGAAGTCCAGGGCAGGGGGATGGATTGCCATGACCCTCCTAGCCATGTCTAGAATTTCTCCCAAGTTGCTCAGTAGACAAGACCACAGACTGTGTGAGAAGATGTTCATCTCAGAGTGGTTGATCCTAGCCCCTGGGGCTGCATAGAAGACACCCGAGTGCCCTCCCATGGGGTAGCCCTTCAGGTATTAGAAGAAGGCGATTACTTCCTTCCCTAAGTTCCTGTGTTCGCAGCTCCTTTGTTTCTCACGTGATGTGGCCTGAACTGCCTTCATCATCTGACTTCTCTGCATTGCTGGTGGCCTGTGCTCCTCCTAAAATGTCATTCCTAGATCTGACCCCCACAACTGCTGGCTTGCATGGAAAAATAATAGAGAAATGGATTCTTTATTGACTTCCACTCTGCATTAGGGACTTTATCCTCCCATTGAATTCCTTCATAGCGAGGAATTATTATCAGCCCCATTTTCAGATGAGAAAGTTGAAGCACAGAACGGTTAAAGAATTTTCAACAAACGTATGGCTACTAAATGGTGAAACTGGGACTATCCACCAAGAAAAACCTGAACTCTTAACTGCTATGTTCTTCTTCCTCTGGGTACTCACCCGCTTTTAATACAGCCTAAGGTTGAAATAGGCCTTTGATGAGAAAACATACTCACAGGAGAAGGAAGGATCTATGTGAAAGATGTGGCCCTGTAATGTTGTTGTGGAGATAGATGAACGAACTATGGGACACAAATTGTTACTAGGTTTATTCCAAGCACTTTGAGCCTGCTTGCTATTATGCTGTTGGGTGTCTACCTGCCTGTGTGTACCTCAGGGCCTTTGCGGGGCCTGTGTCCATGGGGCGGATGTTCCAGTTGGCACAGTGTGTATCTCTGAGATGTCTGAATGGGATCTGTCCATATACATGTGACACCTTGCAGGGAAGGTTTGCTTTTTGTTTAATTGAAAGCAGCTTTCTTGTTTTTTTGTTTCCTGATTCTAAAATTATATCTGCTCATGTTAAGAAGAAAATTCAGACTGTACCAAAAGCATAGGCACAAACGTTAGGCTCCCATACCAGGGATCACCACTCCTGGCATTTGGGGAACTTGCCCACCTTGTCATTCCTCCACACACCTGCAAACTTAGAGCTACATCTGCCTACACCTTTTATGATTTAGAGCGAATGTAGGTACTGTTCTGTAAATTGTTTTTTAACTTTATGTCATGCACTCATTTCCTTGTCAATAAGCATGACTCTCCCTTAAAATTCTTCATGGCCTTATAGAATTTCATGCTATGGATTCCCAAAAGCATTAACTAGTCTCTTGTTGATAGACATTTAGGTTGTTTCTGATTTTTTCACTACTCACCACCCTTTATTCAAGCTCCTTAGGGCCTGTTGCTTTCAGAACTTAGCTTTTTCAGAGTTTAAAAAGTATATGGTAACTATGTCTTATATGACATATACTCCCAGAGGGGTCTGGGCAGCACCCTGGCATGAACATAGTAATATTTCTGAAGTGACATATGACTGATAATATCTACTGACAGAAAGACCATACATAACCACAGATCAGTTCCATGAAGATTCTGCTTCCAAGAGAATTTTGGTGCTGAACTTTGAAAAACATTTCTTTAGGACTTCTTAGGGATTTTTGGACTGTGGACAAGGGACTGTGGCTGTGTGTGAAAATGCTGTAGCGATTCTTCTTGTGCGTGTATCTTTGCCCACTTGCCCCTGTTCATTCTTAGGATAAATTCCTGGAAGTGGCAGGGAGGGTTATAAAGATCCATCACCCTCCTGCCTGCCTCTGCCCTGCCCTTGTGGCTGCCAAGGGATTTATGACTTTGACGGTCATAAAAGGGACAAATCCAGCAGTGGGGTTGGGGGGGTGGGGGCCTTTTCCTTCTTTTACAGGCTTATAACCCCGTCATCTAATTTCCTTAAGGTCTGGACTCATTTCTTTCCGCTTCATAAAGGAAGCGAAGTGATTCTGATTTGCCTGGTGGGGAGACACGTCAGCTGTTGTGGATAATTCCAAGATGTTAGACGGACCGATGTGGGGGAATGGAGTGGCTGCATGCTTGGTCATAAACCTCCATCCCATATAATAATGAAGAGTAAAAGGATGAAATGTCAGTTTACACTGAATAAAGATGACAGGGTAACTCTTATTAAATTGCACTAATCTCACAAGTGGAGATAAAAAGGAAAAAAGTTTGCCTATATTGAATATCTAGCTTTTTAAAGTAATTAGGAATATTAAAGCAGTGACAATGATTGAGATAGAAACATTATTCATAACTTTTATTTCCGCACTGGGCAATGATCCAGTGTATTTCATTTATGAGGTTTCAGCTGTAAGGAGAGACGTGAGCCAATTCCTAAATTAAATATGCCCTGTTAACTTTTATAAATGATACCCGAGAATCAACTTGGAAATTTAAGCCTTGATTGTATTATTTAATTACTGTATTTCCTGGGTCCTGCTTCTGCTCCCCCATCCCATGGTGCTTTGCAGTTTGGGTTCTGGGCTGTAGAACATGTGTTTCCGTTTTGGTCTCTGGCCTCCCCAGAAGGAATGGCATAGACACGAGACAGAAGCCCGCCCCTCCATTTTCCCACCCCTCCCTTCCACATTCTTAGATTCACTGAACTGATATTATTCATGTGTACAAAGTACAGGACAGTAAAAGCTCACTACACAGTGTCTTACTGCCTGGTGAAAACTGCCCCTCACCCTGTGCTGGGCACGAGGCAGGACTGCAGTCACGAGCAGCAAAGGCAGCAGGAACCACGTTGGGCCACCACCGGGAGTAGCTACTGCCAAATCCAAGTGTTCTTATCTTGAACAGGATGTGGGCCCCCCCCCCCAACCCCCCACCTGACTTGGCTTTCAGCTTTCTCCGTCAGTAAAAATAAAATATTTACCAGCTCAGAAATACGTCCATGCTCCTAAACTAGCCTGGGACCCTTTAGGTCAGTGCTTTCAAACGAAAGTATATGTTTGCTAGAGACTTTCCTATGTGTGTGGTAAAATATACATAACATAAAGTTACTATTTTAACCATTTTTAAGTGCACAGTTCTGTGGCATTAGGTACATTCACATTGTTGTGCAACCATCATTACCATCCACCTCCAGAACTTTTTCATCTTCCCCAACTAAAACTCCATACCCATTGAAATACTAGCTCCCCATTCCCCACTCCTCCCAGCCATAAGCAACCACCATTCTACTTTCTGTCTCCAAGAATTTGACTACTCTAGGTATCTAGCGGAACCATACAGTATTTGTCTGTGACTCGCTTATTTTGCTTAGCATCATATCTTCAAGGTTCATCCATAGTGCAGCATGGGTCAGCACGTCTTTGCTTTTTAATGTTGCATAGTATTCCATTGTGTATAGACCACATTTTATTCATCCATTCATCCATCAATGGACACTTGGGTTGCTTCCACCTTTTGACTGTTGTCAAAAGTTAATAAACTGCTATGTTTTCATCTAACAGTTTCATGGTTTTGGCTCTTGCATTTAGGCCTTTGATCCATTTTGAGTTAATTTTTGCATATGGTGTAAGGTAGGGGTCCAACATCAGTTTTTTTCAGGTGGATGCCAAGTTTTCCCAGCAACTTTTATTGAAAAGACTTTTGCTAGAGATTCTTGAAGCTATGGAGTTTAATTTTTTTTACCATGTAATGCCATATTAGTCATCAGATAAATAATTTAACATTGTTCCTTATATTTAAATAAATGCAGATTTATTGTAGAATTAAATGCAGAATTGACATTTATTTGAAAAACAGAAATGTGATCTTCTGGGCTTTTAGTGGACCTTTGGGGCTATGCCACTAGTGGAAGAAAGTAGTAGAAAAGACAAGAGGACTGTACCCAGAATTAGATCTCCCAGGGCTGGTAACTGTTTACAGGGATGCTTTGGAGAGGGATCAGGGCTTGAAGCCCTTTCCCCACTGCATTTTTGGGGATTCTGTCTTCCCTCTAGCATGCTGAGCTTCTGCAGTACCCGCACAGTCTGTGTCTGGGCACCTCGGCTCCAGATTGGCATAAGGGCTCTAGGCCAGCCCTTTTACTACCTCACCTTGGGCATCCCAGTGTCTCTGCATCTTTCCACAGTGCTCAGTGCTGGCCCTCCAGAGCCATGAGTCATATGAATCCCAGTTTACTGTGGCTTGGGCATCCTGTTTTCCTGAAGGTCTCTTCATATATCTTTCATATCCACATATTTCTGGAATGGAGTGCTAGGAAGTATGGTCTAGGATTGCACAACCGAATTTCTGGTCACTGAGATCTCATGATTTAACTTGAAACCCTTGAATCAAGAGCTGGAAGGGACCTCAGAACTGTTCTGGTCCAGTCCTTCCATTTTACAGATGGGTAAACTGAGGTCTAGAGCAGGGAAACTGCTTGCCTGCGGTTGCCCAGGGAAGTAGTGGCAGAACTGTAACTTGACCCTGGGTCTCCTGACTCCCAGGCTTTTTGTTTCCCATTCGCTGCTCTGGGAGTTCAGGACTGGAGTCGTCTTAGAGACAAATAGTCTCCTATCAAAGCATACACGCCACTGGTTCTACAGAGCTTTGTGTAGATGATCTGAAGGTTCCAGACCCTCCTGGGTCTCAGCCCAGGTCTAGAGGACAGACTCATAACTACCCAGTCCCCAGGCCAGGGCACTAGGACTGGGATTCCCAGAGGGGTCAACCCTACCATCTGCCTGGCTTGAAAAGTACATCAGGGAAGAGTCCCTGCCTCAGGGGCGCCTGCACACACTTGTCACCGATGAGCAGGACGGTGTCACAGCGCGGCAGTACAGGACATGGAGGCAAAGCAAAGGTAGAGGGTGTAGCCGGGGTTCCTGCCTATCTTGGGGCAGGCTAAGGTGCTAGAAAGGAGATGGGCAGGGCCAAGTGGGGGAATGAGTGGGCCTGGCCACATGGGTCTGCTGGGAAGGGATACTGCGGAAACGCTGGGGACCCTTCCCAGTGAGGGTGTAAGGAGAGAGTGTGAGTAGTGGAGAGGAGGAGAGAGGAGGTCAGAAAGGAGCCCGAGGGGCCACAGGGTCTGAGCAGGAAAGAGATGAGGATTCCTGCTCCCGCTGTGTACAGATGCTTCGTGTAGATTATCTCATTTAATTGCTCCCTGCAGCTTGGAGTGGTCGTGTGTTACCTCTATTTCACAAACAAATCAGAGCTCAGGGAAGTGGAGTAACTTGCTTGCCCAGCTAGTGAGTGTCAGTTTGGGATTAGAACCCAAAACCTGAGTTCTTCCCACGGTTCCATGCTGCCCCTGCAGGGATGGAAGTCCTGTGCCCTAACAGGAAAGCTAGCTTTGGGTCATACGTGCCTGGGTGACCCTAGCTAAGTCCCTCCCTTTCTGTGAGCCTCAGTTTTCTCATGTGTAAATGGGAAGTTAACACTGCTATTTCAGCTCTAAAATCCCATGATGCTCTTTCTGGGAAGTCAAAACTTCAGCCCATCTGACCTAATCAGGGCCTTCGTGACCTTCCTGCTGACCTCTGGGGGAGAGTCTTCCCTCCCCTGTCTTCAGGCACGCTCTGCCCTCCTGTGAGAAGCAGTGGGGAGGGTCCAGCCACGGGTGGGGCAGCCTCACGACTCTCATGCTGGCCTCCCCCAGGGGGCTCTTGCTGCGCTTGGTGCCTGTCCACGAGGGGATGTGTTCAGGGGCATCGCGCCAACCAGGAGGCTGCAGTTCTTGGTGGTTTTTTCACTATGCTGAGCCGCTGTCAAGGTCAAAGCAACTTCAGATGAATCACCACAAAGCAATTACACTTGCTGTTCCTCACCTGCCGTTCTACCCAGCCCGCGGCGGCTCGGAACCACCTGGGCTCGGAACCGCCTGGGCCGTCTTCTCCCAACGTCTGGTGCGCCTGTGGGGCCTCCCCGGGCAGCTGCTCCGTGGCAGCGCCATGCGCTGGGCTGCAGTCACCGTGACGGAACAGCAGGGAGCTCGGGACGCAGCAGCAAATGCTTTTTTCAAGGTCTATGCATAAGAGGAGCTGCTATTCTCAGAGTTCTAAATTGAAGGAATTCAGTAGCCAGGGCCACCGGCTCCGAGGACTCCATATTCTCTGTCCCTCGAGTTTCAGTTAATGCACATTTATTGGGCACATCTCAGAGGCCAGTGCTGCCAGGGGTCCAGGCCTGAAGGGGGATTCAGGGACGAGGAGGGCGGAGCTCCCTGCCGCAGGACGCTTGGAGCAGAAGCCAGAACCGCCAGTACAGACAGGAGGGAGGAGGAGGGGTCTGCGGAGAGAAGGCACCGGCTTTCCTGGGGAAGAGGAAAGCCATCATGGGAGGCTGGAGGGAGGAGCGAATCAGACGTGCACTGTGGTCTCCTTTTATGAAGAAAGGGAAGCCCAGAGAGGTTAGGTGATGGCCTGACGTCCCAAGCCCGTGAGCTGCAGAGCTGGGCTTGTCTGACTTCCCAGAGGCTGGGAGTGGGTAGGAAATGTGAGAACGGCTTGTGGGGAGCCTGTGATGGAGGCTGAAAGAGACCTTGTCCCAGCCTGAGCCTGGGGGCTGCAGGGCGAGGACAGCAAGAAGGGAGAGCTGCTGGCCTCCCCCAAACCCCACCCCTCTCTTTTTGAGACACCCCTGCCTGGGCTGCGCTCTGGTGAAGAGGTTTATTTCCTCCCTTCTTGGGTTTCTTCCTTCTGTAAGTGCCCTTCAGGAGAAATGGGAAACGAGAAGGAGCAGGTGGCAGGGTGCCCTCCCGTCCCATGGTGGGTCTTGAGTATGAGGCTGGGTGGGGGGCACCATGTGGAGACCCCAAAACACAGGGCTGGAGGCAGCCGGTCCCCCTACTCCATCTCAAACCGAGGATCAGATCATGCTTCAGTGATGACACCCACCAGAAAAGGAGGGCAGACCTGAGACCCCCCTTCCCGGATCCCAGGGAGGCAGGCCGTGGGGCAGAAGGGGGCATGGGGCCACTACTCCCCAGGGAGTCACTGCTTGAGCAGGAGCAGCCTCTCAGGGTTTCACCTCTTCTCCTTCTGCCTCTGAGACCAAGGAGATACTGGGACCAGTCCCATCTGAGCAGGGTCAGGGCTCGGGCAAGAGCCTGAAAGTCAATGTATGGCCTATCCTGAGAGTCAATTTTTGTACCTGAGAAAGCCAAAAACTGGATAGCCCGGAGTCAGTGTGAGCTGTGTGTTCAAGGGGGCTGTTACAGGGCGGGGGAAGGAGGTGCATTCTGCCCAATTCAGCTCCAGCCATCTGCTCCCTGAGAACAGAATTAATAAATAGATGACACACAGGAGTCTCAAGAACTGGGGACAGGGAGGAGGGTGGGAGAGGCCGCCTGGAATGTGACAGAAGCAGAACAGGACTGGCGATAGCCAAACTGGCATCAGTGTGTGGGCCTGGCAGGTGGAGCCGCCATCCCTCCCCAGCTTGGGCATGTAAAGGGCATTGTGTCCCACATACGCACGCACTTCCAGGGTGGGCGCGTGGCCAGGTCTCCGTGGGAGGCGCAGCTCCCCAGGGAAGGGAATCACGCACAGCTCCTACCTGCCTTCCACCAGCCCTGAGGACTGGCCTGGAAGTCTGATGGGGAAGGGGAGGGAGCCAGTGTCCCCTCCCTGGGCCTCTCCAACACCCCCACCCACCCCAAGACCGTCAGTTCAGTTCCAGTCAGCCCAGACCTGCCATCAGTGCCGGGAACCAGGCAGGAGAGGGGTGTGATGGTTTCTTTGCATCCCCCCACCTCCCTGTGAGGTGGGAATTACCTCCCCTGTTTTGCATTTGAGGAAGCCAAGGGCCAGGGAGTTTAAGTACCCGGCCCAAGGGCATACAGCTAGTAAGTGGCAGAGCCAGGACTTGAACCAGGCTGTCTTCGGGACCACACTCACAACTCTGGTTGCTACTTCTTTACAGAGCTCTTTGCCTTCCCTCTCCAGCCCCTCCCACACTTGGGAGGTCGGGAGGTGGCTCAAGTGCAAACCAGGCCATATCACTTCCCTGCTCCCCTTTGCCTACCAGGAAGTGCTTCAGCTCCTTAGCCAGGCCTTCAGGGCCACTCTGGATCTGATGCCTGCCAGGTTGTCGGTCTCATCTCCCATCACCCCATCCTCCTTTCCCCCCTCCAATCCTCCTTTATCCTTTGACCCGTTGCTCTTTTGCTTTCAAAGCCCACCTCAGATGCCACTTCTTCTGTGACACTGTCAGATTCCCACAGACCTTGACTGTAGGTACATGGCCAGTGTGGTCCATGCCACCCTGGATGATTATTGTGTGTGTGTTTGCTACCTTCTCAGCCCCCAGGCCCTGAGACCTTCTCCATGGCAGGGCCCAGGGCTGGGGCCTGGGGCCCTGCCTGCTGCAGGCATGTGGTGACCACTCAGCACAGTGCTAAGGGGGACCCAGTGGATTTGCTCTATTATTTTATCATGTTTTGGTTCCTCCAAATGATGGCCGCTGCTAGGACCAGGGAAGAGTGTGCGATTCTGGGCTGATGCTTGGGAGAATTCAAAGCCCTGCCCCTGGATCTTTCAATGCATCTCACCTATCAAGGTTGCCCAGGCATGTGCTCCGAAGGATTGCAGTGTGAGGCCAGGTTGGTCCTTGAGACGAAACAGATCACAGCAAACTGGAAAAATGAGAAAGATGCTAAGAAGGCAGTAGAAGCAGAGCTCAAAGAAGGGTGAGATTTGAAGTTTCACAAGTCAAGTCTTAAAAGAGAGGGTGTTTCAGGCAAACAAACTCACACAAGTAAAGGTATTGAATGGTGAGCAAGTCCATGTGACTGAAGCAGAGGGTGCCTGGAGTGGAGGGGCGGGAACAAGGCTGCACTGTAGGCCGGGCCGGGTGGTGTGCTGTTCTTACGCCAACATGCCAGCAAGATTGCACATTACTGCACAGGCCAGGGCAGCTCCTAATGGGGCAACCTCCTAATCTCTCTCATCTGTCCTAATCTGTGACCAGGTCTGGGCCTAGGAATGGGAACAGAGGGCAGGCTGGAGACTGATCTGCCCCTCCAGTCCTGGCTAGTCCCTCCAGGTCGGCAGGGCCATGCTTTCCTCCCCCTGTTCTGACTGGAGGGGACTGAAGAACATATGGTGGGCCATCTTGGCATTGGTGGGAAGCAGATTGGATAGGGGGGGACTGCTGTGATTGAGTCTGGTCAGGGGGTGACCCACAGAGGCCAGTTTGGACATGTTCTGAAACCCTGGCCAGACCAGGGGAGGCAGACCTGATGGCCAGTGGGATGTCCAGGCAGCGCCCCTAGAACAGCCTTACTGGCCCCCAGGATCTCTGACGCCCGGCAGTCCTGGCTCTCCACCTCCAGTCCTCAGACCCAGCGGGGCCCAAGGCAGGCAGCAACTTCCCTATGGCGTTATAACACCAGCAGAGGCAGCACAACTGGGGAATCTGTCACCTCTAATAAGGGAAGCCCATTCTGGCAGGCTGGGTAATAGGCCTCAAATTGAATAATTAATAAAGTTATAAAAATATGCCTACTATATGGCCAGAATAATTCAGCCCAATTAGAAGCAATTATTTCTTGCAGTTATGCCACTTTGTATTTTTTATGAACAGCTCTAGAAATAAGACAGGATTCCCAGGTTTGTTCCCCTGCTTGAAAGGCTCCTTTGAGACCAAGTTCTCTCTTGGGACAGATAGATGAGGAACATCTATCTTTCCATCCACCTGTCCATCCATGCATCTGTCCAACTATGTGTCAGTTCATCCATCCCATCTCCATTCCATCTATCCACCATTCCATCTTTCCATTCATCTATCCATCCCTTCATCTATCTGCCCATCCATTTATTCTTGAGTCCCTTCCATGTGCCAGACACTGTGCTAGGTCCTGAGCATGTGAAGATGCGTAAGCCTCTGCCTCTGCCCCAAGGAAGTCCCAGCCCAGGCAAGTGGACCTTTGAGTAATGCAAGCTGTCATTCCTGTTCCTCTTCAGAGGTCCTACCAAATGTTATTTTTGTCCTTCGTCTCTTTCTCTGTATCACAGGGATACATATAAAAATATCTGGACTTGAGTTAGGAGATCGGTTCCTTCCCAAGAAGGTTCAGCTTGTTTTCCTACATTTGAGAGCTTGGGGATCTTCTGGCTTCAAAATTCCCACTGCCCTGGTGCCCACCATTTATCAGGTGGAAGTCAGAGGACATGGAACCCAGTCCTGTCCTGGCCTCTGCTTACAATGTAACCTGGAGAAGACACTCACTCATTACTGGTCCATCTGTCAAATAAGAAGAATCACTGTGTCACTGTGAGCTCCACAGGAGGACAGGGGTTAAGACACTTGAGCCATGAGTTGGAGACCCAAGTTTGCTTCCTCGAACACTGGACATAAGTTGAATTCTGAGTTAAATCAACTCATGTTTAATAGGCATCCTGCAGGAAATCCTTCCATAAAGCCAGTGCTCTTTTTGCACTGAAGATAGCCTCCTGATTTCTCTGCCTGGCCACTGACACTTTCCTTATAGTGCAGCAAAACCATGACTCAGTTCACTGAGTCTCCATGGAACCCTTGCCCTGCACACATCTCTGTGGGGGATGAATCGGAATGATCTAGTAAGGTATATTATGGTCACCAAACATTTATTAGGGACCTGCTATATCCAGGGCTTGGGGGATGCAGAAAGACATAAGCTTTCACCCTGCCCTAGGGTCAGCCTCACATATAATCCACAAAGGATTCATATCGAGAATATATATATATTTTGTGTTCTTTATCATTGTGTATTTTTTTTGGTATCATTAATCTACAATTACATGAGGAACATTATGTTTACTAGACTCCCCCCTTCACCAAGTACCCCCCACATACCCCATCAGTCACTGTTCATCAGTGTAGTGAGATGCTGTAGAATCACTACTTGTCTGTGTTGCACAGCCCTCCCCGTGCCCCCCCACATTATACATGCTAATCGTAAGGCCCCTTTTCTTCTCCCCCATCTTCTCCCTCCCTTCCCACCCATCCTTCCCAGTCCCTTTCCCTTTGGTAACTGTTAGTCCATTCTGTGGTTCTGTGATTCTGCTGCTGTTTTGTTCCTTCAGTTTTTCCTTTGTTCTTATACTCCACATATGAGTGAAATCATTTGGTACTTGTCTTTCTCTGCCTGGTTTATGTCACTGAGCATAATAACCTCCAGCTCCATCCATGTTGTTGCAAACGGTAGGATTTGTTTTCTTCTTATGGCTGAATAGTATTCCATTGTGTATATGCACCACATCTTCTTTATCCATTCATCTACTGATGGACACTTAGGTTGTTTCCATTTCTTGGCTATTGTAAATAGTGCTGTGATAAACATAGGGGTGCATATGTCTTTTTCAAACTGGAGTGCTGCAGTCTTAGGGTAAATTCCTTGAAGTGGAATTCCTGGGTCAAATGGTATTTCTATTTTGAGCTTTTTGAGGAACCTCCATACTGCTTTCCACAATGGTTGAACTAATTTACATTCCCACCAGCAGTGTAGGAGGGTTCCCCTTTCTCCAAAACCTCTCCAGCATTTGTTGTGTTTGTGTTTTGGATGGTGGCCATCCTTAATGGTGTGAGGTAATAGATATCTCATTGTGGTTTTAATTTGCATTTCTCTGATGACTAGCGATGTGGAGCATCTTTCCACGTTTCTGTTGGCCATCTGAATTTCTTCTTTGGAGAACTGTCTGTTCAGCTCCTCTGCCCATTTTTTTTTTTTTGGTATCATTAATCTACAATTACAGAAAGAACATTATGTTTACTAGGCTCCCCACTTCACCAAGTCCCCCCCACATACACCTTCACAGTCACTGTCCATCTGCATAGTAAGATGGTGTAGAATCACTACTTGTCTTCTCTGTGTTGCACAGCCTTCCCCGTGACCCCCACACACTATACATGCTAATCGTAATGCCCCCTTTCTTTTTCCCCGCCCTTATCCCTCCCTTCCCACCCGTCCTCCCCAGTCCCTTTCCCTTTGGTAACTGTTAGTCCATTCTTGGGTTCTGTGATTCTGCTGCTGTTTTGTTCCTTCAGTTTTCCTTTGTTCTTATACTCCACATATGAGTGAAATCATTTGGTACTTGTCTTTCTCCACCTGGCTTATTTCACTGAGCATAATACCCTCTAGCTCCATCCATGTTGTTGCGAATGGTAGGATCTGTTTTTTTCTTATGGCTGAGTAATATTATTGTGTTTATGTACCACATCTTCTTTATCCATTCATCTACTGATGGACATTTAGGTTGCTTCCATATCTTGGCTATTGTAAATTGTGCAGCGATAAACATAGGGGTGCATATGTCTTTTTCAAACTGGAGTGCTGCAGTCTTAGGGTAAATTCCTAGAAGTGGAATTCCTGGGTCAAATGGTATTTCAATTTTGAGCATTCTGAGGAACCTTCATACTGCTTTCCACAATGGTTGAACTAATTTACATTCCCACCAGCAGTGTAGGAGGGTTCCCCTTTCTCCACAACCTTGCCAACATTTGTTGTTGTTTGTCTTTTTGATGATGGCGATCCTTACTGGTGTGAGGTGATATCTCATTGTGGTTTTAATTTGCATTTCTCTGATAACTAGCGATGTGGAGCATCTTTTTATGTGCCTGTAGGCCATCTGGATTTCTTCTTTAGAGAACTGTCTGTTCAGCTCCTCTGCCCATTTTTTAATTGGATTGTTCGCTTTTTCTTTGTTGAGGTGTGTGAGCTCTTTATATATTTTGGATGTCAACCCTTTATCTGGTCTGTCATTTATGAATATATTCTCCCATACTGTAGGATACCTTTTTGTTCTATTGATGGTGTCCTTTGCTGTACAGAAGCTTTTCAGCTTGATATAGTCCCACTTGTACATTTTTGCTTTTGTTTCCCTTGCCTGGGGAGATATGTTCATGAAGAAGTTGCTCATGTTTATGTCCAAGAGATTTTTGCCTATGTTTTCTTCTAAGAGTTTTATGGTTTCATGACTTACATTCAGTTCTTTGATCCATTTAGAATTTCCTCTTGTGTATGGGGTTAGACAGTGATCCAGTTTCATTCTCTTGCATGTAGCTGTCCAGTTTTGCCAACACCAGCTGTTGAAGAGGCTGTCATTTCCCCATTGTATGTCCATGGCTCCTTTATCATATATTAATTGACCATATATATTTGGGTTAATGTTTGGAGACTCTATTCTGTTCCACTGGTCTGTGGCTCTGTTCTTGTGCCAGTACCAAATTTGTCTTGATTACTGTGGCTTTGTAGTAGAGCTTGAACTTGGGGAGTGAGATCCCTCCCACTTTTTTCTTCCTTCTCAGGATTGCTTTGGCTATTCAAGGTCTTTGGTGTTTCCATATGAATTTTAGAACTATTTGTTCCAGTTCGTTGAAGAATGTTGTTGGTAATTTGATAGGGATTGCTTCAAATCTGTATATTGCTTTGGGCAGGATGGCCATTTTGACAATATTAATTCTTCCTAGCCAGAGCATGGGATGCATTTCCATTTGTTAGTGTCCTCTTTAATTTCTCTTAAGAGTGTCTTTTAGTTTTCAGAATATATATTTTTTAATCTTACAAATCAATAAGATCAACTGTTCAAACACTGGCAAAGAATAAAACACGCACTTCACAGGAAAATGGTATTTTGATGGGAAATAAGCATATGAAAAGATGATCACCACTGGTTGTCAAGGAAATGCAATTTAAAACTAAGAGATGCCACCTTATCACACCCAAGAAAATGGGGGAAGATTTCTGATAATACCAAGGGTTAATAAGGCTGAGGGCAAGCGGACACTGTCCATGCTGCTGGTGAGAGTGTGAATTGGCAGCACCATTCTAGGCAGCAGTTTGATAATCTTCAATAAAGCTGGACATAATACCAATCCCATGATACCATGTTTCTCAAACATTTTTTTCTATTACAACCTAGATTAAGCAACACATTTCATATTATGTCCCTGTACCTACGTATGCACACACTGATATTTTGAAATCTCTGCTATTTAATTTTTTTTAATGGTAGTTATGACCTTTTAGACTGATTTCATGACTCTCTTCTGGGTTACAACCTGCAGTTTGAAAAATTCTGCTCCAGAGAGCCTCAGCAACATGCGCAGTCCTGCACCATTGTTTGCAATGGTGAAAAGCTGCAAGTAACCTAGAGGTTCCTCAAGAGGGAAGTGGATAAATCACAATGTATCCATATAATGGAATCTCTGCAGCAGTTTGAAGGAATGAACTAGTTCTATACCTGTCTGCTTGGCTAAACCTCAAATATATAATATTGAGTGAAAAAAAGCAAGTTGCAGAGGCCTTCATACATACCATACAATGTCACTTATGTAAAGTTTAAAAGAATGAAAAATGATGAATATGTTATTTATGGGTCTATCCAGATGTAGTAAAAGTATAAACTCAGACATGGAAATGATACCCACTAGAGTCAAGCTTAGGTTACCCCCAGGGAGGGAGGAGGAAGGTATGGGAGGGATACAAAAGGATTTTCAGCCCTCTAATGGTTTATTCAAAAATAAAAACAACTGTAGCAAAAATGGGGACTGTTAAGATGTTTGATGAATCTGTTAATTTTATCTGAACTTTGTCATATACTTGAAATATTCCTATGCAAAAGAAAAGGCCTTTGTCACCTCTTTTTCTACCTGTCCAGTACCCAGACTTATGTGAAGAAAAAAAATGTTTCACTCTGTGCTAAACTTAGACATTTGTTCCATTCAATTTGGTTCAACAGATGTTTATGGAGCACCTACTGTGGGCCTGACAATGCTAGGTGTGAGGTGTGGAATAGGCAGGAAGGTCGGGAGGATATTACAAGTGAAGAGCTGGAGCTCAGCAAGGGCACAGGCTGCCCACCCATCTCTGCCTTGAGAAAAACAGATAAACATTACGTGCCACAGAGAGGGGATTGTATCTGGTGCACCCACTAGGGGAATCAGGGGAATCAGGGAAGTCTCCCTGGAGGAGGTGAGAACTGAGATGGGCCTTGAAGGATGGACAGGCATTGACTGGTTAGAGACTCTGGAAAGAAAAGGAACCTTGAGGAGTACCCTTCTGGGTCTGGGTGACAAGACAGTGGTGACAGGGCAGCTCAGGCCTGAGGACTGCAGCTAAGATGGTAAAATGCGCCCTTGAAGGCAGCACCTAGTGGGAGATAGACAAATGGGGTGGAGAGGTGGGTCTGATCCATCACAGAGGTGGTTTAGAGAGTTGGATTCCTGGAGACAGGTGCCCACCACAGAAGGGCACAGTCCCTTCAGGGGCAGCCATCAGACGAGGGCCCCAGCAGGAAGATGGGGACAAGGTTCTGCTGAAATCTCAGACTTCAAATTTATTTGACCAGCTCAAATTCCTCATACCAGAGGCCTCACCATCCATCTCGGCGTGGAGGGGCAGAGGCAGGGGTTGGGGGCTGGGCTGCACAGGAAGTGTGTTAGATTGTTCGGGGTCCACATGTCTTGCTAGGAGGCAAGCCCCTAAATCCTCCTCTGACATGCTCCCCTTCTAGTAAATCTGAATAGTTTAAAATAATTCCCTCCAACCTTGAGGCTGGTGCCAACTTTGTGTCATCCATCAGCCCTAGCCGATTTCTTATTAGGGTTCTGCTGTTCCCTTGGAAAAGTTGCCACCTTAAATCAAAGGGCTGATAGGCCACGGGAGAAACAGAGTTGCTGGAGACAGCAGGGCGACAGCAAGTCAGGAAAATGAGGTTCTGCTCCTACTGCTGGGCAAGCCCATCCTGGGCCCTGGCTCTGCAGCCTGCCCCAGGCGCCTAAGGACGGGAGTTGTCTAAGCTCTGCACGGCTTGAAAAGCCGCCCAGAGGTGAACACCTTCCATATTGTTTTTCCAACAACCAGCCAGTAGAAGGCTCAGGTAAAGAGGCCCGACAGCATGGATTGTGTTTGCCTTTCATTCATTCACTCACGTAGGAGTACATCACTATTTCACGACACGCGTTGGATGCCTACTGTGTGCCTGTCCTGGGTTCCTAGAAAACAGCAGTAAACTAGGCAGTGGGCATGCCTTCATGGAGCTTACCTGCCCATGAGGGAGACAGTTAACACGTGCAGAAATAAAGACAGCAATTTCAGATGTTAGTATGAAGAAAATAAAACAATAGTGAATTAATGGGTAAGGCAGGGTGGTCAGTGAAGGCCTACCTGCGAGGGGGACATTTGGGCCTGAATGATAAGAAAAGCAAAGGTCAGAGGGCTGGTGTGTTGGTAAACCTTAATACTCAGTCTGTTTTTGACTCAGCAGAACAATTTTTTATGTCTGGGAACAACTGCCCAGCCAGGCTCTGTTGAGGATTTGTAAATGGACAGGCAATTTCCTGCCCACACAGTGCATTCAATCTAGCAGGTGTGATCCCCCAGCTACCCAGGGAGCTAGAGGGCAGGGTGCTTCAGGCGGGGCCAGGCATTGTGCTGAAGGCTCAGAGGAGGCGCAGGTCTCTTCCAGCTGGGCTGAGCAGGGAAGGGCTCCCAGAGGGCAGAGCCACCTGCAAGGCGTCCTCTGGCAGGGTGTGGGATGGGCTCTGTGAACAGGCCGGGCCCAGGCAATGCTTATGTATTCCATCTGGTGCCAGTCCTAGTGGGTGCAGGTGTCCTATTAATTACCAAGTGGGTCGGAGCAGGGAGGGACCCGGTGTTGGAAGGAGCTTTCTTCAAAACTAACTGGCGGTAGGATGAGTGGCATGGATTGTTTTTTTCTTGCTGTTGCTGCTGCAGAAGGAAATACTGAGGTTTCCCCTCATTTCTGCATTGCTTGTCTCTTGGCTCCGGGTCACAGCCCCGATTGGGAGCCCGGAGCCTAGACGGTCTGGGTCACAGAAATGACAGGTCTCCCAAGCAGCTGCAGGGCTTCGCTGGGGAGAGCACAAACCACACAGGCAGGTCTGCTGTTGAAATGAGCAACCCTTTTTCATAAGTCAATACAATTTGCTTAGCAAATAGAGATTAGCAGGGCAGATGTCTCTGCATTTGTTCTCAGCTCTAAATGTCTCTTAGCATCAGTCACAGCCAGAGGGTCCAGAGGACAACCAAGAAACGCAGTGACTTTCCATGCAGTTTAGAAGCTGATTGGCTGACGACTTCAAAGGCCAGCCCTGCATCTCCCTGTGGGAACTCCCTGAAGGCTGGCTCTAGGCCAGGCACTGGGAAGACAAGGCCATAAGAGGCAGCCCCTTTCCTTAAGGAGTATAGAGTCTGGTAGAGGGAGGCAGACAAATCAACCAGGGTCCGCTGTCTTATGCCTGTAAAGGGCAGGAGGGGAGGGAGAGGGCAATTCTATAAGGTGGGCCTTGGATGGAATTTTTATCTCCCCAACTCTGTGCCCACATGATGCCTGGCCCAGAATAGAACAAACAGTGTGAGACACCATGGCCACTAAATTATACCAAGAGTTTCACCACTGAAATGAATGACAGCTATCTTATTCCTAGTTCTTGGAGGTGGGTAGATCAAGCTAATAACGCGTGTTTTCTCTCAATCCTATGTTTTTTTTTTCAAAATCTTCCTATAACCTTTGATTTCCAAAGCTGCTTGACTGCATAAAATTCTCAGGAAGGGGATGAACTCCAGTGAGTGCCTATGGGGCAGCAGGTTCTGGGCCAGGCTCACAGTAGCCTCATTTAATCCTCCGACAGCCTTGCAAATGATCCTCATTCTTCAGATGAGGCAATGGAGAGGCGCAGCTGTCAAGGCCTCCCAGCTGCTGGGGGAGAGCAGTCTGACTTGAAAGAGCAGGCCTGTGTGAGCTGCCTCAGCCCAGAGTTATCCAGTTAGCTCTGTAGCAACTTTGGAAATGGTTCCCCACCAAGACACCCCCGTCACTGGAGCCAGCCTCCTGAGGAGGGATGGAAGGTTACAGTAAAACCTCTGCACCAAGGGTTCTGGATCACCATTATGGGTAATCCCATAATGCCGAGCCCTTTTCCTGTCCCCTCACAGTGGACCTCTTCGTTGTGTCACACAGCCATGGCCCAGCCTTGGAAAGTCGAGGTTTGGTCACAAACGAGTCATCCGTTTGTGCAGGTATGCCTGCATGGCAGGTGACATCTGGAGCAGCTGTGCCTCTGAAGCTTCTAGAACCCAGCTCTCTGACTGATCACTGTAAATCTGACTGAAGGAACATCCATGCATGATACAGTGCCCATAGCTCCCTGGCTCCAAGGGCTTTTGCCAAAGCTGGGCTTCCTGAGCCCTCATGTGAGGTGACCCAGATGAATGATTTTTACTCAGTCTTCCCTGAATGTCCCCCCAAGATCACTGGGCGGGGGGCGGTATCATTTCCCCTGGACTGGAGAGATGAAAGGACTTAGGCATTCTTAAAGCAATTCTCTTACACAGGGGTCAGCAAACTACAGCCTGTCTGTTCTACAGCCTGCTTCTGTAAATAAAGTTTTACTAGAACAGAGCCCTGCCCATTTGTTTCTGGATGTCTCCAATTACTTTCTCACCACGTCAGCAGAGTTGAGTCGTTGAGACAGGTCCGCAAAGCAAAAAATATTTACTGTTTGACCCTTTACAAAAAATCTTTGCCAATTCCTATCTTAGAACCTTATAATTTTTGCCCCATTATTTTTCTCCATGAAAAGTACTAAATGCCTTAAAGCCAGGATTACCAATCCTTTTCATCCCCTGGGATATTATAATAACAATAATAACAGTAGCAACAGCTGTCCTGGGCTAAATGCTACCCCATAGAGACGAATAGCACAGGTTAGGGGAGCAGAGTGGCTTATACCCTGCCTTCACCATTGTCCCCACTGTGGGACCTTGGACAACTTATATGACCTCTCTGTGCCTCTATTTCCTCTTCTGTAAATGGTAGCTTCTTGGGGTGGTTGTGTGAGTTGAATAAGGTATTACATGGAAAGTGCATAGATGACACCTTGACAAAGTATTCAGAAAATGCCGGTTTAGTCATTTAAGCCTCCTGGCAAACCCCTTATCGTTGCAAGTGCAGGACTCTGCCTACCCAAACCCTTGCTGTCCAAATGCAGAAACAGAAAAGACTGATAGAAAATTTTAGATTAAGTCATTCATGACAACTTCCTGTCTGAACTCAGCTAGACTTGGATGGTGAAGGAAGCTTATGTTTGTGGTCTTTAAGTTGGTACCTTTATCAGTCCCATTTTACAGAGGCAGAAACTGATGCTGAGACAGGGGAAGGGGCCATGAGAACCAGGACTTGATCCATGCTGTCTGACCCTGGCACACCCAGTAATCAAGTACATACCACTCTCTGGTAGCCCTCAGCCAACAGAGTACCTGTGCATAGTAGGTGCCCATGCTTGATGAGTCAAGTCATGCGTAAGATACTGTAAAGAGCAGGTTGACCACAGTGGTGCTGTGCCCCGTGTATTGTCACCAGGGTTGGGGACCTTGTGCAACTGGTGACCCAGTCCCCCTCATGACCAGCACCCCCATTACAGGATGACTGAAGAACAGTGCAGCAGCAACTGGCTGCCTCCAGTTTGAAGCCCATGACCATGACCTGATAGGAAGCACTTTGACAGTGAACCACAAAGACACGGATGAAGTGGAAGGAGCTCTGGGCTTAGAATCTGGACACCTGGGTCTGAATCTCAGCCCTGCCACTTGCTGTGTGACTTATGGAAGTCACTTTCCCTCTCTGGGCCTCAAGTTTCTCATTTTTTCAAATGAAAGCATTAGCTCTCACTAGATTAGTGGATTTTAACAGGGAGGGGGAAGTTGCCCCTCCTGGGACATTTTGCAACATCTAGAGACATTTTTAGTTGTCACAGTCATAGGGGAGGGCACTAGTGGTGGCTGGTGGATAGAAGCCAGGGATGATGCCCATCCTACCACGCATAGCCAACAGCAATGAATGATCACACCCCACATGTACTGCCACTGTAGAGAAGCCCTGCAGTCTGTAAATCTCCAAGAGCCCCTCCTGCTCTAAAATTCCACCCTTCATCTGTTCATTAAATGTGTACACATCAGGTGCCTATTATGTGCTAGGCATTAAATAGGATAGAGTTCCCGCCCTCTTGGGGCCCACAGATTATAAGGATAATGATAATAAGAGTTCATATTGGCTGAATGCTAACTATGTACTCAGTTCTTTATATACACTGATTCTCTTGATCCTCAGAAAGTATTATTACTCCCATTTTATAGATGAAGAAACTGTAGCCCAGTGAAGTAAAGCAGCTTGCCTAAGGCTGCACAGCTAGGAAGTGGTGGCATGGGCATTTCTACTCCAGATCTCCCACCCCTAACCATACCCTCAGCCTGCCCAAAACAATGGGAAGGAGACCAGTTCCCTGCCAGCACACCACTGGAAGAAATGCAGCTCCCGATGCTTAGGTCCTGTGGTCTCTGCGTCATGCAAACCATTCAGTGAGCTGGAAAAGGGCCTCCGGACTATGAACTAGCCGCTAAATGACCTGACAGGCAAAGGGGCCAGAGAAGTGTTAGGGCCATGGAGATGCTCATCTGCTTCCAGCCACTGCTGCTGGAAAGACATCTATTAAAGTGGTTATGGGAGCCATAAAAGGCTATCTGACCTCAGCCCTCCCTACAGCAGGTGCCTCAGTAAGTGAGAAAGGGACCCTTAGGGCTCAGGTGTTATAGGTCCTGTTGGCCAGAGGCAAATGCTTCCACCTGCTGCAGGTAAGATGCTGTGGAGGTGATAGGAAAGAGCATGCGGTTGCCCCAGGAAAGCTGGATTCTGGTCCCTTCCATGACTCTAAAACAGCTGCAAGGCCACCAACAAGTTCTGTCATTGTTCTGGGCCTCAGTTTCTCCATCTGTAAAATGGAGCCATTAATATTGTGTCACAGGGCCATTTTGAGGCTTTAATGTGGTGACAGATGTGATGCCTTTACAGGGGTGGTGAGCATCATTGCTGGTGGTGGTCGTGGGGGTAATGGTTTCTGTGACAGTGAGGTATAGGGCTGCGTCTGTGAGATTTCATCAAATGTTAGACGTTGGTATAGCTTTATAGAGATATCTAGTTCAACTTCCCCATTTCATAAGCAATAGTTTCCATTCATCATGCACTTACCGTGTGCCAAACACTGTTCTAAGCATTATATCTGTATTACTCATTTACTCCTTACATCAAACCTGTGACTCAGGGATGGATATTATCCCCATTTTATAGGCAGGCTTAGCTGGGGGGGCAGACAGGGAGCTCCACCTGTGATCTCAGCACCTCCCTCATACACGGATGAGAATTGCAGTCGATTGTGGGGTGGCAGGCAGATGGTACTTCTCCTTCCTGGGGGCCTCGACCACCTCCTGACTGCAGGGAACACAGGACATCAGCTGACCTTAGCCTCCCTACAGGGAAATGGCCCCACACTGTTTTTGTGGGGTTTGACTTTTCCTGGGAAGTTGGATGACTCCAGGCCTCAGCTCAAGATGGGGTGGCTGACTTGGGGTGCTGCATTCAGGAGACAGGGCTCAGCCCTCTGGCTGGCCTCCAGAAAGACATCCCGGCACTCCCCCTGGCCCCCCGGCCCCAGGGGCCTGGCAAGGAGACAGTGGCCCCTCACCTCATGGGAGCCCAGAGGCCTGGGCAGATTCTGTGACCGGGGCTTGGTGTAAGGACAGTGCAGCAGGCTTGTCTCGGGGACTTGGGGACAGAGGGGACTTGGGTCTCCATTTGGGAGCAGACCAGGAGCATAGTGGAGTGGGGCCCCGTTCCAGAAAGTTACGGGGCTGGAGACAAGGGAGGGCAGCTCTGTGCTCCCTTAAACGTGTTCTTCAAGGGTTTGCCCCACATGCTGTATTGGGGTGTTTTTAAATTGTCACTGAAATAGACACATAAAAATTTAGATTCCTGTAGGTTCCTTTTGGGCCCCAAACAATACTGCAGAAACACCCTAGTGGATCCCATTACCTACGTGGGGGCAGAGGCCCGGAGCAGGGCTGGAGGTCAGTGACTAGAGAGATGACCCAGCAGGCCCTGGTGTTGGGGCCACGGCCCTAAGAGCCCTGCTCCCCTGCCCCCAAGTCCTGGTGTCTCACTGCATCCTTTCTCCTCCCCCGCTTCCATTCTCATGCAGGCTCCCTATGTTGGGGACTTCCTGGCTTGGGGAGCTCTTAGGCAGAGGCCACCCCCTGCAGAGCTGTCCGTGCCTTCCCTTCAAGTTTGCTGGCCTTTGGGATCCCTGTTCCAAGCTGCCTGGAACGAGAAGTGGACAAAACGGCCTTCTTCACCCCCAAGTCCTGTTGACTTGGGGTGTCTCTTCACAAAATGCAAGGGCAAACAGCTCACGTGCCCCTGAGGCATGTCCCTGGGCCCCTCTGCTGCGGGACACCTGCCTGGCAGTCTGCCACGTTCCTTAGAAGATGAGGGGACCCGCAACTGCTCCCCACCTCACGGTGCCGCCTCATTCCACAGTAGTGAAAAGTCAGGGGAAATCTTGGTGTTTGCCAAGTAGAAAAGACGGAAAATCAATAGCGGGGGAAAAATATCTCATTTTCAAGCTTCTAAGCAAGTATTGCAATCAATAATGCAAAGAGCAATGAGAGGCCATTAAGCTGCACTTGGCAGGGTCTGCCTGGCCCGGGAACTGAGGAGCAAATTTCTAGGCCCCCTCAGCACCTACCCCCAGGGCAGTGTGTCTTAGGGGAGCCAGCCTGAGGCTCTGTGGGGGCAGCGCCATTTGGAAGTGACTTCTCCAGTCCCTGCCCTTGTGTGGCTGCCAGTGCGATGCACCCTCTTCTGTGGGTTTTAATCTGGCAAAAATCTAATGGAAAACTCCCAAAAGTAGAGAGTTTGTAGGCTAAGGAATACTCCAAATTTGGGGGATTAGTCAGGAGAGGCTTCAAAGAAATCTCAGCATCTGCCCCAAGCCCGACCTGGGGTCCTCCTAAGCCAGAAAAAAGAACAAAACTGAACTGAGGAATGGTGACCCTGGGTGCGGGCCTTGCACACGGCGGGTGCTTCTGCAACGCTAAGGGCTCGCATCCTGAACTGGGCCGTAGCCGTGGCCAGAGATCCTGCTGCCCGAGGATGAGAGGCCGACCGTGTCATTCCCCAGCCCTTGCAGGCCTCCCCTGGGGCCCACCAGCGACCAGCCAGGCTGGCTGGTGGGAAGGGACGAGCAGTCAGGGTCTCAGGGCGCACCGAGACCGGTGCAGCTGCCTCCCACCCACCACCCTGCCTGCGCCCTCACCGCCCACAGCCTGTTCTCTGCCCAGCAGTCAACGCAGATGCCAAGACAGGAGTCACATCAGGTCCTCCTGCTCCAAACCTCCAGGAGCTGCTCAGCAATGATATTTAAGGCTTCAAGTGTGTCCTGGAACGTTTCCAAGAAAAAATATCAATTTATCTATCTAGGTACAAAGCCATTGGTTTGAAATTATGTAGCTTGTTGGCATATGAATAAAAGTGAAATTCGGGGGCAGTGAATATATATTTTACTGCTTTATGGTTCAGGGGACATCTTAATTGTTCTGAATACATATATCTCTTCTAGTTGTTTTTGTGGATTGCATTTTTAAGCTTCACATCTGAAAATATGCTTTTTTCATAATTCAAAGGGATTGTTTAACAAAAATGTCTCTCACACTAAAAAACAAAACAAAAAACCCTCCATGTCACCCAGTCATGTCATTCAACTTCATCTTCTACAGTTGTTTCCTTGCATAGCTGCTGTTCTGACCTCTGTGGTATTCTCTCCTACCTCAGGGCCTTTGCATAGGCTGTGCCTTCTGCCTGGACTTCAACCCAAATATCTGCATAGCTCACTCACCTTATTTTGTTTTCTATTGCTGCATAACAAATTATGATAAGTTTAATGGCTTAAACCAACACAAATTTATTCTCACAGCGTGACAAACATCTTCAAGCCAGCAAGAGAGAAAAGTCTTTTACACACTAGCAAAATGGAGCCTTGTACATATGGTAATATAACAATGGACTGCGAGCTTTTCACTTTTGCCATATTCTGTTAGTTTGAAGCAAGTCACAGGTCCAGTTTACATTCCAGATTGGAGGGGATTTTACAGGTTCCCACCTTGTCCATCACATTCACCTTCTTCAGGTCTTTTCTCAAATGTCACATTCTCAGGGAAGTCTTCTGCACTACTATAATTGTAAAATTACAGCACTATTCCTGCCCCCCAACGTTCTGATCCCTCTTTCCTGCTCTATTTTTCCTCATAGCACGTAACAACTTTTACTATGATATATAGTCTACACATTTATTACATTCATTCTCTGTCTCCTACTAGAAATAGCTCTGTCAGAGCAGGGATTTCTGTCTCTCTGATTCATTGATAAGTGTCCAGTGCCTAGAGCAGTGCCTGGCACATAGTAGGTGTTCAATAAATATTGATCGAATAAATAAATATCGTCCTACTTGCTAAAATTCCTCCAGTGGCTCCCCATTATCTTTAGGAAAAAATCCAAAGTCTTGGCTGTGCTGAAAAGACATGGCAGACCCTGGTGCTGGGCTGCCTTTCCAAACTGCCCCTGTCCCAGCCTCATCCCTGAAGGTGGTGAATCAGCCACAGTGGCCTTCTGCTGTCCCACAAGTGTGGCAAGCCCTTTTCTGACTTGGGGACTTTGCATTTTGTTGATTCCTCTGCCTGGAAGGAGCTTCCTCTGATCTGTGCAGAGCTGGCACCTCTGGATCCTCCTGTAGCACCTGTCCGCTTCCCAGAGAACATTTCCTGACCACTTGGTGAAAAGGAGACTGAGCACCGCCAGTGTACCGTGCCCTCCACTCACCACCCAGGCCCTGATGGCCATCTGTGATCATTTTATTACTGGACTCATGTGGTTGCTGTCTCGCTCCCCAGCAGACTGTCAGCACATCCAGTGGCTTCCTCTAGTCCCCCTCATCGGTGTATCCCAGTGCCCGGAACAGCAACCCTCACTCAAGAAATGTGGAAATGAATGAATGAATGAGTCTGAGGCTGAGATGTGGGAGTGAAGCCTTGCCAGGTCTGGGACAGGGAGAGGGTTGGGAAGAGGACAGGGTGGTGGGAAAGCTGCCATGGCCTGAATGCCTGGGGATAACTGCCTTCACCCCCACCCCCAACCCCCCACCTCAGTCTCCTCTACAGGGGGAGCCGCAGTTTCCCTGGTCCTCTGAGTAGTCAGGGCTTGACTCCTTGGCCCTATCCTCAGAAGGCCTCCAGGTTTGGGGTGGGAGGACTGCCCTCAGTTACCATAATCCAGTGATACGATACACCTGTAAGTGACATCTTTTAGTCCATCCTGGTGCCCCACTCTTTGCACACCCCCCTTCAAAGGCTCCCCATCTTTTGCTCTGGCCCTGGGGGCTGCTCCCAGTCTCCAATCTGCCCTTGCCTCCCCCAGGGGACTGGGGAGCCAGTACCATAGGGCCTGGACACCAGTGCATGGGCTTGCCTGGGCCAGATGTAAGCCAGCCGCCTCCTGCCAAAGGGGGCGCTCCCTGTGGGCTGAGTGCACTGCTCTCCCCCCACCTCTCTCCCTCCCTCCCTCCCTCCCCCATCTCTCTCTCCCTCTGGCTGCTATCTCTATGTATCTGTTGTCAGTCTCATAATTCCTATGTCTTGGGCTACATTCAATTCCAATCTTTGCTGCCCACTCTCTGTGCTAGGCCCTGGGGACACCAAGTGAACTAAAGGCCTGGTCTTTCCTCCACTGGGTCTTTCCTAGGGGGTGTCACAGTCTGGAGGGAGGGACAGACACATCCAGGTAACCTGGTGGCCGACTGGTAAATAGATCTAGAAGCAGCAGCTCTGTCTTACATGCAGAGTGGGCAAGGGAGTCACTGGGCTCTGGGATATGTGGCCAGTATTTCTCAAAAGTGAGCAGGCCTGTTGGTCCTCTTCTGGTCCCGACAAACAGGAATCGCTGCATCCCTGCCCCTCCCCACTCCCCACTCCCAAGCCGGGAGCCTTGTTTCTCTGACGTTAGGAGCCTGGAGCAAGTGGTTTGCTAGTCCTGGGAGAGGGTCTCTGGGACTGGGCAGGGGGAGAGGGTGAGGGGTCCGCTGAGTCAGAAGCAGGTGGATCCTGAGGGCTGCAGGTGTTGCTAATTAAGCCTCACCCTGCCTCTCCTGGTGCCCCTAGCTGGGCCGGGCCAGCGTGTTGGCAGACAAGCCCCTTCCCTCTCCCAGGACCATTAAAACCCAATTAGAAAGAGGACCTACCTGCAAGCTGGTGCCATCCTCCCCTGTGGGAAACCCAGGGGCTGGGAGAATGGGCAGTGGGGCTCTCATGAGGCTGGCAGGACTGAGCCAGAGAAAGGGGTGCCTGGCAGCAGCAATGACTTGTTTTACAACAGGGGGGGAGGACTTTGCCCAGTGAGGGTGGTGCTGGCGGGGAGTGATACACGGTAGCTGTGCCACTGAGTCCCTCCTCCTATTTAACTCCACGTGAGTTAAGGGTAAGACAGATGGTTTTTCAAGCGGGGCCAAGTCCAGAGCAGCTCCGCCAAGGTTTAACGAGGAGTGATGTCAGAAATATGTGTGTGTGGTGAGGGGTACTGACCCAGCCATCCCCACACCCCAAACTGCCCAGCTGAGGCAGGAATGAACCTCTTGATTGCTAAAGGGGCTCGGATGGCGGGAGTGGTGAGGACAGGGACTTGGGGCTCAGGGAAAGGGGCCTTTACCAGTGAGTATAGGAATATTTCAGGATTTTAGTAACTGGAACAGACACACCAACGTGTACCAGCTGAGTTACAGAATTGCATGTAATCAAATGAGGCAGCACCATCTCTTCCCCTCTCTTGAAAGGGGGTGGAAGCTGCCCTGAAACAGGACCACGCCGGAAGGAGGGTGCAGGATTCAGTGACTTCCTGTTGCCCCCTTTCTGAGAGAGGGAGTATGGCTGGGGCCCCCAGAAGCCTTTTTTAATCCTTTCCTCAGGGCCTCTGTAGCTATGGGAGGGCTGGGGGAGTTTGGAGGAGGCTTATAACAGTGATGTCCCAGCCCTGCAAACTGTACCCCAAATCTGTCCCTCCTCATGGCCCTGGGGGGTCCCCAGAGCCCAGCCCAAAGCTGCCCCTCATCCCCTTGGAGGGTTGTTTTCAACAGCTCCAGAAACTGTTTCCTCAGCTCCTGGCTTGTCTTAGCCTAAGCAGGCCTTTTGGATTTATTAGTGCTGGTGGTGGAAAGTAAACAGCTTCTCGAAGAAGTGTGTTTAGTGCGACATTTCAAACTTCCAGGCTTGATTGAAATGGTAGTTAAAACATTTTAAGGCTCTTAGGTAAAGTTACATTTGCCTTCCACATAGCCTATATTCTGATATCCATTTATTACCATTGCCCCGTAATATTGCTGGGAGGTAGTGCTTTATCGAGAGCTGTCAGCCCATCTTGCAGAGATACAGCCCCGGCCTCCATCTGCCAGCCCATCTCACCGAAGCCACCAAGAGGAAAAGAAGTTGCAGAATAATTGTGCATTTTAATTAAGCCTCAGTGTGCACCCTATTGTGGAGGTGCTAATATTAAAGAATTCTTTTCACTTTGCAGGAAGCTGGACTATTTGTTCCCCATGTCATTTTTATATTCCTTTTGTGTGGCAATTAATATTTAACTCCTGGGAAATAAAGCTGCCACCTGATATCATCTTTATGGCCTGGTATTAAAATAACTGTTCCTGATAAACTATTATAATAAAGTATTGGGGAGACCCTGCTGGAAGGGGTTTAGTTCAGGTATTAATTCTACTCAAGAAGCTGGGCCCTGAACAAGTCGTTTTATCCTAGTTCATTTCATTTTTCATGATGACACATCAATGAGCCTAAACATAATCATGATAACTGAGGAGAAGAGAATGTGGTGTATTTATGGGATGGGGGACTTGGTCTGCCTTTCTTGCCTCCCATAAAGGTATTTCCAATTAGCACGATCGCTCTGTAATTACGGCACCTATAACTTGGCCTTCATCTGTTTGCATCACCTCTGCCAGAGCACGTCCTTGACGTAGTAGAGAAGGTGAGAGCAACACATTTGTAGTCACTGGTAGGAACCCAGCTCTACCTGATATCAACTGCATTTAACTGGGAGGCCTAATTTGACTTTACAAGTGATTACAAGCTGTCCTGTGGGACTCTACTTACCGATGAATTCTCAAATAAGTTGCAAAACAGTGACGAATTAACTCGTTCTGCTGTCAAAATCGATTACTGCAGAAGAGACAGCTTAACTTCCCGGCCCGTTCTCAGGGCCCCTGAGCCGGCACCACTAGCCTCTGCCCCACTAGGGCTGATCAAGGGAGTGTGCCCTGCCCCAGCGTCCTGTCACTGCCAACCTCCCCTCCCCTACTCCCCAGCAGTGCTTCGCTCAAAGTCTCCAGTTTGAATTTGGGGAAGTGAATTCTCAAGAGCAGGGAGTGGGGGAAAGGGAGGGGAGAGTCTGCCTGATTTGTGGTTCCCCCACCCCAATCCCCCATGAAATGATGTTCTCTCCCGTGAAGGCTGGGAGAGATTGATTCTAGCTAGGGCTTTAAGTAAGATAAACATCTGAAGGCCCCAAGATCTTTACACCACAGCATTGAATGGAAGGTACAATTTATAAATGTTCCCTTAATATTCTGAAACAGATTGGCCAGTAATTTATAGACTGCAACATTGAGGACTGAATTAATTTTCCCGATGAGAAAAGTCTGCATGCAGCTTGGTGAGAGCTGGTCTCTGCATCTCCAAGCAGAATCGGAGGACCATAGGTTAGAAGGGACCCTGGAGGAAATGAATTCGCCACCTTCTCTGCGGTGAAACTGAGACCCAAGGTCACACGGCGTATTCCTGGCTACGTCAGGTCTCCAGTCTCCCACGTCACTGCAGTCCTAGACAGGCTCTTCATTTTGTGCTCCTCGTCCATAAGCAATGTCTCCTGGTGGAACTCACTTCTCTGTGTTACTGCGGCCTTGTAACATGCAGTGGCCATGCTTACTTCTCTGGCTTTTATTCCCTTTCATCTCAGGAGATGAAGCCTTCTTTGCCTGAATTAGGAGCTGTAGTCCGAATGCTCAAGATCAGGACAGGCTAAGGTTCCTGCCAGGTGGGCATGGCTGTCCCACCTGAGCGTGTGGGGTTCATGTGGTCAGGGAACTAATATCTACCCAGCACCTTCTATGTGTCAGGCATAGGGCTGGACACTAGATCTACATCATTTACAAACCTCAGGACAACCCTGAGTGGCACAGGTGTTTGACCTCCCATTTTACAGACAGGAAAAATGAGGCTCAGAAGGTCAAGTCCTGCTCCCTCTTCCCACTGCCCATCCCACCTTGCCCACAAGCCCTACCTCTTCACCTCAGGTCCAGAACAGCAAAAAAATGAAAAGGGTCAGAGACTTCCAGTGATTGGGAGGATTCAGCGGAGCATTAACTGGACCAGGGCTGCTCACAGTGTAATGTGCATGTGAATCACCTGGAGAGCTCATTAAATGATGGTTCTGATTCACTAGCTGGGAAGGGGATGGAATTTGGGGCCTTTTGCACTTCTAACAAGCTCATGTGTGCTGCCCATGCTGCTGGTGTGGGACCACATTTTGAGTACAAAGGGCCTGGATTACCCAGACACATTGTCATGCAATCACATACTCCTGCAAGCAGCAATGCCTTCTAGGGGTCTTAGTCCATTTTCCTGCCTCTGGAATTTGGGGCTTCTTTTTTTACCGTGAACAGTCTCTAGGAAAGAGATGGAACCCCCTCTCAGAGATTCCCAAACCATATTGAGGTTGGTCTGTATTTAAAGCAGTATGGCTGTGTAAGGCTTCCCACCACTGTGATTTAATAACTAGTAATTGAACAACAAATTAGCGCCTTACATTTACTCAGTCATTGAATCACAGAACTTGCTTCAGGGGCAAGATATTTATTATGAAAACTGAGTTAAGCCCGGAATGTTACCAAACATTATAAATAGCACCAGGTTTATTCTCCAAATGCTCCATACTCTGAAATGAGAAAGGAAATTCACAGAGCACCAGACTCGAAGAGGCGGCTTCCTCCCTCCGTGATCTCACAGACCAGCGCAAATACACGCCACCGAATGAGGCATCCATTGCAATTATGTTGTGGATCACGTCTGAAGCTCTCCTTGTACATGACATTTATGGAGAAAAAACACTTGCAAATTAAATGTTTGATTAACATGACATCTTTTATGGTTTAAAATGGGTGGGCATAATTGAAAGCTGCATTAACTAAAGAATAGGAACTTTATATGAGCTTTATCCTGGGCCTGTGAATCTCGATATCCTATTGAATCCTTATTGCCAATGACTCAGAGCATTTATATATATCACGTTGGAGGAAATAATCTAAGAATTCGGAGTAGGAAGCCTATCAGAAGGGACGGCTTATCATGGCAGTTTGAACATGAATCTTGGTCAGGGGCAGTAGGCAATTCATGTTGAAATTTGGGGTGTATTTTATCAAGACCGAGTTGATGGAATTTACTCTTTCTTTTATGGTTCAATAAAGGAGGGATGGTTACCCAGTTACCCAGATTTTATGTTGACACCCATCACTTACCCAGATTCTGTATCTTTATCAGTAATATCACCTGCTTTTTGCCTACTTCTAGGTAACAGCCTCTTGTAAAATCTCAAGATATTTAAGACACTTTCTGGACTATTCCCTTCGTCCCTTTTATAATCTCGTTCTCTTTCCTTCTCTTTCTTCCTTCCTTCAGTCTTCCCTTTACCACCCTTGTAAACCTAGCTTATGCCTCAAGTTTGAGGCCTGCGTCAAATCTCCTGTGGCAGTTCCCTATTTAACAGCACCCCCAATGTGTGTTTACAACGAAGACTTCTATAGAATAAAGCCCTAATTGCTTTTTGGACTTTCTTATACTGAGACTTTGAAAAGAACACACTTGAAGCCCATGTTCACTCACTCAGCATTTCGCAGGCCCAGGCCAATGGAGAAAACCTTTATTCAGATGACTGTCATTCAGAAAACCTTCATTCAGATGACCAAAGACTAAGTTGAAGCTGGTCAGGTGAAGAGGCTGCAATGGGAAAGGGACCTCCAGGCAGTGGGAAGAGCACATGCAAGGCCTGGAGCTAGAAAAGGGCCCGGCATGTCTGGGAAATGGAAATTCCATGTGGCAGGAGCATGGGCTTTGTGGAGGTAAGGGCCAGGACGGGAGCTGGAGGGGCCTGTTAGGATCAACCTGTTAGGGGCCCTCATGAGGGGGCCCACCAAGTATTTTAAACCAATAGGGTGACTGGCTTTGCATTTTCAAGAGCATGGATGGCTGGGAGCGAGCGTGGACCATGGTGTGGGGGACAGGAACTGGTTAGGAGCTGCCACATCGGCCCATCAGGCTGGCCCTTAGGAGTCAGGGCCCAAGCCAGGAGGCCTTGCTGGAAGCCTGGTGCGAACTGAGCAGAACTGGGAGCTGAGGACCTGAGGGGAACAGGGTCGTTGGCCAGGAGGGGAAACTGGAGAGAGAAAGGCTAATGCCTCAGGCGGAGAGCAGAAATGCCGGGGTAGCTGACTGTGAACCCCTCAGCTGGGAATGGGGGGTCTGTGTTAGGTTTCAAGGGCTTCCAGCACGTTTGGGCCCATATTTCTATTGATGGGGGCCTGGGCCCTTGGGGTGGCAGCTAAAATGCCACCAAAGGCAGGGTGGTTACTGACTAGTAATGCAAGGGGGGTTGGGAACACTGCTGATTTGGGGACCAAAATATTAGGCATAATGATATGACCATTTCTTCATGCATACTACACTTCAAAGTTTATCTGAACCACTTGGCCGGCCAAGTTGCAGAGGTTATTACTAATGTTGTTATTAGCACCATGAGAAATCTAAGGCAGGCCGACTTGACTAAAGGAGGAAATATTTAATCCCCCATGTTCCTCTGGTCTAGGGTTTTACCATGCAGTGATGTTGGGACTACCTTGAGCACTGGCTGTATCTGGCTCTATGCTGAGTATTGTGGGGGAACATAAAGGATGTGAAAAATCCTTGCCTTAAGGAAGCTCAAAGTCTTGATGAAAAAAAGAAGTTCAACCCAATTAAAGTAGCAAACAACTGCAAGGACGTATCCATTTATCACCCATCCACTATCCTTCCACCTGTCCACCTGTCCACCCACCATCCAGGCACCCATCTACCCATCTACTCACTCACCCACCCACCTACCCATCCATCCAACCATCCAACCATCCATGTACTCACCCACTACCTATGCATCCATTCATGCATTTAGCATTTATTATAATAATTATAAATTATCCAGATTTCAAATGGGTTTTCTTAACTCTAACCAGATATTAGAATATTGTAAGCATTAAAAAATATCGATGCCCAGGCCCCATCCCAGAGATTCTGATTTATTTGGTCAGGGGTGGGCCTGGACTTCAGTATTTTTTAAAGCTGCCTGAGGATTTGTAACTCCTGGGGGGGAAGATATTTGCCCGGCCCCGGGGCAAAATACCTCTGAAACCAAAATCAATCAAAGGGAGAAATCCATTTATTGCCTGCAAGCAGTCCTCCACCTCTGCTCACCCGTGTCTCTCATGGCCCAGTTGTGAAAAGGGGCCCCACCCAACCTCTCTGGTCCAGGTCTGCTCTTGCTCCCAGTGTCATCACCTGTTGATACGCAGATGGACTACTGCTCTCCACCCCTTGGAAACGCCTGTTGATATGGAGATGCACTAAGGCCCTGCCGAGAGATGCTGGAAATATTGCAGTTTTACCCACAGGATTCCAGTGTGTAGCCAGAGATGAGGACCCTCTAAAGCGGTGCAGCAGTTCAAGGGAAGGAGGGCCAGTGAGCACTGGGGTATCCAGTGAACTTCAGAGCTGGAAAGGTCTTAGAAGGCCTCTGTGTAGCCTCCCATTTTAAAGATAAGGAAACCAAGTCCCAGTGAGGGGAGGCCTGGTTAATGTGAAGTCAGCTCATCCTCTCAGCTCCGGTACCTTCACCTACCCTTCTCTGCTAGCAGTCAGGGAGAGCATAGAGAAGGAGGCATGGTTTGGGCTGGACTTTGAGGACTGGGTAGGCCCGGGAGGAATGCATTCCGAGAGGAGTCACCGCCCGGCCAAGGACCGGGACCAGGAATGAGGACGGTGTGTTTCGCGTGCTCTCAAGGGCTCTTTCAATGCACGAATGTCCTTCCTAACTCCCAACATCCCTTCTGCGGAACACCCTGGCTCTGGCCCACACCTTCCTTGGGAGAAGTAACAAGGACCACCGAGCCAAGCTTCATCTCATTGTCATCATTTGCCGTGGATTCTGTTTTCTGAGCAAACACCATGCCCCCAAGTACCTCCGTGCCGCCCCACCTGGAGAGCAATGAGGAGACTTGAGCCTGTTGCAACGAGCAAGTGTAAACAATTACTTTGTTCTGATTAAGAAGGGTAATGGCTGTCTTTGAGGAGCAGCAATAATGCGAGAGTGGGAATGATGGATGTGCACCCTCCCACCCCCGCCCACATCGATCTCACCTGGGCGCCTCTGTGGCCTCCTCATGATGCATGTATGAGATAAATTCTCCAAATCTATTTTTGTGCCGTTGCCAGCAGCCTGCTGATGGAGTAAATAAGAGTTATGGCTGCCATAATGGCATCACTTATGAGGGGCTAACAAAAAAGCAAACATGTCCACACAGTTCTTATAAATCTATTATAAATGTGGGCTCAAGTTTCCAAGGAAGTTCCACTAGACTGCACAGCACCCTCGTTCTCCCCGGAGTCCACATGAGGGAGCAAACAGGCCGAGCACGGGAAGGCCACAGGTGGCCCGAAATGACCAGGGACCACTTCCCTGTAGCTCCCTCCCTCCCTCCAAGTTCTAAGTGCTGGTCAGCCACAAGAACACAAGCCACACAAGCCACGCAGAGCCATGCCCCAGAGGCTCCGGCCCCTCAGGGCTGAATAGCTGCCATCAGCACCTACATTCAACACCTTTGCAAACATGGCAAAGATGAGAAGGCCAAACTCTCTCATCTGCTGGGCTGGGGCACAAAGGACCCTTTAAGAGAGGCTAACTTGGGACAAGTCAACCCCAGTGTTCTTTCTGTATCTTTTTCTCCTGGATGGAATTGAGCCAGGATCCTCTATGGGAAAGGGGGTCTTGGACCTGAAGTGTCTTAGATGGGACAGGTCTCAGAGTTACATCCTGAAAGTCCAGTGTCCATGGTTAAAAGGAAAACTGCCTTTTTCTTGACATCCCAGCCTTTAGGGAGAAGGCACTGGTCTGGCATGGGGGGTGAAAGGTGGTGAGACTCAGGGCCCTCTGGGATCCAGCCCCCTCCCCACCCCAGATCCATCTCCAGCCTCTCTCTCTGCTCCTCCAGCTTAGGCCTCAGTTTCTCCATTTGCAGAGTGGAAACAACAACAATAATAAAATAATAGGAGCTAACTTGCTGGATTGTTGCGAGGCACACAGGAGCCAATGCAGGTGGAAGTGCTGTGTGAGTGCTGAAGTGCCTGGTGGCATAGGGTTTGCTGTGGTTATTGTCCTGCGGGGCTCGTGCCCGTCCGGGGAAGATGCCTGAGCCCCGCTTCTCTGAATTGGGGCCCTCATGACCCCCTTGGGAAGAGCTCTCAGGTAAGGCTAATTATCTTTAAACACAGGCATCATAAGCTTTAAGCCCCCAGAGGGCAATGCTGGCCTCTGAAATGGCCTGGAAATCCCAGATGAGTCCCCGCACATGTTGGGGAACTTCCCGATAGTCAGGAAGGGCCCCTGATTGGGAGAATTTGTAGACTCACTTTCTCTGGGAAGCTGTAAGAACTTCTCACCTGGATTACCTCCACAGCCTCCTAACTGCTCTCTATCCTGTCTCTCTTACCCCCTGAAATATACTCCCCACAAATCTGTCACAGCGGGCCTTTTAAAACGCTGGTCGGGCCATGTCCATTCCTCTGGTGGCTCTCCATGGCACTCAGAGCAGGAGCCAAAGCCCCATTGGAGGCATCTGTGGCCCTGCACGACCTGTGCCTACCTCCCCCCACCCTGCTCACTCATCTCCAAAAGCACTGACCTCTTTGTTATCCCCTGCATGTGGCAGGTCTCTGGGGAACCTCAGGGCCTTTGCACCAGCTGTTCCCCCTGCCTCCAAGTGTCTCACTCCTATGGTTCTCTGCTTCAGGTCTTTGCTCAAATGTCTCCCTGGTGAGGCTTTTCCTCACCACCATTTAAAAGTGTGAGTCTCCAACACTCCCTCTCCTCCTTCCTGGCTGTCTTGTTTTCCCAGGCACTTTGAACAATCGATATCCAACGTGTTGTACTTATTTGTCCTGTTCATCCTCTGTCTTCTCTGCTAAAATGTAAGTTCCAGTAAGACAGGGACTGGATCTGTCCTATCCTCTGTTACATCCCTGGTGCCTCAAACAGAGCCCAGCATGTAAGTTCTTGGAAAATGTTAGTTGCTTGAATGAATAAATGGATGGATGGATGGATGGATGGATGGATGGGTGGGCAGGCTGGTGGGCAAAAGAACTAAAGAATCAGAGAGGTCCTTGTCTGGGTTGGAGGAAGCTGCCCACACTGCCCAGAGGCAGGAGGCTGGACACAGTAACTATTGGGAGCACAAAGTGCCTGGTGGGGGGAGGTGGGTGCTTGGCCAGAATGCAGGCAGTGAAAAGGACACTGAACATTTAATTCCTTAGACTGTGAGAGAGTGAAGCCTCTGGCCCACCCCAGACCTGAACCATCCTTCCACCTGCTTCCTGGCACGGGCCAGAGCAGAGAGGGTGCAAAGGAGGCACAAGCAGCCGCACCTGGAGACCACGTGGATAGTAATTCCCACAGCCACTGGCACTCGCTTTTCCAGAAAACCAACAAACCTGTTAAAATGCAGCTGGACCCACACCCTGTAAAGTATGCAAATGGCACGGGGCGGGGAGCACACATCCACAGGCTCTGAGTCCCCATTAAAAAAACATTGCCTCCCTCGCTGCAGCCCTTGGCTTGCAGATTCTAAATGTCAATAGTTCCCCCAGTGAAGAAAAGCAGAAGGTTGAAAGGTTAGCCGTCTTAGGAAGCTAATTGCCATCAGTAAATTAGAACTATGAACACACCATCGCTCTTCCTTTGTCACCTTTCTCCCAACCCCGACCCTGGCCCTGGCCCAGGGGCCCCAGGAACAACACAATTTAAAACCCAGAGCTGGAACCCAGAGTATGGTCTTTCTGTGATGAAGAGAATGGGGAATAAATTATCACCTTCTTCAAAGCAAGTGGATCCTGGCGCAGTTTGCAGCTAGTCTAGGAAATAGCAGCTGGTTCAGAAGTCAACATTTATCTGTCCCAAAGGCAGGTATGACTTTGGCTTATGCACCGCCCCCCACAGCCCCCATTTTGGGGGACTAAACTCAGAGAGAACAGGGCACACTGGGCACTGAGGCTGCCCCCTCCTCCAGGAATGCCCCTGCTGGACCCTCAGCTCTTTTTTGCTGCCCATCCTATTACAAGAAACACACCTATGATCTCTTCTGAGAAGAGAGCTGGGCCGAGGGTCACAGAATGTTTCCCTCACTGAAAAATGGGGATGATGAGAGGATGCTCCTTGCAAGGCTGTTTTGAGGCCCCAAAGGGGTAAGGTTAGTGGGGTGCTCCGCATGGGGCCCCAGGAAGCTCCCGTCAGTGACACCAGTTAGGATTTTGTGTGCTCGTTCTGGTGCCCCCAGAACTTATACAGTACCACCTGTGGAGCAAGTTAGCTTCCTGTGCTCTCACTTGCCCACCTGGGACCCTAGGATGCCCAGGCCTGCCCCTCCCGTTGGCCACCCACCGGGGTGGCAGGGTGGATTGGAGACTCAGGCGGCCAGCCTGGGCCAGGCACTGGGTGTCCGTGGTCCGGCCCGCAAACACTGCCGTGCATCATCTCCTTTGATCGTCATGGTGAACCGGGAGGCAGGTGTTACGGGGTGCGGAGGTGGGGGGCTTCGAGTCAGGAGGAGACCTGTGTGTGGTCATATGGCTGCCTTGGCTCCAGAGGGAGACCATCCCTCTGTTGTCAGATTCCACACCAGTGACCATCTCTGTTTTCCTTTGAACCTCCCAGAAAAGGGCACCTTCCAGAACGCCCTTTGGTGATGCTGTATCTGGAAGTATCTGGAAGCTTAGAGCCGTGAAGCTCCCCCTTGGGCTCACTGATCCCCACTCCTCTGAAGCTGCTCCGTGGGCAGAGGCAAAAACAAACAGTCCTGTGCAGATGACTCAGTGTCCCCTCAGGCTCTACCCATCCCAGGTAGCCCCTTCCACTCCAGGCCCCACTGCTGCCCCACTGGAGGGCATGCAGGCCAGGAGCCATTTCAGCCTCAGTCCCAGAGGTCACCCTGTGGGGCAGGCAGCCTGGCTGGCATCTTGCAAGACCTACTTTGCAGGCTCTCCTGGCTCACCTGGTTTGCTGCCTGCTGTCAGCAACTTTGTGCTCATCTTTTCAAACAGCTTCACTAGTGGTTTGGACGGAGTTTGTGGGCCAGGGATAAAGGGATCCAAAATGGAGAGGAGACAAAAGGAGCTAAAGGAGGTGTCTAGACACTGGATATTCTTTGTGGAGTGACGTGGGCCATTCCTAGGTCATAATAAAGACAGAGAGCCAGCGTTTATTATGCCCCAGTGCTGTGTGCACGCTCAGGTTTCATTCGATCCTTAAAACTAACCTCTGGTGGGGGTAGCATCAGTTCCATTTTGCAGACCAGGAAACCAAAGGCTTGCAGAAGATGAATCACTTACCTGGCTAGCATATGGTGGCAGAAACAGATTCAGAGATGTCTGGTAACTGACTCAAACTCAAGCTCAGTTCTCTCTATTGAAAAAAACAGACTCTTTCATGAAGCCAGGCCATCAACAACTGCACCACAACTATGTAAATGCCTGTTCTAAACAGCAGGCATTCGGAAAGGACCTGAATCCCTCCTCTGTAGACAGGGCTTTTGCCGCCTAGGTCGCTACCTTGAAGGGCACAGGGTCAGCGCAACACCTTTGTAGCTTCCTGTGGACCCAGCATTTTGGAATTGCTGAGCTGAGAGTCCGGTGAATTTCATGAGTGTATTGATTTAGCGCATTCACTGTTTATATCACATTGTCTCCTGAGGGAACTTGGGGAAGACCCTCCTGCCTTGTTTTGCCCATTCCTGACAAGTGATAGAAGGGGGTGGGGAATGGTGTTAACCGGCTGATGGAACATAGTGAGCTTTGGGGAGAGTTGACCAGACAGAGGCGAGGGAAAGGTATTTCTGATAGAGGAAACAGCTTGAGCAAAGATAGGGAGGCAAGCTAATGCCTCGTGTCTGCGTTGGCAAATGCCAGCCTGGGGTGGGGCGTGAGGGCTAGGGGTTGCCCATTGGCATTTCTCTTTACTGTTGCTCCAGGCTCTCTCTTTAGAAGTAGTGTGGATAAAATGAAAGTTCCTGTGGCCAGGATTCTCACCTGGCCCTGGATGGCTGACTCACTACACAGGTGTGGGCAATATGTTGGTATTGACTTTATATAAAGAGCTCTGCCCAGTGCTCTGGGCAACATGGTGGCACGGCTGCAGGAGAGCAGAGCAGAGGCTGGAGTGGTGGCAGCACCGAGGACAGAGGCCCAGAGGATGGCTGTGCGGGCAGAGAGGCCCAGAGGCAGAGAGCAGCTTGCTGCCTGCAGACTTGCTCTGAGTGGACGGGATTCTAGTGATTGACCTGCCCCTGTGGGAATAAAGTTGGGTATAAACCCTTTCACCCCAAGAATGTTCCATTGTCATTTTTTCGGTCTCATTGAATCCATAGTGAACTTGTCTGGGGCTGAAACCCATTGGCGAGACAGAAGCCTCACAGCCCTGCCCCTCTAACTAAAGCCTGTGGGGGAAGCCTAGTGGGGTGGGGGAGCGGGCATCTGCGCACAGCAGCTGCAGATAATCCTCAGGATGGGAGGCAATGCCTGTCCAGAGAGCAGCTGTCCTCCAAGATCTGCTTCAGTGAGCTTTAGCTTCAGGGACAGCCTGGCACCAAGCCCACTAGGAGACCCACACACCGCTAGCTGAATGCCCACTTTCTGGAAGGGAGGCTTCTTGAGCCTGGTGGGACCCCCTCTGTTAGAAACTTCCAGAGGCAGTCTGGGATATGTGGTTATTTGGGCTAGTGGGTGTGTGTTTAGGGGTGGGAGGATAGGAGCCAAGCTAGAAGGAAGGGAAAGAACAAAATAAGGCAAGAGAAGGGGTGGACAGACAGCTCCCTGCCTCTTAGCCGCTGTGTGACCCAGAGCAGGTCACTTCACCTCTCTGAGCCTCAGTTGCCACAGCTGCAGATGAGGGTATGATCCTTATTAATAATAGCACACGGTTGTGGTAAAGTTCACTTGAGATCGTGATGGGAAAAGTGCTTTGCATACTGTGAAGCGCTGTGCCCACATGAAGCACTGCTGTTGTTAGAGAATAAGGGAGGCAGAGTATGTCCCAGAACCACACCTACTCTTCTGTGCTTCAGTCAGAGGTGACACGTGTCACGCTTCTCAAGCCCACTCGCCAGGACTAGTGTCATGGCCCCTCCTGGCTCCAAGGGGCTGGTAAATGTGGCAAAGCACATGGATATTGGGCGGGCATTAATATTTCCACTACAAATGGTCAAACTCAACGACAAGCCGAGTGTCTCTGGATCTGAGGAAGCTTACGCAGAGGGAGTTCAGGTCGCGGAATAGGAAGGTGGCCCCTGGGAAAGTGTCCTGAGTGGACAAGAGGCAGCAGCAGGCTCCCCATCCCCACCCCCTCCTGCTGTGCCTGGAGCCCTGTGGTGCAGGACTGGTCTACAAAAGCCTTGCTTGGCTCTACAGCCCCAGGACTCCAGGCAGGGACAGGACAGGGAAAAGGGTAGAGGGGGCTGTCCCCTGCTGTGACAGACGTGGAAGCCTGGTGTTGAGATGGTGGAGCTGCAGACTTGGAGCTGCCTGCATTGCTGACCCACTGCATGAAGGCCAGCTGCCCTGGAAAGCTGCCTGGACACTAAGTAGACTTTGAGCAGAACAGAAGTATTTGCTGTGTTGATCCTTGTAGATTTGGGAGTTGTTTGTTATAGTGGCGTGACCCAGGCTGTCCTGACTATCATTTTCTCATCTTGCCCTGTTTGACCTTCATAATCCAGACTGTCTTCCTTGCAGGACATGGCTATTAAGACTACTCCAGTTCCACATTCTGTGGACACAACCTCCCAGTTAATATACCACCCCTCCATTCTCCTCATCTTCCAGTTTAATTTCTAAGAACAAGTGGCCCCCTAATGCAGACATAGAACACTTACCATCACCCATTTATTCTTGCGAAGAGAGTCATGGGGCAGTTTCTAGGACGCTTGCCCCGTGTGTGGCATCAGGGATGTGAAGCTGCACTGTCCCTTTCGGCCTTGAAGGAGTTCCCAGTGTAGCTTGGAGCACAGGGAGAATACAGGGTGATGGTGGATGAATGGGTGGAAGGTTGGATAATGGGTGGGTGGATAGTGGATGGATAATGGGTGTACAGAGGGGTGGATGGCTGGCTGGGTAATGGCTGGATGCACCAGTGAAGAGAGGATGAAATGATCACTGATTCAGTGCATATTGTGAGCAAGGCCCCTTCTTGTCCATTACCTTCCTTAATGTCAACAGCTACTCGGTAAAGGAGGAATTGCTTTCCCAAATTAATGGGTGGGATTTGAACTCATGTCTGGGTGATGCTGGAAACCACCTCCCTTGCTATAACAGGGATGCCTGATGAGTTTGTATAAGCTCCCAAGGGAGAAGGTCCCTCTCCTTTCTCAGATTAGAGCCTGGTTCCTGCCTCCTCCAGGAACTATCCTTAATACTCTTTCCTCTACCCCAGCACCTGTGCCCCTGTCATCTTTTTAAAGAAATTTTATTTCTTAAAATTTCTCTTATGGAATATTTCATAATATCCAAAGTAGAAGAATATAATGAATCCCATGTAACCATAACCCAACTTCAATAAGCATCAACTGTTGGCCAGTCTTGTTTCATCTTATATCCTTACCTACTTTCTCTTGTCCAGGTATCATGATCTGTAAATATTTTAGCATACAATTATCTACTTCTGCATATCTTTTCCCCTCTGGAACTGGTATTTGTGTCTCTTTCATCCTAAATCCACAGTGCTTGGTTGACTAGACGTTGCTTGGGATGTGTTTGTTGAGTGAATAAGTGATTGAGTTCTGTGGGGGCCATTAGTAGGTGCCAGTGCATCTTACTGCCTCAAGTCAGCTCCAGAAGAGTCCTCTCTCTCAGCAGGACTGGTCCTCCAGTCGGCATGTCTGGATAAAATGCTCCTTAGGTTGCCCATCTGTGAAAACCTTTCCACTGCGGTGATCTGGGCCTTTTGGGGTGGCTGATAAGGCCTTCTCAAATATGGCTTCTTTTGTGTCAACATCCCATGGGCATAATTACTTTAGCTGCGCAAACACACAGGCAAGGGCTGCTGGGCTCTGTGTCATCTGCCATTCATGTGGCTTCTGCCCAGACGTCCGTCAGAAGCCCTGCCAGGACAGCAGATGGGGTCAGCTCAGGGCCCTCCTACCCCAGGGCACCCCAGCACTCCAGCTGGCTCGACAGTGCCTGGTCTCTCTGCATCTGATTGCAGCACAGAGCCAGCCTGGCCTCGCGGCCCTGTGGCCTAGCTGTTTTCCCAACAGACATTGAGGGGCAGTTTCACATGATCATTGGGTTGCCTGCTACTATTCAACACCTACTGTTTGGAGACAGAGGGAATGGACCCCAGCCCGAACCTCAAGGAGCTCTCAATCTGTGGGGAGGAGGAAAGTTCTAGAAGAGGACATTTACAATGGAAATAGCCATGCCATCACCCCACCCTGGTTGCCTGAAGGCCTTTGTTTCCTCTCCGTGGCTGGCTGCCTTACTCACAGAAGGGTTGGAAAGGCCACCCTCAGATATTCGAGGCATTCCTTGATACGCCCTGAATTATGTCACACTCAAAAAAGATATGTTGAAGTTGCAACCCCAGTACCTCAGAAAGTGCCCTTACTTGGAAATAGGGTCCTTGCAGAGGTAATTTCTTAAATTAGGATGAGGTCCTACTGGAGTATGGGCCCTAATCCAACATGACTAGTGTCCTTGTAAGGAGACGGCCGTGTGAAGACAGAAACCACAGGGACAATGCCACGTTACAAAGTAGGCAGAGGGGGAAGTGCTGCCACTGCCAGGCTGCCAGAAAGTGTCAGAAGCCAGGGCAAGTCAAGGAAGGCTTCCCCTTCAGGTTTCAGAGGCAGCGTGGCCCTGCCGATGCCTTGATTTCAGACTTCTGCCCTCCAGAGCTGTGAGGAAATATATTTCTGTTGTTTTAAGCCACCCAGTTTGGGGTTCTTTGTTATAGCAGCCCAGGGAACCGATACAATCCCCCAGTGCTCTGAGCTCCCCTGGAAACAAGTGTGGTCCTCAGAAGTTTATCTGACCCTTTCTTGGCCTCATTTCCCATTTCAGCCCCACCCAGCTCCCCGGTAATGTATCTGCACATTCCACCCCTTGCAGGACCTTGTCCCTTCTCTGTGGCTTTAAGCTGTTGCCCTCAAGGCCCCTTGTTCTTGGGGTCCAGGACCTTGTAAATTGACCCCTGCTTTAGAGACACGAGAGACAGGATGATTTTAAGAGCATGACCTCAGGTGCCTTCCAACCCTGGGTTTGAATCCCAGCTCTGCCACTTGTCTGCTGTGTGAACCTGTGTAAGTTACCTAACTGCTCCATGTCTGTTTTCTCATCTGTAAAATGGGGGTGATAATATTGGTACTTAACACATAGGGTGATTAGAAGGTTTAATGAGTTAATATAGGGATTGGCAAACTTTTTCAGTAGAGGGCCAGATAGTAAATATTTTAGGCTTTGTGAGACACATAGAAGATTTCTATCACAGCTACTCAACGCTGTCTTTGTGAGCAAAAGCAGGCAATGTACAAATAAATGGCATGGCTGTGGTTCAATAAAACTTTTATCTACAAAACAGGTATGGGCCAGATTTGGCTTACAGGCCATCATTGGCTAAGTTTTGAATAATACATTGGGATCACTTAGTCCAGTGTGTAGCCCAAAGAGGCCCTCAATACATGGGAGCTATTATTGTGTAGCAGAAGTTACAAAACCCTTTCTCACACATAATTACATTTGCTTTCATAGAAACCCTTTAAGATAGGGATTGTGGGTTATCCCCACCTTACGGACAGGAAAACTGAAGCCTGGAGAGGTTGCCCGTCTTGCTCTGTAAGGAACCTGAGGTTAGAAGGCGTGTGTCTTCTGCTCTATCACATGTGCTTGTTCACTCTCCCAGCTCACAGTGTGTCTTAACAGACACACGTTTCTCTCTTTCCCAGGTGATCAATTTGCCGAGGCCCTCTGGTGTGCTCAGAGCTGTGTTTATCTTAGGGAGAAAATGGGGAAGGAGGGAAATTCTCCAAACAAATATAGGCAACTCTTGAACAATGTGGGGTCAGGGCCACCAACCCACCCATGCACTTGAAAATCCATGGTAACTTTTTTGACTCCCCAAACACTTAACTACTGCTGATCGGAGTCTTACTGATAACATAAATGGTTGATGAACACACAGTTTGTATGTTATATGTATTTATAAACCATATTCTTACAATAAAGTACGATAGAGAAAATGTTTTTTTGAATTGTCACCAATCTCGATAAGTTTTCCAATGTATTTAAATCCATGTGTAAGTGGACTCATGCAGTTCAAATCCATGTCATTCAAGGGTCAGCTGTATAAGCAGTAGTTCTTGCCCCACCTTTCTGAAAGCTGACTTCTTATTTGTGAATGGAATGACAAACTTGCCTGTCTCAGAGTTGTGCTGTCCTCCATGCAGTCATTCTTGGATTCTTGCTTATTGGCATGCATTTATTGATGGCAGCAAACATATACGAAGGGCCTGTCACATGCCCAGTACTATGCTGGGGGATAGGGAGACAGCCCAGAGCAAATAGGCACAGTGTCAGGCAGGGACACCCCCAGCCTAAATGGACCCTTTGTGAAGAACTGAGTGGACTCGGCCCTGGTGGCAAGTTGAGGAGAGACTAGATTTCATCCTGTTTCCCCCTTCACCAGGCACCTTGTAGAGTGCACAACTCACACAACTGTACAGCTTGCACAACTACATGGCGTTCCTGTTCCCTTGTTCTCTAGAGCTTCAGTCTAGTAGAGTTTTGAGGTAGAGAAGGGAGGGATTATAGCAGTGACATGAGTGCTCCAAACCAGAGATGAGTGAGATGCTTACCTCCCCATCTGCTGCCTCCAGACTCCATTTGGAAGTGCCCCCTCTGTGCCCACATAACCAGCCCTCAGCCTGTACCCTCATCACCATCCCCACTGAAGTGTGCCTGCCTCATCTTGTAAGGCTTGGAGGGGGCACTACGTGGAGGACTGGATGCACATTTGCTGTGAAATATACTTCCCGATGTACCCAATTTGCATTAATGTGTGCCATTAAAAGATAATCATTGTGTGGGAAAGCGGCTGGGGAAACATCAGTGAAACATCTGGAATTGTTTTAGCAGCCTGATGGAGAGCCAGACCGAAGTGCCAGACTTTCTGCAACCACTACCACCACCACCACTGGCATTGACTGTGGGGCTCAGACCCGCCTGTGTCCCTACTGTGGCCCCCAGCAGGCCCTCCCATACTGCTCCAGGCCACACTCTCATCTCTCCCAAGTCTGAATCACTAAGCCACTCATGTTGCTATTTAACCACTTACTGTCTGGCATTAGGAACTGTTTCAGTTGTTTACGTTTGTCTCCCCATTTGGATGATAAACCCCTCTGATACCACATTTGGCATTATCATCTCTTAAGCCTCAGTGAACATTAAAAGATCAGCAGCTCCCATACCTTAAGTGAAACTTGGGAGGGTTTGCCGAGACTCAGAGATTGGAGAGAGCTGGCTCCCACCACGTGTCCACCTGACCCGGCTCAGGACCCTCAGCCAGAAGGCTCAGCTTTGCCCTCTCTGGACGTACCAGGCTTTGGGGCAGTGCTGGCTTGCTACACACAGTAGCCCAGTAGAGAGAGCCGAGGTGGGGATTTTGGAATCATTGAGACCTGGGTCTAAACTGAAACCCTAGTGCACCCACGTAGGCAGTCTGTGAAGCTCCCTGGGCCCATACCCCACATCTGTAAAATGAGGATAATGCCTCCTACCTTTGGTCTGTGAGGACTAAATGAAATTATGAAAGTAAATGTCTAGCTCGGTGCTTAACACATTGGAAAGCCACACACATGTCCGTCCTCTTCTGTCCCTTCATTAGGAGATTTGGCCCACAGGCTGGAGCTGGGCTGCGTAAGAGAAACACCGCTCTGTCCTCCTCCTGAGCTCTCAACACGGGCTCTGAGCCAAGCACTGCCCCCCCACCTCCTGGACAGGGCGGCTCACTGTGGCCCCCTCCTGGGGCATGCACCCTGCTGGTCTACCTCCCTGGAACGCGAATCCTCTCCCTCTTCTATCTGTCCTCCTATCTGCCCAAGGGAGAGGTTTTTCAGTGGCGCAGTGAGTCCTGGCATTCCTAGAAGTGTATTGCACAGATAGCTGCCTCATTACCTTGTATAAGATGGACCCACTGATCATTTCTGATGCAGTAGGTCTGAGGTGGAGCCCAAGACTTTGCATTTCCAATGAGCTCACAGGAGATACCCATGCTGGTGCTGCTGCCTGGGGACCACACTTTGAGAACCACTGCCCCAGGTTGCGCCAGCAGGGGTATGTGCCGTGAGTGAGCTGTTGCTACTCCCATTTTTTTTTTTTCTCTTCTGCTTTGGATCCAGGTGCTGCTCAGCACAGGTGCCAGGGAGACCCAGGTGACTGGATTAGTGAACGTAGCTCACTCCCCCATCATCTGTTCTGAGAAACCGCTTCATATAGTGGAAAGAGCATAGACTTCCAGGCAGGACCTCGCTTCAGACTGGTATCTGTTCTATTACAGGCATGCCCTTGAGCTGCTAGTAGTTATGATTGAAGCAGTGGTGGCCTAACCCATCTGGGCCTCAGTTTTCTCATCTGCAAAGTGGAGGCAGTAATGTTCTCCTAGCACATCTCCCTTGTTCTTACAGGATGTGCTTGGAGCAACTTGGTTAAACTAAAGTGTCCAACAAAACTACAATAATCTTCTTGTCTCCAGCATGAAAGAAGAGGAAAGAATAAGAAATGAATTTTAACAACACAAAGATGCAAAGCCTTAGCCAGAGAGGGGACTTCGGCAGATCAATTCCCTTAAACATATCCCCATTTCACGGAGGAGTAACCTCAAGCCCAGAGGCGGGGAAGTGACATGCCTGTTGTCAAACAGCAAAGCCAGGAGAATAACCCAGCTTTCCCCTGAGCCTTGCTGTTTTCTCCCTACTAGAATGTAAATGTTCCTCCACACCTGGACTCAGAAGTTCCACCTCTCCCTGTCGCCCCAGCTTTGAAAAGAAACCAGGTGTGTGTCGTGATATATCATCCCTGACCCTCTTAGGAAGTTTCCATTATTAATCTTGTTAATTACTTCTTTCTTTTCTCTCCCTGGTTTTGAGCTTGTCTCTTTTTCTGCCTCTCCAAGCCAAGAGCGAGACAATAAAATAATTTTATTACATATAAAACTGCTTTGGTAAGTGCTGCCATTAACTGATAATAAGAATTTTTTGAATATTGCCACCAGTTGTTGTTACCTTTCCTGTTACTTTCACAAACCTCCAGGTCTGGTATGGCCATGCGGATGTCAGGGTGAGGGTGCCTCCTGTCCGTGCCCCCACACCTGCCCATTCATGAATCGTCCTCAGGGAGGGAGCCGCGGGACAGGCCCTTGAGGCAGCCGGCAATCCAGTGAGGACCTTGTTCCCAGCCCTGGGTCCCTTGATCTGATGAGGGGGCTCAACTTGTTTCTTCCCAACCTCGGAGGAATTAAGGTCCTGCCTTCAGAGAGCCCCCAAGATGGTGAGAGAGACCAGGAAGGAACTGGGGCATTTATCCACTATTTTGATAGACTGATTGTTTCCTGAGTTTGAGAGCCTCCCCTTCTTTCCTGGCCCCAACCCCCCATCATGGGAGTGGGAGAATTTCCAGACTATAAACCATAACAGCTGACCCCCAAGGAGTGCTAACTAATGCGAGGCACTGTTGCAGGTACTTGCGCATGAGAACTCATTCTGTCCTCACAAAAACCCTGAGGTGGGGACTGTTCCTATCCTGAGGAAACCGAGGCATGGGAGGGTTCGGTGACCCACCTGAACCAGCCGCCATTAAGCAGCTTGTTTTCGGGTGGAGGGCTTGTTTCGGCTGCTAGTCATTCCTTCACCCTCTCACTACAGTCGGTGCTCAGTGGAGGCTGACTGAGTCATCAGCTTGTTGCAACTATGAGCTGGAAACACTAGATGCTGCAGGAGATGGTGCCTGGGGGAGCCGGGGGGGGCCTTCCCTGAGCGCGTGGGTTTTGACTGAGGGCTGGATGCTGCGGGGACTGCCCCTCCCTTGCGTGACCAGCATTGCCCAGGCCTGACCAGTAGCAAGAACTTGGAACTGCTGCTTGCAGGCCATCTGCACTCAGGTTAACAGGCCATGAGCCATCATTACCAGCGTGTTGCTTGAAGAAATATCTCCGGCTTTTGCTGGCAGAGCTGGCAGAGCCCCCCTGCCAGGGAGGGGTCCCGGGCAGCCTCTGCCTCTGTCCTTCTGCAGAAGTCCCTGGGTCCTGGAAAGAAAGAGGGAGAAGAGGAAGGAAGGATGAAATGCAGGGAGGAATCAGAGGAAGGGGAAGGGGAAGTTGATGGAGGCCTGTTACCCCGGTTAATATGCTGGGCACATAAATACGTGAATGACTGTATGGTCATCGGAGACTAGTTGGTGATACTAAGCTGGGTACCAGGGTGGATCTGGCTCACGTTCAGGTCTGCCAGCTCTCCTCTGAGTTTATTTGGGGAGTTACTTTCCCTCCCTCCCTCCCTTCCCGTGCCTTCTGGGCCTTGCCTGTAGGTAGGGAGACGTGGATCGGAAGGGTTAAATGGCAGGATGAGGCCGAATGTGACTTAGAGTCAGAGCTTGAGAGAAAATGTGGCAGCAAGTCTCACTGTGGCCTTTCGTCCTAGAGAGACCCTGGAGGCCACCTAAGTGTCCATCAGCCGGGGATGGCCTAGATAGTCAGACCCACTCATTCTGTGGGATACTGTGTGGCACTGGAAATGAAGGACAGAGAGTCATGTGACCGACACAGATCGTCTCCAGAGCGATGCTGGGGGCAAGGGCAGCGTTGGCATGGCCAGGGCGCCCTGAGAGCAGAGGCTTGTGAGCACACAGCTACTCCGGGAGAGGGAGGGAAAGGGGGAGAGGACAGGCAAGGGGACGGCCGAGGAGGCCGCTGCTGGGGACGGCTGCTGGGGTTCTGAGGAGCCAGGGACCCAGCGTGGGGGAATGGCCTCTGACAGGGGGGCTGGGGCAGGGATCCCCTGACTCCCCTCCCACATGGGTCAGGCGCTGCCCCAGGGATGCTAGCCCTGCTCCTCCCGCTGTGCCCGCACAGGCCGCCGAGCAGACTCCTGGGACAGAAGAGAAAGCCCCAAGGCAGGGAAGCAGAGAGGCTGCAGCATCAACCGTCCCACGGCTGTGCTGACAGCGGGGAGGCGGGGGCTGCGGGCTGTGGCACAGAGCTCAGAGCGTGCCTGCTCCAGGTTCTGTACATGCATGTCAAGCTTCAAAACATGCAAAAGCACAACTCATATGGATAAGGGTGTAGATGTGGTAAAAACCTTAAGACGGTGCTGACATTGACAAGCATCACCTCCAGGGTGCCAGTTCCTCGGGGAAGAAGAAGAGAACTGGGAGACTTCTGTTCCCTCTGTGATCTGTTCTTTCCTTGTTTAAGCTAAGTGGTGGGTGAGGGGGGGTGTTTGTTTCATCACTTTTTGTATGTCTTAAATATTTCATAATAATAAACACCATAGAAATGCACTGAAGGACCTCCATGTGAGCGGCGAGAGCTGGTTGGTGGCGGAAGCTGGAAAAGAGCTTTGGCTTTGAAGGAGGAATAAGATTTAGCTGGACAGTGAGGAAGAACCGCTCCCCAGGCTGGGGACCTGGTGCCCAGAGGCACAGAGGTGGAACAAGTAGGGGAGCCAGGCCGAGCTCATTCAAGGGAACAGTTGTGTTGGGAGCTAAAGGTTGAATGTGCAGGTGAGGCCACATAGAGGAGGGTGTTCAGAGCCACGCCGAGGGGTTTAAACTCCACAACAGGAATATCCCAGTAGCAGGGGGAAGAAATAGCAGCAGCCACAGGAAGGATAATAATCATAATAATATACTATTAGTAAAACAAGTCCACATTACTACTTATTAACCTCTTACCCTGTGCCAGGAGCTTTGCTGCATACTCTGTGCATATCAATTCATTTAAACTGCGAACAACCCATGAGGAATGTACTATTATTATCCCATTTTACACATTTGGAAACTGAGGCCCGGAGAAGATAAGTCATTGCCCTAGGTCACATGCTCAGTGGGGGACAGAATGTGGATTTGCATCCATGTCGGCTCTGTACCAAAGCTCAGCTTCTCCACCACTCTTTCCTTTTGCCTTTCCTTGGTTTGCATATGGATGGGCTTTCATGTACCCCCCACCCCCTGCCCCCGGTAAATTGGAATGGCACATAGTTCTCATCCTGCACACCGCTTCTGATCTGTTGGCGGTGGAGTGTTGGGGGGAGGGAGAGCCCCAGCCCAGGCTCAGGGTGGGAGAGTACAGTACTCAGAAAGCAGTGTTCGCCGAGAGGTCTTGTGTTTGTTACCCTGCACACAGGCAACAGCCTTGCACATTCTCTGCCATATCTCAGCGAGGAGACCAGCCGGGCAAAGTAGGTCCTGACTGCACAAATAGGCCAACCACCCCCAACATCAAGAACCACGCACTGGGGGGCCTCAGATGTTAATGGGTTCTGAGAAGGTGCTCTTCTCCATGCAGAAGTGGAAAGACCCTTACTTGGGTAGAGCATGGAATCCTGAAAATGCTTGTAAGTCATCCTAACTTTGAAGATTTGGCCTGACACTTCAGTAACGCAGTCAGAAAAAAGGCCCAGCTTGCCTCCACTGGGACGAGGTTAGCTGTTCTCCTACCAGGCTGATCATCCCAGTGGTTTGGGTTTGGGGACAGGATGAACAAATGCAGGTGGGCCCTAAGTCGTAGTAACCCAGCACATGAGCCCTTTTAGCTCTCCATTTATTTCCCCTGAATGGAAATCAGGCCTCAGGTCGGATCTTCAAACCAAGCCTGGGAATTAATTAGGCATGTAATGCTCGTTAGCAGTAATGAACGTTCCTTGCTGAAGTCCTTGTGCAGCTTGGTGGGCGATGCAACCTCTGTGGCAAGAAGTGAGCATTTTTCCCTGAGCAGGATCTTGGCACTGCAAGAGTGTGTGTGTGGTGTGTGAGCTAACTGTGTAGTGGATTTGTGGGCTGAGGCATGCACACAGCATGTTTGGGATGTGTGTTGTGTGTTGTTTGCATAGCATGAATCTTTGGGGAGTGGGGTGAGCATTACCTGCTAAGTTCTTGACATAGCTGTACCCTGGGCGTGATGTGGGAAGGTGGCTTCTGCTGGACATGTAGTGTGAATGTCTGCAATTTTGCAGATAGCACATTTGCGGTAAGTGTCGCAGACATGTGGTGTGGGTCCTTGAAGAGTGGTGCCTGAGCCTATCTGCGAGCGTGTGCTCAGGTGTCTGAGCCTGAAAGACTTTGTCACTGTCAGAAACAATAGATTGCTGAGAATTCCCTTGACACTGGGCAGAATTATCTTCCCGCTTAGCACTGAGATAACATTGGTTGGAGAAAGGACGGGTGAAAAATGTCCCCAGGAATAGAGAAAAGAATTAAACTGGTTCAACAGAGGATGAGCCGGGCCTGGGGAGACAGGAGAGAATACCTGATTAAAGCTGGAACTCTGTTAGCCGGAGGGGGAGGCCCAGCAGAGGGAAAGGGGCAGCTGAGCCCAGAAGAGTGCAGGTGGCAGCAGGAAGCCCCAGGAGGGCGTGAGTGTTGGTGGAGAGATGCAGAAAGAGGGGCCTCTGGGAGGGGAGAATGAAGGCACGGAGACGACTCATAGGAGCTATGAAACGGGGAGCAGGTAAACCAGGGCCCAACCACAGCAGTTCTCGGCACGGCCAGTCCTCCTGCTCCTCAGCCAGAAAAGCACATTGTTCGTCTCTTGTCTTGCCGATCGCAGTTTGGGTAAGTGACCATGTCCCAGCTGGGACACTCTTGAGACTAAAGGGGCTATTAAGAATTATGCCAGAACAGCAGGTGACTCTGGGTTCACGGGGCCACACTTCCCTAAGGCTCAGCCCTGCCCAGAATCCCACTGTTTGTTTGAACCATGGAATCTGGCCCAACACGCTCCCGGATAGAGACGAAGCCAGACCCAGAGCCCCCAGACACCCCCATCTCTCTCCCTCATCTCTCCCTCCGTGCTTTCCTTTGACAAGCATTTATTATTTGGCTACTTAACTTCTGCTTTGGGACAATGACCTTATAACAGTCTTCTGGGAAATGTATAAAAAAGTAAAGAAAAAAAATTACTTCTAGTCCTACCACCTTACATGATAATTACTTTCATTTTGCTTAGTTGCTTCTGATCCTTGTCAGCGCGCCTGCATTTGTATTACATACTTATAATGCACATATAATTTTGTATTCTGAGTTTTTTATTTCACATTTTATCATAAGCATTTTTTTCGTGTTACGTAGTATTCATAAATATTTTAAATGGTTGCATGATAGTTTGTTGAGTTTGTATACCATAATTTACTTAACAATCTCCCTATTGCTGAACATGAACATTTAGCTTGTCTTCTGTGCGGGGCTATTATAGATAATGTTGCAATGAAATCTTCATGCATGTATAACACCTGTTATTCTTTGCAATGATTTCCATTGGATACAGAATTAGGAATGGGATTACCTGGTCAAAGTGAATGACATTTTTATAACCCTTGATATATATGGTCATATTGCTCTCCAAAATGATCGTTCACATTTTCAACATTATCAGTAATGTGTGTACCAGTTTCAACATAACACTGTCAGTGGTGCATGTTATCATTTTTCCTCTAAATTGGTAATTTAGGAGATATAAAACCGGGTCTCCGCGTTGTACTAATTTGCATTTATTGGCTCTCTAGCAAGGGCAAAATCTCTTCTATGTCACGAAGGGCTTTTATTAGATACTTACTATGTGCCAGGGTCTGTACTAGGGCTGCAGAGGCTACAGAGATGATAAGACAAGATGCCTGTCCTCAAGGAGCTCAAAGGCCAGCACAGTCTTACATACAAATGGCTGCCAGGAAGACGAGACTGGGCACGGCAAGAGGCATCTTCCTGAAGAAGGTACCAGCTGGAAGGGTGGCTGAGCTTTGACCATAAGGCAGGAGGAAGAGCAACCCAGCAACCCACGCAGAGGTTACAGCTTGAGCAGAGGCATGGAGGTGGGAAAGCCTCAGGTGTATACCTGGAACTGGGATGGAGGGCAGGGAGGGGAGCCAGTTCTGCAAAAGTGAGGCCCAGCCAGCAAGGGGAGCCTGCACTGTCAGGCGACAGACTCTCGGAGGGAGTGTGGGCAGCGCTGGCCAGGGCACCTGGGATGGAGCTGAGGCAGGGACTCCAGGAGGACGCTGGTGGGTGCCCTGGCACCACAGCTGTCAGAGCACCTTGCATTTGTGTGTACATCCATCTTTTCAGGGTGTTTCCATACTCTTGATCTTTTTTAGACCCTGATTTTTCCTCCAAGACAATTGGCTTCACCACCCCCATTTTGTAGATGAGTAAATTGAGGCCCATTTCTGTTAAGTGACTCATATCAAGTCGTATATAGGTCACAGCTTAAGGTGCAGAGCCAGAAGTTGAACCTGGGGTGCCTGATTCTAAACCTAGTGCTCTCTGCTGGGCATCAGCCTAGGGGAGAGGAGAGCATGGAGGGCAGTGCTCCGCAGCCGTGCTTGTGCATCAGCTCCGTTTGGAACTTAAAAGAAAAACAGAAAGAGAGAGAGAGCCTTGCACCTTCACCTAAGACCTGCTCAGTGTGAATCTTGGTTTTGAAATAACACTGAAGCTGTGGCCCACTGAGATAAGGTGTAAGGGGAAAGAGGGTGGGCCGCGGTGGGCAGGAGGAGAACGGGCAGGAATGAGCGTCTCCTTTTGTCTCGGTAAATGATTATGGTTCAGAGGGTTGGAGAAGGATGTGTTCCGCGGGGCCTTGCCCTGTTGTGGGCCCCGCCTGCCCTGCCCTGCCCTCCTGCCTGTCTGTGACAGGGTCAGCTGGGAGAGACACTGATGTGTGGGCACCACAACCCAGGCTACCTCAGAAAACGGTGATTTGGTGTCTACTTGTTTATGAGGGCCGCTGGGAGCCCAAATGTGGGCTCAGCACAGGGCTGGAAAGAGCAAAGCCAGGATTTGGGCTTAAGTCCTCTGAGTCGTGTGTTTCTAAATCTGGAAGCATGCTGTCTGAGTGAGCTTTCCAGCCTGGCCAGGGCTCTAGAGCTGGGTGGGAGGCCCAGGAGGGGCCAAGTAGTTAGCATGTCCAGTGCATGCTTGATTTCAGGGGTGCTGGCACAGGTTGCCACAGATGATTGGCTAGATTAGAGGCATCGTGAGTTCATGGAGGATGGGATATGTGTTATATGTGCCCTTTGGTGGCAGTAAAAGAAGAAAAAAGAATTGATATCGATATATGTTTCATATACACGATGCATTTTATTTTCTCAAAGGTCCTATCAGCCCTAGGGCAGTACCATCATCCCCATTTTACAGACGCGGGTGCTGAGGCCCGTGGTTAATCAGTGCCTTTCCCTAATCCATGAAGTTAGAAGAGTAAAAGTTGGATTCAAATATAGGCCGTCAGGCTCCAAATCCACTGCTCTCTCAATTAGGGGTACATTAAATCCCACAAGTGCCTACTAAGCACGTCTGCTCTGGGGAACCTGTCAGGGCTGGAAGGAGGAGAGATGATAAAGCCAGGGGGCCTCGGCAGGGCAGTGCTACTTGAAGTGTAGTCCCTGGGCTGGCAGTGTCACCATCACCCGGAGCTTGGTGGAAATTACAAGAGTCACAGGCGCCTCTCCAGGCCTCTGGAACCTGAATCTCTATTAACACGCCCTCCCAGGTGATTCTCCCTCCCTTTAAAGTTCGAAAAGGCTTGTCTCTAGACAGGGGCTCTGCTCCCTGGCTGCACATGAGAATCACCTGGGGAGCTTTGGTGAGAAAAAAATCCCCTACCTAGACTCCACCCTAGCTATGAGTCAGGATCTGGGACTGGACCTTGGCATTGACTTTTGTAGGTTCCCCAGGCAATTCTCATGTGCAGCCAGGGTGAGGAAACTGGCCCTGGGTGTCCTAGTCACTTCTGGGCAGGCTTCTCTCCTTCCCTCTCTCCCTCCAGGAGGGCGATCCCTGGAAGCCCAGGAAGCAGGTGCCGGGTGTTGGGTGAGAGTTCTGGAGCCCAGGCTGGGTCTCAGGGACAGGGGAAAGCAACCAGAGGCCTGCACTTAACAGTCACACAGCTGCCCGTGTGGGCTCGGGTGGCAGGTGTCACAGTCATTCCCACTTTGTACATTAAGAAATTGAGTCTGGGAGATTTTTAAGTTTTAGCTCCAAGTCATTGAAGTTCGTAAGACTAGACTTGAACCAGGTCTGATTCCACTGGGTTACCACTGTCCTCAGGGTAGCCAGGAGACCCTCATTGCATCGAGCCCCTTCCATCTGAGCTCTCTCCATCCCGGCTCCTCCCCTCTACTTCCTGCCTCTAGGCTGGCTGAGGGGCCCAGCAGGAGTTTCAGTAGGCCAGGCTGGAGTGGGCCAGCGGGGAGCCCCCCACCCAGGAGGCAGCACAGAGCCAGCCCCTCTCTGAGCGAGGTAGCTGCCAGCAGCCAGGGATGGAGGGGAAGAAAGAATGAATGTGTGTATGTGAGTGAGTGAGTGAGTGTGTGTGTGTGTGTGTGTGTGTGTGCACGTGCGGGGGGGGGGGGGGCGCGGTACGGGCGTGTTCCCCCTTTCTTGGGCACCAGCCCAAGTTTGGCATCTCCATGCTGGAAGAGAGAGTTCAGTTTGGCCCTGATACAAACTCCACAGTCACTGAACTGCCATCTTCATTTAGTTAACGTTCTTTCTGGGCAGACCTGGCTGGGATCCATCTTCATTATCCAGTGAGGGGGCTCACTCCTGGCCAGGCTTTGATCTCAGAGCAGCAGAAAATTGCCTCCTCGAGCAGACGATTTCCCCTGAAGGCCATTGGGGTGGGGGGGCAGCCACAACCTCCCCCCCCTCACAGACCCCACAACCCCACAACCCCACTCTACCCAGATAGGCACCCAGTCCATCTCCAGCAAGACCCAGTTGGCCTTTGGCCTAACTTAGCGAAGCTGAGAGGGCTTGAGATCCTGGCTTCTTCCTCTCTCTGCTCTGCATGGTACCCCCGTCCAGTCTCAGCACTGATAACTAACGCCCGCCCCTTCACATTTGATTTTCACACACTCTGAAGCACACCCTCTAGGGTTCACATTCTGGCTTGGCTATTTCCATACTGTGTGGCCTTGGGCAAATTACCTCACGTCTCTAAGCCACAGTTTCCACATCTGCCAAATGGAGTGATACCACCAGCTTACAACATTCTTGAAATGACTCCACGATGGTAAGGGCTCAGCACAGGGCCCCGCAGGTAGCGAAGGCAGCGCTCACAATCATGTGCACAAGGCAGATGCATGCTTCACAAACGAGGGAGCTCGCTGGAGTTTGTGGTGGCCGTGAGACGAGCCATGTCACTCTGGGAAAGTCACTGTTTTTCTCAGCCACGGTGCCCTCTCCTGTGAGGTCCCAGGGGTAACAGCCCCCTCTCCTGGGCTTGCCGGGAGGGTCAGGGGAGATGATGTGTGTGGGAAGGCCCAGCAGTCCCAGAGGGCTGGTGCGGGTTCACCATTCTGGCCACAGTGGGGCTACCTTCCCGGGAAAGTCTGTGCTGGGTTACCACGCTTCCCAAAACGCCTGAGCTCCAAATGGAAGCCTGGGGCTTCAGGAGGTTTTGTGGTTCCTAACAGTTCTTCCCACATTTGGCAGTGCTGGGCAGCGAGATTCAGAGCCTGGCTCCCAACTCCCCCCACGGCTGCCCAGGAATAATCCATCCCCATCCCCAGCTTGCAGTTCCCAGTGTCCCCTTCTTGCTTGCGCTGGTGACCTCACTGCCTGACCCTGTCTCTGCCGTTCTGGTCCCAGCGCTCTCCTCCTCTGTCCTTGGCCTGCCCACTGGCGCTGGACCCTCGACCCCCACGCCCCCCACCGCCAGCCCATTCTTGGCTGCCAGCCCAGCCTCAGGCCTTTCTCCTGGGGGCCATGCCCTGGAGGGTTCAATCCCCTGAGATTGACACTTTCTGACAGAGCCGGGCAAGGACATTTGGTCTGAGCAACAGGCGCCTCGCCGCTATTATCTGCCCGCTGAGGCAGGGTTTGTAATCCAGCCCATGGATTCAGCCACTTCTCTTCTGCATGCGCTCAGGGGTACTCTGACCCCACAGGGGTTTCTGTGGACTCTGCAGTGAGCAAAGACAGAGGAGCCTTTTCGCATCTGGAGCTGTGAGTCTTTGGGAAGCTTCTCCATTCAGAAGGGCCAGCTTGGAGGGATGCATAAAGCGCCTCACAAATCCAAACAAATGCCTTGTGTTCCCCAGCATGGTGCCTTGGCTGGCTTCCTCACACCTGACCACCCATTAATCTGCCTTTTAACTGGGTCCCCATGGGACCCAGGCACGTGGTTCATTGTCCAGCCCCAGCTGGGCCTCCTACAAATTGGGTCACCCTGCAGGGCCACATCTAGTGGCTCTCATGGATACAGCCCTGCCTCCTCCAGGCAGGCTCCAGACCCAGGTTCTGAGCTGCTGGGCCATTTACTGCAACCTGGAATTCAGGGCAAGAAGTAGCTGCCCGTGGAGTCTGTCCAGAGGATAATAAAAGAATAGGTTCACCGTCTGGGCTTTTCTCTGAGCTCAGAGGCCCTAGACATTCAAATAGAAATTCTCAACCTGGGCCCCAGTGAGACTGTGAACTCTTGAAATCATATGCAAAGTTGTATGTCTGTGTGCAGGTACATTCTGATAGGGGCAGCGCACAGATTTCATCAGATTCTTAAAAGGGTCTGAGACCTAACAAGGTGGTCAAAGTGTAGCTGCCTTAGACCCTTGGTCATGACCGTCAGCACCAGAGGGGAGCTTGGTGGTCACCCAGGCCAAGCCCTCGCTTTACAGGTCAAACAAGTGAGGCGGAGGCCAAGTCTGGGGAACCCCTGGGAGGGCAGGGGCCTAGCTGTGAAATGGCAGGGCCTGAACAAAGGCAAGTGGGCAGCCAAAGGGAGGTACCAAGGGGTGTGGGAGAAGTTAGGATGGACAGAATTTGGTGGTAGGGAAGAGGAACGTATCCACAATGGTTTCCAGATTTCTAACTGGCATTTGGGAGCCGGGAGCTGGTACTGTGGTGGTACTGTGACCAGGTGAGAAGAGGAAGAAGGGAGAGGGGAAAAAGGAGGAGATTTTATAAATTGAATTGTCCTTTTTATTTTTTTACATCTTATCCCCACCATGAGCAAGGACAACCTAGAATTATCAGTACTGAAAAATAGGCCCTGGCCCTGGGCCAAACAGAAATTGGGCCGCATGCCCTTCTCTTCCCCTTCGGGAGTTACCATGTTGCACTGGGTCCAGGAGGGACTGTATTTGTGGGGATGGTAACAGGCGGGAAGGAGTTTATAGTTTGCATCTGGGGAAATGGGGTCCCTAAGTCTGCACAGACTGGGACAGGGAGCCAGGGGTGTGGTCAGGATAGGGGCCACAGTCCGGCACAGCCTCGGAGCGGTGGCCAGCAAGGAGCCGCACGCATGGCAATACAGGGCTGCGTCATCTCTGCCCCAGCACTCTCCCTCTGTCCTCAGGCCTGGTTGCTTCTGTACCTTGAGGGAGCATGGGGCCCACTCTTGTAGTGCCTCTCCCTCTGAATGGACACACACCATGCCAGGGCACATGGCCTGGCAAGTGAAGTACAGGCAGGGTCAGCCCCCACTGGGCACCCTTTTGCAGTAAATATCCTGTGTCATCTGACAAGGTTGGCCCAAGAGACCACATGTGATAAAATAGCCAGCAGACCTGAGGCCCCTGCACCTGCCACTGCGTCGGGGTCCCATGCTACCAGGCCCTAGCTGCAGGAAGGAGCCCCGAGCTCCCCTAGCTGTAGCCCAGGGCCAGGGCCTATTCTTGTTTGTCTCTGATCCTGAAACTGGATGGAGACCCACCCACCTGCCTGACTTGGCCTCACCTCCTCATTTGCCCCACACCCGTAACCCCCAGCTGACTCTAGAGCCTCCCAGGCCTGTCTCTTCCCATGCCAGCCTTTTCTGGGGCCACCCCCTCCCCAACTCCGGCCTCAAAGAGCCCTGTGCATTTTCTCTCTTGTAGAAGCCACTTTGAAATTTGCAAAAACTCTTGTGAACAGAAAGGAGCTCCCCACAAGCACCCGTGCTCTTCTGTCCTCTCTCTCTCTCCTCTCCTCTTCCTGAGGTTTCACAGCAGCTCGCCTGGATCTTGGTTAAACACTTTGCCAAGATAGCTTGGAAGTGGGGGACATCGGGGAAGAGCCTCCAAAAACCATTCAGACTTGAGGCTGCTGGCACTGGCTGCTGAGTTTCTGTCTCCCCGAGACACAGTCTCTTTCTTTTTCAGATTCTCAGGGTCAGGATGGAGCCTTCAGGCCACCCTGGCCAGTTCTCCTCTCTTCTGATTTTGCATTTAGGACAGTATTACTGATTTTTATTTTTTGGCTTTATTTTAATGTATGTCTTCTATTCCCAAAGAGATTCTGAGGTTAAGGACAGAGTCCTTTCTTTATTTTTATTTCCCCACATGTCTAAAACATAATGAGACTTACAAACATGAACAATGTTAGAGCTGGGTTTGACTTCGTGTTGTCCAATTTCATCCCACCAACAAGGAAACTGAGGCTCAGAAGGGCATCTGACCTGCCCAAATCTTCCTCATTCTGCGCCCATCCTCCCACTACAACTTGGTGGATTGATTAATCGATGATTGGCCGATTGATAACAACGTGGAGGAACAAGAGCTGCAGGTGAGGTAGGAGTTGGGGTGACCCCAGGACTTGTCCCTGCAGGACCCTGTACGGATTCCAAGGGATGCAGGAAATTTCCCAGGGAAGCCAACATTACAGCCTCTGATTGCATTTGAATTCTTAAAGTGCCTCAGCGGGTGAGAGGACCGGAACCGGCCAGCAGGAAGCCTCACCATTTCTTCCAATATGATGCCCCACTTCCCCCACACATTACCCTGGGGAGGAAGAAGGTTTTAATTAGTGAAATGAAAAGACATGCTTCAGGTCCCAGGCATTAGCCAGGACTGTTTAATCACAAGTGATAGAAACCCAACCGAAGATGGCTGAGGCAGCATAAGGGGTTTTGTTGCATCTTGTAACTAGAACAACAGAAGCAGGTATCATTCTGCACACAGCTGCAGTGTGGGGCGCAGATGATGTCGGTAATCTGAGTCCACCTTGCTCCGTTTTCCCTTGTGCTGGCTTCATTCCCATGTGCCCTCGCCTTAAGGGATACCAGAGAGGGACCCCAGCAGCTCCAGGTCCACAGTCTCCCAGCTTGTACCCTTTTAGTGGGGAGAGAGTTCCCTTTTACCCAGTTAGTCCCGCAGAAGTCCAGAGATTGAGTCTCACGGCCCTTTGGGTCACATGGCAGCCCAGACCCAATCACTGTGACTAGGGAATGGAATGTTCTGATTGGCCAGACTTGGGTCATGTGCCCTCCTGGGACCAGGGTTGGAATCAGGCCTTCCCGTTGCGGGAGGCTGAGCGCCGGGAAAGGGTGGTGGTGGTATCAAAGCAACATGCCCACTGTCACCTTCCCAGTTTTGCCCCTCCCAACACCGTCTGGATCTGCTTACTGGAGGTGGCATGGCCTGCTCTGGGACAGGCAAGAAAGAATTAGAGAGGAGAGAAATGACGATGGAAATGGCTTAAATACCTGAATTCAGATGCGGGTAGGTTGTTGAGGGGACCCCTGGGAAGGATAGTAACGGATGTAAATAAAGTCGCTCACATCCATAATGTCTTTATGCATCCTCATAAGACTGCTGTAGGGTCAAGGGAAGACGCAGGCGAAGAAGTGAGCAGTGTGGCCAGGGTCACCAGCAAATCAGTGTTGGCATGAGCATTCACACCCAGCTCCGCGCCCCAAGCTCCCAGCATTGCCCTGTTCTGGAAACTGGGCCAGGCCCCTGAGGAGCTGGTCTGCTGACGGCTGGAGGGCCAGAGGGGGCCTGTACCTGGAGCAGGGTCTGTGCTGTCCCAGTGGGAAGGGGGGTAAAATTGGCCTGAGACCAGTGCAGGCTGCGGGACAGGGGCAGCCTCTTGCAAATGAAATATTCATGCAGTTATTGAATCAAATTTTATTAGAATAAAAATACTCTTGCTGAATACATTCATTACCCCTGGTTCATTTCAACCCCCTTCCTTCCCTGAGTGATTTGATCTGGGGGCCAGGGAAATCTTTCCCCCCATGTAAATTAGACATAAGTCAGCAGAATAAGCATGTCTTGTCGGGATTTGGTGCCTGGCAAGAGAGGAGCCCCTGGAGCTGTCAGTGGCCCAGGACAACCAGGGGGAGGGGTATTCGGGTAGAGGGGAGGGAGCAGAGGGGTCAGGGTCCCTGTGCAGAGCATGCTCCTGCTTCATACACGGGCCCTGCCTACCAAAGCCATCCACACTCACAAACACATGCGCCCTCCCCGCCCCCTCGGCCACCCCTTCCCCTGGATCATCAGGACGGGCCAAGCCTCACTGGCCAGAGTTGTGGCGATGAGTCTCCTTGTTAGGCTGACCCTCCAGTCCGTCTTAGGGGGACCCCATCTACGGGGATACGCAGCCATCACCGACTCTCTGCCCTCTCTGCCAAACAGCTTTTAGTACATCCTTCCCCCCATTACCTTTTCCCCACCTTTCTCCACTTCTCTCCATTTCTGTTTCTCATTGGCTTCCCCTCTCTCTGGGCCCCCACCTCCCCACATACTTCTCCAGGGCTCAGTGTCTCTTGGGCTCTGTGTGTCAGCCTGCGCGTCTGTGGGTCTGTGTCTCTCTAACCTCACATTCAAAACTGTTCCAGTGGCACACATACAGTCTCGCCACACCCCTTGGCACACTGTCTCGCACTCTGGCACATTCACGCTCAGTTTCACAAACATATTTATATGCTGCTGCACACATGCAGTTACTCCCACACTTTCACACTCACACCACTTCTAATCGTGTGTGGTCTCAGGCTGCTGGCTGACTCAGCAGGTAGAACCAGGCTCTGCTGTCACCACTCCGTGCCCTGGGGTGCGCATCTGGCGTTCACCCACCACTCTGCACCCACTTCACTGAAACCATAGGGTGGCTGTGAGGCCGGCCCAGCCACCTTAGGTGACCCCGTTATTCCACAGGGGAAGGTCAGAGGTGAGGGCCATGAGGGCGGTGCCAGACCAGTGTTATTTGTCCTGCAGGGGCCCAGTTGGGTAAGACAGAGGGCCCTTTTGAACTGGGCAGTGCCAGCCACATGATCCGGGCCCTGCTCAGTCCCTGGAGTAAGGTGGGAGGGCCAGACTGTGAACTGTGCTGGGGGCTTTGTGAGACCCGCAGGTGAGACTCGAGTCCCCACGGAGACAGACATCCCATGAGCGGAGCCTGGCTTCCCTTGCTGTCCGCCCCCGACTGTTGCCTCTGTGACCTGCCCAGCCTTGTCCTGCAGGCAGCCCTAAGGCCTGGGGACCCTGCACGGGTCTGACAGGCCCTGCTGGGGGGGCACTGTACTTGGGGGCTCCTTACCCCTGGTCTCGTGCAGCCCCCATCACACATGTCCTGGCACCCAACTGCCTTTCCCCTCACCTTCCTAACTCTTTCTTGTTTCAACCCCATTCGGCGCCTCTCTGGAAAAGTTTGAAAGTCAGGCTCTTTTCCTTCCCAAAAACCTTCTCGAGTCTTGTCTCTGAGGGCCTGTCTCACCTCTTTCTTCCTGGGCTTCCAGCCCAGTCACCTCCTGGGTCAGGGTCCAAGGCTTACTGTTCCCACTAGACTGGCTGACAAGTTAGATTCTCCCCCCAGCCCTGCCCCACGTGCACACCCACCCGACGCTCTCTTTGGGACACTGCTCTGCAGAGACCTGCCCCGTGGGCCTTGGAGGGTAGAGCATCCAGCCTGAGCTGTTCCTGTGCCTGGGCTTCGGCTCACCACACCCCTCCAGCAGGGGTGGGGGCTTGAGGACAAGGGTGTGACCCTCAGGTATGGGGAGCAAGCAAACACCTCCTGGGGGTGGCACTCTAAAAAGGGGAGAAAGGGTCCAGGCTACAGGGTAAGAAAACCAGGATTTTCTAAAAGGGAACATGTGGCTGGGAAGACCTGGCTTTAACCCAGCTTCCCTTTACTAACTGTGTGACCTTGAGTAAATCACCTCGTGTTTCTGAGGGTCAGTTTCCCCTTCTGGAAAATGGGCACAGCAATACCCATTTAGGTGCCAAGGTATGACAAGGTGCTTGGCTTACAGAGGGAGCTCAGTTAATGGCAGTCTGTTCTCACTGTCATTAGCAGCATCCTGAGGACCTGTGGGTGCCAACAGTTTCCTGCAGCGGCGCCAAGGCCTCCTGTCAGGCTGACTGTCTCTGCAAGGCCTGACATTCATCTGTCAGCAAATGACAGCTCCGTTGTGGTCATAATGGGCCAGGCTTATGAGTCCTCCCCCTCCTCCATCCCCTCATTGCTCATGATAATTTATTGATCATGCTCACATCAGCTGTCCTTCTCCAGCAGCGATTATTGGCTAATTCAGAAAGGAATGAGGAAAAAAAAAAACCTACCCAACATCCCTGTTATTAGGAGGCAGGTGACCATGAGTGAACCCGAGGGAGCTGCAGGGTCTTTGTTCTGAGGTGGGAGGTGTCGGAAGGAGAGAAATCAGCTCCAGCCCAAGCTAGGCAGGCCGCCTTTGGGACAACGTCCTGTCTCCACGGACATCCCTTTCCCCCTTCTCAGGGAGCAGAATAAGCAAACCAGAGTAATAAAGACTCACTCATCGCTAATTCCTGCAGTGTTGAAACAAATTTACATTCCTGTACAAAAGGGGGGGAAAAGGATTAACAATTTGGAAACAAAACCTCAAAATACTTGTATAGCGCTTTTTATGTGCTAGACACTCTTCTAAGCCCTTTAAAATAATAACTCACTTAAACTTGTCATTTTGAAGGTGATATGCGGCTGTCAGCGTGGATTTGTAGCTGGAAGCTTTGTGAAAGAAGGCAGTTTTGATCAGACACAATTTGTCAATGTTGCAGGTTGTCAAGGGTGTTGCTAAGAAGAGTCACTGTTTAAATTTTGTTTAACTCTTTGCTTCCAGGGAAAAAAATGAACAGATGGGAAGGAGATTCTTTTTTTGAAGAATAGAGTGACAAATTGTTTTGTTTTTTTATTGGAAAATTCAGTTTGTGATTCTGATCTCAGATAAAATTCTTTGAACCACGTAAATGAGACAGCCTGCTGCTCTCTGGTGGCAGCGTACAAATATTGCAGGAGAAATACGCAAGGTTATTCTGCAACCTGGAGGGATTGGTGTAGCAGCAAATATTCAACAGATCCTAACTGATCGTTGAAAGCAAAAACCTAGGGGGGCAGCAGTAGGGGGAGGAGAGAGAAGTTGAAACAAGTTTGGCTATATGCTGATAATTAGTGAAATGAGGAAAAGTGGTTTCTTCACATTAGTTACATAGGAGGAAAAACATAATTCTATAAACAGTAAATTCTTTGTCCTATCCTCTCTATGATTTGAGACCTAGAAAGGACAAAAGGTCTGTCTTCTATCACAAAGACAGCAATCTCCTGCCTAGCCTCCCTGAGCAGGTGAGCTCTGATGGATCTCCCAGAGATTCCACCACTACCCATGCCTACCCCTCACAGCAGCACTGGGACAGAGATGACCACTGGGTGAGCAGTTTTAGGGCCAGGGGCAGGGTACAACCTCCCCATCATCCTCCCAGGCTACAGCCAAGTGTACATCTTTGTAGGCCTCAGGGCTGCTAGAGTGGTGCGTCTCTAGAGCAGGTGTGTGACAGCCATTGAAAGACTTCCTGCAACAGATTTGCTTTCCTAGATTTAATTTAATAAGCATTTGCTGAGCCCCTTCTTGGGACTGTGTTCCAGGGACTGTGTTGGGAGCTTTATATGTGTGTTCGCATTCCATTTTCTGGAGTAGACCCTATCCCTCCATAGATGAGGAAACTGATACCTCGCCCGGGATGTTATAAATGTTAGGACCCTCTTCTCCACCAGATTGTTTCTTGACCCATGGGTTGTTTTCTACTTTTCTCCCCCAGCATCCTAGAACAGTGAAGACTCAGTGATTATTGAATGAATGATCATTCACAAGAGGTTATATGACCCAGGTTATACCACTAGTGACAGAATCTGGGTTCAGTGCCACAGCTGCCCAGGTGATGCTGAATCCCCTCAATAAGAGTTTTGCAACTTCTAAACTCATACCAGTTGTCTGGTTACCACTGCAGAGATGACTAATCCAAAAGGGTGCTGGCTGGTGGGGAGGGGGGATTGTGTGTGTAGACCCTTCCTCCTGGCTCCCTGGATCCCAGATAACCATGTGCAGGGGTGCTCTGGCGCTGACACACACTCACGAGAGCTGGCTGTGCACACTTCTTCCCAAATCTATGTTCTGTTACTTCATTTTGGTAGCTTGATATCAGCCATGGTGGGAGTGTTTACACCATGGGAATTGGCAAATGTTACAAATCAGGGCTTTCTCTCTTTCTGATGACCTGCATCCCACCGATTATAGGTTATAATTGGTAACAGGAACCTTCTGGAGTGAAATGTGAGCATGAGGTGCCAATCTCCATGTGGTTATTTTCTCTGAGGAGGGCTGTTAGTCCTCATAGTTTATCTCTGCCACTTGTTACAAGCTGTGGCATGTGCTGTGGTGCTGAGAGGAAGTGCATGAAGGTGAAAGGCAAGAACTCTTAGCCGCATTGATGCTCCTGCTTCTCACAGAACATGGCATCTCTGTGTTGAGGAGCAGTTGGGGGGGTCTCCCGGGGCTCTTAACGAGTGGCGGGCAGCCCCAGTATCTGCTTCTGGGCTGCCCCAGGAATCTCAGGGCAGTTTTTGGTGACTGTCACTCTCCCTCCTGGATTTGTTCTTCTAAAATAGCCTTTTTACAGCTTCTTGGCTGGAGGTCCTGGAGCAAGCTGGTGCCTGGAGGAAGAGTAGTTGTTTCACATGATTGTGTCTCATTTAGCCCTAGGATAGAGCCATCTGAGGCCATCGTATTATTCCCCCGTGGAGTAGATTGAACAGTTGCCCCCAAACTCATGTCCACCTGCAAATGTGATCTTATTTGGAAGTTGGGTTTTTGTAGATGTAATCATGCTGAGATTGTGTTGACACGCCAGTCACCCAAAAGCCAAGTCTGAGTTCCCGCGTTCAATCAATTGCAGATGCCGTCAGCCCTGCCCACCACTTCATGTCGCTGCTTCCCTGTATCCACACCACCACTGCCTCAGTTCCGGGTTTCATTAGCATGTGCCAAAACCATTGCTGTAACTTTCTGATGGTCTCTGCTTCAACTGATGTCTCCCCACTCAGACCAGGGTTCCTGAACTACCACCCTACCGTGCTGCTCCTCTTCTCAGGGCTCGGAGCCCCTCTCACTGACCCCAGAGAGGATGTCCAGACCGTCCTGCTGGAAATCCCAAGTCGTCTGTGATCTGGCCCCAAACTATTCCTCCAGGCCCAAGCCCCTTTGCCCCCTCATGCACCCCGAGCCGTCCTGTGTCCAAGTCAAGCTACTCTTGTTCATTCCACGTACTTCCCTCCCCTTGCCAGGCTCACGCTGTCACTCTTCTGCTTAAGGACTGGGTGTCCTCTCGGGCCCCCTTCATAGCGTTGTTGCAAGGACCACATACACCCCATACAGTCTCCACTATTTTGTGCCTCTCCTGATTTCTTCCCCTCTTCCCTTCTGCAAAGGAAGCATGATGGGCTTTGGAGTAAGAGTCCCAGGTTCAAATCTTTGCCCCTTATTTGCTGTGGGACCATGGCAATTACTTGATAGCTCTGAGCCTCAGTTTCCTCACACGTTTGTCCTTCGGTGAGTTGTGAAGATTAGATTGGATCACATGGGTAAGGTGCCCAGCAGAGAGAAGGCACTTCAGGCAATGGGGGCGTGGGAGCTCATGTGGATCCCCAAGGACTCAGGAGTGCTGGTGTGTAATGTCAGTCACCAGGTTGCTATCAAGAGCAGCTGTAGTGGGGATGGGAGGCCTGCTCTCAAGGCCCAGGGGGATAATTACAGGAGGCAAGCAGAGAACCAGGGTGGGAGGGTGAGTCAAGAACAGACAGGGCTGGTCACCAAGGCCACACTGGGTACCAAGCTGCTCTGCCTTTCCCGATGAGAGGCCCTGTGATAGATGACAGAGACACACGGTGAAACCCGTCCCTGCCCTCCAGTCTCCCCCAGCTCAGCCGGGCACACTTCCTGCTTCACATGGGTGGGATGGGACACAGAGGGCAAAGACTTGAGTTGCAGTCCCAACTGTGCAATGACTGTGGGCTGCTTGGGGCAACACCCTGCCCCTCCGTGGACCTTGATTTCCTCGTCTGTAAAATGTCAGAGCAGGAGAGGAGTGGTGCTAAGGTTCTTACAACAAAAGGGACAGTGAATTGGAAGTTAATCTCTACCGACCGACACAGCAGCAGAATTCCAAACAGAATCTCAACAAAGCCCAGGTCCACTGGCAGACATTAAGTTGACCCTTTCTGCAGAGCCCCCTGCGCCGGGGCAGGCCTGTTATCAGTCACCTTCCAGCTTCCTCAGGGAGCTAACAAGGGCGGGATGGCCTCCCAGGGGTCTTAAGGGAAGTACTGCTGCCTGGTGGCCGTGGCGGCTGGAGGGTGGGGGCCTCTGGGCCTAGCTTAGGGCATGACAGAGATGACAGCCACACCTGCCCTATGTGTGTTTCCTTATTTGTTCCCAACAGGAAATCGATGATGTCAGAAAGGGGGATAACTCAGCAGCCCCAATCAATAGACCCTGATTAATTCAGTTGGGTAAATTTGCTGCATCATAATTAGAATTATTAATTAAAAATAGGAAATCAATGGACACAAATTAAGCAAGGGAAGAGTCCCTTGGGCCACTCTGACATTGCTTGGACAGGTGTTGAGGACACTCCGTGCTTGGCTCTAGCTTTGGGGTCCCACATCTCATGTGGCCCCTGGGGTCCCCCAGAGTGTGGGAGTCTAGCCTCCAGGTCCTGCAGCTAACGAGAGCAGAGAGAGCCCCTAGGCCTCCAAATGCCAGGGCCTAAGCCTCTCCAGAAGTATCTCACTGAATACTCATATTTTTTAACATGGATAAAAAGAATTTGGGGTAAAAAACATTTTCACTTCTGCTCATTATTTTGCATTCTCTGTTCACATGCAAGCATCATTTTATCATCATAATGTATACGTATGGTATGTGACAGGATGTTCTTTTTTCTCTCAGCAGCGTGACATCAGCACTCTTTCATTTGCCACATAATTATCATTTTGAATGGCTGAGTAACATTCTATGAATGCACCATAATTTGCCTAAACAGGTCTCTGTTGGCCAATTACGTTGTGTGATCCTAGCAGCCAGATTCAGTGGAGGGCCATCTTGCACTTTGGGCTTTATGTACATCATTTAATTAGATCCCCACAACAATCCTATGAAGCAGGTCCTATTACTGTCATTCCCACCTTACAGATGGGGAGTTAAGGGACTTGTCCAAGTGACTTGCCCCAGGTCCCATGAGGCTTGTTGGAGGTGGAACTTGTAAGAAACTAAGAGTTCTTAAGCGCAGCGCTGTTCTGCCTCTGGTGTCTCTGTTCTTACCTAAGCAGGGAGCCATGCACAGCTTCCCACATCTTGCTTTTCTCCAAGTGTCCTCTTTACAGACAAGCAAACGGAGGTCTGAAGTACTTTGGTCCCACTCCCATGCTGGGCAGTGGCTGTCCAGGGAACAGCCGGGCCTCCTGCCACCCTAGTCAGGACTCTTTCTACTCCCCACTTCCTGCTCCCTCCGGGTCCTCCAAAACCTCAGGGTGGGCACATAGGGAGCAGTTCCCGAGAACACCTGTCCTCCACCTCCTGCAGGGACTAAAGCCACTGGAGGGACACACAGGGCAGTCACTGCTGCCCTCGGCCATTTCTACACTGCAGCTGCTGCCGGGCTGCTTTAAGCACCCCCATACTGCCACGTAGAGAACTCCTGCCCACCCCCCACTCTAGCTGGGGAATTCTCTCCCTCCACCCCTGTCCCACCCTAATGGCTCCCTGCTGTCAGGAGCAGACCCTCTGACCATGTCCTTGAGAATGTTGTTCCCAATCTTTACTCCCCCAAGACATAGCAACATCTGCTGTGGCCAAGATTAGGTGGCTGTAGGTTATGGGCACTCTCGGTGGCTTCTGGTGGTGGAACCCCACCCTTTCTCCTCCATTTAACAAAACATATAGGAATGCAGATAGTACAGAGGGACGCTATTGTGCTCTTACCACCTAGACACTTCTGTTACTTAGTATGAAAAATAAATTATTCACCAGCTTTGTACTACCTTAGTAGCAAATTGCTTGTGACAAACCTCACACTCTACTGTGTTATGCTGGTTTGTCATGCACGGCCCAACAGTAAGATTACCTAGTCTAAAATACACAGATTGTTCTGCACTGGTACCCAAAATGATTTTCTAGAATACCTGCAGCCTTGGGCAGTCTTTCAAGGCCCCTTTTGCCTCCCCTTTTCTTTCAAAGACCAGATATGACCCCGGAATTTTCACTCAACTAGATTCTGTTCCGCAGCCCTGACACTGACACTTTCTCTCCTTCTGCCTCTGCCCCTCCAGGGAAGAGTTGCTGGGTTAGGGGAAGATTGTCTTCAAGTCACAGATAAGAACCTGCCCCACAGCCTCCCAGCCTAGTTCCCACCTTCCCTCCCTTCTCTTCCCCTTTCTTCCCATCCCCACAAACTTCAGTCCCCAAGCCCCTGGGAAGGAGCCCCCAAGGACACTCCCTCCTCTCAGAATGAAGTGCATGGTCCCCCGTGACTCTCAAGAAGTATTGTTAAGGGACCGGTCTTCTCTCTTATGGTAATTTACAGTGCTTGTGTGCCACAAAAAAAAAAGTTAGTTTGAAGTGTTCTCTAACCAACTTAATTACCACAAGCTTCCTTCTGAAGATCGCTCCAGCTAGTTGAATATTAATCTGCAATTCAAAGAGTCCCCAGGCACAGACTGTAAGATCTCAGACACACAAGTAATTAAGACCATAAGTAGACAGACTCCAAAGAACCAAGAATTTTCTCCTAGAATACAAGGGTGAGAAGCTCTTCCAAACCTCAGGTTACATTGCTGTGCCCCTCGGCCTCCCAGCTCACCTGGCAGGCCAGGATGGTACAGGAACTCGGGTTTTGCTATTTCACGCGTTCTAGAACAGGGGATATTGTAAGAAGCAGGATGGTGTAGTAGAAAGAGCAGTGAACTGGGAGCCTGGGGATCTAATTGATAGCCCCTGTGTCTCTTTTACCTGAGGCATGGTAAAAGCTTGCCTGAGCTTCTGAGCAAGTGTGTCCTCATCTAGAAAAGAAAGAAGTTAGATCAGACTGTGGGGCAAGGATCAGGTGTATGTGTCCGTGTGATTCTATTTTCCTAAGGTTTTCCCAAGAATGGCCTTGGCTATTTCTTGAGGCTAAACTTTGCATATGCCTCATGCTGATAATGCCACACATTAACTGTGCCATCAGCATAAGGAGGTAGCCAGGGCTGGCCCATGAGCCTGGCGCCTCACCTGTTCTCACCCATGAGCCTTCCTTAGCTCCCTCAGTGCTGGCACCATGAGGGGCATCCTCCCCACAGGCGGGTCACGGCATACAGCTGCTGAACCAGACCTGAATTATCCTTACTAACAGCCACTGAGCCACAAGAGAACAAATTCAAACCCAGATAGAAAGAATGTGAGAGGTGGACCACTAGGGTGAAGGAGAAAGAAGAGCCTGTGTTTGCTTGTAAGGCTGGGTCAGCAGGGTGAACTTCCTCTGCTTCCCAGGGAAAGCATGGAGGTCCCTCTCCGGTTGTGTGCCCACATGTACAGGCTCCCCTTTCTAGGGGATTGGACAGGCTGCCAGTGGGAGCTGTCCTTGGCTCCCCCCTGCAGCCCTGGGGCCTCTGTGTGTTTTCTGCTCTGTCTTTAGAAAGGTCTTTTGTATACAGGTTATGTAATGTCATTCAGATATCTTATTCCTGGGATATAGACTGGAACAAAAAGCAGAATGACAACAGCAATTAATTTTCCTGTCGAGGATGCCAGCAGCAGGGAGAGAGCCAGGCCAGAGCCAGGCAGTTCAGCAGAACACCAAGATTTTTAATTCACAGCTCAGAGTCTGTCTGGACTGTCTGGGATGTCTGTCATACCCACTTTGGGGCTCAGTCACAGGTGAGGGGCAGGGGAATCTGTTTGCTTTGTAGAGTTGGATGCTTGGTCAGAGATAAAGTGGCTTGGCCCCTCTTCGTCTCCCTAAGAGGGAGTGAGCATTGCTTTACCTCTGTGAGCTCAGAGAACTCAGTTCGGGAGAAGCCCAGTGCTTGGCTGCATAGGACATCTTAGCCGGCAGTGACCAAGTCCCATCTTTTTAGAAGTGTGGAAGCTGAGATCATGTGGTTGGTTGAGTAGTGGTAGAGCAGAGATTAGAATCCCAGTTTCTTTACTTCCAGATCAGCATCTCTCCTCTGCCCCATCCTGCCTCCCCTCTTCCTTCACAACGATAACAAAATGGGTGTGGGTGTGTGATTCTTCTCTTCATCCTTATCCCACTTTAAAGGTCAAGGTGTATTGCCTCCATTTTGCATATGGTCAACACTGGGGCTCAGAAAGGTTAAATACCAGCCATAATACAGTGCTACAGGTCAGCAAACCCTTTGTCATTCCAAGTCTTCTTTTTATTCCTAGAATCATCCTGGTGGATAGATTTTAGTACCTCCATTTTCTGCCAGAGAAAACTGAGGATTAGAGAAGTGGCTTTCCTAAGGTCACACAGATAGTCAGTGGGTAAATCAGACTTGAGCCCACCTGCCTTCCACAGTGTGAACAGGTTAGCAGAATGTGGCCCCGCACTCAGCCCTGAAACCCTTCATATCATCACCCCCGAAAGACCCCATATTCCTACCCAGTAAGACTGCCCCTCAGCTCAGAAGTACAAATGACACCACACCATCCTTTTCATTTAGAGATGCTTGACTATCCATCTCCAGTCTAAAATTCTGTGATGCTTGCAAATATCACCAGACACCATCTGAACAGGTTTGCATTTACCCACAGGGAAGCCAACTGGACAGTTTTTCTCAAAACTTCCTCAAGAGTTTTCTCACCTTAACTCACCCCACTCCCCAACACTGCCTTCTTTGCTCCCACCCTGAGAGATAGTTCCACTTCATAGTGACTAGAGCAGGAATCATAATAGTATTACCAATTAATAATTATATTGCACTTAAGTATTTTCATAAGCATGTTTTCAAGCATTCTATCATCTGGTGCAATTATCTCCACTTGACAGATGAAGAATCAGAGGCTCACTGTAGTGAAGGGATTTGCTCTGGGTAATGCAACCTGTCAGTTGCTGAACTAAAAGTCAATCCCAAACTTTCTGGTTTCCAGTTCTGTGGTTTTCAGCGGAAGGTTGGAAAAGTACGTGCAAATACTAGCAGAAGGTGGGGGTGGGAGAAGAAATATCAGGAGAGCAAATGCCAGAAACCCTTCTAAGAGGGTCTTATTCCTGTCATTTCGATAGCCAAAATGTCCTGAATATTGAAGCATTAAGTTATATGTTAGAGTGACAAGAATAGAAGGAATTATTGTTCTGCTTTCCGTGGTCTGGGGTCATTTGCGTGGAATTCAGCACCAAGGACAGTGCCTCTTCCCCCATTCCCCGCCCGGCGCGATGGCCCTGACATAAGACATGAGAATTAGAAGGGTTCTCACAGAGTACAACTTTCACCCTCTGTTCAAGCCACTTCCCCCAATTTTTAGAGCCTGTCTGACCTCTGCTTGAGTACCTCCTGCAATAGGGGCTCTTACCACTCCCAGGTTGAGTCCTTTACATTGATGTATGGTTTGCACTTGGAGATGACACCTGCTCTTGAAAGTGAAGGAAGTCAGGGAAATGGTTATAGGGAGAAGAAGACTATAAACTTCTTTTAAAAATTATTAAATATTTGTGACATATAGAAAAACAGAGAAAATAATATTAAAAACACCTACTACCCAGACTGAAAAAATATTAAATTCACTGTATTTGTCTCAGAGCCTTTCTACAGAAAGAAAGTGTTACAAAAGTATTTACAGTGCCCTTTGTGCCCCTCCCTGATTCATTTCTCCTCCCTCCCTTCCTCCCCCAGAGGTAATCTGTACATTTGGAAAGATTCTTCAATCCACAAAGTTATGGCAGAACCAGAAAGGTTCCTGGAGACCTCCTTTTCCAATCCCCTCATTTGGCAGATGAGGAAACCAAGACCTGGCAGTAGGGCTAAAGATTCCAGTGGTGGTCCTAAGCCCTCTTAGGGTCATTATCTTCTCTTTACTTTCATCCCAGTCTTCGATGTGGAATGGAGTAGGACATGGATATATCTCTCCTACAGGTCTTTGGGTTGCCCATCTGCCATTTTAGCTTTCCACCCCAACTCAAAGATATCAAGCCACCCTCTGCTGCATGTGGAAATATCAGGGAAATCATAGTTGGAAGAATTCCTTGGCTTAGTAACCCTGTTTCCCATGTGAGAAATTTGAGTCATGGTAGAGATAACTGAATAATAAGAGATCAAATTGACTTGCCTTCTGGGGGTCTAGAATGAAATTGAGTGGAACAGGACTCCAGGTGATGGGGTACGGGGAAGAGCTTTGGCAAAGGGTGAGGCACACAAAAGCAGAGTCTGCCGGGAGCCTGGGTGTGAAGGGGTGCCTGGAGGGATGGGCAGTGGGAAGGTTGGTCCGCATGTGGAGGGCTTTGAATGCCGGGCCCTTGTGCATCTGGACTTAAGCCTCCAGTCACTGTGGAACTGCGGAAGGGCTCCATGCGGGAGGTGACCTCATCAGAGGTTAGGCAGAGGTGGCGTGAGAGAAGGGGCTGGAAGTGGGGCACCACTGGTTTGGATGCTTGTCGTCCCAATCTACAGCGACAAATGGCTGCTCTTTCTCCTGGTGCTGTTGGGTTATTTGGCAGATAACAGGGAACTCTCAGACCCCAGTGGCTCATCTTAGACCAGGTTCTCCTCCCAAACTTCCATTAAGCCACTCCCAGGAATAGATAATTTGTCTTCATGAGACGTGAGAAGAACATATCAAATAAGAGAAACTCCATGACCTGCTCTCACATGTCAGGGAAAAGGCAAGCAAAGCAGAATGTTTTTACTATTTGTTTCTGGCTCACATCTGTGGTTCAGCTCCGATGCTGTGGTAAAAACAGCCCTGGACTTCTGGAGACCAATTGCCCCTAGTTTATCATGTGACCTTGAACAAGTCAATTCCCCTTTCTGGGCCTCCAATCTTCACCTGCAGAAGGGGAGGGCTGGACTAGCTGATCATTAAGGTGCCTGCAGTTCTAATACTTTGTAACTGCATCCTCCTTTGCTAAGGGATTCTTTGCTCTGATTCCTGCAACTGGTCTGCTCAGCCCTGCTCCTTCATAATGATAACTGCTATAATTCATTGCCCATTTATCATGTTCTTGGCACTGTGCGAAGCCCTGTGTAATTGCATTTAATTACTACAGCTACCCTACCAGGTAGGTGCCATTATTGCTTTCATTTTACAGGTGGGAGAAACTGAGGCACAGAATGTGTTAGCAACTTGCCCAAGATCACCCTACAGAACCAGAACTTGAATCCAGGTCTGTCAGCCTCCATGGCCATGCTCCAAAGTCCTATGCCTTAATGCCCAGTCCCAAGCTCAGATCCAGGACAGGTCCCCATAGAAGTGCCGTCCAAGTTGTTTTTGGTCCACATGAAACCATAAGGGAGAACATTGTATGGGACTGTCCTGGGTTTTGTGAGCGACCAGACCACACCCCCACCTGGAGAGCTCAGCTGAGGAGCTTGTCTCCTGTTTGCTTGTTTTAATGCAATCATTCTCTCTCCCGAGCCTGAGTGATGACAGGCAGCCAGCTAGAACTAACTACAGTGTTAACTTTGCCTTGAAATCCTCCGCAAGCAACCCAGCTGGAGACAGCTTGAGCCATGAGCTCATTAAGCAATAGAAGCCTGTCTCCCTGCCACCTCGATGCAGGCGAGAAAACCTGTAACAGACCTGCTTTTACACTGAGTTCAAAGGAGCTGTGCTCACCCAATCCTGAACAAGTCACTTCCAGCCCCCATTCCACTCTACCCTCCCCATATTCAATTAGCTGCCAATTAGGCATGAGGGCTTCCCAGTCTCCTGCCAGCCCCTGACCTGGGACAGGAGAAGACCACAGAGCTCTGAGCCCAGGTTCAAAGGCATTTTGATTTTGCGCCTGAGTTTATCCTACTCCCTTCACTTGGGCTTGGCTTCCTTTGTAAGTGAAGTGCTTTGAAAGGAAAAGAAAAGAAAATTTCACACACCAGGGAGGCCCGCTGGGACCCCCTTTTGTTGAAACATCCAGTCCAGAGGGCCTCCCAACTGCCCTCCCACACATTTCCCAGCAGGTCCTGGGCATCAGCCTCACCGAACCTCCCGCTCCAACCCCTTTGGGTCCCAGACATCGAGGGGAAGGAAATGAGGGAGAAAGATGGGTAGGGTGAAGGAAAAGGGGGTGAGAGTGAGGAAAGAGGCAGCAAAGATTGAAATGGAGGCAGGTAGAGAGAGAGAGAGAGAGAGACCTCAGGGGGCAGCAGCTGCTAAGTCTCCTATCCTCCCAGAAGGAGGCCGAGTTACAGAATGAGGACCACCTTTGTAGTACTTAGGCTCCCAGGGAATCTAATTCTTGGTAGTGTGGCATCCCCTACCAGGGCTCTGGAATGCTGGGGCAGAGTCCCCTCTTGAACAACGTGTCCCCTCTTGTTCAGTTTCTCAGTGCTTCTTATCTTTCTCTTCTCCCTTACACCAGCCAGACAGGGCTGCTAGGTACAGATGTTCAGGTTGTGTACTGCATACAGCAGACAGAGAAACTTTTATGGGCAGCACCTGGTGAGTGTGGAGACTCCAGTCCTCCTAGCAGTCCCAGAGGAACCTCTCCTGCACATAGGTGGTGGCACCCACGGCCTGGAGGCTATTCCCAATTCTTATTCTTCCTAGACATGCCCTGAGGTCCCTTCTCTCCTGAGTTCTGAGGCCAAATTTTGGTCTCCACTGCCCAGCACTAACCTTGACAGGATTAGAGAACCTGCAGATACTCCAGTCAGACTCTCCTTTCCTGTTGTCTCCCCATTACACCCATGCCGACATCCCTTCCTCCGGGCCTTTGCTTATGCTGTCCTCTCTAGCCTGCCCGACTCCTCCCCTCGTATGCCTGCCTGAGTCCTCTCCTTCTTCAGGCCTCTCAAGTCCCATCTTCTCCATAAACCTTCCCAAGCCTGGGGCTACTTCTCTTCTAAGCACCTCAAGTTCAAGTGTGCTTTCACTTCTCCCTGGAAGTCACTTCCTTGACTTTTAGTGAGACTTTTTGTCTCTTTCATGTGTCCATGCCACCCCCAACCCCATCCACAGGTTGTGAGGACCCAAGGGCAGGAGCCAGGTCATCTTTTTATCCCCAGCTCTTCTAACCATTTCTTATGTTTGTTGATGAATTATTCATTGAATCAACCAACATTAATATTGAGTGACTGATACATACCAGACAGCATGTTAGGTACTATGTATACAGTGGGAAATAAAACAGACTTGGTCTCTGCAGCAGCCAGCCTTTAGCTGTGACAAATACTTGTCACTCTGCCTTGGGTGAAATACACAGAGTGAGCACAAGGTGCCTGAGAGCGGATGCCTGGCCAGCAGCCCTCAGCCGGGGCAGGACCGAGAGGCTAACGGGTGATGCCCGGCTGGCTGCCTTGCCCCTTGATTGGGATAACTCTAAGCAGAGCTCTTCACTGACTCCCCAAGGTTCGGGTGGAATAAGCTCAAGCTATGCTTCATCTCCCTTCCCTTTCCCATGAAGTCACCTTAGAGTCTGCTTCTGGGAAGTACAAACCAAACTCCTCCCTGAAGGAGATTACAGCCAGGTGATGATAATAATGACCTATTATGAATTCAGTTAATAATGCGGCTACTTAATCAGTTCACCCTTACACATGACATGATGCCTCAGTTGATGACTTTGTGGATTCATTTATCTATCTCCACACGTTCTTTTTTTTTTCTCTCTTTAATATGAAATATTTTATTTATTTATTTATTTTGAGAGGGCATCTCTCATATTTATTGATCAAATGGTTGTTAACAACAATAAAATTCTGTATAGGGGAGTCAATGCACAATCATTAATCCACCCCAAGCCTAATTCTCAACAGTCTCCAGTCATCTGAAGCATAACGAACAAGTTCTTACATGGTGGACAAATTCTTACATAGTAAATAAGTTTTTACATGGTGAACAGTGCAAGGGCAGTCATCACAGAAACTTTCGGTTTTGATCACACATTATGAACTATAAACAATCAGGTCAAATGTGAATATTCATTTGATTTTTATACTTGATTTATATGTGAATCCCACATTTCTCCCTTATTATTATTATTATTATTATTTATTTTTTTTAAATAAAATGCTGAAGTGGTAGGTAGATGCAAGATAAAGGTAGAAAACATAGTTTAGTGCTGTAAGAGGGCAAATGTAGATGATCAGGTGTGTGCCTATGGACTAAGTATTAATCCAAGCTAGACAAGGGCAGCAAAACATCCACGGATGCAGAAGATTTCTCTCAAAACAGTGGGGTGAGGTTCTAAGCCTCACCTCTGTTGATCCCCAATTTCTCACCTGATGGCCCCCCTGCAACTGTGCCTGTCTTAGGTTGTTCCTCCCTTGAGGAATCTTACCCATCTCTGGCTAACCAGTCATCTTCCGGGGCCATACAGGGAAATGTAAAGTTGGTAAGTGAGAGAGAAGCCATATTGTTTGAAAAGGTTAGCTTTTTACTTCTTTGCAGATTTATGCCCTGTGGCTTCTATGCCCAGCATTTGTCTTGAGGTATCTTTACCACTTGGAAGAATTATGATACTTGGTAATTTCGATATGAGGCACGAATTCTACTTAAGGGTTGTAGTTAGGAAGGAAGAAGAAAAGCTATAGAAGTAGCAGACAGAAGAAAACATGGGAAGATTGATTATTTCTTCAACATATCTTCTTGCAGTATAACGTAAGCATGTATAGGTTTTAAACTACTAATTAAATTGCGTACACACATTAACATAATAGGAATACAACTACATAACCAAAGCAGACCTACAATTACCAGCCATCTTCAGTGAAACCAAAAAAACCAGTTAGGCACCCTAGGCATTTGTAAAAACTTACCAATAATATGATGGATATTGTCTAACTGAATTTGAATAGTTTGAGAAAAATCAGACAAGTTAAAACAACACATTCCTGGGAACTGTTCACATCCCATATGTTCTTTTAACAGTAGATAGTCTATAGTCGCAAGATTTTGGAGCGCTACAACTTGCACTTCTCCTAATTCTTGGTTGAGTTCCGACGGTATAGATCCAGTCAAATTTGTTCTTTTACTGTATGCACAGGCCAGCTTAGATATCTCCTTCTTCATTCCAATGGCAAGTCCAGGAACCGGTGGGATGAATGCAGCTACAACTGCAACAGCGCCAGGATCTTTGTTGAAGTTTTTTGATGATCATCTTCTGGAATGACTCTTCCAGAGAATGTTGATGTTGGAAGTTCTTCTTCATATTGTATCTTAATTCGTTTTCTGGGTAGGCAAATTAGGCTTTGATCCTCTGTATAAACACAAATAAACCCTTTGCCCACACTTTGATATGCCCTTTATACCATTGTGAAGAACTTATTGGAGATCACCACACAGGAACTGCTTTTTTTTTTTTTTAAGAGAAAGGAATATTATCAGAAAAATGTATTTCCATAGCTGATCATCTGACACCCTTTAAATGATCAAAATTAAGGATATTTAAAGCATGCATTAATCGTTGATTTGCAGTTAGTTTTATCCTATCAGGGAGTAATCCCCCTTTTCTTTTTTTTTTTGTTATCATTAATGTACAATTACATGAAGAATATTATGTTTGCTAGGTTCTCCCCTATACCAGGTACCCCCCACAAACCCCTTTACAGTCACTGTCCATCAGCATAGCAAAATGTTGTAGAATCACTACTTGTCTTCTCTGTGTTGTACAGCCCTCCCCTTTCTCCCACCCCTCCATTATGCATGCTAATCATAATACCCCCTTTCTTCTTCCCCCGCCCTTATCCCTCCCTTCCCACCCATCCTCCCCAGTCCCTTTCCCTTTGGTAACTGTTAGTCCATTCTTGGGTTCTGTGATTCTGCTGCTGTTTTGTTCCTTTAGTTTTTCCTTTGTTCTTATACTCCACATATGAGTGAAATCATTTGGTATTTCTCTTTCTCGCTTGGCTTATTTCACTGAGCATAATACCCTCTAGCTCCATCCATGTTGTTGCAAATGGTAGGATTTGTTTTCTTCTTATGGCTGAATAATATTCCATTGTGTATATGTACCACATCTTCTTTATCCATTCATCTACTGATGGACACTTAGGTTGCTTCCAATTCTTGGCTATTGTAAATAGTGCTGTGATAAACATAGGGGTGCATCTGTCTTTTTCAAACTTGAGTGCTGCGTTCTTAGGGTAAATTCCTAGGAGTGGAATTCCTGGGTCAAATGGTATTTCTATTTTGAGCATTTTGAGGAACCTCCATACTGCTTTCCACAATGGTTGAACTAATTTACATTCCCACCAGCAGTGTAGGAGGGTTCCCCTTTCTCCACAACCTCGCCAACATTTGTTGTTGTTTGTCTTTTGGATGGTAGCCATCCTTACTGGTATGAGGTGATACCTCATTGTGGTTTTAATTTGCATTTCTCTGATAATTAGCGATGTGGAGCATTGTTTCATGTGTCTGTTGGCCATCTGTATTTCTTTTTTGGAGAACTGTGTGTTCAGCTTCTCTGCCCATTTTTTAATTGGATTATTTGTTTTCTGTTTGTTGAGGTGGGTTAGCTCTTCATATATTTTGGACGTCAAGCCTTTATCAGATCTGTCATTTACAAATATATTCTCCCATACTGTAGGGTACCTTTTTGTTCTATTGATGGTGTCTTTTGCTGTACAGAAGCTTTTCAGCTTAATATAGTCCCACTTGTTCATTTTTGCTGTTGTTTTCCTTGCCCAGGGTATCTCCACATGTTCTTGAAGGGTCTGTTGAATAGTGCTGAGCATCTCCTACTTGCAAGTCACTGAATAAAATACTTTTGCACTGTATCCTGACCATAACCCTCTAAGGCATGTAAGAACCCCATTTGATAGGTCAGATGAGGATGCTAAGCTGTAAGGGATACGGTAGCTTGCCCAAGGTCACACAGAGTATAAAAGGCACAAATGGGATTCAAACCCAGGTCTGTGTGGTTCCAAAGCTCAGGGGCCAGATGGGTGAGCATCTACCTCAATACAAGGCAAATAAGCAGTAGGCACAGTGAATTTAGAATGAGGTGGGGAGCAGGAAGGTCCCCAAAAGGGCTTCTGAGGAGGAGGCATTTAATCTGAGCCTTACTAGATAAGGGGATTTCAGGAGATGGAGAAGCCCTTCCCCTGGGCGGGGGCTGCAGAGCCTTGCGGAGTAATTCCCATATGGAGAAGGAGAGGTGCTCTGGAGGAGGCTGAGTGCCCCCAGACAAAATGAGGGATACTAGGCCCAGGCCACTTTTGCTAAATTAAGCTCGTTAGATTCCCTCTGAGGTCCCAGGCCCATAAGTGCTCCAGGGATGTTCCAGAAACATAAAATGTAGATGGCTGCTTAATGAAGCCCACCTGCCACTGCCTGCTCTGGGCCTCCCTCGCCTGTAGTCATCAGAAATCCCAAGGTCAGTAACCCCATCCCGTTTGCTCCTGTGCTGGCTGGCTTCCTCACCAGGTAAGTGACTGGACCCTCGGGTCTGGGGTGGCCCTAGCCTTCCCCACACACCCAAGTCTCCTCCTCATGGTTCCCAGCTGCACAAAGGGACCCACCACTGCTGGGGGCAGCCCTCTCTCCTCTCCAGCCTCTGATAAGTGCAGCACCCATGTTTAGTGATGGGTGAGACAGGCCTCAAGAGTCAATGCTTGGCACTCAGAGACCTAAATAACAGAAAGGGAAACCATATTTAGCAAGGCCTCCACCTCCTCTGGTGGGGGAGGTGAGGCACATCATTCATGAGATGATCTCAGCTTGTGTACAACCGTCAGCACACTTTCTGAACGACTTGGATGCCTGTGCACACTGAGCTGCCCCGACTGAGTCTCCACCCCATTCATCCCCCATGCCCAGCTGTTTCCTGCCTGGCACAGGGTGGGGGGTAAGGGTGAGGGCCACCTCCCTGGCACCAGCAGTGCTGTACACAAATCTGTGGAGTGGAAGGGCCGCCCTGTCACTCTCCTCTAAGCCATCAGGATGATGATGGACTGCAGAGTGGAACCGTGTCCCTGACCATGTCCCTCCTGGACCAGGGTGGCAAGTCCTGTCCACAGTGAAGTCCTGCTCCATTACTTTCATCAAACCATAGTAGAGCCCTGCAGGTGCTTCCCATTGCTTTTAGAATCAAAGCCCAGCTCCGCGCCATGGCCACATGCAGTCTGGCCCTGTCTACCTCACCTGGAGCCCTGTCCCTTTCTCATTTCCTTCCACCTGTGCTGCCCGCTTCAGTGCCTTGGCTCTGCCAAGCCTTTCCCCACCTCAGGACATTTGCCCGTGCTCTTGATTCAACCTGGAAGCCTCTTACCTCCTGCTCTTCTCACAACTGCCTCCTCATTCTTCGGCTCTCGGCATAAATGCCACCTCCTTAGAGAGGCCTTCCCTCACCTCCCAACTGAAAGGCGGCTCCTGTCTTTGTTCTCCATCCAGCTCTTATTTGCACCTTCACACCCTTACTGCAACTTACAGTCACAGATTTACTTGTTCATTCACTCCTTTGTGTAGTGAATGTTTATTACGCCTCTCCTCTATGCCAGACACTGTTCCAGGCACTGGGCATGAAGCAGAGAATAAAACAGGCCCTGCCCTCCTTAAGCTGACACTCTAGTGGGAGTCTCAGATAATGAACAAAGAGGTGGGAATAAATATATTGACACAGTGATTACATAATATCAGGTAGCATAAATTCTCAAAAGAAAAAGTAAAGCCGGGCGTTTGGGGGAGAGAACTTAGAAAGGATCTTTGAAAGGCCCAGGCAGGCCCTGAGGAGGGACAGTTGGAGCAAAGGCTGAAATGGAGGCTTTTATTTGCTTATTTAAGCTAAATTAAGCCTCTCTCTGCTGCTAGACTGTTAGCTCCAGGAAGGCACCATGGGGGCTTTGTTCCCTACATATCCCCAGTGCCTGGCACATAGTAGGCATTCAGTAAAGTTTTATGGAGTGAAAGAACAGACAGCTAGCTACCCAGACCCCTACCGCTGCAGCACTAGTGCCTTTCCCTGGCTCCATAGACCCCACAAGCAGCTGGTTCCTGTCCTTCCGTAATAACTCTCCATAGACAGGAAGGGCATTTGTCACTCGCACACAGGCCTCCTCGCTGCAGGGGAAACCAGAGGGCCTTGCCCAACAGTGACAGAGAGAGTGTCCTCTGACTGGCAGGCCCGGTGGGGAGCTGCTCTCAAAGTCCCTCCCTAGGCAGGGACAAATGGGCCATGACAAAGATGAAACAAACCGCAAGGCAGAGCTGAGCAGGAGGCCCCAAATACCAAAGACACGTGGCTTCCTGCTGAGTGGTAGGTGCTGTGGCAGGTGACCCCACTGGGGAATCAGTGCCACGGAGGCGGGTGGGGACAGAGCCTGAAGACCTAGAGTCTCGACCCTCCTGCTAACTAGACCCATGCCTGGGCAAGCTGCTTCACTTCCCTGGGCCTTGGTGTCTCCGCCTGAGCAATGGGAATGCTTGTCTTTGCTTTGATGACCTATAGGCATAGAGGTGATTTGGAAAGTCAAAGTGCACAGATAAACAGGGTAATTCCAAATAACAAGTTAATTGTACAAGGACTTGGAAGAATGGTTGTATAAAGTGAGACAAATGTGCATTTGTTGTCTTTGCTGTGAAAATTCCTTTTATGCCTGATATTCAGAGGGAGCCTGTGAGCAGAAATTCAGAGCGCACGCACGTGCTCCAAGATGCCACGCTTGGCTCCCTCCTTCGGATTCGCTGTTCTCCGCATCCCCGAGTCTCTGTCTCACATTGTTCCTCCAGGTCACTCAGAAGGCTCAGTATGTGTGAGGTGGAAGGACTCTTGGGGCTCATCTAGGGCCACCCTCCTTACTTTACAGTGGGGGGCCTCATGTCCAAACAGGGGATGTGATTTGCCTAGGCCCACACAGATAGTCTGCGGGGGGCCTGGACTGTAAGTCTGGTGTTCCGAACCGCCCAGGTGGGGCCAGAGGCAGGCAGGGGACGGAGGGGAGAGGCTTCCCCGTGACTCTGGCAACATCTGGCTGCTCTCCTTAGGCAGGATATTCTCTCTCTGTGTCTGTTTCCTCATCTGAAAATGGAGGTCACAGGAAAGTTAGGAGGGTTAAATAAGATTCTACTTGTAAAGAGTTCATACAATGCTTCACCAATAACAGGGTTCACTGGGTGTTAGCTGCTCCTGGCCTGGCCAGAACAACAGGTACCAACAGAGCCACACGGCCATTCTGCTCGCTGGGTGCCTGCTCTGCCAGTTAGGAAGTATTTTTAATGTCATCCTTGGTTATGTTCATCATTCCCAAGCTCCTCATTTCTTAGGCAGCACAGCAAAGCCTGGGAGTCTGCAGGACTTCCCAAGGGAGACGGGGAGGGCAGAAATGTCACCCAGCTGATGTGCAGCAAAACTACCTAGAACCTGTCTTGGTTTGTCCTTCGTCCCTCCTCTGAGCTGGGCTCTGGCCCAGTGCCACCCAGAGTAGTCTATGGGCCAGACGTCCAAGAGTCATGACTGGCCAGTGTGGGGAAGTTGGGGTTCCTATGGCCAGGATCGTCACTGAACTTAAACCACTTGGTGATGTAACTGGCCTGTTGCTGGGCTACAGCTTCCACACCTTTAGGCAATAAGCTATTATTGCACTATAGAGAGAGCTCGGCCCAGTGCTCTGGGCAGAGGCATAAACCCTTTCACCCCAAGAATGTTCTACTGTCATTTCTTTGGTCACACTGAGTCCATAGTGAACTTGCCTGGGGCTGAAACCCATTGGCAGCATAGCCAGTTATAAGTCAGACACTGGGGGTAAGTGTTTAGAGAGTTAGAGCAACTTTGACATTGCTCTGCCAGCCAGACCCAGGTTTGGTGGAAAACTCCACTAAACAGGCACCGCTGAGTGTGGATGTTGTCCCCGTCTCCTGTGAGTCCCATCTGCTGTGACCTGTATGTAGATTGAAGAACAGGAAAAGCTGGTCCTTCCCCGTGGCTAGTTTGAGAAGTGGTCTAGTCTTCCTTCAGTGAAACAAACTCCTCCACCTTCCTCCCAGGCCATCTTGCAGCCAGGCTGTGTGCATCCCTCTTTCCACCCTCAATTCCTGTCTTGTCTGAGGGTTTCAGCCCCAGGCAAGTTCACTATGGATTCGGTGAGACCGAGAAATGACAATGGAATGTTTTTGGGGTAAAAGGGTTTAAAACCCGGCTTTGCTCTCCTGGCGGTAGGTGGAGCGTTGGATTTCGTCCGTAATCCTCCTTCGTCTCTGCCTCCTCCCAGGGCACTGGGCAGAGCTCTTCATGTAGTGACTTAGTAATAGCTTATTGCCCACGGATGTGGAAACAGCAGCCTAGCAGCAGAAAAAGGTCTTTTTAGATCCTCTGCCCATTTCTTAATCTGTTACTTGTTTTTTTTGTTGTTGAGTTGTATAAGTTCTTTACATATTTTGGATATTAACCCCCATAAGATGTATGATTTGCAAATATTTTCTCCCATTCAGTAGGTTGCCTTTTCACTTTAGTATTTGGTATTTCACTCAGCTTTTTTCACTCTGCAGAAGCTTTTTTGTTCAATGTTTTCCCATTTGTTTATCTTTGCCCTGTTTCCCTTGTCCTGTCTCATTCACAAAAACATCACTAAGACCAGTGCTAAGAAGCTTACCACCTATGCTTTCTTCCAGGAACTCTATGGTTTCAGGTCTTACATTCAAGTATTTAATCCGTTTTGAGTTATATTTGTGTATGTGGATATAAGACAGTGGTCTAGTTTCATTCTTTTGCACATGGCTGTCCAGTTTTCCCAACAATGTTTGTTGTAGACACTGTCCTTTCCCCATTTGCATGTTCTTGTCTTCTTTGTTATAAATTATTTATCTGTATATGTGTGTGTGGCTTTATTTCTGGACTTTCAATTCTATTCCATTGACATGTGTGTCTATTTTTGTACCAGTACCCAACTGTTTGGATTACCATAGCTTTGTAGTATAGTTTGAAACCAGGGAGTGTGGTACCTCCAGCTTTGTTCTTTCTCTAGATTGCTTTGGCTATGAGATCTTTTGTGATTCTGTACAAATTTCGGAAGTATTTGCTCTAGTTCTATGAAATATGCCATTGGTATTTTTGTAGGGATTATATTCAATCTATAGATTGCCCTGAGTAGCGCAGACATTTCAACAATATTAGACCAGTCCAATCCAAACACAGACTTTTAAAGGCAAAAATGGTCTTAGAAATTGGGTTTTCACATAACCTCCTACCCTTTAGCTGCTTAATCCTTTGTCCTTATGTAAGAACCAGCAGAAAATTAAGCAGCCCTAGAGCTGTGGAAACGGAAGGTCCAGAGCCTCTGTCATGGTCTCAACCCCTACCTCAGGCTTAGGACCCCTTTGGACTCCATGGGCCCCAGCTTGACACCCACTCATCTGAAGTAATCCTGTCTCTTTGCCAAGGGAGATGCTGAGGCCTGAAAAGGTGGTACCTTACTCGAGGCCTGTGACAGAGCCAGAGAGTCTCTTTGTACCAGACCAGACGTCACTATTTGAAGGAAGTTGGAGTGAAGGGGAATGACAGGGAAATGGTAGACAAGGTTGTAGAATGAGTACAGTGAGGAGTGTTTCCCTCATGGGAAACGGGCTTGGACCCCATGACCTTCCATGGCCTTTCCTGCTATGACTGTGAGTTCATTGCCCCCAGAACCCGCAACCGAGGGCCCCTCTCCTATACTGCAAAGCTTCACCAAATTACTTTTGATCCTCAACTACCCCCTTCCCTCCCCAGGCTGGGGTTTGCTCAGGAGCTTTGCAAAGGAGGTGAGGGGTGGGCCATGCTGCTGAAGAGACTGGGTAGCCCCCTGGTAGGTCTGTGGTGTCTTTGCCAGCTGCCTTTGAAAGGCTCTTCCAAAGAGGCAACTCCTTTGTGCACAGACATGATTTATGAGGCTTTCTAGGCAAATTGTGGAGATAAATGGTCTTTGGGGCTGGCAAACTTCAAAGGCAGCAGTGCAGGCAGATCTAAGCGAGTGGGGCAGCAGGAGCTGGGCTCTCAAGACAAGCCCGTGGAGGAGGGGGAAGATTTGTGAGCAGAGCTGAGGGCAGACTAGCTCCAGCCAGCCCCTGGGTCCATTAGGGGCAGCCCCCAGCTTACCTCGCACCTGAGCCTCGTTGTCCCTGTTGCTAAGGTGCATGACACGGAAGTGCTGGGCCATTGAGGTGCATTTATCCCAGAGACAGTGCAGCCAGGGCAGAGGTTTTAAGGGTGCAGAGGGGTGGTGCATGGGTTCTGACTTGGATACCAGAAGAGAAAGGAGAGAGAGTGTGAGGAGCCGGTAGAATCTGCACCAGCCTCTATGCTCAGCATGGCCCAGAGACTTGGCAGGGGTCCTGGGGTCTCGCCCTCCCCTGCCGCCCACTGATGACCTGCACAGCTTCCTTCCCTCTGTGTGTCTCAAAAGCCTCTTCCATACGAGGAGAGCAAAGGTGTAAAGGAACTCCGACATACCAGCTCTGCTGTGCCTCCAGCCCAGTACTCTGGGGTTCAAGGCCCCTTTGTTAAATGTCCCCATTTGAGAAAAGGGACAGAGATCATGGGGGCTGTAAAGTCATGAGCAAGCCACCTAACCACACCTAACCTGGATTCCTTATTCTGTAAAATGGGGATAATTATAACTACCCTAAGGAGTCATGGCTTGAGTTGAGCAAGTTAGTCCTGGCAAGTTGTCTTTGCCGTCACCTGGCCATGCAATACTGTGGCCTTCCACACCAGTGCCGTCCCTGTGAGGGACTTCGATAAATTTGATTTCCACACCTTTGCATCTCCTCTGTCCAAAAGCCGGTTGAACACACACTCTTCCTCCTCTGACTCCCAGGTCTGCTAATTGCCACTTGGATATTAAGAGATAACTGCGGTATTAATAGCTGATCACACCTCATGATGTCACTGAGCACCGACCTCACCCCTGCACACACACACCCCTACACATAGATGATGTGCATTTCCTAGGGGATTCCTGCAGACCCTGAGGAATGGAGTCCTAGTGATGAAATGCCAGGCAGACTCAGCCATATCTTGAAGTAAGGCCCCAGTGCTGGTGTCCAGATGCGTCCATCCACAGAGAGGTGCTGGGGTGACCGATCTGCTGTGAATGCTCTGATCTGCTGAAGTGACTCTCTGATCTGTTTCGGAGTGACTGCCTTTGCTCAGGCCACTATACTCTACCCGCTGGCCTTATTCTCTCCTCCTGCCCTGCTACCCTGAACCCCTGCGGCTCCCAGGCATCCTGACCATGGCCTGACAGTGAGCATACACCCCAGTTGTAACTGCCCCAGCGACAGCTTGCCTGGGACCCCTCCCGTCACTCCGTGTTCTGGTGGGCCTGTGTTTCTCATTTGCTGGTCTGTTTTGCAAACTGACCCTTGAATATAATAGGTGTTCTCAGTGAGACCTATTGCTTGACAAGTGAATAATTCATCTCCTGAAATCTGGTGTGGTGGGATGGAATGAGCCCTAGATCAACATGGACAGCTAGTTTCAAATCTGCCTCTGCAATGTATTAGCTGTGTGGCTGTGGGCAAGTCACTTGGCCTCTCTGGCCCAGTTTCCTGACCTATAAAATGTGTTTAAAGATGACCTGTTTAAAGCCTAGGAGTAAGAAAGCCACTCTCTGACTCTCAACTCTGCCTTTTGCAGTCAGTGATTTTGTCCCCAGGGGGACATTTGTCAATATCTGGAGATATTTTGGTTGTTAGTTTTAGATGGGAGTGTCCTACTGGCTTCCAGTGGGCAGAGGCCAGGGGGCTGCTGAACACCCTACAGTGCACAGGACAGGCCCCACAACAAAGAGTTTTCTGGCCCCAAATGTCAATTGTGCCAAGATTGAGAAACGCTGGGTTAGTTGTTTAATGTGTCTGTGAACCTCAGTTTTCTCAGCTGAAAAATGAGGTAATAATCCCACCTCGTATGATTTTGCTCAAATCATCTCTGGAACCAGGGAAGGTCTGAATGAACGGCTCATGTTTAGTAAGAGGATTAAATGACATAACCCATGTGAGACCATGGCTAGTGCACAGTAGGCTCACAGGGTGGGGGCTTTGTCCTGCGTGGATGTTTGCCCCTCCATCCCTGCCGCCCTGGGAGCGGCATGTGGGACGGGAGGTGCAGCTGCAGTCCCTGCAGCCACTGTGAATCCCGCCTCCTCTCGGAGGCCTAAGGGAGACAGAGATAGCGTGGTTAAATAACACAGAGTAAGTAACATGTGTAATAAATAGATCACTAAGAGCTAATGATACATCATTATAGTCCTGTGCTGTCAGCATCTTCTAGGCTTAGGGACTGTGTCAGGAGATTTGGATTTTAATCTACGGCACCTTGGTCTATTAATATTTAATTCCACCAATCTAAGTGGTGGAAAGATAGGAAGCTGAGCAATGGCTCCGTTCAGAGCCTAGGTAACCACCTCGAATTTTTCTTTTCTGCACAAGGACAAACGTACCTCCCACCCTGTCCCTTCAGGCCTGTTTCTCAAGTGGGGACATTTAACAACAGAGCATAGATATGACACAGTATCAGGGCTGAACAAGACCCCAGCATTTGCCTACTGGTGTTTTTCAATGAGGACACCACCAGCATTTGGAGAACATGGTTCTTCATTGCGCAGGACTGTCCCCGATCATCTGTGGCAACCTAATTTTCCCCTCCCTCCATTTCCAGATGCCATCTTGGGGAGGGTGACCTATTCCAAACAAGAACCACTGATCCAGATCACATTTTACAGATGTGAACAGTGGCCCAGAGAGGGAAGGAGGCTGCCCAAGAGTGCACAGCTTTGGCTGAGACTCACCCTTCGACGCTCCCTCAGAATTGCAGCCTAGGCCTGAAAAGAGTGGAGGTGCTCAGCTTGAGAATTTGCTTGTGCTTTTATTGGGGCAAGTCAGTTGACAAACGGCCTTGCTCACTTGGAAGTCACTTTATTTATCAGCTGGAGAGGTTTCGGGCCACTGCCGCTCTATCTCTGCCTCCGTGCCTGCTGCTTTGTAACGCAGGAGCGATTCCATGAGCTGTCAGCTCCCCCTACTTCCTTCTTGGGAGTGTGGTGGGGGTGCGGCAGGGGAGCAGACCAGGGGGCATGGGCCAGTCCCAGGAGGCGCTCTGACTACTCAAGCTTTTCCACTGCTCAAAGGGATTGGGAGGGCTTGGCCCCACCTCCAGGGCAACTCAGGGTCAGTCAGCGGACTCTGGGTTCGTTTCTCCCCCTCGATCTTCATGCCCTCCTCCTTGCTGAGTCTTAGGATTCCCATCTGTGCAATGGGAAGAACCATCCAGCTCTCCCTGCCAGATGCCCAAGCATGAGTGTTTTCAGACCTGCCAGTGTGATGCTAATGTACAGTCAGGCCCAGAACCACTGTCTGAGGAAGGAAACTCCCATGAGCAGCCGGAGGGCTCGTTAGTCTCTGGAGAAGGACAAGCCAGGCCAGCGCGGCTGACAACTCTTCCTGGGCCCAGTCTGGGCTGGACGCCGCGTGAGGCTGGGTGCCCAAGGGGGACAGACGCAGCTACAAACAAGGACACATCCTAAGGCCCCCTGCTGCAAACCACGGAGACTCCTCGGCTAACACAGGAGGTCAGACACAAGGCACCAAATCCTGTTTGTGTAGAGGTGGTGACAAAACAATGGTCAGCCGAGTTATTTGTTCCTAAAGAGAAAATTAAAGAAGGCAAAAAACCTTGTAGGTATTTTTTTTACCTGTAATACATGGTCTTCAGGACTCAAAAAGATGCTATATACCAATGTTCACAGTAGTATTATTCACAAGAGCCAAAGGGTGGAAACAGCCCAGGCGTCCATCAGTGGATGACGGATAAAGACAGTGTGGCATATTTAGACCATGGAATCCCACAGAGCCATCAAAAGGGACGAAGTACCGCTACATGGTACAACCTGAGCGAACCTTGAAAACATTATGTGAAGTAAAATAAGCCAGACACAAAAGGCTAATATTGTATGATTCCACTTCGATGAACTCTTTAGAATAGACCAATTCAGAGAGACAGAAAGGAGCTTAGAGGTCGCCAGAAGCAAGAAAGGAATGGTGAGTGATGGCTTGTCAGTCACAGCGTTTCTGTTTGGGGTGACGGAAAAGTCTGGGGACTGTGGCCATGGCTGCACCATGCTGGGCATGTGATCAGTGCCACTGAATTAATTATTCACTAATGGCAAAGTGTATGTTACATATATTTTATCACAATAGAGGATATTCTAAATAAAGGAATTGTCTTAACGGAAGAGAATAAAATTATGGGGAAAAGGGCCAGGCATGAAAAACCTGGGCCCTACGGCCATCATTCACAGGTAAACCAATCCCTGAATGTGTGAAAGGCATGTGTGAAAAATGAGCCTCTGCCTTCTCATCTCTTTGTGAATTGTCCAAGGTGGCTTTTTAAGTGCTGGGAGGCTGCCAATATCCCCTGTCCCTCTTCTGTCAACACCAGACCACAGCCAGTAGGACAGCAGGGGTTAGGAACTCAGTAGCCCAGTACTCCCCAGCTGTGTGACTTTGAACAAGTTATTTAACCCCGCTGGGCCTCTGTTGCCTGATCTGCGAAACAAAGATAATCGCTTCCACCGCCAATGGGTGTGGGAGCAGTAAATGCTCCCGGAGCTCACTAGGCCTGGGACGCAAAATCTGAAGAGGGCAGCTGGAGATGCACCGGCTGGGGGGGCATGCGTTGGCCAGCCCAAAGGAACAAAACAAGCCAGGCCACATGCTTCTACGTGCCCCTAAAGCCCTCACTGGCTGGCCAGAGGAGACACATCCGCTTGAAATATCCGCCAAGCCAAGTATAATTAGGAAGAAGCGTCTGTGACAGGAAAAATCAAGTGTGTATGGGGGTGACATTCCAAGACCAGATTGGGAGAAGTTTGTGATTATCTGTGAAGGAAGGCAAAGTCCTGTTGTAATTTTAATGAAGGTAGTTTTTATTCACCTTAAACAGGGTAGATAATTGGCTTACTGTAGCTCTGCCTCATTTCCCTGTCAGTGCTGGGGAAGGAGGTGTTTCAAAGTGGGTTTTCTAGATAACTGAAGCTCATCCCTGTGAACCCTAACATTTTTTCATTTAATCACTCTGAGAGGAAAGTTATACGGAATGGGTTACACACTTCTCTGCTTCCTTAATCAGAATGTTCCCTAAACTGAATGTAACCTCTTGCTGTCAATTTGGATATGAGGGACTACTTGTTTCTAAATTTATGGCCCTGAGTTGCTTTGCTTTTTAAGTCTACAAATGTTTTTCTGCTTACTTGCATGGTTTCCTACTGTGACATAAAACTCTTTCTGCATATTTTTAGGAGTCCTGTAAAACACAAATGCACACAAGCAGACACATACATCCACATGTGTGTACACACACACTCACACTGAGAACCCAGATGGTCAGGATTCATAAAACTGTGTTTGCACGAGCTTCCCCAGTGCCCCCATCACCCTTAGTATTGAACTTGCACAGCGCACCATAAATGCTGCTCCAGTGTTCTTGTCCCCATGAGAGCATACACTCCAAAAGGGCGCGACACCTCTGGCATTAGTAGGTGGTTGGCAAATGTTTGTTGCCAAGCAGAAGAATGGAAACACCAAGTGTTAGTGTGCCAGGCAGTGGTAAGTGAATGGGTTTCAGATGCCTTCCAGCATGTCCCTTAGGTGCCTCAGACTCAATGACCAAAGCTAACTTCATTCTCTGTCCCCAGTATTTGCTGTTCCCCTTGTGTTTGTCATAAAGAGTGTAGCACCAATATCCACCATTTTCGGTGGTGGAGCAATCTGGAGCCAGACACCTGGACCTGCCCTTGACTATAACCTTGGGCAATCACTCTCTCTCTGACCCTTTATTTCCCCATCTGTAAAATGAGGAATAATAGTTTTAGATGTCACAAGTTAGCATTTAAAATGTGGTTGCCACTATTATTACAACAGAGTCACATCATATGTACTTTCAATGTATGGGAATTCAGCTGTGTTCTTGGCAACAAAAACAGAGAGAGAAATGATACTGGAGGCGATCCTGCTAGCTTTTCCACTCATGAGTATGACCCAGAGAGGGTGAGGTTGGAGATGCCAATCGGTGCTCAGTCACTGTCTGTCCTGTGAGCCTGTTTCAGTGTGAATGAGATTGTTCCAATATAGACTTGATTTTTTTAATTGAAATTTAATTGACATATAACATTAGTTTTAGGTGTGTAATATGATTTGACATTTTTATATATTGCGAAATGATCACCACAATGAATCTAGTTACCATCCATCACCACACGTAGTTACAAATACTTTTTGTTGTGATGAGAATTTTTAAGATCTACTCTCTTAGCAACTTTCAAGTATTATTAACCATAGTCACCATGCTGTACATTACATCCCCAGGACTCACTTATTTTATAACTGGTAGTTCATACCTTTTGATCCTCGTCAGCTATTTCACCCACTCCTCATTCCCCACCTCTGGCAACCACCAATCTGTTCTTTGTATCTATGTGTTGGGTTTTTGTTTGTTTGTTTTTTAGATTCCACATGTAAGTGAGATCATATTTGTCTTTCTTTAACTTAATTTCACTTAGCATAATGCCCTCATGCTCCATCCATGTTGTCACAAATGGCAAGAGTCCTTTCTTTTGGGGGGCCAAATAATATTTCATTGCTTTTATATGCCATTTTCCTTCTCCATTCATCTATTAATGGACACCTAGGTTGCTTCCGTGTCTTAGCTTTGTAAATAATGCTGCAGTGAGCATGTGTAAGGGTGGGTATATATCTTTTCCTGTTGGCATTTTATTTTCTTTGGATAACTACCCAGAGGTGGAATTGCTAAATCATGTGATAGTCCTGTTGTTTATTTTTTGAGAAACCTCCACAGTGGCTGCACCAATTCACATACCAACCAACAGTGCACGAGGGCTACCTTTCCCCGTGGCTGTTGGCCCTCTCTATGTCTTCTTTGGAAAATGTCTATTCAGGTCCTCTGCCCATTTTTTAATTGGGTTGTTTGGGGTTTTTTGCTATTGAGTTGCATGAATCCTTTATATATTTTGGATTTTAACCCTTAGTCAAATATGATTTGCAAATATTTTATCCCGTTTGGAAGGTTGCTTTTTCATTTTGTTAATGGTTTCCTTGGCTGTACTAAAAGCTTTTTATTTGTAGTAGTCCCACTTGTTTATTCTTGCTTTTGTGGCCTTTGTTTTTGGTGTCGAATTAAAAATTCATTGCCAAACCAATGTCAAGGAGCTTATGGCCTATGTTTCTTCTAGGAATTTTATGGTTTGGGGTCTTACATTCAAGTCTTTAATCCATTTTGAGTTTCTTTTTGTTTGGTGTAAATAGATGTCTCTTTTCATTCTTTTGCATGTGGCTGTCCAGCTTTCCCAACACCATTTGTTGAAGAGACTGTCTTTTCCCTATTTATATTCTTGTCTCCTTCGTCATAAATTAACTGACTGTATATGTGTGAGTTTATTTCTGGAATGGCTGTTCTGCTCCATTGATCTATGTGTCTGTATTGAGTACCATACTGTTTTAATTACTACAGCTTTTAATATAGTTTGAAATCAGGAAGAGTGATGCCTTCAGCTTTGTCGTTCCTTCTCGAGGTTGCTTTGGCTATTGGATTTGATTTTTGCCTCACTCATGATAGTGCCAGGTGGAAAACTCAGGTGAGGCTCATTCATAATTTGGTGGCTCTGTTTGCATGTGTGAATATTCGGGGCATAGATGACGAAGGGATGAAGCAAGATAGGGTGATTGGGATTCTGGGCCTAGGGTGGTTCCACCTACTCAGGCGTGATGAACAGCCTCCAAGACACCGACGCAGGTCAGCAAGTGGGAGGTACATGCAGGGAAACTGGTGCGGCTGATGGAGTGACTCTTCCGTCTACCCGTTTGTCCCCAAAGATCCCGTGCGCTCACTGACCTCACTAGAACCTTGTGTTCCTGTACATACCCAACACTCAAATGTCACCATCTCCTTGCTCACACTGAGCCTGCCCCGATGACACCTTCCCAGTCCCTCTCACCTGCCCCTTTCCCTCTCCGAGGCTCTAAACCCCAGAATCACTGGGGCACAAAGGTTAACTGGTCATCTCCTTGCCTTCAGGCAGTAGGGTGACTGACTGTTCCAGTTTTCCCAGGACTGAGGGATTTCTCAGAACACAGGACTCTCAGTGCTGAGACAGCAACAGTTGGTCACCATGATAAGCTGATGAGGGAGCCAGCCCATTCAGATGCCCTTTCTTTGAGGAAGTCTTGCCTGATCTCCTTAGCTGGGAACAATCTTTGTCTCCGTTGAACTTCTGGAGCACTATTTGTGCCTATACACACCTAGACTCCACATCCACCCCTACTCCAGGATTCAAGTGAATGAGGCTGTAGTTTGAGGGCATCTTGTTGTTATGTGTCCTGTATGTACCAGGGGTGGGTCGGAGTGGGAGGTGGCGACCAGCTGGGTGACCTCCTGGGGCTCTGCCGTTCAGCCCCTTTCCATAGCTATGGAGTGTGAATTTCTGCACATTCACAAAAGCGGGCTGAGATATCACTCTTTGAAACATTTAATTACATATAAAGATCGTGAAGGCTGTCTGTCACCTTCCAGGGAACATTTCTTTTTCCTGCTCCTTCTGAAGTTGGCTGCTTGGAAAGTAATGAAATCGAACTGAAGAAAAGCGACGGGGGTGGGGGGCGGGGAGCATAGGTGTTACTGAAAGGGAGAAGCCACGGAGAGGGGAATGGGAAGGGGGACGGGGAGATGGAGCCAGGGGAGGCCACGGAGGGTGAAGACATATTCACAGGGAGCGAGGGGCAAGCGGTGAGGACACTGATGAGTTTGGGGAAGAGAGGGAAAGTGGCAGGAAAGGTGGAGAAATGGGGGCTGGGCTGGGGAGGCACCAAGAAGGGAGACAGGGCTGCAGAAAAGAGGGGTGGCAGACCCAAAGAGAGAGGGCCTGGCTGAGAGGAGCAGAGACAGCCAACCTAGAGGAGGTTAGGAAGGGCGGAGAGAGGTAAACAGCTTGAGGGTCCAGATCCCCAGCACAGGAGAGGGCCTTTGGGAAGGCATTGGTTGGAATGGAATGGCCCTGACTGGGACTTGTATTGAGGAAACAAGCGTCTTAGCTGGTGTGATTATTGGGTGACTTGGCGAATTGGTGGTGGAGGTTCTGAGGTGCCGAGCCTTCCACCCAGACTCCCCTTCCTGCCTCCTATTCAGGGGAGAGGTGCAGAGATGGGAAGAGCACCTGGCCGTCGGTTCCTGGCCCCACCCCGAGGGGAGACCATGGGGGTCCCACAGTCCTGATTCGGCTCCTCTCTTGCAGGCTGCGACAGCGACCACTGGGGCCCGCACTGCAGCAACCGGTGCCAGTGCCAGAACGGGGCCCTGTGCAACCCCATCACGGGTGCTTGCGTGTGTGCTGCTGGCTTCCGGGGCTGGCGCTGTGAGGAGCTCTGCGCGCCTGGGACCCATGGCAAGGGCTGCCAGCTGCCATGCCAGTGCCGCCATGGCGCCAGCTGCGACCCCCGCACGGGCGAGTGCCTCTGCGCCCCGGGCTACACCGGAGTCTAGTGAGTAAAACTGGTGGGGTGCTCAGGGGGCAGGCAGGGGTGGCCAGCTGCCCTCTTGGCAGCTGCCACCAGCTCCTTGCTAACAGGCAGGGTGGTGGGAACAGATGGAAGGTCAGGATAGTCCTGGTTGCAAAACCTCCCGCACTCTGACCCCAAGTCCTGCAGAGGCTCGAGCACCCAGGCCTCACCCATGCAGGTCTCAGATCCCGCCATCCACCCTGGGGCAATGGGCGCAAGTGAATATTAGCGCAGATGGGCGCCACCATGGCCAGAGGAACACGTTAAACTCCTCCAGAGGAGGCCTTTCCTGGTCGGAGCCCTACGCCTCAGCATGGAAGTCTCCTCTGATCATAACCCAAATGCTGCCGTTTACCTAGGGCCTGACTCTTCTGGGCCACTTGAGGTGGGGGTGAGGCCCTGGCAGATGTCATGCACAGATTTGGGGAATTCACTGAGCCTGTTCTTCTCCTTACCTTCTCCACTCAGACTCCAAACAGTCCTGCATTCCTGTTCCCTGGATGGTCCGTATTGACAGGGGACCTCAAAATCTGCTTAGTTGAGACCCCCCCAGAGACAAGATCAAAGTCCTCCCCAACCTGCTGAAGGTCCAGTGGCCTCCCAACAGCCTGAGATCCAGAGAGGCCACCCGAGGACTTCGGCCATAGACACATTATTGAATGAAGGTGTTCCCGCCCTGATGTCTGGGCAGCTCCAGCTAGAGGCCAGGGCCACTGGAAGAAGGTCCAAGGCCAAGACTCTATGCAATTTCTCCCCCCACCTCCACCCTGCCAGTCCTTGCACATGAGCCTGCCAGGGTAACTGAGAGCCTTCCAGAGTCTGGAAGTGGGGCATGCCCCCGATATTCCCTCTCTCTGAATCTAGGCAAATACTTAAGGCCAGATCAATGGCCACTTTGCAGTGCCTTTGCATGTGCTGTTCCTTCTGCCGGTGTGCTCTTCCCATTTTCCTGCTAAAACTAACTTATTCTTCAAGACCCAAGCAAAATGTCTCCCTCTTAGGAAAGCCTTTCTCAGCCTTCCTTCCCCAGAAGAACACACTTCTTTACATTTAAGTCATCCTCAGGTACTGACCCAGCACACAACATTCCAGTTTATTATAGCTGAGCCCTGCTTCCCCCTCCTGGCAGGAAGCAGGACTACATCTCGGCCAACCTTGTGCCTAATACAGTTCACATTGGCTGTAAACCCGCTAACACCCAGGGAGCCCTGGAGTGCTGGGAGCGACAGCCCTGGGGCCCTGCCACCTGACCCAAATGCTGCTGTGTCTAATGCCTCTGCTTCCCACGCAGCTGTGAGGAGCTGTGCCCACCTGGAAGCCACGGGGCTCACTGTGAGCTGCGCTGCCCCTGCCAGAACGGGGGCACCTGCCACCACATCACTGGCGAGTGTGCCTGCCCCCCAGGTTGGACGGTAGGTGGACCCACAGGGTCTGGGTGGGGTACTGGAAGGGGCCGGTACAGTCCTCACCAGCATGCACCTTGGAGGGCTAAATTCCTCTCCCACCCTGAACACCTTCTCGCCTATCTATGGGCACGGGCATCACTCGACCCTGCCAGTGGTACCACGGATGCAGCTTTGAATCCCAGGTCTGCCATCTAAGTGCTGTGCGACCTGATGGAAAGTTACTTAACTTCCCTGAGCCTGTGGTCCCTCGTGTGCAAAGGAGTTGAATTCTTCTCATAGACTGGCTCTTCCCTTGGGCCTAGGTACTTACTCACTTGAGCTGCCACGGGCTGTGGGCCAGGTGTGGCAGAAAGGGCGTAGTGTAAGGGTGGGGAGACGGCAGAGTACGGGTCACCTAAGTCTACAGAACTCCGGGTTCCCAGCCTCTACCCCCTGCAGTCACCACACACTCTGATGCCATGGGCCCTACCACCATGTGTTTTTAACATGTGCTCCTGGTGATTCTGATAGGGACTCACCCAATCCACATCTTGTGTCGGAAACCACCATTGGGGGAAAGGAGGATGGAACCCATAACTTCATAGGCCTAAATTCAGGTCTCTTGTCCAATGTTGACCCTGAAAAAGCCTCAAGTACTCTGATCTCCACTTCCCCGTCTGTAAGCAGTAGTGAGTCCCCACCCTGTGAGCTGCCCCAGTCGGCAGAAGGCTCAGAGGAGGCAGTGCCTTGCACTCTCAAGTCCTCTGTTTTATATCCGTGCTTCCCATACACGGCCCACAAGCCTCCTTTTATCCAGCTCACTCCAGCTCAGAAGCAGTGAGTGAGTCTCTAGGGCTGACTGTCCGGGGCTGTGTCCCTGCCTCTGACCCCCTGCTGCACACCTCCTTTGGGAGGAAGCTCAGTGGCAGGGCCGGCTGCCTCCCCTGGGGCCTGAGGCTTTGCAGAGCCAGAGGAGACAGGGCCGCTGAGCAAAAGCGGGGTATTTCGGGAGGCTGTGAACACTGAGGTCATGGGGGGCAGGCAGGAGGAATGCCTGAATTTGCCAGAATTTTGTAGAGCAATCATCTGGTCCAGCAGCATCCAGACCCGGTTGTCCACCAGAGTCGCAGGGCAGGGGATGGGGGGAGTTGTTCATACAGAGTCCCAGGCTCCACCAGAGACATTCTGGGGCCCAGGACCTCTATTTTTGATTAAGTCCCCCAGATTATTCTGAGGCAGCCAACCTTGTCTGCAGGTCTGCATTTTAGAAATAACTGATCGATACCATAGGATTTCCTTCTGTGTTTTACAGACCCACACCTGTTCTAGGGTTTCTTGGAGGGGAGCGGAGGGGAGGGGAGCCTAATAATTAGGGCTCTGGCTCCCACACATTCCAACTTCTCCATTTTAATCTACTTCCTCTATTGAGGTTTTAAGTAATATTTCACATAAAGCTAGGGCCTCCCAGCTTTAAGATGTTTGAACACCACTGGTCTATTGATGCCCTTTCTCAGATGAGGAAGCTGAGGCCCAGAGGGACTGAGTGACCTGCCCAGGGCCACACTGCTGCTACAGAAGGAGGGGGAGCTGGAAACTAGGGCTCCTGACTCCCAGCCCTTGGTGTCTGTTTGTCTGTCTCTTCTGAGAAGAACAAGGGGGCTGCAGTTGCCTTGCCCACACCTGTCCTTTTTAAACCCACCACAAACCATTCTGTGGACAGGCCCTCTCATGTCCAGCCCGCTTCTGGAATTCCACCACCCACAGTCTGGGGCCTGGAGGCCCGGCAGCAGGCAGTCCAGTGGATCAGGATGTGGTGCAGGAGATTCTGTCAATAGAAGCCTTTGAATTTGGGGACTTTATGTTTTTAATTTTATTGTAGACAATTGTGTTTCTATTTTCGACACAGCATTTAACTTGCAGATTTGTATGAATTATTAATATCCCTGTGCATGAAGAGTCACAGTGTAACAAATCTGCAGTTCAGGAGTGAAGCCCCTCCTCGGGGAGAGGGTGCCGGGCAGAAGGGGCCTCCCTCTACCATCCTCTAATGCCTCACCTTCCCGTCAGCCCCAAGTAGCTTTAACCATACTCAGAGATCCAAAGAATACGATCGCTAACTCCCTCACATTGTGCGGCTCCCTGAAGGACTGGGCGTGTACGGAGCTGGCAGGACTGGCCGTGTACAGAGCTGGTGAGGAGCCACCAGGAACGCTGGCCCTCCAGGCCTCACCACAGAGACTCCCGGGCAGCAGGTCCTGAGCATGCCCACGGGACATTCTACTGGCCCAGCTGTCACGAGCCTGTTCCAGGAAGGCCTTTGCAGAGACCCTGCGGAATTAATTACTTCCTCTCTTTTGTCTGGGCTCTAAGACCTGGCAGACAAGGGAAATCAGGTGTGAGTAGCTGATGAAAGTGGGTGGTGCAGACAGATGGGGAAGTGTGAGGAGCTGTGATCAGCCCTGTTTAGGAATTCCCAGTCTGACAGTGCAGGCCGGATATAGCATTTGTGTACACACACACACACACACACACACACACACACACACACACGCACACACACACGCACGCACAACAATGGGCCTAAAGAGAGACAGAGCTCAGGGGCTGGGAAATAGGACCAGTTTTCATGAAGGGCCAGAAAGAGGTATTTGTCGCTGAGGCTGGGTAATCAGAGCCACTTAGGTTTGGGAAGGTGATTCATGGAGCCTGGCGCCCTGGCCTGTGGCCGGGATCATTCCCACAGCGTCCACACCAGTCACTCTTCACTGCACGTTAGGGGCGTCCATGCCGCCTGGGACAGCAGTGATCATAGAAATGCCTTCAGATGCTTGGAGAGGCTGAGCTGTCTCCTCTCCAGGAGAAACGGCCCTGAGACCCTTCACCATTTTGGCCTTCTCCTTTTTTATGCTCCATTTAGCCACAGTCCTCCTAAGGAGCAGCTGGTTTCCAGAGTTTGACAAATCGGTTTAACTAGTTCTGAGAGGAGCAGGACTATTGTCTCACTTCATCTCCAACCTTCTAGATGCCACACAGGCCGAGATCCCACTGCAATTAGAGACTTGCCCTCACTTGGCTATAGGGGAAGTGTGGTAGTCTGCTCGGACTGTCTTTAACAAAGTAGCACAGCCGGGGAGACTTAAACAACAGAAATTTATTTTCTCACAGCTCTGGAGGCTGGAATCCACGAGCGAGGTGTCACAGGGTGGGCTCCTCCTGAGGCCCTCTTCTCCCTGGGTCCTCGCCCGCCTTCCCTCTGGGCGTGTCTGTGTCCGATCGCCTCTATACGGACACCAGTCCTGTTGCACTAGCGCCCGCTGTATGACCTCATTTTAATTTTTTTACCTCTGTAAAGGCGCTACCTCCAAATACAGTTATACTCTGAGTGCTGAGGGTTGGGATGTATGAAGCTGGGGGGACACAATTCAGCCAACAGCAGGAGAAAAACCATAAGGCCACTGTGATTCCCACTCATCCAACACCAAATGCGAAGGGGCCGTCTTTTCCTTCTGCATATACGTAGCGGTAATAGTCATGTAACTCCATTCGGGTTCCTGGATCTGATTCCAATGTGTGTAAGTGTGTGGGACAGGGTCTTCTCACACATGCTTACACCAAGCAATTCTCGAACACCAGCAGGGTGTCCGAGAACTCAACTCAGTTCTGACACTATCTGCCTGGAGACAGCACAAGACTCCCCAGGTTAAGGGCTCCGTCCTACAAGACTGCCCCCACCCCCCACTCCAGATGCCGGTCGGTTGCAAGCGCCAGGCAGCTCTCTGTGCCTTTGACCTACTGACCTACCGGCTGCAGAGTGGAGGTTCCCACGACCTCCCCCTTAGGTTTGATTAATTTGCTAGAGTGGCTCCCAGAACTCAGGAAAACACTTACCTTTACCAGATTAATAAAGGATACTGCAAAGGGTACAAGTCAGCAGCCAGATGAAGAGAGACACAGGGCAAGGTCCCAAATAAAGGAGCTTCTCTCCTCGTGGAGCTTGAGGCCTGGCTCGGTGGCACGGCGAGGCATTCTGGTTCCCCAAGAAGCTCTCTCCGACCAGGAAGCAGGATCCAGTCGAGCTGAACACAGCAGAGCAGAGGGAGCAAAAGGCTTTCCTCAGGGGTGTGCATGGGGGCTTCACTGCTTAGTCATGACTGGCTAGAATAGTGGCCCCTGGCTGATTCAGCCTCCAGCCCCTGCCCTTGGGTGGGGGGGGTCCAAAAGTCTCTCAGGAACATGACAAAACACCCGTTTGATCTTTAAGGCTTGCAGTGTTTACAGGAACTGTGGATGAAGACCAGATATGCCTGGGAAATACATGGTCATCTGAATGACCAAATAAGTATTTCTCGTAACTCATTCTATCGCACCTCTCTTAAGCTGACGCCTTCCTGCCTGCTCTCTCCCAAAGGCTGTTTCCCACCAGCAGCAGTTAATCAGTCATGTGGTTCCCTTCCACTCTCCTCAGCCCCAGCTCATCCTGGGCGCCTCCCACACGCCGTGTCATCAGGTTTGACTCAGCGTTGAGTGAAGGTCAATGACAGGCTTGCTCTTTAAGGGGCTGCACTTGGTTCCTTCACATCTCAAATCTCAATCTTCACAGCCACCTCGGAGACCCGGGTTTCTTCTCCCATTTTACAGATACAGAAATGGAGGCTCAGCACGATCATATGACTTTTCCCAGCTCAGCTTCCTGGGAGGAGGCAGAGTGGGGATTTGAGCCCAATGCCGACTGAGTCTGGGTTCTTTCTACCACCCCAGGCCCAAGCCTACCAAGGTATCCAGTTCCTGCAGGCCCTGCAAGTAGAAGCCCACGGAGTGGTCCAACGATTCAGGGACCTGGGGGTGCCTGCAGCTGGGAAATACTGAGCAGGGGCTTAAAGGGACACTTGCCCACCTGTCCAGAAAGTCTCAAGGATGCTTGATTTCCCAATCTGTGCACCAGACTTTCCTCCTGGCCCCCCTGGTCATGTCTCAGAAGCTCTGAAGAGCAGTGGAATCTGCAGCCTAGCAGGAGGGTTGTGTGTATGTGTGTGTGAGCGCAGCAGAGCCCCACACTGCTCTGTGATGGGGAGGTAGGAGGTATAAGCACAGCCACCCACAATGGCCCAAAACATTTTTTCCGGGTTAGTGTGTCCTTGTCCAGCCCAGGACTGCAGAGGACTGGTTCAGTGAGTGACCAGAAAGACTCCTCTCTTCCCACAAGAATCCCTAGAGCTTGTGGATGCAGAGAGAAAGGCAGGCCCCTGTGGGGTACCCACCCCCCCACCTCCAGGAGGGGGAGGGACTCCCCTCTCTGGCCTTTCCGGGCCCTCTCCTCCAAGTACATGCCTCTCTCTGTCCACAGCTGCCGCCTCTGCCCCCTCAATCCTCCCTTCAATGCCTCACCCCCAGCCCTTCCCTGGCTGACTCCTGTGTGGAGGAGAAATCTGAGCCACGAAGGCCCCCCACTTAATTCATTACTAGTAAATTGAATGATATTGAAAGATGACTCAGGCCTGGAAGGATTTTCCTGACTAAACTAGCTTCCTTGGGGTTGGCAATTACCAATGCTTAATAATTGTTTGTTGAACTAATTGATTAATTGTGGGAGAATCCTTGATTTCCATAAGAGAAATAACTGTAGCCGGAGATAAGAGCAGGTTCAGATTTCTGTTCAGCAAAGACCTAAGGTTCATGCGTGTAATTCTTAAAGTTATCTGATCCCACAAGGCTGATACTGGAGGGAGAGGAAAAGTAGTCCCCTGCCCCACTGACAAATCCCACCCCCAAATGGCAACCACATTCAACTCTTTTAGGCAGTCATTCCGGCCTCGCCCTGTATAGTTCCCCGTAACAGGCTTTACTGCCATTTCCTGACTTTTTGTAGACATTGTTGAGCCCATTGACCTCTTACTGTGGAATGAGATTCAGCTCTACGATTGCAAACAAAAGCGGCCCCTCCCTCCCTCTCAGAGGAGCTTTATCACAATTATTGATTAAATCATTTTTAATGTTTATGTCAGTATGCCCACATATGTATTGTAACTATTCCTAAAACTGATAGAACTCAAAAATGCATCTCAATAAGGTCGGATTCATCAGAAATCTCTCAGTCTGGTTTTTGTTGCCGTCTCTTGAGCTGCCCTTGCAAAGCTCCGCGCGCTTCTGTTCGTGCTGTTCCCTTGTCATTCTCAGACTTCCTTCCGCTGATGCCCTGTGACCCCTCTTCCCTCTCTCTGTTGGATTCTCCATATCCAAGAGCCCATGCCTTGACTTTTTTTTTCTTGGATAATTTTTGTTGATGAAAAAAATCTGTTGTAGCTTCCTGAGAAAATTCACGGAAAGTTCGTTTTTTGAGGCTGTTCAAATCTGAAAAGGTCTTTATTGAATCCTGGTTTAGTTAGGTATAGAGTTCTAGGTTAGAAATGATTTCCCTCCGAATTTTTAAGGCACTGCTCCATTGTCTTCTAGCTTCTAGTTAAGAAGTCGAATACCTTTAGACTTCTTAACTAATATGAATGTGACTAATATGAATAACAAAAGAATATGACTTCCGAAAAACTCTGAGGGTCATTTCTTTATGCCTAGAGTTATAAAAATTTACAATGATAAGCCTTAATGTGCATGTTTTTTCACTTCTTGTGCTGGGTCCTCTATACGCCCTTTCAAGTCAAAGATAGTGCTTACCATCTTTCCATTCTTGGGAATTTTCTTGTACTATATTTCTTGTATATAATTTATACACCTCCAATTTCTCTGTTCTACTGTCTGGAACCCCTGTTAATTAGCTGTCAGACCTCCTAGATAGATCCATTTTTATTATGTTTTCTGTAATGTTTTCGCATTTCATTCATTCCCCCCAACCACTGGTCTTTCTCCCTCTCTCATTCTGCTTTGTGGGAGATTTCCTTATCTTCCAGCTTTTCTATTGCAATTTTCAAAATTTCTGCCATCTTATTTTTAATTTTCAAGAACTCTTTACTGTTCTCTGAATATTCCCTTTCCTAGCACTCTGTTCTTTTGTGGATACGTTTTCATATACCTACCTATAGATATTCATTGTAATTATAATAGAGGTTTTTTCATTCTCTTTCATAAAGTTTTCTTTGCTCCCTGCATAAGTCCTGGTTCCTCTCTGCTTAGGTCTTCATCTTTCATGTGAGAGCTTTATTTAAAATATCTGGTGATCCTTGGCCACCTGTTCATGTTTTACTGAGAACTGGCTGGAAGCCTGGGGTTAGGGAAAGATGCCAGGCTTGTTGCTTGATGGGATCCTCAAATATCAGTATCTGTAGGTCCTTCCTTTTGAGCTCACTAGTGTCCCCAGAATGGAATCCCCCCAAAATCCTCCCAGAGGGAGTATAGTCTGGTGATCAGCAGTCTGGGAGCTGAGCAGAGAAAGATCGCAGAAGGTCTGATCATTCAGCAAAGTTCCACATGGTCCCGATTTCTCAGAGCAACCCCAACCCCAGCTGTGCTTGGTATTCCTGTGTCCAAAGCCTCCGGGGCAACCTCTCCAAAAGTAAACTGCCAGTCTTCTACCAGACTTGGGAAGTCACCTGGCCATTTGAAGTGGGGTCTAATTCCCTCTTTTATAAAAATTCCACACCGCCCTCCAGTTTCACTACACCTGCTCCTTGGCCTCCAGGGGTTCCTAATGCCTCTGATTCCTGAGCTTGTTTGAGATTACAGAGCAGCCCAGTGTCTCCTCAGCTCCTTTTGGAGGCACTTGGCATTGCTGGGCAAGCAGAAACCTGAACAGGTATGGCTCCTCTGTCTGCTCTGTCACCTTCCAACATGTGACATTGCTTATCCTCCATGGTCTCCTCTCCCATTCCTTTTGTCCTTGTACCTTTTCTCCTTTGCTCTCATGTTAGCTGGCTTTAGGAAAGAAGTACAAATAAATGCATGTTTCCAGACCACCAAGTGTAATGAGTGACTCTTTGTTTTTCCTCAGCACTTTATTGTATACCAAGGCGAGAGCACACAGCACCTTGTATTTTATCTTTATCTGTTTTCTTGTCTCTTCCTCAGTAGACTGGGAGGTCAGGAATGGAGTCTTGCTTATATTTTTGTATCCCTAGTATCTGCAGTTTCTGGTGTACAACAGGTACTCAGAAAATGTGTGCTGAATAATTAACTGAATGAGCAAATTGGCCTCAGTCTCCTCGTCTCTAAAATGGGGCTTTGGAGCCATGATGTCCAGCCCTCTATGCTTCTGTGATTGAGGAGAAAGTCCCACTAAGGGAATGGGGTGGCCCCTGGGGATACAGCAGCGGTGACATTTCTAGGAGGGAGTGGCCTCAGGATGCATCTCAGAAGCACCACCTATGCATGTCTTCCTGCCTCTGTTTTAGGGAGCAGTGTGTGCTCAGCCCTGCCCACCAGGAACATTCGGCCAGAACTGCAGCCAGGACTGTCCCTGCCACCATGGAGGGCAGTGTGATCATGTGACAGGACAGTGCCACTGCACAGCTGGGTACATGGGGGACAGGTAAGGATGGACAACAGCGATGCTCTCCTTGATGTTCCTATCGCTCCTTTTCACAGCAGCCCTGCAGAGAACAGCTGGGGTTTGCCAGCCCACAGCACTCTTAGTCCTTCTGCCAGGGAGATGTCATCAGCTCATCCCTCCTAGCCCTCAGCCTGCTCCATGCACCCCCTCCCCCAGCCCTGTGACCCAAGCCCTGAACTTGCACTGACTCACCTGGGAAGGAGGTGAGCACCTGCCACCCACAGTCTACTTTCTGCCCTACTAGAGGGAGGCAAAGGCACCAATAATGCAAAGCATCTGAGAGTGCAAACACAGTTCACACATTTGGCACAATTTCTTCTAGGAGTAAATTTTTATTCCTAATTTGAGTCCCACCAAAAGGATCCTGACATTAGCTTGCATCCTTTAAAGGCCTGTGGCCTGCGGGCAGACTTAACAAGGGCACCACGCCCTGGAATCAAACCAGCCCTCAGAGTGGATAACCCACAAAACATGTAGCTGAGGAATGACCGTAAGCGTGCATTTGCCGCGTAGGAAGGAGGATGTCATGACCATAGGGTGGGTGCTATGGAAGAGAGAGAGGCAACCACTAGTGTGTCCGACAGCGCGTGGGTCCCGAGCTGAAGAGGACGTTTGCCTATGGTCCTGGACCACGTCTCCTCCCTCTTGCTTAACCACACGTGTGCCTTCGGGCAGAGAGGGGAGCAGCGAAGAGGAGACTCACACCCCTTGCCTGGCTCTCTGGGATCCGTGTTTCATCTCTGGCTCTGGATTTTGTTACTCTGGCTGGACAAGGTGAGGCAAGAGGAACATTTGTTCACCATCCTTTAGCTTCTCCTTCCCAGGTGACATGATGAGGCAGGCTCGAGGCTAAATCAACCAATCGTTCCTGCCCACTGTGATGATGTAACTGGGTTCCTCTAACTCTCACTGGAGTCAGCCCCAAATCCCTAGTGATGTCTAGAAAAATGAGTTTCCATTTTTTGCCTTGGGCTTGTTGACCCTTGGGCCCAAAATCTTAAGCTAGATCTGATCTCTGGGCCGGTGTTCATCTTCACAGGCTTTCCAGGCTAAGAGCATGGGGTGCAGCATCTGGGGGTCCCTCCCTGACTCTGTCAGAGACTGGGTCTCTGGGGGCAGCGGAGGAGGGAAGACTGAACCGTTGAGCCCGCATTCCCATCCTCACCACCTCCCCCAGTAAGGAAATGCTCGAGATGAACTAGTAGGAACAGGGGTCAGAAGACCAAGAACCAGAACAGGACCCCTTTGTTTTTATCCGCTGGCACAGGAGGAAATGCAGCGCACCTGTCAGAGATGAGCAGGCCCGGGACTCCAGGGGGCTGATCTCAATACCCGTAGACCCTATGTCATTGACTCTCTCGATTTTCACTGCCAAGATATACCAAATGGAAAAATAATCTCTCTTCTTGTTGGGGCGTGCCCCATGATCCTGGGACAGAAAGAAATCCCAAAAGCTTCAGGGCCCTCTTGCCAACCTTGCCAATCACTACAGAGAGTTCAATGGGAGGGCTGGGTAGCATTTGGGTTTCCCACCTAAACAGGCCGCCTGGTGTTTAATGTTTTGTAAAATTGCCTCCATCAATTCTGTAGGTGACAGCTGCATTAACCCACCCCAAGTCATCTCGACCATATTAAAGTTGAGTGGGTGTAATAATGCAGGCCTCCCCGGATAGGCAGAATCCAGTGCAAATTAAACACGAAACGTAACGGGGGTTTTGCAGCTCATTTTGTAATTTAATTGAGCAATGTATCTGGTTGTTAATGGCAATATTGGACACATTAGATTGATATGTTGCAAAGGAAGGATGTTTAAGTAGAAAACTAATTCCTGCTGTGATTACCCTTCTGTTCCACAGGCCCTGTTATTAGCGTGCTTTGTGTAAAATTCATTAGCAGTCCTTGCTTGATCTCTAAATAAATAAGTTGTTTAAATTGTGAGTGGGAAAAAAAAATGAGGCTGATTATGTAAATGGATTAGGTTGTCAATATTTCATTTCCAGATTCTTTTTCTGGGGCTGTGGAGTCAGTCACTCCATAAATACGGCTGGGTGGGGAAGTGCCCTTCCGAGGGAGCTCACCGCCCAGGGCTCTGCGGATGGCAAGGAGCGGGAATGGTCCCGTGAAAGAGGAGTCAGGCGGTGTCTCCAGGCCCGGGTTTCTTCCCCTGATGTGCGCAATACCCGAGGAGAGCCACACCGAGGGGCTTCTGGGGGATTTCATTCTGAGGCTGAACAGGGGCCGGCCATTCAGAGAGTGATTTTCCAGCTCTTCCACACTCTGCTCCTCCCCTTCTGCCTCAGTTTCCCTCCTTGTGTCACCCATCCTCCTTCTCCTCCTTCCTGTCTTCTACCTTCCATTCCTTCTCCAGACATCCCTGCTTTCTTTCCTCTTCATCCTCCTCTTTTCTGTTCTCTTTCCCTTCAAGAGACCTCAGAAGGGCTAAAATGCAGCGAGAGTTGCAGGAGGACAGTCTGGGGTCCTCTCGGCCACTTGCAGGCTGTATGCGCTTGGGACAGTCACCTCACCCATCTGCACAGCCACATCCGCGACTCCAAAGTGAGACTGACGGAAACAGCTGCGGCTTCAGGGGCCTGAGGCCCGGCCTCGAGGCCTGAGCAGCTGGAAGCCCTTCTCTGGGTGGTGCCGGGGCTGTAGCCATCAGTGCCCCGGCGCCTCCATTCTGCCCGATTCCTCCTTTTGCCACAGTGGCTCTGACAAGACTAGGTGGCACCCTCCTGTGAGGGAAGTCCTCAAGGCTACTCCCCGGGCACCCTCCTCCTCCCCCATCATTGCGGGCACAGGCGGTAGAGGCAGAGACAGCCCAGCGTACAGCTGCCGAGGCTCAGGCCCGACACACCCGCTGCTCTCGGCGCCCACCGACTCAGCAGCTGGCCCCACGGCGTCACCCACCCTCCCAGTAGGCGACCAGGCTCACCCAGACAGGGGCGTCCTGTGTGGGCAAGAACACTGCTTCGAACAAAACTTTCCCAGATTTAATAAAGATGCTGGAGCTGTTTCTTTTTAAACATCTTTTATTGCTTTTCCACCCCCTATACCCCCAATTCTTGTAGAAGACATATAAAAAACCAGGAAAATGGGAAAACATGAGCAATTAAAACACTTAGAATTCCTCAAGTCCACTCCATTTTGGAATTCCTCCCTTTGAGCTTTTCAACCCAGAATCTGAGACAGGTCAGCTAGGCTGTTAGAAGAGCTACAGAAAACAGCATTAAAGTAATAACTAATATTTCTTATTGAGCCCTTACCATGTTCAGGGCACTTTTCTGAATGTTTGCACACATGGCCTCATTTAATCTCAAACAGCTTGGTGAGATTGCGTGGTTATCCCATTTTGTGATGAGGAGGTGGCTTCAGAGCTGTGAGGTTAGTTCTCCACTCCCAGAGCTCCTGAAGCAGTGCTGGGACACAGAGAATCCAAAACTCCACAGGCCATTTCTGTTTGTCCCTGGGACACAGTTGTTCACCTCTTTTAGGCCAATGCCCCCAGGTTTACCCCTTAACTTGTCAGGATTCACCGCTGTGGCAATGGATTTGCATCCCCTGGAAAAGAGCCCTGGGCTGGGGCGAGGGGTGAGTATGGGACCAGAGAGAACATCCGGGAAGCCAGGCACTCAGCCATGCGGGTCACACCTCCCCGCAGAGGATCTACGACTGCCGGCTCTGAGTTGATGAGTCAAATAATTGCCACTATGCTGGGAGCTCCACGTGCTAGGCCAGGACAGAGGCAGCACAAACGGAGCCCGGGCCTCCTCCTTGGGGGCTCACCCACTGGAGACAGACTCAGCCCTTCCTAAGGAAGAGGAAACAGGCCCTGTCGTGGAGGATTCTCCAGTCTGATGCAGGTGGATGACTCTTCACTGGGGAGATTCCACACCAGCAGAGGAGACACAGCACCCAGTATGAGAAAGGGGGATTGCACATCTGCCCCGAAGACTCAAAAAACAGAGACAATGAGTAGAAATTACCCCCATTTCATCAACTCTAAGATGCTACCAATTATAAGATGAATCATTTTCATATACATCTAAGAATAATAAACACTGATAATTAAACTGTGATATGCCATAAGTTATAAGTCTTAACTGATTTCAAAGATGTTAAAATGTATTTTAAAAACAGAAGATTTATTGTTTAATGGCTACAGTTTCAGTTGGGAAGATGAAAAGGTTCTGGGAATGCATGATGGTGATGGCTGCACAATACGAATGTACTTAGTGCCGCTGAATTGTATACTTAAAAATGGTTAAAATGGGATATTTTATGCTACATATATTTTATTGCAGTCAAAAAATGGGGGGAAAATCTCAAAGCCTATAATCAATGAAATATGATAGTGTAAATTCAGTACTGGGGGACCGAAGGGACTTGGTGTGAAGCAAGGAAGTGACAATGGTAACAAAACCACAGAATACTTCCTGGAGGAGGAGAGGGAAGGAGGGGAGAGAGAAGGAGGCTGTGGGGCATACTGGATGGATCTGGAAGGGCAGGTGAAGGTTGCAGCTTTAGCCCTGCTCTGCTCTCCTGCAGGTGCCAAGAGGAATGCCCCCTCGGGACCTTCGGCTTCCAGTGCTCACAGCGCTGTGACTGTCACAACGGGGGCCAGTGCTCACCTGCCACTGGCGCCTGCGAATGTGAGCCTGGCTACAAAGGTCCACGCTGCCAGGAGCGGCTGTGCCCTGAGGGCTGGTACGGCCTAGGCTGCACCTTGCCCTGCCCCTGTGATGCCGACACCACCATCAGGTAAGAGTGACCTGGGCACAGGGGTACAGTGGGCACTGGAGCATATGGGGCCTCTCAGGCCACGGACTCCTGCCTCTCACCTGGTCATCCAGGAGGCCAGTGAGAGAGCTGGGACCTCAGTGGTCACCTTTGCTAAACACTGATGAAAAGAAGGGAAATCCAAGGCCACACGACAGGACCGGGACCCAGGTCACCTGCCTCTGTCCACCACGCGTGGCTGCCAGCACTGAAAACGGGCCACCCTGAGAACCCCCCCGACAGGAGCAAGGAGGGAGCCTGGTGACCCTCAGGGGAGCAGAGTGGGGGTGGCACAGGGCCACCGTCCTGGAGGACTGCGCCATCGGGCCACAGGCTCTGGGGGCAGCACCCTGGAGAACATTTCCCCTCCTCGTTCTCCGCACCTAACAGGCCCTTCCCTACCCACAGTGGTCCAGAGACGGGACCGCCAGGACAGAAGCAGGCACCTCAGCCACAGAGGCTGAGTACTAGGAGGGAACTTAGTAATCAGTCGGCTCGCCTAGGGCATGGAGAGGGCTGTCCGCACAGGCCCTGGCTAGGGCGGAGGGGCGGGAGACGCAGAGGCCAGGCTTCTCGTCAGGGCCTTGGCTTGGGGCCAGCCTTTCTCTGCACTCTGTGCCCTTCGGGGTTTGTGGCTGAAGCTGGCCTCACCCCTACTTCCAGAGAGCCTGACTCTGGGAAGCGGAGAAGCCAGAGCTGCCCTGGGCCACCTCTCCCAGCTCCCTTCACTTCCGGTTTCATGTACCAGCTGGCACCACCCTCTGCTAATAAATGAGGTTATAGGCCCCAGATAAGTGTCTCCATGGCCTTTACGTGGCTGCCTCTTCTCTGGGTGGTGAAGGGCAGAGGAGTCTCCCTCTCCCCTCTTGCCTGCAGGACTGCTGAGGGATGGGCTGGCTGTGGGGGTCAGTGGGCACTGCTGCCGTTGGCAGGCTAGTCAGAGGCACCTCGGCTTTGCGACCCTGTTGCTGGGGCAGTTAGGATGGTGCCTTGGCCCCTCGTCATTTATAGCTTTTGGAAATGCAAAGCGCCCAAGAGGCTGAGGTCATTATAAGCAGAGGCATCTTAACAAGTGTTAGGGCTTAGGTGGAATCTGCCTCTGGTCCTCTGTCCCTGGAGCTGAGCGGCTAGGATGGTGCTGCCTGCAAGGGCAGAGGGCTGGGAAGGAGACTGGTGAGAGGGGACCCTGGAGCCAACAGAGCTGCATATGACCTGAGCACTCATTTTCTCAGTCATTCATTCAACAAACATTGAGTGCCTGCAGGTTGGATGGCAAAGAGGAAATAAAGGGTCCCTCAGCACCAGTCCAGCCTGCAGGAACTTGGGTCTGGAACACTCACACACACTGGGCATCTTCTACTGTATTTCTTCAGATACACCACCAGTAGTGAGGCACAGCTTTGCTTCATGTACCACTAAAAACAGAAAACACTATAAACTGAACCGTGACATAGCACTGATTGTATAGCACAGCCAGGATCAGAGATGTAAAAATGTAGCAGAAAGTGCATCTTAGAATTGATGAAATAAGTCCCAACATATATATACATATATACAAATATATAATGTGGGTCCCTACAAGTGCTCAAGTAACTGTGACCCAGGGCTATGTGCAGAAGGCACCATAGGAGAATGCTATGCTGGTTAGAGAAGGCTTCCTGGAGGAGGTGGCATTTGGGCTGGGTCTGGAGGGCAGAGTGAGCTCCAGGGCTCTAAACACAGGGTCCTACGTAGCTGGCAGGGACTAAACAGCTGCCTCCGATGGTTCCCTGGGTGGAGGACAGCACGAGGAGCCCCCACTCCCACGGGGAAGCCCAGGGAGGACCTTCCCAGGCACAGGAAGCAAGGCTGCCACTGAGGTCCAAAGTGGGAAGAGTCCCTGCCACAGAGTCGGACCAACCCTCCAATTAAAGAGCTATTGTTTTCCTCCCATGCCTGAGCAGCCGTGCCCTGCATAATTTATCCTTTCTCTGAAGGAGTCCTCAATGCATTATTAATCTGGAAGGACTCCCTCTTCTCCGTCGCTAATCTCAGCCCATCCAATATTGATGATTATTTGCTTTAGTGTCTTTAAAGCATGTCATGTTTCAGGGACTGGGAACCAGTAGCGCTTCTCAGGAGTGGGGACTCCGAGAGGGCCTGGCAGCCAGCTCCCTGCCCAGGCCCTCAGTGTCTGCGTGGCCGCCTCCTCACAGGGAGCTGTGTCACAGCCAGGGCTCCTTGGGGGCAGGAGCAGCCTGGCTTGTCCATCTCTGCAGCCTCAGCTTCGTATGGTGCCTGGCACAGAGTGGGCCTTCAGCAAAAAGAATCACTGAGTTCATCTTCAACAACTTATCCCTCTTGGTGGTTCTGCCCCTGAGCTGATGTTTGCCCTTTTTTTTTTTTTTTTTTTTTTAACATTTTACCCCTTTCTCTTGGCATACGGCCCCGGTTGGCAGAGCCCCCAGCACTCACAGAGTAGTTCAGTCTAAGTCAGGGTTTCGCATCCTCACCACTATTGGTGTTTGGGGCTGGGTAACCCTTTGCTGTGGGGAGCTGTCCTGTGGGTTGTGGGATGCTCAGCGATATCCCTGGCTTCCACCCACTAGAGGCCAGTAGCAACACCCTGTCCCCGAGTTCTGATGACCAAAACTGCTTCCTGGGTCGGGGAGGCAAAACGGCCTGAGGTGAGAGCCTCCGGTCTGACTGAGCTCTCATGCGGCGCTTGGCTTGGTTCTCATGGACGCAGAGAACAGCTCTCCTCTCCGGGTGGACACAGGCCACTCCTCTCTTCCCATGAGCCTTTGTCCCATTATAGAGCCTTCTCTTGGGATCCAGGAAGAGCAGAGGGACGGCTCTACGACTCCTAATCCCAAGGCAGTTACGCTGCAGGTTCTGGGTGGGGACCAGGGCCCCTGAGTCCTGGCCTCATAACCCCCTCCGTCTGAGCAAGTGTCCTAATATGTTATACTTTCTCTCTCTATGCCTCAGTTTCCCAATCTGTTCATCACCTTTCATCAGCTTGGTGGGGGTAAAAGTTCTCTTGTGTCCACCCAACTCCACTAGAGGTGGAGCATGGGCTCCCCAGAAGCCTATCCTTTTTTCCCTCAGCTTCTGCAAGAACTTACAACAGGGCCCTGCCAGGACAGCTTGCTAGGCCTTGAGCATCTTTCCCAGGGAGGCAAAGTGCTCCCAACCCCCAACCAAAGAAACACTGCTCATCTCGCCTCTCCCTGCCCTGTGCTGCTCTGGAGAGGCTGCTTCAAAGAGGTCGAATCCATGCGCTCTGGGAAGGAAGAAGAAGCTGGCAGATTCCCCGACTCTTCAGTCCCTTTATAAACGCTTTGTAGCACACACAAAAAAACCACCCTCCTTCATAAAGGAATAACCTTGGGAAAGAGAGTGCCTGTGTGCCAGGCCTCTTCCATGTCCCCTCCACAATTGGATTGTCACAGACAAATTCTAGCAGTCATGATCGTGTATTACCTTTGAAAGATTTGATTTAGCCAACAGATGCAGCATTGATAGAAATCTCAGAGTAGCTAAAAAAAGAACCAGAAAAATCCACCCTGAAAAGTTCCCTGTATTGTTCAGCCTTCAGCTCCTATTAACTTGTGATTAATCTATGTCTGGGGAAAATGACAGAAAGGTGAGGAAAAAAACAGCAAACCGAACCAGCCTAAACACTGTGTGTGACTTCCGCCAGAGCCTAACCAGCAGTCACCGGCCCACCATGTGACCCAAGGAAATGGGGAGCAGGGAGCAGGGGATGCCTAGGAGCAGGGGATATGACAAGGTGCCTTGAGAATGGCGACCATAGTTCTCAGTCATACACGGCTCCCCACCCACTTTTCAAAGGGATTTGGGAATTTTTATAATAAATGACAAGCAATCCAACTAAAAAAATAGAGACCTTCTTTTTTAAAATAGAATTTTAGGGACATGAAAGGAAAGAGAAAGAAATGATTTCAGATTTGTTTTTGAGCTTTCTGGTTCTCAGAGTAAAAGTAAAATTGGCGCTGAGACGCACCCCTACGCCGTCCAAATGGGGGCCGCTGAGATGGAAGGTGGGCTGCACAGGAGTACCTCGGCATCAGTGCCTGCTAGCGCCCTGCATGTATAGTGCACTGCTCACAGGGTGGCCTTCCAGCCAGAGCCAGGCCACATCACGAGATAATCTATTGATGGGAAAGGCAGAAGGGTGCTGAGACCCTGTAGCATCTCTGGGGCCGGGCAGAGCTGACTGCCGCCACCAATCCTGCCAGGGCATCTCCTGGCCCAAGCAGGTCGGCCTCGGTGCCTGTGACTGAGCCGGTTCCCTGATCCTTAATCAAAACCTCAGAGGAGGCTCCGGAAGGTAGGAGCAGAGGAAGGCCATGCCGAAGGGCTCTCCCCAGAGTGTGGGGACACAGAGGAGTGCCCAATGACCATCTGGCTTGAGGGTCAGGACCACCAAATGGGGGCCCCCAGCCCCACTATTTCCCTGTATCGTGTGTGGCTCAGGGAGGAGTTTTTCTGGAACCGTGAAGGTCAGAAAATCTTTAAACACTCATCCCTTACGCACGTTTATTTTACATATTTACAATTTTTATTGTTTTATATCTGATTATAAATATAACAGGTGCTCTGTTTGGGAAAGTTAGAGAATACATAGAAATTTAAAGAAAAAGAACTCAGACTCTTATAATTTCTCAACCCAGAGGTGAGCACAAAAGCCATTTTGTTGTCATTTGTTCATTCTTCAACCATGTCTGGATACTTCTATATCACTTTTTTCATATTTTAGATTATGACTTTGTGTATAAATTTGCTTATTTGCCTTAACCTTGTATCGTTAAATAGTTTGGAAAACATCTGACTACTTCTCTAGCATTTCTTCATATGAATTGTCATAATTCACTTAACCAGTACCCTGTTGTCAGAGGTGGCATGAGGCAGTGGACAGAACATGGACAGGCCTGGGTTTGAATCTCAGCTGCTGCTGACTTAGCTGTGTGGCCTTAAGCAAGTCATGTAACCTCAGAGTGCCATCTAAGATAGAGGCTCTGCTGTCTAACTCACGGGCTTATTTGAAGACTAGAAATATATGTGTGAAGTGCCTGGTGCTTTAATAACCTGGCCACATTTATTATTATTTAAGTTGTTTCCATTTTCCACTGTTATAAATAATGCTTTAGGGAGCATCGCTGTGCATAAATCTTTCCCCACAACTATGATTATTTCCTCAGGATAGATTCTTAGAAATGGAATTACAAGACCAAAGGGACTGAATATTTTTAATATTCCTGATACATGACCACAAATTGTTTTCCACAAGAAATCTTTACCGGCATTGTGTATTGTCCCTTTAAAAAAAACAAAAAACTTCACTATTTTGATAGGGAAAAAGTGATATCCAGCTGTTATTTTTGACTTGATGATTAATAAGACTAAACATTTTCCAGAATGATTATTAGCTACTTGCACTTACTATTCGGGAACTGTCTGCTCCTGTCCATGCCTCATTTTCCTTGAGAAAACCAGGGCTCCCAGGGGAGAAACGGCTTGGCTGGGCTTCACACAATTAGTGTGTTCATTAATTCATTTGCCACATTTGTATTGAGCATCTCCAGCATGCCAGGGACTCTGTTGAGCCTTGGGGTGCAATACAGAGGTGAAACAGACAAAGGATCCTCCCTCACGGAGCTGCCTCCTTGTGGGGGAGACAGATGATAAACAAGTCAACAGGCACAGAAAATAATTACTCATAATGAAAGTACTATTCATCCCAGATAGTTAATTGGGCAGTGAATATGAGCCAGGCACCAAGGACCCAGGGAGACGAAGCCCAAGTCCTCGTGGAATTGAGCAGAACCAAGCCTTGCACCCAGGCTCCTCCTGCCAGCCCAGAGCAGGCCTCTTTCAGGGAATCTAAAAGGCTTGGCTCCACCATCCAGCACCTTCTCTGGAGTGTTAGGTCTGGGTCCTCCCAGGAGCGCATGCCGAGTGCAGGAGATTGACTAGGCCAACAGCTGTGAAGGCAAAGGCAGAGAGTCCTGAGCAGACGGAGAGTGCCTGACAGAGGGCAGGGCTGGCCTGTGTGAAGGAGAGAGGGAAGGAAGGAAGCTGGGTGGGGAGTCTTAGACTGCAGTACAGTTCTAAGGAAGTTGGACAAGATGGGGAGTCTGTAAGCCAGCGTCAGCATCTGAGTCCCAGGTCTCCCAGGAATGTGCAGCCTTAATGTCCCTGCTGTGCTCTAGCTGGGAGCAGCCCTGGGGAAGTGGGCCTCTGAGAGAATGGACTGACACATTTCACACAGAGCAGCTGGGGCCTCGGTCAGTTACATTCCCCACAGATGCTCTGCATCATCACCACACCTGGCATCTCCTCCAATCATGGGTGGATATTGGCTTTTGGATCAGACCTTTGCCAGCCAGACATTGCCCCACTCTCCAGAGGTCATGGCAGGCAGGCCCTGCCTCCAACCAAGTGGTTCTTTCTCTAGCCTAGACATAGGGGATGGAGACGTTCTCACTCACCCCTAAAGAGCCCTACCAAGCACGGATGGAGGATATCCTCTCAGTACAGACAGTGTCAGGGAGGGGAGGTCACATCTGCCCTGGGGTCTCATTTTAACTCAGCAAATATGCACTTGGAACCTACAATCCGCAAAGCTCCTAGGTCTCACTGCAACCCTCTTGTGCCTGCCCCTCACGAGGCATCTGCCAAGGGTGTAAGGTGGGTGAATCTCTGACCCTCACAGTCCAGAATGGGAGGATAGAAGACGCTGGCTTCTGCTTTGGTTTCTGTGTATTTGTATTAAAAGAGCACTTGTTTGGGGGTCAGGAGACCTGTATTCTAATCCTGACTTGACCACTTCCTTCTTTGTGACTTTGGGCAAATTATATAACCACCATGAGCCTCCAGTTTCTTGGGGATAATAAGACATCTTGACTGTGCATCTTCTGACAAACAAACAAGGCATTAAGCAGTTCAGCCACAGAGGCCCTTGAGCCTTCATCCTGCGGAGACTAGACTAGGGGTGGGCAGAGGGTGGGACATGGCCACATCCCTGGCCAGATCGGCCTCTCATCCTTCTCTTAACTGCTCAGCTGCCACCCAGTGACTGGCGCTTGCACCTGCCAGCCAGGCTGGTCTGGCCACCACTGCAACGAGTCCTGCCCTGCTGGCTTCTACGGCAATGGCTGCTGGCTGCCCTGCACCTGCCAGAATGGCGCCGACTGCCACAGCATCACCGGGAGCTGCACTTGTGCCCCAGGCTACATGGTAAGATGGGAGGGGTCTCCCATGGCCTCTGTGCCCCCACCCCAGAACAGGAGAAGAGGGCCAGTTCCTCCTACCCCTGGGTGGAATCGGGGAGTGTGGCCCTGTGCCCAGGAATGAAGAACAGGAGTGTCTCCATGTCCGCCTCAGAGATACCAGAGAGCCCTCAAGGCTGTTTTCTAAGGACCAATTGTGCTGGGGTTTGTCTTGTGAAAGTAACAGAAGAAAGGGGTCTATTGTCCCTTCACCCTGAAACACCATTTGTCCTCTTTGTACCCAGCTCCTCCCTGTCTGTATCTTTAAGCACACAATATTTTTACATTATAATAACCACAGTGCACATAGACAGTTTTGCATTCTGCTTGCTTTCATCCACATCTGCTGCTTGGGCTTCTTAATTATCATTTTAAATGGCTGCCTAACACTGCAGGAGCTGATGTACCCCCGGTTTACTCAGCCATCCCCTTACTACTAAATATTGAGTTGTTTCCAGTGTTCACTGTAAATGTTACAATAAGCATCTTCCTACAAACAGCTTTTCCCCTTCTATTGAATTATTTCCTTAGGGTGAATTCCCAGGGTCAGTGGGCATAATATATTTATGGCTCTTGATGGATGTTGTTGTATTACTTTCCTCAAGGGTTATATAAATCTGTACTGCCACCAGCCATGTGAATGTACCTATTTCAAAACAACTTCGCTGACATTCTTTTTTTAAAATCTGTGCTAATTATATAGGTAGAAAATGACTCCTGAGTGTTGCTCTAATTTACATTTCCCTGATTACTAGGGAGAGTGAACCTTTTCCTCATGTGTTTGTTTACTATTTGTATTTCCTCATGAATTATGCTCTCCATAAGGTTAGGGAACTTGATGCTGGAAATGGAACACTGTTCCAAAGTGTTGTGTGCCCAGTCGGTCTCATGACCCAGAACTCAGGGGTCCCCCATGGCCATATTTCCTATTGTGCTGTGGGAAATGGTTTGTGTGGTACAAAGTGTAGCCTTTGGTCACATCCTGGCTGTCCTTTTCACCAACTGTGTGACCTTGGGCCAGTGAGTTAACCTCTCTTGGGATCAGTTTCCTTACCTGTGGAATGGAACACCTGCCTTGCAACATTGCTGTCTGGTACAGAGGGAGGATTTACAAAGTACCTTGCCTCAGGGAATCTCAGACTTTAATGAATTTAGGAATCACTGGTGAGCCTCATTAGTGCAGGTTCTCATCTAGCAGACTTGGGGAGGGGCCCGAGGTTCTGCGTTTCTAGTAAGCTTCCAGGTGATGGCACTGCTGCTAGTCGGCAGCCTCGCTTTGGGTAGAAAGGGGATGGTGCTCAACTTGGGCTGCCCATTGGAATCACCTGGGAGCTTTAGCACACTGAGGCCGGGGGCCCCCTTTCCCAGAAATGCTGATATATCTGGTCTGAGTATGGCCTGGTTGAGGGCAATGTGCTGCCAAGGTAGGGGAGCCCTCGCCATGCTCTGGGAGCGAGGGTGTGGCTGGGGACAGGGTCTTCTGTGGGCGGGCTGCCCTGGAGGATAGAACAAAACCCTGTTCGCCTCCTCCTCCCTCCTCTCCAGGGCAGATAAATCTGGGTGAAAGTAAAGTCCAGTGGCATCTCTGAAAGAGAAAGAAGTCTGTTCCTCCTGCAGGTTTCTTCTCTAATTTTCCTTTATTGTTGTGAGCTTTCTCCATTACTTCATAGAAAAATGGAGTGAGCTAGGGTTAGGGTTTAGGGAGGATAGAATAGTTGTTTGGGATTAAGAGTCTCACATAATCAAGTGACCAGCTGGAGTGTGCTGCCCACAGCAGACTGCTAGTGGGCCAGCCCGACCCCATCACGGCTTGGCTGCCAGGGTAGTTCCATGACTTTGGGAAAGTGGCTTCCCTCTCGGGGTCCAGTTTCTTCATCTGTAAATGGTGAATGTGCAGGGAAGACGAACCCACTGATTTCTAAGATAGTCTACTGTGTGGACTCCAAGGATCACGTCAGGAAACACACTGTTTTGGGGGGAAGGAGGGAAAGCAGGGATAAGGTATGTGTGTGTTGGTGGAGTGAGGGGGCCTCACTGAGGTTGTTACAGTCTGACTGTCTACATTGTCTTCGGGCCTGCTGAGAGTCCCTCCTTCCTATCCCTCCTCCTGCTTCATCTCCAGCTGCCTGCCTAGTCACTGATCCTCAAAAGAAGGGGAAATCAGGGCCCTGGAAGGGCCCAGGGAGGCTAGTGTCCGTCATTGCTTCCCTTTCTCCCATCTAGGATGCTAATGACTCCCTGCCCTTGAATTTGGGGGACCTTGGCACTTGTAGGAATCAGCCTGATGTTGTGTTCCACCTGCCTGGAGCTCAGGGGCTAAGACAGATTGTGAGCCAAGCTGCCCTGGTGAGAATCTGTGGATTTCCGTTCATCTCCTCCTGCCCATCCTCATTATACCTGGAAGGGCTCTTCTGGGGCCCAGTTGGGTGTTGAGCAAGAGCCACTTGAAGTACAGAACAGTCAATTGTTCATATCCCATGACTCATTCCTGCATGCACCAGGCTCCAAGGGGGTACTCATTACTGTTGCCTTCACCCCAGCTTCTGAATGAATGTGACTTCCTGCAATTAGCCAGCCCTGGTCAGAGTGAGCAATTGGAGCAATCAGCAGAGCAGACTTGGCTGAGACCCTCCCAAAATGTCACACAGTCAATCATAATTAGCAATGCCTTCATTTGTTGGTTGGTTTGTGAATTTATGCACCTGACTTTTTCCTTGAGTGATTTTTAGGATGGGCAATTAATTAGAGATTAATAAAAAGAACCCTTTTCTGAGTGCTTGAAGACCTTGATCCTAGGCTTAGTAACCTTGGACATGTCGCTTCACCTTGCTGGGCCTCAGTTTTCTCATCTGTAAGATGGGAGTCACATTAGTTCTGGTATTGGATGTGAGTAGCCAACATGGTAATAGGTGTGATGCCGCATCCTCAGCTGTCTCCTCCCACCAGAGCTCTCCCTGTCAAGGGCCCTTTAAGGAGGATGTTGGACAGCTTTATGAAAGCAGAGTCTCTGAGGCTGGAAATGGCCTCGGGCTCAACGTAAATGTGATGAGGTAGAACATCCTTGGGAGCCCAATGACTGGTGGTCCCCACCCCGAGGCCATGAGAATATGGGGCAGAAGCAAGCCCTGCTCTCTGGATGTGCAGGCCTTCACATGCTCCCTCTTTTCTTACCAGGACACTGAATATTTACTCTGCCAAGGACTTAGTGGGTAGCTGGGGGTAAGGAAAGGCTAATCAGACGCCCATCCAACCTTCAAAGAGCTTGTGCCCAGTAATTATCATATTCACAACTAGTAGCATACACTGAGTCCTTGCAGCATATGCTTCGTCTCTATTCCTCATAAGACTGTCCTGAGGTGCACTTGAACATTCCTCAATTTAAAAATGAGGAGCTGAAGTTCAAACGGGATAAGTAACTTGCCCAGAATCACAAAGCCAGTAGTTGTGCGAGCCCCTGATGACAGGCTTTGAATGATGGGTCACCATGGAATCACACAAATCTGGGTTCAAATCTTGGCCCTCCAATCTCCAGTCTGCCTACTGGCAAGTCACATATCCCACCTAAGCCTGAATTTCCTCATCTGTTAAGAGGAGAGGAGAGGAGAGGAGACTTTGTCATGAGAATGAGAAGCTTCATATAGAAAGTTTGTGGCTCAGTGTCTGGAACACAGTGAACACCTGGTAAAATGGTAGTAATTATTGGTCAACTATGAGAGTGGTGAGGGAACATCACTTCCCCTAAGGCCAGCACTTCCCTGCAAGGAGAGTGTCAGGATATACTACACCCAGCGGTTCCCACTGGAGCAGAGCCATGAACAAGCACAGCTGCTCTTTCAGGCAGGACAGCCCAGTTACCTGTGGGTCACCCTGAATGGTCCGTCTCAGGAGACACTGTGGGATGGACACACCTGTCAGTATTTGGGGAAATGGACACAGAGATGGAGGAAGACAGTCTGGGCATGTTCCCTGTCAGCTTGGCAGCAGCAGTGGCATCATTTGGGGTGTGCTTTGCTGAATCACACCGGGGCTGCTGGCTGCGGGTAAAGAGCCCTGGGCTGGAAGGAAAGAGACCAACTTCCTGTCTCTGGCTCTGCTAACTTTTCAGACTTCTATTTCTCATTTGTTAAATGGGAATGAAATTCTTTGCCCCAAAGTAACAACAGTGTGGGAGCCAGTTGTTAAACAGTTAATGCTTAAAATTGGGAGCGACATTGTTTCAGCACCGTGGACAGCTCCCCATGCGCCTCTGCTCTGCAGTTGCTCTTGCCCTCTTAGAACCCAGCATCCTCACCCAGTCAGAACAGGTGAACAGGGGTGGGGGAGAGCAGAGTGAGGGTCACACGATGGGGGCTCAGGCCAGCAGAGTCCTGGGAGTGTCCACATAAGGGATGAACCAGGAAGTGAGGAGGAAGTGGCTGAACTGTGGTTGAGGAGACTAAGTGGAGCTATCCATCCACTTGGAGGTTTAAGTCACACCACCCCTCTCCAGGGCTTCTCATTACCCACCAAAAAAAGCTCAAATCCCATCTTTTGTAACCTGCCCTTAAAACTAGTTAGTCTAGCCTAACTTTATCCCCAACTAAGTCCTGCCACAAACCTGTGCTATGGTCACACATAACTCACTTTTCCCCATACACAGTGTCTGCTTTGGGGCCTCTGCCTGTGCCTTTTCTGAAGCTTTTCCATTTTCTCAGAATGCCCTCTGCACTCTCTTTCTTTATGAAAATCCTTCTCAGTCTTTCACATTAAGATCAAAGGCTGCCTCTTCCAAGAAGCCTTCCCTGAATAGTCCTCTCTTCAGAATTAACCCTTCCATCTCCTCTGTTCCCATAGCATGTAGCTCCTTCTGAGAGTTCATTTCCTTCCAAACCTGACCTCCTACTGCTTTCCCTCCACCCCCATGCCTACCACATGAACACCTTGCTCAATACTCTCTTTGAAATTCTTGGAAAGAGTAATGAATGACCTTGAAGCAGAAGTTTCCAGAACTGACCTTTATAGGAAGGAAATTCATGGCATTTCTCAAGGGGCCTTGCCAGCAGGGCTAGAGCTTGAATCTACTCCCCTGGCTTCTCTGCAGTTCAGGTAAACAAGTAGCTGCAGTAGGACTGCAGAGGCCGTCCCCAAAAGCATCTCTGGTTCTTTGGGCAAATGGTGTGAGCTTCTACCTTAAGCAATACCATGTAGCAGTTACTCAGAAACTATGGAGCTAGATTCCCTGGCTCCAAATACCAGCTTTGCTGCTTATTAGCTGTGTGACCTTGGGCAAGATACTTTACCTCTCTGTGCTGCCATTTTCTCCTATGTGAAAGGGGAATAACAATAAAGCCCATTGGATTATTGGGCTAAATTAATTAGTACATATACATTAACTAGAATACCTGGCATATTTATACCTCCCAACAAGTGATAGCTATTATCATCATGCTGTTGTTAATCCTGCCATTGCTGTTATTTACCCCAAGGGGTCCCCCACCTGAAGAAGTTGACTGATCCTGGCCTGAGAGCCCTATTTGGGAATACAGGTAGAAGAGGGGGCAAGAGGAAGGGAGCAGTTAAGTTGAAACTTCCTCCTGGCTGGGGAGCAGCAGGATTGCCAAGGGCTCCTGGGTTCCCAAGGGCAGCTGCAGAACTGAGAATAGACTTTCTCATCACGGGGGGAGAAGTCTGGTTTCTCAGCCCCTCTATGCTCCTCTGCTGACTAGCTTTCTTTGATTAAGGCCTCACCTAGGTGGCCAACCTGATGAAGCCTCCTCCACTGCTCTAGGACTAATTGCTGCCACATTGGCACCTGGAGTGAACAGTCTGTGAGGTCACTTACAGTACTGCAAAGACTTGATTTCCCAGCCCTCCTCCCCGCATGGAGCCCTGGGAAATAAGGGGCCCTCTGGTCATTCCTCAGCACACATGCTCGCTTTCAGCTCTAGCTATAATGGGGACGAGGAGTGTGGGAGGCGGGGGAGAAGGACCTGGTGTCCCCTCCCAAGGGATTAGGGGCCTATATTTCTCCTCTAGATGACAGAATTTCTATTACCTTAAAGGGCTCATCTATTTATGCTGCAATTTTTTGAAGCCCTGTCTGCCGTTATTGAACCTTGCTTGCTGGCGAGGGGAGCGAACACTCCATCACCCAAATGAAGAAACTCGTTTCCACATTTTTCTCCCCTTTCTCTGTGCTGTCGGTAGGTCATATGCAAACCTCAGCTGCTCTGGCCAGGGAAGCCAGGAGCGGGTGAGAGTTATGAAAATCCAGATCAGCGGAGTGGTGATTGAATTTTCCTCCAAGGTTTCCGATGTCCTTTACAGACTTCACCCTCCCCCAGCCTTCTCCACCCCCAAGCTGGGCAAAGTGTGTGTCTGTCTCTTGTGTGGCTCCTGAGCTGGAACTGGGGAGCGAGGGCAGCCACGGGGCCAGAAAAGAATGTGAACTGAAAATTATAGACAGGTGGCATGCATATAATGTTTGTGCGTTTGCTGTTCTAATTGTTTTGTTCTTTAGCAAACCAAGGTCTGTAAACTATTAGCCCTAAGAGTAGAAAAGCAGCTTCTCATCCCTCATCCCCCCCACCCCAGCCACACACACCGACACCAGTCTTGACTAGCTTCCTAATTGTTATAGTAAAAGATTTTCCTGGACACTGTGCTGCAGATGAGGAATTCACCTTCTAACTGCCATGCCCATGTGAACAGGGAGCACAGATAGTGCAAAATAGCAGAAATGATCCAAAAATATAAACACATATGCACACATACTCAAGTACTCAAATCCCAGCTCTGCCATCACTGGCTGAATGGTGTTGGCCCAGTTACTTACACTTCTCAGGCCCTAGTTTTTCATCTATAAAACAGGGAAAATAATAGCATTATGTTCTAATGTTATTCTGAGGATTGAATTAGATAAAATATGTACAATGCTTAGAACAAAGCCCAGCATATAGCAAGTGCTTGATAAATGACTGCCAAGGTTCCTTATATAGTTTCATAGAGATGACACACAGGAGGCAAAGGGCATGGACTCTGGGGTCAGACAGTCCTGGATTGGAATCCCAAGTCTGTCAGTCAGCAGCTGAGACCTTAGGCAACATACACAGCCTCTTTGAGCCCCTGTTTCCCATCTGTAAATAGGGTTAATAACGCCTGCCCTTCAGGGTCAATGTTAGCACAAAATGGGAATTATTCTTCATAATGGCAGAGTTGGAAGAATGCTTAGCATTTCCATAGTGCACCCTCTCCTTTTGCAAAGGAGGAAACCAACATCCAGAGAGGGAAAGTGACTTATCTCAAGTCACACAGCAAATCACTGGCAAAACTGGGATAGAAAGCAGGTGACATAACTCCCACTCTAATATGTTTTCCACTTTCACCTCCATCTCGTGAATTTACTGTCCCCAGAGCAGACACCTACTGATTTTTCCCACGGCAGAGAGGGATGGGGCGGGGGGTTCTCCAAAGTGTTAAGTCATGTTAGCAATTCATCCACAAAACAAAATAGGGAAAATTGGTTTTATGTCACTAAGGCTGAGTTCCGCCTTACCCCTCTGGGACTCCATAGTTTGTCCCTTGATTAGGGTAAACTGCCAATTCTTCTGTTCCAAAAAATGAACGTTCCCCATGTCACACCACCCTCTCCCTGCCATGCTGCCCCTGTCCTCATCAGTGCCCCTAGCTTTTAACACTCCCAGGTTATTTTTTTGTCTACGTCTCTGGTGTTGACGGGGTTTCTGCCCCTGTGGGTCCCAGTCCTGGCCACTCCACAGACTCTGTAGGGTGGGGCACTGAGTGACTGAGGCAAGCCCTAGGCCAGGCAGGCACTTGCTCCTCATATGCTATTTTACTTAATCCTCACAATAGCCCTGTAGGTAGAGACTGTTGGAATCCCCACTTTGCAGGCGAGGAAACTGAGGCTCAGAGAGGTAGATAACCTCCCCTAGTTGGCAAATGGCCACCAGGAGCTGTTTGAATCCAGTGCCTACGCTTTCAGGCTGGAGAGGGTAAGGGTGTGGATCCATGGTAAATAAGCAGCTTTGAGCCCCTCTCAGACCTTTTCCTAAGGAAGGGGACAACCCCAGCAATGTTGTTTCTTCGCTGGAGCCTAGTGACCTCCTGCCTTTGTCTTCAGGGGGAGGTAGTCTGGGACCCTCCACCTCCCTCCTTATTTGGAGGCAGCACTTGACAGTTTACCCAGCCATTTCACACCTGAGCTTGAGAGTCTCACAGCTCTCCTGGGAAGAATGTGGACTGAATATTGTTAGCTCTATGTCACAGATGAGGAAACTGAAGTTCAGAGTGGTTAGGTGTCTTGTCCAAGATGACAACTTGTGAGGGCATCAAGCTGGGCCCAGGGCTAATGGCTCCAAAGCCAAGCTTGCCTCAGGACAGCCATGCAGGGAGGGAGGTCAGTGCTGAGAAGGCCCACCAGGAGTCAGACCTGGGCTCCAACCCCGGCTCTGCTACCTCATCACTTTTTGACTTTGCCTAAGTCATTTTACCTCTCTGTGCATTAACTTAATCTCCTGCAAAATGGGTCATAAACCTTACTCCCTGTATGCTAGGGCTGGTGTGAAACTGAGATGAAGCACGTTGTTGGGAAGGACTGGAAGAAGTACCAGGGTGTGTGACCCAGAGGTTTGAGGGGAGCAGTGGACCCCAGGTCCCCTGACCAGCTCCCCCACCAAGGCTGCGGGTCTGGAACAAAGAACCCACTCCCTTCCTGCCCTCAAGTTCCAAGACCCTCCCCAGCATGGCCCCTCCCCAGTCACCTCCCCCAACCCCATAGTCATTGGCCTCAGTAATCCCATCTGCAGGAGTAATTATAGATGGGTGGGGGTGGGGGTGGGGGGTGGATTCCTTCCAGAAGAAGTGACTGTGTCTGGAAAATGAAAGATGTTGCAGAAAAAGGTCATGAATAAATTACTTTAAGGTGGGGCTAACAGCAAAACTAACAATGGGGGTAAATGTAAAACAAAACAAAACATCAACTCCTCTCCAAAAACATACTAAATAATTATTCTCATCTCTGCTAGAAATTCTGAAGAAGAGTGTTAATTCCCTGAGGCAGGGGCTCCTCAGCCTTCAGGCCCAGATGGCTCAGACGAGCAGGGGTGTAGGGAAATGGGTGTAGGGTGAAGGAAAATACTGGGAAGAGGCTGGGCCCTGCATGCTGGGTAGGGACCCAGCTGAATTCAGCAGGCAAGAGGGATCCACTGCAGTCTTGAGGGGGGCCGTGACAAGACAGCGCTGCCCTTGAACTCCACACCCTGTGTAGGGTGAAGGTGACATCACAGTCTAAGTCCCCAACAGATGCTGGTTCCCATGACCCCCCCATTTCTTCAGTACAGGATGCTTGGCAGAGTCGGGAGAGCATGGGCTTTGAGTCAGGGAAACCTGAGTTCAAATCTCAGCCCCACTGCTCACCACCTGGGTGGCCACAGTAGGTTGGCCTTTTAGCCTCCCCTTGCTCGCCTCTCACATGGAGTACCTTGCAGGATGGTAGTGAGGGAGAAGCGGAGCAAGCACTACAAAAGTGGCAAAGAGTGGGTAAATCTTAGTTTCTTTCCTTAGGCCGAGGCTCTTAGGGGGCCCTGTGTAATAATCAAAACGCCCAAAGCACTGATAGCACCCACTCGGGGCTAGGCCCTGTTCTAAGAACATCATGCATATTAGCTAGTTATTCTTTACCAGTACCCTTGGAGGAAAGTACTACTGTAATTCCCATTTTGCAGGTAGGGCAACTGAGACACAGAGAGGTCGGTAACCCAGTTTGTCAGTTATACCCCCAATAAATCTAAGAAATCTAAGAAAAGTAAGTTGACCAAGGTCTCTTAAGTGTCAGAGCCAAGACCTGAACCCAGTAGTCAGGTTGCAGAGCCCCTGGGCTTGATGAGGCCTTCTGCCACCTCTCTCTGACCTGCCTGTTCTGTGGACAAACCCAGATTGATCCTCGCTGCCTCCTCCCAGGATGAAAACTTAACCATGGCCACAGCATGCTCCAGCCATGAGAGCTGAATTTGGAAGTGGCATCAAGCTTTAGGGCACTCATCCCCCGTGACACAGCCCAGGGGAAGTGTCAGTTTCCCAGGTGGTGCAGTGGATGGAGTACCCAGTCATCACCATGACACCCATCCGTATCACAGTTCTTCCATGACAAAATGCTTTCATAGCCGTCATCTCCTGTGTGCTTGCCACCCTCTGAAGTTAGATGCCACTGTTGCCATTTTACACATAAGGTAATAGGTTCAGCAAGGCTACACAACTCTGAGCATCTCAGCCCTCCCCACTCTCAAGCCCAGAGCTGAGCTGCTCCCCGGGCAAATGCTGTCAGGACAAACCCCTCCTGTGCCCTCCTTTCCCTTGCTGCAGCCCCAAAGAGGCTGCCCCAGGCTGGAGGCCACCTCGTCCCTTCCTACAAGGACATCTGATCTGAAACTGAGCTCCCTTCCAACATGCCCCACGGAGGCCTCAGAGCCTTACGTGGGGAGCACGTTCCAGGCCCACATTATGTGTAGTGAAGCATTCCATAAGAATTTGACTGAGGAACCACTAGGAGCCAGAAAAATCCACAGGAAACCAGCTTTATAAAGATGCGGATAATTTACAGGAGTTGGGGGATGGGAGGGACAGACCATGGACAGTAGGAACAGCCTTTCCCCCACTCACTCCTTTTTTGTTCCCCAGTAAAAGCCTCTCAGGTTTCAACTTTTCGGCTTTCTTTGCATTCAGTCTCCAGTTGTTGGGTTTTGTTAATGATTCCACAATCAATAAGCAATTGGATTTGTCTGAGACTGGACCTTCAACTTCTCTCAAACAGGAGTAGCCCAGACTCCTGCCTTTGGGGAGAGACTTCCTAAAAATAGGCTGGGACACTGAGTCATTTGCCTGCTCTCAGGGACCCACCTTTGTCTTTAGGCCAGAGTTTGAAGCCTTGTACTCGAGGCCTTCCTGGCTGGGCCAGTCTGACGTCCAGGCTCCTATCCCACTGCTGCCACGCAGCCCTGGCACTCCTGCAAATCCAAGTAGATTGCCTCACCCTGGAGACCCACTCAGCCATGTCCAGCCCCACCTCCATCCTCATTCAGTCTGTCCCTTCCCTGGAATGCCGTTGCTCTCCATCCTCCTGGCCAAACCTTGTCAGTGCACCCGTCCAAGCTCAGCTCAGTTGCCACCTCCTCATAAAGCCTTCCTGCTTTCCTCCCATTGGGACCCAACCTTCCATAGTACACTGGCATGCCCATTCTGGTGGCACATGGTGGATATATCTGTCCTGTCTGGTAAACAGAGAACTGCTGGGGGGCAGGTCAGTCTGATTCACCACTGTCCCTATCTTTTTCCCATCTGCCACCCTCCTAACCCCAGCCCACACCCAGGCCTGGCACAATCTCCTGAGCAAAGTGTGATCAGTAAATATTCACTAAATAAATGCACAGGTAGAAGTATCCCCTAAATCATGAATGTGCTACACTTGGCTTGAATCCTAGTAAATACCCTCCATCAGTCTGTGCAGGACCCTTTGTTCCCCACAATCTGGTTCCCACTTGGGACACTGTCGCTGCCACTGTAGTCAGACACTGGCTCTGCAGGCCACTACCCTGGGTCCACACCACCCAGCTGCCACCCCAGAAGACCTGGGTTCTGCAATGCACATGCCCCCACACACCATATATCCAACCCCTACAATGTGGACACAGTATATCCACCCCATGCACATCAGGCTCAAAGCCTGTGGCATCGGGTCACCCCTACGGCTCTATGGCCAGGATGAGGTCTGACACGCAGATGCTATGTCTACCCCCTGGCTGTCACACCACTGATACAGAACATACACACACCACACCGGATGGACCACACATGGTGGGACCCTATACCCTACCCTCCAAGCCAGGACACTGGGACAGCAGACCTAAATCCTATTCCTAACCTTCAACACAGGCAAAGCATTTGTACATCTAGCATACAGAGGGCCCAAGTATATCATTCACATGAAATACATCAGGAGTGTGTACCACTGCTTGCACACATACAGGCCCACCAAAAACAGGCTGCAGAACACCTGGAAGTAGGGAGGTAGCCTGCCTGTATCTCTCCCGTGCTGCGGTGTCATCTTGTGCCCTCCCCACCCTTCACGTTCTGCTCACACATTCCTCTAAATGTTCATGAGGCCCTCGCCTAATACCCAACATAGGCTTTCCCAGGAGTTTAGAGTGATATTTTTTGGCACTTCTTAAAACCACTAAGGAAGTCATAAGACCTAATGCAGAGTGACTGGGGCCATATGCTGTCAGGGTTTGCCCAGACACTCCCCAAGATTCCCTTTGCAGGGAAGCCTTGTTCTGTTCTCAGAAGGCCTGTGAGAGAGGCCCTGATCCTTTGTGGCTGGAAGCATCCCAATCCCAAGTCCTCCAGGGAACACAAGAGCTCTGGACAGGGCCCAGCCCTCGGGGAGCAGGGAGAGGGAGGTGAGGCCGGGGCTGGGAAAGCAGAGCTGTCCTCAGAAGCGCCTTCCTATTAACAAGGGCTCGGGCCTGCCCATGTGTGCGGTGCTGATAGCATCCCGGGTCACCACCAGCATCAGTGCCACTGTCATCATCACTACCACCAGCTTTACCTCTTTCAGAGGATATACATTATTGATAGTGTTGGCCCAATCCCCAGTCTAACTCTCACTCCCACTGCCTGTTATTCCACCATCTTAGCTATATTGTTTCAAGTCTTGAAGTTTTTTAGACTCAAGAGTCTCCTAACATAAGACACAAATGCCCCCAAAGAGTTCCCATCATAATCCCCTGCTACCTTTTCTTCCTCCACTGTCAACATTTAACAACAAATGGGTAGGAAGTCATCTCGTACAGGGCCTGGCATATAATAGGTGCTCAGGACATTTGGGTCCCTGTCACTGCCAACCTGTCTGCACTCAGTGCAGCCTGGCCCAAGGGCGAGGGCTTGGGCTGTGGGGTCAGCCAGTCTCTTTGCATAGTGTAGCTTAGGGCAAATTGACCCCTCCAGCCTCAGTTTGGCCTCTCTCTAGATTAGTTCTCTCTCTAGGGGGGGAATTCCTTCCCCACAGGGCTGTTATAAGAACAAAAAGAGACAAGGGACAAAAAGTGCCTGGCATAGATGGCACCAAGGGAGTGGTTAAAAATCTGAGTCCCCTTCCTACAGTGTCCAGCACTGAGGCTGGGTCAGTCTGTCCAAGCCAATGAGCCAGCCCTGTCTGTAGGGGGAAGGGGCGTGGGCAGTGCTGACAACCAGAGTCTTCGTGCCCCTGCTCACCCCTCTCCAGAGGCGGCATCTGTGCACAGACCTTGCACACAAGAGCATCTCCAGGGATATTAGACTTGGGAGTCTCTTGATAAGATATGAATGCCTCTCAAGAGTGCTTAATAAGCCCTTTTTAGCCTGTGATACCTTCTCCAAACTCAGGAGAGACTCTTGGGGAGGGAACAGTTGGAAAAGAGGAAGGGACTTACAGATAAGACAAGGGCATCAGTGGAGAGCAGCAAAGAAACTTTATTTTACCAGGACAGCAGCTAAGTCTCTAGGACGACCCCAGGTCATGCAGCCAGTAAGTGACTTGGCCTGAACTTGACCCCAAATATCCTTCCTTTAGCATCTCTTTAGCAGGACTGACTTTCAGGTTTCCTGGAAATGTCTTGGTATCTGGGAACCATTTGAAAGTATCTGTGCTCCTCTAAAAAGACCCTTTTGAAGAATCAGAGTTAGATAACATATTTGTGCTATATATATATAGCAAATTAGAAAAAGGTACCCCTTTCTCACAACATTCTCCTAACATCTACTAGAAAACTGATGTCGTATATACACAAACTATGATGACTGTTGTGAGTGGTACCACTAGAGTTGTACAGTGCACAGCCTGCACAACTGTGCAGAGTAGGCTCAGGTCACTGATAACCTATTCATTTTGGACAGACATGGGTTTCCATGTCTAACCTTCAGCCCTTCCCTCCCTTTCATCTCCCTGGCCCTCTGCTCCCCATGGCTTATGCAGTTTCTTTTCTGCAACATGCATCCACTGTCAGTTGCTGCTTTATCAGTGACACACTAATTAGGTCCAGTGAGGTTTGCTCTGTGTTAGAGAAGCCTTCGTGGCTGGTGTTCAGTCCAAGCTGTTCTTTCTTCGCCTTGTGGGCCATGGGTCACTCTTTCACAAATCATAAATGAGGCTCCCTGCCTGGGAATCCCACTGCCTGAGTCCTTGGAGCTTGGAGTGAGGGTGACCAAGAAGGGTGAGTAGGGGGAGTGAAGCAGCCCAGGACTGGCACTCTGGTAAAGAGTAGATACTTGCCTGGCACGGAGCTTTGTAAACATTAAAGCACGTTCCACATGTGTGCTACTGGCATTGATGTGACACCAGACAGCAAAGTCAGCCTGCTTGGCGACCCTGAATCTCTAGGAATAGCAGGGGAGAACCGGAGAACAGGCACTACCAGAGGCCTGGGGGAGGTCACTGAAGGCTGTGCCGAACATCTGGAAGTGGGGAGGGGACTAGCCGGCACCCCTCTCATGCCATAATCTCATCTTGTGCTCACCCTGCTCTGGCCACTAGTCGGTAACCTCCATGAGGGACAAGCTGTTCTGCCCACTGTGTATCCCCTGGCCGAGCATAGTTCTTGACACTACTGGCATTTAAAAAACACTTACTGAATGACTGAGTTAATTCAATACATATGCATTGAGCATCCACTGTGGGCGAGGTACTGTGCTAGGGCTGGGGCCACAGGGTTGGAAAAAACAGACCCAGTCCTTACCTTCATGGAACTTACAATCTGGTAAATTGATTTTTTTTGATTCAATTAAAATCGTGATAAGTGCCACAAAGAAGCAAGTAACAGAAACCTTCTCTGGAAGTGGAAGGGCAGGAGGAAACTTAAACACAGGGACCTTACGTGGCATCTGGTCTGGTGTAACTGTTAGCGAGACCAGGGCCTATCACGGTACCTGGCCTATAATAGACATTCAACAAACATTTGTGGACTGAATGGGTGAACAGATGAGGCCAGATCACCTTGAGTCAGTGCTTTTGCCTCACTTAAGCCCATGTACCCTGACCCCAGGTCCAGGGCCCTTTCTTCCCTAAATCATCCCTACTCCTCCAACAGGGAGACACACCGACTAGGGCGACTCCCCTGGCTACCTGTCCCAGAGCATCTCTGCTGAGCGCCCACAGGCTGGAGGAGCATGCCCACCAGCTCCGCCTGGATCTAGAGAACCCAGTTCCACTCACACTGCCTCCCACTCACAGTGTATTTAAGGGGACCCCGATACAAACTTGCACAACTGCCTCCCTCTTTTGGGTGAGGGAGGGCCAACCACTCTCCATCTTCTACTCCAAAAAATACTCATTAACCTCCTGCCCATTGCAAGGAAAATGGATGATCAACATGAGAAGCCCAGCTGTTGATTCATTTTCCTAAACGGGGCCAAAGTACAAAGCAGCATATTGCAGGGGAGAAAATTCAATAAACAGCATTTGAAACAAATTTAATGGAACATATAACGCATTACCCACCAGGGTCTGGGCCCGTGTTGCCATGTTGTGCGAGGAGGCAGGTGGAAGGTGGGAGGGAGATTTGCATCTCTTTAGCAGGACCAGCTCCAGGGGTTCCATTCCACCAGTAGCTCTTTCAAATCAAGTTCAAGATGTTAATAGCCAATGCTGCATCTGTAATTAACAGGCCTTTAAATGGGAGGAGGTTTTCACACCTGTCCTCCATTCACAAAACGAAGATGCTGAGCAGGACTGGCAGGCTTCCCCCAGCAGAGTCTGGAAACTGCAACCTGCCTCTGTGGAAGGTAGAGCGTTCCTTTCCTGGGCTGTGGCCTATGGTCTGTGGAGGTGAAATGGGAATAGAGAAGAATACAAGAACTCCCAACTGTCAACTTTCAGGTGCTGAGAAAGGGCCAAAACATCTGGGCCTCAGCAGGTGTCCCTTCTTCAAGATCAGGGCCACGTCCTCTGGATGCCCTGTGCATAGGGGGTGAGTTTGCTGTCTGTATGAGCAGGGGCAGTATAGGCTATCCCAGAGTTTTCACATCTGGACTCTTAGCATCCTGTGCTTAAAATAGAAGCCAGAAGATTGAAGTTCCAAACCCATGTCTGCTTACCATTGGCTCTATGACCTTGGGCAAGTCACTTCCCCTCTTTTGGCCTGTTTCCTCACCTGTGAAACAAGGCAGCTAGACCAAGTGATTCCAGCTCTAGCATGGTGCGCTGTCCCCCCACCATTAAACGTGGGTATGAGGCCAGGCCCAGGCCATACACTGGCCATGCATCTGGAATGATTATTAGAGTCCCCAGAGGACTCCCACCACTGGGCCTCTGTTCCCACCATTCCTCCCTCCTTTGGGTTAAGACCTCTACTTCAGACAAGAAGATGCTCAGAGAGCGGAGCTGAAGGGCCCTTAGAGACAGCACAGCCAGTGGTTGCCAGCTAGACCCCTGCAAAGGCTGGAGCAGGTTGCCAAGAGCAGTTTTGAACATTTCACAAAGCCTACAGGCAGTCTTCCGTTAGCTATGATGAAGCTAACTAAAACACCAAGGTTTTTCTTTTGCTTTTAATTAGAACTGAATTAACTCTGTGTGATAGCTCAGGTTGCTGACACTGATCAGAAGTTCTGATTGGCTGTAGGTGACATCATTGGAATTTCTAGGTCATGGTTGGTGGGCAAGATGCTGCCACCAGAGTCACATGGCATGTGGTCACTGGCCAAAATGCACCTGTTCAATACGTGACTGGCCTTAGACACCAGCACAGAGGGACAGCAGTGTCTTCCCAGTAAGAAGACATTGTAGAGAGAGGATACTAACAAGGTCCTTGGTGATGAAAGCTAGGGAGACAGATTTCAAAAGCCACACGTGACTGATAAGACTTTTGGTCTCCTTCCCCTGAAGGCAGGGAATCTGATATCTCTAAGATCCTAGTCTGCTTGGCAGGCCTATCTCCCTGAGCGGATGCCAGGATGAGTAGAGACCAACAGGGTAATTTTCCCAGCTGTGCTTCTTACCCTCAGCCTGGCTGGGCAGGCTTGGGGCAGATGGCAGGGTATAGCATGGAACCAGAGACCAGGATCTGGCCTGGATTTCCCTTTTCATAAGAGCCCCTAGGGAGGCCCAGAGTCAGTTGTGGTAGCAGGAGAGCCATTCTGAGACCAGACAATAGGGGAGAATCCATTGCCTACTCATTCAGGATATTGGCAGAATTTAGCTCCTAGGGTTGTAGGACTGAGGTCCCCATTTTCTTGCTGGCTATAAAATGAGGGTTGATCCTAACTTCTAGAGGCCACCACATTCCTTGGCTCATGACCCCTTCCTCCATCTTCAAAGCCAGTGTAGGCAGGCACAGGCCTTCTTACTGCAGATCTCTCTGAGCTTCTCTGACCATCTTCCACGTTTAAGGACTCATGTGATTAGTTTGAGCCCATCTGGATAATCCAAGATCCACTCCCCATCTCAAGATCCTTAATCAAGCCTGCAAAGTCCCTTTTGTCATGTAATGTTAACATATTCACAGGTTCCAGGAATTAGAACACAGACCTCAGGGGATGAGGGTGGGCATTAGTCTGTCTACCACAGCCACCTAGCATGGAACTGCTGATCCAAAATCCACCCCCTCCTTTTCCAGGGAGAGGTCTGTGCAGTTTCCTGCGCAGCAGGGACCTACGGCCCCAACTGCTCGTCTGTCTGTAGCTGTAACAATCGTGGCACCTGCTCCCCAGTAGATGGCTCCTGCACCTGCAAGGAAGGTAATGTGCCTTCTTGCCCCATCCCACCCCCTCAGATGTGCGTACTGCCCCCACCCACCCACAGGCAGGGTCAGGGAGCCTAAATGTCAGATCCCGGCCAAGGAAACCATGCCAGGGATTTCAGTAGCAGGAATGTAATAAAGGGGACTAGTTACAATGGTGTTAGAAGAGCTGGAGGAGCATACAGGGGAAGGTGAGCAAACCAGAGCTTAGAAGCTGTTGGAGGAGCTACTACTCCAGGGGTGGGAAGGACAAAGGGACCAAGTGGAATTCCCAGAGCTTGGGAATGAAGGCCGCTTGGTGGGCGCTGGGACATGGACAGAGTGGCTGGAGCACAGGGGAGACACAGGCACCACTAGAGGCCCTGCCCAAAGCAGAGAAAGGAGAGGGGACACCTGGCATCCTTCCAGCTCCTGCCCTCTAGTCTGTGGGTCAGGTCCCCCACTGTCAAGGCCATCTGGGAGCCAGCTGAGTAGGAGCCCAGGATGTGCAGCTGCAACCTCAGGATTGGCCTCCAGTGATGCAGAACAGAGCAGGGGAAGGGGAGACACAGATCTGGGGGCAAACAGGCCAGGGACCAGCCTCAGAAGGGGAAACCAGCCTGTCCTGAAAACAAATGGCCCTAAAATAAAACAAGCTGCCTGACTCCATCCTGGGTAGAGATGGCCCTCCCCACCTCAGCTGGTTCCTTGTTCCTTGTCCCCAGAGGAATCATGCCCCTACAGCAGGAACAGAATGGAGGCAGGAGACCTGGGTTCTAATTTGGCTTTTGCAATAGCCTTGCTGTGTCTCTGAGTGGGCTCTTTGTGGGATACATGATCTAACCCAGCAATCTGAGAAGCAGTGGTTTGGGTGGAATTCCATGTACAGATCTGGGGAGCAGGCAGAAAGCTGTGCTGAGCCAAGCTGGAGGGGTAACAGCCCCCTTCCCTCCCCTCAGGGTGGCAGGGCCTGGACTGTGCCTTGCCATGTCCCAGTGGGACATGGGGCCTGAACTGCAATGAGAGCTGCACCTGTGCCAACGGGGCCGCCTGCAGCCCCACAGACGGCTCCTGCTCCTGCACTGCTGGCTGGCTGGGAGACACCTGCGAACTGCCCTGTCCGGTGAGTGCTTAGGGCAGAGGAGGGCCAGGTAGGCCCAGCATCCCCTCATGCCCGTCCTGCAATTACTTTGTCCACAGAGGTGCACAGACAAGAGCACTGGGCCAGGAGGTGGGACACTTGGATTCAGGTCTCAACTCCAGTTCTAACCTCTGTGACCACTTTCCTATTTTGGGTCTCAGCCCTCTCATCTATTAAATGGCAAATACTTGGCAGGTGTAGTATATGGCATTACTTTCCCCTTCTGCTCTTAGTAAACATTAATTGACTTTAGCACACTTAGTTGGACCCAAATGCATCTTCAGAATTCTTCATAACACTTACAGGACATCCCTTCCTAATCCATTAGAGTTGCCTTTCCTTAATAATTAACATCTAAACTTCCTTCTGGTTCCAACAGCATATAATTTTATAATCAGGGTGTGGGAGGACTAAACCAAGTACTATCCAGCAATAACCACCTGGATTTCATCTCTTGATCTTAGTCTAAGATACTTACAGCCCTGGGTTCAAATTCTGACTTTGCCATATCCTAACTGTGTTACCTTCAGCATGTTACTTTACCTATCTAACCATCTCTCTCATCTTTAAATTATGAATATAATGGAACCATCTCACAGTTTGTTGTTTAGGATGCAGAGAAATTAGTTATATAAGGTTCTTGATACCTAATGAGCATGCAACAAATGTTGGTTGCCACCTTCTTCCCTAGTAACAAAGAATAAATCATTCATTCATCATATGATCAATGTGTTATAATTTACAAAGTGCATTCTAAATTTACAATTTAGTTAATGATCATTACAGCCCTCTGAGCTTAACCACTGAAAAGTAGGGCAGGACCATCACTTCTCTCCTTCCAAGTCCCATACTCCTACTAATTCAAAGGATTATTTGGAGTGGCCTCATGGCCATGCTCACCACCAATTATAAAAAGTGTCCTCACCATGCTCCAGCCCCAGTCTCTCTGCAACCCTGTGGGGCAGCGCCTCAGTATTGTCATCAGAATCCAGAAAAACTCTGTGAATCTCTGAGGGTCTAAGTCTGATCATTTCTCTCTCCCCCTTCTCTCTGCAGGATGGCACATTTGGGTTGAACTGCACTGAGCGCTGTGACTGCAGCCACGCTGATGGCTGTGATCCTGCCACAGGCCACTGCTGCTGCCTGGCGGGATGGACAGGTAACCCCCCTCTGCCTCACCACCACCCAGGCCCTGTGAAATTGGGTTCTTGGTATTCGACTTTTCTTGATTGCTCTCTTTATCCTTCACTTCTTAATGTTCCCTACATATGCACTGTCCCTTTGTCTCCTCTGGGCTTCAGTTCTCCATTCCATTCAGTTCTTTATTGAACACCTATTATGTGCAGACTCGTTCTCAGGGCTAGGGACAAACCAGTAAAAAATTAGATAAAAGCTGACATGTGATGGGTATAGGTTCTCAGTCTGTGTTTGCAGAGGATATGGTGGAGACAGAGACAAAGAACTTTCTCCTTCGCCCAAGCTCAGAGTCCTAGTCCCCATACGCGTCCTGTCAGCTTACCTCCTAAACACATGGTGACTCCATCCCTTTTTCTCCATCCCACTGACACCATCCTGGTCCACTGAGCACCCTCCCTTTTCTGGCACTGGCTTGGCCTCCCATTTGATCTCTGGGCCTCCCCTCTTGCCCAGCTGCATCTATTCTACACATGGTAGCCAGAATGAACTTTTCAAAACCCAGATCTGTTCGTATCGGTCCCTGCTGAGAATGCCTCAGTGGCTTCCCATGGCACTTATACAAAATCTGGAATCCTTGTGGCGGCACAGGGCCCGTATGATCTGGCCCTGCCCAACTCCTCCACCTCTCTTTGCTCCCTCCTTTCATTCCCTACACTCCAGCTGCCTAGGCCAAGCACCGTCCCGACTCCAGGCCTTGGTATGTACATTCCCTCCGCCTGCATCACTCTTTTCTCCTCATCTGACAATGCCTTCTCATCCACCAGATTTCAGCTTACAGGTTACTTCTTATGGGAAGGCTCTCTCCCTGCTACAGCCCAACCTGGCCAAGACTATATAGGAGCCCCTTTTATTAATTCTCCTAATACCTACATTTTCCTTTCACACTACTTTACCTCAGTTGTCCCTGAACTCTGATTTGAGTATTTATCATCTGCCTCCCCAGCTAGACCATCAGCTCTATGGAGGCAGGGGCCACGTCCACCTTGGTCACCACTGCCACACACTGACACATGGATGACCCGGTGGTTGAGAACACAGAGCTGGAGTGAGACCACCTGGGTTTATACCTTAGGCAAGTCTTTTAATCACTCAGGGCCTGAATTCTTCATCCATAAAATGCAGATCATTATAATCCTCACAACTATAGGGTCATTTTAAAGCTTAAACACATTAAGACCTGTAAGTGCTAACAGCACCTGGCACATAGTAAGTGCTCAGGAAATGTAAGCCATGACTACAGTAGCTTAACAATCACATCCTGAATGAACATAGTCCCAAAATGGTGGACAGCAAGGTGAAAGAAATGCAGGTGATGCTGGCAGTGTACATCTTCAGATAAATAATTTATACCAGGTTGCTGAAGAGCCTGTCGTCCACCAGCAGAAAGTACCTGAGCAGCTGAGCCAGGGACACTGCTCCCTCTGTAGCATTTCTGACCTGGCACCCCTGCCCTGCCCCTTGTGGGTGAGGCTCTACCCTAGTCACCAGTATGCTAGATTCTTAGCTGGAGTCAAGTGGAAATCTCTTTAATTTTTCATTGCTTTAATTTCGAGTGAGCCAGTAGATTTTAATGACATCTGGTGCTTAAAAATTCTGTCTTTGATAGACAACCTTTCAGCTAGGCCTCTGTCGTTCTAAAGCTAATTTCCCCAAATGTGGTCCTGAAGTCATTTCAAAGGAGCGACTGATGTCCTGAGTTTTGTCAAGTAAAGAGGGACCAAGGAGGGATAGGGAGAGGACAGGGCAGAGGCCTCAGCCTCCTGCTCAGGAGCGCTCCCCTCTCTGCCCTGCCCCAAGAAGTCTGCTCTGACTTCCTCGCCCCTGGCATATTGCTGGTGCCTTTGCTCAGCACCGGTTTTGCTCTGTCCTAAGTGGCACATGTCTTCTCCCCTTATGCCCATAAGCCACCGGCTTCTTGACAACCAGCATCATGTCTAATTCACTTCACCCTGCATATAATAGGTGCTTATTAAATGTTTATTTAAATAAGCTGAAAGAAGCTGGCCTATAACCATATGTTTTTTCCCCCTGAGGTGAAGGAGACCTTCAGGATGATCTACTCCAACCTCCTCATAGTACAGATGAGGAAAGGGAGTTGCCCAAGGTCTCAGGACATTCATGCCAGTAGGATGGGAGACTCTGGATTGCATTGTAAGGGGGAGCCATTTATTCACTCAATTAACATTTGCTGACTCAAGCAATCACCAAGTCCTTATTTGGCAACCACCATGTAGCTAGCACTGTGTCAGCCCAGCAGTGAACGGCAAGATTCGGTCATGGTAATAGTCCTTGAACACCTACCATGTGCCAGACACTGTGTTGGGCACTGGAGATGCAAAGATGACCCAGATGGCATCCCTCTCCATTAGAAGCACTGAATAAGGAGGGTCAGAAGTGACCATAAGCCATGGTCTCTGTCTCTAAATTGTGGGCAGGGGAGAAAAGACTCATACGTATGAAACACACATTAATAGGTAGGGACAAACCTGTATGTCGCTATCAAATAGATGCTTGAATCCCTGAGCAGACATCCGGGAAGTTTTCCTGGAGGAGGGCCCTACGCTGACCTTGGGGGTCCTCCAGGACCTTGAAGGATGTGGGCTTCTGTGTTGCTGTAGGCCTTGTGACATGAACTAGAGGTCTCAATAGATGGATTCTTAGCCTTGTTTTACCCACCAAAACAGGGCAATTCCTTAGGAGTAAGGAGAGGGACCTCTAAGGGGGATTATTATCCTCATGAAACTATAGGGAAAATGGGGCCTAGAAAAGATAATTGATGAAGCTATGCTTCAGAAACTGCAGTTGAGAGCCTCCCACCAGGCCGAGGTCAGCCGCTTTAACCATACAAGTAAAACTGGGGCATCCACGAAGGGGAAACCCTGGACCCTTCTCCCCACTTAGGTAGCAGTGACTTAGGTTCCAGGGAGCCCTAAGATCATATAAGAACCTTAAACAGGAGCCCCATTCCCACAGAACCAGGCCTAGAGTATAGTCATTGCCAAATCCTAGAACCTGGTGGGCCCTTGCAGCCACCTGCAATCTGAGCATGATAACCTTAGGCCTGTGTTCTCAATCTCTAAGAAAGGGGACCCTTTTTTGACATGAAAACATTTTGAGGATCCCACATGAGAGTAGCTATAGTTTTAATATCTACTGATTGGGAGAAAAGACAGTAACAACAAGCTGCCGTGAATTCAGGGCTGCCTTAGCATGCATGGTGTTTTATTAATCACAGTAATGTCTGCACGTAGCTTTAGGGAGAGCAGTGTTCAGGGGGACATGTGCCTGGTCAGCCACGAAGAGCACAGAAGGCACAGCTGGCGTCACAGCCCATCAGACAGAGGAGCTCTGCCTCAGTCCGGGGTGTCCCCAAGAACGGCAGAATCCCTTGGGCTACAGTTTGATCTGGGCTTTTCAACAACCACAGGAAAAGAATTCCTTGAGACAGATCACAGCTTTTGGTGTGCCTCATGAAGGGGAGACCTGAAGATGTATCCACAGCTTTGAATAGCTTCGTGGTCTCCCCTTCCCCAGGCTCCCCTCATTCAATCAATGCTCTTGTCCAGGGTGGAAGACACCACTGAGGGGTGAAATGTGTCTGCCGGATCCTCACTGGGGAAAGACCTCATTCCCTCCCTCCACGTGGAGGCCTCATTTCCTGGAGAGTGGCCCCTAAAGCGCCCACACTGATACAAAACTGAGATGTCCCAGTGGGGAGGCTTGGGGAGGAAGGCACCAGACTAGACCGGAGCACTGGAGGGTGAGCGTGCCTTTTGCATCCCCTCCTTTTCGCTCTTTGGCTGTTCTGCCCTCCCTCCCCTTGGCTCACTGGCCCAGCTGGGCTTGTGTGATCCTAACCTGCCTCTAAATTGGTCCCAGAGCTGTCCTGCTGCTGCCATGGCTGACTGTTCACTGGGCCTGAGTGTCTTCTTCCCTCTTTCTTTCTCTGTCTCACTATCTCTGTCCTTGCAATGAGGCAGACATGATTTTTAAACTAATTCTGCTCTCTGAGCTTCTGATACTCATCTTCCAGAGCCAAGGTGGTCTCCAGGGCCAACACCATCCATTCTCCTAATGCCTGGGAGGAAACCCCACCCCCAGAACTGGGACATCAGCCTCAAGCCTTTTGAAATTCCTTCGTAGCTTTTGGGCTATGATCACCTCAATACCTATGTCTTCTATCTCAGCACAAAAAAACTGTGTAGGCCTTCCTTTTCTTTCTTATTGAGAAAGTCTATCCATTCCCTTATAGGTGGCTGTTTATCAAACTGAGGGTCATTAAATCAATTGGTTGGGTCACACTAGTTTTTTTAAATTTTTAAACAGAATACATACAGTACAGAGAAAAGAGCAGAGTTTATCACACACAGTGACAGTAAATGTCATTCTGCAAAGCACTGGTATCACACAAATATGTGCACATATGATATAAAAAACATACTGCACTGAGGCCTGTGGTCGAAAGAATCTGAAAAGACTCCCTCCCCCCTGTAGGCCTGTACCCTGGGGCTGGTTGGCTGGGATACAGCAAGGCCCAGGGGCGCCTGCTAATGGGTGGGCATGTAGCTCACTCCCAGCTGTGCAGCCCCCATAACTACACTCATGCCCAGTGGTTGGTTTCTCTCATGCCCAACCTTGGATACCAGCTAAGATGTCAAAAGGCAAAGAGGCCCTTCATGATCTGGTCCTTCTTAGTCCCACAATCTCATCTCTTGCCACACTCCATTTGGTACTTGATGGTTCAGCTGCACCATACTGTACCTTCTTTCAAGGCATGCTTCTCTCCTGCCTCCAGCTCTGTAGGGTTTCCTTTACCTGGTCAATTCTTCCTTGCTGCTTAGGACTCAGTTTGGGCATCACTTCTTCCTGGAGCCCTCCCTGATGAGCCAAGCCTTGGCTGGGGTTTTCTTCCACATTCCCAGATGAACTGTGCTAGCCTGCACCTCTTTAGTCTGCAGAGTGCCCCCCTGCCATCATTCTTCCTTTTGTCCTCACCCCTCTTACCACTGACCCTCTGGCCCACAGGCATCCGTTGCGACAGCACATGTGCACCTGGTCGCTGGGGTCCCAACTGCTCTGTCTCCTGCAGCTGTGAGAACGGTGGATCCTGCTCCCCAGAGGATGGGAGCTGCGAGTGTGCCCCTGGCTTCAGAGGACCATTATGCCAGAGAAGTAAGGCTGAGCCCCACCATTCTACAGACCTCAGATGCTCATCCTCTCTACCCCTTTCCAGTTAGAACCAGTCTTGGCTTGAGAGAGGCTGGGCTTTCAGAGTCAACCCCCATCAGATTCCTCCCTCTAGTCCCCTCTCTCCCTGCCCTGGCTTTTCTACCCCCAGGTTCAGGGCCCAGACCAGCTTCTCAGTGGAAAAAGGACCACAGCTCTCTGCAGAAAGGGATGGGCCCTCCAAGGTGTGGGGTGGGGGCAGCTCCTGCCAGATTTTGGGGAAGCCTCCCTTCATCATTATGTGGGACTGGACGGGTGGCCAGGCTGGTTGCAGCCTCTTGGGCTGCTGACTGCCATCTCCCCTTTGCCCCCAGTCTGCCCCCCTGGGTTCTATGGCCATGGCTGCGCCCAGCCGTGCCCCCTCTGCGTGCACAGTAGTGGGCCTTGCCACCACGTCAGCGGCATCTGTGAGTGCCTCCCTGGATTCACTGGAGCCCTCTGCAACCAAGGTACTCTCTCCAAGGGGAAGGATGAGCCAGGGAAGTGAGGAGTCCTGGGGGAGAAGTGGCTGGGAAGAAGGGTTTGGGGGTTCTCATATTCTGTAGAGGTAGCTCCTTGGCTTTTCAGGGCTTGGGCTTACCTTTCTAAGAGTAGATACCACAGGGTGTGAGTTAAAGCCATTATGCAGTTAAAGGAATGGGCTCAGAGAGGTTAAATGACTTCTCCATGGTCTCACAGCGAACAAGTGGCAGAGTTGAGAAACAAATTCTGACTCTAAAACCATGATAAATGGATGAAGAATGAAGTAAGTGTAGATGAGATCTGCATAAGAAAGGGCCCCAAAGGGCTTGTGCAGAGTGCCAAGCGGTAGAGGCAGAGAATGCTGTGGGAGCTCAGAGGAGATAGTCCTGGCTTTGATTGGAGATGGCAACTTCCCAGCCCTCACACCCAGGCCAACATCACTAATCCCTCGCCACACATTTTCCTGTCTCAGCTGCAGGATCCTTCACAACCCCAACTCCAGCCAACCTCTACCACACCACAGGAGCTGAAAAGGGAGATAAAGCTTATTTGCACTGATGTGCTGCTAAACTGGCTCTCTGTGAGGGAAAAGCCCTAATCTGTAACATCTGTAAATTTCTATGACATTAATATTCCCACCATGGCTGATTCCAAGGTACCAACCAGTGGTTTAACACCAGCCACAAAAATCCTGAATATTCAACAAGTGCAAAGGCGGAAGCCGGCTCCAGCACACACCATTGCTTATTGCCATCCCCAGCTTAGTTCGGCCAAGGCGATGTGGATTTGGGGGATGGCTCCATGCTGCATAGGACGTTAGCTGGGCCCTAGCCTAAGAGGCAGAGAAGGAAGAAAGGCACTGGGGATACAGGACAGCCTGGGCAAAGCACAGTGGTGTGGACATGCAACTGTCCAGCAGTAGGAAATGGCTGAAGGATTCGGGGACTGGGGATGGCCGAGGGGGCTGAGAAGGTAGTCTGGGCCTTCAGGACAGCTTGGAACACAAGTGTGCAGAACTTGCACTCTAACCTGTAAGGAGGGATCTTAAACTAGAGTAAACTCAGAGCTGAAAGCAACTTCAAGGTCATCTATGCAAGAATCTCATCTAGTCTCTGTTTAAATACTTCCACTGAGAACTCACTACCTCCCAGGGGAACAGATTATTTTGATGAATGGTCACCACTGAGTTGGGCTGTTTTTGTGTATGGGCCGTTAATATACATGAGTGGAAAGTTTACTTTACTACATGATGCTTTGAGGTCATGAGAAATTTGGGCCCCAGGGAAATATATGTGACAGTTTCATTTGCTTGCAGTACTCCTAGGACAGTTTAATCATAATCTGACATGTCGAGGTTTACTTATTAAACATTGGAGACTCGGCCGTCAATACAGATAGGCTGGGTCTAAATTAGGACCTAAGCAGCCCGAGGAGTAACTCTCAGATCCTGCAATGTCTGATTTATCGCCCACTGGCCTAATGACTATTTTCCACATATAGATCTAACAGAGTTTGCTATTAATGGCAACTGCCCTGGTTAAGTCTCAAACCTTGTAAAAAATTGAACTGACATTTTCTAATGACCAGCTTTCCAGCAAGTTACAAATTACAGACACTGCTTATGCAGAATCATTAGACATAGATTAAATATAACCAGATGTTTTCTTTTCACCGGCCCCCCTTCTCTTCACTGCCTCTCTCTGCCTCACTCTTGATTCAGCTAAGCAGTCAACCAGTTAATGTATTAGACTGATTGCACTGGCAGCTCTAGGGGTGAATTTGTCAGCTTTGGGTGTATGAAAAAAACTTCAAAGACAAAACTAGCTTGGTAGAGAAGCTCTGAGTTGGTTCCGGGGGTAGGGTAGGTGGAGCACCTCTGGCACCCTACTCCCCACAGAGGGTCAGGACTGCGGGTTAGGTTCTCCAAATCAAGCACCTCCCAGAGGCAGGGAAAAGGAGGCTGCGTGACCTGCTTTTCAGGAAGCTGAAGCTGGGGCCTGGGCCCCAAGGGGTGAGATGCATGCCATCCTCCTGGCAGTGGACCTGCCCTGAGAAGAGCTAAGGTTTTTACCACGGAAGCACAGGGCCCCCAATCAGCCAGCGTGCCCACAGATATTAACCACAGCCTGAGGCCAGTGAGTGGGGGGTTATCAGCCCCCCTTTACAGATGAGGAAAGAGAGACTTAGTGGGGCAATGCAGTTTGCTCACAGGCATTTAGCCAGTACATGTCAGACCTTCCTAGCTTTGTGACCTTGGGCAAGTTACTTCTCAGTCCCTCAGTTTCCTCATTTGTGGAGTTAGAAGTAGGGAATAATAATGAAAATGCATAACATTGAGAGTAGCACATCGTTAATTGAAATAATATTTGTGAAGCACTTTGAACAGTGTCTGGTACATTTAAGCACCACAGAAATATTTGTTGAATACATAAATAAAACTAGGGCCCAAACCCACGGCTTTGGACTGGATATCTTGGTATCCTTCATTGTTTGTCCCAACCACGAATCACATCCAGGAGAGGCACAGAGTGGACACAGATCTTAGGCACCAGGTGCCCACAATCTGATTTGGGAAGGGCTGGTAATGTGAAGCTGTGAGGCATAAATCACAGATAGGGTACCAGCCCAAGTTTTGAGAGACCTGGCTCATGGGGATTTGTCTGTCTTCGTGAATCAGCATCTTCCCATGATCCTCCATGTGGCTCAGCCAATTGAGGGCCTAAGGGATTCAAAGAATTCCTCTCCTATAACAGGAATGCAAGGAAGCCTTTGAGGATGTAGGGCTGACTAGAACTTGGGCTTTGAACACAGTATGTTGAACTGAGAAAAGCTTGAAGGGACTGGAGTCACTGATCTGAGCAGAACCTACTGGAAGGTCGTTTCTCCTGAGGTCCACTGGCCATTTTGGAACATTTCCTGATTGTTTGCTATACGCGTGCCCGTGCTGGGCACTCAGTCACAACAAAGAATGAGAGCCAAGTTTCCTGCTTTCACAAAGTCTGTAGTGTAAGGGAAGAAATTCTGAATTCACCCTTTCTCAGCAGAACTTGGGAGTCAAGGGGTAGCCAGTTTATTTCCACACATTCAGCAACCATGCCTTGAGTGCCTGAGGTTTTTCAAGGCACTGTTGGGGACACAGCATGGGTGGAACTCAGGCCTGGCCAGAAACAGGCTCACAAGTCACATTAAAAGAAGACCAGGGGGTTCTGGAAGCTCAAACAGGGACATAGCCCTCCAGAACGGAGAAGACGGGGAATCAGTTAGGATTATGTTCAGCTGTAAGTGATACAAAAACACAAAATAACTGGCTTGAAAATGATAAGCATTATTTCCTTCACTCCTTAAAAAAAAGGTCCAGAAGTAGGCCACTGGAGAATGGCAGGGTTAGCTTTCAAAGATATCAGGGACCCAAGTTCCTTCTATCTTGTTCAACCATCCTCAGCACATGACTTCCACCTCTGATGAAAGATAGCTGCTTGAGCTCCAGCCATCTAATCCACAGTTCTTATCCATAATCCACATTATCATTCAACAAGAACAAGGAATGGGCAAATAAAGACATACATTTCCACTTACCACTGGCCAGAATGTAGTCACATGCCCATACCCAGCTATGCAGGAGCCCAAGAAAGGAGTCTTTATTCCAGGTAGCCATAAGTCCAGTTAAAACTCCAAATTATATTTCAAAGGAAGAAGAGAATTGGTATTGATGGACTAGCAGTCTACTACAAAGGGATCTTAAGGGGAAGTAGGATTTAATATGAGTACCACGAGCAGGGTAGATTTCCACAGCTGGACATGAGCGTCAGGGAATTCTGTAAGGAAACAGCTGGACTGAAGGCATGGGGTATATTTAGAAAATGGTGTGGAGGGCACTCATGCATCTGGGAGAGAGAGGCAGCCAAGGATAATCCAGGTAAGGTAGGTTATGTGCTGATCTCTAGGATCCAAAGAAGATCCACTGGGGATGTCTGAGCAGGCCCCAGGAGCGCCATGAAGACAGCCACGGTTTTAGAGAGCTCAAGCTGTAAGAAGCGAGCGGATGATGATTTTCAAGGGAAATAGGTATTAGGTGCTCAATGAACACTCAGACTTGGTAGTCCTAAAGGAGCCTGCAGACTGGTTAAGGAAACCAGCCCTTCCTCCAGGGACCAATGAGTGACTCCTCCATGAGGGGCTGGGACCAAAATCCTACAAGTAATTCAAAATGGAAATACCATGGGATCTCAATGGAAGACAGCAACTTGTGGACCCAGGAGGGCTGTCCAGAGAAGGGGGCTGAGCTGAGGTTTGAGGAACAGGTCTGATTTGTAGAGTCCATGAACAGTCTAACCATAGACAAACCTGCTGCCTTGCATTTGTCCCTTCCGGCTTCAAACATTCTCCACCCTCAGGTCTGTGGGACCAGTGGTGCTGGCAAGTGTGGTAACGAAAAGCAGAAGGCTACACAGCAGTGCAAGGAAACTGGACTAATTGTGCAGAGGGGGGTTCTCAGCCTCGCCACTCTGTGAGACCTAAGTCAAGTGATTCTACCCCTCTGAGCCTCGGCCTGATCCTCTTTCAAAGGGGATCATTAACAGAGCCTCCTGAAGAATACAGCTATGGGCACGAGAAGGGAACTCTAAAGTGCAAATGGAGAAGGGTGAGGTGGGAGCCAAGGCAGGCAGTTCCCACCCAGATCCACGACCCCAAGGTAGCCACCATGGCTGTGGCCTACCAACTTCTGAGGGTGCAGCTGTGGGTGATGGTCTGAGTAGTACAGGTGGGAGGACAGGTGCCAGGTTGTCCTGTGCCCACAGTGTGTGCTGGAGGGCACTTTGGGCAGGATTGTGCCTGGCTCTGCTCCTGTGCCAATAATGGGACCTGCAGCCCCATCGACGGCTCCTGCCAGTGCTTCCCCGGATGGATTGGCAAGGACTGCTCACAGGGTAAGAAACTGCACCTTGGGGAATGCTCCCCACCCAAAGTCAGGCCTTGAAACATCCCCTCCCTGCCCAAAACCTCTCTGCCACTGGCACTTCCACCTCCCAGGGCTAAAATTGTCTGCAGATAGGAAGGTCCACCTGAGTTCCACTTAGCTCTGTAGCTAATATGATGAACTAATAGGACTGATCCTTGGCATCATTAACTGCTGGTAGTAAAGGTATTGACATTGTTGGTAGTAGCATTAATAAAATTAACACTGAGAATTAACATTCCATTAGAACCCAATCAGGGAGTAGCCTCTATGTCTGGACAGGAAGGAAGGGAGGTCAGGGACTGGCATGCTGGAATTTGGGAGTCAGGAAGTGAGCAGAGAACCCGGCGTCCAGGGAAGGCATCCTGTGGGAGGCCCATGTGAGTGATATCCTGGGCATCATAAGCCCGGACAGGGCGTTGTGGAGTCTGCTCTGGAGGTAGCAGGGGCCACCCAGTCTAAGCAGAGAGACCCAGCTTCTGCCCTGTGGAACTGACCAATGGATGAGACCCAACCAGTACCCCTAGGGAAGTCCCACTTAGATCTGCTAGCATGAGGGAATTTGTTTTGATGGAGACAGTGCCATCCTCAGAGAGCTCACCAGCTGAAACAGTCCCTACCCTGGGCAAGTTCCCGTACTTGTGGGGAAATTATACCACATAGTATTCACACCATAGATCACTATCTTTTTATTTTACAACACACACACACTCACACTCACTCCAAATCACAGTCTTGAGATGGGAGGTTCAGGAGCCCTCAGAGCTGGGAGCGGGCAGAGAATATGGGCTTACTGAGAATCCTGGGTCACTGGGCCAAGAGGCGATTGGAATAATCCTGGCAGTGTGTCAGGCCCTGAAAGCCAGGAAATGCCGCCTGGGTGTATGCTGGCATCTCGGCTCTGACGTGCACTCCCCCTCCTCTCCATCTGTCCTGCTCCGCCTCACCCTCACCCTCCGCATCCCACCCATCCCCAGCTTGCCCACCTGGGTTCTGGGGCCCCGCCTGCTTCCACACATGTAGCTGCCACAACGGGGGGAGCTGCAGCGCTGAGGATGGGGCCTGCCACTGCACCCCTGGCTGGACTGGACTCTTTTGCACACAGCGTAAGTCCTGCCTCCCGGCTATTTGGAATCCCATGCTGCGGCCTGCTGGCTGCCTTGGGCATTGTCCAGGCCTGCAGTGGAGGGAGGGAGGAGGCGGGCCCCAGGGCCAGGAGCCCACCTGCCTGTCCCTCCCCATTGGAAGAACTGGGGAGCCTGGCTGGAATGATGGGCCCAAAGTCCTAGAAGGTCAGAGCTGTAAGGTACCCCAGCACTCAGCAATACCAGACCCCTTCTTGGACAGTAGGACCCAGTGTGGGAGGAACAGCTTGGAGATCCCAGCCTGGCCCCTGGTTTCAAGGAGCCATCAAAGGACTGCATAGCTCCACCCCCACCTCTTCATTGTGAGGGTCCAAAGTGTGAAGACAGCTCAGGTGCAGGGTCTCACTAGTCCTCACCCCATGCTCAGAGTAAGAGGCAGCAGAAGACAGGTTTGGTCCCGGCTGCACCCTGCAGTTGCCCCCACCCTGTTTCTCCAGGCTGCCCAGCAGCGTTTTATGGGAAGGACTGTGGGCGCGTGTGCCAGTGTCAGAATGGCGCCAGCTGTGACCACATCAGTGGCCAGTGTACCTGCCGTACGGGCTTCACCGGGCGACACTGTGAACAGAGTAAGCTGTCCAGACCCCTGATCCTGAGTATTGGTTCCAGGCCTCAGTCTCCTCCTGCAGGGGAAGCCTCCCTCCTCGAGGCCCATCCATCTGGGGTTCTGTAATCCCTGCTCCTTGAACTTTAGGAACAACCCCCAGGAAAAAGACTGCAGAAGGGCATGCCAAAACTTTGAAGAGTTTCTTCCTCCAGTTGAGGTGGGATGGGGGATGTTGAGGGCAGAGCAGCAGCCTGAGGGCATAATGAGGGACTAATGGGGGACAGATGTGTGATTCTTCTTTGAAACCCCTGACACCCAGCTCGGGGCCTGGCACATGGAAAATGCTTTGTGTGTGTCAAGTGGGGAGAAGTAGTGGTTGGCATCCGCCCCCAACTCAGGGCTATAACTGCTCTGTCAACCCCCAAGTATCAACCTGAAGCACAATGGGAGCTACGGGGAAATAGGTTTCCCTCTGAGGCAGAACAGACTGACCATCACAGCTGTCCACACATGGGAAGGGAGCAGTCGGTGCGCCTCACTGTCCACCTCAACTCTTCTGCATGCTATGTAGGATGTGCCCCAGGGACCTTTGGCTACGGGTGTCAGCAGCTGTGTGAATGCATGAACAATGCCACCTGTGATCACGTCACCGGCACCTGTTACTGCAGCTCTGGATTCAAGGGAATCAGGTGTGACCAAGGTAATACACAGGTGGCCCCTGGGAAAGGGCCCCCTGGAAGCAGGCTGCAGGGAGATTCAAATAGGAACATTTGGAATTATAAGGACACTTCATGGCTTCCCTTTATTCATGTTTGGGAGGAGAGTGTGAGTGGGATGGCTTGCAGAGGGGGAGACAGAGGTGCCAGGCACTGCAGAGGCAGCCTCTCAGTCACAGCTTCCCTACGTTCATCCTTGGCAAGTTTCCGATGAGCCACATGAGGAGAACCGCAAGCTAGTGCTGTGGAAAGGCCACCAGACTGAGTAGATCTGCCAAACCTGTTGGTCCTGCCATTACCTGTTGGGTGTCCTCTGGCAGGTCACTTCCTTTTGTTGGGCCTGACTCCACATGCACCATGACACAAGGTTCTGCTGAGGGCCCAGGGGCCCAAAGGGGCTCAACCTTGGCTCCAGCTCCACAGATGACACTCCATAAAGCAGTTGTGAGGACCAAGTTGAGATGTGAGTAAAGGACTCAGCACAGTGCCTGGCACATAAGCAGTTTTGTATACATAAAATGGTTTTACATAAAAACTCTTGTGAAGTGTACTGTTGGTTCTA